>NC_139025.1:46811026-48244598 GCF_964662115.1 Mustela nivalis
CAGTTCCAGGAAATTTTCCTTTGGTCCTACTTACTCTTTTCTGAATGTCACTTGAACTGCTCCCTCCATCTTCCTCCCCAGTTACCTGAGGACTACTCCCCAGTTCATGTGAGGGCCTGGAGCTCTATCCCACCATTCCAAATGACCTTGTGTCCTGACTTTGCATATAGAAGAATTCACTCTTGGCTCAGCTAAACAAGGAATTATTTGTTTTACAGCTTTATTGGGAAAAAATACAAAGAACTGGCAAAAGCTCTGAAACCACAGTTGTTCTTTATTATAATCCAGTATAAATTCTTAGGCACAGATATTACCCACAGACACCCCAGGGGTGTGGGCTGTTTCCTTCTTATATGATAGTCTTGCAAACTTTAGAAGTTATTGTAATTATGTTTGCTCAGCTGTTCCTGCAGCTTTCACCAGTACACTACTGCTGACAAGCTAAAGGAAGGCTTTTCTGTAGATTCCATAGCACTTTTGGTTAAGGTTAGAATCTGTTTCTAAGTGCTTATAGAGCTTTCATGTCCCCAAATAGGTGGATTTTCCCAAATTACAGTCTCCTCTATTGAAGACCATCAGTCTCAAAATTCCATTATCCTTTGATCGAGAGCTGCTGGAGGTCTGCCCTGATATCTTCCCATTTCTAAAGTGGTGAGTCAATGAGGCCTCCTTGGCATATGTTGAAGGGTCTCAGAGATGACCTAGACCCACCCTTTACTTCACTGATGAGAAACTGAGGCCTAGGGAGACAGTTAGTTTGTGATGGATCCAGAACTAAGCCCAGAGTTCCTAGCCTGAATTTCATTATTCTTTCCACTCTACAGAATATATGAGTGGGAGGAAAGTCAGAGAGGTAGGAGATATCCCTAAAGGTGGCAAAATAGCACGGTTCTGGGTGGGAAGAGCAGCAAATCCAGAGGACACTGAAAGGCCACTTGTTTAATAAGAGTTGCTAGATAGATTCCTGCTGTGGAAATGACACAGTGCCCCCCGAAGCCTGATAACGCATCTGCAGAGTGTCCCAAGAGCAACATTTCCTGAGCAATTCAGGCCACCATTAGTTCCCCAGGGCCAGGCATAACTTCTGGGCAAAGAGGGTGATTCTGAAGGAAAGGCTCTCTTCTCCAACAGGGCTGTGAGATGCAGAAATCAATGAAGCAAAGGAGCCAGGACTGAAACAGGACAATCCCCCCCGGGGTAGACAGGAGAGGGAGGAGGAGCCTACAGGGAAGATGGGGCAGCCCTAGACAGGCAGGATTTTTTTTTTTTTAAGATTTTATTTATTTATTTGACAAAGAGAGATCACAAGGAGGCAGGCAGGCTAGCAGAGAGAGAGAGAGGGAAGCAGGCTCCCTGCTGAGCAGAGAGCCCGATGCGGGACTCGATCCTAGGACCCTGAGATCATGACCTGAGCCGAAGGCAGTGGCTTAACCCACTGAGCCACCCAGACCGACAGGCAGGATTTGAACCAGGGCAGGGCTGAGTGTGGGAACCTAAGACCCTCAAGAAGTAGGGCCAAACATGCCAAATTCTGCAGGAATCAGAGGTCTAGACTGTAGAGGATTGGACCATCCAGTTTGTTGTGATGGGAGCAGAGCCAGATTGTGAGGGACAAAGTGAGGGGTTTATGAGGGCGTGGGGCATGAAGTGAGAGGTTTATGAGGGGGTGGGGCAAGAAGTGAGAGGTTTATGAGGGGGTGGCGGCAGCAAGAATTTATTACTTTTATGAAGCTGGTTGCAGCATTATTTATCATATCCAAGACATAGAGCAACCTGTGTCCACTGACAGATGAAGTGATGAAAAACAGGTAACATATATATATATTATATGAATATATGTGGCATATATATGTATCATATTAAAATAGAATATTATTTAGCCAAAAAAATATTATTTAGTCACAAAAAGGAGGCAATCTTGCCATTTGGACAACATGGATGGACCTTCAGGGCATTATGCTAAGTGAAATAAGTCTGACAGAGAAAGAGAAGTACCATATAATCTCACTTATACATGGAGTCTAAAAACAAAACAAAACAAACAAAGCTCATAGATAGAACAGATTGGTGGTTTCCAGAGGCAGGAGACTGGGGGTGGACAAAATAGTGAAGGGGGTCAAAAGGTACAAACTTCCAGTTATAAGATAACTAAGTCCTAGAAACATATGTATAACATGATGACTAAAGTTGACGATTCTGTTTTGTACTTGAAAGTTGCTAAGAGCATAGATCTTAAAAGTCCTCATTATAAGAACACAAAACTGAAACTACATGTGCTGACCATGTTACCTAGACTTACTGTGGTGTTCATTTGGTAACATAAACAACTAACAGATCATTGTGTTGTTCGCCTGAAACTACTAGAATGTTACATGCTAATTATATCTCGATTAGAAAAAAAGCAGCGTGCTGTCGAGAGGAGATAACATCTAAGGGGGTCTAACAGGTAATCTTGGTGTTTATCAATAACAGTTCAATATATGATTTTGAGACTTACATGATACAAGGTCTGGGGAAGCTTCTCCCTTCAAGGAAGGGACTTGGAAAAAATTTGCTTTCTCTTGTCAGGAGCTGTAGAAGATCTAAGAGAGAATAGTGGATCTTGGGTGGCTCTAGTTACGGTCTCAGGCCCTTTTGCCTCAGGCAGAGGATTGGCAACTGCACTTTTGTTTCCATAATGGAATGATGAATGAATGAATGCTTAGAATGAGATTCCTGAAAGATTACCAACTCCTGATGTAAATTGTGTAAGGAGCAATCAGAGACTGAAAGCCCAGGGTCGAATCAGAGGAGGTATGGGGGGAATTGAGGGTTGGTCTCTCAGGTCTTGCAAGGCCCCAGAAATGAAAGGAGGGGAGTTGAACTCCCCACTGGCAGTGGCCTCTGAATTCCCCGCTTTGGGACTCCATGAGGAAAGTGCTTTCGTTTCTATCACAGCTTACTAATTGTGTCCTAAAGTACGCCCAGCAAGGCATAGGAATGCTGCCTATGAGAACATTCTGCTTTCTTTGAGCTTTCAATTCAACAGATGGAAACTCGGAGAAACTAGACGGCTCTGTTAACAGGGGACATTTTCAGATGTTTGATATGTGTTGTCCTTTCTGCCCATTCCAACAGGAGCAAGCAATGGGTACAAGCAGAACTGTAGTGTTCAGAGTGAAGACTCACGTCTGTTTTTCTCTGAGGCAGGGCAAATGGGACCAGGAAGAGCTGGGCTACTTGCCAGATGGTCAAAGGACAACTGTTTGATCTTTGGGGAGGTGGTAGTAGGAAATGGAGCCCGGTCAGCCGTAAAGTAGCCCATAAAATTGCCAGGTCTTCAGTCTTCCATTATATGGCCCTCTGGTGGTGCAGCATGAATTCAAAGCCTGGATCTGACATGAGCTGTGCCTTGTACAATTTCCTGGATATCCCTGATGTTAATTCCTTGGCGGTATCCTGACCCAGCTCTTATCTCCAGATAGCCACGGAGTAGATTGAGGGTACAGAGTCCATGGCTCTAGGGGGAGATAGACCTGGGTTCTAACTTCAGCAGAGCCATTTACTAGCTATGGCACCTTGGGAGAAATCCCAGACCCCTCCCCCAGACCTGCTGAACCAGAATCTGTGGGAGTAGAGCCTACATCATCAGTAAGCTTTCCAGATTTTTTAGACATTCAAAAATGTAAGACCACTATCTCAAGGTTTCTCCCTCTTCCATCCTTTTCTATCCGTGTTCTTAACATCAGTTTCTTATAGTAAATTCTTTTTTTTTCAAGATTTTATTTATTTGATAGAGAGAGCACAAGCAGGGGAATTAGCAGGCACAGGAGGAGGGAGAAGCAGACTTCCTGCTGAGCAGGGAGACCCATGCAGGGCACAATCCCAGGACCCTGGGACCATGACCTGAGCCCAAGGTAGATGCTTAACCAGATTAGCCACCCAGGTGCTCCTCTTGCAGTAAATTCTTAATTTAAGCTCTTAGAGCAAGTGGTTTTTGTTTGCTTGTTTTTAGCCTAAGGAGCTGGACTCTTTGGAGAGAAGAATTCAGAGGTCACTGATCTTGAATAAGGAAAAAAAAAAAAAAAAAAAAACTTCTTTTCAGTGACCTCAAGCTGAAATCAGGCATTTCCTTCCTTTAGGAGCATAGGCAACAAACTCCAGCTGAGCAACAGCCGTGCCTCTGACTCTTGCACCATGGGAGACACAGATGCTTTCAGAGCACATTATAGTTGTTGCAGACATCTTTAAAGATCATAATCTCATCAGGATTTTGACATGATGGTAGCTATGAGTAAATAAAGAGGGACATATATTGTACCACAATTTTTTAAAAAATTACTTTAATAACTATATTTCAATATCATTGGTTTCCTTTGTAATTTGTTTTAAAACATGCATTTAAAAATATTATTCAGAGAAGGGGTCCAGAGACATCCCCAGACTGTCAGAAGAACTTAAGAATCCTTGACCTAGACAGCTTCTAGGTGCTGCTCCCAGATGTAGCTAACTCCGCTTGTCTAGTTGTCTTCCTTGCTGACTGAAACCGCAAATGGATACAATTTCCAGCAGTGTGAGGGAGATAACAGAGATGGGAATGGCAGTGAGGGTAGGAGCTTTCTTTCAGATTTCACCTATAGCTTCTGACCTGCATTGACCAGCTCCAGAAGGCTGCAGGGGCAAAGAACACAGTTCACATTTATTTAAGCTAGACTGGACTTCCTGACCCTTGGGTCTGGTCCTTCAGGAACACCCATCGGGCATCTGCTGGAGCACCCTGGCTGTGGAGAAACTCCTCTGTGGAAACAGAAAAGGAAGACCAGATGTTGGGGTGTCCCTCTTATCATGAATCCATGTGTCTGTGGGGATTCCGTGCATGCAGACACCCTGTTTATCCAGGTGCTCCATCTCCAGGAAAGCTGGATGCAAACACAATTGAGTAGCCTGACAACGATAACAGCAGCAGCAGCTTTGTAAATAAGTATCTCCTCATTTAAGTCTTGGACCACCCAACAACATGCATGACATCAGTGCCGTTTTACAATCATAGGAGGGGACATGACAAAAAGTAGTTCACCCTCACTTGCACTATCTCTGTTACTGTTAATAACATAATATCTGCTCTGCTCAGTAACTGCTGGATGCTGGAGACCAGGGGGTATTGAACTAGTGCAGTAAGTTACAGATGGTGTAACAAGCACTCACGTGCAGGTGTTGCAGGCATGCAAGCTCCTGCATGGGAATTCCAGGGTCAGAGTTCTGACTCCACCCCGTGGGCAATGACTTTTCTGTGCCTCTGTCTGCATCTGAATCAAGGAGATAACAGTGCCTTCCCCACTGGGGAGTGGGGAGGACAAAAGGAGATAATCTATGAAAGCATTTAGCACGTAGTAAATTCAACAAATGTCAGTAATTTTTACCAGTAATTCTATATTGAAAAGCATCAGGAAGTTGATTATCTCCAAGTCTTTGAAGATAAGAAGGTAGAACATTCCGGGCATGCCTTAAAAAAAAAAAAAAAAAAACTGAAAAGTAATTAATTCAGACTGGTTTTAGTATGCATCTCTTGGGTTTGCCTATGCATTATATGCTCTCTTCCCCTGGTAAAAGCACCCAACTTTGCTTCGGGCAATGGCCCTACCCTAGGCCATGGGGTTCTGACGTGGTGCCTCCTCATCCCAGGCCACAGGGACTCATTTCTGTTTCCCTCTGGATTTGCTAAATTCATGGGGTGAGCAGCTGGACTGTTGACAATCCTTTTACCCGCGCTATGGAGAGAGCTTACTCAAGGAGGCATGGAGAGCGAGACAGAGCTGCGAGATTATTTGAATTTCTGGATCCATATGTCCCTGAAACTGGATACACACCAGAGGCTCCTGACTTGTGACTAAATAGTTCTCTTTTCTGCTTATCCTATTTGAATTCACTTTCCATCTTTGCCATTGAAAGAGGACTCCAAATATAGTTATATATCCCTGAGTTCTGGGTATACTTCAGTTTCATATTTTATTACTTATTTAATATTTTTGTCTGCTCACTGCTTACAAATATAATAATAATAATAATAATTCCAGTACCTAATCTTTCTCTCTGCCTGACAACAATTATCAGGTTAAATAACTTGTTTAAAGAATAAGGAGCAGAGGTGGGATTTAAACTCAAGTTTGATTGTAAATCTGAGAGTTTTCTACTATAGCAAGCCTCCTCTTCACCTTGAGGTAAAAATGCTTTCCATTTGAACACATCTTTGACATCATGATGAAATCAATGAGTAAGCAGGTTAATTTAGCAAAATTCACTTTAATTTTTTTTTAAGGTCAAATCCTTTTTGAGAATTGTAACTGGAAGTGGTACTTTATATTACATCATTCAAGTCCAACCTGTCAGTCACAACAAAGTCCTTGTTTCCAAGAGAAAAACATGAAATTAGTGCATAGTTTACAGTGACTTCTATGCAAGGTAAACCAGGAGAGAATAAGGCTGGGAGGGTCCTTTGCCTTTGAGTAGGTTGACCTCCAGTGGGGAAAATTCACATGCAATGAACCACATCTTTTGCAGGCCAGTTAGATATATGCTACCACCAGCACAAATAATGGGCTCTAGCCACAGAGAAAGGAGCAAATATTAGTGGGAAAGGGTACCTCAGGGAAGGAAGACTTCAAGGAGGGGGAGCTGTTGAGCTATGTCTTCAAGCATGAGAATTCCTCAGAAGTATGTGTGCTCAAGTGATCTGAGAATTCACAGTCAAACCGGATCCTGGAGCACTCTAGGTTTTCACTGTGGGCCTTGCCATCTTCAAACACTGTGCTGGGAACAGGAAGACAACAGGAATCTGGGCAATCCCAGCCTCGCAATGCTGCCAGTTTGGCGGAGACAGAGCAACAAGGATATGCAGCATAAAGCTGTGAGTATGAAACTAGGGGTAGGTGTGGTGTGCAAGTGGGAGTGTGTGGCCCTATCTCCCGCGGTCAGGACATCTCAGATGGCATCTGAGGGATGAGTACAAGACTGTGGAGCAGTAGAAGCCAGTCTGGAAAACTAGCGATAACGCAACTTATTGGGAGAATAATCAGTTGTTTGCTACAGCATGTCCAGGTAGTCTGGAGCCAGGAGAGACAGTGGGGGAATATGCAGGGCCCAGAAGGAGCTGGGCACTGAAGAATATAGGAAGGATTTGGGATTGCCTCAATCCCACCGCTGCCTTTGGTATTAGCATAAATGTGAAGAATTTCCTTTCTGGGATATGGATTAGAGATTTGGACAAAGGACTCCAGTTGGCTCTCACTTTTTTTTTTTTTAATTATGTCAGTCACCATACAGTACATCATTAGTTTTTGATGTAGTTCCATGATTCATTATTTGCTTCTAACACTCAGTGCTCTTTATAACATGTACCCTTAATATCCATCACTGGGCTAACCCATCCCCCCATCATCTCCCCTCTGAAACCCTGAGATTGTTTCCCAGAGTCAATAGTCTCTCATGGCTCAACTCCCTCTCTGATTTTCTCCTCTTCAGTTTTCCCTTCCTTCCCCTAATGTCCTCTGTGCTATTCCTTATGTTCCACATAGGAGTGAAACCACATAATAATTGTCTTCTCTGCTTGACTTATTTCACTCAGCATAATTCCCTCCAGTTCCATCCATGTTGATGCAAATGGTGGGTATTCATCCTTTCTGATGGCTGAGTAATATTCTGTGGTATATATGAACCACATCTTCTTTATCCATTTGTCTGTTGAAGGGCATCTCAGCTCCTTCCACACTTTGGCTATTGTGGAAATTACTGCTATGAACATTGGGGTGCTTGTGCCCCTTCTTTTCACTACATTTGTAACTTTGGGGTAAATACCCTTTAGAACAATTTCTGGGTCATAGGGTAGCTCTATTTTTAACTTTTTGAGGAACTTTCATACTGTTTTCCAAAGTGGCTGCACCAACTTGCATTCCCACCAACAGTGTAAGAGGGTTCCCCTTTCTCTACATCCTCTCCAACATTTGTTCTTTCCTGCCTTGTTAATTTTTGTCATTCTAACTGGTGTAAGGTGGCATCTCAATGTGATTTTGATTTTAATTTCCCTGATGACTAATGATGGTGAACATTTTTTCACGTGTCTGTTAGCCATTTGTATGTCTTCTTCGGGCAAGTGTCTGTTCATGTCCTCTGCCCATTTCTTGATGGACTATTTGATTTTTGGGTTTGAGTTTGATAAGTTCTTTATAGATCTTGGATATCAGCCCTTTATCTGTAGGATCATTTGCAAATATCTTCTTCCATTCCATGGGCTGCGTCTTAGTTTTGTTAACTATTTCCTTTGCTGTGCAGAAGCTTTTTATCTTGATGAAATCCCAAAAGTTCATTTTTGCTTTTGTTTCCCTTGCCTTTGGAGATATGTTTTGCAAGAAGTTACTGTGGCCAATGTCAAAAATGTTACTTCTTATGTTCTCCTCTAAAATTTTGAGGGATTCCTGTCTTACATTGAGGTCTTTCATCCATTTAGAGTTTTTCTTTGCATATGGTGTAAGAGAATGGTCAAGTTTCATTCTTCCATATATAGCTGCCCAATTTTCCCAGCACCATTTATTGGAGAGACCCTTGTCCCCCCCATTGGATATTTTTTTCTGGTTTGTCAAAGATTTGTTGAGCATAGAGTTGAGGGTCTATTTATGGGCTCTCTGTTCTGTTCCATTGATCTCTGTGTCTGGTTTTTTTTTGTGCCAGTATCACACTCTCTTGGTGATAGCAGCTTTATAATATAGCTTGATCAGGCAATGTGATATCTCCGGCTTTGTTTTTCTTTTTCAACATTTCCTTGGAAATTCAGGGTCTTTTCTGATTCCATACAATTTTTAGGGTTGTTTGTTCTGGCTCTTTTAAAAATGAAGGATGGTGTTGAAAGTATAGATTGCTCTGGGCAGCATAGACATTTTCACAATATTTATTCTTCCAATCCATAAGCATGGAATGTTTTTCCATCTTTTTGTGCCTTCGTCCATTTCTTTTTTAAATATTCTGTAGTTTCTGGAGTACAGATCCTTTACCACTCTGGTTAGGTTTATTCCTAGCTATCTTATGGGTTTTGGTGCTATTGTAAATGGAATTTATTCTCTATTTTCTCTTTCTACAGTTACATTGTTCGTATATAGAAAAGCAACTGATTTCTGTGCATTGATATTGTGTCTTGCCACATTACTGAATTGCTGTACAGCTCTCACGTCTTATTTGCTCCATCCTCTCTCAGCTCAGCCTCGCAGAGTTCTGAACTTCCATCTCCACCCTTGTAGTTTGTTACTCATGTTCTCCGGCTTGCCTTCAGCTTGACACCCTAGTTACCTATGAGTGACCCAGCTTCCCGGGCCCCTGGAGACCAGAAACACATGGCTTCCCTCTTCCTGCCCCTACTTCCCATCCCAACCCCATGGAGTGTCTTCCCTTTTCTCTCTCCCCATCTTCTCTTTCCTTGGCCCTGGAGGTGGTTTTCTTCAGCTCTCACCTCAGCACAGATAGTTTAGCAAGAGGGGAAGACAGAGGGATGAGGACAGGGTGAAACCCAAGGACTCTGCTGCTCTCTTTGTCTGTGGCCCTCCCAGGTCCTGCTTCGAGTTCTCCCCAGTACCTCATTTTACCTCAGGTCTCCACCCAGGCACCACCCAGGCACCAACACCTGGTAACCATGGACACCTCTGGTAACCTTGGTCTTCAGGTTTCTCTCAAATATCTACATCTGCCAATTCGCCATTAAGTGTGAAGAGGGTAGGTAAAAGAATATCTGTGTGAGGATTTGGGTCTTTCTCCATGAGATCTCACTGAAAACAGAATGAGGCACATAGGACAGCTTTTTTAATCCTGGGTCAGCCTCCCCTTTATTACCACGTAGGAAAACACTTAGAATCCCTTTTTTTTTTTTTTTTAACTTACTTTGGGCAGAGAATATGAGGAATAAGAGAAAATAAGAGGGAAGGCTCTAGAACTAGTTTTTTCCTCAATGGAAAGGTAGCAAAGGTTTTCACAGATACAGGTAGCTAGTCCCTGGGGTCACTGGGAGAAAAGGGATGGCAGGGGTCAGTCCTCTGAGAGTTAACTAGACCAGTTATTTTCACCAGAGTTCCTATCCTCAGCCTTTATAAGGATGGCAATGTATTCTCCTGGGATTTAGGCACTAAAGGATCAAATACACTTGGACCTAGATGTGAATGCGTGAAGTATGGCTGTGAAATATTGTCCCAGCCACAGCAAGGAGGAAACCATTCTCCTTTCCATAGGATAGTCGTGAGGGCGACCGACTGTTGTACTGATGGTTGACCACCAGGGGGCAGAAGAAGATAAAAGTTCTCCTCAGAAAGCTCCTTGAGCATTGGAATATTGGCCTCCCTAGTTCTTTTCCAGCTTTCTGTCTATGTATGCTCTGTTTCAGGCTAACTCCCTCAAGGGAGGTTTTAGAGGAAATTACCGTGCTATCTTTGAAGCAGAAAGGTTGAGCAATGATTCTCAAGGTGTGGTTCCCAGATTCCTGGGGGTCACTGAGACCTTTTCAGGGAAGATATGAAGTCAAACTATTTTCACACCAATATCATGACTCAAAATACTGGCACCAAGCTCTTAGTAGTTAGTGGATTCTTCATCATCACACATTTGCAAAAGGGGGAATGGGAGGAATTCTACCTAAGAATGGCCTTAATCAAGCAGTGAAATTATTAATTTTATCAAATGTTGATCCTCGAATTCATGTTCTTTTAATATTCAGTGTGACAAAATAGGAGTACACATAAAACAGTCTTGTTGCATTTCAAAGTAGAATGATCATCTTGAAGAAAAATGCTCATGCAGCCTGAAGAGGAGTCCCTTTTTTTGGTAACACCATTTTTACTTTAAAAAAATAATAATAATTAAAAGGTCTGGCAAACAAATTATGGTTTTTCAAACTTCAATATTTGGCAGATATTTTCTCAGAAATAAAGTGTATTCCTTTAAGGACTACAACTAACAGTATTTGTGCCAGTATTTGTGATAAAATTTGAGCTTTCAAGTGAAAATTAGAAATCCAGAAAACTTGCATCTGTCACAGTGAGTTTCACGGGTTCTCCATATCTGAAGACTTTTCTGTTTAATTTGATGATGGTGGCGATACTAATGAATTTGATGGTTTATATTGCATAATTAAATGTACCCAAGATTTGGAGATCTTTATAACTTAGCAAATCACTGTATTACCTCATGTATGGTAAAAGGTCTATTCAAAGTGCAAGATAGCTCAGTGGATTTCAATGTAACAGAGTACAAAAAAATTCATTGATATGGTGTGAGATTCTACATTGTTACTAATCTTTAAGAAACTAACATTCGACAGTTAGGTGAAGTATAAGAGATCAAGAGCCATGCAGAATGCTTGGCTGGCTCAGTCAGAAGAACATGTGATTCTTGGGGCGCCTGGGTGGCTCAGTGGTTAAGCCGCTGCCTTCGGCTCAGGTCATGATCTCAGGGTCCTGGGATTGAGTCCCGCATCGGGCTCTCTGCTCAGCAGGGAGCCTGCTTCCTCCTCTCTCTCTCTGCCTGCCTCTCTGTCTACTTGTGATTTCTCTCTGTCAAATAAATAAATAAAATCTTTAAAAAAAAAAAAAAAAAAAAAAGAACATGTGATTCTTGATCTTGGGCGTGTGAGTTTGAGTCCCAGGTTGGGTATAGAGATTACTAAAAATAAATAAATTAATTCATTAACAAACTTTAAAAGAAAGAAAGAAAGAGCCACAAGTAATCAGAGAAGCTGTTGAAATACCTCTTCCTTTTCCAGTTACTTATCTGGGTGAGGCTGGATTTTTTTGACATGCTTCAACCTAAACAATAGAGCACAAACAGACTGAATATAGAAGCAGGCATATGAGACTCTGATAACCAATAACCACAAACTCTACTATGTTTTGAATAGACATTCAAGGGATTGTATATCTTGATCTGTTCCCTGTCATTTAATTACTACAGAGAAACTTGGCTTCCTTCTCTGTCTACAAACTTTCCTCTTTAGAAAACAAAATACCTTGGCCAAGATAATTTTACTAGGCTTTGCTATCAGCAGTATGATTCTTTCACCTTACACTGTAAATATTTTGTCATTTATAAATATCACACACTCAAATACCAGCAGTCTGCTCAAATACCCTAAGGAAAATGAGGTCAAGATGGGATTTACCCTTAGTCAGAGAGCAGCTAGCCAGAGCCTAACAAGAACCCTGGCTTTATGACTCAGGGTTGTTTGCTGCCTCATTACACTACTTAATCTGGAAAGTAGTTCTCCACAGGCAGTTTGTTAGAGGAGGGAGGGGAGAAATGAAAGAGGCCGGTCAATTCTGCATTTGAGAAAGACCAAATGTATCATACCCATAGGCAGGACTGAAGAGAGTGGGACTCTTGGGTGAGGTAGGAGGCAGGTCCAAACTACACGCAAACAGTTCTGATTCTTTATTCAAGTGACTCGGAATTGTGGGAATAGGGAGAAAAAATCCTATTTGCTTCATATTCAGAGATTGTGGTACTTTTCTTTGAAGCCTCAAGAGGGCACTAGAGTTTTTAATCTCTGCCAAGTAAGAAAAGTAGCCTGATAACTAACTGGTAGTGGGGTACTGGGCTTCCTTTTATTTTTTTGTTTCTGTTTTTTTATTTGTTAGAGATTTTTATTCTTAAGTAATCTCTAAACCAAGCATGGGCTCAAACTCACAACCCCAAGATTAAAGGTCTCGTGCTGTACCAACTGAGCCAGCCAATGTCTGGGCATCCATTTAAATTGCTGTGTCTTCGTTCTATCCATTTGGTATAGTTTTGTTCCAAGTATAAACAGACAAGCAGAGTAAAATCAAGGGAGGGAAGCTATGTGTACAGTCAGAATGAAGATTTTTCTAGAAGCAGAGGAGTTTATTCTTCTGTTTATTGTTTTCCTCCTTTATATGACTAAAGACTGGGCAACTTGAACAATATTTACATTTGTATGGTTTCTCTCAGTTTTCAGAGTAGTTTCATAACATTTGTCCACCGAGCCTCAGAAGCTTAGGTCTACCAGGAAAATAGGCCAGGTGTTCCCGGTGTGTGGCGCCTCTTGTAAGCAGAATTGTTTAAAAGGGAAATAAAAGGTCCCTCTAGACTGCCTGTACAATGAGCTGATGGGATGGAGAGGAACTACCCCAGGCAGCACCCCCCCCCCACCCACCCACAGGTCCGGTACCACTGTCCACTTGGAGAAGAGGAAGCAGCAGACCTCAGCACTCAACAGACCAAGGAACTAGTGTTTCTGATTCAGGTTATTCAGAGCATAGCTTGAGAATGTGTATTTTAATCAAATTCCCAGTAGATATTTCTGGTCACGGGACAACACTTTGAGAATCCCTGCTTTAACTCATACCATATACGTTTGCAGAATTGGTCCACAACCTTGTTGCAGGATGGGTGGCATCCATGTCAATGAAGGGACCCACCTTTTATGAATGGCCCTTTTTAAGGCTGAGGAAGATGAGTAGGAATTAAGTGATTTGTCCAAGGTTGCATTGATAGAGATTTGGTATAGTCTGAAGTTGCAAGGTCTTTTCTAAGGCTATTAGTCTTTTGTAACTTTCTTTACTAGCAGACATAGATGATTGGCAACTGTTACGAAGTGTTCAATAAACATATGTTTAGTTGAACTTTTGGCTGAGCATGATCTTCTCTAGGAAAGGAGAAAGAATCCTTCTTATTTTTATTCAAAGTTACTTGATTTTATTCAAGTATATCCTCCTTATACTTGAGAACATCAAGGATAGAAACATAAAATACTTAATTTCAGCTATTTAGAAGAGCATGTCTACATTAAATGCTGTTGGGCTCTAAAGATAGTCAGTTTCAACACAAATTAATAAAAAACATTTTTTATGTTCACTGTGAGAAATCTCTCCGCTGGGGTTGTAAATAAGATCTGGTCTTTGAGTTAAAGGAATGTCTAGTTTAGTGGGAAAAAGCAGAATGTTCATAATTAACTCCAGTGTTACACCAGATGGAATGTGATATGTATAACATGGAGCTCTGAACTATACAGAGCAGGGAGCCAGAGGAGAGAAAGAAGTTTCACTTCGCAGCATTAATGAAAGATTTGTGGAGTATGTGAACCTCTAAAAGGTAAGAGGATCTTGTCTGTTAAAGATAAAGGGGAAGAATCTTCCGGGCAGAGAAAATTGCATGGGAAAGGATGCAGGTAAGCCCTGCGCTTGCTGGAGGAGTAAATACTTTTCCATGTGGCCTGGGAAGGGCACAGCCATGCAGGGTGCGATACCACTGAAATGTCAGTGGAACAGTCCGGAATGATGGGGCAGTTTTCGGCCAGAAGAGACATGATCAGAGGCGAGCTGTGGAGAAGGTGGCTGTGGGAGGTGGCAGTATGGGGGATAGGTAGAAGGGACGAGAAGAGTACCAGCTAGGAGGACACTACAGATTTGACATGAGTGAGAGAATGGATTTTGAGTCTTTTGTGGTAAACTTGGTTTTGAACCGGGTTTCAACTTACTACCTCTCTTACCTTGGGCAAAATGTAACTCTCTTCGGACTTCAGTTTTCTCATCTGTGAAGAGAGGGTCAATGCTGGCTAAAGTCTGTCTGCTGCAAACTTTCTGTGATTCTGGGCATCTGATTTGTCCTCTGTTGCAAATCTCGTTCTGGATGACTTGGGTCACTTTTTAATCCTTCGATTATGCTAACATGATTGTGGCTCCATCTGGAATCATGAAGTTGAAATAAAATACAACTGAAGGTCCCACTGATCTGGCCATAGTTTGGGGTAGCAGTGTGAAGATGGAGTTTTTATTCAAAACTGTCTTATTTAGAACTTGCTTCAACCATATCAACTTCTCAAGTAGGGCTGATTTGCAACAGAAAATTTTGTCTTGCTGAGTTTACAAACTCATGGGACAGGAAGCAGATTTCAACTCTGAAAATGTGGTAGGTTACTTAGGTTACTTCTTATAAACACAAGGGTTTACATCAGGGGTAGAGACCAGATTTCATGATGATGACTGGAAATATTAGGGAACAGATGAATCACATAATATATTGCTTTGGCCGGAAATTGAATGTATCCTACTGTTAAGAGTTTATCTCAAAAATGTTTTGTGAAATTTAAGGGAGCTGGAGGAACCCTCAGCCCAAGGTGTGGGATATCATGGTCTATGTAGTATAGCCTCCAGCCAGAAGACCAAATGTGGCCTTTTGTTCTCTCCTGGGGGATGGGAAGGATATGGAAAACAATGCTCTGGCCATGGTGAAGATTCAAGGGAGTAAAAATGAATCATCGCTGGCCGCCAGGAAACACTAGGAGTTCTCTAAATGGAATGAGGTCCTCCTGTACCTTGGGTGGGAGGAAAGGGAGTGAAGGGAAACACCAGCTGGTGGGGGAGATAGATGGAAGCTGGAGAAAAGGACACGGGCAGCAGGCCTGACGCTTGCACCCAGCAACCACCGCAAAGGAACAAATCCAAAGGCAGTGAGCTTATGCTGGTTTCCTGTGGTGTCCCTTAGGGAGGGTTCTTTTCTTCTTTTCCCCTTTGAGTTGCCTCTGGTGATTTCTTAATCAGCTGCCCCAGCCCCCAGTCTCCACCCTTTGCAGTGTCATCTGCATAAAAATGTGGAGAATGCAGCAACTATTCACGCGTGTCCGGAAGGGCTCTGGGAATTATGAGGCTGCACGTGTAGCCTGCCACACAAAGGGTCTCCAACCAGCAGGCTGGGAACACAAACTGCTGCCCTAGGCAGGGGAGGTCCAAGGGTCAAGGGACATCTGGAGCCGGGTCCAGGCCCTAAACTGAGACTTTGGAAGAATTTCAGACACATCCTGCTCCGTGCTGGACCTTGAGGCATGGGGTTTGGGCTGGATTCTCTCTTGCTTCTTGTGTTTCCTTAATTAAATGAGTTACTTTTTAAGCATCCTATCTCTCCAATTATTTCAGGCATCTTTAGTGTTCTAAATAAAGCTTTTTGAAAACTTTTTTGTTAATGGCATTTTCAAACAAACAAACAAACAAACACAAAATAGAGAGGATAGTATATTGAACCTGTACCACCTTGCTTCAGTAGTTATCAATATTTTGCCAAATTTGTTTCAGTTATGTCTCCTCCACTTTTTCTTTTTATCTAGAATATATGGTATTGAAGCAAATACCAAATATCATATCATATCATTTCAATTATAAAAATTTCAGAATGTATTTTTTAAGTAAGGTGTAAGCCCAACATGGGTCTTGAACTCAAGACCCTGAGATCAAGGGTCCCATGCTCTACCAACTGAGTCAACCAGAAACCCTAGACAAGGACTCTTTCTTTAAACATAACAATACTATCATATATTATATATAATAAAATTAGTAATTTTTAAAATATCATGTAATAATGGACAAAGACCAAATACATTTCTTATTATACCACAGAATCCAAACAAGATCCACACATAATATATATTGGTTCCTTTCTCTCTCTTTCTCTTTTTTTAAGATATTTATTTGTAGGAGAGACTGGGTCTTATGTTTCCATAGAATTTCCCACATCCTAGATTTGGCTCATTGCATCCTTGTGGTATTTTCCCCAGGATCCCTACTTCCTTTTCATTAGGAAATGTTATTTAGAGACTACCATCTGGGCATGAGGGATATTCTTTGCCAATGAATTGTCATTGTTGTATAGAGTTTTCAGAGCAAATAGCAAGAAAATATTTATTTTTAAAAATGAGAAAAACTAAGTTCCTAATATTTCCATTTTGAATTCATGGTTGCAGGGTTTTTACTTAAGTTACTTGATTTTATATTTGTATCTTATTTCTTCGTTGCTGAAAAACTTGGCTTCTATGATATTAACATAATTACTTACTAACTCTAGTTCACAGCATGTTCAGCATAGGTTAAGATTTTCTTGCAGCAGTTCTGTGGGAGCAGTATTATCTCTTATGTCTCTGAGGATATCAATTACAGTTCCTTTTCGCATTAGTCTTTTCTTTATTCCCTTTATTGTTTCATTTTCACTACCTAGAGTTTCTTAAATATCAGATGAATCTTGGGTATTGATTCAAAAATAAGAGATACTAAAACATCAGTATTACTAATAACAGTAAGATTACTAAAATAAGAGTATAAAATCAAAGAAATTAAGTGAAAATATCATAATCTTCCATTTGAATAGGAAATATCAGTATGAATTAATTTTTTCCTTAAAATAAATAAAAAATACATATTTCATTGCTCTGTCCTTAAAAAGTCTGAGAAGCAACGATAATTCTGTAGTAATAGGCACAAAAAGCATTCAGATTCTGGTCTCTAAACACCATTTCCCACTAAGAGAAACCAGAACTCTTTGAAAAAGTGCCTGATTCCAAGTCCAGGGCAGGAAATTAACAGGTAAATCTGGGACACCATTTTTATGTCAAGGAAGAAATAAAGAAGTCTTTCAAAACAAATGGAATCACATCAAAAGGACACAAAAGCCCCCTTTGAGACTCCCATTTGCCAAAGATGGGGCAATTTGAGCATGAAAAAGAATCAGATATATAAAAATTACTGAGTTTATAATGGTTTTCAAAAATACTTCATTGGTCATCTTTGGAGGTTGCTAGGGTACCAAGTCATTACTCAAAAACGTATTGAGAGGGAAAATATGAAAGATTTATCCTGCCTTTCCTGTATGTACTGTATTTCAGTGTAACCAAATTTTTGATGTGGAAAAAGTCCTTGTAGAGTAATTCCAACCAGTGAATGCAGAAAAAAAGACGACAGAATTCAAAAAGCATCATTTTGGACCCCCTAATGATCTAGGCAATGATCGTTATCAGTGTTTGCTAAAACAATTAGGTTAAAAGTAGACGAAGAACTTCATAATGGAAATGTTATCTGAACCCACTGATCCATCTTGGCATCATTAAAACAATTGGATTATATAATGATGTCTTATAGTAGGAAAAACACAACACCACTTAGGAAAATCCTGAATGACATATTCTATGAGTCAGGTGAGCTAGTTTCTCCATAAAACAATGGCATAATAAAAAGAAGTATGGTGGCACCTGGGTGGCTCAGTGGGTTAAAGCCTCTGCCTTTGGCTTGGGTCATGATCCCAGGGTCCTGGGATCAAGCCCCAAATCGTTCTCTCTGCTCAGCGGGGAGCCTGCTTCCTCCTCTCTCTCTGCCTGCTTCTCTGCCTACTTGTGATCTCTCTCTGTGTGTCAAATAAATAAATAAAATCTTAAAAAAAAAAAAGAAGTATGAATTGCTAGAGAATAAAAGATATTTATGAGATACAACAACCAAATCCAATATATGGATCTTGTTTGAATCGTGCTTTGAACAAACTCACTATAAAATACATCTCTGAGATAATGACGGAAACTTGAATATAGGCTTGGGATTCAATTATATAATAGAATTATTTTAAGTTGTATTATAATGGCATAAGTGCCATTTTTAAAAGTTTTGATCAGCAAAAGATAGATGCATATTAAAGTATTTCTAGATGAGTTTAAAAATTGGTGAAACTTGGGGCACCTGGTTGGCTCAGTCGTTGGGCCTCTGCCTTCAGCTCAGGTCATGATCCCAGGGTCCTGGGATTGAGCCCCACATAGGGCTCTGCTCAGCGGGGAGCCTGCTTCCCTCTCTGCCTGCCTCTCTGCCTACTTGTGATCTCAGCCTGTCAAATAAATAAATAAATAAATCTTTAAAAAAATTGGTGAAACTGGGTAGTAGGTACATGTGAGTTCCTTATACTGTTCTTTCTACTACAAAGTTCAAAATTTTCTACCATTTAGGTTTTTTAAAAATAAAGAAAAAGAAAAGTTCTTGGTGAATAGTTGAAATCTAAGTTATTTCTAAATAAGAATAGTTTTAAAAACAATAGGAAAAACAAATCTTGTTTAACATAGAACAGGGGCAAAAGAAGAAAACTGGATATCTCCAAAAGAAAATTTAAATGAACAAAACAATCTGACAAACCATCTCCTCTACTTCTGTCTTGCTTGATTTCTCTGTTGTCACTACCAGCGTTCTAGATCTCAACTCCCTCTCTTCCATATGATTCCAGTAACATACAAATTGTGATTTTTCTGACTCTTTCTTCCTAAAACTATCCCCCTCTGTCTGTATTTGTAATGCCACGTAATCCATGCCATGGTGCAATTTCCCACAATTAATGTGATTTGTAGGACTTCAGTTTGTCTTCCGTGGTTAGGGGTTAGATTTATTTTTCCTACAGTCACTAACGGAGGCACCTGAATTGCACAAGGAAATCCTGTTTGGATCATAGTCCAGGTTGGGGCACAGCTCACTCCTTCTAAGCTAGGTTGGCTCTTCTCCAGTGGTGAATCTTGACTTTGTCACTTCTTCCCTGACGTGGAAATTTGAGGCCTCTTTTTCTCCCAAGCCTATTACCCACCATTTACTTACTATAGTGACTTTAAGCAGAAACGAATTTTTGATTTCTGAAAACTAGCCTTTTTCACAACACCGCTAACTTGGCTGTCTGAAGAATGAGAACTCTCCCAGTACAAACTTCTCCTTCTTTTCAGAGGCAAGGGCTAGGGGTGGGGTGGGGTGGGGAGGGGGGGAGAAACAAATGAGCCTTGTGTTCTGCCCTTAAGGTCAACAGATTGAATGTGGCCTTGTGTGTGTCGTGAATGTACAGTACATGACATCATGCATATTCAGTGGCTTTTCCAACTGACAGAGTCCCACTCATAACCAAAACTCTCTTTTTAAAAAGACTCTCCTCTGACTTTTGAGATTATTTTTCTATCCTGGTGCTTCTCTCTCGCTCTCTTTTTTTTTTTTTTTTTTCTGTCATGGCCATGATTCTTCTTCCTTCTGACTTGCTCTCTTTTTCCCCATCTCCTCTCCTCAATTCTGGGCTCCTTTTTCCGTCCTTTCCTTTCGTTTCCTCTCCTTGACTTTCCCTGCTGTCCCTGCCCACCTTTTTCCTCTCCCTGTGGTCCTTTCCATTCTTTAAGCATAAATCTAATGAAGACACCTGACCTCAACTTCCAGTTTCAGGAGGGTAAATTGAAACCTTCTCTATCACTTTCACCCACATTCCAATCCTGCATCTCCAACAGACTAATTGGTATTTATATTTGGAGACCCCATTCCTAAATCCAAAATAAAACTTAGAATCTCCCAAAGACATTCTTCCTCGCATTTTCTTCCATGTTGTGAGGGACACTTCTGGTCTCCAAGTTACCCAGATGTGGAGCCTCATACCCACCTCTTATTCTTTCCTTAACCAGTCTATTGAGACATGGTTATTCTCTCAATCTTTGAAATGCATTTTTTGCCCATCCTTCCTCACCATTTCTACCAGCACCACAGTGATCTGGGCCCTTGTTGTGCTGCATTATAATAATGACTCCTCTACAGTCTATTCCCCCCTTTATTCACTTTTTCCCTTGGGTTCCCTGCACCCAGCGCCATCCCAGATGATTCTTGGCTCAAAAGTGCATGGCTTATACCATACCTAAAATGTTGTGTGAATATCTAAACTTCTCTGTAGAAACCCACACCATCAGGCTGGCATTTGAAACTTTCTATAATCATTTCTACCCAATGGGCCCCACCTTCTCTCTATCCAGCATAGCATCCTCCTGGCTCTGTATACACTGTTCGTTTCCTGTTCAAACCTTTCCTTATCTCATCCTCATTTCAGATGCCACACTGCTTCCTCTCCACTGATCTGTGACCCATCCATTCTCCAAGTCCCTGTGAAGACCCTCTGACTTCAGATGGATTTATGGATGAAAGATAAGATGCCCGGCTTTGCTTTAAGAATCCAGTGGCCAATGGGCAAGTGTAGGGAGGTATATATGAGATGACCTGGACACAGGTCGCCATGTTAGGTATCCAGGGGTTCCTTAACCTATTCTCTGTCTTTTGTATATGGCTGAAATCTCCCATTATAAAAAGTTTAAAACTAAAAATGAAATAGAAGCTAGGAGTCTGGTTTTGAAACATGGTGTCCTAGATAAGCAGGACTCATCAGCTGTGGGGGAAGATTCCAGCAGACTGTCAAGTTGGTCTTGGGGAGGACTGGTGGAAAAGAGGAGGCTGGTCTTTTTTTTTTTTTTTTTTTTTTTTTAATTTTTTAACCGTGATGCCAGTAATTTGTGAGGAGTCCTGTAGTTTGCATTTGGATGACTTTTCAGTATGCTTGCACCTTTTGATTTGACCTAAGGAAGCACTAATAGGTTTTGAATGTTGCCTGTGTGTTTGAGAGACCTGAAGTCATTAAGATAAGATCTAATATCAAAAATTAGAAGCCAAGTAATTTGTGCAGAAGGAATACAAGAAAACTCTGGGTGGTTTGGTAAGCAAAATTAGGGTGGGTACATATGCTAGATTTTCTGGTTTTCTGACATTGTAATAAAATTTTTTTGTTGTGCTCTTCAGTTTTCAGTAGGAAGACCAGTAGGCTGGTCATCACATAACGGCCTATAAAATTCGATTCTACAAAATTTGTGTCTGTTCTGTTTGTTACTGTACCTCGCCTATAGAATGTTTCTGGCCTTCCATAGTATTTGTTGAATTAATTTTGGAGTCAATAGATGGTCTGTAAGTCAAGATAGGTCTGAGAACAGCCTGCAAATCCGTTCTGTCAAAGAAAACAGCCGTGTTTCTCTTGGGCTCTCAGTCCGTTCACAGTGTACTACAAAAGTACAGATAAAGGCATCAGAAAGCTCATCTATGCAAAAGGTTGTCATTGTGCACTTCCCATGCTTCATGTGTGAATAAAATAGAGAACAAGGAAGTCTCTACCTTCAGGGGCTTCTGTGGTAGAGGAGGTATAGACAAGAAAATGCATGGTCCAGAGAGATAAATGCAGATGAGGTACATAGTGTTGCGAGAGGACAGAAGAGGCACCCCTGACTCTGGAGGCCCAGGAAGGCTGAAAGCGGAAGGATAAATAGACGTTTGCCTTGTGAAAAGGGAAGGAAAAGCTGTTTCAAGCAGAGAAAGCGGCTTGGAGAAGAGAGGAACAAATGACAGAAGTTTGCGGAGGGTGGATCCTGGAACAAAGGGGACCAGGCAGAGCAGCTGTGCCAGATAAGACTGGACAAGAACAGAGAAGCCGGATCCTACAGAGTATTGGAGGCTAATTTAAGGAATGTGAACTCAATATAAAAAGCCAAGAGAAGACCTTGAAAAGTTCTGGAGAATCTAGAGTGACATACTCAGATTTAGCATTTTAGGAAGTCCCCTCTGGCTAAAGTTTGGAGAATGGATGGGAGGGTGGCAACAGTGGAACCTTGAGATAGCAGAAAGAGTTACAAAGCTTTTTTTCCGTGGGGTCGGGGGAGAGCATGCACTGGGGTTGGGGGGTAAGAAGGAGGTGGGGTGGAGGGAGAGAGAGAGCATGGAATCTTAAGCAGCCTTCATGCCCAGTGCAGAGGTGGCAGGGTTCCATCTTACAACCTGAGATCATGACCTAAGCCAAAAAAATCAGGAGCCAGATACTAAGCTGACTGAGACCCCTAGACGCCCCTCTAGAGAGCAGTGATGGCAACCTTGCCTATGGGTGGATGGGGTGTGGGGGAAGGCATGATACAGACATTTCTGGGTGGATGGGGAGGTCCTTCTTCAAAATAGGAAACGAGGAAATGAAGTAGTTACCTATCTGTGTGGCCTTTCCCCACTCTAATGTAAGTGTTTTTCCCAAATTGCTTTTATTTGGGAAAATAAAGAAATGTCTCAAAAATGTTCCTACTGTATAGGGCATGCCAGTTTAGGAACAGAGGGCAACGTGAAGAAGGGGAAAGACCAGCTGGTGGCCAGCGAATGAAAAAACTGAGTTCTGGTCCATAAGTATTGCTTTCATCATTCGCTAACTTCATTTCCTCCTACATACATTCTTCTACTTCTTTAGTTCATTGTATCCTTCATAAAGGTTGAGTTTCTTGAGTACTTCCTATATATCGGCTGTGGGCTTATCTGTGTGGTTGAAATTCCCAGTCAGATTCTTTGTCACATCTGTTTGTAGGGTCTGCCTGCACGAGAGGCAAGAGTTGTCCCAGTGACGTGCTTGCATTCTGGTCTGCTTTCAGGAAGAGGGAGGACAGGATGTGTCCCCTGGCAGGGTACCCTACTGGCTTGTTAGATGTTAGCACTCACCATTCCCCGCGAAGGTCATCAGCCACCTGCTGCCCTGTCTCTGACACTCCATCTCTGCTGCCTGGCTCCTGTAACTATGACAGGAGCTCCTGTCACTCTACCCAGTCTCTTGCGCAGGACCCCTTCTGCCTCAAGTTTAGACAGCTCCCACATGTACACCCCCTTAGTGGGATTCAACTTTTCTCAGCCATGACCACAGATTTCCCTTTCAATCCAATCTTCTCAGTTTTTATTCCTTTTCAAAAAGGATTTTATTTTTAATTAATCTTTACACCCAACGTGGGGCTCAAACTTGCAACCCTGAGATCAAGAGTCCCATGTTCTATCGAATGAGCCACCCAGGAGCCCCTGAATTTTTATTCTTTAAGTTATTTGTGACCAAAGTCTTATCTCATGTTTTTTTTTTTTTTTTGACTGTACTAAAAAAGCATCCTGCTTGATCCTTGAATTGTTTTAAGAAATATTTCATAGAATAGATTCATTGGGCAGGTGTGTTTCAGGAGGAAATAGTTTTTCCGTTAAGTGTTGTCCAAAAGTGACTTAGGAAGTATTGAAGCAGACAGGAAAACTATAAAAATTCTTTGTCAAGGCAGTTCTGAATAAGAACAAGAGATCCGAAAGGTACATTTTCAAAGGAGTTGAAACCAGCAGTGAAATTTCATATTCACTTTATTGACGGCTGAAGTTCAGTCTCCGATGCATTTTCCATCCTCCTCTGATACTGTCGTTCTGAGGCTTTTCTATGGTAGACATCATAGAAGGTCTCCTGGCCCACACGCAGTTTAATCATGATCCACTCCATCGTTCCTCCCAGGACAAAAAAAAAAAGGCAGGAACCTGTAGACGCCGAATCGATCCTTCCCGGGGACCCGCTTCACCTGGGCCCATGCTACGTCGGCCCTGACCCGCAGCCTGGCGCGTGCTGAGCTCTCTTATCTCTTTTTTAAACACAATTATTTCTAGGAATTTGGAAGAAACTGTAATTTGCACTTGGTCCACCATTTTGAAATGGAAGTCTCTTCTCTGGCTAAACCACCCATGTATCTCAGAAGGCAATCTTTGACAGTCACTGGGATTTATGTTTATTCACCCATCTTTGCTGAAATGGAAATTTGGTTAGAAAGCAGGAACAATGTATTTTGTTAAAGCCGATTTCTTATTAATACCTGAATAGGGACTCAGAAGTTTGTATTCAAAAGAGTATTTTTTGCTCATTGGGAAATAGGTCACTCAAATTCAGAAACGCACGCAATGTCAGAAAAATATCTCTATTTGCCTTTTGGGGTTTGGAATCATATACTCTCCAAATGAGTGAATTTCAAGCCCTTGTTGCTGACAGAGCTGCCTCCTCTGGGCTGAGAAATGGTTTGGTTCCAGGCAGCTGGAGAATTTATGGACATCTGAATCCAATCTAGCTGAGCAGGAGAGAAGCTTGGGAAGGAGACAGCCAGGTGCATGACAAAATTAAGACTATAGCTGGAGAGAGGGGATTCCATGAGGGGAAGGGTCAGTCTCAGGGGCTGAGTCAGCAGGACAGAGAGGATTCCAAGGCCTCTGGAATTCTGGTTGGGCGTTGGTGGTGAAAGGAAATTTTGGCTTTGATCCTCTGGGAAGGGGCAGACCCTGTTGAAAGTAATTCCTGTCAGAGGCTACTCTCTATTTCATGGAAAAAAATGGAAAAGGGGAAAACAATTGCAAGGTCCTGAATGAAGACAAAAGGTATTCATTTGCATATTTGTTTGTTTAGAGTGTTTTAGTGTATTCAGGTACAATGTAAACAGAAACAGGATTGATTAAGTTAGTTAAGAAACCATTGCTTTGTTTCCTTTCAAGAAATGGGATAAAAAGATTCAGGACCACCTGACCATGTTCTAAAATTTAAATGAGTGTGGTCTGCAAAGGGTGGGAGCAGGATATGGTGGGGGCAGGGTGTACTGACCATGGAAGTATTAAGTGAGGTGCTTGAACTTCAGGGCTCTCTGGAAGGACCCCTGACAATGTGTTCACTTGGTCATATGCTTTTGTGAACTTGTGAAATTTGCAGAAGTAAAAGGAATGTCTCCCACCCTGACTTCCCTCCATCACCATCCTTTCGTATCATGTGGTGGCTAAGGGTATTTCAGAATCTGACTAAAGGGGTGTCAGAGCAAAGATATAGTGAATTTGGTTCAGTGTGATGTATTTACTTAGTTTGCAGGCACTTCTGGGTATAGTTCTTTCCAGCAGTTTGTAGGAGTGGCTTTCTGGAATGCTTTTTAAAATTTTTTTTATTTTAATTGAGATATAACTCCTATTACCATAAAATTGAACCTTTTAAAGCATATAATTCAGTTATTTTAGTATATTCACAAAGCTGTGCAACTGTCACAACTATTTGATCCTGGGACATTTTCACACCCCATCCTCCCAAAGATACCCCATTAGTCACTCTCCATTCTCTCCTTCTTGCAATGCCAACCAGCTCCTGATCTCTTAATCCCCTCCTAATCTACTTTCTATCTCTATAAATTTGCTTATTCTGGTCATTTCTTATAAATGAAATCATACAATATGTGGTCTTTTGTGTCTGGCTTTTTTTTTTTTTTTTTACTTAGAACAATGTTTTCAAGGCTCATTCATGTTATAGCATGAATCAGTACTGTATTCATTTTTATGACTAAATAATACTCCATTTTGTTCATCCATTCATCAGCTGGTAGCCATTTCAGTTATTTCCAGTTGTGCTCCTCCTGACCAAGGTGTGAACTCAGCAACCATGAAGGTCCAGGGCCAGTGGTAGTCTCACGGAGGTAGCAGAGTGCCCACTGTTGGAAGCGTGGAGGGCTATGGAAGAGAAACACTTTGAAATATACAGTCAGAAGCTATCATATTAGAGGAATGACTATATCTATCTCTTCTCCATACAGAAATGATATTAGAAAATTATTGTCAAAAAAAGAGGTTTTCAAAATTCGTGCAGCCAGAAAATGTAGAAAGACCTATAGAAGTGTGTCAAGTAGTTGGTTAATTTAAAAAAATTTTGGGGTGGGGTTGTTTTGGTACAGTTTTGTTGCTGATCAGTTTTTTTCAAAACATGAACTTTAACACTTTTAAATAGAAGTTTACATTTGTAATTTTGATTTCTTTTCTCAAAGCCCCTAAATCATAAATTGTAAGCCCCACAAAATCAGGATCCTCCTTGCCATTAAGAATACTTTTAACACCTTCACTTTTTTTCCTTTTCTTTTCTTTCTTTCTCTCTCTCTCTCTTTTTTTTTTTTTCATAGTACTACTTCGAGGTGGCCAGGAGCCTGTGTGAGAGATTTCTTTCTAGGGAGTGAGATGGCAAGTTGCTCATTTTGTTGCTTTCCACCTTCTTGTCCGTTCTTTTCTTTCTCAGCTCAGGAACACTTTCA
This sequence comes from Mustela nivalis, assembly GCF_964662115.1. NCBI lineage: Eukaryota > Metazoa > Chordata > Mammalia > Carnivora > Mustelidae > Mustela > Mustela nivalis. The sequence continues at coordinate 46,837,536 of NC_139025.1, forward strand.
GGAAAAATTAGCTCAGGCAATACCTTCTTACCTCATTAAATATGCAATACCTTGAAGATTTCTATGATTGAATATTGTTAAGCCAATATTGACCTCTAGGCTCCCTTCCTTCTGGGGCAGAATCTATTTCCCCGCCCAGCCGCTTCCCTTAGTGGGCTTGGTCATGTGGCTCACTTTGGTCAATAGGGCGTAGACAGAAGTCCACGTGACAGTTCTGCATGCCAGAAGCCCTATTAGATCACGTTGTGGAAGCCCGAGGTCCTTCAGCGTGGGTCCTGTAAGAAGATGCACAGAGAGATGTGCATCCTTCTGAATCCCATGTTCAGCCGTTGGAGAGCTGCGGCCCCTGACCTGCAGACCGTGAGTGAGAAACATTTCCCGTCTGAGCCACTGAGTTGGGGGTTGTCTGAAACACAGTGGAGCCGTCTGAGCCACTGAGTTGGGGGTTGTCTGAAATACAGTGGCGCTGCCCTGGGAGCCCACCAGTACAGATGCACATGCCCAACCTGAACAGCAGAGCCAACATCGTTTCTCTCTCAGCAAGCAGCTGAGCTTGGTCCTATCGCTCAAACTTCCAAGATCCTTGACAGCAGACCCCGCGCTCTACCACCTTCCCAGGTTCCTAATTTAGCATGCTTTCCCCTTTCAAGGAAATTCATTTCTGGGTTGAGGACATGCCTCCTTTTTCCCACCTCCGTTTAGCTATAATTTTAAGTACAAGTCATTTCATTGTTTCTCCTCTCTATAATAGCATTTTCGTCATTTCAATTAAAGTGCTTCCAAAAAGCCACCCACTGGACTTCTCCTACCCGCTAATCTACAACTTCAGTTTGACACCCCAGTCAAAAATAAGAAAAACTCTGGAACTCTTTGATGGAGCAGTTGCACTTCTCCGGACTACTTGACCTCAGGACCCCTACCCATCTCAGTGCCCCATGACTCCCCCCAAAACTCATCTTCCCAAACCCTGTCTTGTTATGCCTCAGCCCCCCAGGGCTCTTAGAACAGACCTGAAAACAGAGCATATTCTCAAGGAGAAGCAAAAGAATGAATGAGAATATGACTCCTGCCAAGCCTGGGGCTTGCCACCTCTAAGCACAGAATGAACCATGAACAGTCCCTTTGAACTTACAGGGAAAATATAAAGGAAATTAAAAAGGCCTTTAGGATACTTGACTTGCAGAAGGGCAAATCTAACTTCCTTTCTACTTTTTCTCCATCTGCAACTCTGTCCCTCAGAGAATTGGAGAGGGTCTTTTGTTACTTTTTTTTTTTCTTTAATGTCTAGAGAAATGGCTCAGCTTTCAAAGTAGAATTATTAAAATAATTTTGGTTTAAGATGTAAAACCTTTCACTTTTTCCAAGCCATCAACCCTCCCTGAATTTCCTAAGTTCTCATAAACTTTAGGTATTGCCTTTCGTCCCTCCTCCTTAGCTACGCTGTTGGAATAAAAACAGGTTGGAGGGACATAATTCCTTTTGATTGGGTTTGGGGGTGAGGGGATGAAAAGGTGGGGAGAGAGAGACTAGGCAGTGACATGGAAATGGCATCCTGATTTTACTGTCTACTTGACATGGCTGACATTTTTTGTGCTGATGTCTTTAAGTCTTTTATCTGTTTTATCTATTTATAAAAATCCTTTTAAGAACAATTAAAAGCTTAATTTAATGACTATAACATGCAGAAAGGAAAGAGAAAAAGCAGCTCCAGATCCTGAGAAGTCTTCAAAAAAGATAAGCTCTGTCTGTACTTGGTGAAAAATAATGCTTTCCGATTTCCATTATAAGAACATCTGTGCATATTAGAGAAGATTTAGGATGTATGAAAGCATTGAAAATAGTAGGAATCACCAGAGTTCTATCTTCCAGCCATGATGACTGCTCCCATTTTGGTTGGATTCTCCCTAAAGTCTATTTCTGTGTGTGCATGTGTGTGTGTGTGTGTGTGTGTGTTCGTTCAGATAGAGAGCAGAAGATGTAGATAGGTAGTCTTTCAGATAAAAAAAAAAAAATGGGGGGTGGCGCCTGGGTGGTTCAGTGGGTTAAGCCTCTGCCTTTGGCTCAGGTCATGGTCTCAGGGTCCTGGGATTGAGTCCTACATTGGGCTCTCCACTGAGCAGAGATCCTGCTTCTCCCTCTCCCTCTGCCTGCCGCTCTGCCTACTTGTGCTCTTTATCTCTTTGTTGAATAAATAATAAAAATCTTTTTTAAAAAATTGGTATGTTTTATCTGTCCCATGCAATATATTTATAATTTAAGTTAGATTTTAACCCACAAAAATGAAGAGATTTTTACATTAAGTCCAGATTTAGTCTTTTTCTTGAAAAATTGCACATGGGGTTGCCTGGGTAGCTCAGTGGGTTACATATCCATCTCTCAATATCGGCTCAGGTCATCTCAGGGTTGTAGGATTGAGCACTGTGTTGGGCTCTGCACTTAGTGGGGAGTCTGCTTCTCTCCTTCTCTCTCTGCCCCCCCAAATAAATAAATAAATCTTAAAAAAAAAAAAAAGTATTGAACCTGTATTTTCAAATGGCAGGAGTTGAGGAGAGAGTCACCTTCAAAAGGAACACATGCTTGCCAATGTAGCATTGTCCCAATGCAGTTTGTTTCTTTCTTTTTTCCTTCCTTCCTTCCTTTTTTTTTTTTTCCCTGCCTATTTGGCTCCTATCTGTATTTAAGTTTGATGCCCTTAATGTAGAGTGTTTTTTTTAATCATTGCATTTATTTTACATATACAATTTTATGTTCAGCTTTTTTCCCTAAGCAATTTCTCACTAACCTTCCTCCCTGATTATTCCAGTGTACTTACAGTGTTACGTATCGTGTCACACTGTACATGTTTTCTCCCTGATTATACTAGCATATATACAGTAGAAAGTATCAAATACATGAAAGTATGAAGAGGAAATTAACTATTATTTGGAATTTTTCTTCTTTTTTTACTTATGAAAATATCCTTATAAATAGCGGCAATCATACTATACATACAATTTTGTATCCAGCTTTTTCACCTTTTCTTTACTATAAACACTAACACTCCTCACCAACTATATGTAGCTTAGTTAACAATAGTCTTCCCCCATGGCTAGACATTCAGGTTTTCCCTTTTCTGTCATAATTATGTTATAATGAATATCTTTCTGCTGGAAGCTTTTTTCTTTTTTTAAAGATTATTTATTTATTTATTTGACAGAGAGATTGAGATCACAAGTAGGCAGAGAAGCAGGCAGAGAGAGAGGGGGAAGCAGGCTCCCTGCTGAGCAGAGAGCCCAATGCGGGGCTCCATCCCAAGTCCCTGAGATCATGACCCAAGCCAAAGGCAGAGGCTCAACCCACTGAGCCACCCAGGCTCCCATGGAAGCTTTTTTCTATACTGAGGATTCTTCTGCTAGGATATATTCTTAGAAATGGGCTATGCAATTAAAGGATACAAATAATTTTAAGGGTCTTGATGTATGTTGTCTAATTGTATCTCAACAAGGCTATGCTGTTCTCACATTATGTGAGAATGTGCTTCCTGACACCTTTAGCAGCATCAAATATATGTATGTAATATATAATGTGTATATACATATGTTTATATTATATACTCATTATTGATTTGATACAGAAACATAGTACCTTCTATTTTTTATTTGCATTCTTCTCATCTCCAAGAACCCAACTTTGTCCTATGAAAAAAACAGAACAGCAAGGAAAAGGTCTTACTAATTCAAAAGAACAGGCATGGGACCATGGCAAGGGAAGTGGAAGTGAGTTTTAGAGGTGGAGACCTAGAAATTTCCAGCCAAGGTAGAAGAAGCCAGGAGCAGAGGCACCTGAGAGCAGAGTGAGAGCAAAGGAGTAGAGACCACAAGAGTCGGCCTTGCAAAAACCAGGAAGGTTTAGACAGCACTCTACAATCCAGACCTCATAGCTAAAGCCCCAAAATAGCTAAATCCACAAGAAACAGATTTTTTGTCTTCTAGTGTGTAATGTTTTTACGTCCAAAGTCCTAATGAGGCCAGTAGTCTGGGAGGCTACTTTACAGTTTTCACCATAGGTAATTTCTCCATTTCTTTATCTTTCTTCCTAGTTCATTCTGCCAGCTTGAAATTTGTCTTGAGAGAGGATTTCTCCAGAACCTACTGTCCCAAATCTAAATCATTTATTTAACTTACAGAAGCGTGTAACTAAACTAGAAATCAGGTACCCTGAATCTGGACTGTGGGGCCTGAATTAAGATCACTCAAGACAGGAAGGAGAAGTCAACATGGCCAATCAGACTTCGGAGCCAAGGGTAACATCAGGAGGAGCCAGGGTTCCCTGCCTGGAGTTATTTATTATTAATGCGGAGTAAAATATCTTTTTATATATTTTTTTCTCTGAATACTTCATAAAGCTGAAGTTTGAAGGGAAAAGGGAAATATGAAAATCTGAAACCTCATAGGAATAAATGAATGTTCTTAGCTATAGTAATATGGAATTAAACATGAAGGCAGCAGTTTTTTCTAGATTTTCATTTCAAATTTATTTCATCGAAAGCATTTTGATTAGTTTTTGTCTCTAGTCCTGAGGATTTGATTCTAATGACTTTACTGTCTGGGAAACTGAAAGTAGGGAACATGACATTTATAGGTGTCCCTAACTTACAAAATGTTGATATAAGCATTCATCTCCACATTGGGGCCAACAAACCTTGCCAAACTCTGGCCTGCTTTTATACAACTTGTAAGCTAAGAATACTTTTTGTATTTTATTTATTTATTTTTATTATTTGTTTACTTATTTATTTTTAAAAATTTTATTCATTTATTTATTTGAGAGAGAGGGAGAGAGACAAGCAGACTCTGTGCTGAGCCCAGAGCCCAACATGGGGCTCGATCCCCAGGACCCTGGGTCATGACCTTAGCCAAAGGCAGAGACTTAACTGACTGAGCCACCCAGGCACCCCTTACTTATTTTTAATTAATATATAATATTATATTAATTTTAGCTATGCAATATAATGACTCAACAGTTCTCTCTATTTCTCAGTGCTCATCATGGTAAGAGTACTCTCAGTCTACTTTATCTGTGTCACCCATCCCTCACCTACCTTTCCTCTGGCAACCTTTTATTCTCTGTGTTTAACAGTCTGTTTTCTTTTGTATCTTTTCTTCTTTGCCATCTCATTTGTTTTGTTTCTTAAATTCCACATGTGAGTGAAATTATATGGTATTTGTCTTTGTCAGTCTGACTTATTCCACATGACATTATGCCCTTTAGATCCATACATGTGGTTGCAAATGGCAAGCTCTCATTCTTTTTTATGGGTGTATAATATTTCACTATCTAATTTATATCTCTATCACTTTATATTCACAGTACATCTTTATTCATCTATGTATGCACACTTGGGTTGCCTTCATATATTAGCTATTGTAAGTAATGCTGCTGTAAACATAGGGGTGCATCTGTCTTTTCAAAGTAGTATTTTCATTTTGTGGGGGGTAAATACCCAGTGGGAGAATTACTGGATCATATGGTAATTCTATTTTTAATTTTTTGAGGACACTCTATACTGCACCAGTTTGCATTCCCAGCAGTGCACGAGGGTTCCTTTTTACTTCACATCTTTGCCAACACTTGTTATTTCTTGTGCTTTTGATTTTAGCCATTCTGACAGGTGTGAGGTAATACCTCATCAAGATTTCAATTTGCATTTCCCTGACAATTAGTGCTGTTGGCCATCTTTTCACGTTGGCCATTTGTATCTCTTCTTTGGAAAAATGTCTATTAAGGTCCTCTGCATATTTTTGATGAACTAATTGTTTTTTCCCCTTTGCACATTTTTAAATCAGAATATTTGGGGGTTTTTTGTGTTGAGTTATGTAAGTTCTTTATATATTTTAGATACTAACCCCTTATCAGATATATATATATATATATATATATATATATATATATATATATAATTTGCAAATATCTTCTCCCATTCAGTAGGTTGTCTTGTTGTTTCAATGATTGTTTCCATTGCTGTGCAAATGTTTGTTATTTTGGTGTAGTTCCAATAGTTTTATTTTGCTCTTGATTCCTTTGCCCGAGGAGACATCTAGAAAAAAGTTTCTATAGTTGTCAAATAAATTACTGTCTAGGCTTTTTTTCTAGGAGTTTATGGTTTCAGGTCTCACATGTAGGTCTTTAATCCTTCTTGTATTTATTTTTATGTATGGTGTAAGTGGTTCAGTTTCATTCTTTTGCATGTAGCTATCCACTCTCCCCAAGACCTTTTGTTGAAGAGACTGTGTTTTCCCCATTGTTTATTCTTGCTTCCTTTGTCATAAATTAATTGAATTTATTGTTTAGTTTTATTTCTGGGCTCCCTTCTGTTCTTTACAGTTTTGTAAAGATCTGTGAGTTTATTTTTGTGCCAGTACCATACTGATTTGATTACTACAGCTTTGTAGTGTTTTGTAAAATCTGGGATTGTGATACTTCCAGTTTTGTTTTTCTTAAGATTGCTTTGGCTATTTGGGGCCTTTTGTGGTTTCACACAAATTTTAGGATTAATTGTTTCAGTTTTATGAAAAATTCTGTTGGTATTTTGATAGAGATTGCATCGAATCTGTAGATTATTTTGGGTAATGTGGACTTTTTAACAGTATTAATTCTTCCAGTCCATGAGCATGGCGTATCTTTCCATTTCTTTTTGTGACAGTTTTTATCATGAATGGTATTGTACCTTGTCAAAGGTACAATGTGTTTTCTAAATGTGTTGAGATACTCATATGGTTTTTATGCTTTCTCTTGTTAATATGATGTATTGTATTGGTTGATTTACAATATTGAACCACACTTGCATCCCTGGAATAAACCCCACTTGATCATGGTGAATGATTTTTTGAATTCAGTTTGCTGATATTTTGTTGAAGATTTTTACATTGACGCTCATCAGAGATATTGACAGGTTTTTTGGTTTGTTTGTCTGTCTGTTTTTGCAGTGTCTTTATCTGGTTTCAGTACTAAGATAATGCTGGTCTTATGGAATGAATTTAGGAGCTTACCCTTCTTTTCTATTTTTTGGAATTGTTTAAGAAAAATAGATATTAATTCTTCTATAATTGTTGGTTGCATTCACCTGTGAAACCATAGTCCTGAACTTTTATTTGTGCATTGTTGGTTTTTTGTTTGTTTGTTTGTTTTAACAATTTTATTTATTTATTTATTTGAGAGAGAGAGAGAGAAAGAGAGAGCATGAGCAGAGGAGGAACAGAGTGAGTGAGAGAGGAAGAACCAGATTCCCCATTGAGCAGGGCGCCACATGAAAGGCTCAGTCCCAGGACCCCGAGATCATAACCCGAGCCGAAGTCAGACGCTTAACTGACAGAGCCCCTTGTTGGAGTTTTTGTGATTACTGATTCAATTTTATTGCTATCAGTCAGTCTGTTCAAAATTTCTGTTTCTCCCTGATTCAGTTTTGGAAGGTTATATGTTACTAGGAGGTTATCCATGTTTTCCTAGATTGTCTACTTTGCTGGCATACTATTTTTCATAATATTCTGTTACAATCCTTTGTATTTCTGTGATGTCTGTTATTTCTCCTCCATTTCTGATTTTGTTTATTTGAGTTCTCTCTTTTTCTTTCCTTGATGAGTCTGGCCAAAGGTTTATCAATTTTGCTGGTCTTTCAAAGAAACAGTTCCTTGTTTCATTGATTAGTTCTATATATTTATTTTAGTCTCTATTTCATTTATTTCTGCTCTAATATTTATTATTTCCTTCCTTCCACTGGATTTGGGCTTTGTTTGTTCTTTCATTTAGCTTTTTTAAATGTAAGTTTAGGTGCTTATTTGAGATTTTTCTTTTTTCTTTAGGTAGACCTCTCTTGCTATAAACTGCCCCCTTAGAACAGCTTTGTTGTATCCCAAAGATTTTAGACTGTTGGGTTTTCATTTTAATTTGTCTCCATGTATTTTTTAATTTCCCCTTTGATTTATTGGCTTGCCCGCTCATGTTTAGTAGCATGTTCTTTAGCCTTCATGTATTTATGGGCTTTTTTTTTTTTTCCAGATTTTTCTTGTGATTGATTTCTGGTTTCATACTGTTGTGGTTGGAAAAGATGCATAATATGATTTCAACATTTTCAAATTTATTGAAACTTGTTTTTTGGCCTAACATGTGATTTATTCTGGAGAATATTCTATGTGCACTTGAAAAGAATGTGTATTCTTTGGATAAAATGTTCTGAATATATCAGTTAGGGCCATCTGATCTAATGTGTCATTCAAAGCCAGTGTTGATTTTCTCTCTGGATGATGTCTCCATTGATGTAAGGGGGCGTTAGAGTCCCCAGCTAGTATTGTATTATCGTTAGTTTCTTCCATATGTCTGTTAACAGTGGTTTTATATATTTTTCCTTCCTTTTATATACTTTTTCTTCCTTTTTGCTCCTGTGGTGGGTGCATAGGAGCACCCTTTTGTTATATCCTTTGTTGTATTGTTCCCCTTGTCATTGTGTAGTGTCCTTCTTTGCCTCTCGTTAAAGTCTTTGTTTAAAGCTGTTTTGTTGGGCCAAAGTATTGCTACCTTGGTACCATGGCTTTCTTTTCACATTCATTTGCATGGTAAATGTTTTTCCATCCCTTCACTTTCAATCTGTGTGTGTCTTTAGGTCTGAAGTGAGTCTCTTGTAGGTGGTGTATAGATGGGTCTTAGCTTTTTTATTCATTCCATCACCAGAAGTCTTTCAATTGGAGCATTTAGTCCATTTACATCAAAAGTAATTATTGATAGGTATGTACTTATTGTCATTTGTTAAGTGTTTTACAGTTGTTTTTGAGTTCTCTGTTCCTTTTTTCTCTTCTTGCCCTCTTCCCTTGCGTTCTGTAGGCTTTCTTTACTGTTATGCCGGATTCCTTCTTTTTATTTTTTTGTATGTCTATTATAGTTTTTTAATTTGTGGTTATCATATGTTCATATATAACATGTTACACATGTAGCAGTCTATATTAAGTTGATGGTCGCTTAAGTTCGAACCCATTCTAAAAAGCACAAAATTTGTATCCCCCCCCATAGTTTATGTATAGGATTTCACACTTTACATCATTTTATTTTGTGAATGCCTTAACTGAATTTCATAGATATAATTTATTGACTACATTTGTGCTTTAACTCCCACACTGGTTTTAAAAGTGATTAATCTACTACTTTTATTATATACTTGCTGTGAAATTTTATCCCTCTCCTAGTTTTCTTACTCCTGATTATGGCCTTTTCTTTCCATTCAAAGAATTTCCCTTATCATTTCTTCTAAGGCTGGTTTAGTGATCATGAAATCCCTTAATTTTGTTTGTCTGGGAAACTGTTGATCTCTCCTTCTATCCTGAATGATGACCTTGTTCTATAGAGTATTTGTAGTTGCAGGTTTTTTTCTTTTTTTTTTTTTTTTTTGAGCACTTTGAATATATCATGACCCTCTCTTCTGGCCTGCAAAATTTCTGCTAAAAATTTACCTGATTGTCTTATGGGGTTCACTTTATATATAAATCTTTTATTTTCTCTTGCTGCATCTAAAACTCTCTTTTTTCATTACCATTTTCCATTTTAATTACTATGTGTCTTGGTTTGGACCTTGTTGGGTTGGTTTTATTAGGAGTTCTCTGTGCCTCCTATATCTGGATGTCTGTTTTCCTTCCCCAGATTTGGGAAGTTTTCAGCTATTATTTCTTCAGATAAATTTTCTGCCGCTTTCTCTCTCTTTCCTCCTTCTGGGATCCCTATAATGTGAATATTATTATGCTTGATGGTGCTATTGAGTTCCCTTTACCTAGTCTCAATTTTTGTTTTATTTATTTATTTATTTATTTATTTTGCTGTTTATCTGGACTTCCTTTCACTACCCTGTCTTCCAAGTCGCTGATCCATTCTTTTGCCTCCTTTAATCTGCTATTGATTCCTTCTCATGTATTTTTTAATTATTGAGTTCTTCATTCTGACTGCTTCTTTTTAATTTTTTGTATCTTAGTTGTGGGATTCACTGAGCTCCTCCACTCCTTTTTTCTTAAGTCCAGTGAATGTCTGTATAAACTTTATTTTGAATTCTTTATCAGGCATATTGCCTATCTCCATTTCACTTAGCTATTTTGCTGACTTTTTTTTTTTTTAAAGGTTTTATTTATTTATTTGACAGACAGAGATCACAAGTAGGCAGAGAGGCAGGCAGAGAGAGAGAGGAGGAAGCAGGCTCCCTGCTGAGCAGAGAGACTCGATCCCAGGACACTGAGATCATGACCTGAGCTGAAGGCAGTGGCTTAACCCACTGAGCCACCCAGGCGCCCTATTTTGCTGACATTTTGTTCTGTTCTTTCAACTGGGACATATTCCTCTGTCTCTTCATTTTGTCTAAACTTATGTTTGTATATGAGGAAAGTCAGCTATGTCTCCTGTACTTGCAAGTGGTGGCCTCATGAAGAAGAAGGCCCTGCGGCACAAGGCCCCGGTTCACTAGGACCAGGCACTTCAGGAGTATTTCCTATGTAGGCTGCCTGTGCCTTACTGTTGTGTCTGAGTTGCATTTACCTTCACTGCAGTCTGCTGCCATGGTCACTTTGCCTGCTATGGGTAGGCAAAACCAGGAAGGTTTGGTCCCCGTGTTGTTAAGGGGCCAGTCTGGCACTGCTGTGGGTTTGTGATTGGGCACTGTCAGCCATCAGAGCAGAAGACTGCCCTCAGCCCATTAGCTGAAATTGCAGTCACACCAACCTGGGGGGCACTGTGTGTTGTCCTCTGAGAGGCTTTCACTGGTGGGTGGGCTGGAAGTCAGACTGAATGACCAGGACTGTAGCTGCACTGATCTGCAGGGTTCTTGGTCTATAATGCAGATTATTATAATGTTCAGCTTTTGGGACTGGGTGCATTGGTGCATTTGTTTATCTTTCCCTCTCCCTGGTGCAAGAGTCACTATAGAGTGGTACTGTCCTTGCTGGGATTGCTTGTAGGGTGTGTTGGGGCTGGAGATAATTTGAAGGGATGCCTACTAGTGGGGTAGGTTGGATGGGGGTAGATCTGCAGGAGAATGTGGGGGTGGGTTGCCTGGTGTTACCAAGATAGGTGAAGAGTAATCACAGTTTCTCCTAAGTATCCTGCTATTTGGCCGGGTGGCGGTGGGGGGGTGGTGTTGGTGGGGATATGAAGAGAAGTGGCACCAGCCAGTACTTTTGTTCTTGGAAAAATTTCCCAAATATTCCCACCCCTTCAGTTTCTGTCCTGAGAGAGTAAATAAATATTCTCATATACCCTAGATGCTTTTCCAACTGCTGCTTCTATGCTGTATCTCAAGGGGCTGTTTAAGGGTGGGGACGGTTTTCTATCACCCTCTGGCTTTCCCTGAGCTAAGCCTGCTGATATTGAAAGTACCCAGAATTAAGACCTGCTGATTGTAAAAAATCACAAAATTAAGTCCCACTGGTTTTCAAAGGCAAATATTACAGGGACTTCCCAGTGCAGGCCCCCTGAGCCTGTTGTGCCTGGTGTGGGGGTCTGCTCTTCTTCCTTCTTACGGCATCCCTCCTCTTAGTGATTAGTCTTGCCAGGGGTTTGGTTCCCAAAAGTGCCTCTGCCCCTCCTTTCCTTTCTGAAAGAGACACATCTATATCTATCTATTTATATATATTTATCAATATATATAAATATAGATACCATATTTATTTTTAATAGAAGCTTCTTCCACCAAAGTGTTAATTTCCCAAGAGGAGTGCATCTTCCTTTTTCACATGTCCTTTATTTAAGTTCATGATAATGGTTAACAAATACTTCTTCAATAAATGATGACTATCTATATATGTAATATTTATCAATGTATAAATAATACATTGAGTAGTTGTATTAGAGTAGACTCAATTACTTTGGGCATCTAACATTTATAGAGTATTTTATTTATTTATATTTCAATGGCTTTTGATAAGAATATATCATCTAGAGTACTTACTTATGCATATGTACTTACCTATGGGGCTGAGGCTCCATACTCAGCATAGAGTCTGTTACAAAGTTTCTCTCTTCCTCTCCCTCTGCCTCTACCCCATCTCCCCCTTACAGGCATGCATGCTCTTTCTCTCTAAACTAATTAAATAAATCTTTAAGAAAAACAGATACTCAGTTCCTCTGCCCATTTTTTAATGGGCTTGTTTGGGAGATTTTTGCTATTGAATTGTATGAGTTCTTTATATATTTCAGATATTAACCCCCATCCGATATATAACTAGCTTACAATATGTTAATATTTAAGCATTGATCTCTATCAAAGCTACCAAACCTTGCCCAATCCTAGCCTTCTTTTATACAGTTTTTGAGCTAAGAATGGTTTTAAGTGTTTAAATGGTCAGAAGAAAATTGAAAGGAAAATAATATTTTATGACATGTGAAAATTATATGAAACTCAAATTTTAGTGTCTAAAAAATAAACTGTACTGGAACACATTCATGCCCATTTGCTTATATATTGTGTATGGCTGCTTTTGTGCTATAATGGTAGAGAGTGGGGTCATTGCCACAGAGACTGTGTGGCCTGCAAAACTGAAAATGTTCATTCTCGGGCCCTTTGCTGAGAAGGTTTATGGACTCCTGCTCTAAAGCATTTAGAGCCTTATACAACTGAATATCCTTATAGGAGGGGGTTTATCAATAGTAGAAGACATAAGAGAGATGTCCCACGTGACTTAAAATCAAGTATTGAACTTATATTGGTTAAATATATAGTCTTGCTAAATAAGGTAGGAGGAAGAAAGAATTGTTAATCAAATATCAGGAAAAGTATTAAAAATAAGTATGATAAATGATTAAGTTGAAGTGGCCATTTATGATCTAAAACGAAATGTTATAGGTACAAAATAAGGAAAACCTGAGGGTATGGCATTAACTATTTGATAAATGTTGTCAAACTGCAGTGTTAAGTAGTAATGCCATATTCTCAAGAGAAGCAAACACAGGTAAGGCTTAATAGCAATGAGATGCTTATCAATTTGAGATCAATACTCAGCTCAACCCTTGGGGCTGGCTGCACTTTTTAGTGCTTTGGGTCCCCTCACAACACGCTCAAAACACTGTAAAGCCTATTGACACGTGACTTGATCTATGTTAGGGTGTTGATGTTGGCTCTTGCTTCAAGCGCTAGAAAGACATGGGACTGAGGGTTCTACAAAGATGATTTTAAAGTGGGAAGAAACATATATGAAAAATGGTCAAATAATCTGGAGTGTTTAAATGGGAATAAAGAAAGAGCAGCTCTAATGCTATAGAGCAAGGACATTGTGAAACAAAAGACTTGGTCTCTAATGCCCATTCTTGTGCTTCTAGTCATGTACTTTAACCTATCTAAACTTTTGAAGTATTAGAAATAGCATCTCCTTAAGTGTTTCTTGAAGAAATGAAGGAAGATAATATTAAAAGGGCTTTGTAAATTCTAAAACACAGGCAGATGTGGAGTAGTGTTACTGCTAGGAAGCCAGGCTGCAGCAAAACAATCCTTAAGTGCTGATGAATTATTCTATACAGTTGTAAGGTTTGCACACTACACAAAGGGTTGCAGCCATGGAAGCCAGTGGGAGCTGGCCAGACTGCTCTGGCTCAGGCAGTATTCATCAGTAAGAGGAGCACCTTTTTCTCATATCGTGGCATCTTCTGCTCACCAAAATATATGCACCTGTTCAGAGGATATATCTTTCCTCATTCATTCTCATGAAGATGTAGTTTTTATATATTGATATATAGATATAAAGTAGCATTGTATATTCTGACAGTAGTCAAGGGGATAATTCTAGATAGTTTGGTTTTCATCTCCTTAAGAAGAGATGGAATATTTGCTCAACTTACAGCAACAAAGAGCTCAACCAGGCAGAGAAGCTGCCTGTTGATCTGAATTAAGAGCTCAAACATTAGACCATGTGAGATGAGAATAGAATATTCATCTTTGCAAAATCTTTTAAGAGAAAACAGAAAACCTTCCAAATATTTGCCATTTCACATCTGCCTGACATTCCTGGTTCTCTGATTCTCACAGTATCTTGAGATTAAAAGGCATGGAACCTGTCTTGTGCCTTCCCTGTGCTTCACTCACCAGGAAATCAAATTGTATCTTTTTCTGAATGAGATTTGCATTTATCAAAACACCAGATTATACTGTATGATGATAATAAGAAAAGCAGAAAATATTTGAAACTTTCTGGAATCTTTATAATATGTCCTGTGCATTTATCTTACTTAACAAAATTTTTCTGACATTAGTTGATTAATTCAGTCAGTCTTTAACCTGTTCTGTAGAAATTTTTCCTGTATGATGCTTCTGCATTAGCAAGAAGCTGAGGGTAAGAGTGAGCAGTATCATCTGTAGGCATCGGCAGCAATCATACTGTCTGCTCTGAACCAGGAGTCAAAATAAAGCAAACAGGTAAGCTGTCTGTCTGCCTGAGCCAGATATAGTTTTTAGTGATCCCAGCATGCTTTATTTCTCAACTGGAAATCCTGAGGAAATTGTATCTGAATCTTTCTGCATCTTTATGCAGAGGACTCTTAGCTTTCAATATATTTTTGCAAAACAATGACCTTGTCATCTGTATAAATTTGTACCATAGAGGACCATCTGTTTTTTTCAGTGATAGCAAATGGCCCACAGCATAATACTGCTTAAAATGCACTCAGGGATGATACGGCTGCTAGAACACTTTTGATGTAGAATTGTTTACATTCTAAATGCCTTTCCATAATTATATAATCTTTTATAACAACTCTGTGACACGGACAGATATGATCCTTGTTTACCAGAGGAGGAAACACATTTGGAAAGAAGTTGAATATTGGAATCAGGATCACCCAAGAAGTCATCAGTTAAATCAAGTTTGACCCATTACTTTTGTCAAGTTATTTCTGGGCTACTGGCTTTGAATAAAGCAGGAAAAAAGAAGCTTATTTTTGGCTGTTCTGAAAGCAGATACCACCACCAGATCACATTGGATGTTACATTATATTAATGTAGTCAACCTCCTTGCTGCTGCCTTTTCCCATATCACATGGCTTAAAAATTATTTTCAGAAGCCTTATGAGTAGAGCATGGGTTAAGAAAGGAAGAGCTTGACCTGTTTTTAATTGTTCTTCATTTCTCTACACTCAAATCTGTAGGGGTTATTTTCATTCCATCATCAATCAATAAAATCCCTCATTTATGTTAAATGCCTGCCCTTGAGAAATTAAAATTGAGTCAAGGGGGCTTATTATACATATTTATAATGGAAAATATAGGTGTAATCTTAGTGTCTAAAGCTGGTAACACAACTGTGGTCCCATTGACATACATATCCACCTTGATGGAAGTCAATGACCAGAGGTTCAATGTCTTTCAGTGTCTTTCTCCCCAAATAAATCTTGGGATTGCCAGAAATGCACACTTTTGTCCAAGACCCAGGCTTGGTTACTGAAGGAACAGTGGGTGACAAAGCCAAGGTTCTGAGCTCCTAGTTCTGACAGCTCCCAGAGGTCTCTGTGCTGATACGGGAAGACTACTGGCTCTGCATGGCCACTGACAGGCTCTACATGTGGTCCCCACCAAAATGCAGCTGGGCTGTTCTTCCAAGTGTTGAGAATACTTCTATATTGTCCTCCATCAGTGCAGGAGAAAGACCCCTATTTGTTCAAGTTCTTATTGACCATCTATTACATGCCAGCCACTATTACATCTAGGCACTGAGGGTACAGTGATGAAGAAGACAAGAGTTCTTCTTCTCATGGAACTTATGTTTCCAATGGAAGAGAAAGACAATAAACAAACAAAGACACAATCTTATCAAAGCAAACTCAAGATTGAGTTTCCTTATTTTATATTGGGGGGTCATCATCAGACATAACGTATGAGTATTACATTATAGTTCAGGAATCCTTGTGTAAACCAACAAAATCTATATTGGACAACTCTTGGTAAGTTATCGTGTAAAGCTCTCAATAAAATATGAGTAAATGATAGAATGGTTTTAAATGCTTGGAAAGACCAGATTATTATGTCCAAAAACAGATGATATTTTAGTATGGTAAGGACAAGAAGGCTGTTTTGTTATTCAGGAAGAATAGACTTAAGAGTGTTGAGGTGCCTGTTTTTTTTTTTTTTTTTTTAAGATTTATTTATTTATTTATTATTTGACAGACAGAGAACACAAGTAGGCAGAGAGGCAGGCAGAGAGAGAGAGAGGAGGAAGCAAGGCTCCCCACGGAGCAGAGAGAGTGGGGCTTGACAGGACCCTAGGATCATGACCTGAGCTGAAGGCAGAGGCTTTAACCCACTGAGCCACGAAGGTGCCCCTGAGGTGCCTGTTTAACGAGAATATGTACTAATAACAATCTGATCTTAATTGGTCTAAATATAGAGGACAAAATCCTAGGAAAGCTAAGAGAAAATCATGCAGTGATTCCTGCATAGTTTTGTGGAAAAATAATTTGGACCAGTTTGCATAATTAGTCACATGTCTCCTTATTTTCTAATGCCCTTTTATCTGTTTGAAGCTCTGAAAAATATCAGTAACAGCAGCTAATTTGGGGGGATCTAGAATCCCACTGAAGTATAGAAATGTTTCAAAGTTGAAATATACATATTTTAGTGAATTTTGATAGATTAAATTTAATATTTAGAAAGTTTGGTGGCCATTGCAATTCTTTGAGAAAGGCAAATTTATTTCAGAGAATTCTATAGGAAAGGAAGTAATTGAGAAGAGAGCAAAAGAGATTAACACAAAGGAAATGAAATAAAGAAGAGACAAGAAATCTTAAGCTCAATGATAAGTCCTTTGACCGATCACAGATATTCATCCAAAGTGTTGAAAGGAAACTGTTTATACTTAATGCCACTTTTTTTCATCCATAGAGGGTTGGGAAGTAAACTGATGACTTCCGGAAATTGTCTTGCTCCTGAAGGACTTTTAGTAAACCTTGAGTCACACATACAGTGGTCTAGACTTTAGGATACAAATGGAGGATCCTAAGTATGTGTACTGGCACACATGTGTCTATGATATATGTTTTGGAACTTAACAGTATTTGTGGTTAAGAGTACCTGAAATAACCCTTTTCGGTGTAGTTTTTTGTTTTTTTAAGGAGGCTCCACACTCAATGTGGGCCTCAAACTCAGGACTTGGATATCAAGAGGTCCATGCTCTACCAACAGAATCAGCCCTGCACCCTGAAATGTATTGCTCATGATCCTGAGATCAAGACCTGTGCTGAGATCAAGAATTGGACATTTAACCAACTGAGCCACCCAGATGCCCTGCATGTTTTTTTTTTCCCTTAAGTAAGCTCTACACCCAACATGGGGCTTGAACACAGTTAGTTTTAAGGCTGACCTTCATTGGGTTTGTTTGAATATACTAGATCTCCTAAATCTATTCATGTCATGATAAATTCAACTATGTACCTTTTGTAATGGCAGCTCTCATCTGTTGGACCTATGGCCATAAATCTTACCTTATCATATCTGACAATAGAATCTTCCAGGGGAAGAGTCAAGCTGAGTCTCATAGGGGTTTATACAACAACTTGATTTACAGTTTTTTTGCAGTGCATATTTATGGAGGTTTTGACAGATCCCATTAAAATGGAAAACTGGGACACTTTTATTATCAAGTACCACTAGCTCATTTTATGTCAATAGAGTGTCAGGAACAGTATGTCAATAATACATTTCTTTAAAAGTTTCTTCAAATACTTTAACCATAAAATGAGATTTAAAAAAAAAAATCATCCAGGGATGCCTGGGTGGTTCAGTCATTTAGGCATCTGCCTTCAGCTCAGGTCATGATCCCAGGGTGCTGGGACTGAGTCCTACATTGGGCTTCTTGCTCAGCAGGGAGCCTGCTTCTCCCTCTGCCTGTTCTGCCTACAGCTCTCCCTGCTTCTGCTCTCTCTCTGACAAATAAATAAAAATCTTCAATTTTCCTGGATTATGATAACTACATATGGCAAGATTTGATCATCTGTTGAATCTGTCAGGTAAACTTTTTCCCAATCAGTTTTGTAAAATCTGATTCAATTTGGCTCTGCCACTGTCGCTTGTGTGTGGGTGTTTTTTTTGTTTGTTTGTTTGTTTGTTTGTTTGTTTTTAATGCGTAAGTATAAAAACTTAGAGATATGGTTTGGAAACACATCAAGGGATATAAAAAATTTCTGAAATAGTATCTTTTCTGTGGAGAAAATTGTTCTTTTTTTTTTTAATGTTTGGTTAGCCAGCCTATAGTACATCATTAGTTTTTGGTGTAGTGTTCAACAGTTCATTAGTTATGTATAACACCCAGTGCTCATCACAACACATGCCCTCCTTATTTGAGAAAGTCTGTTTTATTCAGAAATCAGATTGAACCACTATATTTTAATGATAGTAACACCAGAAAGGGATGTTTGTTTTGCATAATTGCAGGCTGGTCTATTTTCTTTTAGAATGGGCACCAGTCTGAATTACTGAGACTTCCTTTAGATATTAGATTGTTCCAATAAGTAGACATTAATTTACTTTTTACATTTCTAATTGGAGTTCTCAAAGAGGTTAGAAAACCCCCTTTTCTAGAATAACATATCAAAATCATGCAAAACATTAGCTTAGGCCTGTCTTAATTGTGGCATACTCATGTCTGAACTATCTGAAGAGAATAAGCTGTTGATAACAATATCTAGACTCTATTACCCATTCAGCACAAAGTCTACACTGATTATTCATAAAATGGGAGTGATCACCAAATACATAATTGTCATGATGGTTGAACATCAGTCAAATCAAAACAGAACATGCTTAGAGCAGCTCTTTGATGTCATGAAATTCTCTTGTATTAGGAAGAGCATGGGGCCTCTGGCTGACTCAGTTGGTAGAGCATTCGACTCTTGATCTCGGGGTTGTTTGAGCCCCACGTAGGGTATAGAAATTACTTAAAAATTTAAAAAATCTTTTAAAAAAAGGAAGAGAAGTTAGGGTTACTGGTTGAGATCAAAGCAGCATTTAACTAGTGTGTTAGAAATAGACAACACAAGAGTTTAATAGGTCATAGATAATCAAATGGCCTAAAGTATTGGATTGCCTGTTCGCAGATAAACAAGGTGTATAAGCCTTAGGTGAGGGGTCAAGAGAAACATAAGCAATGGGCTTATGATAAGCTCCTGGCTTTCAAGTACCCTTAAAATATAACCTTGTCCTTTATGCACAAATTATTAGAAGAGGTTAGTGTAAGTCAAAATGTCCAAAGTAAGGAGTTAGTCTAGTTTTTGCTTAAGAAAGGAAAGGCCCATTTGGTATCTGGAACCAGAAAGTGAGCATTGACACAATTATTTCAGTTACTTGTATAGGTGATAGAGCTAATTAAAATATAGAGTATGAAACATACCTTATTATTTTAGCATTGCTCCTTTTATAAGGGGAGGGGATAAATCCTTTTAGTTACCTAGGGACTATCTAGAAAACCCCACAGGTAGTTTAGATGTAAAAGAATCTTCACAGATTTTTTAAATAAAATTTGAATTAGGGGTTTAAATTTGGGAAAAACAAAAGAGTCTCAATTATATGAAAAACTAATGGTGTACTATGTTTTGGCTAATTGAATTTAAATTTAAAAAGTCTCTATGCATTTAGGAATAATGATGCAGCATCTATAGAATGATTTGGAGTGGAGAAGGTCTGAAGCCAAGAGATTATTTAGGAAAGCAGTCTAGGACCTGACCAAGAATCTGTCCTTGAGTTTGGAACAGAAAGGAAAGATGTGCAGCAGGGAATGAAGTGGGAACTTGTAGATCTTAGTGACTGCCTGAGAGAGAAGGCACTAGAGAAGCTGAAGATGACGTCTAAGTTTGATCCTCAGTCACTGGGAGACAGCAGGGAACCCAGGACAGAAATGGGTTTAGAGTACAGTGGAGCTAAAATATAAAAGGCAAGGGCAAAGGCATGTGTAACCTTGTAAAGGAGAAGATAGAAAGAGAGTTAATGTGTATTTTCATTCATTCATTCATTCAACACATCACCTCATTCCACAATAGATCTGAAACTACTTATAAAATTACATAGAGCATAAATAGACAAGAGAATTAGTGGGTGAGAGAAATAGGCACAGGAAATATCAATCAGATGTGACATCAGCACATAGATTTGCATGGTAAAGCAGTACACTGTATGTTACTAGGTAAATGTAAATGTGGCTGTAGACTTCTCAAGGACCCATGCAAGTACAGAGGCTCCACCAGTGGAGGATTTCCAGTATCTGTGAAGACAAATCTATTGTTTGGTGGGAGCACAGCTTTTTATGGTACTGACAAATGTTTTCCTGTGTTTACAGAAAGAAGCATAGTGATTTAGTAGATAATGTACTCTCCAGTTTAATCTCTACAGGGACTGATGATGGTACAAATTTAATAATATATGAATGCTGCTGGCTTTCCCTTTTCCTGTTCCTGTTCCTTAAAGAGTATCATGGTTTTGCTCACTAAGCTTCTTCTCCCCCTCCACCATTTGAAGACAATTCTTCCTTCTCAGATCTTTTCCACCCAGATTTGTTGATGACTAATTGGGAGGAAAGGGAGGAGGATGGGAGCCAAGATATATGTAGAACTAAGATTGGGAAATAAAACCCTCTAAAGAGTTTTGGAGGAGTTTTGGCTTGAAGAAGCCATGAGGTATGAAAGAAACACAGAAGAACAAAATACTTTTTCTTTCTTTCTTTCTTTCTTTTTTTTTTTTTAAGATTTACTTATTTATTTTAGAGACTGAGAGAGTGAGAGAGTGGAGCAGGAGGAGAGGAAGAGAGGGAATCTGAAGCATACTCCCCGCTGAGCATGGAGCCTGACAAGGAGCTTGATTTCATGACCTGAGATCATGACTTGAGCGGAAATCAAGAGCTGGACGCTTAACTGAGCCACCCAGGGGCCCCAAAGAGCAAAATGCTTTTAAAAACATTGCTGTTGATTATGTATCTCCTTCATAATGTTTGAGAAATATTAGTTGGGGATTGCTTCATTTAGAAATCTCAGTGGGTTGCTACAACTTTTTCTGTAGATGTTGGTACCACTCTGAGACTGATGGAAGTGGGTCATGGTGTCATTTTGGATCTATGAGAGGCTTCCAGTGGGAGTGTAAACCCAAGTGTGGGACTGAAATCACCAGTGCAGATAAGAGCCGATAAACAGTTTCACTCTGGTGGTTAGACCAAGAGCACAGGTAGTCTTAAACATTGGAACAGGAGCCAGACAAGACTTGATCCACTTTGAGTGGCACTGATGTGTGTTCACTTAACCAGTTTTGTTTCATTAGAAAGAAAATGAGGGCTGCTGGGTGGCTCAGTCAGATAAGTGTCCAACTTGTGATTCTGGTTCATGTCCTGATCTCATGGGTTGTGAGATGGAGCCCCAGATTAGGATCCCTGCTCAGCGGGGAGTCTACTTGAGAGTCTCTCCCTCTGCCTGTCTCTCCACTCACACACACACATGCTCTCTCTCTCAAATAAAAAAAAAAAAAAAGAAATAAAATAAGAACAAAACAGGAAGTATCAAGAAATGACCAATTTGAAATTGTTTTCTATGTCAATATATAGGAATGCCTTCTTTTAAAAAGAGCTCCAAGAAGATATATAGGCCAGATTCACATTTTGCATGATTGTGATTGTTCCAGTAGCACATTTAATTACAGGGCATTTTTTAGTGAGGGCTGCAAAAAATATGAGTGTCCTAGCCTCTCCTTCATGCTTCTATTGCTCCCAAAAGAAGATTCTGCCTTTAGCTAGTAAGCTTCCTTCCTCCTTCCCTGTTGTCTAAGCAGTGTCCTGCCTTTAGTAGACCAGTGCTTCTGATGCTTCATGATGAAAAACCAATAGGAGATGGGGGGGTATGATGCTAAAGCACATAGGGTAGGCAGGATAGGACAAGTCTGGAATTTTCCTAGAGATTTAGGAGTAAAAGACTGAATAGGAACTATAGGGTAAGATGGTTGATCACAGATGGCTTTTTTTCCCAATAGCTTTATTAGTTTCTACAATTTCTTGGTGTTATAATTGACATCCAGTAAACTGCATGTATCTAAAGTGTACCATTTGATGAGTTTTTCTATGTGTAGAGAGTCATGAAATTATCATTACAATCAAGGTCATGAACTTGTGAAAATAAAGAAAACCATAATGATTAAAAATTAAATCAGGAAGCACTCAAGGAGGAATTCTCACACACTACCATTCATACTCCAACAGGAAGAGGGGAAGAATTTCTCCTTGTCCAAAAACAGACCAACCAATGAGAAATTGCTACACTCAGCCATTGAAGAACCATTACCTGAACTCCTGGAAGCAGTCCCTCCTAACTTCCTCCTTTGCTCTATAAAAGCAAGTTGGTCTCCCCTGTTTTCCAGTCTTGCTATGGATTTCTGAAGTTTGCTTATAAACCAAAATTGCAATTCTCTGGTATTCCCAAGTACACTCATTTTGCAGCTAAAAGAGCTGGCTTTTTTTTTTTTTTAAGGTCAACCAACTTATAGATGACATGTTAGAAAATATTGCTATGAACTGTGTATTAACCTTGCTATGTTTAAGAAACACAAATTAATAGTCCGCATTATTTTTAGATTGCTTTTTGGTTACTGGACTATGTTTCTTTGACAGAATTTAGATGACTTTGAGATTATTCAATTGAAAATACAATTTCAAAATGTGACTTTAAGGAAGGAGAGGAGGCCTAAAAGTAGAGCCATGCTTCCTGGACAGTCAGCTTGAGCTGAGGGCAAAATTTTTATTCTCCGACAGAATGATGGATTATGTGCTTTTTGCCAGTCTCCATGATTGTAGTTGAACTTTGGAGTCATCTTGGACCACAGGGAGTTTAAAGTTCTAATATGTGGCAAAACTTGCAGTGGGGATATTCTGGATTGCTAATTAAAATCAGATCCAAATGCTTTGACAATCATTAGACTCAAGGGTAAAATTATGATCCTCTTACTGAAATTAAGGAGGCTGACCAGGACAGTTCTTTGGACAAAGTCATGGTAGAATGGAAATCATCCTGAGGAAACAATTTTGGGTCCACTCTAACTTATAGATAAGCAGCCAAGACTCCAGAATTCTGAAGGTCTGTGGCATGGAAAAGATTATTTTTAGATTGGAAAAATTTTAAAGAATCTACTGTTAATTTCCCACGAAAATCACAGAAAATTTTAAATTCCCATAGAAATTCTTATTTTATTTTATTTTATTTAGATTTTATTTATTTATTTGATAGATAGAAATTACAAGTAGGCAGAAAGGTAGAGGGGGAAGCAGGCTCTCTGCTGAGCAGAGAGCCCGATGCGGGGGTCGATCCCCAGGATCCTGAGATCATGACCTGAGCTGAAGGCAGAGGCTTAACCCACGAGCCACCCAGGCGTCCCAGAAATTCTTATTTTAAGCAGTGTACCTTTTTGGTGTGCTCACCAGTATAAATTAATTGTAAGTTGCACAAAAGATACTCGAAAGTGAAGAGGATGTCTGGTTAGAGAGTGTCGTGAAGGCAGGGAGTCAGGAAGAGGGTATTGATTTATAATCTGCCTGTCTGGCTCTGTGACCTTGAACAAATGACATGTCTTTGGATCTCTAGTACCTTGTCTCTAACATGGACATAATATTTTACCTACCCGAAGGCAAGGCATAGGCCAGGTGCACTGAAGCACTCTCAGTGATCTTGAGTCCTTCTCTGTAGAATGAGAGTATTGAATGACATTATCTTTAATGGATCTGCTTGTTCTTAATATGCTGTAAATCATTCTCTAGGGTTTTTTTTTTTAATTTTTTAAAAATTTACTCATTGGAGAGAGACAGAGAGAGAAAGTGCACACAAGCAGGGGGAAGGGCAGAGGAGAGAGAGAAGCAGACTCCCCGCTGAGCAGGGAGCCCTGTGCCCCTAGATCATGATCTGAGCCAAAGGCAGACAGTTAACTGACCCATCCAGGTGCTCCCAGTTCTCTAGGCTTTTTGAGAAATGGGAGCAGGCAGGGGGACTGTGAAGAGGACCAGGTAGGAAGCCCAGTCTCAGTGCTGAAGTAAGTATACAGAATGATGAACAAGAAAGAGGGTTCTGAGCAGCACTTAGGACCTAGCTATGGTTGTATGAACCCAGCCTGGCCCAGCAACCTGAGATCATACTGGGAAAACCTAGGGCTGAAGAGACCTAGACAAGGCCAGTTATAGAGGGGAAACTATGAGCCAGACCCTGGGGTCTAGCCTCTGCTTGGGGAGAAGTGAATCCAGAAGGAAGTTGGTGTTCAAAGCAAATGAACCAGAGGGATATTGCTCTGTAGGACTTTGCTTCAAGGTTAACCTGAAGGAGCAGAATTCTGAAAGTCAATTCAGAGAAAGAGTTGACGTTTAGGTCTTGGCAGTGAAAAGCTACTGTCACGTATAGCCTGGGGAAATTGCACTTGGAGGAAAGTTAAAAAAAAAAAAATTCTGTGCTCTAGGGACACAATTAATAAGCTGTGAACCTCCGAAAAAGGATTTCACCTCTTAGAGTCCTGTCGTAGAACAGCGTGTAATTCTAAAGTCCTGTTTGTCTTTCTGGCTTCCATAGTAATGGGGCAATGGTGGTATAGCTCATGGTCAGAATAAAGAAGCAACTGTCCATAGAAAATCTTGATTTTACCCCGCTCTAGAGTATATCAAATATATTACATGTCCCCAGCAGTCTCTCCAGCAAAAGGAGGAGGTGGAGAGTGGGGATAAAGAGGAAGTTGTAGAACTTCCCCAGAACGCTGGAGGACCTGCAGGGGACCATCTTTTCCACATCCTTCCTTCACCAGCTTATAGGGTGTAGCTTCCGGAACTCCACCAGTGCTCTTAAGTCATGTCTGCTCTCTCCTTTTCCTGCCCCACCCCGGCATGCCCTGGCAACAGATTGAAAAATGAAAGGATGACCCTTCACCCAACTGCCCAACAGGACTGCCATGAGCTATTGTGCCTCCCCCAAAGGACAGCAACAGGAGGGTGACAAGCTACACCTTTAATGATGTGGGAACTTAGAGAAAGGCTTGGGTATAGACAGGAATCTAGCCCTGTGCTTGTCTGAATTATTCTACAGTATGGCAAGGGGAACCTCAGGCCCAGGTCCTTCATCTACATGCCTCTGAACCAAAGTTTTTATATTTTGAATATTTATTTTTCCTGGCTCTGTGCATTTGGATATTTTGAAGCTTGTTACACCCAAATTTTTAGCTTGCCTTTTTTTTTTTTTTAAGAATAACAAAAGGATGAAAGCTTTAAGTTATTCTAAGGAGGAAGATTCTCTTACTGGCATTATATCAAATTCTTTCTCTGGGGGAGGCCTGCTGTTGGGGCAGGGTGGGGTGGGTTCAAAAGGGTTGTAACATATTCTGGCTTTGGGCCCAACATTGTTGAAAAATGCTCAGAGGAGACTGAGAGCACTTAGATGTTTGGCTTTAAAACTTTCTTTGTTTAGATGTTCAAATTTGTTTAAATATTTTCTAAAACAGAAACAATATAAGAACTTGAATAGAATTTTTTTCCATGAAGCAAATTCTTTCCTAACTTAGACTGGCAAGTTCACTCTAAAATCACATTCATGTCTTTATTAAGTATCATGCAAAAGAAGTAAAATACATATAGGATTTGGTTAAGTTTTAAACTACTCCAGACTCTCCACAATAATAATAACAATCACCATCTACTATTTGATGTTAGGTCCTAGGTCCTGTTTGAAGTGTTTCACATTACCTTATTTCACTTAATCTTCTCAATAGTCTTTAAACTCAGTAGTAGTATTAGCTTCACTTTAAGGGTCAGAAATCAGAGACGCATGGCTCTAAGAACTCGCCTAAGGTACGTTAGTGAGCATCCAAATTCAGGTTTGGGTGCCAACCTAGATTGATTTGACCTCCAAGCCTGGTCTCTACCAGCAGTGTGCTGAGGAATGTTCAACATCCTACTCTCTGGTAAGGGAGGGGAGGTCTGCTTTATAGCGCTTGCCAGTTTCCAGTAGTGTAAATATTCAACTACCAAACATTCAACCACCAAACATTCAAGCCACCAGCGTGAACTCAGTGAACACAGAGTGGGGAAGAAATACACAAAACCAGCTCTCACTGTTCTCAGCTCTATCAGCGGCCTTCAGCGCACCACAGCTTACCTTGTAGATTTTGTTGTCATCAAATACAGTTTGGAGCCTGGAGCAAACTCACGTCACTCACCATTGAGTGGTAAGGTCCGCAGTCTTCCTACTCCTCATATTCCCACACACTTACTCTTGTAGCACGCCTTCTTGGAGCACTGCCCCTGGGCCCTTCACGTGGCCAAGCACTGCCACAAAGGCTTCCCACACAATTTTCTCACCTGATTTCCTTCGTAGCAGGAGACTGCTGTTGCTTTCCTTCTTTCACAAAATGAGGAAACAGACAAGAGTTTAAGTACTTTGGTGAAACTCACACAGCTCCCAAGTGAGTGAAGCATAGCTAGACTTAGGCTAGACTTGAGTCTGTTGATCCTGCAGATGATGAACTTTTTAGAAGTACTGGAAAATAAAGGTGAGAGAAGGGACATGTTGGCCAAGTGTGATTTTACATAGATGAAGTTTATATAATGCAAAAAAAAAAAAAAAAAGTTCTGAGTTGGGGCGCCTGGGTGGTTCAGTAGGTTCAGCCTCTGCCTTTGGCTCAGGTCATGATCTCAGGGTCCTGGGATTGAGCCCCACATCGGGCTCTCTGTACAGCGGCAAGCCTGCTTCCTCCTCTCTCTCTGCCTGCCTCTCTGCCTACTTGTGATCTCTCTCTCTGAGTCGAATGAATAAATAAAAAATCTTAAAAAAAAAAAGTTTCAGGTTGCTTGTATCTGGATGATAGTAAATATCAAAATAATTAGCCATGTTTTTTAATTTAAAAAATCTGGATAATTTGGGGAAGGAGTTTGTGATACAATAAAAAGAAAGTGAAGAAATCGAAGGGTTTGAATTGAGTTCAATTCAGTCAAGAGATAGATACATGATCTCGGATGTGGCCCTTGACCCTTCCTAGCTTTGATGATCTTATCTCTAAAATGGTTGAATAGGCATCAACTGCTACAATTTAAATGAATGGCGTTAATCATTCAAATGTTTATATTGTAAGGACCTATTTAGCCAGAGCGACTCCATCTTGGGTAAATAGCCATTTTGCTGTTTGTGCAGTAAACTTAAATTGACTCTCCCTCCCCTACCCCCCAAGAAACTTACTTAGAAACAAGTCTGGGAAACCAGTAAAATGTAGTCGACTAGTTCCTGATAACAGAGCCCAGAATACAAGGATGAGTCAGTCCAGATAGAGACATCTAATCAGTACAAAGTACTGTTTGTAACAGTGAGAAGGTCTTGCCCAAACCTAAATGACTCCATCTTGGGAAGGACGACAATCTTATTATTCACACTGAATATGTTAACTGACTAAGTCTTCCCAAAAAGTACTGTTTGTAACTGTTCCTGGTATGGGGTAATCTTAAATAACAAATCACCAGACCAGATGGAACTAGCCAATCAGCAAGAGACACACAAACCCAGTGGGTTGAGATACCAAGATATGGGTTGCAGTTTTATCCAATAAAAGGTAGCCTGTACGCTGGGGAGGGGTTGCTGTCTTCGGAGACAGCCCTGGCTGGTTAGTCTGACTTCTAATGCTTGGCATAGAATAGAGCTTTGCATGACTTTAACTTTGTTTCAGTCTCATTTCCCTGGCCAATCAGTCTGATTTCTAATACTTATCATAAAATAAAGCTTTAAATAACTTTCACTTAGTCTCATTTCATTTAATAACGGATCTAACAATATAATACTAAGTTTTGGTGTTGAACAGACATGGCTGTTCATTCACAGCTTTTGAACTTTCAGGGGAAATGTTAAAAATCAAGAATTAAGGGCACCTGTCTTGCTCAGTTGGTAGAGCAGCAACTTGATCTCAGCGTCATGAGCTTGAGCCCTGTGTGCCATGGAGCCTACTTAAAAAACAAATTGGGAATTAGATCAATTATTGTGTAATTTGGGCTTTGATGATAGCAAAAAAAATGACATTATTTCTTAATCTTCAAGAGCTTTAAAGTATATGTCCCAAAAGAGTATTTTTCATGGAACTAAAAAGTTGTGAATTTTTGGATAAATATCTGGAATCAGTCTTCTCTAGGAGAACTTGGTCAGTTGGTTTATTCTGTTTCTTAGAACTTTTGGTTCTTGCTGATTTTTAGGATAGAAAACCACCTGAATCTAGAGGGACTAAACTGTTGTTCCAGGTCCTTTCTTAGGGCTCTCTAAATTTACTTCGCACAGAAATGGTAGGTAAATCTAGCCACAGGCCTATGAAAGTTTTCTCATACATTGATACATGCAAATTGCAGGCAGTATCAAGACTTGATGTTTAAGGAATTAAATCCTCTACATTCTTTTTTGACCAGAAGGAATGTTGAGAAAGAAAATTATAGCTCTTTTCCCTCATAGATGTGATAAAGTCTGAGCCTTGCAAAAGGGCTTAAGTAGTACAACTTGTGTAAGAAGAATTCTTTGGGTGCAGTTAGTATAAACAAAGGGTCCTTGGCATGAACAGAGAACTAAGCAGCTGCAAGAGATTTGCTTTAAAAACCAAAAGATTAAATGCTTTTAGGAGAGAGAGAGAAGAAATACCCACTAAGGTCTCTGATATTTCCTTTTTCTTTCCTACTTCTGTATTGTCTTCTAGATTTAAATAATGCCTATCTGTGGTTAAAAAGACCAAAAGAATCTTCTATTTAAGAAGGACCATATTATCAGAATTTTCTCTTTATCTCTCTCAGCTTAAGCAAGCATAGAAGTCTAAGGTTAAGTCACAAGAAATAAATCATTTACATTCCCTTGTCACCATATCTATTCTCCATAAGATCATCAATGAAAGGATAGTGATAGTAATTTGACCCCCATGAGAACATTATGAGTTAGTGGGAGTGATTGATGCAGAAGGTAATTGCCTTGAAATGAAATAATTAAAAGCAAAACAAACAGGATTGCTGAGGGGAGCGGGGTATGGAGAGTGTGGTTGGGTTATGGACATTGGGGAGGGTATGGGATATGGTGAGTGCTGTGAAATGTGTAAGCCGGAAGATTCACAGACCTGTACCTCTGGGGCAAATAATACATTATATGTTAATAAAAATAATTAATTAAAAAAACTAAGTTCAAAAAAAAAGTACATGCCAGAACCAGTTTGTTTATTATGGAAAACACTGGTGAGCAATAATACAGTGTAATAAATTTCTTTGTAGTCTTGCTATTCCTTATGATACAGCAGCTACTCATATGCCAAGTTTCATAAGACATAAACATGAAATCGGCTAGACTTTGTTTCATATTTCCACACAATTCAACTGATCACATCTATCTAAAACAGACCTTATTGCTGCAGCATAACTCTCAGTTCAAAGCTGGGAAGTGTACAGTGTATAATTTCATCAGGAGTTTGTACAACTTTAAAGTTTACTCAAATAGACTAGAAATATAATGGCTAATTCATTGAAGCATCTGAAATTTGAAAATGTGATCTTTTTAACATTAAAAACACAGAAAATTTCTGTTTTATTAGAAAATATAACACATTAGATGATTGAAAAAGCATACAACTGACTACCATGACGTGGAAAGCTAGCCAAGATTATTGTTAAGTGATAAAGGCAAATTTTCAAACTGTACATATAAAATGCCACTGGTTTTGCACTTGTATGAAACTATACTATGTACATAGTATAGCAAATACATGGAAACTATATGGAGGAATATACAGCGTTAATAGTAGCTATAATAGAAAGTAAAATAATTAAAAGAAACTTTGGTATTCAATATAACATTTCTGGAACATTTCAATTTTTTAATAACAAGTATATGTATTGTGTTTGAAATCAGATAAAGTTTTTTTAAAATCTGTATATATTGCTGACAAATAGGCATATGAAAAGCTGCTCAATATCATTCATAATTAAAGAAATACAAATTAAAATCACAATGAGCGGCCACTACACATCTATCATAATGGCTAAAATGAGAAATCATGGTAAATCAAATACTGGAGAATATGTGGCAAAAAACAGCAGATAAATTGCTGGGAGGAATGTAAAATGGTACAACCCTTCTGGAAGACAGTTTGGCAATTTCTTACAAAATTAAACATACACTTAGGATATGACCCAGTAGTTCCACCCCGAGGACAAAAGAAAGAAAAACTTACTTTCACGCAAACACTGGTACATGAATGTTTGTAGCTGTCTTATTCATAATCATCAACATCTGAAATGGCTGAGTGTCTTTCAGCTGGTGAATGGGTAGACTGGTATGCCAATAAAATGAGCTACTCTTTAGCAGTCAAAAGAAACAAGCTATTAATACATGCAACAACATAGGTGAATCTCAAATGAATTCCGCCCAGTGGAAGAAGTCCAACCCAAATTGCTGTGTGACTCCATTTATAGGATCTTCTGGAAAAGGCACCACTGTGAGTTGGTATACAGGGATTAGGGGTGGGTGAGGGGTGTGGAAGCACTGGGAAGGGTGTTAGAGTGATGGAACTGTTCTGCATTTTCATTGCATTGGTGATTATACAACTCTAAGCATTTTTTTAAAAAGATTTTATTTATTTGACAGAGAGATATCACAAGTAGGCAGAGAGGCAGGTGGGGGGGAGTAGGCTCCCTGCTGAGCAGAGCCCGATGCAGGGCTCAATCCCAGGACCCTGAGATCCTGACCTGAGCTGAAGGCAGAGGCTTAACCCACTGAGCCATCCAGGCGCCCCAACTCTAAGCATTTTCTAAACTCCTAAACTATACACCAAAAAAGTGACATTTATTGTATGTAAATTTAAAAATATACTTTAAAATGCTATTTTAAAAAGATCTCATTGATGCTTTATTTTTATAAGTCCACAAGTCTTGACTGGTACTACACATTTTTTGGGTAGAGTTAGGAGAAACTGCTTTTAAACAGACGGAGGTGTTTGCCCCTTGTAAATGAACTGTGATAGCCTTGCTACTTGAGGAGAGATTGGGGGTTCAGAGCCATAGCTGGCAAACTCTCTGTCCAAGTGCGAACTGTATGAAGTATGGGTCAACATTCAGTTATTCAGGAGTAGACTGTACAGACTAGGATGCTGTTCACTAAGGTTTTAACCCCCTTTACCCCAGAAGGTTGCCTTGCCCACCCATAAATTAGATGCAAAAAATTGTTGTTCCAAATTCCTATGCTGTTTCTTCCTTTTATGCAAACCGTGAGTAAAGAAGGCCCTTGAGGGCCAGAGGAAGCAAAGTTCTCTCTCCTCTTATAGTTTTGTGGACCCTACCTAAGTATAGTGCTTGTACTCCAAAATTGGAATAATTAGAATAATCTTTAGCAGTTAGCATGGCAATTGGCAAAATAAAAGCACTGCTTCCAATTATATTTTCCCTTTAAATGTGTGTGCCTTGTGAAGGGGCAAGAAAATAAACAAATACATTTTTAAAAGAGGAAAAAGAAGCAAAAGGAGAAAACCAAAGAACAAAATCAGCTGGCCTAAGGCTAGAAGCCTGAGCCTTTCTTGGTCACATCCATTTTCCAGCTCAGTCTAGAAGGGAAGCCTGCCCTTTTCGCATGGTTCATTAATGAGTCAGGCTCAACAAATTTGGGTTTGTTAATAGAAGAGGCTGAAACAGATTGTTCCATATAAATAAGTCTTTATAGTGGCACCCTAAGTAATGGTTATGGGGCACCAGATGTTCTTAATGAAGTGACCACTTCACATAGCAGCGAGCCCAAGCATCTATACTGCAGGAAGTGCCCTCCCCTAAATGCCTGTCTATCATTTTCTTTCCCTTCTTCTAATAGAACGTTTCCTCCTGCCCCCTCAGAAAATAACCCGGACACTAGCTTACTGCCTGTTTGATTCTGTCTGGTATTGTGTTTCCCGTGGCTCCCAGCTGCTTCAAGTAGGTGCCCAAAGGGGGTCTTTTTAACCCAGAGCATCAAGTTAACGCTTCCCCATCTCAGTCAAATGAACAGGGTCTATTGAACCCTTCCTACACACTTTGTCTTTGATGGCGGAATAGGCAGACAGCTCAGGAAAGAGAGTCTCACTGCTGCTTGGACCTGATCTGAGAGAGGGTGCTTCTTCTGATCCTGACTGTCTAACCTTGGCAGGTCTGGGTTGGGACAAGCAAGGCCTGGAGCTCCGACTCAGTGATTGCTAGCCTGGGAACTAGACTTGGTTTGTTCCTACTGGTGCAGTGACGTGTAAACAAGTGACTGTAACTTTCTGAGTCAGGGTTTTGTCACACTAAAACAAGGAGATTAGATGACGGGGTTTCCTGGGTCCCTGCCAAGTTCTAAAAGGCCATGAGTCTATGAAATAAGGGGGGGAGGGACAAATTAGTAATGGAGCACAAGGAAACATAAGGCCTAGGATTCTTCCTGAATCATTAACTCCCATACTACTCATTCAGTATATAAAATACAAAGTCAAGCAGTGGCAGATGGAGACAAGTGATACTATGAGAAGAGGACAATTTGGAAAGATGGGAGGGGTTTCTAAAGTTCTCAGGCACACGGCAGAGTGATATTAGATACTCATGTTTTCAAGTCAGCCTGCCCAGGTTCAAGTGCTGGTCTCAGTACTCGGTAGCTGTGTGTCTTTAGCAACGTTTCTTTCTGTGGGCCTCTGTTCCTCAGACGTAAAAAGTGCTAACAATATTATTCTCCTCAGTGGGACGCCTGGGTGGCTCAGTTGGTTGGGCAGCTGCCTTCGGCTCAGGTCATGATCCCAGCGTCCTGGGATCGAGTCCCACATCAGGCTCCTTGCTCTGCAGGGAGCCTGCTTCTCCCTCTGCCTGCCTGTGCTCACTTTCTTGCTCTCCCTCTCTCTGAACAATAAATAAATAAAATCTTAAAAAAAAATAAAAAAATATTATTCTCCTCAGAGAGTTCCTCTGAGGATAACAAAATAATGCCTGCTGGCTGGTGTTGTGACACATTTGAAGTCAATTACCAACAACACTTCTGCTGCTGTGTACAGTTCCTGGTGAATGACTCTCTCCAGGACTTCACAGAGCAGCGGATGGTGGGTGGAGAGAGGAAGGGATGACTGTGGTGGACTGACTCAGGCACCAGACTTGGCCTCCAAAGTTGGGTTTTAGCTCAAGATAACACAGACCTCAAGAATACACAGATAACACAGACCTCAGACCTGCAAACAAAACCCACAGTATAAATTACATTAGGCTTGTCCTGCCATTTCCTAGCTGGGTGACTGTGGTTGTATCCCCCAGCCTCTCTGAGACTCGGTCTCCCCATGAGTGTTCTAAGGCTTATCCCTCAAGGATGTTGGAAGGAGCTAGGTGAGGCAACGCATGTGAAATCCTCTGCAAATGCAAGGAATGTTAGGAGCCACTAAGATTATGAATGAAAATTTAGGACAGAAGTCTTTCTCAGACAGATTGAAATAATGTGCAGTGCTTTTTGATGACTCAGGGTTCTCTTCATGAACATCTACGACTGACACAACATACCCATCTGTGGCACTTTACTATTTTAACCTGCGTTCATGTACGCGACCTCCTTCTCTTCCCATAGAAAGGCACATAAGCTGTTTGTCCCCATCCTGACCTCATGCTTCGTTCTCATGGGCATCTTCCTTCGCAGCTGCTATGGTCTGGCCGCTGCTCCCACTTCTTTTCTTTCATACTGCATAGTTATTATTGGAAGCAGATGTAAGAATCATATCAAACATTCATCTCGAACGCTGGGTCAAGGGGAGCCTTTGAGTAGGGAAGAGGCATATTCAGGCATTTTAGAAACCTTACTAGTAACAGTTGATTTGACAGACAGGGGTCAGAGAAGAGGTGTGTTCTTTACTGACAAGTAAAGGTGGGAAGAGCCTGTACTCGAATGATGGCAGGCAGGAGCAGGAGGAGGGGAAAACTAAAGAAAGTAGGAGGCAAGCCGGCAAGGCTATAGAACGTTATTCATTCAATAAATATTTATTGAACCTTTACCCTGTGTCAGGGATTGCTCCAGGGAATACATCAGTGAGTAACAGAGGCAGAATCCTGATCTCTGTGACATTATGGTCCATCCCATTTGTCGGGTAACTGGAGGTCAGTGAGAAGGGAAAGCGGGGAACCCAACAGAGGGGACTGAGTTTTCCAGCTTGTGTATGTGGGGAAATGTTGGTGCAACTGACAGCAATGGAAGGCAGGAATAGGGCTGGGTCAGGGTGAAAGGTGACCCATTCAGTGCTCAGCACAATGAACTTGAAGAATTGATATCTAATTAAAATGCTTTCCTAGAATGAAATGAACTCTTGGGTTTTGTGACTGGCACCAGATGATCTGTGTGGAGTGGTACAGTTTCTCAGTGTCTAATCAAAGAGACATCCATATTAGACTAGAAACACTCATTTACTGGTCCCAAATTATTGGAGACCTTTTTTTTTTTTTTTTTTGGTAAACCTAGTTTGAGAAAATTCATTAACATAGACAATACCTGTAAGTATAGTTTTATTAAAAGATACTAAAAGATATGTCAAGTAGACTTTTCCCATGAAGACCTTCTATAAAAGTTGAAAGGCATAAAAGTAAGTCTTAACTAAGTCAAGGTATTTTCTGGAGGCAGCAAGATAAAATAATCCCAGTACTATCGCCCTCCATCTGCAAGGATGACGAGCAGCCCCAGTTCAGATGTATCTTCTCTCCCTTTATTTCCGCAAGTCTACACACTTATATACGTTTACATGACCAATCAGCGAGCAGGGTACAGGAGGGAGCGAATCAGGCTGTGCACCTAAACGAACAACTTTGGTAGCAACCAATGCTGTTTACCTCCTCTTTGGGCGTTCCGCTTAGTCTCATGAGGCAACCCTAACCTGGCAACTAGCCAGGCGCCATCTTTTAATGGCAGAGGCCGCCCTGGCCAGGGGCCTGCCTCCGACAAGTACATTTATTTCTAATGATATAAGTTATTGCAGGGATGTGATATAGAGACTATGTCCTGTAGGTTGTGTTTCAAATATCAGATGTGTTGAGGAAATTGTTGACAGGTTTTGGTTAATTCCTGGCCAGATTCTCTGCCTGCTACCTAACAGAGCAATATTCCGTATGGCTCATCAAAGAAAGCTCTGTAGGCCACAGATGTATACCAACAGAGTTGACATGCTGCTGGGAAAATTTAGAAGCCTTACTTTTTTTATTCTTTCCCGGGCCAGAGATCATTCTACTTCCTCACAGAGGTGGGCCACAGAGATGGTAAGATCATAGGTTCCTCCAAAAAAATGTAGAGTGAATCCGCTCATACTACTATAGGATTTTTTTTAAACCTTACTGATTTGTACCATAGCTATAGAAGAGAGACCATTTTATCTTGAAAAAAAATATTAAGAGCAGGTTCAAATAATCCGTGAGTAGGTTTTCCTTAGGTCAAAGTGGCTAGCAGGCTATTTCTAAGGTGTCTATAGAACAGTGGTTTTCAACTTTGGCTATATTTTGAATCACCTTGAGAATGTTAAAACATATTCATACCTGAGTCTGACCCCAGGGGTTCTGTTTTTTTTTGTTGTTGTTGTTTGTTTGTTTGTTTGTTTGTTTTAAAGATTTTATTTATTTAACAGAGAGAGAGAGAGATCACAAGTAGGCAGAGAGGCAGGCAGAGAGAGAGAGAAGGGAGGAAGCAGGCTCCCTGTGGAGCAGAGAGCCTGACATGGGGCTTGATCCCAGGACCCTGGGATCATGACCTGAGCCAAAGGCAGAGGCTTCAACCCACTAAGCCACCCAGGTGCCCCGGGTTCTATTTTAAGTGGTCTCTGAGAGGGAAAAAATTTCCCAGGTAATTCTCATGGGCAGCCATTGTGGAGAACTATAGCTGTAAAACACTGGATTTGGGAATAAGACCATATACCAGAGGGCCTTGCCAACATAAGCTGACTGACAAATAAGGTGCAAAGAGAGATTCTTATTTACCATTATTGTATGTTAAAATACTGCTTTTCACTTTGATGTACCTTACTTTGTCAGTAGAAATGCACCCTAGCCAATTCATGGGCTATCTTTATCAGGTTACACGTTCGGGTAGAAACAAAACAATAAAAAAGAGGGCAGCCATGGGACATAGTCCACTGTACTCCATTTTGAACATGAGAGTTTGTTCTTACGCATGCTAACCTTGGTAGTAGTATTACATTATTAAAAAATATGAGCCGTGTCTGATATGGGCATGTTACTACTTGGGGAATCTATCAATATATGAATGGAATCAAGCACTGAGAAGATTCTATAGCTTTCACATTTTTGTCTTTTCTTCATTTATTTGTCATTTTTGTTATTTATTTCTGTTGTATGCTTGGAAGATTGCTGGCTCATTTTGATGCTCATAGTCATTCTGGATGACATATGTACCAGGTTCCTGTCACCGAATAAATGAAACACAACCATATTTACATTTGAAGTGACTACTGGGGCTATCAGATCCTAGCTAAGCTACAGCTAGTTGTTAGGGCCTGAGCAAGTCTGTTAAAGTCCAGAATCTCATTTTCCTTATCCTGTAGAGTTGTTGTAAGGATTGCAAATAATATATTACAGTGTCTGTTGCATAATAAATTCTCCATAAGTTAATTACTGGGGCACCTGGGTGGCTCAATCGGTTAACCATCTACCTTCTGCTTGCTCAGGGTCCTGGTATTGAATCCCATATCAGGTTCTCTGCTCAGCAGGGAGTCTGATTCTGCTTCTACCCCTCCTCCCCTACTCTCTCTCTCCCTCTCTCACTTTCATGTGTGCATGCTCTCTCTAATAAATAAATATAATCTTTTTAAAAAGCCATAAACGGGAGAAATTTTTTAAAATGCTCCATAAATTATAGCTATTATTATCTCCAAATCTGGATTGCAAACTCCTTAAGGGTATTGGGCCATTTTTTCTCCATGAAGTTTACATATTTATAATTCCCTAAACATGCACAAGATGGTTTTTAATAAAGATAATACAGTTCCAACTTTATAAGTTATAGGGAATATTAGAACTAGTTACCTTTATCAGGTCTACAGAATTAAAGGTACTCTCTGTGAATACATTACTGAGCAAAGTAACTAGTATACCAGAGAATCAGATCCACAGTCTTCAGGGGTTAAAAGTTTGAGTTCTGGAGTCAGACCACCTGAGTTTGAATTCTGGTTTCAGTTCTTGCGGGCTGAGTTTTTGATCAGGTTGCTTAATCCCTCTCTGTTCCTTTCTTCACCTGCAAACTGGATATGTTGAATGGATTAAGGAAATAATGTATATGCAGTCCTTAATTAGAACCTAGTACAATGTAAAGGTTCAGTTAAGGCTTGCTATTATTATCTTTGGCTTTATTAGCATTGTTCTGACGCATGCACTAACTTGTTGAGCAAGGGACAATGGCCAGTAGGTCACATGCAATAGAAACGAGGTGACTCAATTTGGTAAGAAGCACAGGATGTCTAGGAAAGACAAGATGAAGCCAAGGACAACAGCCTTTGGAAACACAACCACAGCCACTACCCAATGGAGACAGCACACACTGAGCTCACCCTTGGGCAGTCACTCAATTCATTAGAAGTTGACCAGCCCTATTTATTCAACATTGTGTCAGATAGTGGTGGGTGTATTCAAAGGAAGTGAAAAGTAGACCCTTTGAGGAACTTGCAGTCTGGGTGGGGAGAGAAGTCTTTGTTAAAAGATGGATGCTGATGTTAAGGGCTTATTTGGTTCAGGCCATGTTTGCAATGGAGTTGCAAGGAGAGAGAGAACAGTTTCGGCCTTTCTGCACCGTTCTTTCTAGAGGAAAATAAGGCCGTTAGCTATAATACCTTCAAATATAATTAGTAGTGAAGGTATCCTGGCTACCATCATAAAAGCCACACCCATTAATTCCTTTTATTCCACACCAATCCAGAATATAACTAATGAAGAATCAGGGAGTAGATTATTCAGGAAAAAGTGTGGGAGTCAAGGAAAATTTCTATTTATTTATTTATTTATTGGGGAAGATCTCTTTACAACACTATTTCCCAATTCAAACCTACAGTGGTTTACTAAAGGGGCACCTGGGTGGCTCAGTGGGTTAAAGCCTCTGCCTTCAGCTCAGGTCATGATCCCAGGGTCCTGGGATTGAGCCCCGCATCGGGCTCTTTGCTCAGTGGCGAGCCTGCTTCCCCTTCTCTCTCTGTCTGCCTCTCTGCCTACTTGTGATTTCTCTGTCAAATAAATAAATAAAATCTTAAAACAAAAAACAAAAAGCAATGGTTTACTAAACAGCCCAGAAGGTTGTACCAGCTACTCTGCTAAGCCTGGGATGTTCAGGATAAGGAATATATGGTCCTGCCTTCAGGCTTGGTTCATAGTCTAGAGGCCTATCAAGGCCTGTCTCTTTCTCTGTGCTCAGGCTTGTGGTAAAAATGATGTACCAAGATGTACCAACATCTTGAAATAGATGTACCAAGTCCATTAGAGGGCATAAGAAGAATAGAAGACTAAAGTGTGCCATTATATGGAAACTAGCTCTGAGGCCCTTTTAACCAATTAAAGGGACAGATAGAAATAGACCACTTCAGTATTTATGGTGAGGCCCCGAGATGGAAGTGTGCCCAGATGTTCCAATCCCTCAGAGCCTGCCAGAACTCTGGGAGGCTGCTGAGGTGAAGTGATGTCTGAACTGAGTGCTGGAGGCCGTGAGAGATCATCAGGAGATCAGAAGGGAGTTCCAGGCAAGGAACAGCATAAACGGGCACACTGGAGTCAAGCTCTCTGTGTGGATGGGGCACTACTAATAGTTCAGTTTTGCTAAAAGTCTAGGTAGGAAAGAGCAGGAGACAGCAGACAAAGGCCAAGCCTCAGGATGAGGGAGGATCTACCCAAGGGGCCTAGACGGGAGCGTGTGGTGGTCATATTTTTGTGTTAGACAGAAGTAGAGAAAGGAGTTAGCCAAGTATCAGGATTAGGTATGAGTGCACGTGACAGTGGCTTACAGCAACGCGGGTTGGTTTTCTCACAGAACAGATAGTCTGGGGGTAGGCAGTTACTCACTGACTGAGACACTCATCTCTTATCTGTCTTTTGTCCTCATAGTTGTCACTACCGTCTGAAGAAGACGGTTGTCCAAGCTCAAACCAACACATCCACATGTAAGGCAGCAAGACTGGAGAAAGATGCAACTATCCCCAGGAATCACCCAGGTAAGGGCCCTCCTGGAAGTCACCAGCCTTTCAGCAAACTGCTAGCGGGTTGGCTAGGACTCAGCCAGATGGTGACTGTAGCTGTGAGAGAACCAGAGAGAGCACTCCTCTCCTTCGATCTGTGGTGGATCCACACAGGGGAGGAGATTGGGAATACGGGTTGGGGAGCTACCCTATTGTTTCTGTCATGAAAGCTAGCTGGTGAGAGCCAATGGGGACCAGAGACCGGGCCCTGGTAATTAAGAAGGAGCAGCTCTTGCTGCCACTAATGAAAACTGAAAACTCAGAAATTCTGAGTAGAGGATCTAATTCTGGAAGTGGGTTCGATGTGTCATCCCACCTGGGGAGGGATATAAATGAAAAACTCAAGTGAAAGCTTAGGGGTCTTTGGGGTCTATCTGGAGGTCATTAGAATGTAGGGATCCCACCAAATCTATCTCAAGAACTACTCAGAACTTCTAAACAGTGCACAGTTTTTCTTAGGCCTAACAATTTTAATTAAGCCCAAGTCTGAGGAGATGTGCTAATTTGCACAGCCTTGTTTTTCCTACATGCTAGGATACCCACCCTGGAATTTAATGGATAATAAAGTTATGCAAAGAATCACTGTGCGCAACAAGAACCAGAACGTTTTCTGCCAAGCCCACCTCCAATACAAACATACACACATACCAGTCAGGGCTATACATAGACCTTGGTCTTGAATCCCCACATCTATTTGCCACACTGTGGAGCAAATGTGTTTTCATTTTCTTGATTAAAATAACAGGAAGTACCATCATTCTTGAAGTCTCGATATTTCTAACAGACACATAACCACACACGCACACAAATAGAACTGCGGAGACTCTTGACGAGGTTTGTTGGCAAGGGGTCTGGTACCATTCCTGGCTTGGGATAAAAAGTTCTGCACCTGAATCATCTTACCTCTCACGTAATGCTCCGAGCTGCCATGCAGATGAATCCAAGAGGACTCAGATGTCTGTAGAGGTCCTCTCATCACTGCCAACCCAAAAGGGGCCTCTGCCTCCTCAGCCACTCTGGCAAGTCATGGAAATTCTACTCTGGGACTGGATACAAGAGAAGTATTTCTTCAGTATTTACTTTGACCAGGGAAATTACTATGACAGATTTTTTCTTTTCCTGTAGACACAGAGTGACATTTTAAAGGAGAAACCACTGGATGCCATAGTCTTTTTAAAAATAATATTAGAGGAAGAGCTCAAAGGAATGTCTGCCCAAGCACCAGTGTCTATAGCCTCGTATTCAAGAAGAATCCAGCCACTTGAAGAAGCAGCGAGCCAGTACTGCTCACTTCAGCTCATGTCCTCTTGGATCTACTTTGTTGTGCTCAGCATCAGATTCGAAGCTGGTGACATCCTGTCAGTGGCACAGCTCTTCTTACCTGTTATGTTGTTAAATCTGTGCTAAATTTGTGATGTTGCTGCTCTTTCATATTCATGCTTCATCCGCCCAGATCAAGAGTTTCTTGAGCTCAGGGGTCACACTTTATACTCCATTCAGTCTTGCCTAGTTGTGTTTGTCTTGGTAAACACAGGAAATAGCTGTTGGACAGATGAATGAGAGAATGACAAAGGCTGGGAAACAGTAGAAGGTGAACTGCTCTGCTACCTGGTAAAGAGGATTATGAAACTCAGATTAGCAGGAAAGGTGGTGTTTCATTTGTGTCCGCAGATAGGGATCTTAGCCCCAGGGTTGCCGGCTAGCTTTCACTCATTCAACAAACATTTCTCTAAGTTTCTCCAGAAGAGCCAGGCAAGCATTGCGGTGGCAGGCCCCCAATAGGACAAAGTGCCTGTGGGGGTGAGGGAGACATGCGGCATCACAGACTCAGGGAAATACAATGGGGTTGGCAATATGATAATGGCATGCACATGGCACATGGAGATTCTAAATCAGATTGTGGCTTCCAGAGAAGCTTCTGGAAAGAGAAGCATTTTTATTCATGTGTTCAAGGATGAATGAGTGTTGGCTAGAGGAGACTGATTAGGAAAAGCATTACAGGGAGAAGAACTAGCATGGGAATGTGTTCTGTGCCATAAAATAGAAGGTTACATTGAGAACTAAAGTCTCAGCTGAAATGGTAGCTGTGCCTAGAGGTGAAGTCAGAGAACTAGGCTAGAATAGCCTTGCAGAGGATCTTGTGGCAATATGATTTAGTATTTCAGAGTGGAGGTTTAGAAATCAGACAGAACTGAGTTCAAATCCTTGCTCTGGTACTTACAATCCATGTAACTAACTGATTTGTTTTTTTTAATTCCTCGAAGTCTTGGTTTCCTTAGCACAGTGTCTAGCTGTATCACTTATCTATTGTTACAAAAGAAATTATCCCAAATCATAACAGCTTAAAATAGTACACATTTATTAAGTTCTCACAGGTCCAGAATCTGGTCTTCGGCTTCAGGGTCTCCCACGAGGCTGTAATGAAGTATCA
This sequence comes from Mustela nivalis, assembly GCF_964662115.1. Classification (NCBI taxonomy): domain Eukaryota; kingdom Metazoa; phylum Chordata; class Mammalia; order Carnivora; family Mustelidae; genus Mustela; species Mustela nivalis. The sequence goes on from NC_139025.1 coordinate 46,879,169, forward strand.
GCCAGAGATGAGGTATTATCTCAAGACGTGAGAAGGATCCATTTCCAAGCTCACTTACATGATTGTTGGGGGAATTCAACAATGGATGGCCATTGGCCAGAGGCTGCCCTCAGTTCCTTGACATGTGGGCCTCCCCAGCATATCAGCTTGCATCATCAGTCAGTGACAGAGGGCCTGTGACCAAGACAGATGTAGCCTAATCAGCTAAGTGACTTCTTGTCACCATTGCCACATTCTGTAGAGTAAAAGTCATTGGGCCATCCCACACTCCAGGGAAGGGGATTATACAAGGGAATGAACACCAAAAAATGGGGATCTTTGGGAGTCATTTTAAGCCAGTAGCCTATAGCTGGTAGCCTATGTTAGTAGCTGATAGCTTATATTACCACCAAATAAATGTCAGCTTTTAAAAATTAAACTCAGTTGATAGTTTTGGAAAACCTAGTGAAAGCTGGTGAAGGATTTTATAACAAAGAGTAACTTTAGGTGACCTTGGCTAGGTCAAATCATTTCACATCATGTCTTCGAGCCTTTCTTTCCTCCTAAGTATGGTGAAAATATCTATCTCTCATAGAAATGAGAACATATATGTGCAAGCAGAAATACACTTTGGTAAAAACAAGCATACAACTCTTCACAGTGGGAGGAAGCTTACTGCCTTGGGCCAGCTTTCCACTTTGCACTGATACTGGGACTCTCACAGTTTGATATCTTCAGAGTTTTCAGGGCTTGACCTGTGGGCCCAGAAGGATTTGTATAACTGGAATAAACACCCACAAAAAGAAATTTGTCTTTTGAACATCGCTTAAGGCATTTCCAAGAGTTTGCTTTTTTCCATCTTTTTAAATACCTTTGCTTCCAAGGACCCCATGGGGGCTAGAGAGAGAAAACAGACTATCTGGGAAATTTCAAGCTCTTGATAATAAAAGTGGTAATAAAATCTCGTCTGGCTCCTGATGCTTCACAGAGCGGCTGTTTGTGGTGGATGGGGTTCCCCCACATCTAGCAGTTGGTTTCCAGTCCCAGGGAGCGGCTCGAGTTACCACCCCCTTGCCCACTGCAAGGGCAGCTCCCTGCCTGCAAGGTACCCCCACCCTGACGCCTCACCCATTTCCGCTGCCCAAATGGGATACTTCATTCCCTGCTCCACATGGAGCCCATCACACACAGGAGTGTTTCATGGTCTTTCCACGTCCCGTTTTCCCTGGGAAAGGTACAAAGCAGAGAACTCTCTTGACCCAGACCCAGACTGGTGGGCATTTCGGCGGGTAGCCCAGTCTTTCCAGGCTGTAGCCTTAGGAAGGGGGTCGGAACGTAGGAATTAGACTCCTCCCCACCCCCCATCATTCCGGCTTCATACAAAAGCGCGCTTCTTGGCAGGGCCTCTCTGGGTGGAGCAAGGGAGCTGCGGCTGCAACAATGCTTCGAGTGCGAGGGGCGCCCAGGACCCCACCACCACACCCTCGCCCTGCCAGCCTGGCGGGGCGCGTCACGCCAGCCAGCAGCTACACACGCCGCTGCGGGGTTCCCCCTTGGCGCTGAGGTCCTCTCCTGCAGCGCCGCTGCCCTCGGACTTGGCGGGCCATTTGGTCTCGGGGGAGGGGCTCGCGGGCCCCGCGGAGCAGTCCCCGCAGGAGGGCGGGAGCTAGCCCGGCAGCTCACGGATTGCGGAGGCGGAGCAGCACTCCGGGCAGCCCGAGGCTTCCACCTCGCCAGCCCCGCGGCTCCGGCGACCGCTGCCTCAGAAAACTAACAAGAACCAGATGTGGCCGCGGCTGTCGAACTTTCCCCGAGCCCGTGATTGGCCCCCGGCCGAGCGCCGCAGCCAGTCAGCGCGTTGGGAAGGCCCGGAGTCCCCGCCCGGCCGCGCACCCGCGGGGATCCAGGTTGGAGGCTGGCGCGGCGCAGCTAGTGGGCTGGCTGGCCGGGCCGGGACGCGCTCTGTCGCGGGGCAGCCCAGGAGCCGAGCCAGCATGCGGGGGGACCGGGCCGCCCGGCGACTGGCGTTGCCATCGCTGCCGCCGCCGCCACTACTGCTGCTGCTGCTGCTGTCCCGGGCCGGGGCGCTGCACCCAGAGGAGCTCTTCCCCTACGGTCAATCGCGGGGGGACCAGCTTCTGCAGGAAGGCGACGACGAAAGCTCAACCCCAGTGAAGCTGGCGAGTCCCCTGCGCTTCTACGAAGCCCAGTTTGGCTACCTCTACGTAAGTTCAGCCCCCGTTTGGCGAGGGAACCGGCAGAGTTCTCGCAGATTCTTCCCACGGGTCACTGTAGTGTGGATTTCACCGAACCCCTGCCTTCCGAGCGGAAGAAATAGTCCGCACGCCGGGCTGTCCCCGAGCGCCCCTGGGGTGGGGACCTGGTTCTGCAGCGATGCTGCTGTCTGACTTGCTTTTCTTTACCTCCAGAGGAAGAGCAAGAAGTCAGACCCAGATTCGCAGCTACATAAGCGTCCCAGGCAGAAAAGGAGGTGGGGATGCTGGGGCGGCCAGTGGGGTTTCTAGTAAGGACCGCGAGCGGGCTGTGCACCGCTGCAGAGCTGGTGCGTTCCCTCCTCGCATCCGAAGGTCTTCTCCAGCGTTGTGCGGGAAGTGAGAAGAGAAGTGAACCAGGAGTTTTAGGGCTCTGGACCCATCGCACCAAGCTGTGGGGTAAAGGTGGCGGGCGGCGGGCGGGCCGAAGTTGCGCTGGTCGCCCTGAAACAGGAGTCCGGTTCCCAGAGGGTAGGGAAGCGGCAGCTTCAAGCCTCCCCGGCCGTTCCGCTTTCTCCGTGCGTAGCCAGGGTAGGCGCGCGCACATTTGGACTTGTGGCTGCCCGAGGGCCTCCTGGTGCGAACGCGACCATCACCTTTTGTCCATCTCTTCCCACAGGTGGGCACCAACGGTATCATCTCCACTCAGGACTTCCCTAGGGAGACCCAGTACGTGGACGACGATTTCCCCACAGACTTTCCGGCCATTGCTCCCTTCCTGGCGGACATCGACACGAGTCGGGGCCGGGGCCAGGTCCTGTACCGTGAGGACACGTCCCTGGCAGTGCTGGGCCTGGCCGCCCGCTATGTGCGCGCGGGTTTCCCGCGCACAGCTGCGCACTTCACCCCCACCCACGTCTTCTTGGCCACCTGGGAGCAGGTGGGCGCCTACGAGGAGGCCAGCAGCCGGGTGCCGCCCTCAGGAGAGGTAACTGACCAGGGATGCTTGGCCACTGAGCGCCAGTGGAGGGATGGGTTTGAATTCTGGGCTGGAACCCAGGAACTGGCTTGGAATTTCTTCTGAGTCTGTTCTCGTGCAGAACCTGATGTATCCTTTGGTGGCACCAGGGCTGAAGTGGCTTGGAAGTGAAGACTGTTTTCTCCAGGCGTCCTCTCAGGATCTGAGAGGTGGCTACTTCTAGTAAGGGTATGAGGGCCCCAGTGCAGATGTGGAAGGCCCTCAGAACACAAGGCAGTTCACTGTTGGGCTGTTTATTTTTAAAATCACCTCTAAGTATATAAGAATTATTTCTAATTATATGTTCGTTGAAGGAAAAACATGAGCAAATACTGGCAATTTAAAAAAGAACAACCACTCATTTTCCTACCACTCAAAGATAATCAGTTAAACATTTTCATTTATATCTTCCAGAAGTTTTTTCTTCCTATTAATGTCTGTATTTATCTGTCACTGTTTATTAACACTAATGGGTTCGCACTGCACATACTGTTTTGTGAAATATTTTTTCACTCAATAGTATATTGTATGTTTCATTGTCACTAAATATGTTTCTACAACAGCATTTATAGTATCTGCATAATATTCCACCCAGTGAATTTACCATATGTCTAGTGATCATTAAGGTTATTTCCAATTTTTCATCATTATAATTTTGTGAAGTGCTTTTTTTTTTAAGTTAATTTTTCCACATGTCCTTACTTGATATTCCAGGAAGTGGAACTTATGGGCCAGAGAGGATCCGGTTCTTGATAGCTTCTGCCAAATTGCCCTACAGACATCAGTTTACATGCTCCCTGGTTTACAGAGCACTGTCCTCCATTTCTTTTACAGTCTACCTGAGAAAGTAAAACAATCCAAGCTCCCAGTCTTTAGGCTCGACAGCAACATTTTTCTTTTTTTAAAAGATTTTATTTATTTATTTGACAGACAGAGATCACAAGTAGGTAGAGATAGAGGAGGAAGCAGGCTCCCTGCTGAGCAGAGAGCCCTAGGCGGGACTCAATTCCAGGGTCCTGGGATCATGACCTGAGCGAAGGCAGAGGCTTTAATCCACTGAACCACCCAGGCGCCCCTGGGCAGCAACATTCAAAGTACTCTAATGGACGTCAGGTGGGACCAGGGTAGCTTGGCAAATGGTGAACTGCCTCATTCCTGGAATAGGTAAGGACTTATTGTGAAGTAAGATCTGAATCTAAAATGTCATACTGGAAGGGCTGAAACTCTTACAGTTTATCTCTATTTTAACTCATCATAGTGTATTTCTTAGCTATAGGAAGATGGCACATATCCTCCCTGAGAGATTAAGCAGCTTGCCCGCTCTCACTGAGTAGTTCAAGATGGTGGCCATTCCTGTTTTGTTGTTCTGTAAGAAAAATATCCCTAAAAGGCTATTCTAAGAAGATCTAGAAATACAAGATATTTCAATTTGTGATTTTTTGGGGACATTCATTCTTTTGTCAGACATTTAGTTTTATTTCATTTTGTTTTTTTTGTTTTTACAGATGTGAGTTTCATATCAGTTATTCAATTCAACAGAATACAGTCATTCAAACAAATATATTGGGCACTTCCTTTGTCCAGGGCATTGGGCTAGGTGGAAGGTTGGAGAAAATGAATAAGATAAGACTCCTCATCATCGTTGCATTCATTCATATTTACTCATTCATTCATTTTGTATATAAGTTTAAAACACTTATTTAAAATTAGAGGGGCACTTGGGTGGCTCAGTGGTTGAGCAACCAACTCCTGATTTCACCTGAGGTCATGATCTCAGGGTCCTGGGGTCAAGCCTATCTTCAAGCTCCCTGCTGAGCAGGGAGTCTGCTTCCTCTTTATCTTTCTCTCTCTGTCCCCCTCTGCCTCTCCCCCACTTGTGTGCTCCCTAAAATAAATCTTAAAAAATAAAATTAAATATAACATACCTAATAATAAAAAACTTAGAAAATGAGAAAATATAAACATAAAATATAAAAAAAGAAAATTATAAACATTACTTGTAACCCTACTAACCAGAAGTTACCACTGCTATACTTTATTCTGTTTTCTGCCAGTCTTTTTTTTTTTGGTTAAACATATATGTGGCACATGCATATAAGTGTGTGCTATAAGCAATTTATACTTAAATGTAATTAAGATTTATTCATCCAGTAAACTGTTTTTGCACACTTACTATAGTTCAGAACTGGTATAGACACAGTGAAAGGAAATACCCTTCGCTCCCAAGGAACTCATAGTTTAGTGGGGACGTTGATCATGTTAAGTGTAGCAGTATGTTGGACACTGGGGAGGGTATGTGCTATGGGGAGTGCTCTGAATTGTGTAAGACTGATGAATCACAAATCTGTACCCCTGAAACAAATAATACATTATATGTTAATTAAAAAAAAAAAAAAAAAAAAGACTAACTTTGGGGACCCAATCTGGGAAAGTTTTAATGAGGAAGTAGTTTTGAATCTGAGTTAAGCATAGTGGACCAGTCTCAGAAGAAATAGCATGTGATGGATCACCCATGTGCTGTAAAGTAAAATGTGTTTTGGGCCTTATGTGTGGTGCATTATTACTGAACAAGAAGGGTGGTCAGACACGAGGATGAAAAAGCCATGGGGTGGGGACAGAGCATGCTCTGATGGGAGTCTGGAATTGTTTCTTTGACAGTGGGTTGGTTTTGAAGGATTTTAAGCAAGGGATTGAGTCCCCCCTCCACTCCCCACCAGAGTTCTTTTTGTCTTTATTGAGATTGTAAGGGCTCAAAGGAAAGACTACGAAGACAATTATTATATATGTTGTTTATTCAAGCTATCTAGTTAATTCTGAAAACAATTATTTTATCATACTGACTTCCTACAACAATCCTGTAAGTACAACAAAGATTATTGTTTGCATTTCACAGATAATGGCAAACAGAATACAATGCAATTGTTGAGAATTCTGCTCTTAGTGAGGCAAAGGCATGTTTAGAGTACACATTTTTTTTTTAAGATTTTATTTGTTTATTTGACAGAGAGAGAGATCACAAGTAGGCAGTGAGGCAGGCAGAAAGAGAGGAAGAAGCAGGCTCCCCACTGAGCAGAGAGTCCAATGTGAGGCTCGATCCAAGGACCCTGAGATCATGACCTGAACTGAAGGCAGAGGCTTAACCCACAGAGTCACCCAGGTGCCCCTAGAGTACACATTTCTTGATTCTTACTTTTTTTTTTAATTGCCTTTATTTATAAGTAATCTCTACACCCAATGTGGTGCTTGAACTCACAACCCCAAAATCAAGAGTCACATGCTCTACCATCTGAGCCAGGCAGGTGCCCCAGTTTTTTGTTTTCTATTGCTTTTAACCCAGATTAAAAAAAAAAAAAAAAAAAAGATTTACTTGAGAGAGAGAGAGAGCATGACAGGGAGGAGGGTCAGAGGGAGAAGCAGACTTCTGCTGAGCAGGGAGCCCAATGCGGGACTCGATCCTAGAACTCCAGGATCATGACCTGTGCCAAAGGCAGTCGCTTAACCAACTGAGACACCCAGGCACCTTTAACCCAGATTTTTCATGCAAGATCCATTTCCTTGGCTCAAGTGATGTAGGTGGGCACAATAATTGTGCTTTTCCCAAGAACTTGCAATAAATAAAGCTTGATTTGTTCTTAGTACCAGAAGAGTACTTAGAATCATATTTCATTCAAAGGAAGAATGAACTTACAATGGAACTGGCTGCCAAGGATGCTGCTGATACCTTATTACTTCCAAATTAGTATTCCAATGCTTTGAGGAGAATTCAGCTGCATCTGTCTTACTTTTTCAACAGAATAATGATGAAGTTGAGTTGAGTGAGATGAATTGGAGATGAAGAGTTGCACAGAAATGCTGGGATGGTGAAATCACACTAGAGCTTTAAGATTCCATTTTTTTTCACAGCTTATTTGAAACCAAAAATTATAATACAGACAAGATGACTTTGTCAATTATTGTTTCAATTTCATGTGTTACATGGGAATACTGCTCATTCACCCAACTTTCAGGGTGGTTGTGAAGACCATGACAATATAAAAACATTTTGAAAGAAGATGTGCATTATGAAAGGTTATCTGGAGACTTTGGAAGCAATGACAGCCTCATTCTTATTTCCTAACCTGCAAAATGGGGAAGCAATGCCTACCTTATGGGATTGTTATCAGAATTAACTATGGTGGCATTTTTAAGTAGGGTGACATTTTAAAGTTGTCCTTCTATTCTTTTAGACCTAGTGGGTGTGGATGCTCAGCCAATCTGTGCTTCTCTATGTTGGCTTGATAGGAGCAGGTTCTGGTTTTTAAATTTCTCTACCTCATAAGGACCCTGTGATGTAAGGCCTTTGCATAAGGACTCTTTTTAAATACTATGTTTTTGGAACTGCAGCTTCTGTCTCTTTTGGGTGAGAAGTACAGAAAGATTTGTAGATTCCATCTCTCTTACTTTTCTAGTTAAAATCCTTCTTCAGACATTGCCATATGCTGAGTTGGCTTCAGAATTTGTTTCGTTTTGAAAGGAGATAAGGGTTCTGTTTGGAGAGAGGATGTTTTTTCAATTACCCACATTGAAGGTTCTTCTGAATACTTGAAAGAGCCCTGTGATTTGAGTTCTTATTTTAATAGTTCTTCGGAGATAGATTTTGGCAAATAGTAATCTGCCTTGCCTGAGGGCTGTGTGAGTTCTATGTGGCTTTCTTAAACCTTGACACACTAACCCTACGTTGCAAAGTTCCTGGAAACTTGAACATATCAGAGGAATGGCATCTTTAAACCATTTAAAACTATTTCACTTGTTGCCCTTTCTCTCCATGGATATTCATGGTGGGTATGACCGGGTGTTTTATCTGATGTTGCAGGAATGGCAAAGTATAACCACAGATTAACAAGAGTGAAGAAATATGGGGCACCTGGTGGCTGACTTGGTTGTGTCCAACTCTTGATTTCGGCTCAGGTCCTGGTCTCAGGGTCATGAGATCTGCCCTGTTGGGCACCTTGGGTGTGGAGCCTGCTTAAGTGCTTAAGATTCTCCCCCTCCCCCTGGCTTGTCCAGTCAAGGGAGGGGGGCGGTACACTCGCTCTCTTAAAAAAAAAAAAAAAAAAAGGAACAAATAGTGTTTATCAGTTCAGTTAATCTGAGAGTCCTCAACTGTCCTAGGTACCTTACAGGGCAAAGAAGTCATGGTACTGATCTTCAAAGAAGTTGTTGACAGAGACATAAAGAGGATTAGTGTTTACTTCAGCTGTGGTTTTGGGGGGAGGGGGAGAATTGTTGTGTTGTTGTTTGACGGACAGAAGTTGTGGGGAACTGGGCCAACACAAATCTGTGTGATATGGGGGATGTTTTGTTGACCTGGAATTTAAGTTCAGCCGAAAGAATGGGTCCTGAGAATGAGGCGGCCGGAGAAACTGTTCTGGGCAAGGCCTTGTCCTGGGAGTGGGCTGAGAGAGCTAAGGCAGGAGACAGGGATGAGGGGAGTCGTGGAACCAGTCACATGACATGAGTGGAAGGTTGTCCATCGGAGGCCTCAATGTGGGGACTGAAGTGTGTTGGCTTGTTTCAAAGATGATTGTTGTTGATGGAGGGGGGTGAACCCACAGAGAGAATGAGAGGTGAAAGAAGGACTTTGTTGTGGCTTTTGGATTTCTGGAGCTCAAGTCCAGAAGAGGGGAGGTCTGGAGTCTATCTGAAAACATTTAACCTGAGGCTAAAATAGAGCTCTGAAGATGTACTGCATAGAGACATATTTGGAAATTGGTTAATGAAATGCTTAAGTTTTGCTAAAGCCCAAGTATCAGGAAGGATGTCACATTAGAGACTAGAGCATAGATCTTTGGATTTGGGGCAGGATCTGTAGGGTTTAGGGCATATAGATGAATGAGAGGAACACATGCCTGTAACAGTGGCCTACAGGTGCTGGGAGATGGAGAAGTGTATTAAGGAGTGGAGGTTAGTGCTCACCCCAAACCCTGGAGACCAGAAGTCAGTGATGCCCCCACTGTGGGGAGCACATGACCCCAAGGAAGACAGGAAAGAGAAGACAGGGTGACTCTTCATTTTCATTGTAACTTTTGTAAGCCACTATAGGCCAACCTGTTTGGGACAAGGCTGGTACTGTTCTGTTGCTTTGCCAGATGGCTGCAATTAATTAAATGAATTGCAAATTTAGAAGCTTCTAGAGGGGTATGTTTTGTATCCATCAGCCTGGCTCTGCCATGTGTCAAGTCAACCTTGCTTGGTGATGTCCCATACCTGAAAGGGAGAGTCAGAGCCAGCCTGGTTTCTGCTAACAACTCTGGCTTTTCTCTCTTTGGGATAACAGGATGGCAGAAACCCTGAAGCCAGGCAGCCACTCGCCCTGATCCTCTGTCCTGTTCTTCTTTCCATGGAGGCCCCTCTCTCCTCTCTGGGATCCTGAGGAAGTTGGGAACCAGTGACCCTTTTGTGGGGTTTGGCAGCCCATCTGAGGGTTTATCTTCAGAGACAGAGCATGTGCGGTTCTTGCAAAGGCACTCTCGGTCTCCAGGAATGTGAAGACCTTTCCGGTCTGGAAGCTAGTCGAGGAGTGCTCTGGGAGGAGGAGTACTTCAGGACTTTGTGAAGTGTGCTCTTTAGCGGTTAGATGTAGAATTTTGTGGAGCCAAGAGAGAGAAATTTAACAGTGATCATTTGGTGTGTGGGTGGTTTTTAAACAGTCAAACTCTTTTGGCCTGTACTTTCGGATCATAAATTTTATCTAAAATCTTCTTTTTTGCCTATTTCAGTGGAGACAAGTAAATTAAATAAAGGCTTGCCACCTGTGTAAGTGCTTGGCTCAGGGATGGCATATAAAAGGCACTGAATAAATTTTCATCAAAATGGATTTACTGACTGATTGACAGAATGAATAAAGCGCTAAAGTCCCAGACTCCACAGTAAAAGCCAGACCCTCCCTCTCACAGTTCTGTTTATTTTCTCCCTCCCCTCCTCCCCCATCCTCTTCAGTTCCCTCACAATCTGTGGGACCGCCCCCCTCCTTATCTTAACAGAATTTCTTTAAACTTAGAACCAGAATTCTTCCTATCTTACATTTGTTTTAAGTAATCAATGCCAGGAGCTTTGAAAGTTTAGCTTGTTACAACAGGTCCTTTCTCTTTCTTCAAGTACCATCCTTTCCCTAGCTGAACTTTGTTGATTCTGACCAAAGGAGTACTCCTCGGTTAGGGAATCAACGTTAATCTATGAGGTGGTCTGTATTAGGTATGGACATGATGCAGAATAGGCTTTGTTTACATTTAGCAGAAGTTACGGTTTCCCAGCTTTGAGAAATTCTAGAAAGCGTCCTTTGCCTTTTGTTTCTGGAACAGTCAAGCTTTGCTGATGAAACAATCAACAACTGCAAAAATAACAAACATACCAGCTCCCCACCTCTGCCATCTTTAAGTGTGTGAGCTTTAAGAAAGTAAGTAGGTGTACCTGGCTGGCTTAGCCAGTAGAGCTAAGAGTAGATTTTTGATCTCAGGTTTGAAAGTTTGAATCCCATGTTGGGTGTAGAGTAGAGATTACTCTACCTGCTGGGTGTAGAGAGTCTTTAAAGAAAGCAAAATAAGGCAAGTGTGTCTATGTTAGAGAACAAAAAGAAAGGTTGTATGCTTCTTTTTTTCTTGAAAAGCGTTTAAACACCTGAATTGGTTTGTCCTATCAGCAAAGTGTCAAAACTATACTTTGCAATTGAACATTGAAAGGAATAAAAAACATTGGAAGATTCTGAGCAGGATATCGGGAAGGGCCCAGGACAGAACAAAATGCAGGATGCCCTCCTGTTGTTTGCTATTTTATTTAGGAAGATGTGATGTTCTCCTCTGAGCCTACTGTTACCTGCTTAGCAAAATGGAGAAACAATAACCCTTACCAGTAAATAACGTTTCTAAGAGTCACATTATTTAGGAAGTAGTGGCATTTATAAATACCTTCCAGTTCCCTACCAAATTGTAAAAAGAGGGGACTTAAAATTTTTTAAAAAATTAAAAAAAGAGGGGGACTTAGCAAGAGAGAGAATAGTTCTCAGAGTCCTAAATATAATACTTTTTAAGACAAGAAGTTACCACTAACAGATCATGTGAAGGTGTGGGTGAAGATAGTATTAGGTAGGTAAAGGCAAAAGTGTCTGGCTAAAATACAAGAGTAAATTGAACTTCAAGGACTGATTTTACAAGGGCCTGGGTGCTGAGTTTGCAGGTAATTCAGACTCCTGGTCTCTCACTCTGGCCTGCTTTGGCTCCTCCTGTATTTATGAATGTTCACAGGCCGCCTCTGTGACGCCTCCCTAGCCCAAGCCTGATGTCTCACACACCTTCCTCTGGCCTCTACTATCTTCTCCAGTAACTCTCCTGAATTCCAGCCATGGCTGTTCCTGTCTAAGTGTGAGACTGCCCCGGGCAGAGTCTCCCTTCCTTTGCTCCCTTTTCCTTCAGCACCAAGCATAATGTCTAGCTTAGTAGGCACTTGGCTGAATTAAGGTGCAAGTGAATTATTAATTAGAGGAGTTTCCAAACAGCTAACCAGGCAAAATCAGGTGAATGGTTATAGATGGTCAGAGAACAGAAATAAATCTACAGGGAATCAGAGAAAACCTCAGAAGGGACATTAGAAGGTTAGGAGGGTTGCCCGGCACAGGGAAACATGAGCAAAAATACAGAAGCATTAAAGTACACGGCACAGAGCAGGAATGTGACATAGTTTGATGAGGATGCAGGGGATCTAGCCCTGGGGAAAGCGTCTGGGGCAGTTATAAACCACCTCAAATGGGATGCTAAGGAGTAGCTAGGGTGGCCTAGTGGTGCTGGGCAAGGACTCTGAAGCCAGCTAGCCTGCCACTGTGTACCAGCAACCTGACCGTAGGCAGATCTGGGATCCCCCATGTCTTGTTTCCTGGTCTGTGAAAGGAGGGTCAGTAACTCAGGTGCTGGTGTGAAAAGGCAGATGCAAGAGAACGAGAGTGAGGCTGTGCAAACAGTGAGGAGGCCTTTTCATCAGCCAATGGTTAACACCATGCCTGTCCATAATAGGGGTTCAGTAAAAAGGTGAATGAATGAATGAATGAATGAGCCACATGAGGCCCAGTGTAGTAAACTAGGGAGGCGGTGGTGGGTATATACGGGTTAATTTTGGTACTGACTCTTAGCTCTTAAAGAGGTTTGGATGAGAGAAATTTGAAACCTTTAAAATATTATTTCTGTAACCTGTGGTTCTTACCTATGCATCTTTTAAGTATTAACCTAAATGATAAAAGAGGATTATGATAATAATATAGCTTACACAATTATAGCTTGGAAAAGAAACCGAAAAGAATATAATGTATAAAAGCAATTTGGGGGCACCTGGGTGGCTCAGTGGGTTAAGCCTCTGCTTTCGGCTCAGGTCATGATCCCAGGGTCCTGGGATCGAGTCCCACGTCGGGCTCTCGGCTCAGCGGGGAGCCTGCTTCTCTTCCTTTCTCTCCGCCTGTCTCTCTGCCTACTTGTGATCTCTGTCTATCAAATAAATAAAATCTTAAGGAAAAAAAAAAAAGAAGCAGTTTGGAGGAATCCTAAGAAGGGGGAAGACCCTTGTACTTTATGATGCTTTGCCTGCATTCTGTATTGTTTTTCTTTTCTTGTTTGTTTTATTAAGAATATTTCCTATTTTTTGTTTTTCATAGCTGAACACTTTCCAGGCAGTTTTGGCATCTGATGAGTCTGATACCTACGCCCTCTTTCTATACCCCGCCAATGGCCTTCAGTTCTTTGGAACTCGCCCCAAAGAGTCTTACAACGTCCAGCTTGATCTTCCCGCCCGGGTGGGCTTTTGCCGAGGGGAGGTCGATGACCTGAAGAGAGAGGGACCCTATTTCAGCCTGACCAGCACTGAACAGTCTGTGAAAAATCTCTACCAGTAAGTAAGCCTTTCCCTGTCATGACCCTTCGGAGCTACCCAAACTTGAGTGGCCATAAGACCACTGAATAATATCTTGATGGCTTAGGCATCAGGTCAAAACCAGATACTAGATTAGACCCTGGGAGGAGCAAATTCACCAAAATATAAAAGACCCTTTATTCTTCCTGCCCTATTGGGTACAGATACTGGAAACCGAACAGTGTGTATGTGTTTGCACAGCCACTGAGGCTTGCTATGAAAAACATTGCTCTTGGAGCCACATAAAAATGTCCAGTAACATAACTGCCCAGAGTGAGGTTTTTCCAGATTAATCATCTCACAAGGAGGAGATGCTGTGATTTATAATCTTTTGGACAGATACATGTTAAAAGTTAAATCAAGAATAGTGTAATTTGGGGGAAAGGGAAAACCAGACACATGGGTAGCAGTCAGAGGTCTGGGGGTTTCTGTATTGATTTCATTAACTCAAACCATGCTGGTTGGTTTCCCATGAGGTAGCCAGCACATTCCTGAGACCCATCAGAGGCTTACTCTGTTAGTGTAATAATAAGCCCCTTTTGCTCCTTGTCGGTCCACAGAGCCACCATATCTGGGTTAGCACCAGTTGATATTAATTTCAGGGCTTGTGAAAAAAATATCTTTGCTTTTATTCCTTTCCCAAATCCTGATCTAGAAGCCAGGCAGAATACATCAGTTACTTAGCCTCGCTTAATGGCTTCTCCCTTCCATTACATTATTCCTGGGCACTGGAAGACCTGACACTTTTGCATGCCATCTGCTTTGCTCAGCTGCCAGGGAGCAGGCCCCACCACCAAATATGGTTACGCAGAGCTGACATTTATTGAGAGCTTACTATTTGCCAAACACTATAAAACACTTTCCAGAAGTTACCTTAATTAAAACTCATAAGAATCCTAGGAGGTAAGTTCTGTCGCTTTCTCAGTTTGACAAATGAGCTTAGGGACGTTACGTTGCCTGTCACCTCGGAGTTACTCAGTGGCAAAAATTTAAGCACAAGCCTGGAGTCCCGAACTACTTCTTCTGTGCGGGAAGCCTGGTCTTGTTTCCCAGGCTTAGGACCCACCTTGGGCATCTTTAAGTCTCCGTCCAGGTGGCCTTTTAGTCCAGACGTGAGAAAACAGCTCCTTGCTTTCTCTCCTCCGGTTCCACCTTCCTGTCCCACTCTGGAGCCCCCAGATTCTCTACACCTCAGACGCTGTTGATCACTGGGGGCCCAGCACTTGAAATTCAAAGATGTCTGAAGCACAGGCCGCGCACACTAGCAGCCCGCATTCTGGGAGGGTCAACAGATGAAAGGATTGACGGTTTCGGAGCACTGGAATGAGTGCCAACTGTACTTAGGGTACAGGGGGCCAAGCAGCCTGTAGGAAAAAGCAGCTGTGCTCCCCAACCACAGTGATAAAGACCCCACGGCACTCACACATACACGCGTGCGCATGCGCGCCCGTGCACGCACGCACGCACGCACGCACGCACCGGCCTGCGCGCGCATCCTCACAGCGCCTCCTCTGTGCCTGCCCTCGTTTGTATCTTTCATGCTTCCTAGAAACCTCAGAGTGGCTTGATGAGGACAGAAGACGTGGGACTGACAGAGGTATTTTTCCTTCGTATAACTTAACATAAAAAAGAAATCACAAACAAGGCCGAATAATGTGAAATAAAAGCACACATTACCCGCTCTCACTACTTCGCGTGATAGCCAGGATTGATAGCCTTTCTAGGACTTTAGCATTCTGCAAAAACTTTTTAAAACCAATAGGGTTCTTTTGCTATCCATGCGGCATTTTCCCATTTATCACTGTCTTATAGGTATCATTCAGGAAGATGTTGATCGTTTTAAGGATAAAAGTTTTAGATTCTCATTTTCATGAAAGATAATTTCTTGAAAGTAGAATTGCTCAGAAAAGCTATACACAGTCGAACATCTTGGTGGACATGAACACACTGCCCCCCAGAGATGTCCAGTTTATGTCCTCACCAGTAAGAGAGAACCGTGATCGGCAGCTTTTCTTTTCAATATTTGTGACTCTGGTCGGTGTCAAATGCTTATACTCTCACTCTCATTTCTTTACTAGTGAAACCAAACACCTTTTCATATGTGTAATAGCTATTTTTCTATCTTTGTGACTTCTCTGCCTGTCCTTTGCTATCCAAAGAGTTCCTATAAATAAGAAGAGCTCCAAAGACCTCCTATAAATAAGAATAAATATAGTGAGGAAATTAATCCTCTTACACAGTGTGAATATTTTTGTCCAGATGTTCCTCTTTAAAATAACTTACTGGGCTGCCTGTGTGGCTCATTGGGTTAAGTGTCTGCCTTCAGCTCAGGTCATGATCCCAGAATACTGGGATCCAGCCTCACATCGGGCTCCCTGCTTGGTGGGAAGCCTTACTTTTCCCCCTCTCCCTCTGCCTCTTGCTTGTGTTCCCTCTCTTGTTGTGTCTCTCTCTGTGTCAAATAAATAAATAAAATTAAAAAAAAATTACTTACATACATCTAGAAGATGTAAATTTAAGGTTGGCAAAGTTATTGCTCTTTTATGATTTCAGATCTGTGTTATTCTTGGAAAGGCCTTCTCTACCTCCAATAATCTCCAATAGAAGATTAATTTAATCTTCTATTTTTACTTTTTAGTATTTAAGTTTTCAAAAATACACAGAAGACTAGAGGGGATAGCTAAATGAACACCCAAAAGCTCATCATTTAGATTTAGAAGTTGTTGACATTTTGACAATATTCATCTTTTTTTTTTTTTTTTGGCTTAAGAATTTTAAAGGAAATTACCAACATCATGCTCATACTAACTACTAGACACTTCAGTATGTATCTCTGAAAAAGAAAGTTATTTTCCTAGTCAATAGAATTTTTGTCTTCCTCAAACTGGTCTTGTAATTGTAAGCTTAAGGGTAATAAAATATGTAATTCATAATAGATTTGGCATAACTCCTCTTCTGGAAATATAAATCCAGCCATTTGTATTCTTTGAGATTATACTTTTTCTATCTCCTTGAAGACAAATTGCATTTACTAAGCACTAATTATGTGCAGAGCCTCATGACAGACATTTTATGTGGTTTTCTTACTTCTCTTAATGACCCAGGAAAGAAAGCACTGTCATCCAATTTTGTAGCCTTGTTTTCCTTTCTAGAAAACAAATTAAATTCTATCACTAAGCTTTCCAAATGACCCCGGATTTTAGGATAAACTCAAATTGGTTACTTTTCCATCATGAACAACGACAAAAGCCAAGATAGTGATTTATATTTCATTAGAAGGTTATTTTGCTTAACTTCTTTCTGCCATGATTAGTATTTCCCTATTCTTTGAAGCTTTTATAGTTTTCTCTAACGTCAAGAAGAAATTTCACAGCTGCAATACCTCTGATGTGATAATAAATGTGTATCCTCAGATCTTCAGGATTCTCTCTTATCTTCTTACTAAAGTGTTCCTTATTTGCTTGCCAAAAAACACCAACATTAAGTCTTTGAACATACTAAGTATACATAGCATGTTGCACAAAGGATCACAGTTTTGCTTTCTCTGCTCCTCTTTTCCTAAAGTAGCTATAATTACAACAGAAACAGCTTTGCATCTGTACGTGCACATGCATGTGTGTGAGCATACACATGAAGGAGGGAGAGGGAGAGGTAGAAAGAGAGGAGAGAAAGAGAAATTCTTAGAATTGTATTGAAAAATACTACATGTGAATGTGATCAGTACCTACCCAAAGCAGCAAAAGTCTCTTGTTATTATAATGATTTGATAATTTTCTTATTATCTTATTAGTCATTAACTCTTATACCTCACTGACTGACTTTTGAGGCAATCCTGTAACATGGGGGACTTTGAGCCTGGTATTTTCACATAGACCAGAGAAGAATAAAAACTGGTACATTCAAGCTAGCAAGACCCTTGTTTGTTCAAAGTTGCTTTTAAAAATTTTTTTAGAAATTTTTTTAAACTACATATAAAATATGTAGTTATTCTCTTTAGAATGTATCATTGACTAAAATAATGCGTCACTGGAACATTTGGAAAACTGAATGGGGTCCGTGTTCTTTTCTAGTAAAGAAAACGCATGAGCTCTCTGGTTCTAGATGTTTCTGAACACCTCTCCTGTATAACCCATGGCATTTTGACTAAGCTACTTTCTTATAGTCCCCTTAACTTTGTTCTGCATTTGCTCAGCATTTTTTAGATGTGGGCATTTATTTTTCTTTGAGTTTTTTTACATCGACTCACCATTCTTTGTCAATTAGTTAATTGATTAATCCATATGATTAAACAGGGAAATGTCTGTAACATTCCGGAGACCAGTGATAATTCAGTTGCTGACTGACTGTAGTATATTGGTTTTCTGACATAATGTAGATGTTTAGAGCATGGGTTTGGCGGAAGTGCTGAATTCAAGTCCAAGCTCTGCCAATTATTCATTGTATGACCTTAAAAATATTTGTTAGCCTCTCTAAACCTGTTTTCTCCTCTGTAAAATGGGGGCACATCACTGCCTCTACCTTGAAGATCGTTCTGAAGAACATTAAGCATTTTCTACATGACTAAGTCTCAAAAGTATGTAGTAGTAATTAGTGTTTAAGTGTTTGGCACAGATTTTTAAGCATACATTTTCCTGAGTGTGTTAAAAGTAGAGAAAGTATAAACTATTCCCACATTCCCTATTTGCTTCCAAATAGCTAGATTTTAGACAAAATGTGTGAATTTTAGAGCAGATTTCTGATTTGATGGTCTAGCCTTCTGAAACCTCATGTTAAGAGGTAGTTTATGTCAAAATTCCAGTATACTCCTTTTAGTTACCATGTAGGCCTGGTTTTATGCTTGTGAAAACTCTGAATCTGATCTTAATAGTCTTCCAGTTTTCAAATAAATTGCTCACTGTTGTGGGATGCTGGGTAAATGGATACTTTTGTCATGCACTGTTTCCTTTTCATTTAGACAGAGCAACCTGGGGGTTCCTGGAGTGTGGGCTTTTCATATTGGCAGCACCTCCCCACTGGACAATATCAGGCCAGCCACCCTTGGAGGAGACCTTACCAAAGCCCGCCCTTCACCTCCCCTGGAGCAGTCCTTCGGCCCTACAGCAGCTCCAGAAAGTGACTACACTGAAGACAATCTGGATTACTATGATGAGAATGAGGGAGAAGTGGAGTACCCCCCAAGTGAGCCAGAGGACACATGGAAAGGCCATAGCAGCATTGAGGTTTCCTTCCAGCCGAAAGCTGAGTCAAGACCTTTAGGAGGTGGGATATCTCTACCAGATTCTGATCCGGCCTCCCCTTTGCCACAGCTGACAGCTAGTGATCGGCCCCTCTCGCCTGAAACCGAATCGGCCACCTTGGAGCCTCAAACCAAAGAGGGGAGAGCTCCAGGTGGGGTAGATGCCCCAGATCTAAATGGCGCAGTCGAGTCTTCTGAACAGCAAGGGAACAGAAGCCCAGCACCTTCAAAGATAGAAGAAGATTCACCGGGTCTGACCTGGGGAGCCCCACCTCCCCACGCAGCAGGACCGTCCCTGCCTTCAGAAGAGGATGTCCCTCCAGCCCACCCCGAAGGAAAGGCCGTTCTGAATTACCCCGTGCTAGCTCACACTCCACCACTGGGGCTGGGGAGGCAAGTGCTGGGTGTGGAGGACGTCATCGGTTCCAACACTGAGGGTAAGTGCTTGAGAAGACTGGGTGCTGGGATTTCATTTTGCAAAAGCTGGTTTGCACAAGAGTTGCGATTTTTCTCTCCAGCGAGTTGGTGCAACGTTTAGCAAAACAAAGATTGGAACGGACTTTTTAAACCTATGTTTCAGGAGATGGAGTATCTTTGCCAAATAAATCTTGGCAGGCAAATTCTGTTGGAATCTCTTGACCATTAATAATGTTTTTTGCAAACGGGCCCCATGAAGCAAGTGGGGAAGAACTGGGCTGCTCGTGCCAGCTATGCTCTCAAGTGTAATGAGGTATTTCAGCTTGAAAGTTCAGCAAAGGTGAAACGTTCTGAGGTTTCATATACATTGCAGGGGTGGAGGGGTTAAGGCTGTCGTTTTGAGTAGCTGGGTGTACTGGCTCAAATGAACATTCCAGATTCGTACTCTGTTGTGGGACAATGCGTGTGCTCCCCTTGGTTAGAGATGCATTGCTGATGTGTAGGAGCAGAGACCCATGGGGCAAGAAAGTTGCTAACCACCTGTGTCTTGTCATTTCTGGTTCATGGCTGTGCAGCTGTGGTATTCACCTCCCTGGAGTCTTGTCCTCATTTCATGACTCACTGACCAGAGCGAGGGGCCAGAAGAGAAATGCCGAGAGGAGGCAGTGGTTAATTAACACAGACATGGAGCCGTTTCGCCTTCTCTTCCTAGTTGAGACTTGTCACATCAGTTCTTTCTTCCCAGTCAGGGATGTAAACACAGGAGTGAGAAACTGAGCAGGGATTCATTCCATTTGTTCCAGGGACTGCTCATCTGATCTCTAATAGGAGAAAAGGGGCCAAAGGTGAAAGCCCTCTTCAGGACTTCTTTCCCCCTTCACCCCCCCACCCCCGCCACCATTTCTGTGTCCCATTCTTTTGTAGTAAAAACATGTTGACCCAGCAAAGGGGACCTTCTGGGTTCTTCTGCTGTGGTAGTGATCTGCAAGAATATGCTTGAAGAAATGTCTATTTTAGGAGGAAAGAAACTATTTTGTGATGAAAGTGTGCCTTGAGTAGAGGGAGAGCGCTGGTGTCAGAATTAGGTTTGAATCCTCGCTGTGCTGCCTCGCTTGCTTGCGTGCTGCTGCCTGGGTGACTTGAGGCAACTCATGGAACCCTCAAGTCACTCGGATTTCTCCTAAATTTGCTGAGGGAACAAAATGAGATAACCAAGTTCTTAGTGCCTGCACGAGTTGATCCTTTATAAGTGGATCCTTTATAAATGGTGGCTGCTTTAACTCTTCAACAGGTTTGTTGAACCACCAGGCCTTCATGTGTGGTGAAGGGCCACATTTCTGCCAAATCCAAGATGTGAATTTGATCGGAAGGCTTTAGAACCTCCATACCCTTCTGACAACCTCCTGACTTTTCAGCGAAAATTCTGTATATTTAAAGAAAACGTAAAGCCAAGTATCAAAAAGATTTTTGGTAAAGGGATTTTGAAGTGAAGAGGAATCCTAAAATGGTCTTTTCATTTGTGATTTCCTGCCCTGGGAAGAGGTTGGAATATTAAGAAGCAGATTTGTGGAGTGATTTATTAAAGAGTTCAGAAGAAGGGGCCATACAGCCTGCTTTGAGCTGTGAGAGTTGAGCTCACTGGAGTGACAGGGGAGGAGGCTTAAGGAACATTGAGAACAGAGGGGGCAGCCATCATCCTGGGGCATGAACTCTGATATTTAGCAGCTGCTGGAGGGCGACTCCTCCTGACGCCTTAGAAGTAGCAGAATGCATATGAAAAAGCTGATTAATGTACTAAGACATTTAGAAAAAGAAATGTAACTAGATGTTTTGAACCTTTAAGGACAAAAAAAGACAGCAACCGCATGTTAGAAAGCACAGAGGGACGACTTTAAAACTTGAAAGCGTAGAGGGAAAACGGATGAGCTTCTGTTTTCCCTTCAGGCTTTAGGAAGACTGTGTGGATTATGGAACCATACAGTTGTTAGATACTTTTTTTTTTTTCCCCAGACAAAACATGGGCACCCAAGAGGTCCGTCAGGCAAAAGTAGACTTCCTCTGGGACAGCTGATGGGTGTGGTAACAAAGACACCCACAGAACATGGCCTACGAGTGCCCAACTCTGAGCCATCCTGCCTGGCTCTTTCTACTGATGGCATGGAGAAGCATGGATTTCAGTGCTAGGTGCACTTGAGTTTGATTCCCAACTCTGCTGGGTGGTTTGGGATAAGATGTATACTCTGTTTGATCTTCAATTTCCCCAGCTATAACATGGAGGAAATGTGGACCTTGTGAAACAGCTGTGAGAATTAAAATTGAATATGGGCAGCACCAAGTCCAACATATTTTAATTTCCCCTTTAAACTTAGAAGTCATCTTGTCAAACAAAGATATTAAGATTTAGTTAAAGAACCCCCAAATATCTCTCCCTTTCTTTAAAAAAAAAATTTTCCCCTTAGGGACTCTTTCCATGGACTTTTCTTGTTGTTGAGAAATCTAGATTCTTTTCAGAAAATGTGTACACCACGCCAGAATGTCCCAACCACACTCCAGTTCTGGCCTCAAGTGTATCATTTGCTTTCTTCTGTTTTCATAGAGCACATAACCAGCAATAAAATGTAAATGCAGACATTCTCTGTCTGAGGTGCCTTGTTTCTCCAGGGAGCTCCAGTAGCATATCGACAACCCAGAAAGTTCTCTGTGCACCTGACACATGCCCTTCTCTGACCAAGGCACTAGTAGAAGTTTGGGCTAGCATTTCCTGAATTCCCGGTGGGATGCAAAGTGGGACCTTGGCTTTAGTTTGTGCTGTCACCATCAATCTTCTGAACTGCCTTATGAAGCAGATACTGTCATTCTTCCCATGCTACAGAGGAAGGAGCTGAAGCCTGGAAATACTGAGTGACTTGTCTAAGAAGCTAGGAAGCCATGGAAGGACTGGCCCAAGCTGTGAGCTAACCAGTAGAGGGAAGCCCCACGTGTCCCTGCAGTCTGGGAAGTCTTCATGGAGGAGGAGGGCTGGGGAAACAGTCCACACAGAGGACTAACGACTGTGGAAATGTAGAGAGGGAGAGAGTTGAGGGAGCAGGTGAGCAAGGCGAGGATGACAGCTAATCAGAAAGGACCACCTGTGGGTGGCGAGCAGGGATGATGACCCAGAGCTCGTAGGTATCCTTACACCTGCGGAGGTGGTGCTGTGAGGAGCAGCATCTTGCCTCCGTCTGCATGGTGAGTGAGAAGGGGAGGGACAACTGGCGTTCAAAACCTCTTCATACTCCATTGTGGTTTCCTCGTGTTCCTCCTTAGATGGCAGCTGAGCCGGGAAAGCCCCGGGGTGTCACAGGAATTTCCCTGCGGCTTCTAGTCCCACCCTACTTTTGGCTTTGGGAAAGGCTACAGGAATGTGTTCCTCATGTGGCTTCCATCCCGGGATGGACTGGAGCAGGCTTTGCCTCCCCATCCAGGCTTCCAGACGAGAAAGCCTTTCCTGAGGGTCCAGCTTCACATGGTTTGAGATCTGTGAACACCAATAGCTCCCATACCCGTGAAGACACCTGCAAGGGAGAACCTGCTGGGGTCACGGTCCTAATAATTATTTGTTCAACCAGCATCGCTATACACACACACACATACACGCACGCGCGCACACACGTGTGTGTGGCAAAGCATGCCACTGTTTTTCATTACAAAGTTGGATGTGGTTTTTCTGACTAATCAATCATTCTTCAAGGCAGAGAAACTAAGGAAGATCTTTCCTGCAGTGAAAATGTGGGTCCTTTTCTTTCTTTCTTTCTTTATTTATTTATTTAGATTTTATTTATTTATTTGACAGAGAGAGTTCACAGTAGACAGATAGGCAGGCAGAGAGAGAGAGAGGGAAGCAGGCTCCCTGCTGAGCAGAGATCCCGATGCGGGACTCGATCCCAGGATCCTGAGATCATGACCTGAGCCGAAGGCAGCGGCTTAACCCACTGAGCCACCCAGGCGCCCCGTGGGTCCTTTTCTTGAGCAGTAAAAGCTGTTAAAAATAAAAGTCGCTCCAGCTGCCAGGGGCAGCCCCCTGCTGGACACCCTCTGTCCCCTCTGTGCTCCTACACTGTGCCTGGAGCCTGCCCCCCTTCCATCTTCCAGTGGCTGGGCCAGAGCCCTTAGCAAAGGAGGGCAGCCCAAGGCTGAAGACAGGCACTTAAAGGTTGCCAGCAAAATGAAGACTGAAAGACACATCAAATCTAGGGTAGAGTTTTTCGCTTTCATGAGTAACTTCCAATTAGGACAAATCCCAAGTACTTTGGCCATGCCTTTGCTTCTTTTCTCTTATGTATCCCCACCCCATCTTTTTCTTTCTATTAAGGCTATGAAAAGAGTAAAAAAGCATTAAATGGAAAAAGAAATGAGATTTAAAAGTCCTCATGTGAAGATTGCTTTACCTACTATGTAACCACACTTCACAAAGCCTTTGCAAACTGAGTGCTTCAAACCTGGCAGGCCTCCGCCCTCGTGCTGTGCCCCGAGAAGCCAGTAGGCTGGTCTCAACTGTCTCAGTCTCTGTGACAGGTGCTATCGGGCAGAAGGTGGGTCCCAGAAGGGTCTGAAAGCTTGTGGGGAAATTCAGGAAACAGGAGACCATGGGAGAAAAATGATTTCTCAGTGTGGACTCTAGTCCCCTTACATCTGAGTCACCTGGGGCCCTTCTTTAAAATGCCAATTTTCACACCCCTCTTTTACCTTCCGAACCAGAATCAGGTCTCTTGCAGATTCCAAAGGCCACACCCAAGTACTGCCTGGAGTAATGGAAAGATCATGGAATTTAGAGCCGGAAGAACCATCTTATCTCCATGGGCCTTAGTTTTCTCCTTTGTAAAATGGAGATAATATCTCTTTACCAGAATAGGAAGAAGTGTGTGAAAACACATCCAAAATTCTGCTGCGAAGAAGCATACAAATGATCACTGAATTGCCACTTGGTTTTGGGATACGCTTATCGCACATCTCATCCAGCTGGGATTTCAGACATGGATTCTCTACCTTCAAGGCGAGCAGCTTTGGATCTATCTGCATTTCCCATAGAAATCTGAGAAGGCCTGTTGGCCAGAAGTCTGGCTTTCCTTGCCTGGGATTGATAGCTGCATGTGGGATCCTATTTCTAGGTCCAGTTTTGCCTCTTCTCTGGGGAGGGACCTGGCTTCTGGGCTTCCTCCACTAAAGGATCTGCACGTTGCATGCCTGTGGACCTGGGCCCAAGTGGAAATAAGCCCTGAGTCCTGTTGCTCAGCTGGCCAGGAATGAATGTGCAAGCGTTCCCTGAAGTCCCAACATCCCAGGAGCTGCTGTCAGATGAAATTCATTAACTACGTTAATGAGCATCTCTAGCTCAGAAGTGGAAGGGTTACCAACGTCCTGAACATCATCATCAGTGGGCATAAGAACCCCCAGGGGATTGGCTCAGGAGTGGATACCCGGGCTCTGCTGCTGGAGTGTGAATCGGTAGCACTAAGGTGTACCTTGGGAACTGACATTTTTAACAGGCACCCCAGGTGATTCAGATGCACTGGTCCCTCCTCCCCAATCCACGGAGAAATGCAACTCCGCTTCTGCATGGTTGGATGGGCCCCTGCTGAGGCTGTAGGTCTTGTCAGAGGGGGGCAAAACTTCCCAGACGCCTCCAAGCTTTGCTGGGACGGATTGCTCCCAGACCTGCTCTGCCATGGTGTCCCTGTCTCAGGGGATGGCAGCTTGCCAAGATGTGATGTGAACATCACATGGACTTCTCTCCTCTGCTCTGTCTCCTCTCTCACAGCTCTTTCTCTCTTGCTATTGCCTTCTCCCCCTTCCTGCTCCCTTAATCGGCTCCATCCAATCCATCAGCAAACACTGCCTGCTCCTTCAAAATATTCCATATTCCGGGCCCTTTTCTCCAACAGTGCTTCCATCTGCCAGGGCACCCGCTTACTGGCTCATTCTCGAGGTATCGTAAGTCCAATGTCATCACTCCTCTGCTCCGGATGTCCCAGTGGCTCCCCTTCTCCCTCAGACTGAAGCCCAGCTCCTTCCCCTAACCTACAGGGCCCTCTGCCAACTGGCCAGAACCTCCCCTTGCTTCTCTCGCTGCCTCTGCTTCTCTTCCCGTGTCCCTTGGGTCCTGCTTGTCCCTGCCTCCAGGCCAATGTCCGGAGGTCACCTTCTCCCAAGGTCTTTCCTGATCCTGCTGCTTTAAAGAGCAAAGTCCCCTCCCCCGTCAGCCCTCTTGACCTTCCCTGATTTAAGATTCTGCACAGCTCTTAATGACAACCTCTGTACTAAATAATGTACCTGTTTGTTCACTGCTGCCTAGGAGAATGTGAGCTTTGGGACACAATGTTTGTCTGCTCCATCCCTAATTCCCAAGTCAGAGCCAGGCCCATAGGGGTGCTCCCATTATTTGCTGAATTAATAAATGAAAGAAAAGAGCAACAGGCATTTACCTCTTTCCCAACAAGCCGATGTTAAGTTTTAAGTGTGTGTTTTAAGTTTTAAGGCAGGCAGGAAAAAGGGATTGTAAGGGGGGCCCGTTTTCCCCTGTTAGGAGCAAACTCATCTTCTTTCCCTATGGGCTGTCATGAGGCTGGAAGGCTGAACTTCTCTGTTTTTAACTCAATAAGCTCCACCCTGAGAATGCAGTATCCCACAGAGCTGCTTATGAATGTCCCTGAGCCAGCTTTCCAGTAACCAGTAACCTGTCATAATTAGAGTTTCAGTTTCCTAACGGCCTTTCATGGGAGCCTAACCACTATATTGTGAGAAAAATGCAATCCATATGGCAACCAGCTCAAACTTTCTGCCCAGTCCACCTTTGTAAGTTGCTGGCTGCATCGCGGAGCTCCTCTCCTTTTGCCCATAGGAAAGCCATGCCTGTGCCTTGTAGGTAAATTAACCTAACCCGCCCTATCCGTGGTCTTCTTGCATCCCATCTCTCCCTCTTCGATTGACCCACTCTTGCAATGGGGACTGAGGGCAAGGACAAGTCTTCACCAAATAACAAATAGAGGGACTATACCATAAACCCACCATTTCTTTAATTCTGGAGAACAGTATTTAGAGTTTGGTTTTATTTTTACTAGACTTAACCTGAAAATGACTGGTCTAACCCTTTAGACCTGTATCAGATTGCGTCTTTACCTTAGTACTTAGAAGTGTGTTCAGAAAAAATGTGATTTCTGGCAACGGAGGTGTGAGAGAGTGTCACCCTGGTTTTAAAGAGGAGCGAACAGAGAGACCATGACTTTCTACTGTTTCACAGAACCACCTGAGTCATGGCCAAGGTTGAGTTCTAAGGGTTGGGGGCCCCTGCAGTTCTCCTCCACCCACAGCTACGGCCCTCCCCACCTGTTCTAGAGGTGAGTCCTGCCTGAGCACCTCTCCGTATGTGAGTTTGTCCACACTCGCTTCTTTACACTTAGCAGTTATCTTCGGAGTTGGAGAAACAGGAGGCTGACAAGATACATTGGTTTCTTTTTCCTTTCCTTTTCCTCTTTCTTTTTTTTTTTCCCTCCTCCTGC
This sequence comes from Mustela nivalis, assembly GCF_964662115.1. Lineage (NCBI taxonomy): Eukaryota > Metazoa > Chordata > Mammalia > Carnivora > Mustelidae > Mustela > Mustela nivalis. The sequence goes on from NC_139025.1 coordinate 46,905,494, forward strand.
CATTGGTTTTCTTTTACTCAAACTGGGTCCCTCTGGACTCCTTAAACCAATGGTAGACAGTGATAGAATTTCTTTCACAAGAGAGTCTATATTCACCATTCTGGGGTTTTTTGGAGGGGGAGCGATGAAAGGGGAATGTGGGTTCCATATCCCTTTCCTATTTAAAAAAAAATGTCCAGGGTTATGCCTAAATTTCTATTTTTATCAAACTGGAGTTTTTCAGCTGTGTTATCAAGGCGCTATATACCAGGGCTTGAGTCCCTGATTTCATTCTCCCAATGCTTCTGGATGTTCTGTTTGAGACTGTATTACCTGTCTTACCAACCCCTCAGTCTGCTGCTTTCTCAGGAATCTGTAAGCAGCAGACAAGTACTGTCCAAAAGTTAATGCTCCTCCTGTGCCTCTCTCCCCATCCCCTCCCCCACCCCCACCCAGCATGCTGTAAGCCCCTTCAGGATCATCTCTGCTCCCTCCTACCATTAGGCTTGATTTATAAAGTATGCCTTATGTCGGACTTGCCAAACCCTATGCTGATAACCTCAAACTCCTGATCAGGTCCTTAACCTTGCTCCGGGGCTAGGTACTTGGGTTCCACTGGAGTGCAGCTATTAGGAATCTGGAGCCAGACCTCCTGAGTTCAAGTTCCAACTCTGCTACCTACTGCCTGGGTGACTTCAGAAAAGTCCCTTTCATCTGTGCTTCAGCTTGTTCATCTGCAGAAAGGGAATAAAAATGGCCCCTGCTCGCATGCAAATTGAAAGCCTGAGTGAATTTCATAGAGCAGTATCTGGCATAGAGGAAGCACTATTTAAATGGTAACTGTTCTGTTTTCATTGGTTGATACGTCTCTGGCTCTGGTGTTACGTGGTGCTGCTATATCTTTCCTCCCTTGGAAGGGAGGTTTCCTCCTCAGACCTAGACCTGGAACACAGCTGCCAGCTGGGTTTCCCCGGGAGTAGGGTATCAATTTTCCTTGGGAACTGGCCCCTCACAGCGACAGCGGGGTCCAGCGCTAGACTTCCGTGCTGTCCCTTCTTGCCCCCGTGTGCCTGGAGTCTGGCCCCCAACTCCTTCCCCCAGGGGAGGTTCAGGCCAGGTGTGCCCCGCTGCTTTGCTTCCTGCTGGCCATGCTCGGAACTAGCATCATCCCTGGTGTCCAGAGAAAGCCCTCTCTTCTCCATTAGCACCCCCCGCCATGCCCCACTCTTTTAGCCATTTCCTTTATGGACAATGGCATCTGCCCCAATCAGTTTCTTTGTTTCTTGGTAGTACAGATGGCCCTCTTTTTTTTTTTCAATGGGGAGAATAAGTGGAAGATGGAAGGAGTCACTACTGGTCTACTCAGGTCTCCTAGAAGAGCTGTGATTGTGGCCCCCACTCTCATACTGGGTGGCAATCTGCTTGTGACATACTGGCCACCGGAAACCCTACACAGGCACTGGGCATTTACCAGCTGGATCTCCCTCTTCCCTTCCCCCTTTTCCCTCCCTCCCCATAGACTTTCCTTGTGTGTGCTCTTGAAGACCCTTCTCAGAAAGCAAGCCTACTTCCCTGCCCAGTGAGACAAGCTACAAGCTGTTCTCTCTAGGTTCAGGGTCCCCCCCTGGAAGAAGACGGTGCTTGGACCTGAGACCGCATTCATGATTTCTCTTCTGGTCTTCCTCTTGGGGTCGTTATTGTCAGGGTCATTTCTCTCAGGTCGAGCCACATATAATTGTTGCTATTTGACCACTGTATACCCACAGGACGGCCGTTTTGGGCAGTTTGGCCTAACACGTGCTTCCTGGTTGGTTTTTCTGTTCCTGCACTCACACCAGAGGGGTGAGCCTCCTCCCACTTCCCAGCCCTGAACTGAGAGCAGACGGGAGCCGTCAGCCGTCTTCCTTGCCAGAAGACCAAGCAAGTTAATTCCCCTGGGCTGGATGTTGTTTGTAACTCTTAAACATCAAAAACCCGTCTGTTTGTTACCATTTAAGCTGATTTTACAGAGCAGATGTGCTGTCCGTAATGAAGCTTGACAGCAAGGATGTTGGAATCAGTCCTTTTAACACAAGTTGGTTTCTGCTTTCCAGTCTTCACGTATAATGCTGCCAACAAAGAAACCTGTGAACACCACCATGGACAGTGCTCCCGGCACGCCTTCTGCACCGACTACGCCACCGGCTTTTGCTGCCACTGCCAGTCCAGGTTTTATGGAAATGGGAAGCACTGTCTCCCAGAAGGTGAGGGGTGAGCCCTTGGCCGGGCTGGGAGCCACACTGTGTATATTTTGCTGCTCGCTTGCTTGCGACTGCCACTGTGAGCTCTACATCTGGACCCTGCATTTCCACTGCATGAATCAAAGTCCTGGCAACTCGCAGGTGCTGGATAAGTGTTTGAGAAATGAACCCATTTGGCTCCTTTCCCGACTTGAGGATTAGGCAGAATTCTTTCCTCCTTTTTGCCAGCTCATTAGAGTCCAAGTGGACAGGAGAAGGGCAGGATGGGAGAAAAGAAATTGAAAACAGGTTTGTTTTGTATTTAGATGGTTATTCGGTCAGTTACGAGATCATGAGAATGGCCAAAGACTGAGTTTGGGAATTGGGAGAGGAATAATTTTCTGTGCACCCATCACCAACCTGGGCGTCGAAGATCCAAGTTGATGGTATTTGCTCTCTTTCAGGGGCACCTCATCGGGTCAACGGGAAAGTGAGTGGCCACCTCCTCGTGGGCCACACACCCGTGCAATTCACAGACGTGGACCTGCACGCTTACATCGTGGGTAATGACGGCAGAGCCTACACGGCCATCAGCCACATCCCTCAGCCTGCCGCCCAAGCCCTTCTCCCGCTCATACCGATCGGAGGCCTATTTGGCTGGCTCTTTGCTTTACAAAAACCTGGCTGGGAGAACGGCTTCAGCTTCACAGGTGAGTAGGAGAGGCCTTTGATGGGGCTGCTGGTCACCAGCCATCGTGCTCTGGTCTGAGTGAGGATTGGTTTGTTTTGCGTTCCAGAACCTCAGGTGTCTTGTTTTCTGTGAGGAAATAGTTGGGAACGGTTTGGTCTTCCACATGTTCTTCCGCGTTCTCCTGAGAAATAGGATGGCTCTCTTTGGAACATGTAGGTCCTCTCACCTAAATTGGTTGAAGCTTGTTTGTCAGGCTTTGTTTGCTTGAGTTGTTAGGCTCAGATCTGTCCAACAACTGATGCACAAGAGGTGATTAAAGGGCATCTGGAGAGGGGTTTCCTTCGTGAGTAAACGTCCTTCCTCCTCTCAGCTCCACCACTCTGACCAATAATGGTGCAGACCAGTGCTTCTCAGACTCTAACCTGCACACAGAGGGCCTGCAGCCCTTGTGAAAAGATGGAATTCTAGCTCTGTGGGCCCCGGGGTGGGGTCTGTGCTTCTGGTTTCCTAGGAAGCTCCCCGGAGATGCCCATGCGGGCCTAAGGAAACACCCTTTGATAGCAGGGGCGTAGAGGATACTTGGGGCTCCTTCCTTCCTACCTGAAAAGGCTTATTTCCTTCATCTCTGAGAACGTACTGAGAGAAAAGTTCTTCTCCCACCTCCAGCTACAGACTCCAGAGCTGTTTGGAGGATCTTGATTTTCCTTGAGTTTTGAGTAAAACAATCATCATCTGAGTAGCTTAGTAAACGTATGTGCCAAATATTGTATGAGACTTCATATACTAAAATATATTCATCGTTTATCTGACATCGAAATTTAACTGGGGGTCCTAAGTTCTTTGTGCTTGTTTGTTTTTCAAATGTGGCAGCCTTACAAAGAGAAAGGTCAAGATGTTCCTAGTAGTTTCTCACAGAAAACAAGCTGTTAGAAGGAGAAGCGGTATGAAACAAGGCAGGATGAAACCACTGTTAAATAGAAAATTTGGGGAACCGTTGAAATCAGCAGCTGATCGTACCTGGTCTTGAAACCAGACACTCTTCTTAGGCGCCATCTCCGACAGCAGTAGAAATTCAGAAGCGTGCATGGTTAGTTATTGCTGGAAGAGGCTACAGCTCATCCTGACTCTGTGCTGAATTCTTTCTTCTTCCCCAGGTGCTTCCTTTACACATGAGATAGAAGTTACTTTCTACCCAGGAGAAGAGAGGGTTCGAATCACTCAGACTGCTGAGGGACTTGACCCGGAGAACTATCTGAGCATTAAGACCGACATTCAAGGCCAGTTGCCTTACATCCCAGCGAATTTCACTGTCCACATAGCTCCCTACAAGGAGATTTACCACTACTCGGACTCGGGTATGTATCACCATTTGTGACCGTATAGCATGGGGATAGTAGGAAATGTACAGGATAGTTGTCAGGATGATGAGTTATTACATGGAATGTCCTTAGGACAGCGTGTGGTACATAAAAGGAGGCCCATATCCTTCTAATTACTCTTATCAAATACACAGTGTAAGTGAGAAGTGTTGGCTACCCAGATGAATACCAGCATCCATCCCGGGACTAAGGTAATGCCGGTGATAAGGTCAGCAACAGCGACCTTACCTCTGGGGGTGGGGCTTGTCTAAGTAAATATGTTTTTAACCATCTGGGCCATAGGAAAATAGGGATTTTTGGAATTTTTACTCATCCTGTACCCTTGTTTCAGCCTGTTTGAAGATGAGATGCCTCACAGTGTTGTAAACAAATGCTAGATTCAGAGTCAGAGGATAGACATTCATATCACGGATCTGTAGTTGAAAATATACAGGGATAAGGTCACTGACCATCAAAGAGCCCATTTTCTCCTCTTCTGAATGAGCACAAGAGTATCTCTTCTCCTTGCCTTCTGTGGTTGATACATGTCAGTCCTGATGAGTTCTAGAAAACCAGCTCTGGATGCAAGATGCTGGCTTAGGCCTGGTTGCTGTCCTGCAGCAGAACAGTCTGCTTTGAGCTGTGCCTTTCCTCCTGTGATGTGAGAGTTGGAAGCTGGGCAGGAGAGGAAGGGAGGAGAATGGGACAGTGGAGACCCGGACAGTGAACAGAACAGCTGACGGCCGGAGCACTGGCCTGGGCTTCCGACTCCACACAGACTGAGAGAAACAACCCCTTCCTTTGCCCAGAACCCTTCAGGACTTAAGTGCAGAGTGTTGGGAGCAGTCACGCCTGTGTCATCTAGAGTGTGGACCGATTGAAAACGTGAAGTATGGAGTCAGGCTGACTTGTGTTCCTGGTCCAGCTCTATCACACATTAGCCTCATGTCTTAGGCTACTTCCCGACCTCTGTACGGCTCCCTCTACATGGTCACAGAGCCCACCTCGTTGGTATGAGGCTTGAACAAGGCCATGCTTTAGAGCGCTTGGCGTGGCTGGCGTGTAGTAGCAGAATTAATTCCTTGCTAATAATGACAGGAATGACAACACTTTGGCTTTGCATCTGCTCAGATTCCTGGAATTGCCTCACAGGTTTTCCATATAAACTCAGGAATTTCCCAAAGGAGCGTGCTCTAGGCATTAGATGAAAAACTCTACAGGAAAAAAAATCTCGGGTCGTAGTCCCGGAGTCTTGGGATCGAGCCCCACATCGGGCTCTCTGCTCAGCGGGGAGCCTGCTTCCCCCTCTTTCTCTCTGCCTGCCTCTCTGCCTACTTGTGATCTCTCTCTGTCAAATAAATAAATGAAATCTTAAAAAAAAAATTGGAAACAAGTTCATAAAAAACAAACAAACAAACAAAAACCAAAACAAAAAAAACACTTACCAGTTGGGCTGACTAATATCTTTTGCAGCTGTGACCTCCACAAGTTCCAGAGACTACTCGCTCACCTCTGGTGCCATCAACCAAACACGGTCCTACCGCATCTACCAGAACATCACTTATGAGGCCTGCAGACACGCCCCCAGACACCTGGCCGTCCCTGCCACCCAGCAGCTGAACGTGGACCGGGTCTTTACCTTGTACACGGATGAAGAAAGGGTGCTTAGATTCGCTGTGACCAATCAGATTGGCCCAGTTGAAGGTATGTTTCCTTCTGTTGTTCTGGGCAAAAATGGAATCTAACATTTCTTTGTTTTTGAGGCACCTCAGAATGATTCACAGAGGTTCCAAAGGGTTACTGAGTGCCAAGCTCTGTGAGGTGCAGAAGGTAAGATGAATAAAGTAGGGGTCTCGTCGTGGAGGTGGAGACAGAGGTAGAAATGGAACTTTTAAAACAGTGTCCCTGCCAAATGAATTAGAGTACAACATGTGAAGCTGGTCTGTAGTCAAACACCATATGTGTGCCGGTCTGTGGTGGGGAGACACCTGTGAACAAGGTGAGGCCAAGTCAGGAGGGAAAATGATGCTGACGAGTATTTGTTACAGTTGTCATGAGAACAAGTTACTAGGAGCCTAGTCTGGAGGTTTAGGGAAGAGGTCACTGGAAAGTGACATTTTAGCTAGAATTTAGAGGAGACAGATTTCACCAAGTCAAGGTAAGACAGAGCCGAGAGAGAGAGAGAGATAGAGCGAGCCAGTACCTGGAAAAACAAAACGAACTGCATGTAAGAAAAACCCAAGTTAACATCATGCTCAAGGAGGAGAGATTGGATGCTTTTCCTCAAAGATCAGGAATAAGACAAGGACATGCGCTCTTGCCACTTCCGCTCAGCACTGGATTGGAAGTTTTAGCCCAGGGAAATTAGGCAAGACAATAGAAGGCATCCAGACTGGAGAGGAAGAGGTAAAATTATCTCTGTTCCCCTGTGATGTAATCTTAAACATAGCAAATCTAATTCATTAAACTGTTAGAACTAGTAAGATCAGCAAGGTTGCAGGCTATGGGTTTTGTATATTGCTCTTGTATTTCTATACAGTAACAATGAGCAAACTGAACAGGAAATTTTAAACGATTCTGGTCCCAAAAGTGTTTAGGAATAAAAAAAAATTCTAAGTATGGTACTTTTCCATTAAAACCTATAAAGCATTTTTTGGAAAAAAAACAAAAACAAAAACTAAGGCCTAAATAAAAAGAAAATAAGAAGACCGAATTCCATATTTATGAATCAGAAGACTTAGTATTAACATGGCAAGCCTTCCTAAATTGACCTATAGATTCAGCACAATCCTATTAGCTGGCTTTTTGGCAAAAACTGAGAAAATGATCCTAAAATTTAAGGAACCCAGAATAGCCAAAACAATACTGAAAAAGAACAAATTTGGAGGAATTCCACTTCCTAATTTCAAAACTTAGAGTAATGAAGGCCATGCAGTCCTAGCATAAGAATGGATCTACAGATCAATGGCATAGAATTGAGAATCCATAAATAAACACATTTACCATCTGTTGGTTTTTGACAAAGTTGCCAAAACAGTTCAGTGAGGAGAGTAGGTTTTTTTGTTTTTGTTTTTGTTTTTAACACCTGGTTCTGGAACAGCTGGATAAGCCAAAGAATGATGATGGACCCCTATCTCATACGCTATACAAAAAGTAACCAAAAATGGGTCAAAGATGTTAATGTAATTTAGCTAAAATTTTAGAAAAAATATAGGGATGAATTTTTGTGATTCTATATTTGGCAATGGCCTCTTTAGAGAGGATACCAAAAGGATAAGCAATGAAGGAAAACATTGGGTGTCACCAAAATTAAAAATTTTGTGCTTTGGAGGGTATTAATCAACAAAGTGAACATACAACACACAGAATGGGATAAAAATATTTGAAAATCTCACTTTTTTGGTAAAGATTTTATTTGAGAGAGTGAGCACCAGCAGGGGGGAAAAGTGCAGAGGGAGAGAGAGAAGCAAGCTCCCTGCTGAGCTGGGAGCCTGACACAAGACCTGATCCCAGGACCCCAGGATCACTACCTGAGCCAAAGGCAGACACTTAACCAACTGAGCCACCCAGGTGCCCCTGAAAATCCTTTATTTAATAAGAGACTTGTATCTAGAATATATGAAGAAGTCTTACAACACAGTAAGAAAAAATTTGGATAAAACATTTGTCAGCAGATACACAAACACCCAAAGCATGTGAAAAGATGCTCGGTATCATTAGTCATCAAGAAAATGCAAACACTATCAAAACCAAAATGATGCTACTTTACATGAATGTGGATAGCTGTAATAAAAAACAGATAATAACAAGTATTGGAGAAGATGTGGAAAAAATGAAACCCTCAATCACTATTGGCGGGACTACAAAATGGTATGCCTCCTGTGGAAAACAGTCCGGCAGTTTCTCAAAGTTAAACTCAGAGTTACCCCTTGAGCAGTTCTACTCCTAGCTATATAACCAAGAGAAATGAAAGTTTATGTCCCCACAAAAACTTGTCCACAAATGTTCATGGCAGCATTATTCAGAATAGCTAAAATGTAGAAACAACCCAAATGTCCATCAATTGATAAATGGATTTTTTTTAATTTAAATTTAAATTTTTTTTAAATTTTCAGCATAACAGTATTCATTATTTTTTCACCACACCCAGTGCTCCATGCAGTCCGTTCCGTGCCCTCTATAATACCCACCACCTGGTACCCCAACCTCCCCACCCCCACCGCCACTTCAAACCCCTCAGATTGTTTTTCAGAGTCTATAGTCTCTCATGGTTCACCTCCCCTTCCAATTTCCCCCAACTCCCTTCTCCTCTCTAACTCCCCATGTCCTCCATGCTATTTGTTATGCTCCACAAATAAGTGAAACCATATGATAATTGACTCTCCCTGCTTGATTTATTTCACTCAGCATAATCTCTTCCAGTCCCATCCCTGTTGCTACAAAAGCTGGGTATTCATCCTTTCTGATGGAGGCATAATACTCCATAGTGTATATGGACCACATCTTCTTTATCCATTCGTCCGTTGAAGGGCATCTTGGTTCTTTCCACAGTTTGGCGACCGTGGCCATTGCTGCTATAAACATTGGGGTACAGATGGCCCTTCTTTTCACGACATCTGTATCTTTGGGGTAGATACCCAGGAGTGCAATTGCAGGGTCATAGGGAAGTTCTATTTTTAATTTCTTGAGCATTTTTTAAAAGATTTTATTTATTTGACACAGAGAGAGCACAAGCAGGGGGTGAAGCAGAGGGAGGGAGAAGCAAGCTCCCTGCAGATCAGGGGAAGCCCGATATGGGACTCAAACCCAGGTCTTCGGGATCATGACCCACTGAGCCACCCAGGCGCCCCAGTGAATGGATTTTTAAAATGTCCTATAACCATACAGCGGAATATTATCAACACATAAAAAGGAATGAAATACTGATAGGAATGAATTTTGAAAATTTCCTGAGTGAAGGTAACTAGTCACCAAGGACAACATACTGCTTGGTTCTATTTAAGGAAATATCCAAAAGAGGCAGATGCACAAAGACAGTGGTTAGTAGTTGCCTCAGGCTGGGGAATAATAGGATAAGGAGTGGATAGCCAAAGGGTACAAGTTTCTTTTGTGAGGGATTAAAATGTTTTAAAATTGATAGGGGTGATGGTTGTGTCACTGTAGATATACTAAAAAACATCAAATTTTGTACTTTAGATGTGTGAATTATATGGTTTGTGAGTTCTATCCTAACTGGGAAAAAAAAATTAGTTGTAGGGGGAAAATAAAGCACCTAAAGCAGTATTTCTCAAACTTCAGTTAGAATCAACCATACCTGTGAAGTTCGATAAATAGGATGGTAAAAATGTTCTAGGCTTATGAAGCATTAAGGACGTGAGGAACCTGAAACACATATTGCTAAGTGAAAGATGTCAATCTGAAAAAGCTACCTTAGTGTTGTTCGAACTATAGGTGACCCTTGAACAACACGTCTGAACTGGGCATGTTACTTCTATGTGGATTTTTTTCAATATAGTACTGAAAATGTATTTTCTTATGATTTTCTTAACATTTCTTTAGCTTACTTGATTATAAGACTATATGCATGTAATGCACAAAATATGTATTATTGGGAAGGCTTTTGATCAACAATGGACTATTGGTTTGGGGGGAGTCAAGAGTTACTTAGATTTTCAGCTACGCACGGGGTCAGCACGCTTAATCTCCACATTGTTCAAGGGTCAACTGTATGGAACATTCTAGGAAAAGTGAAACTACAGAGAATAAAAAGATCCGTGGTTGCCAGGAGTTCAGGGGGAGGGAAGTAGGGTGAATGGGGGAGAGCGTGGGATTTTTAGGACAGTGAAGCTATTCTGCATACTGCTGGAATGGTAGACACGTGTCTTTATACATCTGCCCAAACCTATACAACTGCATAACACAAAGAGTGAGCCCTAACATAAACTAGAAACTTTATGTAAAAATATATCCATATTGGTTTATCAGTTATAAAGGTACCACACTAATACAAGAAGCTAATGAACTTCAAATTGGAGGAAGGGGAGGGTATGGAATCTTTACTTTTTGCTCAGTTTTTCTGTAAACCTCCAACTGGTCTTTAAAAACAAAGATTAAAAAAAAAAATGTTTAGGCGAGCTAGAAGATGAGCCTGCAAAGTCCAAGAACCCTAGCAGGGAGGAAGTTATCAGATAAAGGGGATTTATTAATTTATTTATGTATTTATATTTAATTTTTTGAGAGCGAGAACATGAACAAAGGGAGAGTGAGAGGGAGAGCGGACTCTCAGCTGAGTAGGGAGCCCGATGGTGGGACTCGATCCCAGGACCCTGAGATCATGACCTGAGCTGAAGGCAGACGCTTAATTGACTGAGCCATCCAGGTGCTCACAAGGGATGTTTTAATTCTGAAAGCCAGTAGCTAGTGCTTCCCCCTAGAATGTGGGGGCACAGGAGGAGAAAAGAGAGGGTCTCCCACATGTGATTCCATATTGATACAGTTGAGGCCCACATTGGTGCCTCTGAGAGGTGATTCTAGGACTCAGCATGGGAGAGGAGGGCTCCAGAAGCCTCCTCCTGCTCAGGTTTCGGTCACTTCAGCAATGTGGTACCGAGATTAAGGCCAGAGGCCTGGACTCTTCAGGGACACAGGGATGACTTGAAATATGAATCTGAGCTTGCTGGCGTGGGGTGGGTGGTGGTTTGGTTTCAGGAAACTTGCTTGGGGTTGCAGGCATTGGGTGCCCAAGGATTATAAGGTATTGAATTAATGGCATGAAAGTGTTAGTGAAGAAGCCTCCTCGGGCCAAGGAATCCCACTCTGATTCTAGAATCATGTAGGGAAAAGATAAATCCCTGGATGTATTTTTCCTGGAGACTGACCAGATAGGAGTAACAGAAAGCATGCCAGCAAACTGGTAGGTACAAAGCTGCTAATTTGTCTTTAGAACTTTATGTGATTTTCCTTTCCATGCAAGTCAGATCCTAACACTAGCAAAGGATAGCTTTCTTGGTGCCCACTCCTGTTCTGAGTACTTTCAAGACCTAGCTCTTTTAGTCACACACAACCCCTCATCGAGTAGGGGAATCATCATCCCCCATTTTATAAAGACTGAAGTATAGACATGAAGTAATTTGCCTAGTCATAGCTATAAAGTGGCCAGCTGGAACCCAGTCCCAGGCACCAGCTCCAGAACCCACTCCATCCCCTTGCCTGGCACTGCTTTCCCACATGGACTCTGCTGGCCCAGGACAGCCTCAAAACTTGGGCCAAATTTCAAGAGGGAATGTGTGTTTTATTTAACCCTGTGGGTTTTGTACCCTGTTGCATTCACCCCTATAGAAAATTGCAGTACGGTTTATGCTTCCTGAATAGGAGAAAAACGGGTGTGTGTGGGGCAAACGACAAAATGAAACTTCCCCCCCTTACCCCTGCACCTCTCTCCCCCACCCTCCACGCAAAGCAGTGTCATCTTGAGGGTTTCCCTCTTTCCAGGGGGAGTGACGGTCAGGCTGGGACATCTGGGACTCAGCATGGCCTCCCCACTGATGGGGGCACCGTGGTTTCCCAGGGCTGGGGAGGCCGCGCTGTTGGGTCTTTATCTGCCCCTTGAGACATCAGAGCCTGGGGCCTGGCTGGCTCCCCAGCTGCGGCCCCCACACCTCGCCAAGTGTTTGCACTTCAGCTGTGGGTCGGCGGTCTCTCCTGGGCTTCTAGAATGGGACACCCTTGCGCCCACTTCAGGGCTCCTTCTGGCGAGTTGAGGAGACTGGGCCAAGGGCCACGTGGGGAAGTGGAACAGATTGTCCCTTGAAGGAAAACCATTCTTTTTCCTCTTGATTAAATGAGTAAATTAGTTCCAGATCTCCTGGCAGGGAGTCAAGCTGTTGGAGAGGGTGAGGGTGAAATCGAACTCGTCGTGAGGAGGTTGCCGTTGTCCTTGCTGTAAGAGGAAAAATCCAACACTGTAGAGAAGGCACAGCCATGTGGCTTTAGTATATTTTTAAAGATTTTATTTATTTATTTGATAGAGATCACAAGCAGGCAGAGTGGCAGGCAGAGGGAGAGAGAGAAGTAGGCTCCACTGAGCAGAGAGCCTGATGCAGGTCTCAATCCCAGGATCCTGGAACCATGAGCTGAGCTGAAGGCAGTCACTTAACTCACTGAGCCACCCAGGCACCCCAGAAATGTATTTCTAAAACAAGGGTTTTGGAAGCCAAATTCCGTGAACAGAGCCTGTGCCCAGAAGGGTTTAATGTTCAGCTGCTGTCCTCCTGAGACTCTTAATTTTGGAGCAAGAGGCTTCCCAATCTTCGTCCTGCACTGGGCTCTGTGAATTATGTGGCCCATCCTGTCAGTGACATATATTTTCAATCAGTGTCCTGTAATTATGGACCCCTTTTGGCCTCAGTTTCAGGTGGGCCGGGGTATCCCGTCCAGTTTGGAAAGTCCACCTCTGCACTGCAGGTTTTGCGTGCCCGGCCAGGTGGTCTGCTCTCGACATCTCTGCATGCTTACTCATCTTTGCCCGAATGTGCTGCCGTGTAAATCAGATGCTGGAAAGTGCTGAGCAAGGAGGTCGAGCGTTCGTGTGTACAAACAAACACATGCCAGAATTCCCTTCCTCCTTCGGCTGGGTAGGCCTAGCATTTTATACAGAATCTTCTCCTAAAATGGAGAAGTCAGTATTGTCTTGCATCAGGCCTTCAGTGAGGACATGACCTTACTGTTCTTAGCTCTAACCGTGCTGGGGACTGTCTCAGGGACTTGGTCTGTACTGCCCTGTAACCCCAGCCTTGTGCTTCTATCCTGTCCACAAGAAAATGCAGAGGGAAGAACGGGGAACACACAAGGGTGTCTGTTTGCTATGCGAAGCTAGGCTCACGGTGACCTACTGAAGTTCGTCAAGTTTAAAAAGTGCCAGAGCCATTTGTTGGTCTTTTTTTCTTGGCAAAGATTCTGTAACCTACTCCAGCCAGCATCACCAAGGCAATCCAAGAATAAGCTGGTGGCCCTCCTTTATTTCTTTTTAGGCCACAATATGGGAATAAGAATATTCCCCTGCAAGAACACACGGTGCGGTTTTTTTTCTAAAGCAACGGGAGGAATTTACCAGAATGCAAGGAGGTCCCTTTGGAGACTCAGCCAAGGCATCCCAGTTCATAGCAGAATATTGGAAGAGTCCATGGGGGCAGTGGGGCAAGTGGTGCTGGACCTCCTGAAAGATGGGGTGGGGAGGAATCTGGTCTGGGGCATGTGATAGCAGCAAGCCCTTGGGTCTAGACTAGGAGTTACTTGGAAAAGGCCCAACTGCCTGAGGTAAGAGGGGTGAGGAGATGTGGGTGAGCTAGAGAGAAATGAGAGGGAATCCAGGAGAAAGTGGTACTAGGAAGTTAAAGTACGTGGCAATGTCACCATGTCTACTGATGCCAAGATGCTGGTCTGTGGTGCTGTGAGAGCAGCTGAGAGCGAGGTAGGGCTTGGGGTCTGCTGAGCTGGCTGTCAAGATAGGGACCGGGGCACAGGCAGAAATCCAAGGCAGAAGCTCAAGTTATCACAGACAAAGCCCCATTGGTAGCCAGGATGGCTTGACATGAAGCCTGGGAGGTTTGGGTAAAGCTCCTGAAATCTTTTAGATCTAAGATCAGAATTAATTCTAGGGACTGAGACAAAGCTGAAACCAAGTGAGGATGAGCAGGGGTCCCACTGAGGAGGAAGGAGGAACGTCATCCCTGGGGACTGGGTAGGCCTGTCCACAGTGGTGGGGGGGTGCAGGATGGGGAAGAGGGAGCATTGTCTTTTACATATATTATGTCAGGCTTTCTTTATTTTCTTCAGTTGTAGCAGATTTAAGTATTATCTTTATTTCTTTATTTCTATTTTACACCTGAGGAATCAGAGGAGTGAATGGAAGTGCCCAGAGTTAACGGATTCATTGTGTCTGGGGTTCTTTCCCACATTATCTCTGTGCCCTTGGCTTAGCTAACTTTATGAAGTTCCTTTGGTGGTGGCTTAGCAAAGTGGTGGCAAGCACAGAGAGCCTGGCTTTTTATCCCTGCTCCAGCTGCTTCTGACTGTGTGACCTTTGCCAGGTTACATGGCCTCTCTGTGCTGTAGTAAAAATGAAGATATTAATACCTGCCTCACAGTGTAGTCAGGAAGATTTAAAGGGGGGGGCACCTGGGTGGCTCAGTGGGTTAAGCCACTGCCTTCGGCTCAGGTCATGATCTCAGAGTCCTGGGATCGAGCCCCACATGGGGCTCTCCGCTCAGCAGGGAGCCTGCTTCCTCCTCTCTCTCTGCCTGCCTCTCTGCCTGCTTGTGATCTCCATCTGTCAAATAAATAAATAAATAAAATCTTTAAAAAAAAAAAAAAAGAAGATTTAAAGGGATGGTATATGTAAAGGTTTTAGAACAGTGCCTGGCAAATAAGTTTACAATGAGCATTACTATTGTGTTCTATCCAGAAACAAAACTCTCTAGGGAACGTTTCAGATATTGAGCATTTCTCTACCTAGTGAATGGATGGGTCTGTGGCCAGGTTAATTCTATTAAGTAATACCGCAAAAATCATTCCTCTTTAGTCTTCCCAATCTTAAAAAAGCAAGGTTTTCCCAGTTATTAAATTTTGACTTAGGAATTAGTGAATTTTAGTGAGAGACTGTCCAGTGTCGAGGCAGAAATTTGGGGTATGAGCTCTTGCTGTACCACTTCTTGGCTTTGTGAGCTGGGGCAATTTTTCTGATGTCTCTCACCTCTCTGCAAAAACTACCGATTGGGGGGGATGATCGCCCCTCACAAAGTCATCCTGAGAATCACACGAGGTGATCCAGTGAGAGCGCTTTACAATAAAATTATGCCGTGTATTGGGATGTTTCTATTCCCTGGACACAAGCCTACTGTAAGCAAGAAAAGGTTAGTTGTCTGTAGGGTAGGCCATTCTTGAATTTAATACTGCAACTTAAATAATCCAGCTCAGCTTGGGGTATTAGTATTTTAGCAAGGTCTCCAGGTGGCCCCCCACAAAGAGAGGAGTATGCGGTCAATCCCGAGGAGTCCTTGATCTCCTGACCATGCCGTTCTCTTTATAACAACCACATTGTGCTTGTGTGATCTATTTCCTCTCTACCCATGCAGGGGACTCAGACCCCGTCCTCGTGAATCCTTGCTACGACGGGAGACACACATGTGACATGAGGGCTCAGTGCCATCCAGGGGCAGGGGTAGACTACACCTGCGAGTGTGCCTCTGGGTACCAGGGAGATGGACGCAACTGTGTGGGTAAGTTGTGTGGGCTCTGTCTGTTCTCGGGCTCCTCCAGCTCTGTGTTACCAAAGCCTGGCGTGTCTGTTTAAGGGTCTTCGCTGATGCACCAGACACGTTTAGCAGCTGTTAACCTAAATCTCTTATTTCAACACTAAAGCATATTCTAGTTAGAGTTGAGAGGATAGTTGGGAGGTGGGTATTTGAGGCTGGGACTGGGAAAAGGAGACACGTATTGCAATTCCTGCATATTTTGAGCTCTCAAGTTTGGTCATTTTAACCCTGTAGCAAGTGTTTCTTATATTTACTAAAACGTATGTTTTCTGGTTATCTTTAGGTTTCAGACCTTATGTTCCTTTCACCCATGAAAGGCCTTTTCCCCACAAGCTATAGAAATTCCTTTACATTTCTGAAAGAAGAATTGTTAGTGTGTTTTTCTTTTAAATGTTGAGTGGGTTTTATTTTTTACTGTTCAGAGACTTCTCAGAATATTCAGTTATTTTCCCTGTGACTTAACTTGAATGACTTCAAATAAAGATTATAACCTACAACATGCATTCATGTTTGATGCTTAGAAATACTACATTTTGACTACCCTTCCCCCCCCCCCCCCAAGACACACTAATTTCTTTGTTCTGTTGGCGCTTCATGGCAGTGAGAAAACATTGGGTTTTTAGACCTGCCCACTTGGGGAACCTTTGATTTAAGCAGTACTTTTCTGTCCTTATTTCTTCTTAGATGTAAATGAGTGTGCAACTGGTTTCCATCGCTGTGGCCCCAACTCCGTGTGTATCAACTTGCTGGGAAGCTATAGGTGTGAATGCCGGAGTGGTTATGAGTTCGCAGATGACGGGCACACTTGCACCTGTGAGTGCTAGGACGCTATCTCTTTGGCCAACATGGCGCTGAGCCTTGCTCTTTGATTCTTTAGTGTTTCTTCTCCGACCTACAGGAGTTCTTCCATATGGGTTTAGAACACAGTTTACTTTGAAATCATCCAAAGCTATGGATCAGGTCAGCCCTGTGTTGTTGTTTTCCCCTAAATAGATACTTTGGTATTGAGTTACTAGAAGATGTTCATCCAGTTGGGATTCCCATTTGTCTTGGTATTTGGCCCAATCATGTAACTAGACTCTGAACCTCTAATACCACCAATTCTAGATAGAAGTAAAATAGTTCTCAAATTTAAATGGAATGGATTAGAATTCAAAGATGCTTGTTCCATGTGCCCAGCTATAGATCTCCCTCTGTAATAAATCGAATCTTTCTAGGGTAAAGAAAAAGAAATCTTTGGATCTAAAAGTAGATTCAAAATAACTAGGATTCCAGATTCATCCCATTGGTAGAGCTAGAGGATGATAGAGAAAATACACTTTTTAACCCAGTGGGATGGAAAAGTAACCATGATCATAGAAACTGTGTGTGTGTAACTCTGGTGAGTTACACACTTTAATCAAGGGCTATTTTAATGACTGACCTCATACCTAGTGTTTTAACCACAAACCCAGAGTAGTGCTTCTCAAACTTAAAGAAGCCTACAGATTATCTTGGGGTCTTGTTCAAAGTCAGATTCTGATTTACTGGCTCTGGGATGTAAGCCCTCAGATGTCCTGATGCTATTGGTGTGGGGATCACACTGTGAGGGTCAAGTCTCACTCATTCGCAGGTCTGAACTCTTGGATGTTCTTGCCTTCTTCTCTTTTCAGTGATCAGTCCCCCTCCCAACCCCTGTGAGGATGGCAGTCATTCCTGTGCCCCCGCTGGCCAGGCTCGGTGCATTTCCCATGGAGGCAGCACGTTCAGCTGTGCCTGCCTTCCTGGTTACACAGGCAACGGGCACCAGTGTACTGGTGAGTACCTGTGGGTTGTCAGCCTCAGTGACTCTAGACAGTCGCCGTGGATGCAACATCCCCACATTGCTGGAACCCTTCTCAAAAAGGTCTCTTCCTCAATTCACACAGCCTTGGTATTGTTTGAAGGGCAAGAGAAAAGCTGTCCTTTGAGTCAGAAAGCAGAGCCAAGGGTGTTTTCCCTTGGACTAGATTGTTGAGCATATATGGCTGTCCTGGAGTGCTAGGAAGCCACCACCAGCTTGTAACCTCCTGTTCCTGGGAGCTAGTGTAGGCTGCAGGAACTTTGGGAAAACCCACTCACCTGTCCGGAAGTCTCCATCCTTCAGTGTCTTTGGTTAATGGCTTAATCTGGCACTTTAGTCAGGCCTGACTTTTAGTTGCTATTCCACTGGCTGAAGTGGTATTTTAAGCAGTCTCTAAACATACATGCAATGCTTTCCCTCTAATTTTTTCCCACCCTCTTCTCTCCCTGGTGGGAGGGGGGAGGAGGAAAGAGTGAAAAAACTCGACCATTATAAAAGAGTAGGAATGCATATCTAAGCACCTTTTTCCCAGAAATCTAAAGACATTTAAGATGGTTAAGGCTTGATATAAATCACTAACCTGAAATGCAGGACTAACTTAAAATTTAAATTGGTTAGCTAATAATAATGATGCATGACGTTGTTACTAAACTAGGTATAATTTTTTTTATAAACTAGGTATAATTTTCTGGGTATAAATGTCCATGAAACCGGGATTAATAGTACTTTGATATAGAGATTATTCAGCAAATCTACATAATCCGTTAAAGGTTTTCAGAATGTATCCAGTGACGTGATGGAATTGAAACTCAATTTCATGCTGTCAGTAAAATGAGACACTGGGAGCGAGAGAATGGTGGGGAAAGGGTCTGGGGATAAACCTGGGGCACAGACTTTCCCCCTTTCTTCAAATCGCTGCTTGCATTGGCCAGGCCACCGTACACCTGGGCACCCTGAGCTGATTTGCTGGAACAGCTGTGTAACTTCCGGGAGCTTTACCTGCTTATATACCATCTCTCCCCCTCCCCCACCCCTGTCCTTACCAGATGTTTGCTTCTCATCCTCCTCCCATTCCTCTTCCCTTCAGTTTTCAGTGGAGGGGCTGCCTGAACCAGCAGACGGAAGCCATATGTTACGGACAGAACAAACGTGTCGGGCAGCACAGCCGTTCTCTCCCTCCCAGATGTGATGGGCCATTCGGTATTATCTGAATTGGCTCTTTAATGTTCCCACTTCTGTTGTACAGAAGCTCTGCTGTAGGGTTTCCTTAAAAAACACAATTTATACTGAAATGGCCCAAAGCCCTTGCTCAGTTCAGCCCCATTTGGTTTTCTTCCCCCCCGCCCCCCTGCCAAAAATACCCCGTGCTTTAGAGCTCAAGGGTTTCTCCAGTTAGACTAAGGGAAATTTGGAATTCACAGATGCTTCTCTCACTTGACCAGCCCAAGAGCTCCATCTACCCTAGGAGTCTACAGACAGAGGGCAGCCTCCACAGGTGTGCGAGTTAGGGTATAAGGGGGCACTAACTCCTCCTTGTTCTGTTATTTCTCACAGTGGTAATAATACCTTTTCTGCTCTTGTAAAATTTTGTCATTTTTTGTTTGTTTGTTTTTGTAGATGTATTTATTTAAGATAGAGGGAGAGCACGAGTGGTGGGGGGGAGCAGAGGGAGAAGGAGAAGCAGGGAGTCCAACACACAGCTCAACCCCAGGACTCTGAGATCATGACCTGAGCCAAAGGCAGGTGCTTAACCGACTGAGCCACTCATGCAACCCTGTCATTCAGTTTCATTTAACACACTGCTGGTTCTAAGAAATGAGACTGCATGGAGAATCAAAATCTTATCAGAATTTCATATTTAAACATCTGGTTGATCGGGACAGCAGAGATGGTGGTTTTAAGGTATTTAACTCCTTAGGTCTTTGGTTTAAAGCTAACAAGTTGAAATTCATTGCAGCCTAGATGTCATGAGTGTTAATAATCAGAATGTTCATTGAGTTAGATGCTTCTTGTCCTAATCCCTTCTAGAATCATTCCCTTTTCCTTCTTTTAACCTCTATTTGTCCTGTAAGACTTTGATTACCTTGGGGGTCATATTAGGACCCTGAAATTGGTCATTTTTCTGTATTGAGAACTCTGGAATAATGCCATTCATTGTTACTACTGCCCTCTTGCTGATTTCTACCATTTTTAATTGTCCCTATTCAATCTCTGCTTCTCTACTTTTGAGATTTTCTCTGGAACCCACAAACTTGAAAACATGCCAAACCCATCCGTTGCTTCCCTAGTGTATCAGTTATCTACTGCTGCATAACAAATTACCCCCAAATATAGCAGCTGTAAACAAAACACATAGGTCAAGGACCTGGGAATAGCTTAGTTTGGTCCTCTGCTTTAAAAGATCCTACAAGCCTGCAACAAGGGGTGCGGTAGGCGTGGGGTCTCATGTAAGGCCTAACTGGGGAAAGATTCTCATGTCGTTACTGGCAGGATTCAGTTCCTTGAGGACAGGGTCCTTGGGTCCTCGAGGACAGCTAGCCTTGGGTCCTTGCTAGCTGTTACCTGGAGATATCCTTCAGCTTCTTGACACATAGACCTTGAACAAAGTAGCTTACTTTCCTCAAAGCCAGTGGCAGAAAGTGTACTAGCAAAATGGAAGCTAAAAATCACAAAATTGATATCCCCTCAATATTGCTTTGGTGTATTGGTCAGATGAAAGTTACCAAGGGAAGGAAATTACACAAGATTGCAAATACCAGGAAGGAGGGATCTTTGGGGTTTCTTAGAGGCTGCCTTTCAGAATCAGTTGCCATTCCAGCTTTTCAGACTGGAGTAGTAGAATATGAATAGTCATTTTCCGGAAGACTCTGCCATGCCTATATGGGTCTAGGTTAATCACGAAGGTGACTTTCAGGTTTGTGTGTGTGCGTTTGTGTGTGTGTGCGTACACACACATATGCACACACACTTTTCAAGGTATACCACAGTGTACATGTGTCTCTGTGACCACAGAGAGAGAAAACAGAAAATAGAGAAAAATAGACAAAAAGGCTCTATGTTGTGGAAAGTGTGCATTCTTGAAGCATACGTAGTTTCTCTACTCCATTAAAGTAGCAGTAAAAGGGTGTGTGAGTTTTTCTCTAGCCATTTGGTCAAAAATGGAGTTCCCTGGAGAGGCTGAACTTGGCTTTGGGCTCTCAGTCTAGTCTGAGACACTAGCAGGAATTACTTTTATCCAAGTAGGATTAAATCTTTTCTAGCTTCCCTCAATCAATCCCAGCTTCAACAGTTTCAAGATTGATTTCAACCTTGTGTTGGCGTGAGCTGATATTTCTCAGGCCTGTTTGTCCTCCTAGATCTTGGTGACTTTGCTAGGTGCAAAAAAAGATTGTCTTGAGTCAGGGTCTTTCCAGGGAGGAGCAAGTGGCAAGTGCGAGTTGAACAGGCAGGATGTCCCTCCGAGCCCTGATTGCTCAGGAGCGACACGAGAAGATGTTCTTAGAGTATTCTCTCTCAGGTCTCCTATTCTAAGAATGGAGAAGTTAGGTGAGGTATGGTGATGTTGATGTAAGCACAGGAGAAGAGACGAGGCTGGGAAGGAAGGAGTTCTCTCCACTCATGGGCTCCAGAGAAAGGGTCACCACATACCACACGGGGGCACTACCAGCGGGTACTTGATTGAATAGATGGGGAGTGACAGTTTGTGGCCTGAAGTCTTTCCTGGGGTCTGGAAATTTCACTGGATGCTTTGGAAGCAAAAGGGTGGGGTAGGGAGTGATGGGTTAGTGGAGAGCTAGAGTCTGATAATCCAATGACTGTATCAAAGGGACTTCCCCTGGTTTTGGGTGTGGGCAGAAGGACGGCAATGAGAAGAATGTTGAAACACTGAAGTATGAATTCAAAATTGAAGATTTTAACACATTTTCCATACAGGCTTTTGTTTTGTTTTGTTTTTTTGTTTGTTTGTTTTTACTAGTTTGATAGGTAAGAGAATGGAGAATTATGCTGAGATTCAGCCATGTTTCATTATCTGAATAGCAAAGGAGATCTACTATGCCTTGAACCTTGTTGTCTTGACCTCAGTGTCCTAATAGCCCCTGAAGACCCCTGACATTGGTTGTTAAGCATAAATGGCAGCCCCTCCCCCAGTGGTACAACAAGGAGTCTCTCCCTTGCCAAGGGGCTGAAAGTCTTTCCATGCTTTCTGTCCTGACACTTGACATCCTGTGACATAGGGAAGAGCTCCCCATTTTTACTCAAAAGCTCCAGTCCCCTCCAAAACATCCTCAGTGTTAGCACTCCTGAGGTGGAGCCATCACCTGCTCTGAGCACGGGCGCTGGAGTGGCTGACTGGACTATTTTCTGTCATGATGGGAGGTCTTTCAAGAGGCACCAGGACTGTTCTATGCTTCAGGAGCCTTAACATCCTCCAGCCTTAGGGGATGGATGCTCCTCATTTGTGATGCTTTCTATCCCCTCAAGGACTTTTCTCCCTGTTGGTCATTTATAACCATTACTGTCCCCTGTATTGGGAAGGGTGACTGCTCTTTCATTCTGACCGGAATTGTTAGGCCATGGGCTTTCCAAACATGAGATAACTTGGTAGCTCTGGGGCATCCCCTCTCTCTGAGTTCCAAATAATCTCAAGGAGCTGATCCCTCAGTTCTAGAAATAGGCCCTGTGTCTCAGGAATTCCTGCTTCCTGTCATTGCCTGGGGTTCCTGTTAGCATGAGAAGTACTTTTAGCATCTGTATTATGAATAGCTTTCACTTCCTGCATTGACTTTCCTGGGGGATGTTCATTTTTACAGCTTTGGTTTCCCAGCCCTTTGCAGGCCCCAGGGAGCTGGATGGCCACCAGCTTCCCCTAGCGAAGGACTGGGGTTGCCCTTTTGAAGAGACAGAGAGCCAAACTCAGGGATGATTAAATATGACAAGAGAGAACCTGTATTGATTAGCTCAGAGACAGGAGACAGGTTTTTGTTGTGACTAATTTTGTTCGGTTTCTTTTTGGTTACTTGAGGAGCTAACCAGAAAACCCGGTTTGTTTCTGACTTTGCAGAGGAATGTGAAACTACTTTCCTGCCTTTGTAGGTGGACAGGAAGTGTGCTCCTCTGGACAGAGCCTCTCTGGGTAACATTGAACTTGGTTGTGTCAAGCATTCAGGATTCTCTTGGACTTAAGGGAGCTCATTTATTTTGACCAAGTTTCCCCAAGACTGAGGTCACACAGAATGTGAATTTGCTAATGACAGGGTAAGAGATTCCTCTCCTGTGAACAGAACATCTTGGTTTCCCGTCCTGCATGTTGGCTCACCAATACCTGGGAAAGGTGTAGAGCCATGGAAAGGGGGCCCAGTGAGAGAATGGTCATAGCAAGGCTGGGGCTGACTGCCCTAGAGCAGATCTCATTGGGTGCATGGGAGGCCTGGCGAGGAGCCACCTCTGTCCCCAGCCAATTGAGGTCACATTCAGGCGGTCGCTCTCCAGCATCCTCAGTTCTGTGTGTCTCTGCCGCGGTCTGTAGCAAATGGATGCAATTCACTCCCGGGACTCACCACCTTGTCGGTTTCACACTGATCATCCCAACCCACATTTTTTCCTATTCACACATTTTTATATCCTTTTTTGGGCGTCTTTGTGGAAGCGACTTCTTGCTTTTATTTTCAGCCAAGTCTTGATCTGACCTCCACCCTTTATCTTCCTTTTACTCTGGAAGACTTCCTGTCTTTGCAGATAGCTTATTCCAGTCACTGGCCATTGGTTTTATTTTATGTATTCAAGAATTTTTTTTTTTTTTTAATTTTTAAGTAATCTCTGCACCCAGCGTGGGGCTCAAACTCATAGCTCTGAAATCAAGAGTCGTATGCTCCACCCAGTGCCCCTGGCCATTGGTTGTAATAGTTTGACTCTCAGAGGTTTTTTTGGGGGGTGGGGGGAGTGCCTTGCTACTGTTGGCATATGCTAGTTGTGCTAAGTAAAAAGACTGTAAGCTGGCATTTGGAGTTCTAGGATGTTGCAGTTTGGAGAATTATGAAAATCTAGTATTGGGAAGGGAGGTATGCTGAATTATTGATACTGATAAGCCTGACAAAGTCCGATTTTTTAAAAAAGATTTTATTTATTTACTTGTCAGGGAGAGAGAGAGAGAACACAGACAGGCAGAGTGGCAAGCAGAGGGAGAAGTAGGCTCCCTGCTGAGCAAGGAGCCCATGCGGGACTCAGTCCGAGGACACTGTGATCATGACCTGAGCCAAAGGCAGCCGCTTAACCCACTGAGCCACCCAGGTGTCCCAAATTCAGATTTTTTAATGTGTTGCTTCAAAACTTGTGATATTTTTCTTATACATTTTTCTATTTCTTCTAAAGGTAGACGGTAAAGACAATTTCTGATTACTTGGGCATTGTCGCTAGTAGGACTCTGATTACATGAGACTGAATGTGCTTCTACCTTAGTTGAAAAAGCACTGGGGCCTCCCCGGGCTGTTCTGCATCTGCATGTTGGTGCTATAGGGACAGGGGGCCAACCGGGCCAGAACAAAGCCATTGTTAGCGTATTTACTGCTGCAGTATGGAAAGGAAGTGAATGATTTACAGTCTAGAGGCCAGTTCAAAGGTGATAACTTCCTGGAATTCACTGTGGATGAAAGATGCTCTAGAAATACACTGCAGGATATTTTTTTCTGGAAGTGACCACACATTTGATTTCTACCTCATACATTCTTAACTCCCATGTCCCCCAGCTTTGTACATTAAGCTTGCCTTTAGCTCTTATTCTATTTCTGCTTGTGCCCAGAGGTCTTCTGAGGTTGACCCCTTGTGTACTAAGGCCGTGCAGTAGCCCCGGGTGTGTGCAGTGAAGTCATGCTGTTCCTTCCTCCCTCCCCCTCCCCCTCATCTCTGTTCCTGCCTCCGCAGATGTTGATGAATGCTCGGAAAACAGATGTCACCCGTCAGCTACCTGCTACAATACCCCTGGCTCCTTCTCCTGCCGATGCAACCCTGGCTATCATGGGGATGGATTTCAGTGCACACCTGGTAAGGTTTGGAGAGCCAGATTAGGCATAGAAAACCCTGGATCCTTCAATGTGATTTCTCTATAGCCTTTAGTTCACTCTTATAGGAGACCAAGGCTTTTCCTGTCCCATCTAGCTGCCTAGTCTACTGAGTGCTCACTGGTTCTTAGTGTTCTGGGAGGCCAGGAATGTGACCCATCCATTGTCCTACCTAGGGTCCCACCCATTGTGTTCAGCTCCCTTCGTGAGTGGCTTTGCCTGGGGGAAGTACTGAGATCAAGCTTGCTGAACAGGAGCCATGTACGCTGGTGGTACCAGCCATGAGCTGGTCGTAAGCCCCATGACTATTCTAGGAGGTCTTGGCCTGCACGCTGTGATCTAGTGATGGCCATTGACTTGGAGCTTCTCAGACTTACCATTCTGGATTTCAGGGGCTGAACAGAGTTTTACCATCTTTTCCTAAGTCTCTTGGGAGTCTTTGGATAGTGGCTATGGGTGGCTCTTCATTTTACCCAGACAGCAGTGGGGAGTCAGCCTGGAACAGGGTGAACTGTGAGACTTAAGGAGAAATTAGGGAGATAGTGGCAGAAACAAAAGAATCCAGGAGTTCAGAATCTCAACGCTTTGCTATTTCTCCCATGTAATGCTTCCTTCCAAGTATATGGAGGGGAAAACAAAAAACCCCTTGGCTAGGAGACTTTGACACTAGCTGGTAAGAGTGGACAGGTTGCAGTGTCTTTTATTCCTCCTTTGTACATCTCCTTCACCCGGACCTTGGAAGACCCCTCCTCGGGGCTGAAACCCTGCGAACAGCAGCAGCGCCAGGCCCAGGCTCAGCACGCCTATCCCGGCAGCCGGATGCACATCCCCCAGTGCGATGAGCAGGGCCACTTCCTGCCGCTGCAGTGTCACGGCATGACCGGCTTCTGCTGGTGTGTGGACCCCGATGGCCACGAAGTCCCCGGCACGCGGACTGCACCCGGCTCCTTGCCACCGCGCTGCAGACCACCAGGTGAGAAGTCAGGGAAGAGAGCCAGTTCCAGCCTCGGCCATGGGCTCGAGAAGCGAAACGGAGGTGACTGGGGGGGCAGATGATCACCCTTGCCCAGACCGAGCAGACGCCAGACCCTGGGCCCATCTCCACCCTATGGAGGCTTCGTCCTCCTGGGAACCCCGGAATGGTCTGTGCACACCTGCGTGCACATTTGTGTGACAGGGACGGACATAGGTACATACGTGATCACCCGTATGGGCTGCGGCCTCACACTTGTCCAGGACAGGCCTGGACGTGGAGACTTAGTGTGTCAGTCAGGCTGAGGCCATTCCCCTCCATCTGTTATGGCAGCTTTGGGAGCATTTGGAGCAAGAGGATCTTGCCAGACCAGCCTTTCATCCCAAAGAAAAACTGCCTTCCCTTATTCCCCTCTATCCCTTCACTCCACTTTCGGAACTACAGCGATGAAGGCCACTTTAGTATTGATGGGAGGAAGAGGTAGGACACCTGTAGGGGGTCCAGCTAGTTTACTCTACGCTAATCACCCAGCTGTCTCCAGCCAGGCCTGGCATGTCGACAGGGAATCCCCACCTGCCAAGGCCACCATCAGAAGAGGTACAGGAACCTGTAATGTTAGCCCATGCAGTGACATGCCGATGGTGAGCATGTCTGTTACCGTCTGAGCGCTCCCCCTGCCTCCCCTCCACCGTCTGGATTATTTAGAGTGGGAAGACTTTTTTTTTTTTTTTAACTACAGAAGAATTTTATTATGAAGAACATAGGACTGAATTGAAACCTTTTTAGCCAAAATAACTCCTATAGCCCTGAGCCTACTAATCACAGGTCCATTTCTACTACTGGAAAAGATAAATACTAATCTTGACTTTTCATGTACGAGAGTGAGAAGAGCTGGAGAATTACCACCAGTTTTGATCCCTTTGGAAATACCATTATCGCGGGCACATTAGGGCTTCTAAGAGTCATACAGGTAAAAATCGGTAATGCTTGATTCCGATGTATGTCCTTGTTTCCACAGTGACACTCCCAGTTCCTCTCTGTCCCTATTTTTAGGAAAAGATTTTGCAGGTCCAAAAAAAAAACCCACCCAGAAATACCCTGTTTCACTCCTGCCTACTCTTTAAAAAAGTCTCGGTTCTAACTCCATCTGGGATTTAAAGAAATCAGATGGTTGGGACACGCCTTAGGGAACCGTTCAGTTCTGTTACACTTACTAAGACGAGCATGTGTTAAGGACAGTGATTCAGAAGGGAGCCAAGAGATTGAGAAATTAACGACCAAAGGAGGGACGCGTTCTCTTGTGCACTCTCTTTCCTCATGGCCCAGACTTCTCTCTCCGATTCGGCCTTGGCTGCCATTTCCTACTAGTCACCTCTGTATTAATGGGGTTGGCTTGAAGGGAGGGAAAACACTCTGTGTCCAAGATTTCAAAATATTTAAAACCCTGCCAACCAAAAACAGAAAAGAAAGAAAACTGGTGAATTAAGAAGGAGCTTCAAATAGTAAAGAACAAGAGGAAGGCACACATATTAATGATGTGAGGTGCCCATTTCCCAAGAGGCGGGGTGTGCTGTCTGCATTCCAGTGAGCTTTGCCTCATTGGCTGTCCCCTGAACCAAGAATGTCCCCTCTGAGTTTGTAGTGTGGGCCTGGGGCAGCATTGGGAACTTCTGCAGGGAATCCCAGTATGAGGTAGATAGCTAGTTTTTGAGGAAGTGACATTTCTCCATCTGGGGTCTTTGAGACACCTCTGGGGGAGGAAGCAAGAGACTGTCCCTTCTCCATGAGGTCTTAAAAAGAGCTTGGCTTCCCACGGGTCATAAGCTATAGAGACGACCTGAAGAGCATCCACGTCCCCCAAATCTGGCAAGTCTTGTAGTTGAGCTGGTCGGCTTTGAGCTCTGAGGATTTTACTTACCACCCTCCTGCTTTCCTAGAGGTGCACTTTGGTACTAGAACCAAAGTGTAATGTTTCCAACTTTGTTCTTTGAAGCCGTTGGAGGTTTTGACCTCCAAGAAATCACTGTTTTAAAGGGACTCTCTTCCTGGCTGCTGGTAGTTTACACTGGGAGGCAGGACAGAGAAGGTAGGCCACACGAGTATGAAAGCTTTGGTAATTATCCTAATGGGAGACCATGGGGCTTGGACCAGGGTCATAGGGGTGGATGTGGAGAGATTGATTTTCTCAATGTATTTTGAAGGGACAGCTGACATTTTCTGACCTATCAGATGTGGAGAACGAGAGAGAAAGGCGTCAAGGATTACTGGGTTTGGATAATGGAAAATGGAGGTGCTACTGACTGATAGGGAAATGTCTAGGGGAGAGTTGTCTAGGGCAGTGTTGATGGTGGAAACCAGGCACCGTTTTTTTGTTCTGAGATGTATGTCATACATCCAGGTGGTAGTATCAAATAGGTACTTGGCTATACAGTTCTATAGACCATAGCCTTTCAGTTGCACAAATTAAAGAAGGCAAAGCACCTTCTATTTGAATTCCTTTAGATGAGCCTATGCTAGATGGGTGGATGAGTTATCTGAACATCCTGCCGCAGAGTCCTCACAGACTGAGAACCACCATGTTTGTGACAGAGTGACAGCCACGTGGAAGCAAGGCTGGGAGAAATCAGCTAGAGAAACTGCTCTGCAAGAGCTCACAGGTTAAGCCTGGTGGTGAGCTGGGAGGAAGAGCAGAGAGAGGAGGATGCTGGAGATGGGAGGGGGCAGAGCTAAATGGCGGGAAGCTGGAACCTACTGGAAAAAAGGTTCAGCTCTGAGCCAAAGGGCTTCCAGGAACTGGAGTGTCAAACAGTCAGCAGGGAGCTGTTGGCCCCCTTGTCTGCTGTGTTCACCAGTGCTAACGGCAGCAAGTCTTACTCCATAGTTTTCCAATGAGCAGACATGAGGGCCACAAAGGTAGAACACTCAGGGATAGTTTCTAAGACACATAACCAGTCTCAAGATTGCTTTCTTGGGTGTGGGTCCTGGAGCTTGAGCCAACTGGGAAAGAGTAAATATTACCTTGAAATATCACGTGGCCACTGAGTCCCCGAGGAGGGTTCCCACCAAGTGCTCAGTTAGCAGAGGCCTTGGGCCCAGGTGGAATAGTCCCCGAGAACCTCTCCCGGCCTGAGCATGCCCTGCAGCCCTGATCTTACTTCCTCTGGCCCTCTACTGATGTGGCTGGCTGGCCTTGATAACAAATCCTCTTGGCCCAGGAGACTTTCCTTCTCCAGATTCCTGTGGAGAGCTTCTTAGAGCACTTGACTGCTGTTGTCCAGTGTCCAGGGGCTTGGCCGAGACCTTGTTGGTGGACACTGGGAGGCGGGAGGCCAGGTGTGGGGATCTTTAGCTACATGCCGTATTCTGTCCTTGGCTCACCATCAAAGGCTTTTTGTCCCCATCTGCTCAGAGCCCACCCAGAGGCCCCGGACCGTCTGTGAGCGCTGGAGGGAAAACCTGCTGGAGCACTACGGTGGCACGCCCAGGGATGACCAGTATGTGCCCCAGTGTGATGATCTGGGCCACTTCATGCCCCTGCAGTGCCACGGGAAGAGTGACTTCTGCTGGTGTGTGGACAAAGATGGCAGAGAAGTGCAGGGCACCCGCTCGCAGCCAGGCACCACCCCTGCCTGTAAGCACCCGGGGACTGCCCCATTCAGCACACCGCTTGGAGGGTTTGCTGGAAGTCAACTGCCAGCTGTGGGTGAAGGTGGGGGAGCCAGGGGGTCACCAAGTCCAGTGAAAGAAGTCACTAATACACTGTGTTGATTTACATTCTGGTCTACCCGAGATCCCAATTTGGATTTCGTGTTTGGTTTTGTCATTAGCAGTTTCTGTAGTGAGAACATCTGGAACTCCGTTCAATATGCAGTTACTCCTCCTCCCCAGCCTGGGGTGAAAGGAGACACGTGTCACCCTGGGGGCCCAAAGAAAAGCGGACACAATACTGGCTAGTTTCTTTCCTTAAAAAGGAAAAAAATCTCTTGCTTTGTTCGGAGGGAAATGTTTTGCTGTCTTCCTCCCTAGTAACTGGCAGTGTTTTTACATAATCTTTGGGGGGCGGGAAGCCTAGAAATTAGAATTTCTTTTAAGGAACATCTGGAACACATCTGTCTAGGGTAAAATCTTTTGATGTTTTTGGAGGTTCTGCTATGTGGAAAGTAACTTCTTCCCCCTCCCCACCTACCCTTGTTTCCCACCCTGTTCTTTAAACCTTCCTGCTCTTTGCCACGGCAGGTATCCCCACGGTTGCTCCACCCACAGTCCGGCCTGTGCCCCGGCCTGATGTGACCCCTCCCTCTGTGGGCACCTTCCTGCTCTATGCCCAGGGCCAGCAGATCGGTCACTTGCCCCTCAATGGTACCAGGCTTCAGAAGGACATGGCCAAGACCCTGCTGTCCCTGCATGTAAGTGGATTTCGGCTGTCATGGGTGGGACTGCACAGGGCTTTCAGATCACAGCAAGGGCCAGAGGTAAGGGGAGGTCTTGGAGGGTTTCTGGGCTGTAGTCCGACACTGTCATGGGTCTGACACTGCTCTCACAGGAAGTGGGGGCACTGTTGCCGGGAGCCACATCTCACTGGCCCAGGCTTTCTCCGGTGGTTCATGGGGTTTCAGATACAGGGAGAGGGAGTTTGAGATTTGTCAGGATACTGAGGCAGTATGACGAGTCAACCTTGACCCAAGTCCCCAGGATCCTCTCCATGCCAGACCTCTCCAGAGGGTCCAGGACGACCACCCGAAAGGTGTGGTTTCTGTGGTCATTTGAGAATCCCAAGTGGAAATAAATTAATGACTGCCTCATTGTTGCAGTCCCCTCCCCTCCCATTCTGGTTCTGTGGATCAGTCACTTCTCTAACTCCTTCACAGAAGCTCTGGGCAGGGCTGGGAAAGGAGCTTTCCCTAGATGCCTGTTAGAGCACTTGACTGCTCCTGTGCCAGCAGCATCCCTACCGTCAAAGCACTCCATTTTGGAGGAGCAATTTCTTCTCTAAAATGGGAGAAAAGAGAAGGAAGTTCACCAAAAAGGCACTGCCACTTGTAAAGGGTACAGAACAGTATAATGTGCATGTTTGCCTTCACTTCTGGAACAAACTTCTTTTTCGGATTCCAAAAAAAGTTTAGAAGCAGCCAGTAGTCAGAGGAAGATGTGTTTTTCCTTAAGATTTAGGTTTTGTAGTCGTGCTGGCAAACACGGGCATGCTCCTGTGCAAGTTTCTCTAAAAGATGTAGAAACTGAGAAATTGCCAGCACCTCAGTCTAACTATCCACCGAGTCTGACGGCTGTGCGGCATTTCTGAACTTGCCTCTCCTAGGGTGGTGGAACTGACAAGAGAATGTAACATGGGCTGTAAGCATGTCTTGGGGAAATTTATTTAAAATTACTTATTCTGGGACGCCTGGGTGGCTCAGTTGGTTAAGCAGCAGCCTTCGGCTCAGGTCATGATCCCAGGGTCCTGGGATCGAGTCCCACATCGGGCTCCTTGCTTGGCAGGGAGCCTGTTTCTCCCTCTGCCTCTGCCTGCCTCTTTGTCTGCCTGTGCTCGCTTGCTCTCTCTCTGTCTCTTACAAATAAATAAATAAAATCTTTAAAAAAAATAAAATAAATAAAATGACTTATTCTTCCAAGAAACTCTAAAATCAATACATGGCTTTTAACAGACCCCATGATTCCCTAGGTCAATGGAAGCCAACATGGATGTGCACTCCTGTCTCACACAGAGGACTTTTACTTTTCAAGTACAACACACTTCACCTTCAGATTATTACATATATACTGCCTACTTTTTCACAGGAGCCAAATCCTGCTTTGTTCAGTGTTTTTTATATTGACTCCTCTTCCAGAAGCACGTCCAGCCAGCCCCAGGAGGTTCTGTTAGGCAAGCCAGGAACTGGCGTGACCTCAGGGACAGCCAGATGGCCCCTAGATGTTGGCTTTGCACATCTGTTCAGTTTCTCAGACCAGGAGTCGGAGCTGGAAATTGTATGAAGCAAGTACTGTGCAGTTCTGCAAAGAAGTATCACAGACTAAGCATTTGAAAAAGAAGACTGCTTTTATTTAGCAATAAAAGGGAAAGATCTCCCTAGCCTGAGGTTTGGTGACCACCAGTCTTCAGTTTCTTAACCCACCTAACTGGAGACTTTGTTTACATAAGCATACAACCCATTTGCTTCACAGTAAGGAAGCAGAGATAGGGGTGAGGGGATTGCGCTTTAGGGAGATCATATTATAGGCGAAGGGGGAATAGATTTTGTCATCAAATGTTGGTGAATTCTTGGAAAGACTGTTTCAAGAGTGCTGATACCATTTGGAAGGAATAACAGATTTTTTTTTGCCCAGTAAAACATTAAGAACTTAATTTGCTGAGCCTAACATTTGTCCTTTACTCACTAAAGGAGCTGTTTTTCATGAAGTCGTTTTATTACTGCTGGCAGTAACAGCGCTTATTAAGCACTTGCTGGAGACTAAGGACCAATCAGGACACTGTACAAGAATTTACGGTATTCATTTTTAAAGCAGCACTATGAAGTAGGTACTGCTATCTGCATTTTGCAAGTGCACAAATCCAGGCATAGAGAGGTTAAGTCGCACACCTAATCAGTGGCCAAGCCTGGCTGGGCCCCCAGAAGTCAGCCTCCAAGCCCACTTGTGTAACCATGCTGCTTATTAGCTGCCCAGGAGACTGTATTATGGGCTATTCCCTACAGCCATGCGTGCAGCTGCTGAGAGCAAACTCCAGGGAAATGCAGAGCTCCTAATTCTTCCAGTTTCATGTTTTGATCCACAAAGGGCTCCATAGTTGTGGGAATTGACTATGACTGCCGCGAGAGGATGGTGTACTGGACAGATGTTGCTGGACGGACAATCAGCCGTGCTAGTCTGGAACCAGGAGCAGAGCCTGAGACGATCATCAACTCAGGTCAGCAACTTTATCCAGAAGACACTGTATTTCATTTGACTCTACTAAGTGCAAAAAAAAAACCCAGTGCCATACAAGTTGTGTTACTGAGTGGTACCATACCAGTCCCTCTGTAAACACATATTCATATGCAAGAAACGAGAAGGTGATTCTTACTCTGAGCCTGCTGAGAAATCGGGCTCCCAACAGAAAGGGCTCACAGTGGGAACTCAGGGTGGCCACAGCTGCTGCTGCATATGCCTGGTGCCATCGGGCCAGTGGGTGTATCAGTCTAGAGAATAAGAGGTGGCAGAACAAGTTCCTCTGTTAACCTGCTGCTTGCAACTGAGCGCCTCTCAGGACTTTCTTTTTAAACTTTTCAAACCTAATAGATCTCCCTGCTTCAGGTTCCCTTTTCATACCTGCAAATGCTCTAGTCCTGCCATTGTTCTATTTGCAGGTCTGATAAGCCCGGAAGGACTTGCCATCGACCACTTCCGTAGAACAATGTACTGGACGGACAGTGGCCTGGACAAGATAGAGCGAGCCAGGCTGGATGGCTCCGAGCGCCAAGTCCTCTTCCACACGGACCTGGTGAATCCACGAGCCATTACTGTGGATCCAATCCGAGGGTCAGCTGGGCTTCCCTATTCTCCTGCTACCTTTAGATCCTATTCTGAAGCCCTTGGATTTTAAATGCCTTGTGGAGAGGGTCAGAACAAGAGTGTAAAAGCTCCAGTGCATGAATTTAACAGTATTTACACAGGATCTACTAGGTGTAGACACTGTTCTAGGCAAAGACAAGGTCTATTCTTTCATGGAGCTCATACTCTAGAAGTTAGTAAACTAATGAATAAACTAGGAAATTATTAAGACTGTGGTACAATACACAGAGAATTCAGAGTATGTGAGAGGGACTAGGGGCTCATGCTGATCAGATGATCGGGCCAGGCTCCCTCACACTTAACCTGGAATGAGGTGGGTCTCCTTTAGCAATGCAGTAGGAAATCCTAGTATTGAAATCCTAGGTTTACCTTCATTAAATGGTGGAAGCAACCAAAACTCAGAGACAGACACTTATTTCTTAGACTGCATTTTCACTGTATTTAATTTATCCCATAGCAACTTGTACTGGACAGACTGGAATCGAGAAGCTCCTAAAATTGAAACATCTTCTTTAGAAGGAGAAAACAGAAGAATTCTGGTGAATAAAGACATTGGACTACCTAATGGTTTAACCTTTGACCCCTTCTCCAAACTGCTCTGCTGGGCAGACGCAGGTATTACTGATGGCAGCGAACACACCGCGCTCCCTTACCATGGGAGCCGCTCTCTACCTCAGATTTTACAGCAAAGCCAGATCCCATCACATAGAACTTCTGGCTTAAATTTTTAACAGTACAGCACAGAATCTACTCCTTTAATTGGTGTATAAACCGTTAAAGAACATTTTGTATTGGTATTTATAATCTTCCTGGGGTTTGGGGGGGGGGGCGGTGGTCTGTGACTTATGTGGTAATTTGAGGGCCAGTACTATGTCGAGCTCATTTTTGTTATGCTTGCCCACAAACACCTGGCCTAGTTTTTTTTAAAGTAAAAAGAAATTTTACTTACTGCTGAAAGTGACAGACTTAGATAACTGAACAAAGTTTTCTCTTTTTTTGCCAGTATTAGATCATTTTTAAGTATCTGTTGCTTTACCAGTCAATAGGTTATCATGGTGAGGATATTTGGAAAGGGATATGGCAGCATGGCCTTCAGTACTAAGTCTGGGTTGCCAATACCCAAATCCTCTCTTTTCTTATTAGAGTGTGATTTCCTTATTAGAGCAATTTGAAAAAATGCTGTAAGTCTACTTTCATACTAAAGAATATGAAAAGGTGCATTCTTAAAGAGTTTATGATCTAACAAAAAGAATTATAATGTAGATGAGTTGCATTTATAAAAACTATTTGAAATTTAAAGCCAGGCTCCATAAGAAACTTGTTTAAGTATTACAAAATTTTGAAGACTACTTCCTTTACACTGAAAAACATGAGCCATGTTACCATTTTAGCCACTTTTAATTCCTTATCTAGGAAATAAGGTCTTCAAAAAATATTTAAGGATTTTCGTTAAAAGGCATTATACATTGCTTATAAAGGGCAAGTATGTATCTAGATACTATGTTCACAACAATTTATAAGGTGAGACTTTAAATAGAACAAAGTTTATCTCTAATGTCCTACTTTGGGAGAAAAAATGCAATCCTCTCTTTGAAGAAAGGATCAAGAGTCTAAATTCTAAAAACTAGAATGCTATTAAACAAACTGAAGACTGGTAATAGAAAGGAAAATTTTCGTTTCTAATTTGTATCACTGCATTGGGAATAAAATGTCTTATTTCCTATTCTACCTTTGTTTCCTTTTGGAAGGCCTCTACCTGCCACAATTATTTTCGGCATAAAAATTTCTTTCTCATGGTATGAAAAGGATCTCATTTTCCCTCTCTGATGTTTTAAAAGGAACCAAAAAACTGGAGTGTACACTTCCTGATGGGACTGGACGGCGTGTTATTCAGAACAACCTCAACTACCCCTTCAGTATTGTTAGCTACACAGATCACTTCTACCACACAGACTGGAGGAGGTGAGCCTGACACACCCTGGCCAAGCCTGAAAAGGCAACTAGTCTGGAAGACATACTACCATTAGTAGCATTTACCTAATGCCTCTAATGACTTTAGTAATTAAACTCTCCACTGAAGTTTTCATTACCTCTTAATTAGTAGATAACATTGTTCAAGTGTTATTTCTTTTAAAATCATAATGGTATTGCTCACAGGTTGCTTAAAAATGGCAGAGATGATACTAAACTGTCTAAGAAAGGAAGTGCATTAATCTAAATCTGATCTTCAGAGAATAAAAAGACTATACTTAAGTGGGACTATGAGGTGTATTAGCTGTATGATTTAAACTGATTTTTAGAAAATGACATTATGGACATACTAGTTGTCCACATGGGAGAAGGATAAGTACTGTAATTTAGACTAGTTCTCCAAGGAGGGATATTAAAAACATATCTAGAGGTCTAAGCCTTTCTACCCCATCCTTTGAAGTCTTGATTTAATTGGTCTGGCAGGGGGTCCATCAGTATTTTAATAGCTCCTCGAGTAATTTGTTTGGCAAGAGCTGAGAAGCACTGATTTATACCAGTGGTTCTCAAAATTTAGGATAGTATCAGAATCATTCCAAAGGACTGTTAAAAGAGATTGCAAGGTCCCATCCCATAATTCCTGATTCAGTATGTCTAAATTGGGGCCCAAGAATTTGTCTTTTTAGCAAATTTCCAGATGACGCTGGTCTGGGGACTACTTTGAGAACCACTGAGAGAGGAAAATCTTTGAATCTAAAGGAGTCAAAACACACTTGGTTAAATTAAAAAGATACTCTAGAATGCTGGCTAGCAGAGATTCTCTATTGAAAGTAACTTTTTTTCTATCCCACAAATTTACTCTTCCTTTCTGTTACCAGGGATGGTGTTATATCTGTAAATAGAGACAGCGGCCAGTTTACTGATGAGTATCTCCCAGAGCAGCGGTCTCATCTCTACGGGATAACTGCAGTCTACCCCTACTGCCCAGCAGGTAAATAAAATGCTCAGGCTGCTCCTTTGGACCAGTAGGGTAGAGAACGATGTATCTGGCAACCGATTACCCTTGGCTTAAATATGGCTGCTGCCACTGACACCACCGAGAGCCACTTTGAATGGGAAAGTTAATGGCCATCACATAGGGTAGTAGACTGTTCACCCTAAGTCCATAAGCTCAACCATACACAAAAAAGATCAGCCTAATAGGATATTTCCCCTTTAAAATACTTCCTGTGGCAACAAGATTATAAAATAGTCACCCACTGTTCCTTTCACCTCTACTCACAGGAAGAAAGTAAACATGGCATCAGGACTTGGGAGTTTACAATCAGAATCTGGACCCTAAAGAACATTTACTGCAAACAAAGGTGAAGAAAGTGGAAAAAGGAATTGGACTTACAAGTTGAACTCTTTCAGTACAAAAAGACTCTATCTTGTGAAAAGTTTATACCTCAATCTTTACTACTGTATTTTGAAAAACAAAAGTTACTACAGGTTTTAAAAATAACAATTTTAATTATTGCTTATTAAGCAATTTTTAATAAACATTTCTATCATATTTAAAAGGTCAAATGCATGCAACAAAGAGCCAATAAGAATATGTTAAAACCCTAAATCTGATTTTTGCTAAGAATTCTTCCTGGCCAAGTAATTAAGGTAGGATGATCAGTATAAAGACACAATCCCAAGGATTATAAGCTTTGATCTAGAGAAGGCTATGCAGAACTGGTGGGGAAAAAAACAACTTATTTATGCTTTCTCAGCAAAAGTTGTTTTTTTTTTTGTTTGTTTGTTTGTTTTACCTCTGCATCACTGCATTTCTATTTATATTAAAAGGTGCTAGAATGTTTCAATTTGTATCTAATGATCCTGTAAGTCCCTCTATAGTTACCCTCAGAAGTTACTACATTTTTAAATACCAAAGATGTAACAATTCTCAAATTTTCTAGATTACTCCAATAAAATATTTTAAGTTTTCCTAGGATTTAAGGATCTGTATTGTCTATATAACAAAGCTGGGGGGTGGCATGTACCTCAACCACAACAGAGGATGATTAATTATATAGACACAGAAACATAGCAGTCAAAAAAAAAAAATCCACTTTCCTGAACTTTATTAAAGAAAAAGCAATGATGGTGAATCTCGAGAACATAGTCAAATTTCTAGGATTCTTCCCCTGAAAATGTGACATTTGATTTTCAAACACATGCCAGAGCATACATGGTTCCCAATTGTACTAAGTAGATGAGAAGCTGAAATCCTAAAACGTTCATCTTCCAACTTTCCCCAGTCTGTGGTCTGTCTTTGGATCAGCAATAATTGCCTGAACAGCTACTATGGCTTCATTAATTTTTGTCTGTAGCTCTCTGAGCTCTTCTATATGCAGCAATCGCAGAATTTGAGCAGCTTCATTAAGAACTGCATCTATTTTATAAGAAAACTGCATTAATCAGTATTCAAGACCATTTACTTGCCCATTTCTCCCCCAAATATTCAGCTAGTCTTTAAAAGTTGAGTTCAAACAAAATCACTCACCTCCTGTGTCAAAACCAAGAATATGTTTGTCTAAAGCAACAGGCAAGCCCTTAAAAAGAAAAGGACAAAATGAAACTTTATAGTTAAGAATCATGTTCTTTTCTTATCTGTAACTGAAAATCAGCTAGCTGTTCTGTTAACCCTTTTAGCTGCAGTGGCAAGTGGGGTGGAGAATGTTCTCTACATTTGCCTTTTGAGGAGTGAAAGAATGGCCTCTGCGTGTAGTGGGAAGCTAGTTCCATCCCCCATTCCTTCCCATAAGACTAGGCAGATAAAGCAGTTGTTCCTTTCACAGCTACACTCTGTCACTGCTGCTATGGAAGGGTAGATAAGCAGGGCTGCTGCTGTCCTGTTTTAGCTCCAATAAGCAGCAGAGTACAGGGCAAATGGGATGGAATTACTTTTAATATTTCTGAACACATTAATTTGTCTTTATACAAAATCTAACATATGTATTACTTCTCTTTCAGCTAGCATGATGATTACCAGATTACCTAGAGTTCTTTGGAAATTACTCTAAAATCAAGGAAAATGAGCAGACTCTAAACCATCAGTACCTCTACAGAGTTATGCCAAAGATGGCAACCATGATGCTGAACTCTATGGAGTTCACAGTAACAACAAGAACAGGCAGTCTAAACTCTGTTGGTCATACTATATAAAATCTATACTTTCAATGTTAGAAAATGCTAAGCTGTCACTATTCGATTCTTGCCTATGAATGCAAACCTACCTATACTCCAACTACTTTAAAATAATACAATATATAAGTGAAGAAATAAACAGGCATGTAAATTCAGCAAGCAAAACTAACAAGTAGAATTGCACTGAGTGGCTTTCTATGTCAGTTTTGTTTTCATTTTATTTGCCAAGAGACCAAGGAACAGCTGCCCTAAAGATCTTGACCAAATGCCCCAAGAGCTAGTTATGGTTATAAACAAGAACACTCACTGTAAGAACTTCTCCTCTATATTACTATTTTGCATGGTACCTTGAGGTGACACTAACTTAAGACCAGGAGGACTGAAAATTTTACTTTCTAAACAAAAGCAAAAAGATCTGGCTATGCCCTAATTTGCACTGCCTTCAAACCAAAGGCACTATTTTGCTGCATCAATGAATGCACGAATGATTTTATTATGCCAGAACAATTTACTGTCTGTTCTACAGTGTGGGTGAAAGAAGCTGATCTTTAATCCAATTTCCAGGGGCCTAATCCATACATAATTAATAAGCAATAAAAGCCTTTAAAACAAACTGTTTTTTAGGGGGAACTACACTGCCCTGGCATTAAAAACCTTTTCACACTGCTGGGCCTTGCTAAAGATGGGATCAGAGGACAAAAGACATTGGGGATTTAGGAGAGAAAAAAAAAGGACCAGAATCTAGAATGTCCCTTGTGCCCAAGACATCCCTCGCAGTATCTATGCACAGTAAGAAGCATTATCAGACAACTGCAGATGCTGCTGCTAATCCCTGAGGACATTTCTCTACACAGTCCAGTCAGTGAGACTTCAGGGAGAATCTGAATTTCTAGTGCATTTTATCTAAAATATTGCAGAATTCAGGGAAAAATAGGGTGTATGGTTTCCTTAGCCTACAAAGTAGGACCGAAAAATGACAGGTGTAGTCACCTGTACCCAGGAACTTACACTCTAATATAGTCTCTATGTCCCTACCCCTTCACCTGGGCTGGTCAACTAGCTCATGCAGGCCTTCAAACACAGATCTTTGTCCCTACCTACCATAAGAGCGCTGGCTCTTCAATCAGACTGCCTGAGTTCAACCACTTATCAACTAGATGACCTTAGGTAAATTACTTTCTCATAAGTGATGCTAAGAAATGTGAATAAAGGGGCGCCTGGGTGGCTCAGTTGGTTGGACGACTGCCTTCGGCTCAGGTCATGATCCTGGAGTCCCGGGATCGAGTCCCACATCGGGCTCCCAGCTCCATGGGGAGTCTGCTTCTCCCTCTGACCTTCTCCTCGCTCATGTTCTCTCTCACTGTCTCTCTCTCAAATAAATAAATAAATAAATAAATAAATAAATAAATAAAAGAAATGTGAATAAAATGAGAACAGATTTCTCTGAAGAAACGAAAGAGAAAGGACAGGATTTAGGTCAAAAGAAGGAAATTAATAAAGATAACGTGTGTTCTATTTTCCAGCAACTAATCAAAATAACCCAGTAAATTTTGCAAGGTAAATACCCTAAAATAAACAACTGGGCATGTGCAATGGTTTGTGCTGGTAGACTGTGGGTATACTACCAATTACTGCTTTAAAGTATGAAATAAGTTTATTTTTCACTCAATAATGGCTATAATTTGCTTAAGAACCAAATTCAATCCCACTGAAATAAGCTACCCTTTCTCCAACCAGTTTTAACAAAGAATGGTTATCTTAAGCAGATACATAAAAAATTTGAACTCATGACAATACCAGAAGAAATGTTCATTAATAATTAATTTAAAATTTATTGGAAAAAAATAATGCATACCTCTTTCGTTTGATTTGCTTTAGCAACTGCATCCTGTGTCAGGCGCTCCTGGACCAAAATGCGAATTGCCTAAGAAACGCAAAAGTAGTTTTTATTTTTTTATTGGCTGTTCACCTTTTCTGTTCTGAAATCTAGAGAATAAGGATACCCAATTTGATGAAGTTAGTTCATTAACAAAATGTTCATTAGCAAAATCAGCCAATAAAAACAGAACTGCTGATAGAATGAAAGTTTTCATTTTAATACTTTATAATGTGGAAAGATGCTCTCAACAATTAAAAGCATTTTTTGGAATAGGTAATTTATATGCATGGAAAATTTTAACAAAGGATACGTGGTTTAAACAAAAAGGGGGGGTCCTCCTTCTTACCCAAGACTCAACCATCCCTCTAGACAATCACTGGAACCAGATTACTGTGTATCCTTACAAGGATTCGATTGTATTACAAGTACGCTCAAGCATAAATGCGCACATACACGCAAACTCCTGACACAAAGAGTAGCACATCGTACACACTGTCCTTGACTTTTGTTCATTTAATTATAGTAAAATGTTTTTACTTCCCTCATACAACACTTTTTTTCTTCATCACCAAGGTGTTTTATTATGGCAGACACAAGTGCATTCATGTACCTACACACACTCAAAAACTAAGGTTTTTTAAAATGGAATTTTAATTAGTGGATAACAATTGTAACTGAAGGGTAGAAACTTGAAAACTTAATATAACAAGCCAAATGCTACATTTAAAAGCCATTATACCAGTCTTTAATAGGGGTCACAAATTTATTAATCAGTCTAGTTGCAGAATAGTCAATGATGTGGCAAATCTATCAAGAGGTTTTCCATCTTGTCATGGATTATTTGAATGCTTCATGCAGCTTACAATTTTATAAAGCTTTTGATTATTGATTTATACTTTTCCCATCTGGGTTTTTAAAGTCTAACAAAAGCACCCCAGGTATGCTAGTCTCTTTGTCTTCTTACTCAGTTTATGATTAAAGGTGACATGACCACTGCACAACTGTGCCAAAACAATTTACATAATTCCTGAGTAAAGAATGAAACTCTGAAAGAGCTAAATTTCGATAAAAACAATTTATCTCATTTTTTGAAGTTTTAATTTATTTATTCATTTAAGTAATCTCTATACCCAAGTGGGGCTCAAACACATGACCCTGAGATCAAGAGTCACATGCTCGGGACGCCTGGGTGACTCAGTTGGTTAAGCAGCTGCCTTCGGCTCAGGTCATGATCCCAGCGTCCTGGGATCGAGTCCCACATCGGGCTCCTTGCTCCGCAGGGAGCCTGCTTCTCCCTCTGACTCTGCCTTCCACTCTGTCTGCCTGTGCCTGCTCTCGCTCGCTCTCTCTCTGACAAATAAATAAATAAAATCTTTAAAAAAAAAAAAAGAGTCACATGCTCTACTCACTAAGCCAGCCAGGCAACCCAACTTTTTGTCTCTTGGCATCCAATATGAGTTGAGAAAATCTGAGTTAACATGCAGATTCAGTGTAGAGAATTATAATAATCTAGAAATAGTTTTTCTCTTGTTACAACTATCACTTAGTACAAACAATTCTAAAAGTTGTGCAGTGGTCATGTCACCTTTAATCATAAACTGAGTAAGAAGACAAAGAGTCTAGCATACCTGGGGTGCTTTTGTTAGACTTTAAAAACCCAAATGGGAAAAGTATAAATCAATAATCAAAAGCTTTATAAAATTGTAAGCTGCATGAAGCATTCAAACAATCCATGACAATTTCTCATAAAATCAGTAATAATTTCTATAATAATTTCCAAGTCTGGAATCTTAAGTATCTTAAATATTACTCCTGTCCCTCCATACTGGCCCATACTGTCAAAGTTATGTGACATAATCTTCTGAAGTAGGAGTATATCCTT
This sequence comes from Mustela nivalis, assembly GCF_964662115.1. Lineage (NCBI taxonomy): Eukaryota > Metazoa > Chordata > Mammalia > Carnivora > Mustelidae > Mustela > Mustela nivalis. Next base: position 46,947,372 of record NC_139025.1, read on the forward strand.
CCACTTAGAAATAAGAGACCTCTTTCACATCACTGAGTTCCCTGAAGTACAGATATGAACTGAGTGGCCTATATAGGATGGGGCACTAGGAAAACAAAAACATTTCCTCAAAGAGATTCTGGGGTACTTTTTTTTCTTTAAAGATTTTATTTATTTGAGAGAGACAGCGAGTGAGCACGAGAGGGGAGAAGGTCAGAGGGAGAAGCAGACTCCCCATGGAGCTGGGGAGCCCGATGTGGGACTTGACCCCGAGACTCCAAGATCATGACTTGAGCTGAAGGCAGTTGCCCAACAAACTGAGCCAGCCACCCAGGCACCCTGGGGTATGTATTTTTTGACCAAATTTACCAGGACTCATTTTGGCATTTTCTATTATCTTAGTTAATACAGATCACAAATTTTGAAAGGACTGACTAAATAGAAGTAGAGACATACAGAAAAAAGAAGAGACCACATGGTCAGAGTGCCTAGATTAAAATTCTGGCTCTCTCATTTTCTGTGTCATCTTGGACATTATCTATCCTCTTCAGGTCTCAATTTCTTCGTATTAAAATGAAAGGATACCAGCATCTACCTCCACTACCTCCGGGATTATTGGGAATGAAATCCTCTTTGCCAAGGACTGAGCACAGTAGCAGGCACAAAGTGAACACACTTTGGTATTAGCTGTTATTAGATAATCTAAATAGACAAAATCCTGAAATCTGCTTTAAGTACCACATTCCTCCACATTCTGGCAATTTAGTCATATATCTGTATGTCAAACAGAGGTAACTTTTAGAAAATGAGGTTTTTCTTCTCCATACAGTTTCTGTCAAGAATCAAGAATATGAAACCAACCTTAAGCATTACCAGGTAATCATCATGACGCTGAATCTGAAGAAGGTTAGCCAAAGCCATTACACCAGCCTTAAAATCAGGATTATTTACTATAAAAGATTAAAAAGGAAACTTAAAGCTCTGCAAGCATGTAATTATAAACATATATATAAGCATATAAACTTACAAAAAACATTTTTAATTTTCCAATAACAAGAAAAAAAAACTTCGTTTTTAAAACCGCTGCTGCTGAGAGCAGTGTAGGAGCATAGACCATTAGGTAAACTGATGAGGTCAATGGGTTCCCTATTGATCAGCCACATTGACCAAACCATAAATTACCAAGTTAACTCATGTTAGGATTGCGCTGTAACTTTTTCTGCAAGGCACATTTACATGGGACTTTTAAGTAGTATTTCTTCCCAAAGCTATTAATTTTAAACTAGATCCCTTCAGTAGACAATTTTCCCAAAAACCTTTTCTCTAAGCAGCTGTAGTTTGTCTAAGCAGCATACTATACTAATTCATAAGGGTAAGGAGCTTATTAATCCATGAGAGTAACTTGTAAATTATAAGTCCCAATGGATCTCTCATGAAAGAATAAATTATTATAATACAATCTTTATACTTTAAAAAAGAGAATACTTAAAGGTATCTGGAAATGAAGATGACAAATTTTACCTAACTTGTCTCATGTCATTAGAAAAAATATTTTACGCATCCAGGAAGGCAAATAATCACCACCATGCTTAAATACAAATCAGATCCCCAAATCATTATGAAGAAATCAAGGAATAGCATTCTAACATTCAGATATTCAGCTATATGAGGAGGGAGAAAACATACTATAAATGCTAATAAAAACAACAGAAAATAAAACATCAACATAAAGCATTCCTAATTTACCAAAACCAAGTCAACCCAGGGTTCCTCATTCTAGGAAATAAAAAAACATGTAAGGGACCAAAAAATGTTGATGATATGCACTTATATACTTACCATCCAAATTGATCAATGGCTCTGCATTTTTAGCTGCATTGTCAGCATTTTTTGTGTTATCAGGTACCAAGTCCTTGTATTTTTCAGCTGTAAACACAGGCAAAAATACAGTTTGTAGAACTGTACCTTAAGGTAAAATAAACATTGCTTATTTACGGAATTTAACTGAGCCAAACTGATTTTAAGTGTAAGATAACTCACCCAAAGTTATTTTTATGCTATAAAAAAATCCATTAGAAGGCAATGTGATTGTAGCTTTCTGATTAAGCTAAAATGATTACTGAAATATCTATACAAATATCTCTTCATTAACATTTCTAAAAGTAAGACATTTCAAACACCATCTACATTTGAGAAGAGAGGGTGTGCATTTACAGTCTGCTCAGAAACTTGGCAGGGGTAGAAGAACGGAAGAAAGTAGGTAGAGGTTACATGAGATTAAATACAGACTTATTAAAAAGTTTTTTTCCAAATTTTTTGAATGCCATATATGAAATCCAAAAACCTTGTCTTCTAAAAAAAAAAAAAAACTCAGCACTTCAAATACACCACCATCAAAAATAAACCTAAATTAATCATATGGAGACCTGAAACTCAGAATTCCAAAGGCAGCTTTTATTACCTTCACTTGAGAAATACCTAACAAAACTTAAAAAGACTTTACAAATACACGTATTTAATAATAATTCACTAAACTTAATGCCCAAGATGCCATCTTTGGTTACAGCGCTTCTGTGATTTCTGAGTGAAACAAGAGGGAAAATAAAAGCATCAAACTTTAAGTCAGACAGGGGTTAGTGTAAAGGAGTTCCCACTGGCGAAAACTGGAACAGCATGAACATCAAAGCAACAAAAAAACATTGTGCCTACCGAGTAAAAGAAGAATCCATATATCTACACTAATTTAAATAAAAATATAGTGGAGAGAAGAGAAAGCGCCTCTTTACAGCAAAAAAGCCAACAAATAAGTGTGTAACAAATGATGAAATTAGAAAAACTCCTCTAGCAATCATCAACATAGTAATTGACTCAGGCAAGAAAAATCAAATGGAAGCTAAAGGTAAAGTTTGGGCTCAAGTTTGAAGAGCAAAAGCATACTAACATCATCTCAAAGTATCTCCCCACAAGATACATATTAATTACAGAGGGGAAAATATTAACTTTACAGTGAAAAAAACCTTATCGAAGTGATGAGAACAACATGACCAGTAACAGGGCATATTACTACCTTAAACGAACACATTAGTTCTGTGTTATTCTTAACAAAAGTACAAACCTTGAACCTACTTATGAAGAAACCTCAAACAAAACCAAACTGGGAGAAATTCTACAAAATGAATGTCAGCATCACAAAGCACAAATAATGACTGAGTAAATGTTGCAGATGATAACAGGCTAAAGAGATATAATAACTGAATGAAAAACATGGTCCAGGACTGCTTTTGTTTTTTGCTTTTATAGAGAACATTGTTGAACTGGTGAAATGTGAGTTGTAACTATACATAACAATACTGAATCAGTACTGTAATTATGTAAGATGGTGTCTTATTTTCTGTATATGTGCATTTTAGCATGTAATGGGGAAAGAATGTTTTTAAGTTATCAAATGATTGAGAAAAAATTACATATGTGCATATGTGTACATAGACAATAAGGCAAATGAAGTAAAATGTTAACATTTGCAACATATGGAAATGTGAAAATTCTTTGTACTATTTTGCAACTTCTGTAAGTCTGAAATTACGTAAAAGTTAAAAGAAAAACATTTTAAGTGAGATTTTAATCACCTTAATTGACAAGCTAATGAAAGGATTTAAAAAATGTTAAGGCACAGACAATAAAAATCCACAATGGTTTCATCAAATAATAAAAAATGTAAATACCTTAAATATCAGAAGAAAGCAACATATTAATGTAAAACAAAACAACAATAGCACCTCCTGTTGATAAGGGACAGTATTACTACTTTAAACACTTTTCCAAAAAAATTACAAACTTGTTTTCTAGTTGAGACTTTAAATATGCTTTTGATACTACTTACTTTTCAACTATAATTCAACTAAAGCTTCAAATAAAATTCAACAACAATTTTTCCATATCAAACATTTACCGTATTTCAGATGCAAACTCAGTTTTGTTTCGTTTTGTTTTTTTTTTTTTTCACTAAAAAAGACCATGTTATTATGTACTTAAATGTACTTAAGAGCAACTGTCAACTCCAAGGACACACAATCATATGGCATCTACTGTTCTTGGTACCTATGTAACCTAAACTGCACTATTATAAAAACGGGACACATGAAATAAAAAAAGGGTAAAACAAAAATAAACTGAGATGTGAAAATAATTTTGGGGGAGAATAGCTGAAAAACACTGGAAAAGCTGGAGAAAATTTTGTTGCAAATTAACTAACAGAGTTTCCACCAACTCAGACTACAACAGATTTTGCTGAAGACCCTAAAAATCAACTAATGCTACCAAGGCTTATGATTACATTTTATTTATAAAGAAAGAGAATCACAAGTGTTTTCTTTCTAAACTAAAACTGAAAGTAAAGAAAGAGCTTAAAACTTTCCTAAAGATTTCTGCCATAAGGCTTCTGAAATTTAAGTCTGAGGAACCAGCAAAAAAACAGCTGGCTGATGCTCTGTAGCAGTATACATAAGCATTCATACACTGTATTCACCAAACATTTTTTAAAGTTGATAAACACCCCTACTGTATCTGAGAAACTGTGTCTGATACTGTGGCAGTAAAATCGTGACTAGTCCCCTGCATCCCCACCCCTCAGCCCCAAGACGTCCATTATCCCAATTTCTGGAACCTATGATTATATTATATTACATGGCAAAAGGGACTCTGCAGATGTGATTAAGGACCTTGAAATGGGTGATTATACCGGATTATCCAGGTGGGCTCAATATAATCAGAGCATCCTTATAAGGGGGGCAAGAAGATCAGAGTCAGAGAAGATGTGACAATGCAGAGTCACAAGGGAGATTTGAAGCTGCTACGCTATAACTCTTAAGATAACCCGGCTAGAGTCAAGGAATACAGGCAGCCTTAAGAATGCGAAAAAGAGGGGGGCACCTGAGTGGCTCAGTGGGTTAAACCTCTGCCTTCGGCTCGGGTCATGATCTCAGGGTCCTGGAATCAAGCCCCACATCGGGCTCTCTGCTCAGCAGGGAGCCTGCTTCCCCATCTCTCTCTCTCTCTCTCTCTGTCTGCCTCTCTGCCTACTTGGGATCTCTTTCTCTGTCAAGTAAATTAATAAAATCTTAAAAAAAAAAAAAAAGAATGTGAAAAAGACAAAGAAATGGATCTCCTATAAAGCCTCTAAAACGAACCAGCCCTGCAGCCAAATGACTTTAGCCAAGTAGGACAGATGTTGGACTTCTGACCTCCAAAGCAGAACTGTAAGATAATGAATTGTCTTAAGTCACTGAATTTGTGGTAATTTGTTACAGCATCAATAAGAGACTGATAGAAGTACTACATGGGGGGAAAAGGCTGAGTATCAACTTTTTTTAATTTAATGAGGCAAGCAAGACACATAAACAAAATGGCAAATGACGAATGACAAAAAATATACAAGGCAAAGAGCTATGAAAGTTGAGAAAAAATATTACTGTTGCTAGGTGCCATTTAAGCTGGATCTTACAAGCATGAATAGGATTTAGATGTGTATAGATAGACTGACATGGCATAATGACCAAGGAAAAGTGTAAGCAAAGAAATCTAGGGGAGATAAAAAGATTTAAACAGGAAACAGCACTCTTATAGTCTGGCTGGGATGTCAAGTATGTGAATACTGGTTAAATGCCAGTTATCAAAGGCCCTGAATACCAGGCCAAGGATCTGGAGCTCTTTTCATAGAAAAAGGGAAAGCAATGTTGTTTCTGAATATATAATAAGAGGTTCTTTGAAAGCAAAGTGTGGCATTCTAAAACATTTATGTTTCAAAAAGTAAGCCTGGTGGGCCATGAGAATGAAAACAAAGGATGACACTAATGGGAGAGGAGTCTGAAAGATACTATCTCAGCAGAAAATTAAGAGCCTAAACCAGGGTGGTAGCAGTGGGAATGAAGAATAAAAGGTACAATGGACATCGGAAAAGATGGATGGTGACAGAATGGGAGGAAAAAGAAGACAATGATCAAAAAGGCTTCAAAAGGGACACTTGGGTGGTTCAGTTGGTTATGCATCGGACTCCTGGGTTTCAGCTCAAGTCATGATCTCATGGGTCCTGAGGCAGAACCCCGCCTCGGGCTCCATACTCAGCAGAGTCTGCCTGATGTTCTTTCCCTCTGTTCCCCCACCACCACCCCGACTCTGTGTGCACACATGTATGCTTTCTAAAATAAACAAATCTTAAAAAAAAAAAAAAGGCTTCAAAAGCAGAAGATGAAAAGGACTGGGAAGTGACAACCAGATAAAAGAGAAGAACATAAAACTCAGAAGATGCAGGTAAGATAAGATAATTGGATCTTGCATTTAGACACTGGCAGGCCTTTCAAAATGAAATAGTCTAATGAGAGGAAACACAAGTTTACTGGAAATTTTTTTTTAAGATTTTTATTTATTAATTTGACAGAGAGAAATCACAAGTAGACGGAGAGGCAGCCAGAGAGAGAGAGAGAGAGAGGGAAGCAGGCTCTCCGCTGAGCAGAGCGCCCGATGCTGGACTCGATCCCAGGACTCTGAGATCATGACCTGAGCCGAAGGCAGCGGCTTAACCCACTGAGCCACCCAGGCGCCCCAACTGGAAATTTTTTTAACTACAGGTACTAATATTAAAAAGTTTCCAATATTATTTTTTTTAAATATTTTGTTTATTTATTTGAAAGACAGAGATCACAAGTAGGCAGAGAGAGAGGGGGAAGCAGGCTCCCCGCCAAGCAGAGAGCCCGATGCAGGGCTTGATGCCAGGACCCCGAGATCACCACCTGAGCCGAAAGCAGAGGCTTTATCCCACTGAGCCACCCAGGCACCCCGTAAAGTTTCTAATATTATTAAGTGTCTATACATGAAACATATATATATAATAAACATATTTTGGCCTATAGTACCTATTGGCATTAGATCTATGTTTCAGTCTCTTGTGAAACTACCTGCTGCAAACAATACTCTGAAATCCTATCAATTCTAGGACTCTAACAATTTAATCCAGAAGGCTAAGGTGCAGACTGTGAAAGACAGCAAATTTACCAATTTAATGTTACTTTGTGAGAAGACAAATACCAGGAAACACCATTCCCAAATTCTAAAAGAAAAATCTAAATACCAATGAAAGATAGTTGCTTTTAATGTCTTATGATAAAAACAAAAACAAAAAAACTTTTTTGAAGAAAAGTCTTTCCTAGATAATTTAGGAGTTATAGGGGATGAGAAATGAACACAGAAGGATGGTTATGAAAGTAAACTTTTCACCAGATGCTAAAAAGGAAAATGGGATATATAAAACTTATAATGAACCAGAGGTGAAACAATGTAAGACAGAGAAACTCAAACTATTAAGTTCCTACTCTGAAACACTCCTTTTGTTCCCTTTTCTCTTCCTCTCTTTAAAACACATTCCCCACAAAACATACCATTATCTCCATATTCAAGTCTAACAGCTAAACCAAGAAGCCAGTCAATTGCTTCTTGTCGATCTTGAATCTTGAAAGGACAGTTAACATCTTTGAGATACTGTGAAGAAAAAAAAAATCTAGTTTCATTATTACTATAATGTCACAGAATGAAAAAAATGGTAGAGTTGAAAGAGATCTTAGTTTGGATCTCTAAGAATATAGACAACATTTACATTACTAAATTGTTGATGTAATTATATAATCCAAAGGAAGGAAACATTTAAGTGTACCACTTAAGGAAAAAAAGTACTTCCATCATGCTTTTTCAAATTTTTACTTTTGGAGATTCCAGGTAGGGCGCCACTGATCTAAAACAACTTCCTTATTTTACAATGAGGAAAAAAGGCCTAGATATTCAAACTTGCCAACAGTTACACAACTTGATTGAGAACTTGAACATAAACTTTCTGATTCCAGGTCTGAAAACACATGGAATGATTTAAAAACAAACAAACAAAAAGCTTTCTAAAGAAGAATATACAAATAAACCAATTATTTTCTAAACCAAGCTTTCATATTATGGAAACGCCACTGAATACAGTAAGCCACGTGACACATGTAGAATGTAACCAACCATTTTAGATGATTGCCAGAAACTGTGTAGCCAAGAGACCACTGCCCTTCAAATGGTCTCTTAGGAGCTAAAAATCTTGTTTCAGGAACAACACTATTAGTCAAAACTTCTCTAACTCCTCTTGGATATCCTTTTGGGCCTAATTAATAGATTAGCACTTTTTAGCTGTAACTCATTTTCTAACCAAAAATTTCATACCCCTGCTAATAAAGAAAACACCTCATTCACAAGATATGGTCATGATGCAGAAAACAAATCCACCTTCAAAGTATAAAAAATTACCAATATTAAAGATATCCAAAATGTCTCATGATCTGAAAGTAATTCCAAAAGTTACAAATCCGTTTGCTGTGGCAAATAAAAATTAAGTCAATTTTCATATTTTTAAGGGAAAATACCTTACTCTTCAAAGTAACATAGCTGATTAAAATGTTTAATATAATGATACTAGAAAATGTAATTTTTATTCTAATTTGAAAACAATTCCCCTTTCTGTAAAAATGTTACTACAATTAAACTAAGTCAATGGGAAAATTATTCTAGCCACAAAAATAAGCTATATCCACAAAACTTTTCAGGATTATTTGTAATTTTTTTTTAAAAGATTTTATTTATTTATCTGATAGATCACAAGTAGGCAGAGGCAGGCAGAGAGAGGAGGAAGCAGGCTCCCTGCTGAGCAGAAAGCCCGATGCGGGGCTCCAGCCCAGGACCCTGGGATCATGACCTGAGCAGAAGGCAGAGGCTTTAATCTACTGAGCCACCCAGGTGCCCCTTCAGGATTATTTATATTGTACACAACAATGGACATCTTTGTATGTTAAACAGACCCACAAACAAGAAATAATCTTAGTTTTCAAGCACATTTAAGTCTTATTTTAATAAAATAAGTGTGTTATCGCTATCTTTTGGTCTAGGAAAAAATCTGATTTAGGTCACCTTTACCATTTATAGAATACATGTGACCATTTATTTAAGAAACCTCATAGTGTTTCCAGACAAAATTTTCTAACACTGAAAACTTGCAAAAGGTAGTATTTGTTTTAAAGACAAACATAATAAAGTTAAATCCCTGAAATCCCAACTTTTCTAACACTGATCTTTTTAATTTTTACTTATTTTAAAAGAACAAAGTAATTTTAAGCTTAACTGTCTTCATAACATTTTTAGAAAAGCTCTCTGTACTACTTTTGTTTAACTTTCTAATTCATTACCTTTTCAAAGAACTTGGGCCAGTCACTGCTGTGGATGTTTCTTAAATTACCTCTGTCTTCAATCTTGTAGTGTCTGATTTTCTGGTCTTCAAGCCAAACAATAAAGTTTCTAAATTCTGTTTCATCTGCAACAAAAACATTTCGTAAATCACTAGAAACACTAGATAAGAACACTTTCTTCTAACAAATAAATGGCTTCGTGGATTTTTTTTTTTTTTTTTAAACTCAAGAGTAAATTATCTGAGCTGCCTGAAATAGAGGAGTTGAAAAGTGCAGGTTTTGGATGAACGGAATAACAAATATCAAATTCTGGCCTGCATTCATATTCCAGCTACAAACACTCAGTGGTTGTGTGAACTTGGGCTAATCACCTTAAATTATTGTGCCTCAGTTTGAGTTACAAAATGAGCATAACAGGACTTTCCTCTTGGGGTTGTTATGAAGATAAAATAAAGATAATAAAAGCATCTGGCGGGCGCCTGGGTGGCTCAGTGGGTTAAGCTGCTGCCTTCGGCTCAAGTCATGATCTCAGAGTCCTGGGATCGAGTCCCGCATCGGGCTCTCTGCTCAGCGGAGAGCCTGCTTCCCTCTCTCTCTCTCTGCCTGCCTTTCCATCTACTTGTGATTTCTCTCTGTCAAATAAATAAATAAAAATCTTTAAAATAAAAAAATAATAAAAATAAAAATAAAAGCATCTGGCACACAGTTTTGCTACTTAAGTGTTGATTATTCCAGTTCTTTTGAGAGGGGAAAATGAGGGAGGACTGGGCAAAGTTAAATTTATAGCAAAATAACAGTAAAATACAAGAAACTAAATGACAACACATAAGAACAGAAAATATCATTGTCATTTACTGCATTTAAATGCAAATGGGAGAAAAGTTCATTCATTTAATTCTCCACATCTTTCTGAGGAAGGTAATATCCCCAATTTACATATGAGAAAACTTAGGTCCACAGATTTAAATCTAGATCAAAGCTCTACTGCTACTGACCCTTTTTTATTAAATAAAGTAAAAAAACAAGGTTCTGTACATTGATATGCTTCTACAGGAGATCAACAAAACACCCTTATACTGCTCAGAAACCATTTTCAATGTCAAATTCAAGCTGCCATTAGAAAGTCTTGAGGATGATACAAAGGTCTTAGTACCCTGGGTTGTAGGGGACCACTTTCAAACTTTGTTAGTCTACCCAAGGCCAAAAACTCTGGAAGACATGAGAGTAGTGACTGAATAACATGTACTGAATAACATGGGTACCAGTGTTAATGCATTTTAAAAGTTTAACGCTGAGAAATCCCAAATACCTTTCCATTTACAATTCACGCGCCCCGATCACCTATTAACTTTTTCTGCACGACTCGACAAGTCTCTTACTGTGCGTGCTTACCCCAACACTGTCGGTCCTGGACTTAACTGTGCAGGATCTCAAACTGCTGCGTGGGGTCCCACTGAGCCCACCCCGCCATCACCCCCTAGTTCCTGGAGGGCAGTGAACTAGTCTCTTAAGTTACTCAGCACCTTCCCCAGATTTCAGCAATGTGCTGAACGTATCGCCCAATTACCAGGGGAACCATGGAGCTGAAGGGCTAATTGAGAAAGCGAATACTCTCTGGTGTGCTAAGGGTGTGGGTGGAGGTTGCCGGTTGGAGTTTAGCAAGTGCACAAACTGTTTGTGCCCAGGCCGGAGTGCGTGAGGCGGCTCCGAAGCCAAGGGGCGGCGGAACACGGGTGCTGGGCAGCTGGGCCAGAGGAACCACCCCCTCCTCCCCGCCCGGGGGGAAACAAGGCCGCAGAGGGTCCGGGTGGAGAGCCCGGGTGCCGGTGCTGAAGGGGCGGCCGCCGGCGGGGTCACAGAAGCGCGGCCGGCCTGGGCCGTCTCACCTTTGCAGTTGAAACCAGCCGGGTTGTGGTAGTCAAGGGCCGTCAGCTTGCGTCGGAACATGGTCCCCGCGTCTCGCTCTGGTCTCCCGGGGTTCGGCCGGGAGAAGACAGGCGAGGAGGAGCGGGCGGCGCAAGCACCGGCGACGCGGCGAAAGGGCGGGCAGACGCCTGGACGCTCCGAAATGACGGCGGCCCTCGCCAATCGGTGCTTAGGAACGGCGGAGCCGGCGAATGCCCACCAATCGCGGCTCTGGCTGAGGAGGCGGGACCACGTCAGGGCACGTCGACGCTCAAATAAACTTTATTGTCAGCTTCCTGGTTGTACAATAGGCAGAAAGCGGCTGAAAAGCCAGTTATCCCGTTTTCCGGGCCAGGTTCCTCTTGCTTTTCTTGTCTTCCTGATAGAGCAGGCAGAGAATAGTCAATGTAGAATTTTTATTAGCCATTCCTCCCATTGGGCCATAGAAGTACTGTTTAATATTTTTAATGTGTTCATTCATTCATTTATTATGTGCCTCCTACATAATAGATACTTTTTTTTTTTTTTAAGATTTTATTTATTTGAGAGAGAGAGCGCTCGCTAGAGAGAGCACGAGCGAGCGGCGGGGGCGGGGGGGTGGCGGGGGAGGGAGAAGCAGACTCCCCACTGAACAGGGAGTCCCACTCCAAACTGAAACCCAGGACCCTGGGATCATGACCTGAGCTCAAGGCGGACACTTAACCGAGTGAGCCACCCAGTGCCCAACAGGTGCTCTTCTTACACTGCTAATTCAAAGACTTTCAGCAAGGTCCCTTTCAGACTAGTTGGGAGAGATCCACAAGTAAACGTACAACTGTAACACTGTGTGATGGTTCCAGACATCACCACCAGCTGCGGAATCTGACGCCAGAAACGGAGCCATCCTTTACTACCTAGTCATAGCATCTCATAGATCATCCATTCCTGTTGTTCTCTCATGTCTCAGATCCTTCACCTCCTCCCACCTCAAATCAGGCGTTTATCATTTTTGCAAACTCTAGTGATCAGATTTCTTAGTGTCAGTCTTGCCTTCTCCAATCCATTCCCTCCCACCCCCTTCAGCAACCATAGTGCCTTTCTCAAACAAAAACCTGTTTATAATTTTTTAATGGTTCGTATCATTGGGTGATTCCCTGTTGCCTTTTGGAAGTAGTCAAAAGTACTGTACTTAAGACTGATCAAGTCCCTGTCTATTTTCAGACATTGGTGAGAAAGCAGTGAGCAAGACAGACCAGGCCCCCACTTTCACATAGTTTAAAAGACCACCGAGGGAAGACAAACGATAAAGACAAACAAGCATAAACTATGGCTTGAAGATGGCAAGGAGTTCGCCAGGCAGTCAAAGGGTAATGTGTTTTCAGGGAGGCAAGGAAAGAACAGCAGCATGATCCAGAGTCTGGAGGGCAGGGGAGACTAACAGCTGATGTGACAGTGGACAGAGGTGGGGCCTGATCAAGAAAGGCTTTTCATGGGGCACCTGGGTGGCTCAGTGGGTTAAGCCCCTGCCTTCCGCTCAGGTCATGCTCTCAGGGTCCTGAGATTGAGCCCCGCATCAGGCTCTCTGCTCAGCAAGAAGCCTGCTTCCCCCTCCCCCACCCCGCTCTTTCTGCCTGCCTCTCTGCCTACTTGTGATCTCTTGTCTGTCAAATAAATAAGTAAAATCTTAAAAAAAAAAAAAAGAAAGAAAGAAAGAAAAGAAAAGAAAGGCTTTTCATGCCATGCAAAGAGGAGCTACTGAAGTTCTTGGGAGTAAGCCAACTCTATATGTTTCATTTCATTTCAACAGATTATTATTTGACACTGTATTAGCATTTGTGGGGCATATAAATAAGGTATTTTCAGGAAGTTTAATAGCAAAGATAGATATGTAAATAAATACTTATAATGTAGAGTTAGAAAGTAATAATTCATGGGAAATACAAAGTGTGCTGTCAGATCAAAATACAGGTTTCCCCCACCATCTAAAAGTCGAGTGTTCCTCTGAAGATTTTTGTAAGCTATAAATGGTGTAAGCAAAAAAGTATTTACCATTAATTTACATGGAAAAAAATTTTTAAGTGTTTCCAGACCTCAAAAATGACCTCTCTTAGGCTTTTCTGATACCTTAAAACACATTCACTAATGAATGTACAGAATAAACTAAAATAAAGCACAGATGCTCACAGATAGTTCAAAGTGCTGAGGCTTGATGCAGAGTTGCTGACTGTGGTTCCTGGGGAAGGGGGCTTGGTGGTGCCACTGTTGCTGCTGTCTTTAGGATGGCTCACTGCAAAACAAATGTTGCAAACTATTTTTGCTTTTCGTCTTTTATTGTAAAAGCTAAAATCCCCTTTCTTTCAGTTAGCAAAAAAAGGGGCTGATAGAGGTCTTTTGTAATGGTTGCTCAACTGCCTTCAGCTCAGGTCATGATCCTGGAGTCCCAGGATCAAGTTCCTCAGCCAGCGGGGTCTGCTTCTCCCTCAGACCTTCCCCCTCTCATGCTCATTCTCTCTCTCTCTCAAATAAATAAATAAATAAATAAATAAATAAAATCTTAAAAAAAAATAGTGAAATAGTGTAATGCAAACTTTTGAAAATCAGGGGATACCTGTACAGCTTTAATGAGGCACAGTGAGACAATCTGTGTTTTCCAACTAAGCTGTTCAAAGAGAGAATCAGGAAAACCAATTTCAAGACTGTCTTGCCTCAACTGAAATTTGATCAAAGCTGCAGCAAAAGGCATATACTGTGGTATATGTATATATATACGTGGTACATGCTAGTTATATAATTAATGAAATACTAGTGGGGAGGGGCACCTGGGTGGCTCAGTGGGTTAAGCCTCTGCCTTCGGCTCAGGTCATGATCTCAGGGTCCTGGGATTGAGTCCCGCATCGGGCCCTCTGCTCAGCAGGGAACCTGCTTCCCTCTCTCTCTCTCTCTGCCTGCCTCTCTGTCTACTGTGATCTCTCTGTGTCAAATAAATAAATAAAATCTTGAAAGAAAGAAAGAAAGAAAGAAAGAAAGAAAGAAAGAAAGAAATACTAGTGGGGAAAAAAGAAAGACTCCTGCAATGGAAGGAGTCCTTGGGCCTATCTTGAATGAAATGTCCAACGGGAACTGAAGCACAGACAATTTCATTTCTGAAGACTAACCCCTCTATGCTTCAGGAAGGAGAAACCAACTTTTACCATCAACTAACCTGAACTTCAAACTAGCAGTTGATCTGGGGTTTGATGGGTCATGAATCTATCTGTTTAATTATTCAGCAAAGCTGCTAAGTCTCATCTGTGTGCCAGACAGTCTTCCAGATACTTTGGATGCACCTGTGAACCTATACACGGAAACCCCTCCTCCCAGACAGCTTGCCATCTGGCAAGGGAAGACAATATTATTATAAATAAGTACATTATTTAGTATTTTAGAATGTGTAAGTCCTATGGGAAGATCATAATGAAGTAAGAGGAGTGTGGGGTAGAGGTCGGGACCATGGCGGGCAGTGGGAAATGATGCAGGTTACAGTTTTAAACAGGATGGTCAGGTTAGGCCTCATTAAGAAAGGACAGTGCAGAGACAGTGCAGAGATAAGGGAGTTAGCTACATGAATGAATGGAGGAAGATAGTTTGAGATCAAGCACTTGGGGCAAATGTGACCTAAGAAAGGTTTATAGATTTTTAAATAGTTGAAAAATCACAAGAAGAATAGTAGTTCATGGCCTAGGGAAGTTGTATAAAATTAAAACTTCAGTATCCTTAAATAAAGTGGTAACGGACCTTAGCCACACTCATTTGCTTATTGGCTGCTTTGTTGCCACAAGGGCCGAGTGAGTGGAGTAGTTGTAGCAGAAACCGTATAACACACAAACCCTAAAATATTTGCAAGAGTTCACATGGTTTCATAAATGCTGGAGTGGCAATTTCACCATTATTACCAGGCCAACACATTATCAAGTAAGATAACAAATCAGAGACACAGGTTATTCTTTGAAGGTTATTTTTGCAACATTTCTTTAAGTCTTAGCTGTTTTACTAGACCCCATTGTTCGAATTATTCTTCCAAAGACAGTGAACAGAACAAGTTGGTAACACTTAGGAATACACACAGAAGTCTCTATATTATACAGAAAAACAAGTTTGATGTTCTAATGAATGTTATCAGTTTAACGCCCCATTAAGTCAGATCTTTTTTAACAAGTTGTAAATGTTAAAGACGTCTCTCCTCCTCCGGGCCTACCAACGAGCAAACATCTCCATCTCTTTCTGAGACTCTTTTTGTTAATGACTTGCTTTTTCTTCTTCTTCTTAATTTAGATCAGGCACGGGAATTGCATGATTTAGCATGAAAAGCAAAAAGCAAGCCAGTAGAGCTCAATTTGAATAGTAGAAACAGAACAGGAATGAATAGGAATTTCCTTAGTCATACAGGGATCGTGAAGCATTCATCTTCCATATTTGACAGGGCAGAGGAAAGGCTTGCCTAATAATGAAAACAAAGAGAAAACAGACCAAGAGATAGAGAAAGGCCAATTTCTGAAAATGGCTTGTGAGGGCCTACACCCAGCTTTTCAGATATGTGAACCCGATTTTAGTGCTTGTACCGGTTTGGGTTGGGTTTTGTCACCTAGCGCTGAAATAGTCCTGGGGCACCTGACTGGCTCAGTCAGTAGAGCACGTGAATCTTGATCTCAGGGTTGTGAGTTTGAGCCCCATTTGGGTATAGAGATTACTTAATAATAAACTCTTAAAACAAAATAAAACTGAAGCAGTCCTAACATGAGGACAGACTCCAGGAAGAGCTAAAAGAGATGACCTACAGAATTGGTGGGACTCAATGAGGAATGAGAAGGAGATAGATGGCTTAAAGGTGACCTTGGAAATATCAGACATCACAGGTTTGAAGAACAGTGGGTGCAGGCATAGAAACAGGAGCACTGGTAGAAGTGAACCAGCTGGGGAGACTCGGGAATCAAGTTCAAGTTGAATTTGAGGCGATGGGAGCTGTAGCCTATGTAGGAAACCTCTACATGTGCCGTTATAACACAAACATTATTTTGAGCTGAAAGCAATTAGAAGGAGCAAACCTATCAAAATCTCCCCCTTTTGTACCTAAAGACAGGGCATAAATTCTCTTTTTACAGAGACAGACTCCTAGCAGCCCAGAGATGCAACAGAGGAATCTGCCAACAAACCTTACTCCATTTGTTTCTGCTCATAGATTTACCTTCCCACGGTTTGCTGCCCTTGGAGACTACAACTGCTTTGTCCTGTCGCTTTTTTACAAACATACTGTGCCTTGTTGAGGATGCTGCATGAGCTGGAATTCGAAGCTTCCATTTTGTTTACTTTTGATTTGGCTTTCTGCTGTGTGATGTGTGCTGCATGTACTAATACAGGCATACCTCGAAGATATAGCAGGTTTGATTCCAGACCACTGAAATAAAGCAAATATCACAATAAAGTGAGGCGAATGAATATTTTTATTTCTCAGTGCATGCAAAAGTTATGTTTATACCGTAGCCCATTGAGTATGCTATAGTATTTTGTCTAAAAAAAAAAATCATCTTTTTTTTTTTTTTTTAAGATTTTGAGAGAGGAAGAGAGTGTGCATGCATGAGCTGGGGGGAGGGGAAGAGGAAGAAGCAGACTCCCTGCTGAGCAGGGAGCTCCATGCCGGGCTCCAGCCCAGAAATCCGATCATGACATGAGCCAAAGCCAGATGCTTAACCAACTGAGCCACCTAGGTGCCCCTAAAAATGTATAATCTTAATTTAAAAAACCTTAGTTAAGAAATGCTAACCACCAACTAAATGTGACCATCAGGTCACTTTTTTTTTGCTGGTAGAGGGTCCTGCCTCAGCATCAATGGCTGCTGACTGATCAGGGTGGTGGTTGCTGAAGGACAGGGTGGCTGTGGCAACTTTTTAACATAAGACAGCAATGAAGTTTACCACATTGACTGACTCCTCTTTCATGAATGATTTTTTTCTGTAGCATGCTTGCTGTTGATAGCATTTTACCTCCATTAGAACTTCTTCCAAAATTAAACTCGGTCCTCTCAAACCCTGCTGCTGCTTTACCAACTAGGTCTGTGTCGTATTCTAAATCCTGTGTTATCATTTCAACTCCTTCACAACTTCTTCCCCAGGAGTAAATCACAACCACACTCTGCTAGCTTCCAACATTTCTTCTGCAGCCTCCTCACTGCACCCAGCCTCCCCAGGACTGAAGAGAGTGAGGGTCCAGATTAGTTTTTGGCTTAGGGAAATGCTATGGCTGGTTTGATCTTCTATTCCGACCACTGAAAGTTTCTCCTTATCAGCAACGAAGCTGTTTTGCTCTCTTGTCATTCATGTGCCCACTGGAGAATCACTTTAAATTTCCTTCAAGAACTATTCCTTTGCATTTGCAACTTGGCTAACTGGTGTAGGAGGCCTAGCTTTCAGCCCACCTCTGCTTCCAACACGACTTCCTCACGACGCTTAACCATTTCTAGCTTTTGATTTAAAGGGAGCGACATGCAACTCTTGCTTTCACTTGGACACTTAGAGATCATCGTGGGCTGACTCTTGGCCTAATTTCACAATTGTTGTTTCTCAGGGAATAGGGAGGCCTGAGGAGGGGGAGAGAGACAGGAACACAGCAGGTCGGTAGAGAGCAGTCAGAACATAAACAACATTGTCAATTAAGTTTGCCATCTTCTGTGGCACAATTTGAGGTGCCCTGAAACAGTCAGCAACATCAGTGATCACAGACCACAGGTCACCATAACAAACAAATAAAAAAGTTTGAAATATTGCGAAAATTACCAAACCGTGACACAGAGATATGAAGTGAGCAGAGGCAGTTGGAAAAACGCTGCTGAGAGACTTGCTTGAGGCTGGGTTGCCACAAACCTTCAATTTAAGAAAAACAAAAAACAAAACAAACAAAAAAACCCTGCAGTGTTTGTGAAGGGTAATAAAGAAGCACAATAAAACAAGGTATTCCTGTGAACTGTTTTCTCCTGTTCATCTTTTTGTTCCTGGGATCTCAGCCAAGACCTCGGAGGGTAAAGGGAAAATCACGTCTTCTCTCGTACACCCATACACACTCCTGAGACTGAGCTTCAAAGAGTGGTCCAGACTAGAGAGGTCCACGGGAGAGCCCTCCATGTCAAATTGTAGTTGAAACCACTAGCATGAGCTCCCTGAGAAGCCATGAAAAGAAAAGTGGGGTGATGACTGCAGGAAAACCCAGTATACCCATTTGAGTGGGTAGGAGAGAGTCATGGAAAAGTTTTCATGAGAAAGTGGTTGGAAAGATAAATGGTATGAGGAATCCATCATGTCCCAAAAGACAGAAAGGAGAGAGTTTGGAGAGGCAGGGCAGGGCAATGGAGTCAACATCTGGGGGACAGAATTCTGTGGAGGCTTCTTAAAGCTATTAAAAAGCCACCTTTGAGGGCTTGAAAGCAGGTAAGAAGGGAGAGATTACGATCTCATATAGTAACTAACACACAGTCAAACTGAGGTAGTCTGCTTTATAGGCTTCTACTGCCGCTCCATCCCTCCCCTCATCACCCCAGTGAGCACTCGGGCAGATTAGCTAACTCTTGGAGGCAGCCACAAAGGCTTGGCCATTTCCCTTGTTTTCAAATCTCTGAGAACAGGTCTTTTTCTCCAGGACGCTGGGAGTTGGCCTAGGGCTACTACTGCAGGGATCCTGATCGGGCTGGAAGGTCAGGGTTCTCGAAGGACCCATGATCATCTGGTAAAAGGCACTGTCCTATTGGGTAGGCTCCAAATTCACTCTGGGACCAGACTTCCCAGGTACCTTCCTGTGAACCACAGCCCTGGAACTCAGCCAGCAAGCAGCAAAGAAGGCAGTGGGCGGTGAACTCCTCCAGATTGGCCCAGACTTCACACAGGCTCTCACACAGAAGGACATTTAAGGGAATATGGAGAGTTGCCAGCCAGCAGACACAGCTGGCCTAACCACATTTGTACTATCTCTTTGTAATCTGTCACTTTTGTGACTGTACTAAGGCCCGGTTGGTCCCCTTTCTCTGTTCCTTCATTGGCCCATTCACCTCTACAAATCCAGGCTGAGTTCAGTTCAGGATGGACCCATTTTTCTTATTGTGGTAGTCATTACTGATTAAAATCTATCCTAACCACTCTAATTAGTGTCCAGCTTTGTTTTTCTTTGACTCGGGCCAGCAGGACCTTGGAGGACAGGGCCAAAAGTTTGGGTTTCATTCTCAGTGTAACAGAAAGTCCATGAAGGGCTTAAATAGGGAAGGCAAGCTGGGACATGGGTTCTACGATCCCTCTGGGTGCTGCGTGCTGAACAGACTGTAGCCAGGAAAGAATGACAGTCAGAGACCAGTAAGGCACAGGGTGGGTGACCATGCAAGCTACGCCCAGTCTCTAGGACATCATAATCTATCAAGAGGGGATTAGCTGTTGCCAGTAACCTTTTATGCTCTTTCAGCCATCACTGTGGGTGAGTTAAGAGTCATTCCCATGAACTATTTGCCTCCCTGCCTCACCCATGTATTATTCAGCATTGCTGGAAGAGCTGGATTTCTATTTGGGTAATTTTTCAAATGTAGAAAAATAAATTCTAAGGCTGAGAGAAAGAGAACATTAGAACAGCTGGGATCAGTCAGGACACACTATTTCCCAGCTCTCTCACTGTGTCTCTTAATTCAAACAGAAACAGATTTTCCTATTTCCCAGTGAGATGCTGGTCCCCATTCCTCTCCTCGGCTCAGGAAAAGCATGGTAATTTTCCTATATGCTTTTCCTTTTACAGAGCTCCTGGAAAATACTGCCAAGGCACTGCGACATTGAATACTAAGGGCAAATTTTTTCCTCTAACACTTGAACACTGTCTATTTTTCACGTTTGCTGGGTCATTCCTGATTTTAGTTTTGGCAAATGAGAACAGCAAGCAGCCTCCAAGGAAGTTAGTGCTTGGTACCTAATATTCCATGCTGGGCATGGGTGTTAGCAAGTGCAGGGAACAGGCCGTCTCTCCTGTCCTTTCCTCTCCAGTAAAATCAGGCAGTCTTCCGGCGGCCCTGCTGGAACCCAAGACCTGACTTCATCAGTCACACTAATGACTACACAGAAATAAATAATTGAGATTGTTAATGAGGGTCTGAGTTTTTTTCCCAATAAGCCCAACTTTCTGGCAGCTGCTGTCATTTTCACACCCTTGCATCAGAGTCAGGGAATATTTAGGATTTGGGTTTTTTGATGTGGGCCTCTTTGATAGGGCCCCTGGGAAATAAAGTACATCCCAGCCTTTCTGCTCCAAGCATCGCTAGAGAAAGGGAAATAAAAGCAGTGCACAATGTGAACCCGTTTTCTGCTTTGAACCTCCTTTCTACACAAGGTAGAAGCTAAGTCACATGTAGGATCTCTCTAAAGGGTGCACCTAAATACGGGGTAGGGGGGCTTCTAAAATGCTAAGGAGTGAGGGGCAGGTGGCAGATCAGTTCAATGTTCTCCTTGACCTCCACTGGGATGTTCTCATCTCTGGCCATACTTTGTTGGTACACAATCACTGCTCTGCCTGCCTCATGCTCGCTATCAGGTCTCTGGCTACTCTGTGTCTTGTTGTCCTCCATTGTTTGGGAACATCTCAGGGCTCCTGTCCCATCTAAGTGACAGGACCCCCATTCCCATGGATGCTGGGACCCCTGGGACCACAGCTTTGATTCTCTGCCACAGCCAATGAAACACAGTAAATCAGCCCTACCTGCTTACACTGAAGTTGGCACCTGGTGGCCCACATGAAGACCTCAGATCCGTTTTGTCTGATGTGTTTGTCTGACGTACTGATGGATGAAAAAACATAAAAATTAGAGCCATCACAAAATTCAGAACATTTCATACATTTCCGATCCTTCTCCCACCCTTTTCTCTCTCTTGGCCTTCTCAGAACCCCAAAATAGGCTTATGTCACTTAAAAAAAAATTGCAAAAAAAAAAAATCATCATCCATAACATGACTCAATTAATCAGTTCAAGCTTTCTTTTCCAGTTCTGCTTCACAGGTAATGCTATATGATGCTAAAGACCCCAAATTCTCTAAACCCCATGTTTCTCAAACTCTGTGGTAAAGGACCAATTTTTAAACTACTAATCTATCACATGACAGAGACTTGTGTACAGTAAGGGTACACACTTGCAACTAGCCAATAAATTAGTTCTGGAGAGCTAATGCACAGAACAGTGAATACAGTCAGTAATACTGTATCATAAACGTCAAGGATGCTAAGAGATTAGATCTTAATTGTTCTCACCACAAAAAAAGAAGTGATAATTATGTGATGTGATAGAGGTGTTAGCTAATCCTACTGCATTACATAAACACACCAAACCAACATGCCGTGTACGCCTGAAACCAGCGTCCACCTTGCCCCTTCAGGTGGAAGAATTACGGCTAGTTGTTCTATCACTCCCAAGCTCAGCCCAAACAACCAAGGAACCTAGAGGAGTTGCAACCCCACTAACTTACCAGTAATTAACCAGCACGACCTTAAGAGATATAGTCACCTAGTGTACCTAATGAATTCTCTAATATAAAGAAATCTTCTCAGATTCCAAGTCTCTTGAGAGCCAAAGTCCTCAAAGGACCAGACAGCAGTACAAGAGAACCTGTTAGGACGGTATCATGGGCATCCCATCAACAGTATCCAGCTTCTCGAAAGATACCTGCCCAAATTTTGCCCTTAAAACCCCTCCACTTGCAAGCCATCAGGGAGTTCAGGACTTGTGAGCATTAGCTCCTTTTTCTCCTGGGTGAGGCCACATCAATAAACAAGCTCTCTTTCTTCTCTGCAAAAGCTCGGTGTCCATTTTTATTGACTTGCTGTGCATTGGGGAGCCAAACTCTCATTTGGTTCAGTGACACACCTTAAACTTACACGATGTTTTATGGCATATCTGAATTTTAGAAGCAAAAATTTAAAAACCTTGAGCTATTATAGAGAATCACAGAAAAATCTGATGAACAAAAGAAAACCACAGCTCTATTTATTGTTGCCAAGTGAAATTTGGCAGTCTGATTATCCTACCTGAATTATAATGAATGAATGAATGAATTATAAGAAGGACATATAAAAGCCCCATAAGTTAGAATCCGCATGTTCTTTGACCCTGGCACATGTTCACCCAAGAATGGGAATTCCTGATTCTTTTTCTGTCTTAAAAAAGGAGGTGGGAAGGGGAACTCAAGAGAATCAAGAGATCCAAAAGTCACGTTACTCATGTGGGTGCAAGAGGGAGATGATCCCGCTTCAAGAGATTGTTCTGGGAAAAGAAGGGCTCTCGGTGCTGCTGCGGGGAAGGAACCAGCCAGTGCAGGAGGGATACTGAGGACACATTTAAAATCCAAACTTCCCATTCAGGGCCTCCCTGAAGTTGAGGGACCATTTCTAGGTGTTGAGGTTTTAGGTTGATTTTGAAAATTAAGGAACCCAAAGCCTTGTAAAAATTGTGGTATATATTAAATGTTTAATATACACCAAATCACTACTTCTGTCTGTCTCTCTCCCTCTCATTCTCTCTCTCTCTCTCTCTCTCTCACACACACACACACACACACACACACACACATATGTAGCCTGACGTGGAAATTGTAAATTTGTATGTGAAACTGTTTGGGATTCAGCCAAGATATGGGGGTTCCGGTTATTTGTGGCTGTTTCCTTCTTTCTGCCCCCCAAATTTTGAATATTTGCTTCCTAGTCTGTCTTGGGAACCATTTGCAGCCATTTTGTTGTGTATAGTCAAACATTCCCCAACATTCTTATTCATTCCAATGGTTTTATTTGCCATACATTTGCTTATTCTTAAGCATACACCCTCAAGTCTGGGGAAATTATTAAACTTTCCATGCCTCAGTTTCCGGATCTGTTAAATGAGAATGATAATGGCACTTGTCTGATAGGCTTGTGAACTTTAAAATTTAATTAATATATGCATGAATGTCTACTGTACATATACTATACATGCATACGTGTACATATATGCATACACACGGTGCACACAAATTTGTAGGCAGTGACATACCTATCATATGCATGTTTTATGTACATATATACATGCATATAGGTTTGTATGTTAATTCATATGTACAGATATGTATATACATGAATATACAAGGAATGTCCTTTTATGTATATAAACTGCTTACAACATAGTACACATTGTATTATTTTTTTCTCATGTTCAATGCTTGAACCACCTGAATCAATAGTGATTTCCTCTCTTCTCTGTTCCTTTACACTTACTCCTCTCTCAACCTAGAATAGCCTCCTTTTGTCCCTCCATTTGGCTGTCTCCCTGACTCAGATCAAGTCACCACCTTTAGGTGGCCTTCAATCACCTTCTCTCCAGTTAGGTGTCCTTTCCACATGTGCAACTCCCTTTGGCATTTCACCACTCCATGATATTATTTTTTTTCACATAATTATTTATCTGTCCCCAGCACTAGACTGTGAACTCCTTGATGGTAGCATTTGTGTCTTACTGCTTTGGTGTACTCATCTTCTAGCACAGTCTCTAGGCACAGAGCAGGGCTCACAAAATATTTGTTGCACAAGGGCAATCTAAAAAGATCTACAGGCAGGGCTCACAGACACATGTGTAAGGGTGGACCAATGACCCCTGTGGAGAGCCTGGGCCATGGACAGGAGAGGAAGGAGGACACAGTGTAGGTACAGTGGGAGAAACCCTGTATTTCCCAGGTAGAGAAGGAAGGGGGCAGGGATAGCAGAAGTATGGCCAGCTTTGCAGGTGAGGGCCCTGCGTACATTTTGCTGTTCTTATCTCTGCCCCTTATTTGACTGTGATCTTGGAAAACAGCTTTGCTTAACTTCAACTTCCTCATCCCCAATTAACTACTCTACCGGGCATGACATTTAGCTGGATCAACTTTTGCAGCAGAATGGACTACTTTGGGCTGGGTCCCTTCTGACCCAGCAGTGCCACGCCTTCCCGGTTGTTAGTTTCAAACAGCCACCCTCACCCCTTGCTACATGCTAGGTATAAAATGTCAAGTTGCTTTCCTTTTCGTCTTGTACTTCGTAAATATTACGAAGTACTTGTAAACCACTTTCTCATTTTTCCTATATTCAAATTTTACCTACACTCATTTTTGGCTCAACATTTTTATTTACATTCATCACTTTTTATTTATACCTTAAGCCTTGTTTGAAGCAAAAATATTCTTAAAGTCATGAATTTGATATGCAAATGGCACTTTTGAATACACTTAAAAATAAAAATATAACTGTAACAATGTATGATATTCATCTGCGTGCTTTCTAAAATGATCTTGGGTGATGCCATGCTCATTACCCTTTGGGGAATCTCAGACACTGGTGGCTCTCAAAGGGGGAAGTCCCTGGTCACCTGGGAACTTGTTAAGAATGCAATTCTCCAGCCCCACCCCAGAGTTGCTGACTCGGAGATGGAGGGTCGGGCCAGCAATCTGTGTTTTAACAAGTACCCCCCCCCCTTATCCCTCCCTCCGGCCCCACCAGGTGATGCACTCAAGATTGAGAATGGCTGTCAGAGAACCTGGGGCACTCCTGTGAGCTGACCCCCTCTACCCAGGAGTCTCTAACTCAGACCCTTTCCCCAGCTTTGGCTCAGCCCCGACTCCCTTGGGGACCATTCATCACCCTGGTGCCGCCCCTGAGACATGAACAACAGCACAGATGCACCTGCTTTTCCTGCAGCTGGCACAGCCTTCACTGGAACAATTTCCTTCCTGCTTTATTGTTTCCCAATCTTTCAGGCATTGAGTTGATTAAATTCAGAGGAAGAAATAGGTCAAATCCTCTGTTCCATAAAAACGAATTACCTTCTCTGTCCTCCTCATTTTGTCCTGTGAGGTGGGGTAATCTTTTCCTTCCCTTTTCTCAGCATGGTCTTCTACGTTGTCAAGGCCCCTCTCTATAGGGCAGGGTGGCAGGAGGACCTCAGATGTGTGTAGGTACCCCAAGAGGTGTCTCTGATCTCTGAGAAAAACCACTATCTCTGAAGGGAGAGTCACAGGACTTTATAAGCCATCTTGCTTTGCTCAGCCTTTGATACGGCAGCATATACACTGATGGCGGCAGGACAAGCCCAAAGACCCAGAGTGGGGTTTTTGGAGGGTCCTTGGCAGGATGCAAATCAAATGTGAGCCAGCAGGAGGCAAAAGAAGAGTTTGCTGAAAATATGTACAGAGAGAGATACAGACAGAGCATCTGGGACACTCGGAAAGGGAAAGAGGAAGTCTTGTCTTTGCTTGGGCTCTGGGGTTTTTACTGATTGCCTGGTGCACTTGTCCTCTCAGACATCCAGAAACATGTCAGAATGAGGACAAGATCCAAGTGGACATTGTAAGTCACCTATTCCCTGAAACCAGGGGTCTCGTTGAGATGTCTAGCACCAGTGGTCTGAAATACGCAGGATAACTTCCTTCCTTCCTCTGGTCTTTCTCAGCTGGTCCTTCCTTAGATGTTATCTATTCTAGAGAAATCATTAACTCCTTGTCTCTTACAAGGAGGGCATCTACTATTTGCTTTACAAGGCATGTGTAGAGTGAGGTGGGGGTGCAGGCCCTGGCAAGAATAGAAGCCAGAAAAGAAGCAGAGGGGGAAAAATATCCAGCTTTTCCCCTCCTGGGGGTCCCTTCAGTTTCTCTGTCTCGGTATCACTGTTTCCTGCAGGGGCTTCTTCGTCTCCTTTCCATCTCCGGTCGTCAGTCATGCTGATTTCAGCCAGTTCATGCGTCAGCTTCCTACCTGCCAAGGAAGCCGAATCATTTTGTCTGCTCCACGCCCACCTCTCAGAGCAGCTCTACTGTGGCATTCCCTGGGTTATCCCCATCCTCTGAAACTTCCAGCCAACAGGCCCAAAGCTGAACATACCAGCTTTGAGGGGAGGGGGGAAAAACGTTCCCTCTACCTTTCTGAATTCTTGGCTGGGGCCCCTATTCCAAAACACAGGTTAACAAAAGAAAAACAAACAAGTTTATTAGCATGTATGTCTCATATATATGTGGGACATACCCGGGGTGGTGGGGGGGGAATTAAGAAACTTTCCAAGAGGTGGCTTAGAACTCAGGCTGAAATACCATCTTCAGCTTTAAACACAAAAGGGTATGGGAAGGAGGGTGTACAGGGATAACCAGGGAAAGTTTGGTCCGTCAGAGTTTTATTATGCAGATTTAAGCTGGTGGCTTCCCCAACAACCAACGTATCAGTCCCCTGATACGACTGATACCCCAACGTATCAGTCCCCTGATAAGACTTTTTAAAGATTCACTCATCCCTCCCTTCCAGGTATAGAAGGGAAAAAACCCTCACATATGCAGGTTTTTTTTATAAATGTAATTTTCCCTTACAAAAGGGTAACGTCTACTCTGTTTTCAGAGCTTCTCCCCGTCTACTGTTTCTTAAAATAATCAACTCAAAATAATCTTTATGCCAATGGGGCCTATTTGGAGATGGCAAATTCTCACCCTTCACCTTCCACAATAGCCCACTTGTTTTCTTGCCTTTCCCATCTCAGTGAATTGAACCAAAGTCTGCTGCCTCATCCGAGCTAGAAATACTTGCCTCTTCCTCATGCACATTCAGTGGGTCAGCAAGGCCTGGGGATTCTGTGCCTTCCTTCTGAATCTTTCTTCCTTGTGCCCTGAAAGCCACGTTCTTAGTGAAGGTCCTCAGTCTACTGAGACAACAGCTTCCAGGCTGGTCAGTCCTTTCTGCACCTGACCACAACTCGGCAGCTGAAGGAGATTTTTAACAACAAATCTACAGCATGGCATTTCCCTGTGAAAACTTTTTCTGGTACCACCTCCTGGATAAAGATCAACACTCTCGCAAACCAGACCCTTGAGCACCTGACCCAAACCTCTTTCCTGCATTGTTCCCAAAGCATGTTGGAGTCCAACCAAACAAAACCATTTGTCATACCCAGAACACAGGAGCCTTCCTGCCTCTGGGCCTGAGAGACCTTCCCGTGGGCCCTCCTTTCCCAGTTGGGTGATTTCCCATGCCCATGAATCCCAGCTCTACTGTCAACTCTGTAGATTTTCCTGTCTTCTCCCTGCATCCAGCCAAGCCTGGTCCTTGTCCCCTGTGCACCTTCAGTAGATCTTAAATGAGGGCCCCTTCTACTAGAGGAGGATATGGTGGTCTCTCATTTGCCTCAGCACCCCTGGGGCCCAATGCAGACACCAACCAATACTGCGGAGATCAACCCCTTTCCAGGCACTGGGGAGGAGAACATTTTACTCTACTCTCTTAGGTTACCTAAGTCTGAAAATTAAGCTGACAAGGACAGATGAACAGGAGAAAAACCTACACATTTTTTAATGTGTAGGTAAGTCTTCACCAGAGAGAAAAGTAACCAGAGCAGGAAGCTTTTATGTCATTTAGACAAAGGAACAGTGACTTCATGAAGAATTGACAAAACAAAGAGATTTAGGCCTCAGGGTAATCCAACTAGGGCTAGGTAGTCCTTGGAAGATAAGGGTTAGTTTAACAAGATTTGTTTGTAGATTGCTCTGATCCCTTCTCTGTGGAGTCTGACTTCAGTAAAAGAAGAATTTATATCCTGCTGCTAGTCAGAAATGGGGGAGTTTTTCCCTCTGGGTTTGTTGCTAACTGCCTTCAGCTCAATTATTTTTGAGGTTTACGGATTTATTTTATTTTTATTTATTCTTAAGATTTTATTTATTTGAGAGAGAGAGAGAATAAGTGGGAGGGAGAGAGAGAGAGAGAGAGCCTGTGCCTGTGCACAGGAGCAGGGGAAGGGGGAGGGGGGAGGGAGGAGCAGGGAAAGAGGAGCGGGGAGGGAGGAGCAGGCTCTTCCCTGAGCAAAGAGCCTGATGTGGGGCTCCATCCCAGAACCCTGGGATCATGACCTGAGCCGAAGGCAGACATTTAACTGAGCCACCCAAGAGCCCAAGGTTTATTGATTTATTTTAGAGACAGAGAGCACTTGCACATGGTGGAGGGGGGAGAGGGAGAAAGAATCTCAAGCAGAGCCAACACAGGCCTCAATCTCTCAACCCCGAGCCAAAATCACTCGGGCAACCTCAAAATAACTTTTATGTCAAAGAGATATATTTTGGGGGGTGACCTATCCTGGTTTCCTTCATGGGCTACCTCATAGCCACAGAGTCCCACATCTGAAAATGAAGAGTTGTAAATCCAGCTCCAAACCTAACAAATCCAGAAGCCCAGAGCAGGCCCAGCATTTTGCCCAAGTTCCCAGGGCACCAGCTGTGCCGCCATCCAATCCACACTGGGTTTCTTAGACAACATGTACCCTCTTAAGAAGCTGAGAACGGAAACCCTCTATCCCCAAACCCCACAGCTTACTGTCTGCACGAATGGTCCTCACTCTTCTGTCACCTTCCTTAGCGTAACTTTACGAGTCCAGAGACTCTGACCTTGGAAAAGCAAAGGAGCAAAACTTTGTTTCATTATAGAAATTCTGGAAAGTCTTGTCAGATCATCAGCGGATCATCACATTCCTAGATTCCCCTTACCTTGTTGCGTCCCCCAGTCATAGACTAGGATAATCCTTACCCAAATCCTAACCCAATCCTTACCTAGTCCTAACCAAACCTCCTTCTCCCCACACGGAAAGACCTACCTTAGGGGCGTGTGGCTGCTCAGTCAGTAGAGAATGCATCTCTTGATCTTGGCGGTTCTAAGTTCAAGCCCCAGACTGGGTGTAGAGATGACTTAAACATAAGACAATCTTAAGACAAAACAAAACAAAAAACACCTTACCTGAAACCAGACCTCAGCGTCTTTATCAGACCGTCCCCTTTCCCTATTGAGACACTATCAGACTTCCGTCTGGTGGTCAGCAATAAACTCATCTTCGCCTTATTAACAGGTTGTTTGGGAAGCCGGCAGTCAACAAGGATTTGTCTTCTCCAGGCTTCTCCTACCTAACAAGAAGACTGTTAGTTTGCATTCAAAGGGAGTTTGGTTCTCTCACCAAATTCGACAGTGAAATTCTTTATCTTTAGAGATAATGCCGGTGTGCTTTGAGAAGCCTGGCTTCGGCACTGAGACAGCGATGCTTCCCATCTCTAGATCCTTTGGCTCCTTCCCAGCGGCCAAACCCACCTGCGGCTGGAAATGCGATGACGTGGTGCCTTCTGAGAATTTACCAGCAGAGGGAGCTCTTGAAAAACGAATTACTTGGAAGCCGCTTTTCAGGGACTGGAAAATTCCCACACAGGAGGCACCACTTAATTTTAATTATTGTAATTAATGGTAAATGCAAGTGGAGCTTCCACAGGACATAAACCAGAACAGGGACAGAGTGATAGAGGTGCCAACGGCGGGAAACCCAGCGGAGAGCCTTCCCCAAGTGGTGCTCAGATGAGGATTTAAAGCCTCTAGTGGGGGTTGCCTCCTTACCCAGACTCCTGCAATAATAGAATTTTCCCCCAAGTAATTCTGAAACCTGCCACATTTAACTCGTGCCACATCAAAGTCGAAACTACTTACTCTGCGGCTCCTGAGAAATTATTCTGGACATTCATGCAGAAAGTCCCTCTAAGCCAGGAGCTGGCAAAAGTTCTTCTGGTAATAATAGGTATTTTCACTTTCACAGGCTATGCAGTTTCTGCCATAACTTCCCAAATCTGTCATTGTAGCTCAAAAGCAGGCACAAAAATTACACAACGTATGGGTGTGGCTGTTTCCCGACAAAACTTCACTTATGGACCCTGAAATTTAAGATTCTAATTTTCACAATTCACAAATGTCACTCTTCTTTTGACTTTTTTTCCTCCCCGCCCATTTAAAAATGTAAAAACCATTTTTAATTTGTAGGCCATCACAAAGACCAGATTTGGCCCATAGCCTGTGGTTTGCCCAACTCCCGCTCTAAGCCATCCGTTGGCCCAAACTTTTAACTCCCTCTGTAATTGCAACACCTCTTCTCGGACAAAATATCTCTGTGAATTTTTCTCCCCAAGCCTATCCAGGAATATCCTCCAAGAACGATGAAGGAAACAAAACAGTTCTTTGAGGTCCTACTACGACTGAGTCGAAAGCTGTGGAAAATTCCGCCCTGGGTACAGGGGTTCATTAAAAACAAGTGATTTTCAAGAGTCGACACAGCTCACTGCTTTGTCTGGTGTGACTATTTGTTGCAAAACGCATGTTTTGCTGGGGAGGCTCTCCTGCATCAGCTCTGAGAGAGCAGAGAGAGTGTAAGCAAAGCCACATTCACCGTGGTCTTGGACGTGCGTGTGACTGAACTTCTTCAGTGGCTCTTTCCTTCTCTGTAAAGTGAGACGATAATACTCTCTATCTCTCTATCCTAAGGGACATTAAGGAGGACGCCAAGAAACTGAAATGTAGCAGGCACTAACTAACTGGACGGTAGCTTTCATTACCCAGAAGATAGAAGTGACCCCTCAGAAATACTTCGTCAGTGTACAGGAACCAGCATATGCTCCAGCGTTAGCACTGGGTTATACAGTGCTTTAGTCTATCTGGGCGGCTATTATCATGGAATATAATGGAATATAATGTCCATGGGGGCTGGACACCAGAGCCGGGGTAGATTATAAACAGAAATGTATTGCTCACAGTTCTGCAGGCTGGGAAGTTCAAGATCAAGAGGCTGGGAGATTCGGTGTCTCGTGAGGACCTGCTTCCTGGCTCACAGGCAGCTGTCTTTTCTGTGTCCTCACGCGGTGGAAGGAATGAAGGACCATTCCGGAGTTTCTTTGCTAAGGGCACTAATCCCATTCATAACCTGATCACCTCTTAAATGCCAAATACCATCCCATTGGGAGTTAAGATTTCAACAGATGAGTTTCGGGGGCCACAAACATTCCGTGTATAGATACGGTAATATGAATGGATGGTAAGATCCTGGAGATTAGGGAACACACCAAGTTCCTCTTCTTCTGACTCGCTTAATCACTGCCTGGCATCTAAGGGAGAAACACCTGTGCCTTGATGGAAAGCCATGCATCTCTCTGAGCACATTCTTCCCACTTACCTGATTCTGATCCCATGGGGTTCTGCACCTTTTCCTGCCTTTGAGCTATTTTAGAGCCCTGTGAGTTATGGATAACTGATAGCCATGTGAAATGCTTCTTACTTTACACATGCAACTCAATTCTGTCTTGGGGAGACAACTGACTTCCCTCTCCCTTTGTGAAAGTAGACAGTTTTGTACCATTTGCAAATTCATTTCAGTATTTCTGATCTGCAAATATCTCTGCTTTTTGCCTTCTGCTTTGAAACAGTTTGGAGTGTCTACCTGATTTCCTTATCAATAATGAGTTAAATAAAACCTTTGATATATCTGTATTTTACACCTGTGTGAGTCATGATTTTTAACTATTCTGTGGAAAATTATCTCCTCACACACCATTTAATCATGAATCTGAATTCAGTAATGTCTTTTTGGAAAACATTTGAACAGCATCCTAGGGGATAACTTAACATATTTCTTGTCCTTTTGAATCATCTCCTTTTATATTCTTATGTTCCACTTATATTCTCTTATATTCTACTCAGGACTCTGACACTAAATAGTTATAAGACTTTGAATGACACGTTTCCTCATCTGCAAAACAAGAGGTTGAAGGAGAAACATCATAAAGTGGCAGTTTTCAAACTTTACAGTTGAAGGAACCCTTCACACTTTTAAAATTATTGAGAACCCTTGAATGATTAGGGCTTGGCATATGTGGGTTACATCTATGGCCGTTCATCACATTGGAAATTAAAACAGAATTTTTTTTAAATATGCATTTACTAATTCATTGAAGTAACAATAACAAACCCATCACATGTTAATAAAATAACATTTTTATGAAATGTAACTATGTTCTAAAACAAAAAATACAGTGAGACAGACGACATTTACATTTTTGCAAATCCTTTTCTTGCTTGGCTTAATACAAGTGCTGGATACTCATATGTGCATTTGCATTCAATCTACTGTGACGTCAATATTACGTAGGCTCTAGAAGCTCTATTGTACACTCGTGAGAGAATGAGAATAGAAAAGGCAAATCATCCCATAGCATTATAATTTTGAGCAATCAAACCCACAGAAAGGATTTCAGGACCCTCAGGAGTTCTGGAAATATTCTTTGAGACCAGCTTTTGTAAAGACAACGAAGATGTCCCACAGGTGGAAGCAGTGATTTTTTGATGATGGGATGTACCAGTGCATCATGCAGACCCCTTTCTTAAAGCGACAGTTTGCTTTTGCGAACAGTCTGGAACAGTAAGCTTTTGCTCCTGTGTGTCCTTAGGCAAATGCAAGAGCATCTGTTGCTCTGTGCTGGGATCCTGTGTGACAGGCTGTGGTGGGATGTTGCATATTCCTGGAGTAGGGACAATAATGAGGTGGGGGTGAGGAGGGGAAAGGGAATGGGTACCTTTTTTATCTCTTTCCAAGAAGCTCTGGGTGAATTCTTGAAACTGCATTTGCAAGGGCCTCTGTCCTGAGATTCTTCCTGATCCCTTCTCAAATCAGGGCTTTTGGAATGAACCCCTGGAAGCTTCCATTGCCTTCCATACCCTGCTTCTGACTACGAGGGTCACTGGGCTCTGAGATTACAGGCAAGCAGTTGTTAGAACAGCAGTTGGAAAGGGAAGGGATTTTCCCTTCCTGAAAGTCCTCAAAAAAATAAACACTTCGGACCTTTCCCATCACTCTTCCTTCATGGTTTTCCCTGCATGGGCTCCTCTAAGCAGGAAGTTATTTCTTGTGTGAGTGACCACGTGATGACAGTGAAGAAAAGGCAAGGATTGACAAGAAAGAGTCCCCAGATTTCGTCTTTCCAGAAAAACAGTCCAGAGGTTTGATATTTACAAAAAATCTACTCATTCTATGAATGAGAACAGATTCAGAACTTTCTAATAGCCTGCTTCTCAAGTACTGGCCTTCCAATATCTACGATGAGATAGTAATGAACGGTTAAACTTTTGGGATCAAGACAGATGTAGGTTCTTATCCTTGATCTCCACTTGATAGCAATGGGAACTTGGGGGACGTGTCAACCTTTCCAGATCTCAAAGTCCTCAGTGTAAAATGGAGGCAAATTAGTTTGAATGTCTCCTGAAACTGACCCTGGATCAAGACCTTGGGGGAACATAGTTGAATGGTGGTGAGGGTTATCTCAGAAAGCAGAAAAGTAGGAAGAAAAAAAAAAAAGGAGACAGATAAGAAGGGAAAAAAAACCAATAGGGTATATTCCTGGGCTGGTTACTATTCTGGACAATTGAGGCTCAATCCTGCCAGAGACCCTCTGAGAAACAATATGAAATGTACCCCCAGAATTATCCTCTGAAGGGTAGGTGCCAGAGACATTAATCTCCTCCCTCATTGGTTGAGGACTGCCCTGGGTGGTGGGAGGAATGAATTTTCCCTGGGAAAAATGAATCTTCACCACAAACTGTGGCTGAAATCAAAGTGGGTCACAGGCTGTGACATGAGGCACATAAGATATCTGCTCTGAGACAGATGACATCCATGTCATAGAGCCACCATGAGCATGAAATGCAACAGTATCTTAAAATGTTGAGCATTGTGTCTGGCACGCAGTTAGGTGCCCAATCAGTGTTGGCATGATTGTTGCAGCTGCTATTATGGTGATCATCCTTGTGACCATACTCATGCACTTTCTTGAATGAGAGACATGGGGGTAACTTGATGGCTTAGGGGGCTCCAGGAATGATCTATAGTCCATAGCCTATGTCTTCCATACTACAGCATCTAGGATTTACCATGACCTACGGCCAATTGTGATTATCACGGTACTCTGATTTTCTCCTTTTTTGTTTGTGCATGTGTGTGTTTTGCTCAAATCTGGAACGAAGATAAGGTACATTCTCTCAGTTGTGTGGGGTGGTAAAAAGGTTGCTAGCATGGCCCCAAAGCACCACTGTCTAATCACACTTCCTGTAATGATGGAGATGTTCTAGATCTCTGCTATCCTATATGGTAGCCTCTTGGACACTTGAAATGTGGCTAGTGTGGCTGAAGCACTGAATCTTTGCTTTTATTTCATACTACTTAATTTCTGTATCAGTTTAAATAGCCACAAAGAGACCCAGGAGAGGTCACTTAAGGAGAGTGTTCCCAGCACATCTTGGACAAGATCCTGTCCCTGGGCCAAAGATGAAGGCCACGTGGCCAGGGGTGTAATTCACCTGGCCCCTGGTCCCGCAGGTACCCACTAGATCTCACTTCTGGTTTGGAGGATGGTGGTGGTATCAATGGGGCCAAGGCGCTGCCGGCGGAAGAGAATGGAGACCTGACAACACTAGCCAGCACTGTCTCGGGGGAAGCGAGACCACGAGCTCAGTGCAGTTTGGATCATCGCTCTGCGCACAGAGCCAGCTGCTGACCATCGTGCAGCAGGGAGTCGCCTTATTAGCTGCCGC
Organism: Mustela nivalis; assembly: GCF_964662115.1. Classification (NCBI taxonomy): domain Eukaryota; kingdom Metazoa; phylum Chordata; class Mammalia; order Carnivora; family Mustelidae; genus Mustela; species Mustela nivalis. The sequence goes on from NC_139025.1 coordinate 46,981,940, forward strand.
TGGCAGCCTGGCAAGACCAGCATTTACTGGTTGCGCCTCTGCATTGGCCCATTTCTCTCTGCAGGCACGTGGGCTGTGCTGGACACACAGTACTTGGCAATGATATTAACGTCCCCCACTGTTGTGTGAGGTCCTGAGGGTTGTTCACCTGGGGTTTTCTACTCTCAGGAAAATAAAGATTTACCCATAAAGACAAGATTTTCATATAGTAAGTACAGATTCCAACCTCGCCACCCCCCCCCTCGTCCCCTCAGCTTCCTGTGTTCTACAACTGGTCATTCCGATTGGTAATTGACTATTTCCTGGTTTCCTTCCTCCACTAAACCACAAAGCACGTGAAGGCACGCATGTGGTGTCTACCCCAGCACATGCCTCAAGCACAGTCAAATGCCCAAATTATTTGAGGCTGATGACAAGGGCAATAGGAGTTGAGAGGAAAGAGAGAAGTATTTCTTGAAGTCATTCACTGACAATACGGAGTTCAGACAAGATTTGAAAAATGAGCAAGATTTATTTACTTGAGGGGCTGAGTAATGGCATTCCAGGGGAGTAATGTCATAAACCAAAACATGGAGGTAGGATTGAAAATACTATATTTATGGGAGACTGGATGAACCGCAAGGAAGTTTAGAAAAGAAGGTAGAATTAGTAGAGTGGTACTTGCCTCCCCAGGGCTGGAGTGTGGATCTGCTGGGTTGGGAAGAGCACCACGAGGCACTGCACCCTGGTGTCTGAGCGTGCTGGAACTGGAGGGTGCCTCCAGGAGTCTGGCAAGGTGGGGTAGGCATCGGTTTTTTCTGCCTTTGACCTTCCATCTCTCTCTCCCTCTAGTGGTCTTGATTCAATCTCCTTAGATCTGCTGTTCTGCCCCTGTGGTACAGTGACCCCACCTCCATGCCTGATGTGACCAAATCAGATCCAGCCAATGAGAGTCTGAGATAGTGTTGCAAGGACACAACCAGGGACTTATGCTGGAGCTGTTATTATCTTCTGTGATTGCTCAGCCGGTGAGAGCAAGCCTGGAATCGCTGATACTATATTGAGGCTGCAGGGGAGAGTCCGTCTGAGACTTAAACCAATGCAGGGGGAAGCAGGACCAAAGGATAAATGGAGACATCTGATGACATCATCTTGGCACCTGGATCCAGCTGAACCTGAAGGGGGACCTCTTTCAGAGCTCTCCCATTATTAGCCAGTTTCAGTTAGGTTCCTGCCACTTGCAACCAAAGGAGTCCTGACTAACGAATACCTGGGGTCAGTGGGATGGTTCAGAGTGGAAGGTGATGAGGCGATAAGCCACACCAGTAGATGTGATAGGAATTCAAATGTGAGGTACCGAGGGTCTGAACAGGGAGTGTGAGGGCCGAGAGGAAAGGAGGTGAGTCAAGTGGTGAGAAGGAAATATTGAGAATTTTCCTCTCTTTGAAAGTTGTGCAAGCAGTGTCTAATGATTCTTTATCACCTCTTCCTTCAAGATGCCTTCATACCCTCTCTCTTTCATTCAGTTTTGACAAGTTGGTGAAGCAATGAGGCAGGTATTCTTGTCCCCATCCTATAGTGTGGAGAAGTCAGAGGCTTGCTTGCCCAAGGTCATGGGGGAATTCTGGGGCCTAGCTCTGATGCTCTAGCTCATGCTAGTTGGACTCCTACATGGGTACAGTATGAAGTCACAGGCACCGTCTCTCTGTCACCTCAGGATGGAGGTGCACCCCCACCCCCAGGACATGGAGAAACAGTAGGAGTCCTTACCAAGGAAAGGCCCGGGAGCCCATGACCCTTTTCATTAAAAATAAATTCTGCCTGAGTCTCCTGGTTCTAAATAGAAGAAAATGTAGATTTGGGGCAGAACCGAAGGGAAAGGGATTTCCCTTGGCAAATTATTTGCAATTTGTGGATTGGAGCTGACCCAGCTCCAATTCCCACGTCATTGTGAGAGCTGTCTAAAATGTGACCAGCTTATTAAAGAACCAGAGCTGGAGGCCATCCTTTCACATGGGCTCAACAAAACAGGAGCAGAGGCAAAAACCACCAGCTGCCTCGACTCCGTGTCTCATGGAGACACGGAGAATCTGTCTACCTTTTCACCCACAGGTTCTATGTCTACTCCTTGTCAGGCACTTCCTGTGGCTGTGGGAATAAGTGAGCATACATACGACTGGTCTGTGCCTTCCCTTAGGCATTGTGAAAAGCTCTCTGTCATAAATACTCAAGTAGGCGGTCCTCGGGTTCCAGCATGCAGTGGGGCCCATGTATTTAAGTGCCCCTGCCAGAGATTCTGAGTTGGGGCCCATCATCTGTCTCCCCACTTGCGATTCGGAAGCAGGGCCCCCTGTCTGTGAAACAATGATCTAAGTGGACAAGTGCACTAACTCCAAGTGGCCCCTTTCATCAGTTTTAAAGACGTGGCTGTCCCTGACACAACTCCTGGGAGAGCCCGCCCTTCCTTCTTTCCTAACGGAGTCTATTACTCACGGCATCATTTGATGAGCCTACAGAAGGTTTTGTTGACTGAGACTATCTCTGACGAGCTGCTGAATCTAGAATTCTAAGCATTTTGTCTTCTCCAGAACTCCTTTTAAGTCATGAACAATTTATGGAGGACAGCACTGTGTTTTTTTGTTGGTTGTTGCTTTGTTTTGGTGAAGGAAACCCCCCCCCCCCCCCCCAGTGCATCATGCTAGAGTGTAGCTCGTGTCCTCATGGTCCAGCCTGCCAGAGCCCTGGGCTCTTCTGCATCACCTTTCTTTGTCCCCAGGCATGAGCCTTTAAGACACAGAGACCCAGGGAGACAGGCTTTTAGAGTCTCATGTGAGCCCTTCCTGAGAACACTTCTGTTAACAAAATCCTAAAAAAAATCAATGGATTCCTGTCTCCCCACCCGTTATGTGTTATCATCCTTCTCAAATTAACCATGGAATCGATGGGCAAGCGGGCCCTCAGGCCCTCATAATGAACTTGACTGCATATGAAATGAATTTGAAAATTCCATTTATTAAAACAAATACATTGTCCATGTGGGATGAAAATGTGCACATCACATTCAGGTTTTCCTGCTTTAACATTCCTGTATTTCCCTCTCTTTGAAAGACACACTCCACAGATCTTATATAGGAAAAAATGTGAACAATCCTTGGGTTGGGAAAACATTAATGATATGTAACAATTCACCATTGCCAGGAGCAGCTTGAAGCAAACATTTGAAAACAAAAACAGAAGCAAAAACAAGAAAGCTACAAAAATCTAAGCATGCTCGATTTCCCCAAATCCCATTTGTGAATAGGAGTATCTCGAGAAATGGTTTTTAATTTTTCCTGGGTAAGCCATCTCTTTCAAATATTATTATAAAAATTAACATTGGGTCAAGGTACTGTTTTGGAACCTCTAATTTAAATTAAATTGTTCTTGGTTTAAAGTAAGAAAGAAAAGAAAAGAAAAAGAAAGGGAGGGAGTAATGGAGGAAGGAAGGGAGAGAGAGAAAGAAAGGAAGCAAGGAAGGAAGAATAAATAAATAGAGTTAATATTGAAGACAAAGCAAGATTTTTTTTTCTTAATGTGAGGGTTATTGTTACAGTTTAAGCTAACTGCATGACAGATTTCTATTACTACCCAATACGTTATATACAGAAATTAGGGCCCTGAAAAATTAAGTTAATATTTCCTATTAGTTATTCCTTAAGATAAAATTATGCTGGTGGACATGATTGTTGAATCTCGAACAGAATTAAAGCTCTTTAGAGGTATAAGTCATCAGAAGATTTCTTTTCCCCTTAACAAGTAAAAATACCAATAAGCAAAAACTCATATAAAGACTGACTTTATAGTACCATAGTACAGGACATGGAAGTTATGAAAAAGCCAAAACATTTTCCTTAAACTTAATTTCAGATGGGCTGTATATTTTCTGCTTTTCCTCTTTTGTAAACAAGGTCACAAGTTTGGAACTTCCTTAACTTTTAATTACCAGAGCCATATTACAGTGCTTTCTTCAAGTTTTAATTCCATTTTAATTGCTCCAAAGATCAAGATTTACCTAAAAACATAAGCATCCCTCTAAGAAAAATAAATGGTGTGGATTATGAAAATCCTTGGGGTCTTACAATGACGCTTTAATCACCATCAAAAGGTGCTTTATTCACACTAGTTTTTAGGTGACCACATACTCAATTCCTGTTTTGGATAATTTTTAAAATGTGATATGGTTTTAGCTGATTCCACGGTATTATGAAGCTAATGGTACAACACTGTATATAGTTTAATGAATACTTGGCCAGGGTCTTCCCACTAAATCTTCATTAGTGTCTCTCTGACTGTAACAACATCGCAAGGTTTGAACAGAAGTACCCGGTTGTAGAAGTAGTGTCATACATTTTGCAAGTATCTCAGCATTCCTTTGCCCCTGCCCCAGTTGGATATATTTATTTTTTTTACCATCATGCCCTTAAAAAGGAGCTAAGGAAAACATTTACTAACTCTTTCTAAATCTGTCCTTGGCCTACTAAGTTTTTATATCTTCTCTTTTCCTTCCTCACCTTTTTTTTTTTTTTTTAAACAGAAGGAAGAGAAGGGAAAGAGAATAGAATTAAATTGGATATGGTCTTTTGCAATTCCAAAGTAAACAGCGAGCTGTAAGACCGGTCCTCTTTCGCATGGGAATGGCACAGGAAAAAGTGATACAGGTTTCCAGTACCTTCCCTGGCTGATGAAGGCTAGAGCTGAAATGAAAAATCAGTTTCAATATCACCTCTCAGGAAGAGAGAGCTCTAGCTAGAAGGAAGTTGTAAAGAAAGACTGAGAGACTCTAACGAACAAGATGGAGAACAAAGCCAGAAAAGGCTCTTTTGAGAAATTGGGGGAGTGAAAAACAAAGACTATCCCAGTGGCAAGAGAGAGCCAGAACCCCTTCTGGTGGTGCTGGTGGGCCCCTACCTGCCTCCTTCTCCCTGGCAGGTGAACAGCCGGGATTCTGAGAATGGGTCTTCTCTCGAGCCATTGGTTTATTTCTCCTGATATTTGAACGAACAGAAAGTGTTCTTTCAATCTAAAATTTCCACAATGCAGGGAAAGATGAAATTGGCTCTTACTCTATGACAAAAAGGCCTCCTCACTGATGGTGAATCCTTCCTTCCTTCTCCTGCCCGTTGGTTCCTGTGCTGCCCTGGATCCTAGATACAATCAAAATGCTTTGGATTCGGAAAATACGTTGAAGAGGCGTTTAAGCCACCGTGAACTCAGAGGTATTTTAGGCACGGCTAAGGCTCTGAAGTCATCTCAATTTTCAAGACACTGAGTTTGTTCTTCTCCAGCTTCTTTTCCTTCTCATTCCTGTTCCAAACTTGAGTAAAACAACAAACCTTCTGAATGGATGTAACATAGGGACATTTTCATGCAGTATTACTAAAAAATCGTCACAAATATATGAAAGCACCAGTCACAACACATGATTTACTTTTACTTGCAGAATCAAAGCTATCATGTACAAATGTTAAGAATGGTGATAAGAGAACACAGACAACTGGGCATTTTTTGTTGTTAATCACCATGAGGACAAACCAAGGGGAACAGCTCCCTAAACACTTGGGTGCTCATCCTTGGAGTTCAGTCTCGTAGATAATCCAGTCTTCGCTCTGCACTACTCTAACCGGAAGGGATGGGAAGGAGAGGCAGGAGAGAAGGAAAAAAGAAAAAGGCACAAAGACTAAACATCAATGCCATTAAACCAAACCGCGGCTACACTGGACAATTCAGCTTATCAAAGGGTATTCTAAAGGCAATATTCATTCCAAGAAGGTCATACATATCTTAGCTCAGTACAGCTGTCTGTTTTTATTTTTATTTTTTTAAATATGAAGCAGAAACATAAGGTTTGGGAAGGGATAGCAGAAAAGAAATGAGGCGGATTTTATCTTTACATATTCCCCTCCTCCAGGCAGTTCTGCAGATAATCAGATCTCTTAACTCAGGATGTGGTTTGGCTTTCATTCTCATCAAGGGGACCGGTTCTTTAAACATGCATAGCCTGGAGTTTCCAGGATGGTTCTCCTCCCTCTCTTTAAATGCTGTGGACTAGAAAGGCGCCCACTTTGCTAAAAACTCAACAACAGTGTCCCAGGAGCCCTGAGGCTCTACAGGCTCCTCGCGACGACTTAAAGGATGGCGCAGAAAAACTTCTTCTCCCTAAATGGGTTTTCTGAAGCCGGGACGGGGGTCAGCAGGGGGTCTTCCTTGGCATGAGCCTCGCAGTAGGCCATCAAGTCTGCGGCGGCCTTGGATACCTGAAGAGGAGGACAAAAACAACCCGACCTTAAGAGGAAGCATTTGTGGAAGCAATCCAGGCATGCGCAGGCAGCCAGGGCCGACTTCTGAGTCTAGTTGTCCCACCCCTCCATCCCCCAAGGACTTGGGCTCAGCTCTGTGGACTGCGCAGGTCACTAGCTCATGGGAAAGTGAGGCGGTGGGGGGAGAGGGAAGAGGCGCTCAAACTCCTTAGGGCCTCGGTTTCCTTCTCTGCAAAGAAGGGGGTGGGTGATCTTGATTCACGTGGCTGTCTCTGGCAGTTAAGGGACTAGGGCGAGGTGAGTGAGACTCTTAGAGCACAAACGGAATGGGGTGCTCGCTGTTAGGGTCACGTGAGGCTCAACCCTGCATTTGCACAGTCCAGACAATGCAGGTCTCCATACATTTTGTGGCTTCTTACCCACTTCACCCTAGTCCCAGCCCTGACTGCAAGGGTTAAAGGAGATAATCCATGCAAATTGCTTAGTTTCCACACATGGGAAGGGTGAAGCCATGTTAATTTCCTTTTTATTTTTATTTATGCATTTTTATGTATGTATGTATGTATTTTAAAATTGTATTTATTTGACAGAGTGAGTGCACAGGGCTGGGGGCAGGGCGGGCAAGGGCAGAGGGAGAGGAAGAAGCAGACTCCCCGCTGAGCAGGGAGCCCCTTGCGGGGCTCCATTCCAGGACCCCAGGATCATGACTTGAGTGGAAGGCAGATGCTAACTGACTGAGCCTCCCAAGCTCAGTTTTCATATATTACATCATTGCATATAATTTATTAAACATCTGAAATATATATTACTTCAGTCTGGCACTGAATCCTGTAGGGAGGAGTCCCACTGCAAGGCTGGTCAGTGATTTCAGTGATGCAGCCATTTCTCACTTTTCTGTAGCTTCGTCTTGGGAATGGTCTGGAATACCTTCCTTCAACCAGCCTTCAGAATGGCAAATTTTCACTACTCGAGGATAGACTTGATTTGGGAAAATAAACCAGAGGTCAATTTTAACTACATCTGGGGGCTAAGTGAATGATCCACCTGAGGAATGTCAATTTGGGTTCAAAAGCCATAAAGTTAAGAGTCACTTTCTCACATGACATACTTGCTCTGGAGATTATTCCAAGAGCTTTTAACATCACTGTACTCCTATGATAGCCTTTCAAAGTGACTACCAAAAGGATAGTCCTCTGTAAGAGTGGAATGGATGATACCATTGCTTAAAAAAAAAAAAAAAAATTCACTGCCCCACCCTACAGGTGGATTACACAGACCCACACAATGACGTCAGACTTGCTCTGCTAATGAGATGTGAGAGAAGTGATGTGGGTCACTTTGGGGCGGAAGCATCAAGACCCAGTGCATCGTTTGCTAAGCTCTTTCTCTCTGCCAATTTGTCCAACTGAATAATATACTGAGAACCACTTTAATGGATTTGGAGGTTTTAACAAAAGTCACAGTGGCCACACCCTTGATTTGGTCCTTGCCTTATGGCTGAGTTGATTCGAGCTGTGTCACTTAAAGGCCTTTCAATTTTATGGTTTACTGCTTTCATCTTCCAACCCTGTAAGTCTTTTCGAATTTTCAGACTCTCTGTACCTTTCATCACAGGCCAGATAGAGGCAATATTCTGGACAGAGGCTACTGCCTCTGCCAGGGTCCCTGCTCAGAGTGGCATGGCGTGGAGTGGCAGATAATCCATAAAGGGCATGTGGTGGGAGTAAGAAGTAGATCTTTGTTATTGTAAGCCCTTAAGAATGGGAGGAGAGGACCTTTTTGTTACTGCAACAAAACCTAGTCGACTCTGACTGATATAAAGAGGTATAGGTATTAGCATATCTGTTAGTCTCTTCGGTCTGCCTTAACGAATTGTCACAAACGGGTGACTTAACACAACAGAAATTTATTCTCTGACAGTGCTAAAGACTGGAAGTTCAAAATCAAGGTTTCAGTAGGATTGGTTCCCCCTTGAGGCCAAGGAGAATCTGTTTCATGCTTCTTAGCTAGCGCCTGGTAGTTTGCAACAATCCTTCGTGTCCCTTTTCTTATAAACATGCCACTCTAACCTCTGCCTGTATCTTCACATGGCCTTCTGTCTTGTGTGTCTCTGTCCTCCCTTGGCATTCTCTTCTTTGTGCCCAAATTTCCTACCTACCAATCATTGGATTGGGGCCCACCTTAATCCAGTATGAGCTCACCTCAACGTCTACAAGTATCCTACTTCCAAATAAGATCACATTCTAAGGTTCCAGGTAGGTTTAGGGTATACTGTTCGAATGGTTGTGTAAAAGTCAGTCTCACCTTTTTTTTTTTCATTTAAAAATTTTTATTAACATCTTTTCCAGCTTTATTGAGATATAATTGAATAACAGTGTGTGACTTTAAGGTGTATATTGCAATGATTTGATATATTACTGTATTATGAAACTGTGACTACAAGTTAATTAACACCTCACATAATTACCTTTTTCTGTATGTGTGTGGTGAGAACATTTCCAATCTACTCTTTTAGCAACTTGCAAGTGTATAAAACAGTATTGTTAATGATAGTCATTGTGTTGTACTTTCAGTCTCCAGAATTTATTCATCTTATAACTCAAAATTTATAGCCTTTGACCAATATCTCCCTATATCCTCACCATCCAGGGGTGGTTGCCAGGGGCTCTTTCTATGGGTTTCTATGAGTTGGATTTTTTAGGTTTCACAGGATAGCATACAGTATTTGTCTTTCTCTGTCTGACTTATCTTACTTAGCATAGCGCCCTCAAGGTCCATCATATTGTCACAAAAGGCCAGATTTCCTTTTTCATGGCTGAATAATATTCCATTATGTGTATATAAAACATCTTCTTTATTAATTCATGCACAGATGAACTCTTAGGTTGTTTCCATATCTTGATTACTATGAATAATGCTTCAATGAAAAGGGGGGTACAGATAACTCTCTGAAATTCTGATTTCCCTTGGCTATAAATCCAGAACTGGGATAGCTGGATCATACAGTAGTTCTACTTTTAACTTTCTGAGGACCCTCCATAGTGTTTTCCATAGTGGCTGCACCATTATACATGCCACCAACAGCATATAGGGTCCCCTTTTCTCTGCATCTTCACCAACACTTGTTATCACTTGTCTTTTTGATAATAGCCATCCTAACAGGTGATATTTACGATGCTTTTGATTTGCATTCTCCTAATTAGTGTCATTGAACATCTTTTCATATCCTGATTGGCCATTTATATGTCTTCTTTGGAAAAATGTCGACTCAGTTACTCTGCCCATTTTTTTAAAAATATTTTATTTATTTATTTGACAGACAGAGATCACAAGTAGGCAGAGAGGCAGGCAGAGAGAGAAGAGGAAGCATACTTCCTACAGAGCAGAAAGCCCGATGTGGGGCTCGATCCCAGGACCCTGGGATCATGACCTGAGCCGAAGGCAGAGGCTTTAACCCACTGAGCCACCCAGGCACCCCATACTCTGCCCATTTTTAATCAGATTTTTTTACTTACATGAATTCTTTATATATTTTGGATATTAACCCCTTACCATATATATCGTTTGCAAATATTTTCTCTTTTTCCAAAGGTTGCCTTTTCATTTTGTTGATTGTGTCTTTTGCTCTGCAGAACCTTTTAGTCTTATGTAGACCTCTGATTTGCTTTTGCCTTTGTTGCATGTATGTTTGCTGTCATCTTCAAGAAATCATTTCCAAGACCAGTGTCAAGTAGCTCACCTCCTTTGTCTTCTTCTAGGAGTTTTACAGCTTCAGGTCTTATATTTAAGCCTTTGATCCATTTTGAGTTAGTTTTCCTCAGTGGTGTAAGATGTGGATCTAGTTTCATTCTTTCACATATGATTATTCAATTTTCCCAACACCCGTTATTGAAGAGATAATCTTTTCCCTACTGAGTATTTTGGCTCCCTTATAAAATATTAGTTAATGGTATATACTGGGGTTGATTTCTTGGCTCTTTATTTGACTCCATTGGTCTGCGTGTCTTTTTTTTATGCCATACTGTTTTCATTACTACAGCTCTGTAAAACAGTTTGAGATCAGGAAGTGTGATGTCTCCAGTTTTGTGCTTCTCAGGATTGTTTTGGCTATTCAGGGTCTTTTGTGGTTTCATACGAATTTTATGATTTTTTTTTCTATTTCTGTGAAAAATGCCATTGGAATTTTGATATGGACTACAGGAATATGTAGATGGTTTTGGGTAGTATGGAAATTTTAACAATATTAATTCTTCTGATCTATGAACACATATAAGCTTTCCATTTATTTGTGTCTTAAATTTCTTTCATTGAGACCCTAGTTTTCAGTGTACAGTCCTTTCATATTCTTGGGTAAATCTATTCCAAAGTATTTTACTGTTTTTGATGCTATTATGAATGAGATTTTATATCTTGTTCTATTTCTTTTTTTTTTTTTTTTTGTATAAAAACACATGGATGTCTGATGCTGATTTTTATCTTGCTACTTCACTGCTTAGCTTACCTTGTTGATTAGTTCTAAGTTTTCTTGTGTGGGATCTTTACAATTTTCTACATATGACCATATCATCTTCCAACAGAGACAATTTCACTTCTTTCTAATTTGGATGCCTTTTATTTCTATTTATTGCCTGACTTCTCTGGCTAGGGCTCCTAGTACTATGTTGAATAGGAGAGGTGAAAGTGGGAACCCTTGTCTTGTTCCCGATTTTAGAAGAAAAGCTTTCGATCTTTCATCACTGAGGATGATGCTAGCTGTGGGCTTGTCATATATGGCCTTTATCACGTTGAGGTATATTTCTTCTATATCCAATTTATTGAATTTTTATCATGAAAGGATGTTGTATTTTGTTAAATGCTTTTTCTGCCTCTATTGAGATCATTATATTTTACCTTTCATTCTACTGATGTGATGTGTCACATTTATGGATTTGTTGCACCGTCTTTGCACCCCAGGGATAAATCCCACTTAACTTTGGGGTATGACCCTTTCAATGTGCTGTTGAATTTGGTTTGCTAATGTTTTGCAAAGAATTTTTGCGTATATTCACCAGGGATATTGGCCTGTAGTTTTAACTTGTAGTATCCGTATCTGGTTTTGGTAGCAGGGTAATTCTACCCTTTTATAATTAGTTTGGGAGTACTCCCTTCTCTGATTTTGAAAGAGTTTGAAAAGGATTAGCATAAATTCTTTTTTAAATATTGGGTAGAATTCACCAGGGAAACTATTTGGTCTTGGGCTTTTCCTTCTTGGGAGCTTTTTAATTACTGATTCGATCTCTTTACTCTTTTTTGGTCTGTTCAGATGTTTTATTTCTTCATGATTTAGTCTTGGAAGGGGATATGCTTCTAGGAACTTATCCATTTCTTCTAGGTTATCCAATTTATTGGCATATAATTTTTTCATACTAGTCTCTTATGACCCTTTGTTTTTCTGTGGCATCAACTTCAATGTCTTCTTTCATTTCTGGTTTTATTTGAGTCTTCCCTCTTTTTCTTCTTAGCCTTGCTAAGGATTCATCAGTTTTGTTCATCTTTTCAAAAACCAGTGCTAGGTTTCATTGATCTTTTCTATTATTTTTCCGGTCTCTATTTCATTTATTTCTGCTCTTATCTTTGTTTCTTTCCTTCTGCTAACTTCAGCCTTAATTTGATCTTTTTAGTTCCTGAGGTCTAAAGTTAGGTTACTTAGGACAGACCGACCTTCCTTCCATCCTTCCTTTTTAATGTAGGTGAAAGGAAACTTCCCTCTTTGAACTGTTTTTGGTGCATTTCATAAATTTAGGGATGTTGTGTTTCCACTTTTTTGTTTTCAGGTATTTTTTGATTTACCTTATAATTTCTTCTTTGATCTATTGGTTTGCTGTTTCATATCACTGTGGTTGGTAAAGATTCTTGGTACAATTTCAGTCTTCTTAAATTAGCTAAGACTTATCTTGGGGCCTATTATTCATCCTATCCTGAGGAATGTAGCATGTACACTTGAGAACATGTATGCTGCTGCTGTTGGATGGAAAATTGTGTACATGTCTTTTAGATCCATTTGGTCTATAGTATAGTTCAAGTCCAGGTCTGGTAATACTTGCTTTTTAAAAAAAATATTTTATTTATTTATTTGTCAGAGAGAAAGAGAGCATAAGCAGGGGGAGCAGCAGGCAGAGGAAAAAGCAGGCTCCCTGCTGAGCAAGGTGCCTAATGTGGGACTTGATCCCAGTACCCTGGAACCTGACCTGAGCCAAAGTCAGATGCTTAGCCAACTGAGCCACCCAGGCATCCCAGGTCTGGTAATATTTGCTTAATATGTTTAGGTGTTCTTGTGTTGGGTGTATATATATTTATGATGGTTATATCCTCTTGATAAATTGACCCCTTTATCATTATGTAAGGACCTCTGTCTCTTGTTACAGTTTTTGGCTTAAAGCATTGCTCTTTAATCGACACTACATCTCTTATAAAAATATTATTATGCTCCTATTATGTTTCAGATGTTGGGTTTTCTCTTTTGCTCTACACAATAATCCCGAGGTAAGAAGTGTTAAATTCCTTTCATAGGTGACAAATTAAGGCTCAGCAGATGGCTTGAGTTGTTCAATGTCATATAGCAAAGCTCTTGGCAGAAAAAGAACCGAACCCTGATGCTTTGCCATTAAGCCACAGCTATCTACATATGAGCTACTCAAATGCAGGGCTAGTTCCAAAAGCTGAAATTGAAATTCCTTGTGCATCTTTATGAAATGCGACTATGACGGAATGAAAGGAAACAGCCTGTTCTTGTCTGAGCTCCTCTAAATGAAAGCAAAGGACAGACTTTCAGACTGAATCTCAATGACTTTTTTTGTGTGTGTGCCTTTTACTTGTTTGAGCCACAGTCATTATTACTCCAAACAGGAGCTCAGCTGTAAGCAGTGAAGATTAGGCAGGAGTAATATGTAAAACTCACTTGCACCACCAGCACACACAATACAACATTCACACACAAACACAGGCATACCTCAGAAATATTGCAGGTTCAGTTCCAGATTACCACAATAAGGTGAATACCACAATAAAATGAGTCAAATGAATTTTTCAGTTCCCCAGGGCATATAAAAGTTATGTTTACACTATCCTGTTGTCTGTTAAGTGTGCAACAGCATGATGCCTAAGCAAACAATGTATATACCTTAATTCAAAAATATGTCATTGTTAAAAATTGCTAACCATCACCTGAACTTTCAGCAAGTCATAATCACTCATCACAGATCACCGAAACACATCATGAAAAAGTTTAAAATATTGCAAGAATTACCAGTATGGGATACAGAGATGTGAGGGGAGCAAATGCTGTTGGAAAAATGACACAGATAGACTTGCTCAATGCAGGGTTGCCAAAAACCCTTCAATGTGTAGAAACTGCAGTATCAGAAGGGCAGCAGAGCAAAGCGCAATAAAACAAGGTCGGCCTGTGCGTGGCAGAAATTTTTTTATGAAAATCTTTTTATGACACAGAAAGTGCTATATTGGGCAAAATGAAGAGCTTAGGAGTTGTTTACATCTTAGATTTGAACACTTGATTCCAAATACGTTCTTTCTCAAAATATTTTCTGAGTTTTATCTTGTTTTCCTTAACTAGATTGCACTTCCCTGTGGATGATAGTCCAACACATTTTCAGAATCCTAGCTGTAATGAGAATAATTACAAATATTTCTCTGCCCCTGCTATATGTCAGAACTGTGCTAATGCCTTTACATATAGTATCTTATTTAATGCTTACAACAATGTTATGGGTCATAAGCTATTACTGTCCTCATCTTGAATATGTGAATTTGAGGCTTCATTAGGAAAATGTTTGCTGTAGGTCTCACAGATCATGAGTGGGTGAGTAGGGAGTCTTAGCGTTCCTGACTTAATCCTTCTTTTCTAACCCATAGTGTCATCCTTGTCCCCTGCCTTCAATGAGTCACAGCAATGGGCAAGACTCTTTCTGACTATCCCTGCTAACGTTGTGCACACTGCATCCTTTACACTGTATATCCCTACTTCCATTAAGATTTCCCCAGTAACCCTACTCAATCTCTTTCCTGTCTTACTGCTTATTTCTCCAAAAATACCTCACATTTGTCTCCTTACTGTCATTGCTGTGGTGACAACCCAAGTTTAGGTTCCCGTCTTCTTTCTCCATGTTTACGGAAATAATTTCTTAACTAAAAAGCGATTAATTTGGGTTTTCCAAGGAGTCTGCTATAAACTGAATGTTCATAGCCTCCAAAACTTATATGTTGAAACTTAACTCCCAATGTGATGGAATTTGGAGTTCTCATGAATGGGATTAGTGCTGTAAGAGAGATCACAGAGCTCCTGTGCCCCTTTTGCCATATGAGAACATAGTGCGAAGTCAACCATCTATTAACCAGGGAGCGGGCTCTCACTACACATGGAATCTGCCAGTGCCTTGATGTTGGACTTCCCAGGCCCCAGAACTGTGAGAAAAATGTCTGTTTTTCTAAGCCACCCAGTATGGTATTCTGTTACAGCAGCTCAAATGGACTAACACAGGGTCAACAGATAGAATTCAGGGGGTGATCTGGTCTGTGAATGTTGATGATAAAAGTTACATCTTTATTTTCACTAACCTCAAATAGAGATTTAGCATTTCTGTCCATTACATTCCCAGATGTAGACAACATAAACAGTAGCATTAGCAGTCCCTCTGACTTGTTTAGCCATAGAAGTCAGATAGTTCCCATCACACCATAAGTACTGTTGTAAAGATCACAACATTTCATTTATGTTCATCCACTGTATAATTATAGACTCAATATTAGGTCTTCTATAATCAGCCAATAAAGGAGTACCTATATTACTCTATCACAAATAGTTTTCTAAAAGCTATTCTGATAAACTGTATTTCAGTATGATTAACTTCCTTTGTAATTTGAAAACATTACTCTGAGAAGGAGGCCATATGCTTCAGTAGGCTGCCAAACAGGTCTAGGGCAGAAAAAAGTTTAAGAATTTCAGTTGTAAATGAATTCCCAGCTTTTACTACTGTGCCAAGAGTAGTATTTTCCATACTGCAGCTAGAAAGTTAATTTAAAAATATAAATTGGCTCATACCACTCTTACTCAAAACTACTAATAGTTTCCCATTGTACTTTGTAGAGAACCAAAACATCTTAAAACAGCCTGCATGCTTTGGGCCTGCCCATCTTTCCAATTTCATGTGTGGCATTCCTCCCTCCTCACACACACCTCCGCTAATGTTATGGAAGCTCCAAGTTCTTTTCTGTCTCAGAGCTTCACATATACAATCCCCAGACTATTCTTTTCCTCATTTTCTCTACAGCCTGACTCCTTCTGTTCCTTTAGGTGTCAAATGAGATATTGCCTCTTTGCAGAGTCTTCAATGACCATTTCATCCAATAATGACTTTCCTCATTATGCGCTTTCATTCCATTCTTTTCCTTTATAGGAAAACACTTCTTACAATTTATAACAACAACCATTGTTTATGTTTGATATTTGCCTTTCACTTTAGACACTATACTCTAGGAAGACAGAAACTATATCTGCTTTATCTACCACTGTGTATGATCAGTGCCAGATACACGGTAGACACTCAGACAATTCCTGAAGACGTTCTCAAATATAATCTTATTCAACAAATATTCTATTCAACTAATATTTACTGAGTACCTAATACACCAGGCATAGGTCTGGATACTTGGAATAAGAAAGGAAGAAAATACACAAAGATTCCTGTCCTTGTAGAACTTATATATTTTTCCAGATTTCTAATTCAGATTATGATGAAAAAAAACACACACTAATTAAACTGGAAAAATATAGGAACAAGCAGTTTATAAATGTTAGGCAACAGGCAGCAGAGGATAGTGATCAGTGAGAGAAGGGAGACAACATAAGCCCCATGGCTGACCCAGCCGACTGTGTAAAAAGGGTTTTTAGGCCACGGTACAGGGAGGGGCCACCAAAACAGAGTTAAGGAATCTCCTTGAGTTGAGGAGAGAGTAACAGAGAAAAAAGAGCTTCACAGACACAGAAAGAGGGCGAGAGAAAGTGTGAGCACTGGAGGCCTCCAGAGAATTCCTTCTGTCTTTAGTTGAATATTGATCAGCACATATGTGGGAGAAAACTGCTTGAGGCTGTGCAAAAATATTCAGAAAGAGTCAAATGGAATAATCCCTGGTGATCAGACAGGGCTGGAGTAGTTTGTGCTTCCATGGGCAGAGTAGAAAGATCTTATAACACTGGAGGGTTGAATAGAGTCTTATAAGGAGTATTGCTTCAGGAGTGGTGCCAAATTGGCCTAGGTTAAAGGCTGTTACAGATCCACATGCCAATGTTCACTCGTAAGTCTTGAATAGACCAAAATGTTTCCAAGTAATTTAATCACACCATAGAACAAAACCCCCAAATATTAAAAGGAATACAAAAAAAAATTCTAGTATGCCACAATATCTAGAATCCAAGTGAAAAAAAAAAAAAAGAATTCAGGCATATAATTAGGTGGGAAAAAAAATCTCTCCCATATAAGGAGAAGAATTACTAAAAAGAAGACCCAGAATTGACACAGATGATTAAATTAATAGATAAGGATCTTGTTAAGATAGCTATTGTAAATACTGTCCATAAAATCAAGAAGGTAAAGGAAAGAAAAACATGAAAAGAAGAGATATGGAAGATATTTAAAAGATCCAAATCTCGGGCTCTCTGCTCAGCAGGGAGCCTGCTTCCTCCTCTCTCTCTCTGCCTGCCTCTCTGCCTACTTACGATCTCTGTCTGTCAAATAAATAAATAAAATCTTTAAAAGATCCAAATCAAATCTCTGAAGATAAATAATACACTGGATGGAATTACCAGCAGATTGAGATGCTGCAGAAGAAGAGATGATTGAACTTGAAGATAACAACAGGACTTCTCCAAAATGAAGTACACAGAGAAAGTAGACTGAAAAAATATGAATAGAACACCAGGGTAGACAATAACTTAAGGACCTGAATACATATATAATTGGGGTCTCTGAAGGACAGGAGAAAGATGGTGGGTGCAGAAGAAGGAAGAAACAATATCTGAAGACATAGCGGCTGAAAAATGCGTAATGGTTGATGAAAACAACAAACCCACAGGTTCAAGTAACTCAACAAAACCAAAATGAAGAAACAGGACTCAAACTACACCAATGAACAGCATCATCAAATTGCTGATACGGTATTTGAATGGGAGAATAGAGAGAACAGAAAAGTACAATAGTTATAGAGAATGGTAGAAGGTATGTTTTCATTAATTAACTTATTTATTTAGAGAGGGAGAGACGGGGGTGGGAGGGGTAGAGGGAGAGGGACAGAATCTCAAGCAGGCTCCATACCCACTGTGGAACCCAACATGGGCCTCAGTCTCACAACCTTGAGGTCATGACCTTAGCTGAAATCAAGACACTTAACCAACTGAGCCACCCAGGTGCCCCAGAGGGTAGTAAGTTTTATAAGAAAATGAAAAGTAGAGCAGGGTAAAAGGGATTAAGAATATGAGTGTGTGTAGGGGTTTGGGGAACTACTGGAGAAGCAGCAGCTAGGCTTAACGGAGAAGGCAATTAATCTTTGGGTGAAAACTTACAGAATGGAGGAATGGAGGGGAAGCACTGACTTGCATTGTAAAGGAGTACTCCGAATGCTGTGGGGAAAGCAGCGACTACTTTGTGGGAGTCAAGAGTCAAAGTAGAGAGTATATTTAGATAGAAAAGAGAGGAACAAGTACTGAACTCCAGAACACTTCATTGTAAGAAACTGGGGAGCCCAGGAGGAGCCAGAACAGGAAATTTAGACATAGTCCCCTGTGAGAGTGGGGACTGTTGAGAACCAAATGCTGAAGAAAATGCTTCAAGGCATAAGGAATCATCAGCCATGACAAATGTTGCCTGTAGGTCAAGTATGATGAAATGGAGAATTGACTATTGGATTTTGCCATTTGTAGTCATGAGCAACCTTGGTGAGAGCAGGCTCAAGAGAACAGTGGGGGTGAAAGCCTCACCGGAATGGGGTTACAAGCAAATGGGGTCTCCTCCTCCTTCTTCTTCATGAACAATTCAGTCTTAAAGGGATTGGGTCAGACTAAGCAAAGTGGGCTCCACACTCGATCAGGGATTCATAGTGGGAGGTCGGAGCTTGAGCAGGGTAAGGAGAGCATCTGTAAAGGATAGCCTGGTAAGGTGTGTAGGAACTCAAGTGGGATGTGAATCATCCATGTCAGGAGGAGAGGTCATGGAATGGGACCTTGGTTCTCTACAGGAGAGTTGGCCAAATACAGACCAGGGGGGCTAGGATCCTCATTGTCAGTGAAGGGAGTTACAAATATGGGAAGCAAAAAGCTAGAATATACTCTGTGGTGTAGGACAGGACCTGGTGGTGTTGGTGTGAACTCATGACTACATATATACAGATACAAAGATAAAGAAAAAAATAGACATGTATAGTGTTCTCTAACACTGTCCACTGAGAGGAACTTGGAGCAGCAACAGTTCAAACACTTCAGCAATGAGAATAAGTAGCATCCAGAGTTTCATTTCTAAATACCATTCTCAAAGGACCTAGTTAGCTCTTAGAGAAAAGGGTGATTCTAAGGTCAGGGCAGGGAAATAATAAGAGGACCCTACAACATCTTTTTGTGCCAAGCACTAAGGAAGCGGTCAAAGAAAGATGGAATCATGTCAGAAGGACGTGGTAGCTAGCTTTTCAGTCTGTGGCAATTAAGACATCGAAATAAATGATGATAGTAGCAGATTATAAACCACCGAATAAAAGAGGAAGCCATGAGTCTAATATCAATATAATTAAATACAATTTTAAAAACAAATTTTTAGTGAGGAGTTGGGTAGTGAATATAGCCTCAAGGTCTATCTCCCAAGATCCAAGTATTTATTAACTACAAAAGACAAAAGAAGAACTTTACATGAAAAAACTAGAAGATAACACCTTAATTAAGTAATGAAGCTAACATTACCAGTAAGTGACAATTTGAAATCATACACCACTGATAAAATGTAATGAGATAAAAATCCCCATCAATTCTATATTTATGTTCCCGTTTTGCTACCTGAATTTAATAATAAGGAAATATCTGACAAACCCAACTTGAGTGGTGTTCTACAAAGTGAATGTCCCGTAACCTTCAAAAGTGTCAAGGCCATGAAATTCAAGAAACTCTATGGACAGGACAACTAAATGCAACACATGATTCTGAACTGGGTCCTTTTCTCAAAGGGCTTTGAGAATAGGGCGATTTGCAATACTTAAATGGGGCCTGAGCACTAGAAAGTAGTCACGAATCAGTGTTAGTCTCTTAATTCTGATGACTGCATTATGATTATGTAGAAGAATGTTTTTACTTATAGGAAACACATACTAAAGTATTTGGTGTTGATGCAGTAACTTTTGACAACTTATTTTCAAATGGTTCAGGGGAAAACAAAATACTTTGTATGGCATTTGCAGTCCTGCTGTATCTTTGAGATTATTTCCAGAGTGAAAATAACTTTTCAAAAGAAAGAGACATTAGAGATAATGAGTATAGACAACTTCTCCAAGAAGTTCTGCAAAGCAGAGCAAACAAATGAGGCAGTTGCTGGAAGAGGAAGTGGGCAATTCAGAGGGAAAAAATAAAATTTTATTTAAGACGGAGAAATAATACTACATTTGTACACTGATGGAAATGATGACATAGAGAATCAAAATGGATGTTTCAGGATGGACAGGTGGTGGAGTGTGAGCTTGGATTAAGGGAGATGAGAACTGATGCACACGTGAAGGAATTACATTTGCTAAGAGCGTGGATCTTCTCAGATTGACCATTGTTGAAACCCAGCTATCCAGCAACCTCTTCAGCTAGACTGGGGCTAAGAAATTGGAAGTAAAGAAACAGTGACCCTAGAGAGTTCCAATAAAGTTTACCAAACTTTGATTTTAGGCTCTGAAAAAATAGGAACCGACTCTAGGCAGACATTCTGACAGCTCTGAGAAGCACTTGTCAGGATACCAATCAGACCTAAGAATTTAAACAGTCTGTAAGGATATAGTTCTGTCTTCATTACATTCTGAAATGAAGACACATTTTAAAATTGATGTCACAAAATGCTTGCAAGCCATCAGGCAAAGATGACAGGGGGTCACTGCCTCTATGTGTGGGAAGTCACATGTGTGGTAAGGGCATCAGTCATTCAGTCAAGTTCTTCAGTTGAGTTGCCTGCATTAAAGGCAACAGTCAGGGTTGACTTAACTTGAATTTGTTGCTTAAAAAGACCTCAAGGACTGTGCTGGGATGCAGGCTTGAAATGGGATGTTCATCGTTTGTCATTGGCTCGGCAATGTACCTGAGAAGACAAAAGAAACTACGAAACCTCTGGGATGAGACAGAATTTCCAAAGTAGGAGAGACTGGTCTGACATTTATCTAGAAAGGTCTTTAGCTCAGGTCAAAAGCAACTGGCTAGTTTTAAGTCTTCATATTTCTTTGAATCATTAAAATGTAATTCAAGTCAGAAAAAAATGAAAACATCCAGCTTAAACACAAGTGACTGCAGAAAAAAAATTAGGATTCTTTGAAATGCCCTGGAACCATACTGAAAATATGAGAGGTGTTATGGACAGCAAGACTACTAATGTTGAGAATGAAAGGCAGCAAGTTGCCATGATGTCTCACACCATCATGGCACCCCCATCACAGCTGGTGGCCAAAATTAAGACTAAAGGATATTTCCTGGGTGTGAAGACTGCCCAAGATCAAACTTTGATTATGACACTAGAGGAAGTAAAATTGTATAAATAAATATTGACTATTTTTTATTTATAAAATAATGAGTGAATCATCTAAGTGGTCTTCCCCTCCCCTCTCCTCCAAGGTGGTATTAAATGAATGGTACATCAATAGGATTTTTCTAAAAAATGAAATAGGAAATATTCTTGAAATTAATAACTTCAAATGAATCATCAAAAAAAGCACATTATATTTAATTTGCTCTATTTAATAAAAAGAGAAAGACATTCAAAGTGTCATCCAAAGAAGTTACATTTTTTAAGAAAGGAGATTTCATCTGGCCTGAAAACTGGGCTATTCAGAAAAATTCTTTTCCTAGGGATTTCAAATTATCAGGGTTTAACAGTACTACTGCTATAGTTCCTAGACACAATGCATAAAGCTAAGCATGTACACGGTGCTTAATAAATACGGAACTTTTTAAAAGTTATATCAACTCTCATAAAAATGAAGTGTCAAGCTTAGTTACTAATGTATGTGTGAGTTCAATTTTATGTTTTTTGCTTCATTTTCAGCAAACTGAATGAATGAGGACTGGCCAACTGTGAATATGACCCCTTCCTCTTTATGTCCTTTGACATACTACACTGATTTTATTATCTCTAAAAATACTCTCAACTGGTCAATGAGGAGGTAGTATCTCATTCTCCCCAATCAAATGCAAGCATTTTTTCAAAAATATTTATTTCAGAGAGAGAGAGAGAGAGAGTGTGTGAGTGGCAGGAGAAGCAGAGGGAGGGAATCTTTAAGCAGACTTCCCACCAAGGATGGAGCTGGATGAAGGCCTCAATCTTACCACCCATGAGATCATGACCTGGGCTGAAACCAAGAGTCAGACACTCAATCGACTGAGCCACCCAGGCGCCCCTCAAATGCAAGCATTTTAGAGAAGAGATGTTATATATTTCATTTCAAATTCTGAAAAAATACTTCAAAAGTCCCAAACCTAGGATCTATGTCCTTTCTCTACTACCAAGGATGATGTCTAACTGGTCCATTTCTCAGTACCATTTTCTGTGACGCTCAATTCCAACCTTTTATGAGTCAGTCATCAGAAAGATGATTCAATCGTTAGAAACGTTTGTGTTTGATAATTTATACATATTTGTCAGTTATGAAAATCAATCTGTTTTTATGTTGAATTATTATAAAAAGAAAGTATACAATAAATACTGGCTTCTTATAATCAAACACAACACATGAAAGTATTTACTGTACTCTCTTCATTTTTGTATTTCAATGAATTTTCTCCTATGATCACAGTTTTGTGGGGTTTTTTTAAGATTTATTTATTTTTCCAGGGAGAGAGAGAGAGAGATAGAGAGAGAATCCTCAAGCAGACTCTCTGCTGAGTGCAGAGCCCAACACAGCACTTGGTCCCAGGATCCTGAGATCATGACCTAAGCCAAAATCAAGAGCTAGACACTTAACTGACTAGGCCACCCAGTGCCCCTATGACCACACTTTTATTTGGCCAATGTGACCATGCTTGCAATTTCCTAAACCATAAATGTCATTGGAAATGTCATGTGAAATATAGCTTCTGATGTTCTGTTATGTGACATTCTAAGTACATGAACTTGAAGCTATCCACTAAAAAAAAAAAAAGTTTCTTAAATGCCTGTACACCAGCACCCTGAAGGGTACAGAGAAGTAAATTACATGGTCTTTGACTTTGAGGACTGTGTAGTTTTTGTTTTTTTTTTTTAAGATTTTATTTATTTATTTGACAGATAAAGATCACAAGTAGGCAGAGAGGCAGGCGGAGGGGTGGGGGGTGGGGGGAAGCAGGCTCCCTGCTGAGCAGAGAGCCTGATGTGGGGCTTGATCCCAGGACCCTGGGATCATGCCCTGAGCCGAAGGCAGAGGCTTTAACCCACTGAGCCACCCAGGCGCCCTGAGGACTGTATAGTCTTATGGAAAAATTTATTTGATGAAAATGAAACCAATTAGTAAACATAGTCAGAATGGCAAAATATTCATGGACAAGTGGGGACTGGAGCTGACCCCTGATTGGGGAGTACGATTTGGGGAGGATCTTAGTTGGTTGGGCTTTTGGAACGAAATATTTTAGACTGGGTGGATGACAAACAACAGAAATTTATTCCTCACAGTTCTGGAGACTGCAAAGTCTAAGATCGAGGTGCTGGCAGATTCAGTGTCTGGTGGACGTCACTTCCTGGTTTGCAGATGTCTTCTCACTATTACCTTGCATGGTGGCAGGGATGAGGGATCTCCCTGGGGTCTCTTCTAGGGACACTAATCCTATTCATGAGGGCTCACCCTCCCAATCTAATCATCTTCCTAATGCCCCACCCCCAAATATCATTATATTGGTGGTTAGGGTTTCAACAAAATCTTGAGAGGGTGGGGAGAGGCAAACATTCAGTCTGTAGTAGACAGGAAAAGAATGAGGGGAAGGGCATTCTCACTGAGGAACGCAGAATAACCAGAGGAGTGGGAATTGACATAGCATACTCTTGGGATAATAAGGGGAACAAGATGGAAAGGTCTATTAGGAATACTTGGGAGAAATGAGAAAGACATTTGACATTTTTATGTGGGGTCAATTTATGGAGCATCCAATTAGTTTAGAAGCAATCATTTCACCCATGCTTCTGGCCCTGGCTTTCTTTTGTTCTTACATCTACATTATTTTTCATGATGCTAACGATGCCCTCTGTCAAAGAGCATCTTTCTAGTTTACAATGATTCTTACTCCTCCTTAACGATGGAGTGTGGGTTAATTCCTAGAGCAGTGTTGTGGTTTGATTCTAATGTCCGTTGATTGAACTGCAGATGGTTCACTCGTTCGACTAGAACAGAGATGCCATTCTAGCAAACAGGCACTTGAGACTAAAGATAATTGAATCAACCTATCTCTTTCTTCATGGCGCTGGAAGTAACATGGGATCCTGGGAGCCGTGGGCAGCCATCATGTCTGCCACATGGAACAGGAAGCTGAGAAAACTATTCTTCCCAGGAAAAGAAAGAGACAGACGCACAGAGTGAGGCAAGGGCATGTAACAGAGCTTTCCTGGTTTCTGATGGTCTTCCAGCTCTTATTTCTATGGCTTACCTGGCTACATTTTTGCTCTTGGAATCTGAGACACACTCTATCTTTTATAATCAATCCCCTCTTCCTGCTTAAGTGAACTTGGCCTAGGCTTCTATTATTAGAAACCCAACGAGCCCTACCAGAGTGGTGAATAAATAGACTTCACCGAAACCTGCTGTCCTTTACTTTTGGACATGCTCTCTCAATTTGTGCTCTAAGGAAAAGCTTCCTTTCATCTGTCTTTGCTCCACATCTCTGTGACTATATTGCTGTCTCATACATCTGAGTGTCACAGTCTCTACGCCCCTCTCTGTCCCTGTCCCTAGATCCCTTCTCAGCTTCCTTTGATTTCTCTTTACTTTCTGTCCTTGAATGAAATGCTAACAAAGAAACACAGAAAGGCTGGGAGTATAATTTATATATGCCTGAGGCTTATGAACAGATAATGGGTTCATTAGCTCAATTCTCCCGGGGTCTGTGATGCAGAGCGATAGGACACAAGGTTTAAAAATGAATACACTATTCAGATCTTGTTATGGTACAGCTTCTCTCTGCAGCCCGAGTTATCCTGGAGGCTGCAGGAGGGATGAGGCCGCCCCTGCTGATGGGACTCTCGAAGCACCAGTGCCAGCTGTGTCCCCTGTCCCCTGCTTCTCACGGCCTCAGTCACAGTGGGCTCTGCCAGATGTACATAATGTCACTGCTGCTGTACAGAACTCGAAGCGGTCACTTCTCTGCCTGCAGAATCACATACATGGGATCTTCAGAGAAAAGCCCTTTCTTGCCGACAGGATCATGCAGGGAAAGTAGGTGGAGAAGCCTGAGTGCTCAGAAGCCTTTGAAGGGAGTCCTGAAGGCAAATAGCCAAACCCTAAACCAGCTAGCTGACAACTCTGTCAACACAGTCGCAGGTTAGCCAACAGCTTGAACTAAAAATAATCTGACACTTCACCACAGCATGCCTGCCTGGCTCTGATGTGCAGGACAAAGGCTGAGTGACAAGCTGCCGCTGTATTTCCAACAACTTGAGGTCTAACGACAGAGCAAGGGTCGAGAGATGTGGATGCGAAGATCACCTAGTAAGATCACCACCTAGTGCTCGGTTTGTTAGATAAACGCTTTCTCTTTCTTATAGTGGCCATGCCTCTGGTGTCTTGAGAAGTAGTAGAGGAAGGGAGTCAGGGTGTGGTGCTGCCTTCTTTCTGATAATATCTGGTGATCATGCTTCCTGCATATCTTATTTATGTGATAGGTCTTGTTCATATTTTTTTGTAACCCCCTCCTAAATTAGGAGATCCCTGAGGGCAAGAGCCAGGTCTTCGTCTCTCCCTCTCCACCTCTGCATCTCTAGGACCTAACATGGTCTGGCCGTTTAAAAAGCTGTCAACAAAGTACTTATTAGACAAAAGAATAAATGAACAATGGAAAACTGGCCCAAATTCAACCTTATGAGGAGGGTCTGGGAAAGCTTCTCAAAGGATGTAATGATTGATCTGAGTCTTCACGGAATTGCCAGAGTTTAAAGCAGAAGAACAGAAAGGAGGAGAGGGAATGTTCAGGCAAAAAAAGGGGATGAAGCCAAAAAGAGGGGTAGAGGTTAGAAGGACCTTCCATATTCTGTCAAAGAGTTTGAATTTTATTTTATAGGTGATGGGAATCATGAAAAGATTTTCTGTGCGAGAGGAACATAATGAGATTTTCTTAGAGAAAATTTTCTTTGGTAGCAATGTGGAGGATAATTGATGGCAGGGATGGAGACAGGGTTGAGATGGATTTCACGGATCAACTAGGAGCCCCCTGCAGTCAGTAATTCGGGTGGGGGAGGATGGAGGTCTGATTTATGGTTGAAAAGGCCTATTTCCGTCCTCTTCCTCCCACTGCTGGCTTTTCATCACCTCTAACACCATCACAACCTCCTTCAGGAGCCAGATCTGAGGACCCTGAGCAGTAAGAGAAAATGCCAACCACAATAGCGCTTCACAAATACTTTTATCTTAGTTGGGCCACCCTGAAAGGCAAAGTGACATTTTCCAGAAGGCCCATGGGCAGAAGCTTCCGCTCTCCCGACCCCTCCCAAAGAAGAACCAAATGAGGGCGCCTGGGTGGCTCAGTGGTTTAAAGCCTCTGCCTTCGGCTCAGGTCATGATCTCAGGGTTCTGGGATCGAGACCCGCATCAGGCTTTCTGCTCAGTAGGGAGCCTGCTTCCCCTTCTCTCTCTATCTGCCTCTCTGCCTACTTGTGATTTCTGTCTGTCAAATAAATAAATAACATCTTTAAAAAAAAAAAAAAAAGAAGAACCAAATGACTCTTTGATGCCATGGTCTTTGAACCCCCTCACTTCTTGCAGCAGATTCTGTGCCTACCTTCCACATTGTACTTTTTCAGCAAGAGAGTGAAAAAGAAGAGGCAAAGGGAAAAGAGGAAGGTTTTGTAAAGGAGCAAGGCAAATGGTGAGTTCCCTGTATTTATCTCATTCATGAATAAGAAGAGTTAAAGCTGTGGAAAGAAGAGAAGATGCGCCTACATGGCCCCATTATCAGAACTCAAAAAAGATTAGGACAGACAGATGCCTATGGATATTTGCTCAGCTTCTTTATGAAGAAAGACTCTCCAGTCCATAGCTGATGGGAGTTAGAAGGAGCAAACCCCAGGTGTCTGGCTGGCTCAGTTAGTAGAGCATGTATGAGACTCTTGATCTCAGGGTCATGAGTTCAAGACCCACATCAGGTGTGGAGTTTACTTAAAAAAAAAAAAAAGGAGGAGGAGGAGCAAATCTTTTCCCTAGGTTCTTCTTCTTCTTCTTTTTTTTTTTTTAAGGCTTTATTTATTTAGTTGAGAGACAGAGAGAGCATGAGCAGGAGGAAGAGAGAGAAGGAAAAGCAGACTAACCAATGAATGAGCAGGGAGCCCCACTTGGGGGTTGATTCCAGGGTCCTGGGATTATGACCTGAGCCAAAGGTGACAGTTAACTCACTGACCCAACCAGGTGCCCCTCCCTAGGTTCTTTACCATGGCTATACATTGAAACTAACTGACAACTTAAAAAAAAGGGAGGGGGGACCAAAGCTGATGCCTGATTCATACCCCAAGAGATTCTAATTTAATTGTTCTAGAGTATGGTCTTAGAATTGATCTTTCTAGAGTTCCCTGGGTAATGTGAATGTACAGGTGAGCTAAGAACCACTGTTCTAGACTGGGGGTCAGCAAACTTTTCTGTAAAAGGCCAGACAGTACATATTTTATGTTTTGTGGACCACACTGTCTTTCTTGCAACTACTCTGCTCTGCTATTGTAGTGAGAAAGTAGCCATAGACAATGTGTATATGAATGGGTTTGTTCTAATAAAACCTTGATCTGGCTCATGAGCCTTAATTTTTTGACCTTTGCTCTAGAAGCATACTTCCAAGGTTGGGTGGGTTGTTGAGGTTGCTAACTCTGGTATGGAGGAAATAGGAAAAATATTCTAGTTTTAAAAAGAATTTCACATTTGGATGAATGTTCTAGCTTTATTTTTTAGAAAATGAGATATGTTTCTAAGTTCCATTTGATAAAATACTTTCATTAGCCCGCTATGTTGTTTGACTTCTTAGGGAGACCATGTGTGATTTTTGTGTTTTGAAAGAAAAAAATCCATAAGTTATTAAATACAACCTACAGTGGTGAAGAGAAAGATTAATCATGACAGATAGACAATTAACCTTAGAACCTAAACCAAGACAGAAAAGCTAAAACCCAAATGAAAAGACAGTCTCTAAAGAATCAGGGAGGTCAGCTGGTAAGTTTTGTGTTTTCTCCAATTTCCTTGGCTAGAATTCAACCATGATCTTGTTTTTTGTTTGTCTCTTCTGCCGTTATTATTCTGTTTTAAATTCTACGTGGAGAACCAGTTTTAATTTATGCTGTCATTTTATTCTGGAGAAATTTGGAGAAGATAAAGCACATTAGAAAAATGAACTTTTTGCCTAATTATTAAGTTTCTCTCTTGCTCTCACTGCTTTCATCACTCTCCATAGAAGGGGAGTCAAGGGACAGAGGCCTGCAAACCATGCTCCTTATAATGAAGGCTGGAGGGTCTGTGTGGGTGATGTGGTCCTTACCTTTATCCTGTCGATGTTGGCTTCCATCTTCAGCTGTTCTACCAGCTTCCTGGCTTGTGCTATGCTGGCGGTATTGTTGCTAGCCATTGGAATGCTGGGTGAGTTTTTCAGATACACTAGGAAAGAACACAGGAGGGAAGAATGCATCAGGGCACTCAGGAGCTGCCAAATGTACAGGTTCATCAGCATGGGGGAACTTTGAAAGAGTGGCTGTGGTGAGGCCTGGCTCTCCCAGTCCTCTCCAGCCCCAGTCCAGTGCCAAGTCTGACTGCGGGCAGGCCAGGAGATGACATGTGCTTGTGGTTTTCCAGATCCTCCTAACCCACCCCAACACACACACACACACACCCCTCTGCACTTCTACCCCTTCTTCAGGGAAAAACAATGAAGATTGTTTACCAAATCAGTTAGAATAAGATGCGCTGCTGAATTAAGGAAGAAAGTCATTAAAATTATCTTAATGTATGAACTGAGCTCAAAATGGTAAGGGTGACAGCAGACGTTATAAGTGTTGTTATTTTTCAGGTACTACTATGGTCAGATACTCTGTTTCAGTGCCCTCAGAGGATGAAGAATGAAAGGCAAGCAGAGAGGAATGGTAAAGTAATCCCTTAGGACTAAAGATACCAAGCTTACAATGTTCTGCTGGTGGGTTCCAACACTAACTTTCTAGCTAACTGTAGCCACCTCAGTCTATCACACTGCAGAGACGCTGCATAGGATGTGTGGTTTTTCAGTGTTGTTTATCCAGCATTTAAAAAAAATATAGCCTTTTCTCTCTATTCTATTTGAAATATGGCTAGACACAACTATTTTCTTCTCTCACAGTTCTTCATCTGCAATGTCAAGGGGGAAGGATTGCCATGTCTAACTTGTTAATGACATCAATGGGTTCACTAGCAGAATTCTGTATTCAGTATAATGGACTTATTACTTTTATAAATATGGAAATGGGACACAAATGTTCAGAGAGTGGAATTCTGTATTTATGTAAATTATGAGATGGTTTCTTTGCCTCTGGGATTGCCAGATCTCCTCCCCATCCTTTCCCTACCCACTTAAGTCCTATCCCAATTTCATTTCTCTTCTAATTCTTCCTTGACCCACCATCTCAATTTTTGTTGTTGTTGTTCATCACGGAAAGTACCCTATTTTATTTATGAGGGCCCATTTCCTCCACATTCTGATCAGGTCTCGCTCCATGTCAAGGTGTCATATGCTATTTTGGGTCTGTATAAATGTGCTCTTTGAGGTCACTGACACCCCACAGTGAAGCAATGTCTGAGAGCAGCAATTTAGCTGGAGTGCATGACCCAAGAAATGAGAGGCATTCAAGCCTTGCTTCAGTCAACAGTTGAATCCTGTTCTGAAGACATATTAAAAAGTGTGACTTCTGCTAGCTTTGGGGAATATTTTTATCCAGAGGTAAAGTAAAATCAGGCAACCATCTCAAGAAGGAAAGAGGACACATAGAAAACCTGGGAAATGAAATATAATCCCTGGTAAATTCAATACAAGACTGTTACGTATTCAGTAAAATCAAAAAACAATTTTTAATTACCCAAAGAGCATAAATATGTAAATTACCTTCTTTGGTTCTTATATATATGTATCTTGTTTTTCAAGGCAAAAGAAGAAATTATGTATAAGTCTTTGTAAACAAAGAGGTCCCTTCATAGTGTTATTTTATAAAGAAAACTGCAAAATCAGCCATCCCAAAAGCATAACATTTATAGTATAATTGAAAGATAATTAACTGTTCCCTCCAGTTATTTTCAAAGGCATCAGAGACAATAAAATGGAAAGGAAGACTGAAGGGATTTTGAAGCCACAGAGATCTCTGAGCTCTACTTCCATGTGCTTGAAGATCAGTGGAGGGATCTTTATGTAAAACCAAACCAAACCAAAACAACAACAACAACAACAAGAGGCTTTAACAACTATGATTTCATCAGCATAATTAGGAACCCAATCATCTCAGCCCCACAAGGAAATTACATGTCCCCAGATCGAACAAAAATCTAACACCCGTGCAATACGTCACAGGACCAAGATGGAATCTTGATTTATCAGGAAGCATAGCCTAACTCTTTTCATTCATCCAAAGTTGGAAGTAGTCGTGATCTACAAGACCCTGGACACTGTTTTGTGAAGCTAACATTCCTTCCAAACTAGAATTTACCACACTAGAATATAGATTATCACAGAATTGCCAAATCCTCATTGGGCCTGAGGGAGATGTGGGAGTCTGGCCAGCTCTTCATCTGCCCTTGAATCTAAATCAGATTACACAGTAACCTGTGTCAGAAACCATAGCTTGCCTCCAAATACCACTTCTCCTCTTCTTTATTGGTAATAACAATTTGCTTTTCTTTTTCATAGAGCCCATGAGAACCCTGAATTTTAGCTGGGCATACTTTACTGAAATATACATTCTTCAGCCTCCTTTGCTGGTCAGTAAACTTAGACGACCAAGTTTTGGCCAATGAGTAATAAGCAGAAGTGCCCTTGAAAGGAGAAGGGTGTGCTCTTTGCCTCCCCCTCCTCCTGATACTGGCCTGGAAGACGGTCTTGTTGACCACAGAGTTTCACCTTGAACCTTTAGGTTTATACTCTGGGGGTAAGCAGGAAGGATCTGGCACATACTGGCACTGTAGGGCCACCATGCCAGCTGTGAACTGGCTATCATCTATGTGAAGAGAAATAAGTACCCACTTTGTTTACACCACCATTATTAAGAGTATTTCTGCCATTGGACAATAGATTTACCATCACCTGAGTAAATGACCCAGTATTTTCATTTGAGTATCTAGGAAATTCTATGTTCTAATGCCTATTCATGTTTCCTGGGAAAGTTATGGCTTTCTGTCTTAGGAGACTAAGATAGAAAGTGTATGAGTTTTCTATTGCTACCATATCATATTACTACAAATGTAGGAGCTTAAACAATAGGAATTTCTTATCTTGCAGTTCTGGAGGTCAGAAGTTTGGAATAGGTCTCACTGGGCTAAAAATCAAGGTATCAGCAGAGCAGTAATCCTTTTGGAGTCTGTAAGGGAAAATCTATTTCCTTGCCTCTCCCTAGCTTCTAGGGGCTACAGGCATTCTTTGGCTCTAGGTCCTATTCCTCATTTTCAAAGCCAGCAAAGGTGAGTTGAGTTATTCTTACATCATATCACTCTGACCTCTTCCACAGTCACATCCCCTTCTGACTCTGCTCTCTCCCTTCCTCCACTTTTTTTTTTTTTTTTTTTTTCAAGTGAGGAACTAAAAAAGGAATTTGTTTATTGAGGGCAAGAGGATGCAAACAATATAAAAATCAAAAGCTTATCTGACTTTTCTTTCTCTGCTTCTCAAATGGGGGTTGGATTTTATTTGTAAATTTTCTGAGGGTCCCCAACTGCCAATGGAATTCTTTATACAGAGGGAAGCTATGTGACAGATTCCTTAAGAGACCCTTCGGAAGAACTCTCATTGGGTAGGAGTGGTGCTCAATATCGCCTATTTCTTTCCCTTCTGCTTCATGTGTACTACAAAATAGTCATTGCATGCAATGGTGAGCCCTGCGATTAGCGAGAAGAAGCTCTGGAAGCCCACTTTGCCATCTCGGCACTGGTCGAGGTCCTTCATTATTTTGTCCACGACCAGAGGGTCTTTCTGATTTTCCAAAAATCCAGGGAACTCCTTTTCCATGAGTACTCGCAGGTCCTCCTTTGTTAAGTAGCCTTTTTCACCAGCAAACTTGTGAAATGTGAACATCATGGTTTCCATGGCATGTTCCATTTGAGATGGCATTTTGGTGAGGTCTGTTGAAACCTTGGCCCAAGGCGCAGCAGGGACGATTGGCTGGGTGGGACGCGCAGCCAGTGAGCGGAACGCGGCACTCTCCCTTCCTCCACTTTTAAGAACCTGGCAACTCTACTGCCCCCTACCCCAGATAACCCAGGACAACCTCCCTATCTTTAGGCCAGCTTGACTAGCATCCTTAATTCCATCTGCATCCTTAATTGCCCTTTGCCATTAACATAGTGTAGTCATACATTCCAGGAATGGAGACATGGACACTTTGGGGGGACTTCATTCTACCTACTATGGAAGAAGACCTCTGCATGGGAGAAGAGAGAAGTGGGGAGATGGGGGCTGAGATAGAAAAAGAAGAGAGAAGGGGTAGGATGCAAGTCTAGAAATGTTGGGGAGAGAAAACCTCTGAAAACTAAATGGACTTAGCAGAAAAAGTAAACACAGACTTTGGTTTTAGTTTTAGGAAGATACATCCTCAGTGTTCTAGTTTTACTATATGACCCAAAAGAATCTAGTGTTTCCTACTAGGGATTTAGCCCAAAGATGCAAATGTGGTGATCTGAAGGGGCACGTGCACCCCAATGTTTATAGCAGCAATGTCCACATTAGCTAAACTATGGAAGGAGCCCACACGTCTATTGACAGATGAATGGATAAAGAAGATGTGGTACACACACACACACACACACACACACACACACACACACAGGAATACTATTCAGCCATCAAAAAAATGAAATCTTGCCATTTGCAATGATGTGAATGGATCTAGAAGGTTATATGCTAAGTGAAATAAGTCAATCAGAAAGGACAATTATATTATCTCACTCATATGTGGAATTTAGAAAACAAAACAGAGCATGCGGGAGAGGAAAAATAGGGGAATAGAGGGAAAAATAAAACAAGATGAAACCAGAGAGGGAGACAAACCATAAGAGACTCTAAATCATAGGAAACAAACTGAGGGTTGCTGGAAGTAAGGGGCTGGAGATATGGGGTAACTGGGTGATGGACATTAAGGAGGGCATGTGATATAATGAGCACTTGGTACTATTAAATAAGACTGATGAATTGCTGACCTCTACCTCTGAAACTAATAATACATTGTATGTTAATTGAATTTAAATTTGAAAAAGTCAAGGGTCACATTTATTTATTTTTACAAATATTTATTTATTTATTTGAGAAAGAAGGTACTTGGACAATGCATCACACACACGGACACGCTCAGAATGCTTTTCATCTTATAAAACAGAAACTCTGTACCCAATAAACGGAAGTCCCATTCTTTCCGTCCCTCAGCCCCAGAAACCACCTTCTGTTTTCTGTTTCTATGATTTCGGCTACTCTAGGTATCTCGTAGAAGTAAAATCATACAGTATTTATCTTTTCATGACTGGCTTATTTCACAGAGCATAATGTCTTCAAGGTTTACATCTGTCGTAGCATGTGTCAGAATCTCCTTCCTTTTTAAGGCTGAGTAATAGTTCACTACATGTCTATACCACATTTTGCTTATCCATTCATCTGTTGAAAACACTTCCATTGCTTCCACATTTTAGCTACTGTGAATAATACTCTTATGGACAAGGATGTACAAATATCTCTTCAAGACCCTACTTTCAATTCTTTTGGGTTATATACCTAGAAGTGGAATTGCTGGGTCATATGGTAAATCTATTTTTAACTTTTTGAGAAATAGCCATCCTGATTTTTGTAGCAGCTATGCCATTTTACATTCCCACCAAAAGTGCACACGGATCCAATTTCTCATCTTCCCAACACTATTTTCCATTTTTGTTTTTTTGATCGTGGTCATCTTAACGGGTGTGAGGTGGTATCTCATTGTGGTATCTCATTTGCATTCCCTAATGATCAGTGATGTCAAGCATCTTTTCAAGTACTTATTGACTATTTGCTTATGTCCTTTGGATAAATACCTGTTCAAATCCTTTGCCCATTTAAAAAAAATATTTTATTATTTTTACATGATCTCCACACCCAAGGTAGGGCTGAAACTCACAACTCTGAGATCAAGAGCAGCACACTCCACCAACCAGGCCAGCCAGGCGCCTCCCACCTTTGCCTATTTTTGAATCAGGTTTTCTTTGGTTGTTGAGTTTTAGCTCTCTATATATTCTGAATATTGACCTCTTCTCAGATATATGGGGTTTAAATACATTTCCCTGCATTCCATAGATTGCCTTTTCACTCTGTTAATAGTGTGCTTTGTGGCACAAGAGTTTTTAATTTTCATAAAGTCCAAATTTCTTTTGTTGCCTGTGCCTCTGGTGTCATATCCAGGAAATCCAATGTTGTGAAGTTTCTGCTCTATGTTCTCCTTCTGAGAGTTATAGAGGTTTAGCTCTTACCTTTAGGTCTTTGATGCACCTTGAGTTAATTTTTGTATATGGTGTTGGGTAGGGGTTCAACTTCATTCTTTTACACATGGATACTAGTTTTCCCAGCACCATTTGTCAAAAAGATTGTCTTTTACAAGTTGAATGGTCTTGTCACCCTTCTTGAAAATCATTTAACTGTATATGTGAGGATTTATTTCTGGGCTCTCTAGTCCCAAGTTAATTCTATTCTAAGTCCCTAAATATTTTATTATTTTTGACACTACTGTCAAATGGAATTGTTTCCTTAGTATCCTTTCCAGATTGTTCCTTGTTCATGTAGACAAGTGTAGTGCTACATCACAGATTCCTAATGCGGGAGACAAAAACTTTGGTCTTTTGTCCCTACCCAAGCTGACAGCGATTGCATGTGGTGAGAAGTGTTGTTGAGAAAAGGGTGTTGCATCCTGTGAGCACATCGGGCCAAGAGAAGTTGTTGACAGAGTCCTGTTAGGTGCTTAGGCAGAAGCACAGATGCATATCAGATACGCTTTACTAAGGTTCCTGTTTCATTCTACATCTGGCTGAAATCGGGCAGACATTATTTTAAGAGGGAAGGAAATGCTTTGAATATAGCAACCACTGAAATAGCTAAAAGAAAAAGTAAAATTCTGCTGAAGTGATCAGGTGGACAAAGCTTGAAAACACAGGTGTATGTACACCCCTTTTAAAAACAAACAACAAAAAACTTTTCATTAAAAAGAGAGAGTGATTAATTCCTATAGATCGCTCTCTGCTCACCCCCCATCAGCTAGTCTTTGGATTGCCTTATGATACACCATAGTTTACCTTTGTGGGGGTCCAGCCTGGCCCCAGAACCATCAGAGGCCCACCTCAAAGATGCACCCATCTGTGGATTCCAACTCTTCTAGAAATTAGTGGGGCAGAGGGAAATAGAACCAGTGTCTGCCTCTCTTGGGGAGACTCTGAAGTCCTGAGCTCACTTCTGGAACCTCAAAACACCTCTGGGAATCAGCTGAGCTGATGATCAAAGGTTGGTAGTGCTGGTGTGACCCTCTTCCGTCTAGCAGTTGGTAGCCCCTCCCAAGTACTGAAATGGGTGACTGCACATCTCTGGATTTGAATCGGAGAGCTAGAATTCCACAGATTAATTCTTTCAGATGCCACAGCCAAGATCTCTTCTCAAAATTCGAACAGTCTACCCTCTGGAAATTCCAAATGGGATTCAATCTATTTTCCAAGCCCCACACTAAACCCACTGGCAATGGTTCTCAACCAAGGGAAGTGCAACCCCTTAGGAAGCATTTGGAAATGTGTGGGGGTGGCCTGGGTTATGACAGTCATCAGGGGTGCTAATGGCATTTAGAGAGCAGAGGCAGAAACTCTAATGCCCTGTGGAGTGCCAGACAACAGTGAATTGTACTGCTCCCAGCCCCTCCATCAGAAAGGACACTGAAAAAAAAAAAAAAACAGTCATAGATCCATGCATGAAAAATCTGCTCAGAGAAAGTACTCCACCAGGAAAGGTTCAAGGAAACTGGCTTTTATATTATGTCTTGGGATCCCTATTACCTTCCCAGGGATGAATAAGTGTTAAGTGCTCATAATTCTCATTAGCATTATTGTGCTTTATGGATATTTAGTCCCTGAAAGAGAGCACAATCTCTTGCAATGTACTGGTGGAGTGAGATTATGCTGGGTCATATCTGCCAGTAAGCAAAAAGAATACAAACAACTGAAGCTCCTAGAACAATTACAGAGCTTGTGTGAGAGAGATTGGTAGGACTCCGGAAGAATGTCCCAATTATCCCACCTGAATTCCAAGCCTGAGAATCATACAGAAGGCATTTTACTCTTTTCACTGATGAGAGAAGCACCCCTCCTCCCCCCGCCCCCTGAACATGAGAGATAGGGCTTGTTATAGAATAATAACCATTAGATGAGTTTTCTTCTTCTAAAAATACATCAAGCATTCTCATTTCTTTCAGGAGGAACTCTTCTGTTAAGAAACCATACATTTTCTTGTCATTTAGGCTTGGGAGTTAACACACAACTCCTTATTTCTGTGGCACCAAGATAAATAAATGTTTTGATAATGAGACCTTTGCCTTCTACAGTATAGGTTAATTGGGGAGGATGCCATTCTTTTCAGGTTCTAATGGTGTTTTTTAAGCACGGCATCCAGTCTTCGTTCTGGCCTTTCATTTTAATTACAACTGTGCGTTCCTTAGAACTGTGTTTTGATATCTGCAGTTGGTGGTAAGGGGGCTTGATTTACTTGTTTTATATATTTACAGGTTAAGATGACACTGGCAATAAAACAAACAATTCTAGGTTTACAGTCAAATCAGAGGTTTACAGTCTCCCAGTTATTTGATGATATCTTCATTATTCTCAATTGTCAGTTAGCCATATCGTTGGCGATCGGTTATTGGCTGGGTTTGAATTAGAGGACCATTCCTAACAATTTCAATTTGTAGTTCTTCAGAGCCTCTACAGTTAGTCACCTGGGTAAATGTTTTTGTTAATGGCTTATATATCAGCAAAAGTTCAGTTTGGTCATTTTGCCAAACTCATTTTTTGTTGTTGATTTTGTTTTTTGGATCCCTACCCTAATTCATTCTGTAGCAGGTAAGAACCACCATCACCAAATTGATGAGAGTATATATATGAAGGGTCCAGGGAAGGGTTTTCGCAGTCAGAGCACAAGTGAATTTCTGAGTTGTGGCTGCGGCGTGAGTTGAATAATAATTGTAAAAAACAGCCTGCCTTGTTTCACGGTACTTTTTTGTGAGATAGCTCCTCGTATTACCAGTTGGCCACTTTGACCTGAAAATACCAAAATAGCACATTTCCATCTCTACTAATCAGCAAACACTAATTTCTTTTTGGTTCTCCCACCACTGGGGAAATTTTAAATCAATAGAGGATTTATTTGGGAAGCTTGTTGCTTCTCCTTCAACACTTTCAAGCACCAGAGCGTCAGGGTTGGAATCTGCCCCACGGGCTCACTCTTTCCCAATCTTACGTGTTTCAACAATCGGAGCCATGACAAAGATGTCTTTTGGGTGTCATAATGTCCTGGTTTCCTCACTTGTCTTTGCTCATTTTTGAGTAGGCGTATGGAGGCTATAGAATAGGCGTATGGTGGCAAATAAAAAGGACATGAGAATGGGGAGGGGATTGTCAGGAAAAGGGTAGGATAACGGATGTCCACACAGACTTCAGCGTGGAAGCCTTTGGGGATAGTAGGTATGTATGAGAAATGATGCTGGACTCCAGGGGGCACTGGTTAGTATTTGAATAGGGGAGCGGAGGGGAGGGGAGGGAAACCCCAGGGAAGGGAGACGAGGAGTCGCAGGGGGTTCCTGAGCAGCCAGAATGCAGAGGATGAGACTGCACAACGCTGGCTAGGGATGGATTTGTAAATAAAACAAAACAGGAACCTTCCAAACCCCTTCCCCGCCTCCTCTCTCCCCTCCCCATCTTCCAATGCTTCTCATTTCTGGAAATTTGGTTTTACAGGCCAAAAGCTTTGTTCTTTTACCAGAGGACCAGGAACTCGTATTAAAAATGAGTATTAGCTTATAAACCAAGGGTCTGCCATGTGCCAGGCCCTGGGCCAAGTCCCTGTTTCATCCTCACAACCCCAGGGACGTAAGTACTGCATCCCTCGCTGGAGGAAACCAAGGTTTGGGTTATGTCAGAACATTAGAGAGATGGGTGTTTCTAAAGCAAGCCCCCACCAGGGAAAAATGTTCTTCCAGTCCTTCTCAATTTCCATTTTTAGATGCAGCAGACTGATCCTAATCTGGGGACTGTGGTATCTGTTTGGCCATTTCACAAACATAACAGCAGTTTTTATGGCCTTTGTAGCTATGGAGAGAGCTAATGGGAGTGAGATCTGGTGCAGAAGTTGTACCAAACAAAAATGTTATGGGGCCATTGGGGAAGGACATGAACCAAGGGAGCAACGTATCGACTTAAACTCTACTCGGGAAACCATGTGGTTTTGCTGGGACGTTGCCACTTACCAAATGAGAGAAAGACAAGATTGTATCTGAAATCCCTCAAATCAGCATGGGAGCCATCTATGCTGTGTAGGTGGAGAGTAAGACACAACACAGCTTCCCTGACTTACTTGGGTGCCAGAAACCATTATTTGAAAATGACAGCTCTCTGCTTTCCAGTAAACTGCTGTTTTTGAAACAACATCTCTGTGAGATGCAGCCTTCTGCTTGGAAAGAGCATCACTGGTTAGCTGCTAACCACCTTGACAAAAACATAGCCCTTGGAAAACGTGGTTCGAAATCATGGGTTTCACAGATTTTGTAAAATGAACCAGTAATGAATAGAGCATGCTGCAACTTAAAAATGACATGCGAGCTTTAGTTTTTATCGGAGCCCTGGATAATGCAGATGGCTGTATCCACAAATGGGAGCTGGCATTCTCAGATGTTAGATGGGCGTTGTTTGCATGAAAGCAAAAAGACCCGTATTTTGTATGGTATGTGCTGAATTTTCTTTAAAAAAAAAAAAAAAAAAAAAGGAAACCTTGACCGTGAACCAGTAGGGTTCCAACCGAAGAGGAAAAAACGAGCTTGTTTCCATAGAAATGGCTCTGTTAACCTACTGATGTCTAATGCTCCACAACAGCAGGCAAGGGGAAGCTGATAGTCAGAGGCCTTCTGCCTCCTTGTAGGAAATTATTTATTGGTCAATTAATTTCTCTTAAAAACAAAACAAAACAAAAAAACCAAAAAAACACTGCTTCAATTCTAAATCCTCAGTGGATCTTAAGCCTTAGGCAACCCCGGGAGTTCGGGGAGACTAGCATGCCTGTTTCCTTGCCTCTCTGCTCAAATGGATCCGTAGGCTCTCAAAACGGTAACACCCGAAGTCCTTTGGCCGAGCTCCGCAATGCAGCTTCCCTGGTAAGAACTGGAGCCCTTCCACTGATGTTTGGTACCACCATGTTGTTTAGGAATATTTCCTATGATAGAATTGATGGGTGGTACAAGATTAGAGAAACAGGTACTAGAAGACAGTAGATCTGAATTCTGGTCGATTCTGACATTCCTGGCTAGGTTGTTTTTGTTTTTGTTTGTTGGTTGGTTGGTTGATTTTGTTTTGTTTCTTTTCAGTGGGAAAAATCACTTAATCTTTCTGGTCCTCAGGAGCTCATTTGGATTGTAGGGCTGTACAAGTGTCCCTAATGTTTGTGATAACACCTTATAAAGTATGGGCTGCTACAGAAGGAACAGGCATGAGCAGGAAATGACCACCACCATTTACTGAGCAACTACTAAGCACTATAACCTAGAAACATTACATACATAATTTCCAACCCTCACAACAAGGAACATGGAAAAGGAATCAGGAACTAAGAAAGGCAGAGAGAAAAAATATCTAGGACTATGACCAACTGTGCCTCTATTAACCAGGACCTTTGGGTGGGGTGGGGGGAGGTGGGTAAATCTACACATCTGATTTCGAAATTTCTAATTTGCACTGACGATTCTTAAAGAGATGGCGAACATTTGAAAATCAATTGCAATTTAAAATTAGTAAACAAGGGGAGGCGCCTGGTGGCTCAGGGAGTTAAGCCTCTGCCTTTGGCTCAGGTCCTGATCTCAGGGTACTAGGATCGAGCCCCATATCAGGATCCCCACTCATCAGGGAGCTTGCTTGCCCCC
This sequence comes from Mustela nivalis, assembly GCF_964662115.1. Classification (NCBI taxonomy): domain Eukaryota; kingdom Metazoa; phylum Chordata; class Mammalia; order Carnivora; family Mustelidae; genus Mustela; species Mustela nivalis. The sequence continues at coordinate 47,022,030 of NC_139025.1, forward strand.
TTCTCTCTCTCTCTGCCTGCCTTTCTGCCTACTTCTGATCTCTGTTAAATAAATAAATAAATAAAACCTTAAAAAATTAGTAAACAAGGATTTATTAAGTGCTTACAGTGTGTGACTCAGAAGCATGTGCATGTGTTAAACATAGTAAGTTTCTACGGAAACTGGCCACAAAGAGAACCCTTTGGGCTCCCTCCATAATTCTAAGAAGGCACTGCTATCTTTTACTGGTCTCTTCTGGAGGGAATACTCACATCCACCTACAGTGTTTGTAAGGGTTTCCTGTGGGCACAGAATAAACTTGCAAGACAAGCACCTGAGGCTAATTGTCTTCTGCTTCCTCCTTGGGTCTATTTCCTGTGTGTGAAGACCGGCAGAGCATCACTGCATACACAGCAGCTTTTCCATCAATATCTACAGTACCTGTGGCCACCCCACCTCACCAGCCCTAGCTTTCAGCCAAAAAAGCCTGTTCTCTGTTTACCCAACATAGCCCATGCCCGAGCGTTCATGATCTCCCTGTATGGCTTATTCCCTCACGTGCACCTATGTCTTGCAGCCAGGCCCTAGCCTCCCTTCCTTGGAGAACCCTTCCTCAGCAACTACCTACCCCAGCGACCTCCTCAGGCCTTCAAACTCACACCAAACCAGGAGCCTGTGCTAGTAGAAACCAAGTCATTTCTCTGGCCTTTTAATAAATATTGCACACAGGGGCGCCTAGGTGGCTCAGTGGGTTAAAGCCTCTGCCTTCAGCTCAGGTCATGATCCCAGGATACTGGGATCGAGACCCGCATCGGGCTCTCTGCTTGGCAGGGAACCTGCTTCCCTTCCTCTCTCTCTGCCTGCCTCTCTGCTTATTTGTGATCTCTGACTGTCAAATAAATAAATAAAATATTAAAAAAAAAAAGAAAAATATTGCACACTAACTGCTCTTATCATTAGTATTTCATCTGGGTTTTCTCCCATAAATATTTATTACACCTATCCTTCTATCTCCAAAGTTGCCCTGTTTGACCTTCTTCACCAGTTGAACAGGCCAAGTCAGGCTCCACCACAGGGCCCTTGCACTTGCTGCCTTCCCTGTCTGCCACACTGCATTGCCCTGGCCGGTGGGGCCCATGGCTGCTGCTTTCTCTTTTGAGACAACATTCAAATGCCAGGTCTCCCGATTACACTGTATAATAAAGTGTCCTGTCTAGCCCATCCTTCTTCTGGCAGAGCTCCCTGTTTATTTTTTCTTTTCAATGCATTATAATCATCTGAAGTCACTGAATTTTTATAGCATCCATCTTTCTCCTCCTCTAAATATAAACTAAGAGCAAATAGCTTGTGGTGTTCACAGTAGGTGCTCGATAAATATTTGTTAAATGAATGAAAGTCCTTCATGTAGCACCCTCCGCACCCGGCCTTATGGGTCTTAGATGCTTCAGTACACGTTTGCTGCTTGTGAGGATGAGTACCCGGAGCACAGACTCATCCATGCCCCTCACGATAGCCCATCAAACACTGCTCCTCAGTACAGGTTGCTAATGGTGGCTTTTGTTTGGTAGCAAATGGACTAATGGAGCATATTCCCTAAAAGGGCATCTCCCAGGCTCTGGATCTCATCTGATCTTTTAGTATACCCACATAACTAGGGCAAAGGATAAGCTTGTGACTTATACCTTCTTTCCTCTCCTCATTTCCTGGCTACTGCCAAGAGAGGGACTGATCCCCAGGGAACCACATGCCCTGTAGGTTGTTTTTGGCAACATATAAATCATCAATAACTTTTCTCAGTTGCAAAGTTACACAAACACACTGTTTGAAAGTGTAAACATCCGTGTGATGCTCAAAGCTCCTTTGTAGTCTTGGCCTCACCTTCCCCCAGCCTCCACGGAGCAGTGACCACGGGCTTAGGCAGAAACCCAGCGTGAGGCCACAGCCTTTGAAATGCAGCACAGAAGGCCTTGGCTCCCTTTTCTTGGGTTAGTGTCAGGGACAGGAAGGAGCACGTTGGTCTCGAACTGACTTTTTGAAATATTTTAAGATATTAAAAAATAAGTATTAATTTTTTTTACTTTAAAAATATTTAAGGGGCGCCTGGGTGGCTCAGTGGGTTAAGCCGCTGCCTTCGGCTCAGGTCATGATCCCAGGGTCCTGGGATCGAGCCCCGCATCAGGCTCTCTGCTAAGCAGGGAGCCTGCTTCCTCCTCTCTCTCTGCCTGCCTCTCTGCCTGCTTGTGATCTCTCTGTCAAATAAATAAATAAAATCTTTAAAAAAAATATTTAAATACGTAAAAGAAATACATAACCATTATCAGAAAACTGGAAAACATAGAGATTCAGAAAGCAAAACTCCCCTGTACTGTACTATCAGGAGACAGTCAAAGGAAACTTGCCAGCCATTTTTCAAGTACCTTTCCCCAACTTGGAATGCTTACTTTTTGGGTGTGGAGTATCATGTTGGGAAGATAATATTAACTAATACACATAATAATTTTCTGGGCCTTGCATCGATGCTGAATTTCTGAGATGTTTTCCCATTAGGCACACTGTAAGATTTATCCACCCCCCCCCCATATCCATAAGAGAATGAAGTTATTTTAATATTTCCCATTACTCAACTGTCACATTTTATATCCTCTTTTAAGGCTATCACACATCTCTGACATGTAGTACAGAGCCATTTTTATTCTTCTAAACAATATTTTTTTACAACTACTACTCTAAGCGCATAAAATAAATTGTCCTGCTGATATATCTTTGATTATAAGGATTGGGTAGAGGAAAAAAACCTAAGAAATTAAAGGTGAAGGGACACATAACCCTTTCTTTTACTTTATCACTAAGCAAGGACACAGACAGCTCTCACCCATGCTGATTACCCTGCAAGTCCCTAGACTGAAGAGGAAGGGCATCAAGAAGAGGACACTTCTCAGGGCGCCTGGGTGGCTCAGAGGGTTAAACCTCTGCCTTCAGCTCAGGTCATGATCCCAGGGTGCTGGGATTGAGCCCCACATCGGGCTCTCTGCTCAGGAGGGAGCCTGCTTCCCCCTCTCTCTCTGCCTGCCTCTCTTCCTACTTGTGATCTCTGCCTGTCAAATAAATAAATAAAATCTTAAAAAAAAGGGGGGGGGACCCTTCTCCACAGCACAGCTGTTTACTCGCCATTTCCAAAAGGTAAAGGGATTTATCTGAAATGATGACGTGGGGACCAGGAGACCAGGAGACTGTCTTACAGATACTGTTTCTAAAAATCAGGTTTATCAGGATATAACTCACATACATTAAAATTCAACCATTTTCAGCACGCCGATAACCATCTGACAACTATGTACGTGCAATCTTGAAACCACCGCAAAGCTGCGCAGACTATTTTCAGGAGCTACTTAGCCACTTTGCTTACTCTTTTCCTAGCCTGGCCTCCCAGAATGCACAACCTTGAGATTCGTCCCCAGGTACCAAGAGCAGTTCCAGGAAAGCAAAGGCTGTGAACTCGACTGACCTTCCTTAACATGGAGTTCACAGAGGTATGAAATCTCAGAGACTGGCAGGAGCCAGAAGTTATCTTACAGGACTATCTACCCACAACAAATCTTTTTTTGTAATCACTGGTTTAATATGCCAAAGTATAAGTGATGAAAATCACTTGTGACATAGGTTTCAAAAATGCCTCTGAACGTCTGGAGCCTGCGGTTGGCACTGTTTCATTTAACAAGTTTAGTTCCGTTTTGGCAGCCCCTGGGGGGTCAAGGCAGGAAGGCCTCTGCAGGGTGAGGGGTGAGGATTTTTCTAGGAATGAGCAAGTTTTAAAAAATGGCTCCAAAATGACTCCTCTGCAAACATATGCCACTAACCCTTAAAGAGAGGCTAAATACGAGGCATTTGAAACTCACTGAAATAAGACCTTACTTTGCAGGTAAAAACAACAACAACAACAACAGCAACAACAAAATTAAGGGCAGAGCAATGAAATGCATTGCCTTGGAAACACAGCCATCACCTAGTGTCAGAACCAAGGACTTAACCCTGTTTCCTGAGGCTGCCTAATATCAGAATTATTAAGGTTCAAATTTCTTCAGATTTCTCAGTAAGTAAGTCCCACCCTGTCCCCAAGTGTGGTCACCCCTAAAGAAACTCTATCAGGAGAATGGGGTGGGGAGTTGGTGAAATGAAAAAATATGATCCCACTCTTTCTGCCGACCACCCCCACCCCCCGCCACGTCACGATGATCACCACCCAACAGTGAGACTGTCTGATCTACTAAGGCTAGAGGCACTGGACTTAATTTTCTCATCTTAGTTTTATGTGTGGGGTGTGTGTGTGTGTGTGTGTGCGTGCACGTGCGTGCTATTTTTGTAAAGAATGTAAATGTAAATTTGACTAACAGGTGCCTTGTTTAGTGAGTAAAGGGTATTTGCCAAGCCAATCTCTATACTTTAACAAAATGGGTTTAATGTTGTGTGGAAAGAGAAACTTGTGTAGCTCTCCAAGGAATTTTCTGGAGGCCATCTCTTTGGAACATGTGTGGTGTCTTTGGATGGGAGCATGAAGGGAAGACAGAGGTGCATGGAATTAGGGAGAGCTGTGAAGATGCTCCCTGAGCTGACATCCACAACTCCCCAAGGTACTGAACTGATGGATGTTCATAAAGACAATGTGGGAATCAGCATGGGGTAATATATAATGCTGAATTCCAAGGCTGGAGGTCTAGATTCGAGTATTAGCTTTGTCCAGTGATTACAGATGAGTCATTGTAATCTCTCTGGGCCTCGGTTTCCCCTTCTGTAAAATGAAAGTGTTGATGTGAATGATTGATTCTTGTTGGTTGTTTTAGAGATACTAATATGGTTTCACTCTTGTCAGTGTACCATTGAATCCCACAGCTCCAGGACTTTCTCAACATAGTTAAGTGTCAGCCCCAATTCCAAAATTAAATGTTCAAGGAGAGTGGACAAATATGAAGTAAGACCCCAACACCGAGAGGAACCCAGTTGGTTGAAAGGAAGATTTCAAGCTTTCTATTTTCTGTCTTTCCACATCATTCCCGCTGGACCCTGATTATAAAAATTCAGGGACACCCACCTATTGAGCATGCCTCCTTTTCATCATCCCTCAAAACCCTCATGTCCTCATGTGCCACCTTACCAGGCTTAGACTCCATGGTCTGTTGTGTGGTCCACTCCCTTCAAATTTACAGCAACACGGCCTCTATCTCCCTCAGTCATACCAGCTTATAAAAATCCCCAACCCTGATGGACTCCAACTCTCAATCTATCCTTGAGCAACTTAAGAGTGCCAAGTAAAACATAACCATGAATGCACAGATATTAACTTCAAGTAGGTCTGTAGCGCTGCCCAGTTTTTCTTCCATATTTCCTTAGTCAACCTCCAGTAATGTTTTCCACACCTTTTTCTCTCTCCTCAAGTCTCTAATATATCCTCAGTCCCCATCGTCATTCCCAGCTGATGACCTTGCTTCACACTTCTCATTTCACTAAAAAACATCACCCAGCAGTACCCAGAAGAGCACACCTATGCTCTCCCATGACCAACATCACCCACTCACGGGTACATGCACATCTGTGCTCATAAATAACTGCCTTCTCTTCTCTTGTGATGATGAACTGCTCATGCCTTGGTTTTGCTGCTGTTGGTTTCTTTCTTTCTTTCTTTCTTTTTTTTTAAATATCTTGGTGAGGAGCCCCTTCACTTCAACACTGGCTCCACCTTACCTATTAAAGGACCTGAGCCTTGTCCTTTTTCTTTCATTTTCATCTGCATCATCAATTTTCCTTCCTCTTTACTGGAGCTACCCCATCAGCATATAAACATGCCAAAACATTTCCCATCTTCAGAAAAACAACAAAACTTGTCCCTTGACCTTGCATGCCCTCCCAGCAAGAATCCCTTTTTTCTGTTTTCCCTTACAGATGACTGGAAGATTTGTCTAGCCTCGCTGTATCCACTTCCCTTCCTTCATTATTTTCCTATAGCCCCTCCAAATGGGTTCTCCTCCACTTAATTTACAGAAATTACATTCGTCTAGGTCAGCAGCAGGTTCGATTTCCAGTTTTTCAAATCCAGTCATCACTTGGTCAGTCCTCTTCTTGCCTGACCTGTTCTTCAGGCTGCTGTGGTTATTGGAACCAATTACCATAAACTTGATGGCTTCAAACAACAGCAATTTACTCTTTCACAGTTCTGGAAGATAATAATTCAGTATCAATTCCACTGAAGGGAGATCAAGGTGGCAGCAGGGCCATGATCTCTCTTAGACTCTCAAGGAAAGAATACATTTCTAGCCGCTTCTACCTTCTGGTGGTTGCTGGAGATCCCTGACTTGTGGTCCCGTCACTCCAGGCTCTGTCTCTGTGATCACATTGCCCTTTTCTCTTCCGTGGGGCATCTCTCTCTGCCTCTGTCTTGTAAGGATACTTATTATTGATTTTGGAACTCTCCAAGGTAATCTAGGATAATGATTCCATGTCAAGAACTTAATCACATCTGCAAAGGCTCTTTATCCATATAAAGTTAACATTTACAATTGCAGGGATTAGAACCTGGTATCATTGGTGGCCATTATTCAGCTACTACCACCTTCTGGCAGGATTTAACACAGTGCATTGCTTCTATCTCCTGCATAGCCTCTTCACCGGACTCCAAGGATATGGCTTTTTCTTGACTGTTAGACTCACTGATTGATTGAATGATTCATTCATTCATTCACTCTCCTTAATTGTGGTAAAAGACACATAAAATTTACTATCTTAACCATGCTCACATTGCACAGATCTCTAGAACTTTTTCATCTTGCAAAACTGAAACTCTATGCCCACTGAACAACTCATTTCCCTGTCTCCCCAACCCCTGGCAACCACAATTCTACTTTCTGTTTCTATGAGTTCGACTACTTCAGACACCTCACATAAGTGAAATCACACAGTACTTGTCTTTTTGCAACTGGCTTATTTTATCCACACTGTAGCATGTGATACGATTTCCTTCTTTTTTTACGGCTAGCATCCCATATTTCTCTCTCTCTCTCTCTCTCTCTCTCTCACACACACACACACACACACACATACACATATATATATAATATACATATCACATTTTGTTTATCCTTTCATCCACTGAAGAACATGGCTATTGGGAATAATGATGCTATGAACATAGATTGTACTTTTAATTCTGTAGGATATACACCCAGAAGTGGGGTTCCTAGATCATAGGGTAGTTCTTTTTTTAATTTTTTGAGGAAATGCCATACCGTTTTTCGTAATAGTTGCATCATTTTACATTCTTGCCAACAGTGAAGTGCACAAGGGTTTCAATTTCTCCCTCTCCTTGCAACTCTTGTTATTTTCTGTTATTTTCTAGATTCTTATCTTTCCTCTCAATTCCTTCTCAGTCTTTCCTCTTGGTTTTATTCATCTCCTTGATCCCCAGGTCTCAGTGTGTTTGCACTCCTCTATGTCTATACTTTTCTATGTTTACACTCAAACCAGGTGATCTCATTCAGACCCATGGCTGAATTATGAGCCCTTGGCTTCCATCCCTCAAGCTTCTATCTCCATTACCAGTCTTGCTTTTGAAATCTAGAGCCAACTCTCTCCTCAACCTCTCCACAGGAATGGGCATCTCAGACTTGATATGTCCTAAACCAAATTTCTAATTTTTCTCCCCAAACCTGCTCTTCCTACAGTCTTCCTCATGACAGTCAATGGCAGCTCCATTCTTCTGGATGCTGAGATTAAAAACTTTGACATGCTTTCTTCTTTGTCTCACAGCTCACTTCCAATCTCCTGGCAAATCCCTCAACACTTCCTTCAGAATATATCTAGAACCCAGCCCCTTCTCCTCCTACAGCTACCAGTCTGCCCCTCGCCACCTTTATTTCCTGCTTGAAAATTTCAGTATCAGCCTGTCTTCCCTGATTTTGCCCTGACCTCTTTCAGTGTGTTTGTCATATAGCAGCTAGAGTTTATGTTAATAAAATGTATGTCAGAATGATGTCAGTCCTCTGTTTACGACTCTCCAACAGCTTCCCACCTCACTCAGAGTAAAAGCTCAGACTCTTACATGGTCTACAAGAGCTGAATGATAACGTCCATGGGTAGCTCTCTCATTTCACCTTCCACCAGTCTCTTCTTGCCTACTTGAATACAGCGAGAGTGTCTCCTTCCTGTTCTTTGAATATGACAGACATACTCCTGTCCCAGAGCCTTTGCACATCCTGCCCCCTCTGTTTGGGCTGTTCTTCTTATATTTTACTCCCTCACTTTATTCAGGTGTCTGTTCAAACATCAACTTATCAGAGCCTTTCCCTGTCTAAAAAAGTACCTCCCCTTCTTATACTTCTCATGCTCTCTACTCAGCCTTGTGTTCTTTTTTGGTACTTGGAACTAACTGATATATTGTATCTGTATTTATTTTTATTTTCATTACCTGTATTGCCTGCATTTATTTAGTATAGCCTACTAACATATAAGCTCCATAGCACAGAAAATAAGTCTGTTTTAATCACTGCTCAATCACTAGTGCCTAGAACAGTGTCTGGTTCACGGCAGGCTTTCAGTAACTATTTATAGAATGAATGAAGCACCTATCATGCCTTTGTCAAAAGAGTCCTTTTCCAGAAGGAGATTTGCTTCTATTGATTATTTATAGATAGGCCTCGAGAGCTTAGGCACTTTGGAACTCTTAGAAAGGTCTACAGGAAGTTAGTTTTAAAACAAGTTTCCTCTTGGAACCTCTAAACATCGTCTTTATAACTTGTAGGGGATTTGATGCTAACTTGTCAGAGATACTCCTAAGGCTTATTTGTTCCATTTAATTTTAGGCCATCAACACAGAATGATAAGTATAATAGTGGAAGGTTACCTTCATGAACTCCTATTGTATTTTCCACTGTTTGGGGGAAACACCTCTAAGACAAACCAGAAATAGATTTCCAGATGAAGAAACAATAGCAAGATCAGGTGACCTGACCAAGGTCACAGATGGTGACAATAAGCCAATTCTTACATCTCTCACAACTTTCACTTACCCAGGAAGATTGAATCCCATTTCTTACTAGGTCTTTCCTGCATAAAGGACTAGTCTCCTCCACAAAGTAGGTGTAAGGACAGAGCTGACACCCAGAATCACTTCACTTACGGTAGTGTTGGATTAGTCAGGCTCATGGTTCTTATGTTCCCTATCACCAAGGGATCTGGCAGGGTAGGATTTACCAAGCACTTCTGCAATCCTGCAACAAAACAAAGCTGATCTTGCTGAAGATGAATGAGAGTGTTCCAACCATATTTATACAGTGCACTGACCAAATATGCCAAAGGAATATTTGAAGAGCCTTGCTTGGCTCTTCTGTACCTGGTTGGATCACTATTTGCTTGGCTGAGGGTTCTTCAGAGTCTACAGGCTGAGGCTAGGATGAATGGGACATTTCCCAGACAGTGAGGGGCTGATCAGTCATCTGCATATAGAAACATATTCTGGAATTTCTAGAGGTAGATGCTTTCATTACTGCTGAGTTTAAAAGTAGGATGATAGGTTTTCTTCTGGTTGATGAGAATAGATAATACTGTACTAGCAAACAGTTTCCAAAGGCATTAAATTGCCTATTAAAATGTCCATTTACCTGCCAAACTGGTATCAGAGCAACCTCCATCAATTACTCCTGCCAGCCTCTTCTCAATGCCAGCTCCCCACCTTCCTTATGTTTCCTGCCCTACCAAGTACAGAAGGATCAGGGGAGTCCCTGTGGCCAGTGGGTTCTGTCTTCTCTCATCCTAAAGAATACTTCCATGAAACTCAAACCAATAATGAGTAGGAAAGAGAGGTGGACAGACTTTCTGTTTCAGTATTTGTATATTCATTAACCTCACCCACACCCAATTACTTTGGGCTCTATGCACATAAAGCCTATATTCACGACTAATGCTTCACATTCTTTATGTTTCCTCTCTTAAAGAAGCAAATTCTGCTGGAGCTGCTAGAAAACTCTGCAGTTTATGGATACTCTTTTTCAGAAACACTGTGTGTCTTACAAGGCTGCTTCATGAGTGACTGGATTCCAAGCACCCTCCCAGCTTTCCCCTCTTCAGCAAATGTTAGATGGGTCTTGCAGGTAGGAACTGCATCTACCATTGGGGGTAGATAGGAATGGGCAGAACAGAAACAGTCACTGGTCCCCATTACAGCAATGATTTAAAATAGCTGGAAAAATAAAAACACACAACTGATCCTGTATCTAAGCTAGCTTATTCGCTGAGTCTGTCATACAGAGGATCCCTGATTCAGCAAATGAGCCCAGTTCATTTTACAGAGATCTAATAAATACTCTGACCTTCCTGAGTCATTTGTAATTCCTAGGATTTGGTCTTAAAAACCCTAATGTCAGTAATCCCACTTGTCCGTGAGATGCTTCTATTCCTAAGAGTGCCACATATCCACAAATGACAGAAAAGAATCTTTAATAGAAGTCTTTTAAAATTACTAAAGCTGTGACTTGATGAGAACAAAAAGACAAGGGTTCAGTTCACACCAGATGCTGTGATTGTACAAAGTCTGAAAAAAAGGCAAACACCCAACAGAGCCTCCAGAGAAGATCTGGTTTCCATGAAGTACTCTGGTGTCATGACAAGTCCTTAGGATCTAATGACACAAGGGAATCAGTTCATCTCCCTTAACATCATTTGCAAAGCACACCAGAATACTTGGTTTCAAAAACTTTCAGTTTTCCTTTACATACAGATCATTCTTCCTTAACATCTGGGTAGCTTTATTTAATCTAACTGGGCAATTAAACAGAACTCTTGCCAGCCCTCTGGCACTCCTTTTCTATCAAATATCAGTGTATTCTAGAGACTCACGTGCCAGACTGTGCTGGGAGCCAGGGAAGCTGACACGAGCTCAGTGTTCAAGAAGCTTATGCTCTAAACGTAAAGGCAGACCCATAAGTAGGCAGTTGCAATATGGTGTCTTACAGGCTAAGACTGGAGAAAGGCCAGGTACCAGAATAACCCAGGAGAGGTACCTGAACCATTTTTCCCCCCAGAAAAAGAAAGGAAGAAATAGTTAAGAGCACTAATGTGAAATATAGTGGTCAGTTAGGTTAAATAAGAATTTCTCTATAAGTGGAATGGTGGTGGTCAGGGGCCGGGGGTAAGGGAAGTGGGGAGATGTTGGTCAAAATGGGTAACATTCAGTTATAAGATAAATAAGTTCTGGGGATACAATGTATAGCATGGTAACTATAGTTACTACACTGTATTAGTATAGTATTATACTACCTATACTGTATTAGGTACCTGAAAGTTGTTGAGATCTTAAATGCTCTCAACACATACACACACACACACACACACACACACACAGGTAACTATGTAATGTGATGGATGTGTCAACTAGTCTTATTGTGGTAATTATTTTGCACTATATACATGAATCAAATCATCATATTGCATAACCTACACTTACACAATGTCATATGCTGATTATATCTCAATAAAGCTGGAGGGGAAAAAGAAAAAATCTGGTGCATAAAAAGTACCCCTAGAAAACAAAATCAGCACTACTATGAACTTGCTTTTCAATTCCTGTATGAGGGACATTGTGGAATCACAATTTGAGCCAATTGCATAAAGAATCAGACCTGACTGACTTTGCAGGTCTGGTGTTAATTTTTGTTATTCATTTAATGGCAGCTGGGTCTTAATCAAACTGGAGGCACTGAATTATAAAAGAAAATCTGAACTTGGACAATTTTAATACTCAAACTGGGAAAGGAGACAGAGAAAATAAGTGTAGTGACTGTAATTCAAAATGACACCAGTTCCAGATAAACAGCAGACATCTGATTCCAGACAAAGTTGTTTACCGTGTTGCCAGACTACCTATGCACTCAGATGGAATTATCTGACCAAATGGAACTGCTAATGGTCAGGGGAGACAAAAAATGAGAAGGCCAGCACAGCCCAGGAATGAAGAAAGCCTTTTCCAATTAATAGCCCAAGGAAAGGAACTAGTTGGAGTGTGTTTGGCAACTTGCCTCAATTGAGACAGTCCCATCTGCTTCCAACAACTGCCTTTTCCTCATTGTTGAAGAGCTCAGGAAAGGTCTCCACACATTCCAGTTACTATTGATCAGTCCATAACTAAAAAGTTGTTTAACATAAATGAGTCTGAAAATAGAGAAATGTAAATATCTGGTACTTATATCCCAAGTATTTTCTCAAAAAGATGATTACCTTTTGGTGACTTTAATTCCTCGACTATAAGTGTTAGTCTATATTTGATTGACTTAACAAAAAGTTGGCTGGAATCACAAACTAATAATCCAGTACAGCACAGGGAATATAGTCAATGATATTATAGTAGCATGATGTGGTGACAGATGGGAGCTCTGTTTGTGGTCTAACACAGCATAGTATATAGACTTGTTCCATCACTATGTTGTACATCTGAAACAGTGGCATTGTGTGTCAGCAAGACCCAAATTAAGGAAAAATAGAAGTCTGTGACAGTGGACAGTGTTGGAAACACTATTCTGTGTCAGTGGTGATTCGGGGTCTGTCGTGGGGTGCCAAGACATCAAACTTCACCCTACATTTCTCCCCACTGTACCCCTCTGTGCCTGAAAAAGTTAGTCCAGAGCTCATTCTTGAATCAGACATAGAACTTCTGCCTTGCCCCTTACCTATGAATCTACTTTTGCCTTGCATTTCTATGACTTGTTTAGGAGAAAAGAGAGCTTATTTTTCAAAGGCATAAAGTCCACTATTTTTGCTTTGCTCTTCATGACTTTTCTCTAAATAAATTTAGATGTGCCTTAGTGAAGCCTGGAGGCAGAAGCAAACATAATGTCAAGCTGATGATTTCAGAAGACTTGCAAGACAGCAAAATAACTCAGTGTAACTTATGGCTAGCAGTAGATCTGAGGGTTCACATCTTAAAAAAGAAAGGGGGCACTTCTTTAAAAAATGGACACTTTACATTCTCGATGTCCTCAAATCTTTGTTCTTCTCAAACTCTTATTTAGCTTAAAAAACAAAACAAAAAGAAAACTGACTACTTCCTTGGAGCCTTCTCCTTTCTAGCCCCACTCCATCCTCACCTCTCCAAGTATATTTAAGTCTTCAAAGTCAAGTCCTAGTCCTGTACAAGAGAATTGGAGCACTAGATCCCAAAGAAGAGATTGTCCTCTGACTTCCACAGAAACAGATTCTGAGTGCTTCTTGTCTTCTGCACATTTTAATTACTCTTACTCACAATGGTTCTGCCATTGGTTGGGAGTAAGGAGACACAGAGTCTGTCCAGTTCTAAAGTCATGCTACCTGGTCTTATTTAGTTGGATCTGCTACCATACACTACCTGGTCAAGTTACTTAAATACTCGGCCTCGGTTTTGTCAACTGTAAAGTGGGAGTATTACAGTACCTAGATCCTAATGCTAGAATAGTAGCATTCATTGGACATGCTTAGTGCATGAATATAGTACATACATAGGACATAGTACATGGTTGCTACAATTATTAGATATTGCACACCAAAGAAGAGATTATGTACAGGGTTATCAAAAGTAGATAAGAGCATTACATATTTTGAAAGATAAACAGGACCAGTGTTTACCTTAATTATGTATACTTTTGGCAGATCCTTATTTGGAGAAATGTGATACTCAGAACTCCAAAGCCTGTGTCTTCTTGGGGGTTGTTTAACAATTAAAGATGACTCTCAACTATCGACTTTTTCTAGGACAGCAGCTGGGGCCATTGGGTGTTTCTACCTCAAGGTTCCTACGGTGAATGCAGAACAGAACTCTGTTCTGGCATTTTCTTGCCTCTTTCCTCTCTCCCTTCTCTCCTCTGATTTGTAATACTTTCAAATAGCGAAGTCCCTCTGTGAGGTAATGCTGTGAGACTGATCTCCCCAAATGTCTTACATTTCGAAATTACCTCTCCCGGTGCCATTCTTCTTCATCTATTAACGAATCTCAACTAAAATGAAATAATAACCACGAGGATAACCACTAATGTCACCTAAAAGTACTGAGTGGTAACTGATATTTAAATAGTACTTTGTAACTTCATAGAGGTCAGCCATGTGAATTATATCATTTTGCCTTCATAGCTGTTCTGTGATAGCAAAGAAGATGCTAGCACTCCGATTTTCAGATTGGGAAACAGGCTCAAATGAATGAACTGCCTTGCTCTAGTCCACAGATAAGTAACTCTAAATAAGGAACTCACAGTTCCTGATTTGTTCTGTAAAGCCAGTCGAAATGGAAAGCTAGTAGGTAATTAATTAGATAAAGCTAATAAGGTAACCCATACTAAGATGTGAATGACCAACAGCTTAAACCTGTCAAGAGACATACGCTTTTAAAAAGAGAAACTTGAAAGGGTAATAAATTTATAATTATAGGATAAAAGTGGGAGTGGGGCTTTAAGTATCTTTGGGCAGAGAATCTTTTTGATTTTTGTTGCCTATTTGTGCTGGACCTCTGTACACTGAAGCATCTCAGAGTATTTGCTAAAGCTGAGAGGAGAGGGTAAACCTATGGCCCTCAGGAATCTGTGGGCCTTTCCAGTCATAAGCAAGAGCTTACATTCCACTTTTGCCTCAAATTCATATCCACTTTGGATTCTATTCCATGTTTGCTTTACTATAAAACAATTTTTAAATAAAATTAAGTGAAACTTTTACCATATTAATTCTGGTCAGGGGTTGCATTCTCCCAGCTTCAGGAGGCACTACAAACTCCATTTGGAGTCCCACAAACATGTGTCTTTTTACTTAAATCTAAATCACACACACGCACACACACGCGGAGACATCTACTAGTACAGAGTAGAAAAATGCAAAATGTGTTTACATAGGTATTTGTATATGTAGGGGGAAAACTCAAAGTAACCATTCACCACTTCAAAAATGTTGTGCATCACTAAACCAACCCTCTCTTTACCTCTCCAGTTCAGATTTTCTCCAGGCTTGGTGACCTCTATGTAATTTTTTTTAAGGTTTTATTTATGCATTCAATAGAGAGAGACAGAGAGAGAGAGAGAGAGAGGGAACACAAGCAGGGGGAGTGGGAAAGGGAGAAGCAGGCTTCCCGCTGAGCTGGGAGTCAGATGGAAGACTCGGATCCTGACCTGAGCGAAAGGCAGCCGCCCAAGCACTGAGCCACCCAGGCGCCCCAACCACTATGTCACTCTCACTTAAGACCCAAGAACAACAGGGAACTCTCGCAGAACTGCTCTGCCCGGCCCTGGGCGCCATCCTGATGGCTTCCGCCGGAAATGCGACACACGCTGCGGCCCAAACCCAAGGTTTCCTACTTAATGCCTTTTATTTTCTCTCCTCAGTTGTTATTTTTACATAAGGGCATTTTGTGAAAAAGAAAACCACCCCATACCTGGGAACGCATAAAGAAAGTTATTTGGCAGGAAGAACTGCGCTGCTAATAAGACGCGTGTCAGGCTGTTTAAGGCTGAGCTCCTGGGGCCCGTCTGAGTAACTCTTGCGGGTGGTACCTCCATGGCCACAGGCACAGCGCTTCTCCACCCCCGTGGCAGGCTTGGAAATGAGCAGTGGCAGTCTCTGACTGGGCTCCATTGAGCCGTCCCACCCGCGGCTGCTCAGGAAGCACATGCGAGCAAGCAGAATGAAAGGGGCCTTTATAAACAGGAGTCGGTTATTTCTTAAACAGACTCCCACATAAAGACTTTTTTGTTTCTTACTCTTTAGGAAAAACTGAGCTTCTTCTGAGCGGTCTTTGGAGAGGGAGGAGAAACTGAAGACGGGGAGGAGGCTCAACGGGGGATGCAGCTCAGCCAGGGACAAAGGAAGGGTAGGGCCAAGTGTCAGACTTCGGAGGTAAAACCTGCAGTGTCTCTGGCTGACAGGGAGTGGGCTCAGGGCTAAGGGGCACTGGCTGGTCACAGCCACTTGGGGTCTCCCCCCTTCAGCCCCCCAGAAAGGGAGCTACCCATATGCAGAACATTTAGGAGAGATCCCAGGGCATTGCCCTCCAGAAAAATGCCAGGGAATGAATTTTGTTGGTTTTTTGGTTGTTGTTGCTTTGTTTTGTCACGTCATGTTTTCTGAGTAGACTCCACTTCTTGTCTTTTTCTTCTCCTTTTCTTTTTATCTAAAAAGCTACATCTTCTATTTCACGAGTTCACAAGCAATTTCCTTCCCATCATACTATCCTGGTTTCTCCCTCTTTTGCTAAAGAAACATAATCTCCTAAACTATTTCAGACATCCCCAAATTTGAGGTGTGTGTAGGAAAAGGATTGAGTTTTATAATTTGACGTGTTTGTCACATGATCATATACACATGCACACACATACACAGAAGAAATGGGATATATAGTAAAGTCTCCATTTATTATTTGTTAACTAAATATTCAATAAGAATTTATCATAATGTAACTGGATCCAGGTGGTACCTCTACAGGAAATGCTGAGGAAACAGTACAAAGAAAAAAATGACAGGATTTCAGAGATCTGTATGCATTTAGTAGTGAAGAGAAAAAGGTGCTGTTTATTGCAATTCTGTATTAGTTTTTTTTTTAATATTTTATTTTTATTTATTTGACAGAGAGAGATCACAAGTAGGCAGAGAGGCAGGCAGAGAGAGGAAGGAAAGCAGGCTCCCTGCTGAGCAAAGAGCCCGATGTGGGGCTCGATCCCAGGACCCCGAGATCATGACCTGAGCTGAAGGCAGAGGCTTTAACCCACTGAGCCACTCAGGCACCCCCGTATTAGTTTTGTTAAGAGAATATCTATGTAGAAGTCAGCTACAGTTAATAGTTATATTTTTCTAATATATTTTTTCATGATCTTGAAAACCCTTCCCAGGTTTAATTTACATGGTCTCATTATGTTGCTTAAAAAGAACAACTCATTGCCTTAAAAGAATCAGTATCTAAGCACCTCTGGTAATGGCATTTATCTCTGTGGTCTTGTCCCAGCTGTAGGTATGACAGCATTATGAAATTAGCATTAGTTTAATATCCTGTACACATCTCATACCCAGAAGCATAAATTACCTGCCTGTGTCCTAAGGAAGAAGACAGAGCCTGTAGATGTCAAATAAAGCATTTCATGGCTTATGGCCCCTCTTCAAGCAATAAAATGTTGGCCCTTTAGGAACATGCTTGAAACAAAGGGAGGTGTGGTAGAAACGGCGGAAATATAAGTCTTGGTTTCCATACACTATTCTGTCTACATGTTTGCTCTAGTGTCCTAAACATTCTGCCTCTGTTGGCATCCTTGAAGGGATAACCTCCTTTCAGTAATAGTAGTAACACCATTATACTAGTAACAATAGCATCACTAGTAATAATAGTAACACTTCTTAAGAACTTGCCAGAGGCAGACATGTTCTAAGTACTTTACTTTAAACTGATTCACTCAGTTCTCACAACATTACACGGTGGGTACTAATATTCTCCCCCATCTTACATTTTTGGAAATGGATGCACAGAAAGGTTGAGAACCTCTGTCCTCTTCTCTTCTGTTCTTTCTTCTCCATCCCCAGAAGATTTCAGGTCTTCCTAAGGAGCCCAGTAGCCCAGTAGCTTTTTACTATTCTACATTGCCTCCTGTGTTTCCATGGTCCCAACAATTTCAATTGTTAGGTCTGTATAAATTCATGATGCCTTGGCATAGAAAGATCTATATTGGTAGTAACATGGTTAAAACTCATGTTTGGGGCATTCCTGTCATCTTCCATGGTTTACAAAGCATGAATGGGAAGGAGGGGCTAAGAACCATTCAAAGAATACTATTCTACTAGCTTAAATCTCTCTGATGCTCACCTGGACCTTTCCATGTATACACTGTATCCAAACGAAGTCTTCCCTACTGTATCTCATGGTACTTCACTCCTATCCTTCAGACTACTTCTAGAGCATGTGTATGTAACCTGTGTATGTGTATATGCATATATAGCTGTATGTATGTTTACTTCTTGTCTCCCCAGATAGATTATAAGCTCCATGAGGACAGGGGCCATATCTGTTTTATTTGCCTACAAATACCTGGAACCTGGTATCTAGTAGGTACTCAGTTAATATGTGTTCAATGAGTTTATCCCTTAGATTCAGTAATACAGCAATAAAAGACGATCTTAGGCTGTGTCACATTTTGCCTAAAAATATCTATTCCCTAGTGCTCATTACCTCTCCTCCATCACTGGACCACATCCATTCTTAGGGCAGAACATGCTCAAACAGACAAAGTCACAATCAGCAGCAAACTAGTTGACTTGTAAATCTACTTTTTATTCAGGGCCCAGGAACCCCCTCGGAGGGGCTGGCTATATTGTTAAACCTCAGTCATCAAACTAATAGACAGGAAGACTAATCAAAAATGTACTAAATAATGGACTACCTTGGGGTAAACGTATTACTTTTTTTTTTTTTTAAAGACTTTATTTATTTATTCGAGAGAGAGCATGAGAGAGGAGAAGGTCTGAGGGAGAAGCAAACTCCCCAAGGAGCTGGGAGCCCGATGTGGGACTCGATCCTGGAAGTCCGGGATCACTCAACCAACTAAGCCGCGCAGGCGCCCCTAAACGTAATACTTTTAAGTTCTGAGGTGAATCCCAAAGTATGTGATCAGAACACATTATATGATATTTCGTTAGTGACTTGCTTGAAAGACTAGAAAAAACAATCTGTGTTTGGCATGCTCACTATTTATATGTAGAGAGCTAGCTCTAAAGACATCAAAGATGTCCCAAACCAAATCGTTCTTTTAACATTTTAAACACTACAGTTACAATATTGTTTATAAATTAACTGCATTTTAATCACGTGCCTTATTATCCACAAAGAAGAGTTTTGTTGAGTACAATGTCAATCCAGTCACTATCAGAAATGAAACCAACTGTGAATTAATAGAATTTAAATTAACCAAGTTTTTATGCTAGCTGAATTATAAAGTTTTCTAAATTCTATTTCCTCAATGGTAATGTACAAGAATATCTTCTAAAACACAACAACACTAGACTTTAATTCTTTCGCAGGAAAACAGATTCCAGTCAGCAGTGTTAATTTTGTGTTAAGTAACCAATCCTACTCCACAGCCAGCTTCAAGTAAAAAGCTGTCTTATTTATGTGCTATATACGTTAGTGTATTTACTTGTTTACTTAGCGTTTTGGAGAAGAGTCTGCAAAACACAAGGTAAATAAGCACTTTCCCAGGGATTATGCCAGAGATGAAAAACTGCTCTTTCATTTTTAGAAAAGAGTTGGGATAAATAGACAGCTTTTAAATTTGAGTTCAAACCTAGCCTTGTCTTATAAAGATGAAACTACAAGATCTGCTCTTTCCTTGAAATGAAGGAGATAGAAGTCAACTTCATTGTTTTAAGTGCTCTCCTTGGGGACTTCCATCTACGTAAGAACAATTACGAAGCAGCGTGAGTAGAAAGGTGTTCTGTGCGGGGAGAGACAGACGCACTCTTTGTCAACATGCATGATTCCATCTTGGCGATGTGGCCAAATCTTACTAGGGCACAACCTCGACAGGTGGTTTAGAGGGGCGCCTGGATTGCTCTGTGGGTTAAAGCCTCCTGGGATCAAGCCCACATCAGGACTCTCTGCTCAGTGGGGAGCCTGCCTCCCTTTCTCCTTGCCTGCCTCTCTGCCTACTTGTGATATCTGTCTGTTGAATAAATAAATAAAATCCTTTTTTAAAAAAGTGGTTTATGGATCACTTCTATGCCACTGAATCCCACTGCTTTTCCCCTGTCATTCTGGCTCTTTATCCTGTCGCTCTGGTCCCTTTCCCTTTTTGGGGAAGGGAGGTGTTGCTTGTGTGTTAGTTTGAAAAATAATACAGTATTTCTGATGTTTGGTAAGAAAATGATTTAAAAAATACAGATTTGCTTTTATGGTCAAAGGCAAAATAGCTCAATGGTATGGTTCAAAAAATAAATAAAAAGCCTGATTTTTACTTTCAAGGAACAAAAATCTCCCTTGATTAATACTAAATACCTTGAATCAGAGGAAAGTCAGTGTGTGCAGGATTTATACCATTTTCTGGATGTTAAGTAATAAAAAAGACATGGTTCTAATATACCCGGCACTGGGCTAAGGTTCTGGTTCTAATTTTCTAGACCATGTTGCATCTTATAGGAAGATTCCAGAGGAGACTGCAGGATGAACCAGTCATGTCATTGCTTTCTGACAAACGGGTTGCAATTTTGCTGTGCTTTCCTCCTGGGTCTGTATGACAGCAGCTATGGAAAAATTGCTCCTTCTCCATCCCTCTTGCCAGCAGCAGCTGAGTTTCACTGGGAAGTGTGGTGACTGAGTATTTTTGACTTGAGAGCATTTGGGGACTGCTTCTACTCTGATGGAAGAAATTTCAAAATGGAGACATCATTTTGAAGGGGTGGGGGGAAGAGATGGAGATGGGCTTCTATGCCAAAGGACCACCAAAGGTTTAGGTCAAGTCCATTAGGCAGGTCTTTCCTAGCCCACCACCTCCTCGCCTTTCTAGCAACAGACAGCCATGTTGTCAGCAGACTCTGCTGAACATGGTACCCAAGCCAGCCCTGAACAAGCCTGGCACTATATACACAATCAGATCTTCAGCAGTGGGTGCGGTTTGAGCCCTACAGCATAGCCAGAGAACTGAAGAACACGTAGGCACCCAAGTCATGTTTCCTATATTCTGCCCATTTGGCTGGGCCTTCTGCCAGACCTTCCTCCTTGAATCTTAATAAACACTATTAAATGGGAGGCAGGGTTGCAGCTGGCAGATAACCCTGGAACCTAACACTATTCTCTGACATCCTCTGTCCAGCACACTGCACAGCTGGGATAGCTACACCAACCTGGGTGTGGTCCAAAGTGGCCCCATACTGCCCTCACCACACTGCAAGCAGCTAGGTCTCCCGGGCCCCACTCTTCTGCTCCTGGCTTGTTCCTCTCTCATTAGCCATGGACAAAGATGCACTAGCCACAAGTCCAGATCCCCCAGGACAGTGTGCTTAATTTGACTAATTTCCGTTGTGTGTGTGTGTGTGTGTGTGTGTTTTCAGAATTATTTTGATGGTGAAATGTTAACACTTTAAAATGTTAAAACACAGGCATCCCAGTGACTGAAATATGAAATAACAACCCAGAATCTGCACACTGGCTTCCCACAAGGTACTTGTGGGAAGCCAGTGTGCAAATTTTCCCACCATGTTCTGCCAGCCAGCAGTACACTATTCTCAACTACTCCACATATCTCCAGGGGGCAAATAATGGATATGTTCCAGCACCCACTCAATTTTGTGTTTTCTTCTGGCTAAAATAATAATAGATCTAAAACATGACTTTCCATCTAAAATTAGCCCTTGGTTAGACACTATCAGCTACCACTCAACACAAGGAAATTTCCTACAGAAGTAAAATGATTTGAGATAGAATGATGCCTAATTTCAGCCACTAAGTCAATCTTCTTTATACATCTGATGCCTCTTCTATGTAGGATGTTGTACAACAGGGGATAAAGAAATAAACCGAAAGAGGTTCCTATTCTTCAGGAATGTATTTTTGAGGTCGACTTTTATATTCTTTTAGAGTCCCACTGTATCCTTTGTATTTCTGATGCCTCCCTCTCTAAAAATGACAGTAATTATAGGTTTACCTTACAACAAATATTGTTGCAATTTTTACCTCCTGTCAGACATTCAGGAGAACAGAAAAGCCTGGATGTGGTACTTTTCCTGTGTTTCTTCCTGAGAAAAGACTGTAGCAACTATTTCCAAAGTTCTCAACACATACCCTTACTTCATGTGGGTAGGCAAAAAGGACTACTTCATGCTAAGTATGTGCTTTTTTTCAAAGAACTAATTTAAGGCAGTGCCACTTTTTTTTTTTTTTTCAAAGAGCATTTTGTTACAAAACATTTTAGAAAAAACATCCATTCTGTGTTGCAGAGACAATCTTTTAAGGATCTAAAATGTATAGAGGAAGGGTTTTGCTTTGTTTTGTTTTTCAAGACGTCACATTAGCTGTGATTAGAGGGGAAGGCGTCAGTGAGCACTGTGTGAAAGGTAGTGTGAGGAGACTCCACACTGATAAGTCGACTGCAGAAGAGAACTGGTAGCTTCTAATAGGTTATATTTATATATCCATTTTCCCTCTCATTTTCCATTTATTCCAAGTTTAATCTGTTTTCCTGCTGCCTCTCTAAATCCGTCCTATATCTTGAGAGCAGCTTAGGTATCTTTGCTGCATTCATTCCTGCTCTTTATTCTGTTCATTTTATTTGAGGCAATAACAGTTTATAAGGAAAATAAATCTCATTATAAGTCAGTCATAATTATTACACTCAAATGTGTCCTTTTCCCTGAGAACAGAACAGAGGCCCAATACGACTAAATGTAAATTTCTCAACCCCAAATTGCATTTTTATCCATGAGTTTTACAAGGCTTTTACAAGGCTCTTTTCCTTTAAGGACAATGTCCTTATTCTAAGAAAAGAACAAAAGATGAAAGGGAGCATAGGGAACAGATAATTAAACTGATTAATATACTTGAGCTCTAAACATGGCTAAAGTTTCTTACTAGCTGAGGCAAAATGGCAAACACTTTGGGTTACATAGTTTTCCGGCAGGGTAAAGGCAAAGCAAAGTTTTAAGTAGAAAGAAATGTCCCTGAAATCAAAGTCAAGGAAGAAGTCAGGAAGTGACAGGCTCTTTGGCCCTTCCCGATGGCAGTGCGCACCGCAATAAGGCATCACACCAGGTCACACATTATCTTTTGTCCAGGTCCCTTGTTTTATCATGAGATCCCAACCACATTATCTTCAAGTTTCTTCCAAAGCTAAGAATCTGTGAGTGATTCTGACCAATATTAAATACCAGTTCAAACCCACACTACACTTAAAACACACACACACACACACACACAAAACACTTCAAACGAAATTTGATCACGCTAACTGGCCCGGGGAACCTGTCCAACAAATTTCGCCAACTGAAGTCTCTGTTACTGGACCCACCACATCAGGGCTGCGCAGGAGCTCCCTTAGACTGCCTTAATTAGGTATTTCACTTACAAATGAATTAATTAATTAGTGATAAGCACCTGAAGCACATTACTCATGTGGTCTAGTTAAAGCTTTAAATAGCTAAAGATTGCTGACATCTCCTTACTATTGGGTAATGTTACATAGGGGTTTAGCATACAAGATGATTTATCCAACCTTTCCCCCCAAAAACCGTTCATGTTTATCCTAACTCCTCCTCTACCTGGGCACACTGAACAGGGAGAATCCTTCAGAAAGATTCAGGAAGAAAGGATTAAAGCAGGAACTATAGCTAATGTGGTCAGCTCTGCTTCACCAGGATTTCTGTGGACTTAATGAGGTTGCCCAAGATGGCGGTCTTCTTCCATTTTACCTTGGTCTTGATGTCCATTTTATGTTGCCTAATGAGCCCTGTGCAATGGCACTGTCATGTATGGCAGCCTGTCCCTGGAATAAAAGTGGTGACAGACCTACACAAGAGCCAAGAAAAAGACTACAAAATGTTTAAGTATCTCCTGCAAAAGTAAATAAAAAAGCAAGCAAGCAAGCAAAGACCCAGTGACTCCCAGTATTAAGTACCCCAGTGGAAATTCCCACCCAAACCCAGAGCCAATATGCCTACTAAATATGGCAAACTGAGTAAAAAACTTAAATTAGGCCAGAAAGAGTTTTGTATATCCTTTATAAAACTTATTCATACAAATAAAAAAAATCATTTGGTTATTTGTGGACATAATGTGGGCCTGGGGATGAAAATATGTTTGTCAAGAAACTAAATGAATTATTGGCATGGATCTTTTCTGAGGAAGCCACTGGGAAGATTCCCATTGAAAATAATCTTGTGAAAGAGAAATGTCTGAGCAATTAAATCAAACACAGTAGTAAACGCACACAACATTCTTGACCAGACTGACTGACTACATGCATCTAGGTAAATTACCAGACCAGGATGGTACTCAAAGAGTTTAAAAAAAAAAAAAAAAAGCAAAGGCGAAATTGTGGAAGTACTGCCTAAAGCACTGTTAAATCAGTAAATGTGCAAAACTCTTCAAAACTAGGCAAATTATTAAGGTGGCCAAAATTCATAAATCAGGAGTATGAATAAAGCCATCAAAGGTTTTTTTTCATTATTTCCTTTTAAGTTGCAGGACACACTCTCTGGAAATTTCTAATTTTATTTTCCAGATTAAGGGAGTGTATTTCCATTTGATGCCACGGTTAATACTGGATAATACAGAAAACAAGTTATTTAGAGACACCACATATATAACATTTATTTTTTATTATAATAATGACTTTTTCTGGATTATAAAATAACCTGTCACTTGAAAAATGTCTATAAAATTCAGAGAGGTAATAAAGAAAATATAAAAGTCATTTGTAATCCTACTATCTAAAGATTAATTTTTAGTGATATTCTTTCCATTATTCATAATATATATACAGAATGAAATTACATATATGAAAAAAATGTTCCAGATACATGTGCAACATTTCTGTTGTTATTGTTGAATTAGTTTCAAGGGAACATACGGAGCACCTTGAGCTTAATATTATACTTATGAAAGCAATTTAAAGGTTGAAAGCTTCACTCCCACAGTAACTTTGAGTTTTATGACACTATGAACAGCCAGGACACTTATTTCTTTATCTTTATCAGGAGCACCCTTTTTCCATTCGTTACTCCCCCTAAAACTTCTCCATGTCTCTGCTGCTCCCCTTGGCACTATGCATGATGACCTGGAGGAAAATAACACTAATCCTGTAATGCCCTCCCACAGAGCAAAGATCCCATCAGGAGCAATTGTATTATTATTATTATTATTATTATTATTATTATTATTTTTACTTCTTCCCCAAAGCCTATCTTAATGCTTTTATTTTTTCCCCAATTTATTTTCTTAAATTGCAAAGGCACAGAAATGTTAAAACAATGAACACCCATATACCATCGACCCAGATGTGCCCTCATCACTTCTGCTTCCTGTCTCCCTCCCCACCATTATAAATGAGGTAGCAGACATGGTTAGACTCCATCCCTCTGAAAGCAGAACTATGGATTACAGGTTCAGATAACCCCCAGCAGAAGTTAGTGAACTTCAGCCGTTTTATCTAAATATGTATTTTCGCTTTTCCTAGGCCATTTCCCACCTCAAGGAAACAAAACAAAACCAAGCCAGGTAACGGAAATGCAGATTGCAGTGTTTGAAATATGGATTACATCTTGCCTGGGGGAGGTATTGGTAAAGGACTGTCCACACGATGTTGTTTCCCAGTGTGGGGACTTTGGCCCCATATTAGAATCATTGACATATTAGAAGAAAGAATCAAGGCTGGTAACCCTGCAGGGAATAAGTCTCCTCCAGAATGTCAGATCTGGTCAATCGTCCAATTCTGTTTTGAGAATTTCACCTGGGGACTTCTGGTTTATTGGAAGAAGCCAGGCAGTAATGAAAGTGGACAGGACTCAACCCACAAGAGGGGGATCTTCCCTGGCCATGGTGGCATATGGTACCCCTGGACAGACCCCTGGCCTTTACTAACCAGGGCAGCTGTAGAAACTGCAGAAAGTCTCTCTCTCCCTCTCTGTTCTAAGTGGGATCAAGAGGTTTCAGTATGGTATTTAAGCTATACTTGGTATTTAGACTGAGACACTGGAATTAAGGCATGTGGGAGTGGGAGGTGAAGGGGTAGCAGAGGTGGGGGGGTGGGGTCCGGTGGAGGGTGGAGAGGCTTACAGTCAGGTCCAAGGTCCAAAGGAATCTGAGTGTTCTCATCTCCCATTTCTGGCAATATTCTACTGTATTTCTCCCATGCTTTCTTCCCTCCCTAAGAATAACGACAGCTGACACATATATAAGGCTGAGTAGCACTGCGGCAGTCTTGCTAGGACTTGGAGCCCAACGGTCCAAGTTTGGGTCTCAGTTCTGCCATCTCCTAGCCAGCCGATCTTGGGCATCTGGAAAGTGGGGATGATGAGAATAGTCATGCATACCTCCTGGGATCTTGGAAGAATTAAATATGCTAATATATTCAAGACACTTAGAACAGTGCCAGGCACTGTTAACTGTATTTTATTTTATTTTAAGATTTTATTTATTTATTTGAGTGTGAGAGAGAGAGAGCATGAGAGGGGGCAGGGTCAGAGGGAGAAGCAGACTCCAGGCTGGGCAAGGAGCCTGATACGGGACTCAATCCCGGGACTCCAGGATCAGGACCTGAGCTGAAGGCAGTTGTTTAACCACCCAATTGACCCTGTTAGCTCTATTTTAAATCTACTAAATAATCATGCTAACCAGAGGCCTTTCCATGCCTCAACTCTTAATCCTCACAAAAACCCCACATGAGGAGGCTACCATTATTCCCAAGAAAATGAAACTCAGTTAAGTTCATTAAATCAATAAGGTTTCCCAGATAGTAAGTGGTGGGGGGGTGTGTGTGTGCCAGGATTTGAGTTCAGATGGCACATCTCCAAGGCCACCTGCTTGGCTTGATCAGGACACAGGAACACCAAGCTGTGCCCAGGGGCTATCTCATTCCCACAGGGCTGCATGAGAATTCCTTCCCTGCTCCAAAGCAGAACTCATTCATTTTCCCCATACCAAACACACACACCTGCACCGTTTTTATAAAGCCTGACATTAAAAGCATGACGTCAAGCCATGTTTTACTTTTCATTTTACAGGACTGCAAACGCCGAAGCCGACCAGCTTGGTGAGCAGCAAGGACAGGTCCCTGGCCCAGTTCCTGAGGCCCTGACCGAATTCCCTTCCCACCCCCAACCACTCTACTGGACAAATGCTGGCGCTAGAGGCACAGCTCTCCACTCGACCCCCACTTTAGTCAATAATGGCTCAAAACTGATTTGAGCAGCCGTGACGCATTTTCAGAAGTTCAAAAACTAAAGGCAAAAGGGAGGAAAAGTAGGTTGTTCTGGAAGCTCTGCCAGCTAATTCCATGTAGACAGGTGACCCATATTATGTCAATTAAGTGCCGCTGTAGAGGCACGCTGCCATGGGCTTTTTAAAACATTGAACATTGTAAGGGAACGTGGAGATGGATTAAGGTTTGATGAATACACTAGGGCCTTTCCTCTGTAATTCAATTAATAGAATCGGGCATGGACTTTTGTTGGAATCCTCCCAGGCAGCTGGAAGGCAAAGTGGGGCACAGTCTTTGAAGTCTATGAGGGGAGAATGGTAGGTCCTGGCAAGGCTGCTCTGCCCCTGAGTACGTGCTATGTGTCATCACGGGTCCCAGCCCGACAGCACTGTGCCCATGAAGACACGGCGGACACTGACGTACAGGAGGCACGTGGCTATTGGAGCAGAAGAGCTTTTTCCCCAGCCGCCACTCCTCCCTTCCAGCCCTACATCCTTCACTTTCTGCCTTCTCCTCCAGATCCGCCTTTGCGAGCATGTCCGTATTCTGAATTCCTTTCTCAAACCACTTCTTCTAACAAAATGTGTAGGACCTGCACGATCTGGCTCAGGGCCCCTTCAGTCTCTTCAGCTCTTACTCCCTCTGGCCACACAGACGTTTTTTCAGTTTCTCAAACAGTTCAGCTCCTTCCCACCTCAAGGCCTTTGCAAGCACACTAGCTGTTACTTTGTGTTCTGCCCAGTGTGATTCTCCCAGGGTCTCTCCTACTGACCTCAAACTCATTCATCCATCCATCCATCCATCCATCCATCCATCCCTCCCTCCCTTCCTTATTTATATTTAAATTCAGTTAATTAACATATGGTGTATCATTCATTTCAGAGGTAGAGGTCAGTGATACATCAGTTGCATATAACACCCAGTGCCCATTACATCACGTGCCCTCCTTAATGCCCATCGCCCAATCACCCCCTTCCTTCTCCCCTTCCCAATCTGCAGCAACCCTCAAACTCAACCTTTAGATTTCCACTTTTCTTGCTCCTTGAAATTTTACTGCTCACTCCTAGACATGATTATAGTTTGTAGAAATGTATCATATATGTATCATACAATCATAAGATTATTTGAATATTGTCCACCTTCTCCACTAACTGCCAGCTCTACGTTGGCCCTTGTTTTGGCTCATGATGACATACCCAGGGCCTAGGATAGCTTCTGGCTTGCAGTGGGTACTCAATAGTTATTCTTTGTTGAACGAACTCATGAATGAATGAACTCCATGCATTCAGAGTCTTAGTCTCTTCAATTAAGGTGAAATAATAACTTCACTTGCATATGAGTGGCTGATACTGACATTACTTTTCTCAGACAATCTGTGCTGTTTAAAGGATCTTGAGTCCAAAGTGTCAGGCAAAGCCATGGTGAGATTTTTCAGGAAGAAATAGTGGGGGACTACTGGGAAGATCTGGGTTAAGCTGATTTTTCTATCCACTTATCTTCTGGTCTGTTCTATTACTTCCTTCACTGATGCGCAGACATCAGAGTCATCTCATTAAGAGATGAGCAGGGCAAACATGCCCAGTGCTCAGACTCAAGGCAGAGACACCACACCGGGGCTCTGGTACTGTGTAAACTCTGGACCGCTGTCCCTGCTAACTGTCTGAGCTCACTGCAGGCCTCCCCTGCCCGCCACCCTTCTTTGTCTCCGAGATTTCTCTGCCAAGTATACTACCATTGCCTCCCTCAAAATCACAGCAAGGAGTATCCAAGTAATGCTGACATTAGAAGGCAGGTGTTTGGGGCACTTTTGTCATAAAATATTGTGAATATAATATTTTAGCAGGCAATTCAGCATTATCTAGTAAATTTTGAATGCACATTCATTTTCACTCAAGGATATACTTCGAAAATTTGCTCTGAAGGATTCTCATACAGCATGCAAAGATATATGTACAAACATGATTCTTATTTTGTCAAAAAATGGGAGAAAACCTCAACTGTCAAACAGCAGGGACTGGTTAGAAAATTCTGGTACAGTTATCCTATTTTTACAGTCATTTAATAGAATACTATGCAACTTATGCAAAATGAAGGTATACTCTGACTTTGAAAGATGTAAGCAATATCCTGTTCAGATTCAGAATTTTTTTTAAACAAATACATTTCATAGTGATATACAAACATATATTATAAATTGTGATTATAAGGGGTTCATAGAAAACTTTAAATTTCTATATTGTACACTAGTGTCTATTCTTTATAGTCTTTATAACTGCATGTTACTTAAAAATCATAATGCTTTTGCTTTTAAACAAAGATAAAAATTATTTTCAAAGTAGGATACATCATTGCTCACTCCATCAAGATGCTGTTCTCAGACTTACAAAGAAGGCAACTCTCCAATCCATGATTTCTAGAAAAGCCAGTCACTTGAACCAGTGTAGGCAGCCTCCAGGATGATGTGCAGTAATGATTCCTGTCCCCTGGTACTCACATCCTGTGCCATCAATAGCATGTGGCAGAACTGATGGTACGATACTTCTACCATTAGGTTATACAAGACTGGGGCTTTGGTCTTGAGTTGTCTCTCTCCTGGATCACTCGCACCGGAGGAGGTCACATCATGAGCAGCTGCAAGAGGGGCCCCTGCAGTGATGAAGTGAGGCTTGCTGCCAACAGCCATATGAATGAGCTTGGGACCAGTCCTCCAGACCCGGTCAAGTCTCAGATGGCTGCAGCCCTGGCTGATAACTTAGTGGCAGCCTCACGAGAGCACCCGAGCCAGAATTCCCAGCTAAACCAGTTGAGGATTCCTGACCGCCAGAAACCATTAGATAATATGTATTTGTCATTTGAACACACCTGTTTGGATTACTTTATTATGGAGCCACAGATCACGAATACAGGACCCGATCACCTATGCAATTTTTTAAAATATTTTATTTATTTATTTGACAGACAGATCACAAGTAGGCAGAGAGGCAGGCAGAGAGAGAGAGGAGGAAGCAGGCTCCCTGCTGAGCAGAGAGCCCGATGCGGGGCTCGATCCCAGGACCCTAGGATCATGACCTGAGCTGAAGGCAGAGGCTTTAACCCACTGAACCACCCAGGCGCCCCTCACCTATGCAATTTTTAGTGCCTGTTTCCTAATCTACACAAACAGTCCTTTAAGGTTACCATCTCTGTGTTCAAAACTTAGTTACATATTGGTTCCTGCTTTATACCAACCTCAAATTGGTAAAGACCTGTAACTAAAGTTAGTATAGAACATTTTGTCCTGTCCTCAGGAGCGTGCCACTAATGATAAGGGGTGGGGACTGAATCCAAGTGAGGTCACCAGAGACACAGGAGCTGGAACTGATATGGTCTCCAGCCTTCAAATGAAAATTCCATGTTTTTACTTCTGTCTTTATTTTAAAGATCTGATCCAATCAATGATCACATTATTGACCTAGGTAGTGGTTCACATTAAATGTCACAAGAGAACACCCATAATTTAAAGAAAAGGACTGAACAGCTCAAAAATCTGCCCATTATTTCCTTGCCAAGTGGGGTCTCTGATAAAAGAAACGGACTCTTTTCACCGGTAGGTTTAATTCTGCTTAATGCCAAGCACAGAGAAGGAAATGAGCTTTCATTTTCATAGAAGATGTTTCTGATCTACTGTTGGTGATTTTCCACTCAAGACCCTTGGTTTTTAATCTAGCCATTAGCATTTTTTCAAATAATTCTAGAAATGGCTTTTATTTTCTGCTTGAAAATGGCTTATACATGTACTGTACAGTTCTGCATAACTAAAAAAAATGTGTGTATGATCCACCATCTCAAAAATCAATAAAAGTTCAGGGAAGGTAGCCAGCATGTCCAAGGAGGGCCAATCTCTCCCAAGGCACCACTCATTCACTGCCAGCTTGGTCTAAGGAGACTTTGTAGTCACCACCAACCTGAGTAAATCTAGAGTTGGTGTGTCTGTGACTCCAGTATGGCTTAGTAATGAAGTCATGGAGTCCCTACAGGGAATTCTCAAACTCAAACATTCTACACATGTGTGTTCTTCTATTTTCACAAATATAAGTAGATGCTAGTGTGATCTACCAGATGCAAATCCATTTAAAAGCACTCTTCTTAACAGCTTTCTTAACAAATGGATATCAAAAGTACAACTTATAGGCTGCCTAGGTGGCTCAGTGGGTTAAGCCTCTGCCTTCTGCTCAGGTCATGATCCTAGGGCCCTGGGATCTAAGCCCACATTGGGCTCTCTACTCAGCAGGGAGCCTGCTTCCCCTCCTCTCTCTCTGCCTCTCTCTCTGCCCATTTGTGATCTGTCAAATAAATAAATAAAATCTTAAAAAAAAAGTACAACTTACATACTGAAATTTGTAAAATTTTACTTAAAAAAAAAAAGACTTTTCCAATCGATACATTGAGAATCATTATTCTAGAGTTATTACAGGATCAGGGAGATAAAAAAATTTTCATTCTTCACTGAGATGTAACTGCATTCTCATTTCGTTTTACCCACTCCCTGAATGTAAAGATTCCATACACTGATTAAAACAAATCATACTTTAAGTATAGATTTACATCCACAAAATATACATTTTAAAAAGAAAAGCAGTCTCTTTATATAGTAAGTATGGCATATGAAATATATCATAATTTCCAGTAGGCCAAAAACTTTAATATGAAATAATAAACTATGGAAGAGGAAAGAAGCAACAGCGTGAACTACCCTCACATAAGCTGTGCAGGATGGTAAGGTACTTTTATCATTCTTTTTCCCCTTTTTTTCTACTTTTTTCCCTAAATTTTGAGGCAGAAGCTAAAATTTGCTTCCCTGGCTTTCTTGTGGCAAAAGTACAGGTACATCACCCAACTTGCTGCTGACTTCAAAATGGAAACTTGAAACGTGGAGAATTGGGGATGATGGATGTGGGTTTGATGGCAGCTGCTGTGTGCTACAGTGTTTGCTCCCAGAAAGTCAATAGTGACATCTTCTCTGGACCAGCTCTGTGGCATGATTTGGCTATTATTTCTGACTCTCTATACTCTACAACTAAAGATCCTCCATGTCTCCCAGAGATTTGATGAGCATCGCGTACCCCGCTGATAAATTCCTTCTACGGTAAAATTCACCCAAGTTATTTACCACTGCTTGTAATTAAGAGTACCCACAGTGGATAGAGCTGGGGAACAGAGCACAGCTCTCTGAGGTTTGAGTCTTTTGATGTCCAGCATGGGTTATCTGGCTAAGATTTAGGTCACAGGTACCCTGGCACACATCTGAGTTCTTCCCAAACCAAAGAATTTATAGTAGCCAGTTTCTGATCGTGTGGAGACATAAGGAAAAATACTGGAAACATCTATCTACTAAGGTTCCTGCCATCTTCTTGGGATTTATTATGCAGGTCTACACTACTCAAATAACAATATTCTTGTTGATCTTAGAGGGAAAAAGGGATTGGAAGTCACTGAGGTCTAGAACCATGTGTATTCACTACCAGAGTAAAACAATTTACCATAAACTAAAAACAGATGTCATTTTCTGTCTTGCCCAAGATTTGTTTGATGATATTGGACCAGCTGTGAACACATAAGTTTAAGCTCCCACTAAAACCACAGTCAACTCTCATTATTCATGGTAGTTATATTCTATGAAGTTACCACAAACACTGAATTAGCAAATGTTAATTAGCATTGCATCCAAGGGAAATGCAGGGCTATGTTCCTTGGAGCCTCTGGTCACAATATTTGGTCAAATGATCAATATGTGACCTAGTTTTATGTGTATTTCTGTTCAAAGATACCTTATTTAAGATATTTTATTATAATTTTTTTAAGACACTTTAGGGGTGCATGGGTAGCTCAGTTAAGTGTCCAACTCTTGATCTCAGCTCAGATCTTGATCTCAGGGTCATGAGTTCAAGCCCTGCACCTGAGGGCTTGAGATATAATAATAGAGAGACACTCTATTATTGATTCATTAACACTGAACACTGAGCAACAGCACTATAACTCATGCCCAAACAAGGCTTATCTAGAATACATATTTTCTCCAAAAGTCACCTCACACATAGCGTTTCTGCAGTTGGGAATGAGAGCACTTGAACACAATGCTTGGGGACTATTTTAAACAGTAAAATCACCGTCAACAACAAAAAAGACTCAATCATATGAAAAACATCGCACTAAACAGACCATGGAAAAAACACTTATTTGCAGTATGAGAGCTAAAACAAAAAGGCAGAATGTTGCTGTGGTTTGACTTCAGCTGGGCAAATATGTGTTGAGCAACTCCATATTTTCACTCTATTTATGCCAGCAAATTATCACAAAGTGGCAGGAGGACTGACTGGGGGGTTACAAGTAAATTTCAATGATTGGAAAAATTCACAAATATGGAATCTGGAATAATGAGGATTGACTATACTTTGTTCACAAAAATCTTCCTGGATACCAGGAACTGCTTTTGACCATTGTTACTACACACCCTCATTTGAATTGAGGTATCATAAATCTTTGAAGAGCAATGTAAATTGCAGGGAGAAAATAACCTTCAGAAAATACATTTGGGCTTAAATATTAATGTGCTAACGATGATATTTAGTGACGTCCTCAATTGGAAATCTGTATGGGAGGTAAATTTTTAACACATCTTGTTCATTCGTAAGCAAATGCAGCTTAATGAGAACTACACCCTGACAGTTTTTCATCTAGATTCTCTCCATTGGCCCTGAGATTTTCTTTCCGCAGATCGATGTTGTGTGGTTTTCAAACATGGCTGCAAGCAGACCATGCATATTAGTTAACATCTTTTCTAAATGTCTCTATGTAACGTTCATGTGTATCATTTCAAAGGACAGCACACTACTTCACTGAGCTGTTGGATATTTTGATTGGTTCCAATTTTTGCAATTATAAACAGCTCTACTATAAATGTTTTTAAGGAAAGTTTTCATTTCCTTTAACATTGTTTCCTAAGGATAAATCCCCAAAATGGATAAAGAAAGTAAGCAGCCCTGATTGCTAGTAATAAATTAATTAGGTCCTTTCAGAAAAGTGGTGACAAGCTTTCCCATTTCCCCAGTGGTTCTCTGCCACTGATTTTATTTTTTTAATTTCCTAAATTAGTATGTGTGAAATTATATCTCATGAATGTTTTAGTTGCATTTATTTAATTACTGGTGAGGATGAAAAGCTTTTTCATATATTGATTCAGTCACTCAATTAGTCAATTAGCATTTATCAAATCCCTACCAGGAAACCAGGCCTGTGTCAGACACTGTCCCTACCCTTAGGGAACTTCCCTTCTGCCTGTTTTTACTTTTATACAAACTGCCTGCTAATATTCAACTGTCTGCCTCTTGGAGGCTTGTGTCATCATTTCAGCTTTGAATAAGCACCTTCTTTATTTAAATATAGATAATACATTTTACACCTATTAACAAAATCTTCCCATTTCATTTTTTAAGTTTTTTTTTTTTTGTAAAAAAGATTTTATTTATTTATTTGACAATGAGTGAGTGAGAGAGAGAGAGAGAGAGAGATTGAGAGTATAAGCAGCGGGGGAATGGTGGGGAGAGGGAGAGAGGAAGCAGGGGGGAATGAGCAGAGAGCCCAATGTAGGACTCAATCCCAGAACCCTGGGATCATGACCTGAGCTGAAGGCAGACACCCAACCAGCTGAGCCACCAAGGCACCCCTCCTTAGTTTTTTTTTTTTTTTTAAAGATTCTATTTATTTATTTGACAGACAGAGATCACAAGTAGGCAGAGAGGCAGGCAGAAAGAGAGAGAGAGAGAGGAGGAAGCAGGCTTCCTGCTGAGCAGAGAGCCCGATGTGGGACTTGATCCCAGGACCCTGAGATCATGACCTGAGCCGAAGGCAGCGGCTTAACCCACTGAGCCACCCAGGCGCCCCCCTCCTTAGTTTTGATGTTTTGACTGAATAACTTTAATTTCTATATAGGCAGAAATAAAAGTCTTATTCAATAAATATTTAACAACTGGCAAAATAAGATATTAAGATGTAATGTAATAAGCCAAAATATTTAACCAAAATATATTTAACATTCCTCTATTTGTTAAACTAACTATATACTTAAATATTCATAAACGATATATTATGGAAAAAATAATTCACCAAAACCTTCTAGAAATTTCCAAACCACTTGTTGATTTTTATAATGCACCTGTTCAAATCACATAAGAACCATGTCAATGACTTCACCATTGTATTAAAAGCCATTAGATCTCCAGGATCTTTGTTCCAGCTGGATATGCTGAAGGCTTTTCACAACTGCTGTATACCTGGATGCCAGTGCTCTCCAGAGGGCCTGTGCCCACTATGCCACGCTTACCAACTCTGGACAGGAGGAGGGTGCTGCACAGCCCTCCACCCTTGTCTCCCAAACCACTCAGCAGCTGCCGGGGCCCTGAGTACCTGCGCCATGCTCCTCCCAGGTCCACTGCCTCCTCCATGGCCACTGATGGAAGACATCATTAGATACTTCATAATCTCAATGGAGAGATCATTTCTCTTCACCAACCGATAAGAAAACATTTCGGTGTTTTAACACCCAATGCGGCTCTACTTCTATGTGCCAGCTGATTATTAGGTGTGGCTAAACCAAGCTAAGACTTTCATATGAAATGACTATTGAGAAATGTAATTCCTATAGATCTGACATCTGCTTAGATAATACATCCTAAGCATTCCTAAACACCTGAGGTAGTCAACCTGCTGGGAACAGGGGAACACATAGAATCATCCTTCAATGCTCCACATTTGAAATTTGCATGCATTGCAAATATCTAATCTAAATAAACAAAACCCACAGTCAAACTTGATGAGAGCATTTAAATGCCTCTGGGCATATTTACACCATCACTTTTATCCAATTATGAATACTGAGTTACTCTTTCTGGCAATTAGACGAACAGTAGGTCCAAATTCCTTTGAGGCCAAGCCTCTCTGACTAGGAAGAGCTCAGAAAGGTGATGGTTAAGGGACTGAAAAGCTTCTCTCTGCTCGGCCCTCAGAACAGCTTACCCTCCTCCACAGCACTTGCGAATAAGGAATCAGATTGTTCTCCAAGAGTAAAACTATTAAATCTGCTACAAAATTTTTTTCCAAAACTCAGAAATAAAACAGAAAGATTCATGTGCCCTTTCAAAATGATACAAGAACATGGCCTAACAAGCTTCCCTGGCTTCATCTGACCCTTCGGAGAAGGAATGGTTTTTTGATTTACTGCTGATTAGGGCCCAGACTCTACAAAAGCTAGAGAATCACCGAGAGGAGACTGATAAATTACAGATGATTTTTCTTTCTGGTAGAAATACAAATTACTTAATTGGAAAACTGACCCCCCAGACTTATGCCTGTATTGCTCAACAGAGGATTAGCCAGTTTGGTATGGAACTCGGTGATGGCATTCCTTTCTCCATTGACCATACACACTTCTTGTAGTCTTCAAATCAGGTTTTTCGTTCATTGTTTCCTTTCATGAATTAATTAAATCTTTGACACATAGTCATTATGTATGTGTATGAGATTCATGTTCTCAACTTTTTCAAAATTGACTTTGACACTCATAACCTAATAGGTTGTGGTGAAGATGGGCAAAGACATCATCAAAGAGACAGAATTACTTCCAGACATGGCTGGCTAGGTTGACGACAGTAACTTGACTAAATTAATTTCATCACCTGTCAGTTAGGAAGGGAAAGTTGGTGGTTCAGCAACGGAAGCTTCATGAGTAAACATCCATCTATCGAAGCACTGACCGGGGTGATGTGAGGTCCACTTGGCAGGTGTATCTCTGTGTCTTCAGTAGGCAAAGAGCCTGATGTCACTAACACACAGACTATTTATCTAGCCCTTTTTTTCTGCCATGTTCATGCTCACTGAGTAACCTCTGGACTATAAGTTGGTCTCTCAGGCAGGGAAATGATTCACTGGTCAGGCCAATATGAGTAACCCATCCAGCGGCAGTTTCTGCAAATTAATAAACTGTCATTGGCATGTGGTTTTACATTCCAGTACTTTGTGGAACGGACAACGTGTGTCTGCGTTGTGACTTTAGTCAACTCTGGTTCTCCTACTAGATCAAGTTTCTGGCCTCCAGGCTGTGGCCTGCCCCAGACCACATGACAGCACCAAGGGAAATGCCAGATGGTCAGAACTCTGGTGACTGTGCTTCTCAGATAACCTGTGGCTGTGGACATGTTGTTTGTTCATTTGTTGGTTTTTACATTTCCAAGCCCTGTGGACCAAGGCTTTTGTAAAATTCAGTGAAAATACATTTCCGCAAAAGTGAAATTTTAAAGGTCATAGAAAATATAGACTCATATTTTATTACTAGATCCAAGAGAATCCAAATGACTCTGTAATACAGAAGTTCCTTTTAAAAGTAGAGAAGTCTCTAAATGCTCACTTCCAATTTATGCACTTATCCCCAAGTCCAGGGACTACACTGTATGTGGGGACTTGTTAGAAATGCACATTCTTGGGCCTTATCTCAGGCTCCTGAATTAGAAACTCTGGGGGTGTGGCCCAGCAATCTGTGTTTTAACAAGACCTCCCTGTGATTCTGATGTTTGATCAATTACATGATTCTAGGTGAGAAAAACTCTAACTAGAGTGAGAACACATCAGAAGCCATAGCTTAAATGGCTGAGGGGCCAGGTAGGCACAGAAATGTAACTGTGACAAGATGAGAATTACAAGAAATGGTAGAGTCCTTGGCAAACTGTAGCCTAGATGTCCCAACATGGGAGCACTGAATCCAGACACACACACACACACACACACACACACACACACACATATACACCTCTGGACAAACAAAACTACTAGCTAGTAGGAGACCTTGGTCTATTACTTTTTCTAAATGTGGATTTATACTCATCTCAGCCTTAATAAAATGAAGACTTGCTTTTTCCTGACAACTGTTTAAGCTCAGCATATTATATATTAAAACCTGAGTATATGAAGGCTTATTCTTGAGGTCTCTATCCTGTCACAATAATCTATTTCCATTTCTAATTCTATATCACACTATTTTGAATTATCAGACACTATAATACATATTGAATCATCCTTATTTCTTTTTCTTTGATGGTTTGAAAGTTAATCTTTATCAATTAGTTTTGGAATAATTTTGTTAGACTCTAACCAAGTGTCCTGTTAACATTTCAACTAAAATTCTTAACTATTAGTTAATAATTACTTAACAATTCGTTCACTTGATGATAGGGTAGGAAAAAATAGGCTTTGGGTTCCCATCCCAGCTCTGCTGCTCAGTAACTGTGGTTTGGGGCTTTATCCTCTCAACTGGTGATACCAATATAAGAAATTAATAAATCATCATGTGCTAATTACTGTCCATTTGCAATTTCTCCAAAATATCTCTGCCCTTTTGCTTCTACCTATCCTAAAACACTGCAGACCCCTTCTCTTCTCTATCCAGTTAGCACTTTTCTTTACGAAAGAAATGAAGAATAAAGCAAACCTGAAAGTGATACATTTCTTCCTTGGTGCTGCTCATCTACAACTTAATTATTTCATATATAAAACTTTCCTTAGAACTGTTTTGGAGTTAGGTGTACTATATTCATAAAATGTGACCTCTGACATGATTTCTGATTTCCTAGTTCTTACTGAAACTTCCCATGTGTTCAAGTAGAGAATACATTTTATAACTTTCTATGTGTCTGAGGGAAAAAAAAAAAAAGTTTTCCACAGGCATCAGAAGAAAAAGCAAGCAGGTTAGACTATGTCAAAGATAAAAATGTGCAAATAAGATCACAATCAACAGAATGAAAAGGCAACCCACTGAATGGGAGAAAATATCTGCAAATCATATAATGGGTTAATATCCAGAATATATTTTTAAAAATGCCTAAAATTTAATTATTAAAAACCTGACTAAAAAAATAGGCAAAGAACTTGAACAGACTTTTCTCCAAAGAAGACAAATGGTCAATAAGCATATGACACAATGCTCAATAATCAGAAAAATGCAAATCAAAACCAGGAGATACCATCTCACATCTTTTAGAATGGCTATTACCAAAAAGTCAAGAGATAACAAGTATTGGCGAGGAGGTGGGGAAAAGGGAACCCTCCTGTCCTGTTGGTGGGAATATAAAATGGTTCAGCTGCTGTGGAAAAGAGTATGGTGGCTCCTCAGTAATAAAAAACTTAACTACCATATGATCTAGCAAGTCCACCTCTGGGTATATATATACCCAAAGGAATCGAAAGCCAGGTCTTGAAGAGCTACTGGTACTTCCATGTTCATAGCAGCATTATTCCCAATAGCCAAGAGGTGGAAGTAAACTAAGGGTCTGTCTGTAGATGAACAGATAAACAAAATGTGGCATATTATTTTTCAGCCTTCAAAAGAAAGGAAATTCTGACACATGAATGAAACTCGAAGACATTCAGCTAAGTGAAATAAGCCAGTCACAACAAAACAAATTCTGTCTATAAATATTACATGAGGTACCTAGAGTAGTCAAATTCATAGAGACAGAAAGTCGAATGGTGATTGCCAGGGGCTGGGGAGAAGGAGGAATGGGATATTATTGTTTAATAGGGACAGAGTTTTAGTGTTACAAGATGAAAAGAGTTTTGGATATGGTTAGTGGTGATGGTAACACAATGAGAATGTGCTTAATACCACTCAACTGTACACTTGAAAATTGTTGAGATGGGTCAACTGCATGTTATGTGTATTCCACCACAATTTTAAAAAGATGAAACCTCAAAAAAACCCACGATGTTTATTTTCCTTTTCTACCCGTAATTTTGATGTAAATCACAATTCTGCCTTACTGTTGGCACCATTCTTGTGTCAGTTCCAACGAAGACCTGGGCTGGGGATGGTCTGAGTCCCAGGGAAGGGACTCCTTCAGCGTCTGTGGGCTCCACCCCAGAATGGCTCAATCTTGGGGGAGGCAAGGCCCCTACAAGAGCAGATGGGCAGAAATGGGCTGGAACAGGGAAAACCACTGAGTTCCCCCAAAGAGCCCAGAAGCAAACTCTTACTTGCCCGCAAGGCATCAGAACCAGAGGTATGCTGCAGAGACAGGCGAGAGTCTCAAACAAGCTGGGACACAAGTCCTTAAAGGTCAATTCCAGATAGACATGGGTTTCCAGAACATTAAGGAGGTACTATCAGAGATGGAGATTTTTTTAATTACAAATAGCCTTCCTTCCATTTCTTTCCCCTCTCTCACTCCTGCTGAAGGAGAAATATAACCGAAACTTAGGTCTTTATTAAATACTGGTCTGGACCACCCTACTGTATTATTTCTACTGAATCCTCATCGTTTGGAGGCAGGAAAATTGAAGGCAAGGCTGATGATGTCTAACTACTCTAGTGGACTACCCAAGAAGGCAGGGGACAGTGACTTGGTAGCACTTGTCTGGGAAGCTGTTCCCTAAGGTGGCAAAGGCACCCCATCTCAGGGGCTGTGCAGTTACAGAGCTGGCAGGCTCTGCAGTGAAACCCACATTTGTATTCAATGCATATCCTACCATTTGTAGTTATTTTTAATTCAGACAAAGAACTTTCCTTTGTCCTCTGTGGCTATTTTGTTTGTTCCATGGGGCTTTTGCTCACTATTATTTTGACAATTTTCTCTTTCTTGTTTTAATGAGTGATCTTTTTAGCTTTGTTTCATGTTACTTTATTGCATTTTTTCACTTTTATTAACTGGGGATAAGGGAGCAAGGAAAGAACTATGAGGGCAATCTTTTCTCTCAGCCAAGTCTGTGGTGTTTTTTCTATAGATCTACTTCAATGCACAGCTATGGGAGACCCAGCAAAACCTAAACGCAGGGGCAATAGTCCCTTAAAATTCACTATGCATTTAGAATTAGCTTATCAATCTCCATACAGACCTTTGGGGATTCTAATTGGAGATGTAGAATGACTGAGGAACATGGACTTCTTTCCCATGGTAAGCCTTCCAATTCACAAACATGGTGATCCTTCCCTTTACTTATTTCCTTTAAAATGTATTTCAGTAATATCTTACAATTTTTTTGTGTAAATGTCTTGCAAATCTTTTGTCAGATTTATTCCTAAGTATATGACTTGCTATCCTATTACAAATTGTACCACCTTAAAGTCCTTAACCCTAATTGCTTGTTGCTGGTATGTAAAATCTGGTGAAAATTTTTTTGTATGGCAATGTATCCAGCAACTGTGTTAAGTTTGTTATTACTATTTCATTTCTAGATTCTTATGAATTTTCTCTCTAACTATTCATGTGATCTACAATAATAAACATTTCACTTCTTCCTTTCCCAAAAAAAAAAAAAAATTCACTATGCAAGCCATTCGAAAGAACCACTAAGACAAAAAAAAAAGTAAATGTTCTGTCCTTTCCTGTATAATTTAAATACTTCACAATCATTTGTAAGCAATAATATTAGCTTCAAAGGCAGCATGAGGGAAATGGTTAGAATAATACCATTCCAAAGTTTTCAGAACATGGGGATCTGTAAACTAGAATCTGTGGTCTCTAACATATGTAACCACAGGACGGAGACAATTTGCTTGAGAAGTCCAAGCCATAGATGGAAAACACAATAGATGAAAAACAATACCCAGGAGGAAGAACCTTGTAGAGAAGAGATGAAGAGTCTTAAATCCACAGTCAGAGGGTCTCTCTGCTGATAGAGCCCCTTTCATATTGGCTTGTCTCCCCATAGCTTCATTTCAAAGTGGAACTTGAAAGGAATGTTGCTATGATGGAGATATTTCCCACGACCTTCCTTTAATACCCTATTCCTTCAACACACTGTGGGACATGCAGCTGTTAAAATCTTATGGGACTCTGGCCTCACAGTGAAGTCAATCACATGTTCCGTCTACATGGCCAAGTTCACTTCCAAATAGCTTTTCACCAAAGGAGTTCTCTGTTGTCTCAGAACTGAGTAGGAAGGGATCCCAAACTATTTGGGAATCTCCTCAGGGAAAGACAGGAAACAGTATAGATAGGCTTATGTCCCTAGAAAGCAAAGTTGATCACTAATTCCCCCACCTAGGAACTAACTCTCTAACTAACTAACTAACTAACTAACTTTCTAACTAACTAACCTTCTCAATACATTTCTCCTTGCAGTTACCATAGAGTATGGATTCAACTGGAAACTTGGTTCCAACTGTATAACCTCTTAATTCTAACATCATCCCTTTCGCATCACAGACTTATTCTCCCTGGAATTGTACAATGTGGCAATGCTGCCTCCAAATCCAGTTCCATTCTCGTTAGCTTCGGAGCAATCTCTTTTACAGCTGGCTGACCTTAGGAAGCATCTTTGTCTCCAAGATGACCAAACCAAGGAAACGCCTATATTTCCTAACTGTAAGTGACTGTCTAATTCTACTCCGTATTAGTAAACCAGGAGGTATACAACACTTATTCCTAAATTTCAAGAGGCCAAAGCTCTTCCCTGGCTCTCAGGGCTTTTGGAATACGCTCCACGGTAAGTTAACCTTCACTCTTGGAACGATGCCACCCAAAGAAGACCCCAACCTAATACCATTACTTGTGCATGTCAACATTATTTGCTTGTTCCTTTTGTTTCTAACACTTTTCCCTTTTAGCCATTTTGTTGTGATACTAGTACTCAGATATCACTATTCTCAGTTTCCTTATTGTTTAATTAATGTATCATAGCCCAACCTTATATTTTAATATATGAACGTCTGAGTGCATCTTTTTCACATGGGATAAGTTATATCTTATATATAATATATCTTATATTAGTTCCCTTTATGTTTTCTTACTCTGCAGTGGGCCTGTGGTCAGAGAAGTATTGATTCTTTCTACTTAGGGTTTCTCCTCTCTCATACTCAGAGTTGATAAGACAGCCACAATATGAAGAAATTCCTATTCAGGACCCAAAGCATAAGGTCAGTGACTATTTAGGGTTGGTGGGATATGCAAAAATCTTTCTTTAGCTTTCCCAAATGAATGACATCTTGCCTGGATAATTTTTTTCCATAAAGGGAACTGCAGATGTTTCATTTCCCTGGAGAGTTTATGGTTTCAATTGCAGCTACTTCTGAAGTCAGTATTTTGAATATTATCTGGCCTTTCTTCCAGATGTTGTAAGATTTCTTCCTCACTGAAGTTTGAAAATGTTATAAGTAATATTTTGATATTTTTCTCTAGATGTTAACATCCATGTCTAGGCTAAGACTTGGATCAATTCTGGAAACACGTCTTACCTTCAGTTGTTGATTCTTTAAAATGTATTTCTTCTATTAGCTTAAGTACTGACTATTATTTTTAAGTTAAAACACCGTGCTCAATTCTAGCCATGAGTCATTGTAGTCTGCCATTATTTATACATATTTACGTAAGCCATCTAACGTTGGATTTGAATCTCTAGTTAATAAGCATACTTGCCTAATTAACTATTTGGAAGTTCTCTATGTGAATGCTTTACTACTTCTAGAAATGTCCTTACTGTTATTCCAATTTTTACTACATGGCGTTTGTCTCATGGCTTTCTATCTTCTTTATTATCATGTAGAGTCTATTTAAGTCAGTTCTTGAATTCCAACTGAGACTATTTTGGTTGTTCTGTACCAGGCGATTTCAAAGTTAATTTTTTTTTCTATTCTTTCATCATTTTGTTCTTTGGCATTCCAACATTTAAAAATTAGTTGGGTTATTTTGAAAATTCTTTTTCACTTTTTAAAAAAATTTTTTGGATACTGAGGTTATTTTACTGAAGATTTTGAGACATTTTAATAAGTTTACTATGAAGAAGGCTGTCTATACTGTTACTTAAGTCATTGGTTTCTAAGGGGCAAAAAAAAAATCTCTACTTGTTAATTCTATCCTTTAAAAGTAAATACAGGAGTACTGTAGGTGTTTTTTAAACTTAGGATAAAATTCTTACAATAAGTAATATTCCTCATCTACCTTACACTTAAGATTTTTTTTTAAAGATTTATTTATTTATTTATTTGACAGACAGAGATTACAAGTAGGCAGAGAGGCAGGCAGAGAGAGGAGGAAGCAGGCTCTCCGCTGAGCAG
This sequence comes from Mustela nivalis, assembly GCF_964662115.1. Lineage (NCBI taxonomy): Eukaryota > Metazoa > Chordata > Mammalia > Carnivora > Mustelidae > Mustela > Mustela nivalis. Next base: position 47,066,013 of record NC_139025.1, read on the forward strand.
AGAGCCCGATGTGGGGCTCGATCCCAGGACCCTGGGATCATGACCCGAGCCAAAGGCAGAGGCTTTAACCCACTGAGCCACCCAGGCGCCCCAACCTTATACTTAAGATTTTGTCTTTATGAGCCTCTGTTCAACAGATAAAGTTATGTTTCAAAGAAAACTGAAATGTAAATAATTAGTCTCCTTTGTTAAGATCCTACTTTTAAGAAAGTCTTGGCTAATCCAAAGCCAAATGAAGAAACAACATGCTTAACCACGCAAAGCTTAGAGAGCTGCTTTCATCTACAATAATGCTGTACCATAGTAGCAACGTTGGAATGAGATCAAGTAGCACAAAGCTCTTCTTTACTATTCTTTAAGTCAGCTTATCACATCTATCCCTGGGGACTGGAACTAGGAACTCCTCTGTATTTTAGTCTAAGAACAAGTTTTAGCACTAAGAGGAAAAAAAGTTATGTATTTTTATATTTATCTTACATCTAGTCATTTAACCAAATTATCAATTCTAAAAGAAAGAAAAACTCATATATTGAGGAACACATTTTTTTTTGAAGTTCAGTATCTATTTGAAAACCATTACAAAATATTTTTGAAATATATAAAACAAGACTTGGAATAGAGACATGGGGAAAAAAAGAATATAAAAAAAGTTGATCCTTTCCAGATTAATATATGATGCAATTTTAATCAGAATCTCCAATGATTTTTACCCCTTTTTAGATTGTAACAAAATGAACTTAAAGTTATATGGAGTGAAAAAAAAGCCAAATGACACCAAGAAATATTGAAAAAGAAGAATGAAGTGGGACTTGGTTGCTTTACTATATATTACAATCTAAAACAAAACTACTGAAATCAAGATAGTATCATATTGACACAGGAATAGGAGATTGACCCAAGAACTCTAAGGCAAGATACAGAAATTGATATAAGCATATATGAAACAATATAGGACTACAGTGCCATTGAAATTCAGTAGAGAAAACAGCATTTTTAAAATAAATAGTGTTGGCCGGCGCCTGGGTAGCTCAGTGGGTTAAGTCTTTGCCTTCAGTTCAGGTCATGATTTCAGGGTCCTGGGATCGAGTCCCACCCACATCGGGCTTTCTGCTCAGCAGGGAGCCTGTGTCTCTCTCTCTCTCTCTCTCTCTGCCTGCCTCTCTGCTTACTTGTGATCTCTGTCAAATAAATAAATAAAATCTTTAAAATAAATGGTGTCATCAGACTGGATACGCATTTGAAAGAACATAAAGTTATATTCCTACCTGACACCATATACAAAATATATTCCAGATGGATTTAATATATGCATATAAAAATAAATCAGTAAATGTATTAGAAGAGGAGTTAGGAGAATATTTATATTATCTTAGATAAAGGAAACCTCCCTAAGCAAAATAAGAAACTGTAAAGAAAAATATGCATACACGTGACTAAATATAAAAAATGTTTTTTGAATGGCAAAAGAGATACAAACAAAATCAAAGGTGAATGATGGGGCGCCTGGGTGGCTCAGTCGTTAAGCGTCTGTCTTCACCTCAGGTCATGATCCCAGGGTCCTGGGATCAAGTCCCGCATCGGGCTCCCTGCTTCTCTCTCTCTTTCCCACTCCCCCTTGCTTGTATTACCTCTCTCCCAGAATCTCTCTGTCAAATAAATGAATAAAATCTTAAAAAAAAAAAATCAAAGGCAAATGGGAGACCAAGAAATAAGTAACTACAACATAAAGAGCAAAGTCTTACCATAACTAATAAACATAAAGCCCCCTACAAACTGAGGAAGCAGATACCTTTATAGAAACATGGGCAAAAGATAAGAAATAAAAATTCAGAGAAGAAATACAAAAGAGCTATAAAAGCATATGAAAATATGCTCGACCTCACCAAAATTCAAGGAATATCAATTAAAACAGAATAGCATTCTTCACTCAGTAGAGTAATAATACCCAGTGGTCACCAGAATGTAGGGACCAAACAGTCTCATACTTGCTAGCAGGAGCCTGAACTGTAAACTCTTTTGGAAAGAAATCTGGTAACACATTTTAAAATTTGAGATCTATATCCCCTTTGACTCAACAACACTCCTCCCCATACCTCTGCCCTGGGATTCAACCAGAGTGAAGCACTGATGCATAAAGACATATTCGTCCAGGAAAATACAACCACAACCAAGGGAGACAAGATTAATTTCTCTCCATGGGGTACGGTGCTGTGAACACTACACACTCACTAACATGAGGGCGTCAGATCCATACCAATGAGTTGCGTGAATGTGACATTTATCATGTAAAAATATAGTTGATGGTAATAGTTATATTGGAGAAATCTTAAAACACAGTATGCACGTGTGCGTTATTTCACTGTAGAAAATTACTGTTATGTGTGTGTGATGGAGCTATACAAATATCGCTGATATTCAACAGCTTTTGAGCTAATAAAATGGCAATTTCATAGGTCACAATCTAACATATGTTTATTACATATGTATGAGCATGAAAAAAATGTGAAATGATACAGCCCGGGGCACTGACACTGGTTATCTGGAGAAGGGAGGAGACAAGGAAGCAAAGGGTGAATAAACAACTCTTGATACATCTTTGCACTATTTTACCTGTTAAACTTGCAAATTAAAAATATCAAATAAAGAAAAAACAGCAAAGAAATAAGATACTCAAGCTGGATATTACTTGAACACCTATATCTAGGGGCAAAATCTATAGCAATGGTCTTTCTTTTTTTTTTCTTTTTTTAAAACTTACTCATTTGAGAGAGAGTGAGAGCAAGAGAAAGCATGAGCAGGGAGGTGGGGGGTAAAAGGAGAGGAAAAAGCAGACTCCCCATTGAGCAGGGCACCCTACATGTGGGGCTCGATACCAGGGCCCGGGATCATGACCTGAACCTGAGGGACACACTTCAACTGAACCACCAAGGTACCCCTCTATGGCAATGGTCTGTTTAACTTTATCAAATGTAGCAAACCAAAAGCAATTTATTTTCTTGTCTCTTTTACCAAGGTAGTTCAAAGCAAAACCCCCACCCAATTTTTTGCAAACCAATTCTTTGTTATTTAAAACAAAGAATTTCAGAATACATTTGCAACAAGACTAGTAAAAATGAAAATTCAGAGAACATTAAGTATCAACAAAGGGAGCAACAAAAACACTTTTACACTACTACTGAAGAATAAATTGGTGTAACCACTTTATTTTATTTTTTTTTTTTCTAAAGATTTTATTTATTTATTTGACAGAGAGAAAGATCACAAGTAGGCGGAGAGGCAGGCAGAGAGAGAGAGAGAGAGAGAAGCAGGCTCCCGCTGAGCAAAGAGCCCGATGTGGGGCTCGATCCCAGGACCCTGAGATCATGACCTGAGCCGAAGGCAGCAGCTTAATCCACTGAGCCACCCAGGCGCCCCTGGTGTAACCACTTTAAAACAATATGGCATTACCTAATACAGTTGAACACTGCATATTCTATGACCTAGCAAGTGACCTCCAACAAACATTACCTAGAAAACTCATGGATGACGACTAGGACAGATGTACAGAGGGACAGAGGGTACAGAACAGCATTTTCATGAAAGCAAGAAGTTGGAAGCAACCAAAATGGGTAGAATGGATCAAGTATGGCATATGTCTCACAGTGCAAGAGCGGTATCGATCCACTAATTAATACTTGAGAGTGGTAAAAATAACTATAGCTATCTACCTGCATGAATCTTAAAACATAATCTTGAATAAATTCCAAATGAGAAAAAAAAAAGCATGAATCCATTTCAGGAACAGGCAGCACTAAACAATTAAAAAAAAAAAAAAAAAAGGCAGAGGAATGATAAAAAGTCCAGAACATGGCTTTCTACGAATGGGGAGAAAGGAAAGGAACAACGATGGGAAAATGGGAGTCTTTAAAAGTGATACTTAGCATTAAAGCTAGTAGGGAGGGCGGAAGATGGGGGAAATGTATGTGTGCGTGTTTTAATAGTCTTTAGTGTGTGTGTATGTGAATGTGTTCTTCTGACGTATGGTATCTTTCACTCAGGCACACGTGAACACCCACAGAGAAAGAATCTAGGTCAATGTCTGCTTACGCCTACAAAGCCTGTCCTACTACTGGAGAAGTCACTTAAACATCTTCCTGGCATATTTTGCATTATAGATGCTTAATACATACATGAATGGACATATTTCTAGAATGAAGACATATAATCTATCCCTATATAGGGATAGACTTCTAGAAAGGATATATAGAATATAACACAATATATATTTCTAGAATGGATGGATATACTCCATAAATGGATGGACATCCCTGGGAGCCACTTCTTCCAGGATCAAGGTAAAACAGAAATTTTTCTTATGCAATTTTTTTTGTAGTGCACCAGAGGTTAGACAGAATAGCACAGAAAACCCCAGATAAACAGCATGTCACCTTGAGAAAACTTCCTTTGCTAAGTTATAGCAAAAAACAAAGGCAACATTGCTGAGTAGAGTTTCATGGGTTTTACTTTCACCCTGGGTTCATATTTTATTCAAGTTATGATTTAAACCATATGACACCAATACTCAAACCATGGCTATAAAGATTGCTAAGAGTAGGGGCCCTTGGGTGGCTCAGTTGGTTAAGTGTCTGCCTTCAGCTCAGGTCATGATCCCTGGGGCCTGGGCTCGAGTCCTGTATGGGGCTCCCCACTCCGCAGAGAGCCTGCTTCTCCCTCTCCCTCTGCTGTTCCTCCTCCTTGTGCCTTCTCTCTCTCTCTCTCTCTCTCTCTGTCAAATAAATAAATAAAATCTAAAAAAAAAAAAAAAAAAGAGAGATTGCAAGAGTAGGATGAAAATGACTTTTATCCACTACAAATTGCGAGTACCCAGGAAACAAAGATTTATTGAGAGCAGACCACGTGGAGCTCTATTTCCAGACATTACGGTGTTAGTCCTGATTCACAGCAGTGGGGCAGCTGAGGGTATTCTAAATAAGGCGGTGTTTCACCAGGTAAAGGAAAGCAATTAGAAAGGGAGGAAATCTGTCTTGATTCCCATCCTCTACAGCTGCTTGAAATCAAAGTTATACCTCTGACTGAATCACTACAAACTCTGAGCTACCGGCTTCTTTTCCCTTCCGAGGATTATTCTGAATATTTGGACTTCGACTTTACTCACTCTATTCTGTCTACTGCTGTTGGGAGCTTGGTGAATACTCTGATTTAGCTAAGATGCTTTATTGACAGGATATCCTGCATCTAGTTAACAGAGGCCAAAGGAAAAAGTGATTAGACAAACTGAATACATGTTATTTTTAAAAGGAAAGGAAAAGACAAAAAAGTCAATGTAGCCCTAGGCCCCTTATCATCTCAAGTAAAGCAAAACAGTAGGATACTGAGCCACCTCCAAAATATGACTTATGTACAGACATGACATTTTTACTTCCTAATGCTAGAAAGTTCCACGTGGTGCTCAAGACCTGGAAATGCAGTATGATCAATAAGGAAAACAGCCTTGAGTTTTCCGTTAGCAAATTTATTTTAAAAGGGGGAAATTAAATTAATGGCTGCTGTTGAATTTTTTTCTCCGAGCAGTTTTACAGACTGCTTTTTTAAAATAACAGCTTCATTGAAATATAATACACACTGTATAAATTCACTCTTTTAAAGTATACAGCGCAATAACTTTTAGAATATTCACAGTTATGCATCTATCACCACTATTATTCTAGAACATTTTTGTCATCCTCCCCCCAAAAAAAAACCCCATACCCATTAGCAGTTGCTCCCCATTTCCCCTTCCACCACCCCAGGCCCTTTAACCACTAATCTACTTTCTGTCTCTATGGATTTGACTATTCTGGACATTTCAATAAATGGAACCATATAACACGTTGCCTGTTGTGTCTGGTTTCTTTTACTTAGCATAATGTTTGCAAGGTGTATCCACACTGTAAGCATGAATCTGTACTTCAGTCTTTTTTTTTATGCACATAATATTCTATTGCATAGATACACCGCAATTTCATCCAGGGATCGGTTGATGGACATTTGGGCCGTATGCCCCAGGTTGCTTATTTCTGTGAAAGAACTGAGCTTCAGTTCAGAATCAACCTAAACCAGGGATTAATAAACACAATTACTGTTCTATCTGCATTTATACCCAACTGTAGTAGCCACCCTACTCCCAGAGGATATCAATGAAAAGGTCAACTGTGGTAACACGGAATATGTGTTTTTTCTTATAGTATTAATGAAGAAAGAAGAAGGAGAAAGGAAACAAAACATGACCCCCAGTGGCTGAGCAAACGATGGCACACCAATCCAACAGAATACTACTCCATAATAATAGAAACAAATTCCTGATCCTTACAACCAGGATGTGTCTCTTGCCACCATGTTGAGCAAAAGCCAGAAAACATACATAATATGATTGCATTTATGTAAAATACTAGAAAACGTAAACTCTTCTAGGGTGACAGAAGGCAGATCAGTGACTGCCTGCCGATGGGGATGGGAAGGAAAGACAGTTATTAGGTATGAGGAAACTCTGGAATGGAAATACTCATTATCTTGATTGTGGAGATGGTTTCATGGGTGTCTTCATTCAAAACTTATTACCTTTAAATATGTACCATTTACTGTATGCCAGTAATATCTCAATAAAGCTGTAAATAAACTTTTTAAAAAAGTGAGTATACTTCCCAAAAAAGTATCTGAATGACTACTGTATTTAAAAAAAAAACCTGCCTTTGTTTTGCATATATGGTTTTAGTTAATTTTGCAACAAGTCCAATTATTTTCATTTTATGCACAAAGGAACTTGAGATTGAGAGTTCAATAATTTGCCATGGTGGCTGCCATCAGTATTAAACTGAGATCTCTTACTCTTAACCCCCAAACCCACCTTCTTTTCTCTATACCACACTGCCAGTCACAGTTCCTATTACAGACCCAACTCTTTTTTCTGGAATGCCTGGGTCCCAGCACTTCCCCAGTCAGGGAATTTTCTGGCCCACAGAAGAGGTTCATGCTTTATTGTGGTGTACCAAATTTGTTTCCTCTTGCCTATCATGGTGAGCTTCCACAATTACCTCTCCAATTATGGGGATTAGTCCGAGTCAGTTGATTTATTCATTTTTAGTGGATCAGAGTAGTTAATATGGATTAGATCAAGGAAGTAATCCTGGTCCCTGGGTCAAAGAAGTGAAAATGACTCAACTGAGATTAAAAGCAAGCTGGACAAAACAAAACTAGCCACTCAACTCACTAGCCGAGCATTGTACTTCACTGGGACTATAGGTTCCACTTTTGAATATGGGAGGTCCAAGAACGTGGACAAGTCAAAGTTGCTCTGAGGTGTCTATCTGCTTTTGGACACCCCTAGCACTAAACTTGGGCTCTAGGTTGAGGTTACCATCCCCTCTCTGTATGGGACAAGCACCAGAGTCACTTCCTCACCTCTGTACAACCTCCAGATCATCCTACCATGTACATTCACAGCTAAAGTTTGTCCAAATGCTACCATTGTGCTTGGGCCACTCTGATCATGGGCTATACCCTGGAGTAAGTAAAATTAATGAAAAAAATGAAAGTTGGTTAAAACTATTGTTTTGGTAAGATAGCTAAATTGGGGGGAGGAAGGAATGCCATTTCTTTCATGCAAGAATTTCATAATGAAGGTTCCCTATGCTAGATATCTTCCATTTGCCCCTTCAGACCTATTTTCCATCCCATTCCACCAAGCTCTATGACTCAGGAAACTAAACTGGATGAACTCAGCAGCAGGTTTCTTTGTTCTTTGTCTTCCAGTTGGGTTTGGCCAATGGGGAGCATAAGCAGTTCAGAGGGAAAAAGGATAATTTCAGCTTATAGGTTTTCTGGGATCCCTGCCTCTAGAGTCATTATAATCTGGCTCCACCCCTTTCCTGGAGGCTGCAGCTTCTCTCAGGAGGCCACTTCTCCCCACCGGCATCCCTTCAGTCCCATAATAGTAAAGGAGCCAAAGAGAAGTGCACTTTCCCTAAACTCTGCCCATGTCCTTGTAAATATTCTCTTTATTAAGTTCTCCTAAAATTAACCAATTTGAGGATGCCAAATATTTCCAGTACAAAAGACATTTTCTGAGGGCTAAGAGTATGCCTTATTCAGAAAATGAACTTAACTCCAAGTCTCGATTTATATGAAAACACTGACATTCGTGGGGTTGATATCAAGCCCAGGCAAAAATAAAAAATGGCTAGGTGAGATGTGGAATGGAGAGCTCAAACAGCACTGACTCAAACTTACTGCACCGGCAGTCATGTAACACAAAGACATATTCACAAGATATACGAGCACAGGAAAGGTGGCGGAGGCATTTCTCGGATTTTAAAATGTGAGAGATGTAAAACATTTTCAGGTTGCTCCATCATCCTTCTTCATGCTTACAAATCATATTTCCATGGCACCTTCAACATCTCTTCATACATTACTTAGATTGAGACTTTAAACCACTTCTGGGGAAGTCTAACGATCAATACAAAAAAAGAGATGTTTGCTACAATAAAAACTGCCTAAATGGCAAATCTAGGAAAAAGAGCAGATTTCAGAGGTACCATCTGTTTTCCTTCATTGATAGGTATTATCATGTATAGTAAAAAATGCTATAAAAGTGAAGTGATGCTTCTGTGTCAGACATAAATTATAATCTCAAACAGATTTTGATTACTGAAAGCCTACATCAAAGATATAAGTCCATTAAGGAAAAAGATGGATCTGATCCCATCTAAGCCCAAAACAACTAATCTCCAGTCTCCAAAATTAACCCAACTGTATAATTCCCAAATGAAGAAAATTCTATAACTAGAATAACTACATAACTACTTTAAGGCTAATTTTCTTTGATGATCTTTCGGTAATGAAGGCAAAATGTCACATAGCACAGTAAAAAAGAGCTAACTATTGTTGTTGTTGTTGTTATTTAATATGGGACTATTTTTGTTTGGTTTGAGAGAGAGAGAGAGTGTGTGTGTGTGTGTGTTCATGTTTGCTAAAGATTTTAGCCACAGACCAAGGGGAGAAACTCACTGAACTAACTTGAGCCAGCAAGGTAAGCTCTATCTTTGTATTCATCATGAATGCCTAAGAACTCAGAGAGTATCTGAGAGAAGATTAAAAAAAAAAAAAAAAGAATTGGGGAGGACTCTGGCAGCTTCCATTTAATTTTGCATAACACCAGATGGCTCTTATAATGTTCTCACTACTTATTTTCCAAATGAGTGGTAAATTCATGCTTTTGATTTTCCCTAAGTCAATGCAATGTATCAATGAATAATACTGCTTTGCATTTGAACAGCATTTTACACTTTACAGTGTTTTCCAACTCATTATCTCAACTAATCTTTACAGCAGTTCCAACATAGTCAGGGGAAATATTATAACTCCCATTTTACGGGTGAGAAAACAGACCTGGAGAGATCATTCAGAACTCTTTGTAGCAACTTGTATTAGCGTAAGTAAAAAACGGAAATGGAAATGTATTGACTCACATCAACCGAATGCACGGTCTCCGATTGTTAGTGAGTGCTCTCCTTTCCCTTTATCTGTCTCTCTCATTTGCTTCCTTTCTGGGCATCATACTTCTTTTTTTCAGCAGACTCAAACACGGCCTTATGTGACTCTTACTGGCCTGAGATGAGGAAGGATGAGGCCTCATCCTCCACTTGCGTTGGAATATTCCAGAGGAAGAACCTACTGGCCCCCACTGGGTCACGTCCACCCTTTGAACCGCCTTCTGTGGTCTGGGTGTGAAATACTGTGGCTTCCCCAGCTTGGGTCAAGTCCCCACCCTTGTGGCCAGTATTACCCAAACAAACAAACAAAACAGGAATAGCCAGAGTCAGTGAAGAAACTGTGAGCAGTGAGCCAGCCACCCTAATTTGTATGTACTGCATTAAATACATTGTCCGGGGGCAGAGTCAGAATGACACCATAACCAGATCTTCCGAGAGCAAGTCCAGCGGCCATCCACTTTACAGCACAGCCCCGTCATGTAGGAGCCACCAAGGGGTTGTGGGTCTCTCCGTTCCTAACAGTTATCAGTGTAGTCTGGCACAAGGATATAACTTAGAATAGACTCAGGTTCAAGTCCTGATCCTTTCCCTTGTCAGCTGTGCTCACAGGCAACTTACTTATCCTCTGAGAACAGTCATGGGGTCATCAACATGATCAAGGGAGATCATGTACTCCAGAGGATTCTGAAAATTATAAGAAACTACCTGAAAGCTTATTACTAAAGTTGTAAATGTAAATTTGAGGGAGGCTAAAATTACACAGTAACATCCTTCCGTGTAGTCCTCCCTCCCACTATGCTTCACTGGCATCACTTTGGTGCTGATATTTTTTTCAGTTTTCAAAATGTACAACTCAGAAAGAAGTTCAAGGAGCATCTCCAAATTAAAAGGTTGAATCCAGAAGAGCAGCTTACTAACAGATGGTTTTAGTGGCACTTATCAAACTCACCTTTCCCATACAGATTAACCAAAAAAATGAACACTTCTGGAGAGACTCTTAACAGTGGTAGCCTCCAGGGGGTGGGGCTAGAAATTAGTGTTTGGAAAGAAACTTCTAGTTTTCATTTGTGTTTGTCTCGACTGCTTGAATATTATCTATTCTTTTCTATTCTATTCCTTTCATAACACAAAACTAAATTAAAACCATGGCTATCACAGAAAAGGACGACAGTATATACCTAGTATAGGGTCTGACACAGAAAAAGCTTTCAGTGAGTTCTTATTTATTGATCAAATATGGTATTTCTAGTGACCACCCTGCCAGCAAAGTAAAATCAACGTCATCAGAATAAAAGCCAGCTTTCATCTCTGTGACTGTACATGTTTTCCATTAATCATACGGTGAGGAATATTCATTGCCACCTGCTGAGGATATGATTTTAAACTCTTACACCTTCTTAATTCCCAACTATAAAGCACAGCGCATGCAGCTACCTCACAATTCTGTTACTGCTGTTCTTATAGGCACACTTCCCTATGAACTTCGGAGGCTGCTGGGCTTCTAGGAACAGTTCTCTTTTACATTTGGGCATTTGCATGATATTTTCTAAGAAATGAAAGGTTACACAGCAGCATAGGCCAGAGCTAAAAGACTGATTTAAATGGTATTTTTTAAAATGATGCAATGGCTATGAAGTTCAGATGCTGTGTATTGGCTAGGTCCTGTTACTGGTTGCCTAGTTACATCTCTGCAGAAAGGTCAGAATGGTTGCCTCCAAATCTAGAAGGAATTAAAAAATGTTAAAACTTCATAATTAAACCAGGGATTGTGTGAGCCCTTATGTAAGCATCCCTTAAAACAAGTCCCCATCAGACTTGGGTCATGTGACAGCTCCCGGGGATGTCAAAGGAGATGTTTTAATAAAAGGAATTTCTGTATCTGAAATTTGTTACCTTGCTCACATTTCATTAAAGTTATCACATCTGGGCTCTTTCCATTTGATCATATCCAACTGCAGTCTGCAACTACAGGATATTAAAAAATGGTCCAACCTAGTTGACACAACGTCTATCCCATGAACGTCAGAAGACCGTCCGGTGTTTTAAATGGTTCAACTTAGAAAACAAATTTTTATCGTGAGCAGCTTTGCCATGTGTAGGCCAGTCTATAATCTAGTAACAAAAACTATACCTCTTAATGAACAACTAGTGTCTTAACTCTCAGAGCTGTCCCTCCTTCACCCCCTGGAGCATTTCTTCATCAGTGCTGCCTTGCAGACACTTTTATGTCTAAATATCTTCTCTGAGTAATGGGACAGGATAGAACAATAATTTTGGTCTAGAAATTTAACCTGAGTGCATTAAAATGGCTCAGACTTCTTCCAAAATTTAAAGAGAGAGAGAAGCAGTCTTTCCCCCGACCCTGCTTGAAATCCAATCAGTTTTGTTTTGTTTTTAGATAAAATTCACATAACAGAAAATTAACCATTAACCATTTTAAAGTGTACAGTTCAACAGCACTTAGTACATCCAAAATGCTGTGCAGTCATCACCTCTCTCTAGTTCTAAGACTTTCTATTACCCCCAAAGGAACCATGCACCCAGAGTAGTCATTTGGACTTCGTATTTATTTACTCTCTAATTTCTCGCTGGCAAAGAATAAAAGAATCTGGGTTTAAATGACTGCATACTGATTGGGTATGCTTTCATTTCTTCTGGAACTTGTTTGATTCACCAAAACACAACAGTGGTCTAAAGCTGAAATGATGCTAGTCCTAACAAAATGAAATCAGGATTGGTTGTCCTAGAAGGAAGGAACCCAAAAAAGGGGTTGAGGAAGATACCCACATAACCCACAGTTCTATCTCAGACCTCTCCTTGTCAGAAACCCAGACCGACCTCCATGACTTGAGAGAGCTCAATCTATCTTGGAAAAAGAAAGTGGTAGCGGTTGGGGGAGTGCTGGTTATTGAAGAATTCCTTATACCTACCAACTAGGACAGTTTGGAAGATAGGGAACAATTAAATACATTTAAAAAGAAGAAGAAAGAAAGAAAAAAGAGTGTTAGCTTCTGAAAGTCAAAAAAGTCTGTTCTGGGGAAGCTAGTTCATTGTTCTTGAAGTCCTCTTGGTCCCAGTGGCTTAAAGAACAAAAATATACAAATAAAGGTCACAGAATGTAAAAAGTGAGACCCTAGGACCTTCAGTATTCCCGTTTTCTCAGTCTGGCTTGCTGTGGCTAACACAGGGCAGTGTATGACAGAAACAAGGAGAAGGAATGAACAAGTCTTTACCCAGATGCAGCTACTTAGATCTGGGCAAGCAGCTCACACTCTCCATGTGGAAGGTTAGGAAGCACCAAGTTCTTGAGCTGCATAACATGCCAAGACAGAATCCATTCCAATCCCTTCCCCTCAGGCTTTCAACATCATCTTCCTAATACCTCTTTCTGGACAGTCTATGCTGCCTCTTAGGTGGGAAAGTTCCATTTCATCATACAAAAGACAGGATTCAAACTAAGAGAGAGAGAGCCCTGTGCTGCTTTGGCAAACTTCAGTTTTTATCATTTCCAAACACGCTGACATGCTGAGAAAAAGATGTGGTGAGATACCGTGGTCACTTCAGTGATGAAGTTATTAAAGATGTGTTCATAGAAGGCATCTTGTAGGAAGGTGCTGATAACACTGGAGAACTGAAAGGGTAGGGCATGAAATGTAACACTTCCTAAATGTCACAGGTTCTTCTTAGTGCTAAATCTGACAGATAGTGTTTTTGGGGTTTGTCTTTTTTTTTTTTTTAAGTTGGTTTGAACAAGCATGTATATGTGGATACAGACTTTCTAAGAGTTGGAGTCACTCCTATCTTCAACCCAAACCTTGGGGGTTGTTGTCATTACCTAGTTTAATCAAAATTTCTATTTGGGGGCACCTGCTTGGCTTAGTCGGTGGAGTGAGTTACTTTCCTGGTCTCAGGATTTTAAGTTTGAGCCCCACAATGTGTGTAGAGATTACTTTTAAAATAAAATCTTTATTTAGTTATTTATTTAATCTAATTTTTTAAAAAAGTAGTCTCTACACCTAACATGGGTCTCAAACTCACAACCCTGAGATCAAGAGTCTCTTGCTCTTCCAACTGAGCCAGTCAGGCACCCTCAAAACAAAATCTTTAAAAAAATTTTTTCTCTTTTAACAATTCATGGACATGACAGCTACTTTCCACTAGAGCCATTTGTTAGACATCTGGTGCGGTGACCAGTGGTCCCAATTTGCCCAGGACTAGCCCACTTTTAGCACCAAAAGTTCTGTGTCCCTGGAAACCTCCAGTCTTGGACAAATCAGGATGGTCTGTTGCTTATTGCTAGTCCTAGGTTTGGTCTTCAGATCTGCATTGTTGGAATGTCTAAACATGGATAGAGAGGGGATTTGCTACAAAAATAGCTGAAAATCTCCAACAAAAATTTCCAGCAACATTCTATTCCAAAGATGATTTTCAAAAAATAACCCAGCAGTCTATTTCACTCATGAGGCAAGAAATGGTTTCTTACTTTGTGGGGATGACCTACCTGATATATGATGGTAATTAAACCATACTTTGAAATTAGCTATAATAAATACCACTACAGTGAGGTTCTAAGATATTATGTTATTTTTTCCTCCAATTTCTACATTTTAGAGCCTAATAAATATAGCATAATATGACAGGCAGACATAACAGCATGAAATAAAAATCTCCCATTTCTTTGGTACTATTCAAAGACCTTGGAACCTGCACATTGTGGGCAAACACCCCAGTGTTAGAAGAACTCCAAAATCAGCATGCTCTCCAGAGGTCACACCCATAGTATCAAAAGGTCTGGCCAAGAAAGAAGCTGTGGGACTTCAACCTATCCACCAGATCCAATGCCAGATACTCCAAGAAAAGCAAAAGCCTTCAGGGCCTATATCTACAAACAGGATTTGCAGAGTCAAGACAGGAACTTGCTTCAGCAGTCTGGGAACCCTAACCCTGTTCCACCCCTCACAATGAAATGTTAGACACTCCTACCTCTGCTACCTAAGGCCTTTCTGCTTTTCTGAACAACTAATCTCTTTCACTTTGTAGCAGACAGAATAGCCCCCAAATAAGTCCATGTCCTAATCTCTGGAACCTGTGAATGTGTAACCTTCACAAGGGAAAAGGGACTTTGAATTAAGGACTTTCAGAAGGGAAGAGTATCCCGGATTATTCAGGTGGGCCAAATCTTATCACATGGGGACTTAAAATCAAAGAAGCGTTCAGAGTTAAGAGATGTAGATAGAGTAGAAGACAGACAGAGAGGCAATGCTATTGGCTTGGAAGACAGAGGAAGGTAAACTCTAGAATTCTCTCCTAGAGCCTCCAGAAGGAAAGGGAGCTCTATTATACTTTGCTTTAAGCCCAGAGAGATCCCTCCAGAACCAAACCTACAGAACGGTAATTTTTATTGCTTTTGAGCCACCAAGTTTGTGATAATTTGTTATGACAGCAAACAAGAATATAACCTTCATCACTGCTGCTTTTCAATTTGCATGATGCTTTAGCAGTATATTGCCCTAAACCCCAATATTTGACCATTTCTTACCCAGTGTTTAATTTACTTCTCTATATAGACTTAAAAAAACAGATTTGATACTAAAGCAAATTTGCTCAAAATCCCTTCAGTAGCACAAAACACCATTTTTCTTTACATGTCTACTTGGTTTTGCTTCTTTCTTTAGTTTGTTAGCACATGACCACTTATATAAGGAACCACTGAGCACAAGTGAAATCAGTAATTTTGCATGGAGCAAAAATGCTTGAGAATGGAAAAGGATATCCCCTCTAAAGTTGTGTGAAAAGACACAGTAGTCCTCAACGTCTCCTTAGGGTGCTCTGGATATCACAATGACTGGAAGATGCCACAGGCCTTTTGTGAGCCAAGAACAGGAATACCGAAGAGTACAAGGAAGAATTGTCCCATTCAACCTGCCAGCAACTCCCATGGAGCAAGTCTTCCTGGATTGTCCAGGCAATTTAAGTCCATTCATTAGCATGAAAGAAATCAACACACACATCAGACAGAGAACATCAAATACTTATATAAGACCATCTTCATTATTAGTGATATAGTAGTCCGCACTCATCCGAGGTTTAGCTTTCTGCAGTTTCAGGGGCCCTTGGTCACCTGCGAGGAAGCCAGTGATCCCTGGCCTAATGCTTCGCCACAATGCCTATGTCATTCCCTTCATTTCCTCTCCCATGTAGGCATTTTATCACCACGTGACATCACAAGAAGGGCGAGCACAATACAGTAAGATGTATTTTTTTTATTATTTTATTTATTTATTTGACAGACAGAGATCACAAGTAGGCAGAGAGGCAGGCAGAGAGAGAGAAGGAAGCAGGCTCCCCGCTGAGCAGAGAGCCCGATACGGGGCTCGATCCCAGGACCCTGAGATCATGACCTGAGCTGAAGGCAGCGGCTTAACCCACTGAGCCACCCAGGCGCCTCCAGTAAGATATTTTGAAAGACCACATCACATAACTTTTATTATAGTATATTGCTATAAATGTTCTATTTTATTATTGTTAATCTCTTACTGTGCCTAATTTATAATTAAACTTTATCATATATGTGTATGTGTGTGTGTGTGTGTGTGTGTGTGTGTGTATGAGGAAGCACAGAATACATACAGTTCAGTACTCGTGCAATTTCAGGCATCCACTGGGGGCTCTTGGAACGTATCCCCCACAAACAAAGGGGGACTACTATATTTGGTAGAATATAAGGATGGCTCCGTACTCATTTATAAGACACTAAGTACTTAAATCCAGAAGAACCTCACTATGGGGTAGCTATATACGGTCTTTAAAGCACACTCACACAGGCCTTTCTTCTAATAAGCTCTAGACCAGAGGTTCTTTTTTTTTCCCCCTAAAGATTTACTTATTTACTTGAGAGAGAGAGAGAGAATGGGGGGGAGGAGCAAAGGGAGAGAAGCTTCAAGCAGACTCCCTGCTAAGCTTGGAGCCCGACTCAGGTCTCGATCTCACAACCCATGAGATCATAACCTGAGCAGAACCAAGAGTTAGTTGCTCAACTGCCTGGGCCACCTAGCTGCCCCTCTACATCAGAGATTCTAAATTTCTAATACTAGCAAATACTCAAAACTTGCTGAATAAATACATGATGAAAGACCAGCTCCAGTAATTAAATCAGGTTATAGGGAAGTAGGATTTTTTTTATTAGCACTCTCCTGTAATCACTAAATAGTTATGTAAATAAACAATTAAAAATCCAACAACCAAATTCGAACAACTGATGTATAGTCCAGTGGAGAAAGAAGAGAAATAGGTGTGGGATAAATGAAAAATACTGGCCATGAGTTGACAGTTGTGGAAATTGAGTGATGGGGATGTGGAAGTCCATGATATTATTCTATTTTGGAAAAAGCTTGAAATTTTTTCCTAATGAGGTTAAATTTTAAAATAGGAGGAAAATCCACATTGCTGACTATAGGTCAGGGAGGGCAAACACATTATCACCTGTCTCAGCAAGGTGAGGACCTTTCAAGTCTACAACCAGATTCAGATGGCTTTAGCTCTTTTCAAAAGCCAAGTCAGCTTCTTTAAGAAGAAAGCCCTACAGCATCAGATTGACCTTTTGTTATTATTGTTTGTTGCTGCTGGAAAAGCCGTTACAATGTCTACAACCAATCTGTTAAGAACAGGGCTTACCCTTCTCTGATCTAATCTACTATGAGGTCTGTCTTGCACAGGGTATGTATGTGTTCAGTAGCCGCAAACAATCAATCAGGTTTGGTGCCATAAGAATACATTTTCAGGCTGTGACCTCAAGGCTCTCCAACTCAGGTTTTTAGAAGAAAATGGGAAAATTTGGGCGAGACATCTGATTTTAACTATTATCGAGGGTAGCTGCTTTTTTCTTAAATCCTGAAGTCTTGCTAATTTTGCGAAAGCCTCTATGCATATTTCTTATTGATAAACATCACATGTTAAATGCATTCGTCTACAGGATCAGTTAGGATATTTTTTTCTGCTTCAAGGTCTGGTTAGATTCAAGAAGCTCCTGGGAGAAAATATTCCTCAATTCTTACCTCTTCAGTTCCCAAAGCCTGAGGCTCACTGGCAGATCTGGGCTGTTGAGAAAGCAGAGAGGAAAATGAATGCTTCTTGTTTTTTCCTTAATAAAAAGGAAAAATAACATGATACATAAGAGCTGAATAAGCAAATGAGTGTTTCTGTAAATAGAGTTTGGTGGTAACGGCTGAATAGCTCTAAGGGCAGAGGGTCTCAGAGGCTTGCATTTCTGAGCCAGGACACAAGCACTGTGTTAACTCTTTTTCTTTTAAGAAGCAGATGTGGGGCGCCTGGGTGGCTCAGTGGGTTAAGGCCTCTGACTTCGGCTCAGGTCATGATCACAGGATCCTGGGATCCAGCCCCGCATTGGGCTCTCTACTCGGCAGGGAGCCTGCTTCCTCCTCTCTCTCTCTCTCTCTCACTACCTGTCTCTCGGCCTACTTGTGATCTCTGTCTGTCAAATAAATAAATAAATAAATAAGAAGCAGATGTGAAAAAAAAGAGTCTCTTTCTTTGTGAACTTCTCTGGCCTGCCGAAAAACATGAAACATCAAGTAGGCTTAGAACCTAAGGGAACCAGAGTTCTTGGTGAGTGAGATGATTAAGAAGAAGTTTTCTTCCCTGAACTAACCTGATTTGCTCCCAACAGGACCAAAGGGGCAGAGGCAGAACACGTTCTTGTTCCAGGAGCTATGAACAGAGCTGGATTTCCACTTGTGTGTATCCAGCCCTTTTAAGAGGGTAGATCTGGACAACTTAGGAATTATAAAAGCATCTTTAGTGTCTAACATTGTGTAGGTTGTTTAGAAGCAGAGACACGAACATCCCTGGCCACGTGACTTCGGAGAATGTTGAGTGAAATTCACTTTGGGTCCTAGGACCAAATGAATATCCATGTCTATAAAGATCTCCTGTGACTTCAGACTGCCAGGTGTGCTGGAGTCTCAGCCCAACCAATTATATTCCCAGATGACCAGAAGGGATCATATGTTTTAAAAAGAGCCAAAGTTATTAGGAAAGCATTATCTCATGATTAATGACAGCAAAGAAAAATAAAAAAGCCAAGGGCCAAAACCAATCTGTTTCCAGAGAATGAATCCTAGGGGTAACAATGATTAGTGGGACTTGCAAAAGAGGCCGGCCTGTCCAAGGGGGCTCAGGGCCCAGCATTATTGGTGCTAGCAGCCTCCCAGGGAAATAGTTTTGACTCTTTCATCAAGATCCTCAAATACATTCTCAATCATTGTCTTGGTGATAGCACTCCTTGACTTTATTAAAAAAAAAAAAATCCAAAAGGTAGACAAAGAATTTTTGTCAAGGTGTTAGAAATAGCCTAAATACAAGTAATGTAATTTATTAAGTAAAACAAAAACTCTACATGATGGACTTTTGAAATAATAGACACAAAATCTTAAACGATGAGGAAAAATATACACGATAAAAAGTAATGTGAAAAAATACAGAATTATATATAGTGTAACCTCAGTATATTTTCTAAGATAATTTTTCAAATACACTTTATATTTTTCACATATAATATTCTTCTAATATATCACAAATAATATCTTCTAGTAAATGTTATAATCTTTCTGATCTAGATTATTCTGGAAAATGACTGGAAGAAGGTACATCAAAATGTAAACAGCGTATCGCCCCTTCTACCTATAGGGATAATGGAAGTAGCAGGAATTGCTAGATATGGTCAGTATCTACTCTGATCTTCCAAGTTTATAATAGATTTTTAAGGTAGGAATCCTATGTGTCAAGGATATCTACTTTTCCCAGCCTCCATTTCTTCAAAGTGTGTGGCCATGAGACAAAGTTCAGTGGGACCACTGAAAAAACGATTTGCGCAACTTTTGGGCCATGCCCTTGCCCTTCCAACGTTCTCCCTTCCTGGTGGTCATAAGTGGATCAGTAGGGCAAGCCACTTCAGATCAAAAAGCAAGAGAAACAGGTTCAAACGATGGACTAACATGATAGAAAAAGCCTAGGTCCCTGGATGATCCTGGGGAACAGAGCTATGTTTCCTGCCCTGGACCCCCCGACCTCTGGGTCATTATGTGAAAGAGAAAGAACTCTGTCGCCCCACTGTGAAATCAAACATGCAGTTCAATCAACCGAATCAACAGAGGGGATCATTTCTTTATAATTGAAGTATTTTCCAAATTTTCAATGATCACCATGAATTACTTTACCAGAAAAAAAAAAATTTAAGTTAAGCATGGTTTAGTAATTTTAAGGAAATGAAGATAGCAGAGAATAGAGTTTGAGCAACAGGTGCCCTCTGTCCATATATGAGAGAAAAAATGAAATCTACAATTTCAAGAAGTAGTTATTTTATCTTCTCAAGGGCATAAATCACACATCAACTCCCTGAGTTTGTATGACCTTTTCATCACACTTCATGGCACTTTATTTCAAGGCTTCTGAAAAATAGTTTTAATACAGAAAAGTTCTTTAGCTTTAAATAAAATCTGCTTTAATATCTGCTCGAGGACTACTCTCAAAAAAATAAAACTCTAGTCAACATATTAAAATTCTCCATTGAAGAGGATACCTAGACCTCTTAAAGTAAAGTTAGAAACATTTAAAAACAGCTTCATGTGCACTAACTCGTATCTTTAATTTAAGGCTATTGTTTGTCCCTCAGATAAAATCATAATGACTCACTCCTACTATTAAGTCCAGTGGCCCAATAACTCTGTTGATTATCCTCAAACTTTTTTTTTTTTTTTTTTTTTAGATTTTACTTATTTGACACAGAGAGAGGGAGGGAACACAAGCAGGGGGAGTGGAAGAGGGAGAAGCAGACTCTCCACTGAGCAGGGAGCCTGTCCGAGCCTCGATCCCAGGACCCTGGGATCATGACCTGAGACTAATGATGACACTTAATGACTGAGCCACCCAGGTAACCCCCTCAAACAAACGTTGTATTTTGATTTTACTTTCTTCTGGAATGGTGACCGATCTGTCAGAGCTCACAGAACTTCCCTCATCTGGGCCTGTATTATAAGAGGACTGTCCAAGATAAAAAAAAAGTCACATCTACTCCATAAATTAGAGAAAAGAAACCTCGTCTCCTTGGGAATCAGCTCTGAAACCAGTGTCTACCCATAATAGAATAACACACTTTATTTTTTTTTTAAAGATTTTATTTACTTATTTGACAGAGAGAGAGATCACAAATAGGCAGAGAGGCAGATAGAGAGAGAGGAGGAAGCAGGCTCCCTGCCGAGCAGAGAGCCCGATATGGGGCTCGATCCCAGGACCCTGAGACCATGACCTGAGGCGAAGGCAGAGGCTTTAACCCACTGAGCCACCCAAGTACCCCTAGAATAACACGCTTTCTAACACAGATCCCTTAATCCACTATAACATTTTGCTTGTGGTATCTGGTGCCTTTTAGAAGATCATTAGAGCCCTGTGGACCTACACACAAGACACTTCCCTAGGTAGACCTTAGAGACTTATATATAATTATACATCAGATAAAGGACCTACTTCCCCCTACCTTCTCCCCGAGAGAACACCAAATGGTCCTTTTCTCTCCTGTGAATCACAACACCCGACACTAATATGGCTAACTTATATTCAATAACAAAGGCAGGATGCCAGAGTTTCCTCACTTCCCTCTTAGGATGACTATGCCAGTACGTTTTCAAGAACCCCCTAAACTCTCTCTTGCAACAGGCAAATAGAAGCTCATAGTCCAAGCTCTGAATTCTCAGTTCCTCTCCCCCTCTTCTCTTGACAGGAACATAAGCAAGCCAACTCAACAGGCCTAATTACCATGGTAACAACATGCACTGTGATTATGAGTGTGTTTGTTTTTTAAAATGACTCACAGATTGTTCTCCCAGAAGCCCCAGACACACCGGTTTCTGGGTGGTTTATAAAAGCTATTCAAAGTTTTCTTGCAAATTTCTTGCCCCTATTAGCATAACTGCTGTGATGGAGAGAGATTCATCAAATCAAATATGCCCTTCTCCTTGAGGATGACAAAAAAACCCCACTTGGTTCCTTAACCGCTCCAAGATTAATCAATTTAAAACTTGGGTTAATAATGAAATTAATTTGAGTTTGTACACTGGAGATAATTAATCTGTCCCTAATTTAAATAATTAAGGTATTTCATAATGTAGTTTTAGAGACCCAAATGAAATAATCAAGTGAAATAAAAGCGACAGTGAAAAATATCAAGTAAAATAGCCTAAATGTGTGGGCACACGGTCAGCCACATGCGAAGTGTTACAAAAGAAGAGAGGTAAGTTTTAGTGCCAAGATGTTTTTAAACCCATGTCCAAAATAAAAACATTAAACATGGGGGTGCCTGGGTGGTACAGTCAACTGAGGGTCCCACTCTTGGTTTTGGCTCAGGTCATGATCTCATAGGTCATGAACTGGAGCCCCTCAGCGTGGAGTCCACGTGGGATTCTCTCTCTCCCTCTACCCCTCCACCCTGCACACAGGCATGCACACATGCTCTCTAATAAATAATAAATCTTTAAAAGTGCAAACATGAAAGAATCCAGACATTTGGAAAAACTGTGGACTGCTTCCATTCATTTATACAATTCGCATTATTTAAGACCCTCTATGTAGCAAGTGTCATTGTTTATAACTGGAACAGGGCCACAGGGCTTAGGAAGACCATTTTCTTATCAGAGACAAAGGCCATGGGTGTGGCTTAGTCTGTTATCTTGGAAAGATTCTTTGCTTCATAAGGCATCATTCTAGGTAAGCTCTCAATGAAAGGGACCATTTTCCAACGACAGCATTGAGCCTAGAACTCAAGAGTCCTAACTTGAGCAAGATGGTTGACTCGCTCTTAAAAAAAAAAAAAAAAAAAAAAGGTTGTTAATTTTTTATGTCAGTTTTCCTCCGCATGAATTGGATATAAACCTTACTTTAAAAGAAATGGAAATGGAAACTTTTAAATCTGTTTAACTTAAAACTCTATCTCCTGATGCTTACACAGAACACAACACTTAACACACACACAAAATAGTTGTTAAAAATTACAGTTTCCTGATGGCTACATATTTTATGTACTGTTACCAATAATATGCTTTTCCTCGAGAGTTTGAAGGGATAACCAGAATGAATCTGTCAGGATAGGCTAGGTTATACTGTATGGTAACAAACAACTCCCAAATCTTGGTGTAGAACCAAAGTTTATTTCTCATTCTCACTACATGCGCATCGCAGGTCAGTGGACAGGAACAGGACGCCCCCCCCTTATTGTCTTTACCCCAAGACCCAGGCTTAAGAGTGCACCCCCCATTTCTGTGCTTCTACCACTGCCAACTGCCCAGGGCAGCCATCGCATCCTGGTTCTCAGAAGCTTCTTCCTGGAAGTGGTAAAGAGCACTTCTACCCTCATTTTGCTGGCTAATACAAGAGTTGTGGCTATACTTAACTAAAGTAGACAGAGAAGTGTAAAGTAAGCCTATCATGAATCCAGAAGGAAAACGGGAAATATTTATGACTGAGGGCATAAATTACTGGACAAACAATGCAAGGCTGAGTAGATACTGAAGTTAAAACATCGGTATCTGGCTATCCCAGAGAAAAAGGCCTCCTCAGGTGATTCCTTACTCCAAGTTCTTTGTTCCGGTGACTCATGTTGGGCCAACAATCACTTCTGCTAGAATTTGATAGGAATCCCATTGATAGATTAAAAGATGCTCTACTCCAGCTCTGTAGTAACAATATTAATTGAGCAGCTACACTTCTAAATAGTTACTATATGTCACGCACTATGCTACATAAACATTTTAATATTATTTTCTCCTGACAATTTTGTGAGGTAGATATTGTCATTATTATTTCCCATTTTATAGATGATAAAACCAGGAGCATAGAAAGTAACTTGCTCAAGAGGTTCTGATTCCAAACTGGTGTTCTTTAACTACTATGTATTAAGCCCATATTTGAGGATTAAGGCACAGTAAAAAACAAGTAATTTTTTTTTTTTACCTAGAAATTTTCACTTTTATATTATTTTAATTAAAATCTAGGGGCTGTTCAATAGCAAGTTATTTTTTTTCTTAGTGAAACCATTTTAATGTCCATCCACAGCAATGTTCCCTAAATACAACAATCATTTATAAGATTTTTGTAAGGTTTTTTTTAGATTTTTATTTTATTTATTTGATAGAGAGATAGATCACAAGCAGGCAGACAGGCAGGCAGAAGGTGGGGGGGCGGGAAGCAGGCTCCCCGCTGAGCACAGAGCCCGACGCCGGGCTTGATCCCAGGACTGTAAGATGGTGACGTGAGCCGAAGGCAGAGGCTTAACCCACTGAGCCACCCAGGTGCCCCTATGAGATATTTTTTACAAAAGCAAAGGACCAGCTCAATTCTCCAAAGAGACTCTAAAATTATAGATTTTTTTCCTATTAAAATTTTTTCATAATTTTTCTCATTTCTGTACAGATCAGAAAAACACTCTTAAACAGAGTTCTATTGGCAAAGCCTAGAAATTAACTTTACTCTCTTGTTTAAAAATGCAAATATGAGTAGGAAGCACTCCATCATTTATTACAGAAAAGGTACTCCTACTATCAATCCTTAGTTTGCCCTGATGAGGAGGCAAAGAAAGCACACCTCAAGACAAGCAGTCAAAACACCGTAATGTCAGCAATTCCACTTCAAAATTCTCCCTTTCCACTATGGCTGCCTCACATATGGGGCCTCTCAAATACACCCACCACCTCCGTGGAAAGTAGGAACCATGAAGAAGAGATAACAGTAATGGAAGTGACTGCTGCCTCCAGAGTTAGAAAGTGAAAACCAATTTTCGAAATAACTCATAATCAGGAATTCCAGAGATGAGTCATTCTTCTTGTACAGGTGTTGTAATCAACAAAATACACACCTCTCGAGAGAAAACAAGCTTTCATTTAAGTCTAACAGGCGCCATACACAGAGCCCTTAACCTCTCTAGCTCCTGTCCTGGCCCAGAGTGGATTTTATTCACATCAAATTGATTTCACTGACCAGTCAGGAAAACTAAATTTAACGTGTGTGTGCGTGTGTGTGTGTGTGTGTGTGTGTGTGTTCACAATGGAGATAATGCAAGACTAAATTAATTGTTGTCTACATTAAATAATATTCTTATTGCTTCATAGGACCTGATGTATTTTCTTCTGGAATGATATGTTTAGAAGGCCATTCTTTAAGGTCTCGCATTAGCCATTTTGTATTTTCTTTCAGGATTCGTTCTCCAATCTACCTAGATCACCACCATGAACAAAAACAAGCTCTTTGTGTTTTTCAATGGGAAATGCATGGAAACACTGTCCAACTCCCAGTTGTGTGATCTTGATGTTATTTAACCTTTTGAGCCTTGATATCTTCACTTATAAACCAGGATTACTCCATGTCGGACTCCATGACACCATGGCCTACCTGATAATCATTAACTCCTTCTTCTTTGCTAACAGAACCAGACCTTTTCTCTGGGATCTGGTGGCTGTGCTCTCCGGAGAGGAAAGGCTGCTGTCCCCACCTCCCCACCCCGCCACTTCCCCCTCCACCCCCACTGCCTCAGGAGGAAGCTCTCACGTGAGCTAGTCACAGCAGTTCCATCTGCCTAGTCTCTCGAGATAAGGCATGTGAACTGTGAGGGGAATTCAGCTGGGGACAGCTTTTCTGTCACACTAATAAGAGGTACGTGAAAAGAAATGAGTCCCTTTACTGTGCCTCTAGATACTGAAATCCAGCCACTAGTCTGAAAGCAGCCACCTCAGCATGGGGAGGGGAGAAGCCTAAGAAGAGTGCACCCACCTGCTGAAGATGTCAGAACAGGGGGGGGAAAGAATGCAGGTTGCTAAAAACAGTGACCAGTTGTGAATAACTCTGGGGTTACCTTTCCTTCAGGACCTCTTGAGGCAAATTCCATTGTTTACGCCATTTTGGTATGGTGTTCCTTTACCAGCAGCCAAAAGTGCCCTAATAGAAAAACACTCTTCCCATCTCATAGGGTGATTTTTAAAACTCATGGCAAACAGTAATGTACATAAAGTACTCAGCACACAGCAGCACAAACAGCATGCCTGGCAAATGCCAGTTCTCAACTTGATTGCTGAAAGGTGTTGAGCTTTGCTTGTTCAACCACGAGCAAGCGCTTGACTCTGTGTGGTTTGAATGACTCCTCTGCAAGGTTTTCCTTGGTTCCCCCAAACAGAATTAAGGGCAGAAATCATTGCTTTCTCTACTTTGTCCATCTAAGAGATAATACCAAATTCCTAAGGTTATTTTAAACAATAACGTCGGCATTTAATTCAGATAACAAGCCCTGTAGTGCCGACTGTGGTGTAGGAAAATACAATTAAACAAAGCAGTCTTCCTGACTGTGTAAATCAATTTGATCTGAATAAAATTTAACCCAGACCAAGTACTCAACAGAGCCACCAAGTATGCTGCATTTGGAGTCTGCCTAGTTTAATGCAAAAGCTGCTTTCTGGGGGCGCCTGGGTGGCTCAGTGGGTTAAGCCTCTGCCTTCGGCTCAGGTCATGATCCCGGGGTCCTGGGATCGAGCCCCACATCGGGCTCTCTGCTCTGCAGGAAGCCTGCTTCCTCCTCTCTCTCTGCCTGCTTCTCTGCCTACTTGTGATCTCTGTCAGATAAAGAAAAAATCTTAAAAAAAAAAAAAAAAAAGCTGCTTTCTGGAGAAGAAAGACCTATTTCATAGATTATTATACACGTAGATGAAAAGAACATTTCCTCTGGGACTTCACCACATCCTTACATCAGGAAGGCACCTGCACCTGCCTGGGGACCCTCTCTCCCCAGATCCTCACATGGTGTTCTCCTCACCACGAGGTCTTCAGGGATTACACATTTCTATCACCACCACCATCATATGCACAATCTCCATCATTCAACCTGTTTCTATCTTCATCCATCCCCACACTTCTCACTACCAGATATTTTCTTGTATTAGAAAATGTTTCTGTTGATGGGGTCCACACCTGGCTATGATCTAATCAGCCTGGGCTGAGGTTAGGACCTGGGTACTTTTTTTTTTTTTCCAAAGTACCCCTCAGCAATATTGAATATGCAGCCAGATCTAAAAGCCATTTGTTTATGTGTTTACTGGATCTCTCCCAACACTAGAATATGAGTTCCAAGAAAACAAAGAACTGGCCTGTTTTGTTCATCCAAGTCTCCCCAGCCCCTTGCAGGACACGTGGCACATTGCAGACATGCAGTTAAGAATTGTGGACAAGCTGACCAACTGGAGTGTAATTATGTCAGCATTTGCCTGCTTCCCCTGTAGTTTCTGAGCTCCTAGAGAGCTCCTAGAATATCTATCCTAGTGACAAAAATAAGTGACAAAAAAAAGTTCAATAAATAAATGAATTATAAACAAACTGCATTTGTGAACTTAAATATTCACACACACACACACACACACACACGCACACACAAAATAACAGATATGTGAAGTGAGGGGTGTGTTAATTAACCCAATAATGAGGATATTTTCACAATGTATACATGTACCAAATCATCACATTGTACATTTTAAATATCTTACCATTTTATTTGTCAATTATACCACAATAAAGCTGAAATTAAAAACAAATAAACAGGGGCGCCTGGGTGGCTCAGTGGGTTAAAGCCTTTGCCTTTGGTTCAGGTCATGATCTCAGGGTCCTGGGATAGAGCCCTGCATTGAGCTCCCTGCTCAGCAGGGAGGCTGCTTCCCCATCTCTCTCCCTCTCTCTCTCTACCTGCCTCTCTGCCTACTTGTGATCTCTGTCAAATAAATAAATAAAATCTTTAAAACAAACAAACAAACAAAAAACCCCCATAAAACTGTATTTGTATACTATAAGGAAGACAAAGATAGAACTGGGTGTGGACACTGTCCTCAAAGAGCTGGATGAAGGGGAAAAAATTCAGACTGCCATTATACACACTAGAATGTGCTAACTGCTGTGAAGAAAGAACAAAAGATTTCAGGGGAGGTACAGATTGTTTCTTAGTGGGGAGGGCAGAGAAGAAACACAGGAAGGCTTCATGGAAGAAGTAGCATCTACAGAACAAATGGAATTTGGCTATTCAGAGAAGTAAGACTGTGGGGTGAAGTGTGGAAGAGGAAGTAGAAAAGTTTTTCTAGAGAGAGGCAAGAACACAAACCAACCAGCCTAGCTGGAGGTTAGGAGGTCCTGAACTAAGACACCAGTTATCAACATGGAAAAGAGTAGATAGTGTCAAGATATGCTCCCAATGACAGTGCAAAAAGCTATGGGATTGGCTATAACTTGAACTGTTTTTTGAGAAACACCAAAATTGAGATTTTATAAATGAGGGACTGAAAGAATGGGGTGTCACTAATAGTCAGGGAATCAGGAAAGAGCTGGTTTTGAGTGGGGAAAGGCAATGGTAGCACAGATTTGGACATTTAAGTTTCACTTTCAGTGGCTTGAATGTTTGTAGGGTGCTTGATGTACAAGTTTAGAAAGCAGATGAGTGATCAGGATGAAGGATCAGATTTGGAACTGACCTGCATGGTGATAATGACAGAAATCATAGAAAAGATTTTATAAAGGGAGAGGGAGAAATTAAGGGGCAGAAAATTCAAATCTTGAGAACAAACATATTTAGGGAATAGAACCTGGGAGTCAGTGGGGAAGTTGGGAGCCTCCAGAGAACTATGAAGGGTGACAGAATGTGCCACCCCAAAATATGCCTCCTTGACATAAGGATTATTTTGAGCAGGTTATTTTGGGAAACAGCAGACACAGGAGAAATTCTGAAAACAGACTAGAAGTTACCGCTTGTGTAAAGGAAATTTACATTTATAAAGGAAATCTCCACTTATAAGGGCGCCTCTCTCTCCTACCTGAAAGGCAAGTATGACTAAATCACTAGATTCTAGTCAGTAGACAGGCATGAATTTAAGTCTGCATAAAAAATCTTACTCTTATTTACCATACTTTACCTGGTCACCTCCCCATAACTGGCCTCCTCCACTTCTCCCCCTCTGTCTTTAGCTGAAGATGGTATTTCAGCCTGAATTCTAAGCCACCGCTGAGAGTTACTCACTTTTCCATGGATATACATGAGGTATAACATATTAATAAACCTGTGTGCTTTTTCTCTTTTTAATCTTCCTTTTGTTACAGGGTTCCCAGATGAGAACTTAGAAGGGTAGTGGGAAAACTATTTTTCTTCCCCTAAGGTTAGAGAGAGATTAAGTTAGTAGAGTTTATAAAAGTCAAGGGGAAGCTTTGTTGGCAGCAGGTTTAATTTTGAATTTATATGTGTGAACTAACCACATCTACAGGCAAAGAGGAAAGGATCAATAAAGGGAAGGAACCAAATACGTAGGAAAGGAATAGAATTATTATCAGAACATAGTCCCCTAAATGTAAAAGGAAATAGAAAAGAGAGTGCAAGTAGAGTTTACTCATAGCTTCAGCAAAAGGCTGTGTTAATTTGACCTAGGACAACCGGGAAAGAGAATAAATAGAGACACAGAGAAATTTTAAGGTGGTAAGTAATGAGGCTGAGGAAGCCTGTAATATATGCCTTCTCAGACAAACAAAAGCAATAAATAAATAAAGGAATAAAAAATAATAAATACGCCTGTAATAAATAAAGGAAGGACTTGGGCTTAATGGATTTACTGAAAATGTATAGGGGATAGTAAAATATGAAATTCAAAAAAAGAAAAGGGGCTTCAAAAAATAGCAATGGCCCTGCTAACGTTGCAGTAGAACCCAGCTCTAGAGCTTCTTCATTAGCACTGAATGCCAGGTGCTTGAAGAGAGGATTGTGGGAAGGTCTGACCCTGACAACCAGGCTTGCAGGGAGACAAATAAAGGCCAAAGGAACAGGGAGGAAGGGGTCAAGGGACTGGTTTTCCCAAGCCTCTCCAGTAAGAGAGCTTGACTGTTTACATATATTTGCCAAGAGATAAAAGAGCTGATCCTGTCATATCTCAAACCTTGGCATACAGTGGTACCATTTCTAAGAAATATGTTATCACTAGAATTTAAGATTGAGCTCCCTCTTTTTAATGTTTAATGAAGTCCCCTAGGGATTGTCTGAACAATGACTCTCATTAAATACAACTTATTTTCTTTAACATAAGAGGTTGGGGGAACATTACACATCTCTAATGCTTTTACCTGAAAATCTGAATCTCAAATCCCACTGTGCCATCTTTACACTGAAATAAATTTGAATGCAGAAACTGCATACTTACACAGAATGTTAAATTTAAACATTATGGTCTTCTTTTTAAAGAAAATAATTTTGTCCTAAAATTTTAAAAATGACAAAGTGTAAAGACTTTCTCTGTCCATTTGATCTAACACAAAGGGAGGTGAAATGGAGATTGAATTAGAACGTAAGGTATTAATCATCTGTGCAACTCTAAAAAGGTAACTTAATTTCTGGGCCACTTCTATTATCCACCATGGAGAGTTTGATACATACCAAGCTCATCTCCAGGTCTTCTCAGTTGTACCATTCCATGAGGTCACAGGCCAGGGGTTAAGTCTTTAATCCACTGAGCTACCTAGGCGCCCCAGGCCAGGGGTTAAGTCTTAACACAACTCTGTAATTCCCTTCTCCACCTGGATCTAGTAAACCCAGTAATTGTAGAAAAAACAGATTGGCAAAGTAAACAAAATGGGGTTCATTATTCAACCAAAAAAACACACACAAAGAGTGCATTACAAGAATTTCACATATGATCATTCAGGAGCTCTTCAAACCATTCAAAGTCAACCTCTAACCAACCATAAATTCCAGATATTGTTTCTCTTAAGAGTCCCCCTTCATCTTCCTGTCCAACTCCCCTCAGCCCTGGCCATACACTGCCTCACCAGTTTCAGAATCAGGGGGTGAAATGTGTAGTGAGAAATGAAACCCAGAAGGATTCTCCATTTTCAAAAGTGGAATTCAGATTAGAATCCCATTTCGTTAGTAGAAACCTCTCTCAGAAACCTATTGTTATTTAACGATTATAGCTCCTTCTCCATAGGTTAATCCTCTCCATTATAAAGAGCTGGAAAACAATTTAGCACTTCAGATGCTCTTTCCTTTTCCTGACACTGCCAACTATTGAGCATTTCTTTCTCATCCAGCTGATGAGAAGAAACTAGAAAGACGCTGAAAGGACAGTGCCCCAATGCCTCCTTTGTAGTAGTCTGGTCCACATGTGAGCAGAAGGGTCACGAGTGTGACTGTCTACAATAGGGATTGAATTTCACCATCAGGTTCTTGATATCACCAATTATCAGGAGCTATGCAGATTTTCTTACTTTCTCCTTTTGATTTTAAAAGTTACTTCTGAGAGAAGTATTTTACTTGGGCAGGGATAATACTGGTATATGCAGGAGATGAAATTCAAATATTATAATCAGGATCTTTAGGACACACTGTGTTAAGATGTGTCCATTTTAAAATGTCTCCTTGAAAACAATCCAATTAAAAAACGAGCCAAGGATTTGAGTAAACATTTCTCTAAAGAAAATTTACAAATGGCCACTAGGCCTATGAAAAGATGTTCAACATCTAATCCTTAGGGAAATGCAAATGTCAAACACAAAGAAATACCAATTCATACCCCTTAGTATGGCTACTATCAAGAAAAACAAAAGTCCCTAGAAATAACAAGTGTTGGTGAGGGTGAGGAGAAACCGGAACTCCAGTGCACTGCTATGGGATTGTAAAACGGTACGGCTACTGTGGAAAACAGTATGGTCATTCCTCAAAAAATTAAGTAGAATTACAATTTGATCCAGCAATTCAACTCTGGGTACCCAAAAAGAGTGAAGGCAGGGACTCAGACAGATAACTGTACACCCATGATCACAGCAGCATTATTTATAATGGCTAAAACATGCAAGCAAACCTGGTGTCCAACAGATGAATGAATAAACAATGCATTGCATATACACACAATGGAATATCATCCAGCCCCCCAAAAGAAGGAAATTCTGACACCTGCTATAACATGTATGAACTCTGAAGACATTATGGTTAAGTGAATGAAGCCAGGCCGGAGAAGATAGATACTACAGGATTCACGGGTATGAGGTACCTAGAGACAGAGAGTAGAATGGCGGTTGCTAGGGGTTGTGGGGAAAAGGAAATGGGGAGTTATTGTTTAGTGGGAATAGTTTCAGTTTGAGAAAATGAAAAAGATCTGCAGATGGATTAGTGGTAATGGTTATACAACAACGTCAATATACTTCATGCCACAGAAGGTTTATTTAAAAATAGTTAAAATGGGAAATTTTATGTTATACATATTTACCCCAATAAAGAAAAAAAATATATGTCTCCTGGAACCTTGGCAGTGGTGGCAACGGCGAACAACATCCTAACTTTTCCTTATGCCACCAGGGAAGGAAAACTGACATCTGAGTACCTACTAGGCTCCAGGCACTCACATAGTCACACACAAAAGCAAAATCAAAACACCACAACACAAACAAAAATCAAACCTTGATTATGCACTATTAGCTTGTCTTTACAACGAAGAAACTAAAGTTTATACGTTAACGTGCTGGGTCAAATAGTAAAAACCAGAGGTAGGATTTAAAGGCAGATCTGCCTGACTCTCGAAGCCCGTGTTCTTTTCACACCTCGATGTTCTTTTATTTTACCCACAGCTGTCTTTTTGAACTGGCTTTCTGCTTTGACGATAGAGCTTTTATACTTAAAAGTTAGACCTGCCTTCTGAAGTGAGCTAAAAAAGTCCGTCAACCAAATACATTCACTCCGTGCCTACCATATGAGGCCCAGGGCTGGCCACGAAATAATGGGAGTCATGTTTCCACCCAGCCATTGGCCATATGGCAGAAAAAAAAAACCATATGATTAAAATTTCAGTGTAGGTCGACTCCCTCAAAGGCCCCGGAATACTCTGAGCAAAAGCATTATGTCTTTCAATATTCCATATGGCCAGAACAAGTGGAAAGAGTCTCATTTTATAGCACTGAAGCATTTTTATCTTTTTCCTAAACCTTCTACCATCACAGTTACTGATCAGCTGTTACTCACTAATGTTGTGCTTCAAGATGGAATCGAACAATTAAGGAAATGTTTTGTGGAGTGCAGAAAATAGGCAACTCTCAGCTGTTTTGTGAAAGAGAATGGGGGGTCGTTTTGACTCCCCTGTGCCTAAGGGCCAAGGTTTCATTTTCTCACTCTTATGAAACACACAGAGGAGAAGAACACAGACTGTGTACACATCCCCAAACAAAGCAGGGTGTTAGCACAATCTAGTGAAAATCCAGCCCGTAGATGAGTAAGGACCAAGGGGGGAGCCTCATACAGCCCAGATTCCCAACTTTCTACTTCATTTAATGACATGCGGCTTGATCATGGAACTCCGATTAGGGGCATTCTGGATCCAAGATCTACCCTCCACCTGCTCTGTGGAAGATTATCTTTACATATTTTATTCTTTAGGAGGGAAATGGGAGGTGCAACTATGAAAGAAAGGGAATGACTTATCTCGCCTACAGGTTTGATTAAATTCAATGAATCTGCAAGGAAACTCCATTGGTTTCCACACCAGTGATATTTTACCCCTTAGGCACAGTACAAGTTTAATTTAATAAGTAAGCTTTAAAAAGTGACTTTTTTTTTTTAGTGACTAAGGAGTCTTATCTCTGAAAACGTGCTGCTACACCACAAATTTTGAGACACCAAATCGGTTTCAGAAAAATGGCATTAAAAAAGAGAGCTTACAAGCTCTTCATAATTGAGAATGGTAATAAAGGAGGAAACATATTCACTCTCAATGGCATATGTAGGATTTAAAAACTGCATTTTAAGAATTTGAGTGTCTAACTATGACCTTTTTATTGTTTTTTACTCCACTATAAGCAATTCCTTCTTTCCTCTGAAAATCCTCTAATCCTTTCATTCTAAAAATTCAAGGAAAAAAAACCTTTTATCAATGACCATTTATTGCTCACCCACACTTTCCGTTAGAGACAAAGCTTAATTTCTTAAATCATGCTTCACTAGGGTCTTAAACTCTTCCTCCTCCATATCCTGCCAAAGAAATTTCACAATGTCATTTTCCAGTCTGTTAGACCTATTTATTGGACTTTTAGGTATCATTCATAAATCTGAACAAGTCAAGGTTATGGGCTCTCATTAACAGGACCCATGGCTCAAGATAAGCAAAGAACAAAATTGCATTCTGATTTTACTATCTGGCTCTGCTTACGGCGTATACAGGTAAAGAAATAACCCTGCTCCACTTCCACATTTTGTCCCTCACTGAAGTTAATATGCGTCTTGACCTACAGATGAATAAATCCACAGAAACATCCAATCCATACATATCTGATTCTGGACAAGTTAAACCCGCCAGGCTCCTTTGAGAAAAGATGCAACTTTAGGAGGAGACCTACTGGCAAATGGGAGCTGTTTCTGAGGCTACCCTGAAAGCAGCTGCACAGAGCCCAGGGAGGAAGACACCTTTTTTTTTTTTTTTTTTAAATGGTAAATATTGCCCCTCACATACGCTATTCCAGTCTTTGTTGGCAAATCCTGAGTACAAAAGGATTTAACAAAAACAAAAAACAAAAGAAGGAAGGAAGGAAGAACAGAAAGAAGACTAAAATCAGTCATTATACTGCAAAACAGAAGACATCTCAGTGAAATATGTAGGAAAGATAATGCAACCAACGTTTTCCACCATTTACACCCTCAAAATGAGGGGACTGCACGCTCAGATGAGCCCACAGCTTCAGAGCCCCAATTCATTTCAACTGATCCCTGCTCTTCCTCCAAGAGAACTATGCAAAGGGCTCCTTGCATGTAGCGTGCTTTCCTGACGAATCACTAAAGCTAGACGCCAATGATTTTTTTTTTTTTAAGGCGAATGTGCTACAAATTTGATCATTCTCAAAAGCCCTTCTAAAAGAACCCATCCTGATCCTTTTCCCCCAATCCTGAAGCCAAGTCCCTATCTTTCCTCAGAAATCTGCCCCGAAAAACCGTAGGCGGGGGTCCTTTTCTCACGGAGAAAGGAGCAAGCGGAGAAGCGTCCCCTTTACCTTGGCGCCGGCGGCTGGTCGGAGAGCGGCCGGTCTCCTGTGTGGGAGCCGAAGTGTGCAGGCGAGCCCCGGAGCAGCCCGCTCAGCCCGCCCCGCGCAGCCCGCCCCGCGCCGCCCAGCCCAGCAGTAGTAGGAGCTGCCACGGAGCGGCCGCCGCTGTGCGCTGTGCGTGTGTAGCAGCGGCGCCTGCAGCCCAGGGACTAGTCCCCACCCAGCTTTGTCTTCAATCATCGTGCTTTCTACAGGAAGCGGCGCATCTCCCACTTCCTCCTCTTCTGGGTAGCTCTTCCCTGCTTGCTTCTTTCCCTCTCACTCAAGCTCGCGTTTTCGCCTCCTCCTGCGCTACTCACACTAGTGTGACCAGAACCCCGCTCCCCCTTTGTTCCAAGTCCCTCTGGTGCCTCTGTTCCTTCCTTCCCCCTTCTCATTCCCCTCACCTCCACGACAGCTTCCAGCCACTGCCTGTCCGCCCCCTGGGCTTCCCCTCCTGCCCCCGGCTGCTTAGCCTGCACTGGCCAGCTGTGGATGGTGCTGCTTGCTGCTGCTGGTGTTGGGGGGCCACAGCCGCTGGCCAGGTTCTGGCCCTGAAATCCAGCACCAGCCTCAATGGCTGCTCCTGCTCTACGTGGTCCCTCTCAAGGCAGCCGGCTGGGAGCCTGCAGCTTGCAGCTTCTTGCTGCAGCATTTTGCTCTGTCGCCAACATTCCGGCAGTTTCATTTCTCCAAGGTCCCACTACCACTGAGATCTTACTTAACCCACATGCTCAGAAAGGAATGGCCCTGATTAAGTATCCTTGTGGGGCACCAAGCCAAACCAAGTCCCACACTGCTACCTGTAGCCTAGCAGTGAAGACGTATTCCCAAAAGATTTCTCAGTGGTGTGAGGGAATGGGCTAGATCCGAATGGTGTGTATTCCCAGCCTAGAGAGAGATTTCTGCCTCTGCCTCCCCCCCCCCCCCACCTACACACTCACAGACTCATACTGGTAGGGCTCTCTGGACCCTCACCATCCTCTAATCCTTTTCCCTCATTTTAGGACATGGTGTAATGTTCAGGGTAAGAGAGTCTGTCTACCAGGATTGGAATCCAAGCGGTCATACTGACCATATGAACTTGGAGAAACCAACTTCTATGGTCTTTCACTTCCTCACCTGCAAAACAGGATTATAGTCCCAGCCCACAGGAGACTGTGAGGATTAAAGAGATGTACACAAAATGCTCATAGTTCCTGGGATTTAGAAAGCATTCATACGTATTAGCTCCTATTATTCTTAGAGGATGTGGGAACTGAGAGACAGCATGAGACTTTGATCATCAGTGGCCACATCAGGACCTTTCCTTGGTTTCTGAATTCCCCAAAGTTAGTACATTCACCACTATACCCCCATGATCTTGGTGAAAATTTATTCAGCCTCAATATTAATACAAGCTGCTTTGGGGGAAACTACAGATTAATCATGGCCTGGAGGCATGGGAAAATCCTTCCTGTATCCCTGCAGTGCTATTAAGAAACCTCTCTCTAGTGCTCGCTTCGGCAGCACATAAACTAAAAAAAAAAAAAAAAAAAAAAGAAACCTCTCTCTAGTTTTCAGTGCACGGAAAGCTAATCTTCCCTAACCAAGGAGTTAATCCCCAGCTCCACCTTTTTAATCCAGTCTTGCTGTAATCCTCCAGCGGGTCTTCCTAACCCACCTTGAGACCACAGCACATTAACATGGAAGGTATAGAATTTAATTTCTATGAAATGGTCCTAGACAGTCCTAGTATACCCTGTGTGTGTGTTTTTTTTTTTTTAAAGATTTATTTATTTGACAGAGAGAAATCACAAGTAGTCGGAGAGGCAGGCAGAGAGAGAGAGGGAAGCAGGCTCCCTGCTGAGCAGAGAGTCCGATGCGGGACTCCATCCCAGGACCCTGAGATCATGACCTGAGCCGAAGGCAGCGGCCCAACCCACCGAGCCACCCAGGCGCCCTACCCTGTGTTTTGATTGAATAATCTGTGAACAGAGTTTGCTTTTCTTTCTGGAAATCTTTGATCAAAAAGGATCCGTATGTCACCTCACTAACATCAGAAAATTACAAAATGGATTGTTTAAAGATTAAAAATAAAGAACTACTTTTGAATCACCAGCAAACAGAATTGTAGGAGGGAGAAAGAATGGACATATAGATTCCCACTGTGTCCTGCAATCCAGTGGAAATCAGACATGAACTTCCTCCAAATCACAAGTCTTCATGTCAAAGGTTACCAGGAACTTTTAAAGAAAAATTTAAATACATTAAATATGATGCAAGGCTTAAAAAAATTGAGAATCGGGGCACCTGGTTTGATCAGCAGTTAAGCCCCTGCCTTCAGATCAGGTCATGATCTCAGGGTCCTGGGATGGAGCCCTGCATGGGGCTCTCTGCTCAGCAGGGAGCCTGCTTTCCCCCTCTCTCTCTGCCTGGCTCTCTGCCTACTTATAATCTCTCTCTCTCTCTCCCTGTCAAATAAATAAATAAAATCTTTTTAAACAACAAAAAAATGAGAATCGCAATTATTAATGACTGGAAAGATTATGGAAACAAATCTCTGGTTAATTTTAGACTAGGGGATTTTGGTGGTAACTCTGGATTCAAACAGTTCTGTCTCTTTTTTTAATCCTCTCTCTCTTTCTCTCTCTTTCTCACACACTCTCTCAACCAGTAGAGAGTGGTTCCTATATAGTGGTATTCTATATAGGAAAATCACTTTCAGACAATGAAATCTACCAGGAATTTGGCCTGCTGCCTTCTGACTAGCTCTTCTACCTCTGGCCCTTAGAAAACTCTTAGTAGTAGGGTACCTGGGTGGCTCAGTGTGTTAAGCCTCTGCCTTCAGCTCAGAGGGTCCTGGGATCAAGCCCTGCATTGGGCTTTTTGCTCAGTGGGGAGCCTGCTTCCCTTTATCTCTCTCTCTGCCTGCCTCTCTGCCTACTTGTGATCTCTGTCTGTCAAATAAATAAATAAAATTTTAAAAAAAAGAAAACTCTTAGTAGGTTCACCCGGCCGTTGCTGTGAACTTCCAAACAACCTCTGTTTACAGCTGAAACCAAGATTTTAAGATCCTTCTCTTTCTGTCATTAAACCCATTGCTTTCAACTGGTCCTAACTGCCTCTTTTTCTGAAGAAGAAAGAAAAATATGCGGGTGTAGCTTGGCCAAGAGAGAAGATTAATCCTGTTCAGATCTCTTAACACAAGCATGGTAAGTACACACTAAGTCTACAAAGTGTTCATTTCTTAGGAGATATCATTACATCTCACTTTTAATCAGTCATGCCATTAGTAACTAAATATCAGCCTATCCTTAAATGCATTTTATCAATGCATAACACAAAACCTGTAGAACAGTCCACCTTTCATCAATGGCCCTAGTCATTGATACCTTGTATTTCTTATGTCCACCACGTAGAAGAGGTTGATGGTCATAAAGAGGCCATCATTT
This sequence comes from Mustela nivalis, assembly GCF_964662115.1. Taxonomy (NCBI): domain Eukaryota; kingdom Metazoa; phylum Chordata; class Mammalia; order Carnivora; family Mustelidae; genus Mustela; species Mustela nivalis. The sequence goes on from NC_139025.1 coordinate 47,104,099, forward strand.
TGCCTGATATCTCTCCTGTATTACAGCATGCTCTAACTGAATGTCCTTTGAAGTTAACCTTCCCCAAATTTTATGTATTGCCCCAACCAAAGCGTATTCCCCCTTCCATAGTCTCCATTTCATGTAATGAGGCATACAGACCAGTTGCCCACAGAAGGAATATAGGAACACCATCGGAACAATTTGTCTCGGTTACCCTGTGTCCAATTCAAGGTTCCTCATCCTTTTGTTCCCACCACCAAACTATCCTTTTGACCCAATCCCTCCTCTCTCTTTCCTTGTCACGGCCTTATTACGTAAATGCTTCGCTTTCCCCTATATGACTGCAAGACTCTGGACTTTATCCTTCTACCTCCAGTCTCTAAGCTATGTCCACTTGAAGTACAGTGCTAACATGAGCAGTTGATACTGTCACTGTACTACTATACTTTGTCATAGCTCCCCTCCCCGTTGCCTACAGGACACGTCTTAATTCCTCCACCTGGCACACAAGACATTGTAGAACGGCATCCAGCTACAGTCTCACCTTATTACCCAGCCTGCTGCAAGGCCACCACCACGGCACGCTTCACCAGGGACCGTGCTCTTTTCTCCTCTGCCTCTTGGCATATGCTCTTCCTTTTGCCAGAAACACCCTTTTCCGTTCCTCCATTTGGTCTGTTGGCAACCCCTACTCACCCCTTCAGGTGCAGCTTTACTCAGAAGATCACTCTGAACACACATCCATGTAGCACTGGGCATTTCCCCCTCCAAGAATGCACGGTGCCTTGCCTCTCCCTCTGTATCAGTGCGAACTCCCTGGCTTTAATCAGCTCTTATAGGTCCACCTCACCTGTGACTACTTGAGCCCCTTAAATTTAGGGCCATGTTCCATTCATCTTTGTGTGTCCCAGAGCAGCTCGCAAACAGATGTTTGTATAATAAAAAGGCATCGTTGGCAGAAATTCCAAACCTGCCTTTGTATTCCTATGGGTGCCAGGGGAGGGAAAGGTCTGATACAAGAACCTGGTCATGGGATAAAAAAACAATAATCCCTCGATTTTTTTGCAAGTTGCAGAAAACCATTGTACCCGAGCACCAAATTCTGTATTTTTATTTATATAGGTGAATCCTGGTTCTATGTCTGGAATTGCTTATAAAGAAGCACAATCTGGCAATAAAAAGTAATTTTAAAAAATAGATTTTAAAAAGAAATTTGAAAAAAAGGAAAGAAAGCTGTTCTTTACTTACATTTCTGGATGAACTTTAAAGAAACTAATTTATAAGCCAGAAACACTTTTCACAGTCCCTCCTGCACACTCCAGTTTTTGCCACCTCGCAGCTGTCCCAGAGGCTCTCACATGCCAGATCCCCAAACTCTTCTCCAATCTCTTGACAATATTGTTCCTCTCTCTCTCCTCCGCCCTCGTCTGCCTACTAGTTCTTTACTATTTTGACTCACTTGCTTTCTCTGGCTAAGCCCTCCCTCCTTTTCTGTCCATGTTTCAGTTTTGAAGTGTCTCTTTCCTCACTCTGTTGTACCGGGCAGGAGCCATAAAGCAGCAGAGCCATTCTTGGAGTGCACATGTGGGCTGTCACCAAGAAGAGAGTGAAAGGGAAGAAGGTGAATTCACATACAAATAAATCTTGTCCCACTCAGATCTATACGTCACTGGGTCATTGCCTCGGCCCTGATGTCTGAGCCTCCCTCCAGCTGTTAGGAGGCAAGAAGACTGACTCATGTTTGGTTTAAAGAGAGTCAGGAGGTGAGGGAGGCAGAGAGAGTAGCTTTTTCTAGATAGATAGTGGCTACCCCTCGCTAATGAAAAATGGCAGTTCCTGGTTCATGGTCCAGGAGAAAACCTAGCAGGACCAGGGGTCTGCAGAATAATGGCCAAGGATTCTTCTAGAGGACAAGATGTTAAAGGCATGAGTTCCACTTTCCCTTTAGCTTGGGCAGGGCTAACAAGGGGGATTAAGTGGAAGAGAGTGAAGCCCTCCAGATACTCCTCTGATATAGCCTGAAATGTCAGCAAAATTAAATTTGGGTTATTAACCCAAAAATATGTGTGTGTGTGTGTGTCTGTTACATACATAAAGCCCTGGGGAAGTTGTCACTGATGAAGGAGTTCTAGAAATTCGCTTTCCTAACACCTCATGAGAAAACAAACCCAAGTGTTGATGAGAAGGGTGAGGGTGGATTCAGAGGCTGAGGGAGGCTGGAAGCTCGGAGCAGGGAGGCTAACCATGAAGCTGGAAAAGACACTAATTACGGAGGGAACCAGGAAGGAAGAAGGCCAGAGATGGGGAGGGAGGCAGAATCAGAGCTGGAAGTAAGTCAGAGAGGCCTGGATGTGCAGCCAAACAGGGGGATTCTGGCCAGGCTGAAGAAAGCTAGACACTGCCTGAGTGGACACTGCCTGCGATGTGTCTGCTGTTCTGGTCTTCCCAAAAGAAGACAACATTCCAGACCCTCCAGTGGCAGAAATGGGAGCCGGGCCATCGGCAGGGTTGATAAAAGAGTTTAAATCTAATGTGTTGTTACCATCAAAACAGGAACAGCAGCTCTGCAAATACAATGTGTTCCCTCTAAAAAGTCTCTGAAGATCCACACAGAAAATCAGGGACAACAGGAAGTGAGGAACAGGATCAAGAAGAACAGGATCAGCAACCAAGTATGACAGAGGTGAGAGAACGCAGCGTGCAGCAAAGCCTCAGAAAAACAACCGTTGGAAGGAATAGCAGAATTAAAGGATATGAATTGGTGAGATTAACATCACGCCAATAAACCATTTCGAAGTGTCTTGGAAGAAAAGTGATATAGTAAGAACTCCCATCATTTGTGGGCAAGGCAGAAAGGCAGGACGTGATTTTTCGGGGCCAAATATGTCAACCAGGAAGGGTGATCTATTTCCACAGGAAATGGGTTAACAAAAGGTTGGAGAACCAAAGGAGATGTTGGGAGGCCTCAAAATCGTGGTGTCTTTGTTGATTTCCCTAACATAAAGAGGATTCATGGGTTTACTTATGACCTTGGTCCCCCCCCCACCGAGCTCTGTTTTCCTTCTAGGTTCTCACTTGGAATTTTCCTATGATAAAATTTCAGAAACAGAAGCACGGGCCAACGTTGAAGAAGGCTCTGTGGTGTGAGGTGTTGGGTGGTGAGTCTGTCTCTCCTACAGAATCTACTCCAGTCTACGAAGCCCCCTGAGTGCTGAGGACGAGGGTTGTGCCTCTCTGCGGGTTCAGCGCCTTGCCTAGCACTTGCGTATTGTGTGTGCTCAGTACATGTTTGGTGACTTTAACTGAATCTGAACAATCGGACCCAGTGGGAGACACTTAGGAGTACTACTGACCACTGCGAAAACACCAGAATTCTAAGAGAATGAGCCAACAAACCACCGTGGCTGTTTCCAATACCACCCAAATGTGCCCAGAAATCGAAAAACTAGCAGATGTGGAAGGTGGAAAAGATGTTACCAACTGACTGATATTAAACTAGTATGAAAATCCATTATTTGCTCAGATGATAATGAGGTCCCACCATATGTGGAAAACTCCAATAAAGCTTTTATCCATTGATTACTTGCAAATCCATACACTGGGAGGTGCATCTTTAGTAATGCAAAACCTTTGCCGTAACTTCCTATGACACTTTACAAAAATGACATCAGTTATAGAGTAAGAAATTACTTCACATTCTTTAAGTGTCGCACAAAGCAAATTCAGCAGAGAACTGGGTGGTATATAGTAAATGTGGAAGTCTCAAATTATTGACCTGATAAAAATAAACAAGATGATTCCTCAGGAAATTACTATTTTTACATGTGATGTTTTCTCAAAGAAAAATGGCTGGGTTGGCAAAGCCTGGGTGGCTCAGTCAGTTAAGCATCCAACTCTTGATTTGGGCTCAGGTCATGATCTCAGGGTGGTGAGATCGAGTCCTGCGTCGGGCTCTGCACTCAGTGGGGAGTCTGCTTGGGATTCTCTCCTTCTCCCTCCCACATCGTGCCCCTGTCACAGTCACTCACATTCTCTCTCACACATAATAAATAAATAAATCTTTAAAAAAAAAAAAGAAAGAAAGAAAGAAAAGAAAATGGCTGGGTTAGGTGTAGCACCCGTACCCCCAACAAATCACCTCTTGCTTCTCCTGGTTATAGTTCTTATCACACTTGATTATCATGGTGTGTTTCTCTTTCTCTATCCTCTAATCTATGTGGAATTCTGGAATACACAGGTAATGTCTTACTCGGCAGTATATCTAGCAGTTTCCACAATGCTTCATGCACATCACATAGTTGGTATGCAATAAATATTTGTTGCATGTGTGAATAAAGGCAAAAGTGTCCCAAGTAAGGGATACAAATTAATTTAAGCAGGAATATTATAAGCCAAACATTTGTGGATTTATTTGTAATTTCAAAAAAATTAATATGGTCCTAGAGTATCTTGTTGGTAAGCAAGGTTGTCATTTTTTGGAACATTGTCCTTTATGGCTTTGTTTTCAAGTGAAAAGAATGGGTTACTTGCTCGAGATCAGTTACTGTCATTACATCCTTCCCAGCTCAAGATACTGGAATTCACCCAGACCACAGCCAAGTCATTTGTTTGCTACTGAAATATTTATGTACATTTCTCCTAACTCCCCAACCTCATATTTTGCATCTAGAAAGTAGGTAGATATTTATGAACTAAAATGTAATAGCATAAATATGACTAAAGAAAACCCCACCAATACCTAGTAAACACACTTGGCACTCTAACATTTAAAAGTCGAAAACTACATGACCTGTATTCTTACATAAGGATTACATGTGCCAGTGGCTTCATATCTGAAGAAAGTGGCAGCAACAACTTCAAATAATATAAAGATGGACAAAAAGCTGTATGTGCTCATAACTGAGGGAATGCCACTAGAGAAAAATAAGATTTCAAGGAAGAAGTGAAAGTAATCAGAATGAATAGATTTTCTTAATTGTTAATGAAACAGACTCCCATTTTATTCTGGAATAACAGTCTAAGGAAATTCTTCAAAGATCCACCATTTCTGACAATCATCAGATGGCAAAATCAAAACACCTTTCTACTTCTACATCTCAGTGCTTAATCTCAGTGAGCCTGTGTTTTGTTGGTGCCTGGTCCACAGTAAATTCTAAATCTTTGTGAAGTGAGTGAACATTACAGTAACAGAAAGTCACTCTTCATATTCACAATATATGTAAGTGATGAGGTTTATTATTAATTAGAGATAAAGCTGTTGGTTCTGGTGTGGATTCTGGATAGCTGTGCCTCATTACCAAAAGGAATTATCATGAAGGCTTCTGTGTAGATGTCATGTGGCGCACAAGTGCACACCTGGTATGCATGACCCACCCTGGATCGGAGGCTGCCTTCTTACAATCAATTAGTTGGGATAAAACAGCATGGACATGGGCTCCCTGGTGGGGAGGGGGTTGCGGGGGGCAGGGCAGGAGAACTGTTTTCTGCTTGTTCTCTGTTCTCTTCTAACCCTAACCCTAACCCTAACCCTAACCCTAACCCTAACCCTAACCAGAGGTCAGCAACCTCTTCATCTCTTCACCACAGAGGACAAGAAATTTCCACAGGTGCTCCTGGCAGATTTCAGGAAGAAACCAAGAAACTGAAGAGGGGAAATAAAGGGGAAGATTAGGAGGGAAGTGTTTCTTTTTCTCAAGAAAACCATTTTTTAAACAAGACCTCTGAAAAGAGAACTCAACTGAGAGCCAGATAAACAGAAGACAATTTAATTTACTTTTAAGAGGGAGAAATGTGAAAACCTGGTTTTAAAATGAAGGGAAAACACCAACAATACTTGAAAGGAATAGCAAACAGAAGAGGATGACTGGGATTAAGAGGCAACTGTGTTGCTTGCAAAGCTCCCAGAGGCAAATTCTAATTCACTGAGTAGCAGTACTCTTTGGTGAGGGTTTGGGGGGTGGGGCGCGTTGGAGTGGATAAGCTTTTAGTCTAAAAAGAGTACAGATATTACAGAATTGGTCATTTAAAAGCATTTACTTTTTATCTAAAATTGGATATAATTTATACATTGAAATACACAGGTATTTATTGGAAGCTTGCTAGGGGCCTGTGGGAAACAAAATAGACTCCATCTCTTACCTCATGAAGTTTATATGATAGTGGGGGGAATCAAAAGTAAAACACAGTTGACCTTCGAACAACGCACGAGTGGGTTAAACTGCACAAGTCCACTTTCAAGTGGATTTTTTTCCATACAGTACAACAAATATATTTCCTCTTCCTTGCAATTTTCTTAACATTTTTTTCTTTAGCTCCCTTTATTGTAAGAATACAGTATATAATATATAACAGAATGTGTGTTAATTGACTATTTATGTTACAGTAAGGCTTCCAGTAATAGGCTAGTAGTAAACTTTTGTGGGAGTCAAAGGTTATGTGTGGATTTTTGATTGCGTGGGGGGTCGGAGCCTTTAACTCCTGTGTTATTCAAGGGCCCACTGTCACTACCACACAAATATATGTCAGGCAGCATCAAGTCCTGTGGAAAAAAAATTAAGATTACATACAATCTTTTAAAGATTTTATTTGAGAGAGAGAGTGAGAGAGCAAGCATGAGCGAGGAGAGGGACAAGGGGGAGGGAGAGGGTCTCAAGCAGACTCCACATGGAGCACAGAGCCCAACATGGGGCTCCATCTCAGGACCCGGAAATCATGACCTGAGCCGAAACCAAGAGTCAGATGCTTAACTGACCACACTTCCCAGCTCCCGGGGCATACAATGTTTTAAATCGAAGGTTGCTCGCTATTCCCTGATTTCTACCTTTTCCCACCCCTTTCCATTCATTCTCACCCTTCTTGGCTGTGTTCTGTGCTGTGGTATCTAGATGGCCCCTAGGTATTATTGGGTCCTGGTGCACACCCTCATGTGGTCTCCTCTCACACTGACTCAGAGCTGCTAGAACGGGGCTGGAGTGACCGGATGTGACATTCAGGCTAGGTCAGAAGGGACATCGTAGCTTCCACCTTGGCCCTCTTGGATCTCTCACTGGCGGCAGCCAGGTGCCATGCTGTGAGCATTCTCAAGCAGCCCTGTGGAAAGACCTACGTGCGGAGGAACTTTGGTCTCTGGCTGACAACCAGGAACGACTCACCAGCCACGTAAGTGAGCCGCCTTGGAAACGGATCCTTCATCCCGCACGAGTCTTCATGTAACTGCCATTCTGACTGCAGTCTCATGTGAGACCTGGGCTGGGAAACAGCACGATAAGCTGCTTCTAAATTCCTGAGCCACGGAAGGAGACAATGAGAGCTTACTCTTTCATGCCACTGCATTTTGGGGCAATCTGGTGCACAACCAGAGATAACTTCTAGAGCACCCAAAACCGACTGTATTACCCAGACTCCCTCACACTCTAGTTTCCAGCTGTTTGGCCAATGCAGTGGCTTATGCCTTAGCATTCTGTTCGGTGCAGCTCCATGGGTCTTCAGGATGCAACTCTCTTTGTGTTCCTATAATACTCTTTCTTCCCTTTGCCCCCTTCAAGATTACCTGTGGACTCTGATCTCCCTGTTGGCTTCCTTGTCCCTGCACACAGTGAACAAGTCCTTTCATTCTCCTAAAACCTGTGTGACTTTCATTTCCAGCCAAGACTCAAACTGATGCAAAAGAGACACAAAGGAAGTGAGGGAAGGAGGCCTCCTAATGTATGGGGAAGAGTATTACAGGGGGCAAAGACTCTGAGATGAGGGGATCTTTGATGTGTTCAAGAACAGCAAGGTCAACGTAAGAGAGTTAGTATGCGCCAAAGGGAGAGTCAGCGTATGAGGATGGAGGGCTAGGCAGAGGCCACATCAGGTCGTGGTTGCATTCTGAGTGTTGTACACAGCCCTGGAGTGGGTTGGGAGAGATCTCAGTGGGGGCATGACATAATCTAATTTGCCTTGCCCTGTGAGACCAGGATAGGAACTGGGAGACCAGTCAGAAGGCTCCTTTAGAACTCAGGAAGATGAGGACAGCTTGGGTATCATAGGTAATAAAGGTGGAGAGAAGAGACTGAATTCAGGGTATGTTTTGAAGCCAGACCTGTAAGAATTCGCTACTAAATTGGATGTGAGAGAAGGAAAGGTAAGGAAGACTCCAAAGTGAATGATGGATGCTGGCGGCACTTACTGAGATGGAAAACAGGGAGCAGAGGGCAGTTTGGAGGAAGGAGGGGCGGAAACCAAGAGTTTGTTCATCTTCAAAAGAGGAAAAGAGTAACATTCTGCTATTAAAAAGGAGGATAAGGGTTTTTTTTGTTTTGTTTTGTTTTCCTTACTTTACAAAACAGAGGATCTCCCTTTACAGAGGAACTTTCCTATTTCCCTGCCTATTAGGGTATTGCCATTAGAAAATTTTTAAAAAATCAAATAGTGCATTCTCAGGCTTAGTTATAAATATGATCAGTTATGGGTCAGTTCCGGCTCCCCAAAGGTCAGGCTAACTAAATCCGGGAGCCATGTCTGTTCCTGGGTTCCAGAGTGCCTGTTGTCTGTTATAAAACACGATCCGCCTATCAGTTGAGGATTTTAATTATCAAGCCTGTAAAAGATAATCTCACTGGCTAACCTCACATGACTTTCTTTTAAAAAAAAAAATTGAAATATGACTACCCTCAGCTCCAGAAGCAGATGTGGCAGGAAACAAGACTCAACAGACACTTCCGTTTTTCTTGGGACAGCACCCGTTGCCCCATTTCCGCAGTTCAAGGTTCTTCTACCATAAAAGTAGAGCTGTGCCCCAAACCCGAACCAGACACTCACCCTGCTTACACAACATCAGTTACCTGCCTTTCCTTGGCAGACCCGAAACTTTAGAGAAAACTGGGCAATTCAGTACGGGAGCTTGTGCTGATGGCCTTCCCTGGAGGGACGTGCTAGGAGACCAAGTCAGCACCCAGTGCCCTGAAAGGGGAAGGCAATGGCCGCCCACAGGCTCACTGGCACCCTCCTCTAGAGAGAGCTTTGTGATGCTGGTGCACAGCTGCCCTGATGCCAACTGGCATTTGTTGTTGGTAGTGGTGTTTGTTGTTGTTGTTGTATTCAGAATGACCTCTTTCTAAAAATTCTGTAGGCTTCCGGGAAGGGACACAGCCTACTGTGATAAAATGGACTTCTCCCTTCCCCCACTCTGGTTGCTATGGCAACTCTGAATGACTGATTTCCTGGTTGCCATGTAAATGCAGTGGGATCCCAGCCACCGCACCACACAAAGACGTCAGTAAGAGTAGTGAGAAAACAAAAATCATATTTAAAAAGACAAAGAGTTTTCATCGCAAGCCTTTTTCTCACACAAAGGCAGAGGAAAGAACCAATCGTAATTGGGAACGGTGTTCTTCCTGAGGTAGGAGTGTGTCTCTCCTTCACTGGAGGGAAGACTGAAAAAGAAGGGGAAATCCCTCCTTTGTAGTGGAGTTGGCATGGTGACAGGAAGACAGATGCCATTCTCAGGTGGCAGGAACCCTCAGTAATCAGCCTGAGTCCCACAGAAAGGAAATCTGAACTATTTAACTGGGGTGGAAGAATCAAGTTGAATTGAAAACAAAATAAAACAAAAGTCTCGTGGACATCATTTAGAATTATTTGCATTATTTTAGAATTAAGATTCCAAATGCTCCAAATGCTCAATGCTTGACAATGAATTTTTATTTCTATTCAATAACTTTGGAGAAATAAAATGCTATTTTTCTAATTTTTTAAAAATTTATTTGTAACATCCTGATAAAACCATATGCCAAATATTGATTAATTCAGATTTCTACAATTTTCATAGCCGGGTGTTAATTGTGTTTAGTAATACCTAAAAAAAGCACTGGCAGGAAATATATAGGCTCTATTTTGTACGATTCTATGTATACAAACACTAAAGTTGTGGATAACTCGCCTCTTTGACTTCTCATCATATCTTAGAACCAAATGGTTTAAAATTAATCTGTTGTTTCTTTTTCAGAAAAATCTTTCTGCCTTTTGCCTCATGTTTCATATAAAGGTTTTCCAAAACCTAATCAGGCAGAATTTCCATAGGTTTGCTGGAAGATGCATATAAGGAAAACTATTGGTGCTTTGCTATTAATTTTTGGCATTGAATCACAAAGTAGTTGCTTTGAATGCTTATCTTGGGGCAGGTTGGAGCTGGAATGAGTTAAAACCTTCCATGTTTTATAGATGCTAGAGAAGTGACACAGGAGATAAATTTCTGTGCCCATGGTACTCCAGAGTACAAAGCAGACTAAGCCAGGCCCTGTAACTTCACTTCTTAATATTCTTTCTGGCATTAGACTCCACCGCATTGCAAAAGCCAGTATGTTCCAAACTGGGTCAGAAAGTGTCACACAAGGTAAAAAGTTGGGGCAGGAGATTCAGAGCTCAGATAATTTTGCAAAATCTTAGGTTCAAGAATGTTAGGCAGGTTTATTTACTGCACAACTTCTCGGGGATTTTGATATTCCAGTATCTATGGTGATTCTCCAGGAGGGGGCTCTGGACAATATGCTGTTTCTCAAATGAACCTGACCATGGAGTGATGTCTTCACAGAACTTCTCTAGTTCCTCAGAGCATGCTTTGAGAAATGCTGGGCCAGATTTCTTTAAAATCTAATTATAACTTAAAGATCATAAATGTTTATTTATGGACCTTCAGAGCTTGTTTGGAGGTCCTAGCAGGGGAGCACACCTACTCATATACCCTTGACTGCAGAATGGTCCTCTCCTCTATCAGGGAAGGTCGTCCTCTTCAACAGAGCACGTGGCTTTGGGAGGGACGCACATGGAGCAGTGAGGGAGGAAGGGGACACCTACCTAGCCAGCCAGATCAGCTGAATCAACCCTGGCAATCAATGGGGTGCAGATGTCACAGCCAGATCACCCTCACATCCAAATGTTTATTTATGATTTAAAATTACAAAATTTTAAAAAGCGATTGGCTCTATATGATACCCTAATTAAGCCCATAGACAGATTCTTAAGAAAGCCAAGAGGAAATGAAAAAAATAAATAAAAAGAATCCACAATAAATTAGGTGCTTTTAGAATATTTACTTCGAATCTGAGCATGTGAGCAAATCTTTTTCTTGCAAAAGATGTTATTGTTGCTTCTATAGGTATAACAGGTGAAATTCTCTCTTTTTTTTTTTTAATTTTATTTATTCATTTGACAGACAGAGATCACAAGTAGGCAGAGAGGCAGGCAGAGAAAGGGGAGGGAAGCAGGCTCCCTGCCGAGCAGAGAACCTGATGTGAGGCCCAAGCCCAGGACCCTGAGATCATGACCCAAGCCGAAGGCAGAGGCCCAACCCGCTAAGCCACCCAGGTGCCCCAACAGGTGAAATTCTCTTAACAGTAAGCCTCACAAGACCTTTCAATTGTTCAGCAAAAGTTGTGGCAAGGAACAAAGAGGGATGTGAGTGATGCCTCCACTGGGTGTGCAGGGAAGGTCAGCCAGAGTTGCTATGGATTCTCTTGGGAAGGAACCACCAATGCTTAGGGAGCTTTTGGGAACTGAGTTCTCTTCAGTGGAAATTTTGGGGCTTCCATCTGACCACATTGACTCTTTATAAGACTACTCTTCCTCTTTCCTGCAACCAACCAGCTGTGAGAAATAACAGAATTGCCAGGGGCCTCAATTCCACTGAAGATGAAGAGAAAAGTGACAAAGGGAACCTTCTCCTGATCCTCCTCCTCCTTACTCTGATCCTTGAAGAAGGGGACCTTGTCAGAGGTCCCTGGGGGGCTCAGTCAGTTAGGCATTTGACTCTTGATTTCAGCTCAGGTCAGGATCTCAGGGTGGTGAGATCAAGCCCTGCCTCTGGCCCCTCGCTCAGCGAGGAGTCTGCTTGAGATTCTCTCCCTCTGCCGCACCCCACTCCTGCATGCTCTCTTTCTCTTTCACTCTCTCAAATAAATAAATCTTAAAAGAAGAAGATGACGATCATGTCAGAAAGCAGATGCACCCCCAACCCAGCCTTCTCCTGTCTGCCCTGGAGAGGGATTTGTGCCGAATACAAGACAGTTAACAGGACCGGACTGTCTTAACAAACAGAAGTGACTGAGGAGTTCTGGGACAGAATGAGCTATTGTTAAGGGAGCTGGCTATCCAAAGGGAAAGGAGAGCTGACTGGAACAAAGTGGGTTAGCAGCCATGGGAAAGATAAAATGGGTCTGTGTTTTAACCTCAAGTTGAGTGTCTTCAATCAAACTGGCTAAGTGGCCGGGACAGCCATGTAAGCAATGTAGGAGCACAGATGGGGCAATGAGAAGAGGAAGCATAGAGACAAGATAGATTTATTTTGCCTGATCACCAGGAGAGCAAAAGTCAGCAATTATGAGCAAAGTTAGCAACTATGACAGTGGCTGAGGGCTCAGTAAAAGGAAAGGGGTAACTGTCTGTTCAGAATGGGGGTAGGACAGAGCAGGACTTACCCTGTAAACCATGAATGGTTTCCGAGACAGGGAGGAGAAACTGCAGGTCTTGGACATTTCTCCGTGGTTTGGCATCGTGGGAAGAAATGGTCAGGCTGTCCTGGGGAGGTGTTCTGTGGACTACAGAGGTGGGCTGGGATCAATCTGGGAAGTACCTTCTATGACATGTCAACCAGTGTGGGAAAAAGGGAACCACAGAAGATTTTCGTCAGAGGACTGATAGAACTAGATTTGTATTTTGGAAAAACTATTCCATGACAAAGTGGGGTAGGTTTCTTTGAACGAGGAAGATGAGAGCAGAGTAGACCCACAGAATGTTGGAGTGGTTTCCATAGCACGGAACATCTGCGAATGACTTGGGAGGAGGTTGGGAGGAGGTGACGGGGGAGAAGGGCGGGAAAGAGGAGGTGAGGGTTACTCACAAGAGCAAAACAACCACACGGGGTGGCTGCGCCTTCATCTTTCCATTCGACAGCTAGTGCTTTGCATTAACAGAAAAACAACACCTCTTCCCTCTCTTTGTCCTGAAGACCTTCCCTGTGATTCCCAGTAAGAATAGTGTTGATTGGAAGCACCTGAAATAGTTCATTGACTTATACCTTACTTGTGTTGTTGGTCTCTCCTGCTTTCTGACAACATGGATGGGTCTCTTGCCACAGCATTTCAGTCTGTTAATTCAATGGCACCAAGATTTGTAGCAGAATTCTCCAGAGGAAAGGGATTCGTGTGTGTGTGTGTGTGTGTGTGTGTGTGTGTGTGTGTGTCTGTCTCTCTGTCTTCAGTTCTGGCAATAACTGTGCTCTGTGAAAAATGGTCACATAGGGGCCATCTGTCTGGCAACTTAGGCCAAACTTAATAAATTAATTTTGGACCCTGAACAAGTCCATGCCTATTTTGGTGGGAGCTCAGGAAATGCTACTCCTGCACTGGGATGGTAAATGGTCAGCTTCTTAGTTATTTAGGTGTACAGAGGTTCAGTTCCTGACTTGGACAGTTCTAGAGGATGTCGAATTGTTAAATGCTCTCGTGAAGACATGAGAAAGAGGTTTGCCCTCTCGCTTTCTTTACAAAAATAACGCATATTAAAATCAGAGATGTAGAAAACTTGTCTGAAGACCTCAACTCCAGACTAAAAGATTCTAATTGTACCTTCTTTCATAAGTCCCTATGTCTAGACTAGATGATATCAGGACAATTGTCTCATATCTGAATAAGCTTTTAGTGGCTTGGCTCTGAATGGGAGAGTTTTTCAAGGACCTCAATTTCATTACTGTTTAGGTCAGGAAAGGGCGAAGAAGCATGACATCATGGTGTTCATCTAGGTTAGACAAAAAAAAAAAAAAAAAAAAAAAAAGGAGGCCTTCTACACAATGGGAAAATAAAACACAGTGGAATAAAAACCTCCTTAGGAGGAGTGTTCAGAGATTAGCAGGTTTCCTTTGAAGGGGTTTTCTGGGTGCAAGGTGTGACCAGTTAGCTCATCTTAAACGTTAAATTTTCTTAAATACGTTAATCTGTACTTCCTATTTTGCTTGTTTTATTTCCTCTTAATAATTCTGTTGACATATCATCATGGTGTCTGAAGCCAGATTACCTGGGTTCAAATCCAAGTTCCACCACCTGTATGACCTCGCCCCTGTGCCTTAGTGTTCTCCTCTGTAAAATGGGGGTGATAGGATCTTCTTTCCAGAGTCATTGTGAGCCTTGTGTGAATGAATATAGCACTGTGAGGGACTCTTTCTTCCTGGTGAAGCCTCTACACGTGGGGTTCCCAGACCTGGGCAAATGTCAGAATCCCCTGGGAGATATTTTAAATATAGATTCCCGGGTCCACTGCCACACATTTGAATTCAGTCCGGAGAGGGGCTTGTTGCAACCAAGTCATGCAGTGGCCCTTAAGAACCACAACTTAAAATTCTAGCTGCTGTCGTGCAGTCCTTGCTCTTCCCTCCCATTCTCTTGAGCTTCCCCCATGTCCTATTGTCTCCTAATGGCAAATCTCAGATTTTGTAGCATTTGCTAGATTTGCCTACCTATGGTGGACCTCTGTAGAACCACCCATCTTCTTACTAAACTGGTGTCATATTATACATTTCTGGTCATTTCTCAGGGTCTATGACCTCCATTATTGGAAAAAAAAAAAAGACCAGATAGATACATGAGGGCTCCAATTAATCTATGTTTGCTATGGTGGGAGGTAATATGCTTTTGGCATCATAGATGCATGTAACTCAACTTAGTTTCAGGACTCCAGATACTATAAGGTAGGACAAGCTTCAGGGACTTGCTTATGTAATAACTTATGTAGAAAGAAGGCAAGGCTCTCTTGTAGCTAAAAACATAGGAGTCAGGCAAAAAGGGTGTGAAAAATTAGACTCTTCTTCTGGATGCTAGAACGAGGGCCAGAAGGGCAAACGCAGCTTTCTTCTCTCATCATCTATTCACTGGATCCAAAGCCTTGTTCAGCTCTCTCCAGGAAAAATGGAATAAGTGGCAACCTAGGCACAAGCCTGAGGGGCAAAATCAAAGACGCAGAGGGTTTTGGGAGATTGGGAGACAAATGGAAGGGGGAGAACCAAGGAGGGACTCCTTCAAGAGACCAGGAACTGGGCAGTTGTTGGGCCTGCAACTAGAGAGTAGATCTGAGACTCAGCTCACTAAGGAGGGACAGCCCAATAGCCTCAATGAGCTACCTCTGATTTTCTGTTGAAGGTAGCTTTTGTGGGGAACACTTCTTAGCTGTCATGGGGATCATGACTGATGCAAAGATGCCAACAGACACAGGACAGGAATGAGAAGTTTCATAATGCTTAAATGATAAAGGATGAAGTTTTGGAGTCAAGCAAAGCAAAAGACGAGGGGACATGCTCTCAGACCCTGTACAGCTTCAGGTTCCCAGGCTTTGACAATCACATAGAGCTCCTGAGAAGCCAACCAGGTGGAGTAACGGTTTCATCAGACATGAGAAGCTCACCTTGCCCATTCTTAAAGCTATTTCTATACCTTCTTGAGTCCTTAACAGACCTTTAACTGCCAGATGGAAGTAACCGATGCAAAACAACCATAGCACATTTCAAGTGTTTCCTGCAAGATAGTTAAGCAAAGATGAATTCTCCAAGATCATCCTGCAACTGGCCAGTTTTGGGATTGTTGGAGGTCTATTCCTAGAACAGCAGTTAACTGGCCATGTCTGGGGGCGCCTGGGTGGCTCAGTGGGTTAAAGCCTCTGCCTTCAGCTCAGGTCATGATCTCAAGGTCCTGGGATCGAGCCCCACATCAGGCTCTCTGCTCAGCGAGGAGCCTGCTTCCTCCTCCCTCCCTCTCTCTCTCTGCCTGCCTCTCTGCCTACTTGTGATCTCTGTCTGTCAAATAAATACATAAAATCTTTAAAAAGCAAAACCAAAACAAAACAAAAAACTGGCCATGTCTGAAGTTAGACATGGTTCTGCACACATTCTAGGACTCCTTATGTGTAATTGAATGATCTTTTTTGGTAAAACACTTTGTGGTACCTTTTGTTCTTTTTCCCCTTATAAAGAATTAAGGTATGATTTGCATATAGCACAATGTACCCTCTTAAAAGGATAGTTCTGTAACTTTTAAGTTGTTTAATCACCAGCACAGTCAAGATATAAAACAGTTGCATCACCTCCCCCATCCCCAAACTTCCTCTTGCCCCTTTGCAGTCAACTCCTCTCTGATCTCTGGTCCCTGGCAACCACCAATCTCTTTTTATCCCAATGGTTTTGCCTTTTTCTGCGTGTCAAATAAATGGAATCATACAATATGCAGCCTCTTGTGTCTGGCTTTCACTCAGCTTAGTGCATTGGTGATCTCTGCATGTTGTCCTGTGTTTTTTTGGGTCACTCATTGCTGGACATTTTACTCTTCTGCTGTTATGAGTGTTGTGTATACGCTGGCATGAGAGGACCTGTGGATCCTGCGTGCAACATTCAAACAGGGCATACAGGAATCCAAAGAGAGATTTTTTGAGCGATTGAGGGAAGAGAGTTTGCGGTAAGATTTTTAATTTATTTGATGTTACAAACACCTGTAGATTGTTGCTGTGTGTCTGATATTGTTTAATATGCTTTATAAATAATAACTCCTTTTATTCCAAATCCTCTTAGGTTAGAGTTATTATTACTCCCATTTTACAGATGAGACTTGAAGTACACAGAAGTTAAGTTACTTGGCAAAAGGCACATAGTTAAGTAATGGAAATAGGATTGAAAGCCAGGCAGCTTGTTTTTTTGTTTTTTTGGTTTTTTTGTGTGCCCCAAATCATAGCTATTTATCAAAGACCCACTCACGGTAATAAAGGGAAGAGACAGCAAACTCAAAGTCTGGCCATTGAATGAAGCAGTCCTCCTAAATTATATTAATTTGTGCAATAGAAATGAAAATAACTACATATTTAGAAATACAGTTGTATTTTGTTAAAAATGTAAATCTAGGACATCTGCAGAAACTGCAAATTTTCTGTAAATTAGCAAGTCTGCCTTGATTTAGGTAAATGTTCTAATATGGACCAGGACAAAACACAGAACATCAACCAAAAAAGGCAAAGCTCCACTCAGAACAGATAATGAAAGAAAAGGTATGCAATCAGCATCATTCATAAACATTTATTGAGCACCATGTGTTCACTATCTCCTTAGTATAGGGACCACTCTGAAGTTAGAGCTCTCCATATTAATTGTAGTTTGTTTCTTTTATTAGATTTATTTAAATGTGCATAGTCCTTTACCTAGTAGTAATTAGGTCCCTAACAGTCTTTTTATATGTGCTAAATTCAAAGAAGCTTTCTAATATTACTAAACATTTTTATCAAATAAATTTGATTGATAAATACCACCAAGATCAAGGTACCCAAAATGAACAGAAGGGAATGTATCAGAAAAGCACAATTTTGTTTTAGTATGCTACACTCACCTATTAAAGTAGCCCCTGAATTAGAAGAACTGGGATCCATCCACTCATTTCAGATAGAGCTAATATTATTTGCTTTCATTTTCCCAAACCTAGTGCTTTATAGAGCTATCGTATTCTTTCTTTTTTTTTAGTAAAAGGAAAGTCACCAAACTTAAGCACAGACAAATAGTTAATCATATCACAATATAGTTAATATAGTTAAGATGAAAAAGTGACAGTATCAAGTGTTGCTTAGGCCATGAACTTAACTGGAATTCTCATACACTGCCAGTGGGAATATAAGCTGGTGCAACCACTTTGGAAAAATATTTGGCAGTACTTATTAAAACTAAAAATACATATAACCTACAACCCAACAATACCACTCCTGAGTATACAGCCAACAAAAATATATGCTCATGCTCATGGAAGGATAGACAAAAATACTCTTAACAGCTCTATGAATTATAGCCAACATTGGAAAAAATTCAAGTGCCCTTTTGTAAGAGAACAGATAAATAAGTTTGGGTAGATTCATACAATGGAATACTAAACAGTTTTTTTTACAAAAAGAATACTAGCACATGCAACAGCATAGGCGTATGCTATAGACATAAATATGAGTAAAAGATACCAGACACAAGAGAGCACTTATTGTATGACCCATTTTCTGAAAAACAGACAGAACTAATTTATGGTGAGAGATGTCCAAAACAATGGTTACCTAAGGTTAGTCAGGATGGTGGCTATTGAGTAGAAAGAAGCATGAGAACCTCCAGGGAACTAGAAATGTTCTACATCTTTTTTTTTTTTTTTTTTTTTTGACAGAGAGAGATCACAAGTAGGCAGAGAGGCAGGCAGAGAGAGAGAGAGGAGGAAGCAGGCTCCCTGCTGAGCAGAGAGCCTGATGCGGGACTCGATCCCAGGACCCTGAGATCATGACCTGAGCCGAAGGCAGCGGCCCAACCCACTGAGCCATCCAGGCACCCCGAAATGTTCTACATCTTGATCTAGATCATGGTAATATGTGTTTGGCAAAAGACAGACAGACAGACACACGTACACACACACATCCTTATATGTAAAAACCATTAAACTATATACTTAAGACAGCTACACTCTACCATATGTATGCTGTATCTCAATAAAGAAAATAAAGACATTTTTCCTTGGCCAGTATAGACACTATAGCTAGAAAAGCAAGGATTTCATATTTAACAATCTAGATAAACCTTTGTTATATTGAGGTTGAACAAATTTCTTTGTCTCCTTAATTTTCAGTTTCCTCATCTGTGTAAATGGAATTAATAATAACCACTATTCAGAACCACTATTCACGCAAAGTAACAAATATTAAATGCTTCCACACACTATGCATAAAGTACTGTTAAAAAAACAGTTATCCAGGGGCGCCTGGGTGGCTCAGTGGGTTAAGCCGCTGCCTTCGGCTCAGGTCATGATCCCAGGGTCCTGGGATCGAGTCCCGCATCGGGCTCTCTGCTCGGCAGGGAGCCTGCTTCCTCTCTCTCTCTGCCTGCCTCTCTGCCTGCTTGTCATCTCTCTCTGTCAAATAAGTAAATAAATAATCTTAAAAATGAACAAACAAACAAACAAACAAAAACAGTTATCCAAAATTTAGAAATCTGTAAGTCTTTTCAGTGTTGAGCAAGGATTGTGTGTAGACCTGTTGGGTAAATTCTGATTCTCTAGGTGGGTACTTTTGTTTGACTTGCTATTTACTATTGATTAGGATATTTTGGAACTCTGTAAGTATAAAAGCTAACTTATAGAAAATCGCTAGCAGTGTAAATGGTTCTTGTCAAAGAGAAATGCAAATTAATTTTATCCAGAAGAGATACAGCTGTTTTCTGGATTGAAAAGATAACTCCAAGATTATCCTGTTATGCCGTTTAGGACATGAACCAGATCTATACTTAAACTACAAGTTTTATTCAAGTGGTCCACTTCCTTTTTTCGGTCTCTATAAATACTTCCATCTTCTAATTCTTTTTGAACTTTCTTATGGTTCCCCTGTTCAGGAGTTAAGAAATCTTTGACATGTGCTCCCTTTATATTTGAATGAGTCGTGCTTTTAACTTTAGATCTGACAATACTTAGCAGGGTGCTTTGCTCATAGTGATGTTCAATAAATTTTAGCTCTTATTCTCATCCAACTTTTTTCCTTTCTTCCAAGTCTAGGCATGTGAAACAATACAAGATGAGGTGTTATTTTGATAACAGATTTTATAATTAATGTATATTTTATTTCAACCATGTTAAGATTCTTTAAAAATAATGCTAAAATCTTTTACTGCATTTATAAAAACAAGCTTTTTATTGTAGACTGGCTTTGAGTTCTTTCTTCAGTTGGGAAATTGGAGCTTAGGGGCGAGAATGGATAATCCTATAAATGTACCGTTCAATGTGTGGGTTTTTTTTTTTCCCCAGGTGTGTCTTTTTAAGAGCGTGTAGGGGAACATGGACCATGAGAAAGGGAGGTGGGTTAGATGTGATATATTTTGGTCAGGTTATCCAAAAGTGAATGGTAGGTGACTATTGGGTGCTTGCTGGGATTGTGGGGAGGGAGGGAATACCGGTGAGGCAGCTGCTACATGGAGTTAACTATAAAAACACATATTTGCATGGCTCTCTATAATTCTAAAAACTTTTCCTACGTATGGTCTCATTGGACTCTCAGAATACCATAAAATGTATTTTTCCATTTTGCATAAAAGAAAACAGAGGTATGAAGGGTTCAAGGTCCCTCCCTGGATGAATTCGTGACTGTGCTGAGACCAGCCCAGAGTCAGGTGCTTGTCCTGTCACACCGCACTGCTTCTACTTACCCACAAAATCCACCTGTGGCCTCATCTTCCCTGAGCTACAGCATCTCAGCCCGCAGTATCCAAGCTTGAATATGGGAGCTTCCTTTGAAGCACCTGTCAGCAAGAGATCCAGCAATTAGCAACAAAACTAACATTTACAGAACAGTAGGAAACAGAAAAATATGGTATTTTAGCTAAGATTTTCTATTTTGTTAAATGATAACATTCATTCCCAACTCCGAAAGGAAGAGACGTTGGGAGCCTCATAAATTTGGGTTTTTCCTTAATGGGATGTTTAAGTTCAGCGGCAGGAGTAAAGATGCTGGCTCGGTAAGTCTTTCTTCAGGAACATCAGTTTAAGTGTTTGTAAAGGAGCATGGAACAAGGGAAGGAGCAGGTTCAAGGTCCATACCCTCCCCGGTTAGGGAGGGCAGAGGAAACCAGGGAGTTCACTCTGAAAACCCCTATCTTATTTGCCTATCTAGCCTTGGACTAGAAATATTACAGGTAAGAGAGCTGGGGATCTGGGGGTGTGAATATAAAGTAATTTTTCTCCTTCTCAACATAAAAGATCTGGGGTAAGAAGGTAAGTTTACATGCTGAAGGAATAAGAAACCTGGATGCTTGGTCTTTCTCTTCACTTCCTATTTTCTGGCTTTATGTCTCTTATCTGATATGATTAGCTCAGTGTTCCTTCCTGCTTCACATGGTAATTACTGAATCTCAGCTCCACGCTCTTCCACTGAGCCTGGGGTCATTAATAAAGATCAGATTAGCCTAGAGGCTTTCTTTTGTCTCCTCTTTTGCTTGTTCCTCTGAGGGCATTGAAGAAAACTGAGTCTTGGTAATAATTCCAGGCACTAAAGCCTAATTCTACAGAGTTCGAGGTCTGTTCATTTGCATTCCACGACTTTGGTAAAGACCTTGCTGACCATCAGAGTCCCCTGCTCTTTTTAGCATGGAGTTTGCCCTTCTCGGTGTATACGTTAGCTGGGTGGACATTTAGAGTATCTTTAAACCAGTCATATAATAAAGAGTTTCAGCTCAGAGCATAAAGGAAAATGGGTTTCTTTGGACATAGCAGAAATACATAGAATGCCCTAAAGGGAATGGAAAAGAAAGTCTATTTCTAGAACATTTGCATTCTATTAATGAGTACTTCAGGCCATGTACCCAACAACTTTGCATTTGTGACAGCCCTCATTGTGTTCCAGAATCTGCTAAGCAATGCCCCTGATGCTTTCCTTCTCCCCCATAAAAGGGATTCTCCTGGAAAATTAAAGTGGCTTTAGCAACCTCAGTGTTGAGTGGCAGGTGTTTTTCCTTACCCATGACCCAGTGGCGCTGGCATCCACAGGGCCCATGAGCACAAAGCCTATTGCACAAGGTAGGAAAGCCTTTCTTCCAACTTGCTACCCTCTGGGGGGAATAACATTAGTGCCTCACCAGCCTTTCATCTGCCACCTTTTCCCAGCACTTGACTCTTGTCTCCCAGCTGGTTGACAAGCTCTGTTCTCAGTCACCAGGGAAGGCCTCACTTCCGTGTGGCTCTTAACTCAGCTGGGAAGCTGGGGCAGGCAGCAGCCCTGCAAGCCCAGGACAGAGACCGTCACAGAGCCGCACTCCCACACTGCTGTGCAGATTCGACACGCTGAGTGCCAGCCATACTTTGGAGGATTTATATATATATATATAAAAATGGGCATTTACATTTGTCTTGTCACCTTCTCTAAAAGCCTCACTACATTATTTATTGAATGCACTCTCTGAATGAAGTCAACATTCTGCAAATTTATTTGCCAATTTTTATTTTCTTGTCTCTTTCAGTCATTGTTCAGAGTAAGATCGCGCCTCTAACTCAAGGGGTAATGCACAATGAAGGTGACTTACAGGCATTCTGATGCTCACGTCAAGTGGATCTCAAGCCAGCTACTATAAGCTAAGAAAACATGGTGTATCCCATACTCATGACAGCCACCAATATCATTGTAAAAAGATGCGGGAACATGGCAAGGAGAAGTGGTGGCGGTTCTGATAGGACGGTGATATCACTCGTCATCCCAGCAGATGGCACACGGGGATGATGCTATGATGACCTGGTATGGGGACAGGGGACGGATATTCTGTAGATGGAGTGTTCCTGGTGACTTTTCAAAAAATCAGTACAGCCATTCTTTAGAACCCTCAAGTATCACACACCTTGTCCCCTCTACCTGAAATTCCACAGAGAGTGGTTTTCGTTCTTTTGACTTAAGGCTTCCTGATTCTTGTTTCAAAAGGTACACATTAGGCTTTATTACTCTTTTGTACTTAGTGTAAAGAAGTATTCAAGTTTTCCCAAAGTGTAAGTGTTGAGGGGGTACATATTACTATCTTCATATTCACCATCTTATCCAGTTCCTCTCCTGTTCTATTAAGGGCTCTTTTCACCTTTTGCTGTAGAGATAATGGATAGCAAGAACTAGAAGTTGCTTGGAGTTGTTACAATGATTTATTTTAGAAAGACATGAGAAGAAAGTCATGGGCCAAGAAGAGCTGGAGACGAGGTTTGAATGGGAAGGTAACATTACATTAAATAAAATAAAATAAACCAGACATGAGAGGACAAATATTGCATGATTCTACTTACATGAGGTATCTGGACTAGGCACATCCATAAAGAAAGAAAGTAGAAAAACATTCCCAGGGACTGAGGGCAGAGAGGGGTGGGGGCTATTTTATAATGGATGCAGATTTTATGTTTGTGATGATGGAAAGTTCTGGGAATGGATAGTGGAGATGCTTGTAGGACATTGTGAATGTACTTAATGCCATAGAATTGTACACTTAAACATGATTAAAATGGTAAATTTTTTGTTGCATATATTTACTACACACACAAATACACGCACATACACACACACACACACACACACACGAATTTTGAATGGGAAAGGAGAACTAAATAAGATGAATATTTTTATGGAATGTTTAGAAGAGAAGAAAGATTTGGAGGGAGGTAAGGAAATTGCTTACAAAAAGGGCTGGAGATGGATTTTCCATGAAGTTTTCACTAGCACAGACCCCTTTTTAAGTTGCTGGGACTCAAGAACTGCACTTACACGCTTACGTTATATTGTTCTTCGTAGAGAGCACTCTTCCTACAACTGTACAAACTTCAGACCTCATAAATCGGGATCGTGAATGGGTCTATAGAGAAGCAAATGAATGACGTTAAGAAAAATGTTCCAAACACTGAAAGGTGAAATGACTTCCTTTCCATTCTAGGTCCCTGTCTCATAGGGCTTCATAAGGGTCCTCTGGATTCAGAAGGGTATAAGTTGTCTGACTTACTACCAGTTATTTATTAGACCATTTAACAATTTGTAAGGGTAGCCTTTAATCTTTGCAGAAAACTGCTAATGCAAATGTATTTTGCCTATTGATATGGGCTGAATTGCACCTCCCTCCAGTTTTCCTCGGTTTGTATGTTGAATTCCTAACCCCCAATATGATTTGGAGATGAAGCATTTGGGAGGTTAACATATTTAGATAAGATCATGCAGCCAGGGCGGGGGGTGGGGGGGTGCATGGGTGGCTCAGTGGGTTAAGCCGCTGCCTTTGGCTCAGGTCATGATCTCAGGGTCCTGGGATCCAGTCCCACATGGGGCTCTCTGCTCAGTAGGGAGCCTGCTTCCCTCTATCTCTCTCTCTACCTGCCTCTCTGTCTACTTGTGATCTCTCTCTGTCAAATAAATAAATAAAATCTTTAAAAAAAAAAAAAAAGATCATGCAGGGGGGTGAGGAGTGCCTCTGATGAATTAGTGCCATTATAAGAAGAGACCCCAGGGGGGATAAAAAAAAAAACCAACCAAACCAAACAAAACAAATAGAAAAGACAGAAAAATTTGCCTTCCATCTCTCTGCCACCTGAGGATATGGGGAAGAGGAGGTGGTCATCCTCAAGTCAGGAAGAGAGATCATATCAGAAACTGATCATGCTGACACCTTGATCTTAGACTTCCCAGCTTCTAGGACTTTGAGAGAATAAATTTCTGTTGTTTAGGTCACCCAATCTATGACTTTTTTTTTTTTTTTTTAGGACAGCCTGAGTTGATGAAGACACCTATCGAAAATAATTTTTGCCCCATAGAGATGCAAATTACTTCTGAAAGTAGAAAAGACTACTCCAAAGATAATGGTTTAATTTGTCCCTAAGAAATAAACTAGTTCTGTATCTAACAATTTTCTTCCTGCATTCATTCATTTTTCCTTTCACTAAACTACATATACATTATATTCTCTTATCATTTTTGAATGGCTTCATCATCCTCTTAATGAGTTAAAATAAAACTCTGACATACGCTCACTATGTACTTGTATAAGCATTGTGTTTTTAGGGGTGCCTGGCTGGCTCAGTGGGTTAAATAAAGCCTCTGCCTTCGGCACAGGTCATGATCTCAGGGTCTTGGGATCAAGGCCCGCATCAGGCTCTCTGCTCAGTGGGGAGCCTGCTTCCTCCTCTCTCTCTGCCTGCCTCTCTGCCTCCTTGTGATCTCTGTCAAATAAATAAATAAAATTCTTAAAAAAAAAAGAATTGTGTTTTTAATTTTAAAAATAATGCTTTCAACAGGGAAGAGAATTCTTTAGGAATTATGCCACATGTTGTGTAGTAAATTCTACTTCGTATCTCTTAATGAGTCTTTAGTAAAGATTTAAATAGTATTTTGGAAAAACAATACTAAAATTCTTATGGAATCACAAAAGATCTCAAATAGCCAACACATTCTTGAGAAATAAGAACAATAAGAAGTAAGAACAAGGTGTCATACTTCTTGATTTCAAACTATATGATAAAGCTATGGTAATTAAGACAGTAAGATACTGGCATTAAAAAAAAAAAAAAAAAGATACATAGATCAATGGAGCAGAAGAATGAAAAGCCCAGAAATAAACCCATGCTTATACAGTCAACTAATATTTGCTAAGGGAGCCAAGAATACTCAATGGAGAAAAGACAGTCTCTTCAATAAATGGTCCTGGGAAAATTAGATATTTACATGTAAAAGAATGAAACCAGACCCCTGGCTTATACCACTTTCAAAAATTAATTCAGAATATACTGAAGACATAAATATAAGACCTGATACTATAAAAATTCTAGAAGAACACATGGGGGTAAACTTCTTGACATCAATCTTGGCAATGATTTTTTGGATATGAGACCTAAAGCATGAGCAAGAAAATAAAAATAAACAAGTGAGACTATGTCAAACTAAAAAGCTTCTGCACAGCAAAAGAAACATCAACAAAGTGAAAAGACAGCCTATGAAAAGAAAGAAAATATTTGGAAATCATATTTCTGATTCAGGGCTAACATCCAAGATATATAAAGAACTCATATAACCCAATCACCACACAAAACAAACCATTCCAATTAAAAAATGGACAAAGTAGCCTGAATAGATTTTTCTAAGGAAGATATTCAAATGGCCAACAGGTACATGAAAAGATGTTCAACACCATTAATCATCAAAGAAATGCAAATCAAAACCACAATGAGATGTCATCTTATACTGTTAGAATGGCTGTCATCAACAAGGTAAGAGATAATAAATGTCTGTAAGGATATGGAGAAAAGGGAACCCTTGTGCACTCTTGATGGGAATGTGAATTGGTACAGCCCCTATGGAAAACAGTATGGAAGTTCCTCAAAAAATTATAAATAAAACTATCCTTTGATCCAGTAATTCCACTTCTGGGTATATACCAGTAGGAAATTAAATCACAACAGAAAAGAGATAACTGCATCCTCATGTTCACGGTAACATTACTTATAATAACCAAGACATGGAAACAACCCAATTGTCCATTAATGGATGAGTGGATAAATAAGTTGTCTCTCTCTCTCTCTCTCTCTCTCTCTCACACACACACACACACACACACACACAGAGGAATATTATTCAGCCATTCAAAAGAAGGAAATCCTGTTATTTGTAACATGAATGGACCTTGAGAGCATTATGCTATAAGACAGACAGAGGCAAATAGAATATGATTTCACTGACATGTGAAATATTAAAAAAAAAAAAAAAGTGAACTAATGGATACAAAAAGCAGATTTGTGGTTACCGGAAGCAGAAGGCTGAGGAAGGGGGGTATTGGGTAAAGATGATCAAAAGGTACAAACTTCCAGTTATAAGATAAGTAAGTACTGGGGATGTAATGAACAACATGATGAAAGTAGTTAAAAATGTTGTATGGTATATTTGAAAGTTGCTAAGAAAGTGGATCCTAAAAGTTCTCATAACAAGGGAAAAAATTTATAACTGCACTAAATAATGGATGTTAAACCTTATCATGGTATTCATTTCAAAATATATATACATGTCAAATCATTATGCTGCACATCTTACACTTATACAGTGTTGTGTGTCAATTACACCTCAATAAAACTGGAAGAAAAGTATAAATTCCTTTTTAGATATTAGACTGACTTCTTTCAAATGGGATACTATGTTGGCATTGGCCGTGAGGTAGTTCAATTATATTAGGACTTCTCCAGATTTATATTAAGTCTGAGTTTAGATTAACATTTGAGGTTCACTACCCTACTGGCCATGAGATGAGGAGGAAAAAGCACCAGATAATATCTGATTGCTAAAAGGAAATTAGTTCCTCTCTTCCTTCTCATAGGATTGGTTGCTTATGCAACATAGTACTCTCTTGTGACCCCTTTTACTATAATACTTCTCCTAATGGATTGTGGTTTCTGATACTGGTGGTCTAGGTTTTATATATGCTGGCTTCCCTTACTGTTCTTTTCACCTGTATTCATCCATTCATTGAGAAAATATTTATTGGACACACAATATGTGCCAGACACTGTTCTAAGTACGGAGGACAACACAGGTATCTAAACAGATAACAATCTCTGTCCTAGCCCCATGAAGATTATATTCTATTAAGGAACACATACAATAAACAAACAAATAAATACATGTGTTGGATGGTGGTTAGGTATTGGGAAAATATTTAAAAAAAAAAAAACAAAAACAAAACAAAGAGGGGTAAGAAGAGCCAGAGCCGAGGATGAGGAGATAAGTTGAAATGTTAAGTACAGTGGTTCCTGGAAATATTACAATAAAGCTGTTGGCGTTAAATGATTGTTCAGAGTTGGGGAACTAACAAAGCAGATGTCTGGAGGATGAGCATTCCAGGCAGAAAGAAAAGCAAGTACACAGGCCTTGAAGCCAGAACACTCTTGATACATCTGAGGAGTCATAAGGAGGCCACCGCATGGCATGAGCAAAAGAAAGAGTAGAAGCACTCAGGTCAGAGAAGCGTAGGGGGCAAGAAACACATGGCGTTGTAGGGCCTTGTCAACCATATTAAATATTTAGCTCTTGCGTTCAGGGAAATGGGTCCCTTGGGGAAGTTTCTAGAGGAAGAGCTTTGCCATTGAATGTTTGAAAAGAATCACTTTGGCTGCTGTATTGAAACTTGAATGGAGGAGGAGCAAAAATGAAAGTAAGGAGACTGATTAAGAAGCTATTGCAATAACTCAAGTAAGAAGCATTGGCAGCTTGGACCACAGTGAAAGTCACTGGAGTGATGAGAATTGGCTAACTCCTGGATATATATTGAAGTTTGCTGATGGATAAGATGTAGAGTCTAGGAGTAAAAAGAAGATATATGGATGACTCTATGATTTTTGGCCTGAGTAATTGGTAAAGTAGTTACAGTTGCTATTTATTGAGCTGGAAGAATTGTAGGAGGAACCGTCCGAAGGTAAGGAGTTCCATTTTGAACCTGGCAAACACGAGATGCGGGTTGTCTATCAAGCAGAGATGTTCAATAGGCAGTTGGCATGTGGGGCTAGAGTTCAGGTGAAAGGTCTTTGCTAGAAATATAAAATTGGAAACATCAAGGAAAAGATGGCAATTAAAGCCATGAAAAGAAATGAGCTCAGTAAGAGACTGATGTACATAGAGGTCTAAAGCCTGAGCGCTAAGTGCAGCCCCATTCAGAAGTTGGGACGATGGGAACAAACCGGTAAAGGGCTCTGAGAACGAATGGCTAATGATAGAGGAAAAAAACAGGCAAGTATGGAATCCTGGAATTCAAGAAGAAGAAAGTGCTTCAAGAAGAGGGGAGTGATTAGTTAAGAAATGCTACCTATCAAGCAAATAAGATGAACACTGAGAACTGCCCATTGAATTTTGCCATGGAAGTCGCTGGGGGTCCTGATGAGAGCAGCCTTGTGGGCATGGTGGAGGGGAAATCCTGGTAAGACTGAGTTCCACAGAGAACAGGAGGAAAGAAATAGGACAGTGAAGACTGACAACTCTTTCAAGGAATTTTACTATAAAGGAGGGCAGAGGAATGGCTCAGTGGCTGGAGGGTGATGTGGGATCAAGATAGGGTTTCTGTTTTTAAGATGGTATTAAATAGCGATGCAAACGTGAGTCTGTAGTGGGGGAGGAGGGGAGTTTCACGAGGATGAGAGCTGTCACCTGAGTACACTGGAGCGAGAAGCGAGAAGCGAGAAGCGAGTGAGAGGAACTCGAGGGATAAGGATGATGTGCTATAGAATGTGAGCTAGATAAAATGAGGGAATAAGGGGAATCTGGGGGGCTTGGTGGGTTAAAGCCTCTGCCTTCAGCTTGGGTCATGATCCCAGGGTTCTGGGTTCGGGCTCTCTGCTCAGTGGGGCTCCTGCTTCCCTTCCTCTCTCTCTGCCTGCCTCTCTGCCTACTTGTGATCTCTCTCTGTCAGAAAAATAAATAAAATCTTAAAAAAAAAATGAGGGAATGAGGGGTGGAGGGATCTAGAAAAGGGGGTAGGACATAGCCTGTAGGTGTGTCAAAGGGCTGCTGGAATTAAAGAAGTTTAGAGTGGGAGAGAGAAGCTGAAAGTTCAGCAGATGGTGGCTGGGATGGAGAAGGGGTCATTGTTAATGGCAATGACAAGTCCAGAATATACCCATGGGAGTGGACAATTGAGGCAGGGTGGAGAGGACCATGGGAGGAGGGCAAGGCTGGGTGGGCAGGATGCACCCTCACGCTTTCCAGAGGCGGGGTCTGTTCTGGCTGATGGTCAGTGTCTTGGCCTTATCAGTTGGTCCACATTATGAAGTTTATTCCTAAATCCAAGCAACTGAAAGTCTCACCATTGTGGATCTTGACAATCCCAAGAATTGTAATAGGAGCATTTGAGGAGTGTGACAACAGGCTAAGAGCCTTCAGAGAGCGGGGGTCTGTAATAACTGCATGTCAAAACGTTAGGTAGGAGGATGAGGATAACCCTCCGTGCTGTCTCTAGCCCTGAGAGGCTCGGGTGGGCGTGGGACTGACTATAGGGAGAGAAAAACCCAAGAAGCATTTCCAGAGGAGAAAAAATGGCCCCCAAATGGAGCACAATCAGAAACAAATTTCACCAGCTTCACAGTTTGGCCTTGGACCAGCCCAAGTAATCGTTGGTCCATAAACTAAGCTGTACGAAATCTTCATTCATACGTGCCTATGATTCATTCCAGAATTTTGTGAGTCACCGAGAGATCATAAGCCAAACTTCTGAGCCCAGCAAAAAGGATCTGTTTTCTTCTGCTTTTGTTATCATCTTGATTTATTCCTTCCTCTCTTTCTCCTCCCATCTCCCTTATCAGTCAGAGCCAGGAGAAGCGATATCTAAAAGTGTTCAAGGTCTTCTGATTTGGCTTTCCTTCATGATAACAACTGGGGCCTGGGAGCATTTTCAGGCGGGCACATCTCTGCTGGTGGAAGACCCAGAGCTCTGGGAAGGAGGAAAGTCTCCCAGATGAAAGAGTGAATCGAAGACCAGGCCCAACCATCACCCATCCACCTCCACGTGTCCTCCGGAGGCCTGCAGTGCTCCACCCGCCAAGAGGCAGCCTTCCCCAGGCCTGTGGCTTTCACCACATGCTGACTCAGCCCCCTGGGGGGTAATGACAGGACTCTTTGGGACCATCATCCCTGAAGGCACCAAATAATTCAAGCTGAGGAAGCTAGTCGTTTTTTTACTGAGGCAGGTCATACTGATAAGGTAATCGTGGCCACTGCCCCAAAGGCAAATGGAACCGGCCCTCTTCCCCCACCCTTCTAGACACCAAAATCTATCCAGCATTGTTCTTTTGTCTTCTATAGCTTTATGTTTCCCTAGTCGGCTCCCCCAACTCCCAACCCCTTTCTCCAAACTTTCCACCCTTCCTACCATGCTCTCTGTAGGCACCGTTCCACAGAAAGTGCTTCCCCGTTTCTTTTCTTGACAATATTATTCCACCACCATCAACCAAAGCCTACCTTCTCCCGAAGCCTACCTTCTCCCAAAGGTGCGAGGTCTCTGGCTACTGTCTCCTGTGGAGGCCGCTGTTTCTCCTCCAGGTGTAGAGGCAGGGGTTGAAGTCAGGATTCCCCCGGCTCCCTGGTGCTGCTCCTCCACCATTTCTAAACTCTGCCCAGGTTTGTGCCTCTTTTTTTTTTTTTTTAAAGATTTTATTTATTTATTTGACACAGAGAGATCACAAGTAGGCAGAGAGGCAGGCAGAGAGAGAGAGGAGGAAGCAGGCTCCCTGCTGAGCAGAGAGCCCGATGCGGGACTCGATTCCAGGACCCTGAGATCATGACCCGAACCAAAGGCAGCGGCTTAACCCACTGAGCCACCCAGACGCCCCAGGTTTATGCCTCTTGATGTGACTGTTTTCTATCTCCCGTAAACACTGAAAATCTATGCATGTGGCCTATATAGTGAGTGTTCTCACCGCGCCCAAATCCGACAGAATTCTGGGATACTTAAACATACGTGTAGTTGATTATCCAAAACACCAGCATCAAAGCTGAGCTAGTTACAGCCTGGAAATGCTTGGCAGGAAAGGATACCAGTCCTTCTAGCTCTCTCCCTATCTCTGCTCTCCAAGGGATTATCAAGACCAACATTCCTTTTCCTCCTAATTCAGCATTCGTCAAACTTGAACAAGATGAGAATCACCTGGAGGGCTTGTTAAGACAGATTGCTGAACCCCAACCCCAGAACGCCTGACTCGATAGGTCTGAGGTGGGGATCAAGAATTTGCATTCTAGGGGCGCCTGGGTGGCTCAGTGGGTTAGGCTGCTGCCTTCGGCTCGGGTTGTGATCTCTGGGTCCTGGGATCGAGTCCCACATCGGGCTCTCTGCTCGGCTGCTCGGCGGGGAGCCTGCTTCCCTCTCTCTCTCTCTCTTTCTCTGCCAGCCTCTCTATCTACCTGTGATCTCTCTCTGTCAAATAAATAAATAAAATCTTTAAAAAAAAAAAAAGAATTTGCATTCTAACAAATTCCCAGGTGATGCTGATGTGCTGGTTTGGGGGCCACACTTTTGAGAACACTGTGCTAGTGTATTTGCCCCATGGTTCACAAATTACCTTCATATCAGAATTACCTGGGGAACTTTGAAAAGGAGGGATGTTTGTGTCTGGATCCCATGCTCTGAGATTGATTTAATTCACCTGAAATATAGCTTGGGCTTTGAAGTTTTTAAGGGATCCTAAGGTGAGGCTGTGTATATAGGTAAGCCTGTAAATAGCTGGCATCAAGACCTTCTATCTTCCCCTCCTCTCCTACCCATCCTCATCTATACGGTTGATCATTCAGACTAGACCTCCTGCCTGGATATTCCCCTGTATCCTTGTGTGGGCCTCCTCCCTCAGGAAACCTGTGTCAGTCAATCCATTTGCTCATTTTCCTAAATGCGAGCCATCAAGTGTGGCTGGAGAAAACCACATAGCTTTCTCATTCTACAGTTCACCCTAGTTGTGCTCACTCATTGGCTTTTAACTTCTTGGTTCTCTCTAGTCTCCATCTTCCTCACTATAATAACCATTATTAATAATTGACAATAAAAATTTCAAAACGTCACCATTCTAATATCCCTTTGTGAACGCTTCAGGTGATCTTCTACTTCATCAAGTAAAAGTGATTCCATCAGAAATGATCTCTTTCAATTTTATACTCTATCCAAATAACAAATGTATCTGTAGTCATGAGGAGGGAGCAGAAGGCTGGCTGAGGATAAAGCAAAAGGCTGACACCTCGCAATCTCCCCCTCACCCCCTCTCCTGGGTGGGACAAATGTGATGTTCTTTAAGAATCTCCCAACTATCTTCATGTTAATGGCTTGCTAAAAGTGAAAAACAACCTTGACACCCGCAAGGCCTCCTATGCCAACCTCCTCCTGTATCAGGTATCTTTGTAGGTCCTCTTTAGCATAGGAAAGTTCGGTTGAAACCTCCCTTTTCCTTGCCTCCCCCCAACTCCAGGGTACCTAACCTGTAACCCCATAAAAGAGCAGCAGCTCTTCCTGCCCACGGGTCCTGTCCCCATGCTTTAAAAAAACCACCGTTTTGCACCAAAGATATCTCAAGAATTCTTTCTTGGTCATCGGCTCTGGACCTCATCCCACCGAACCTCACCTATGTTCTAGAACTTCATCAATCACACCCTTTCTTTTATTCCTTCATCTCAGAGGATGCACCCCTACTCCATTTCAAGGTCAACCACTTCCATCTGGCCACACAATCACCTCACTTCCCCCGCATTTAGCACCATTAATTACATGCTCTTTCCACACACCTTTGCCTTCCCCTCTGCTGGCTCTGCACCCTCTGCTCCAGCTCCTCATCCTTCTAGACTCTGCCTCTGCCTCCTTTTTTCGCTGCTCTCTTAGATACATCCCAGCTACCATTTCTCAGCCCTTGCTGCCCACTGATGGCTGACTCAAAAATAGGAGTAAATCCTCCCAGCTGCTTCCTTTAGAGGCTTTTGAATTTGGTATTCAGAATTCTTGGTCTTAATTTTTTTTTTTTTTTCCCTCCTGCCTTGCCATGTGACACGGGACTCTGCATACACTGTCAACACCACACTTCTCTTTATTTCTAAAACATAACTTCTTTGTTCACTGTGCGAAGCACCAATACCTCAGAGGCATAAGGCATTATATTATTGATACTTTGGCTTCCAACACATATTTACGGTTCAACAAAAGTCAGGCACATAGCTCCTGTCAGCACAATGAAGAAACAACAAATTCAGCAACCCTTTGGGAATCCTGTTGTCTGGGGATTTGAGGGTCTCCTATTCACATGGTGACAACTCCAGCAGAGGCAGGGGGAAAAAAAAGAAGAAGGAAAATGACAAAAACACACACAGGAAGCACAGTCCAGGAAGGAAACCAGCAAGGCAGACAAAAGAGTGTCTGTATAGTTTTGTTTGCCCAATACAATTAAATAAACCTTGGCTTAGGAAGTGTGACTTTACCAGTACTGTGGCCCAGGTGTCAGAATGAGTCTTCAGGGCTCGGTGATATACAGTGGATTTCTTTCATCATGGCTGTCAGAAACCTTACCACTAATTTACAGCAGAGTGCTACTGTTGCTTTTATGCAAAGTACAGAGTAATTTAGGAGGGACGGCAGAGAGAGCTTTGGTGCTAACTTTCCTCAGAACATTAACTTCATCTAATATCAAACTGTACATTCATATAAAATTACATATTATGCATATGATGCTCAATGTTTTCTTTATAAAATTTCTTATTTTGACACAATATAAAAATAGTTGACATCAAAAGCATGGCATTTAAAAGAAAAAACTGTTAAATTGGGACCTTACCAAATCAAGAACGTTTGTGTTTCAAAAGACACCATTTAGAAAGTTAAAACAGAAGCCACAGACTGAAAGAAAATATTTACAATTTAGGTACCTGTAAAGGGCTTGTATCAAGAATATATAAAGAACTTTTACAATTCAGTAATAAGAAGATAATCAAAAGATGTGAATAGACATTTCACCAGAGAATATATACACATGGAAAGAAGAACATGAAAAGAGGCTCAACAGCATGGGTCATAGGGTAATGCAAATTAAAAACCACAATGAGATATCATTACACACCCACTAAAATGACTACAATAATAATACCACATTGTTGGTGAGGATGTGAAGAAATTGGAACTTTTATGCATTGCTGGCAGGAATGTAAAATGATACAGTCCCTTTGGAAACCAGTTTGGCAGTTTCTTAAAAAGTCAAACATAAACTTACCAAATGATCTAGCAATTCCACTCCTAGGAATCTTTATAAGAGAAATGAAAACATGGGTCCACATAAAGATGTAGATGTGAATGTTTATAGGAGAATTATTCATAATAGCCCCAAATGGAAACTTTTCAAATATCCATCAACTGGTGAATAAACAGAATATGGCAAATTCATACAATGGAATAATAGTCAGCAATTAAAATGAAAGAACCACTGATTTATGCTACAACAAGGATAAAACTCGAAAACATTATCCTAAGTGAGGAAGGCCAGACTCAGAAGACTGTATATTGTATGTCTGATTCCATTTACATGAAGTGTTTAGAAAAGGCAGATTTATACAAACAAAAGCAGATCAGTAGTTGCCTAGCGCTAGGGGATGAGAGCTGTGATGAACTGTAAATGGGCATGAGGAAAGTTTTTGAGGTGATGGAAATGCTCTAAAGTGAGATTATTTTACCTTGATAAAATTATATTTTAAAGAAGTGACCAACTCAGTTCTTAAATCACCACTGCACCAAATTTCCATCTTTTTTTTTTTGATCTCCAAGGAGGAATAACTTTTAATTATTTACTTACTTATTTTAATTAGCATGTATTATTTGTCCCAGGGCTACAGGTCTGTGAATCATCAGTCTTACACACTTCACAGCACTCACCATAGCACATACCCTCCCCAACCACCATAACCCCACCACCCTCTCCCTACCCACCCCCCCAAGCAACCCTTAGTTTGTTTCCTAAGATTAAGAGTCTCTTAATCTTGTTTCCCTCCCTGGTCCCATCTTGTTTCATTTTTTCCCTCCTTCCTCCCACAACACCCTGCCCTGTCTCTCAAATTCCTATCAGGGAGATCATATAATAATTGTCTTTCTCTGATTAACTTATTTTGCTTAGCATAATATCTAATTCTGTAATAATAGAATTGGAGATAATTCTATCCAGGTCATTGCAAATGGCAAGATTTCATTTTTTTTATGATGGCTGCATAGTATTCCATCATATGTATGAACCACATCTTTTCTTTTTAATAATTTTTTTAAATTTTTTTATAAACATGTAATGTGTTATTAGCCCCAGGAGTACAGGTCTGTGAATAGCCAGGCTTACACACTTCACAGCACTCACCATATCACATACTCTCCCCAATGTCCATAACCCCACCACCCTCTCCCTTGCCCCCTCCCCCTGGTCACCCTCAGTTTGTTTTGTGACATTTAGAGTCTCTTATGGTTTGTCTCCCTCCTGATCCCATCTTGTTTCATTTATTCTTTTCCTACCCTCCAAACCCCCCACATTGCATCTCCACTTCCTCATATCAGGGAGATCATATGATAGTTGTCTTTCTCTGATTGACTTACTTCGCTAAGCATAATACCCTCTAGTTGCATCCACATCATCGCAAATGGCAAGATTTCATTTCTTTTTATGTCTGCATAGTATTCCATTGTGTATATATACCACATCTTCTTTATGCATTCATCTATTGATGGACATTTAGGTTCCTTCCATAATTTGGCTATTGTAGACATTACTACTATAAACTTAGTAAACACTTTCAAATATGGTATAAAAAATAACCACCTGTCCCCCCAGCTCCAGGCTCATTTATTTTGCACACACAGGGAAGAGACTTCTGGGAGCTTCCAGTAGTTCATGAAGATGGTCAACCCTGCATCGGACTAGACTGATAGGAGGAGTTGGCCATTAATGCCCAGACTGAAAAGTCTGCATTCCTCTGTTTTCACTTCCTCTTCACAAAGGAGAGGAAAGCCAGGGGTCTGGATAACCCACAAATTAGATCGTGCTTTTTGAATGATAAGATAGTCAAATCATTTTTTTTTCTTTTGCCAGATAGCAGTTATTTTTGCCATCATCATATATTAACTATGGTTAAAGCTTGTCTGTTCATCCTTTAGGACTCTTCAACAGCATGGAATAAATGCTTGTAGTATTTTCTGTCTGGGACTGAACTGAAGGATGTGGGTAAAGCATCAGGACCATCTCCAGCATTTACTGAGCATCTTTCACTCATGAAGCCCTTACGCTGGAGAGCCACACAATGAAGATGATGCAGCCTTTGTGCTCAAGGGACCTGTAACCTGGCTGGGAAAGAAAGCTAAGAAATGGTGGTTAGTAGACAACTAGTAAATGGTAAAAAGCACCATAAAATCAAGATAAAAACCTCAAAATGTAAGACAAGGGAGTTGCACAACAATGTGGTTTGAATTCCGTACTGCTTGAACATTCCGTCATTTTTTTAGAGAAGAGTCTGGATAGTTTGTATATAAGCTGTGGCTGGGTAACCTAAGGATTTGTTATGTTTCTGTGACCACTCCTTATTTAGTGATGTTTTCTGGTCTGGTTTTTAAATTGTATGAATTACAAAACTGTTTCTTTTCCAAGTCAAGATCTCATCAGTAAGGCCGAGCCAAACATGTATGTGTATGCTCTTGTCTGTGCAGCTGCAAATTATCAATCTCTCTCTCTCTCTTTTTTTTTTTCCCCTTTTTTGCTGATGCACTCAATTCTGCAAAATGACAGTGCTGATATTGTAAGAAGTTAAGTCTTTCTGTTATAATGACTAAAAAGGGCACAGGGCAAATTTCCCAGTACTATGCGTGGGCACGTCAGCTTGCCTGGCCTACCAAATTACACAGAGGTCCTTGGCAAGTGATGCTAAGTGTTGTACTTGAGTTTCCCAACAAAATCTGGATCTGTTAAGTGAAGGCAGTCCCTGTCATTTGCACAGACCCTCTTGATCCTCTTCCGTGGTGAATGGAATCGCCTCATCAGTGATTCCTTTCCTACTGGAAAAATCACCCCAACTTTTGAATATACAGGTGAATTGCACATCTTAATGATAACAGCCCGGATTTTCACAGACAGATCTGCCTTCCGTTTATACAGCATTCCTATAGGCTTTAATACATTTAGCAAGTTGTAGAGATAGGAGTCATTGTTTAACATAAGGTCAGGATGGGGCTTGGGGTATGAAGTAGTGAAAATTAAAATAATATCTTTCTCATCTGCTTTTATTCTCACTTATTGTATTTCTAGGCCTCTACAAGGATGGAGGCATTGCTCAAGGAATCCTGTTATGTGTGAAGGCTCCTGGGGTTGAGAGGTTCTATAAAGTACATGCCTGCTTTTTCTATCTGCACCTGCACCAGCCTGAAGATACTTGCAGAAATGAGACCCTTCCTGTTTCCAAGGCCTGTCTCATACTTGGCCTCAAACTGCCCCCGCATCCTCCTCCATACCCTTCACTCATGTTCCAAATTACATTCTAAGGCTTTATTTCATCAGAAACATTATCTCAACTTCCTTTTGTCAATCTTGTCTTGAAATGCCATATAATGCAGAATTTTTTATTATTGAAAATGATGTTTACCCAACTGCTTAACTCTTGGGAGAAAAAAAATCAAGTTGGATCTTTTCTTCACATGACGTGCCAAAATAAATTCAAGTGAATAAAAGCATTAAATATGAGTCCATCAAAAACATAAAAATACTAGAAGGAAAGATAGCTAAAGATTTATCTGATTTATGGCTAGGAAAGCCCTTGCTAGAAAAGGTTAAAATCAACTGAAAAAAATCATAAACAAGAATTCTGAATTGACTACATAAACAGCAAAATCTACATGTAAGTAAAATTATTAACAAAACTAATGAGTAAACAACAAGCAAAAATAGTGAAAATAGCAATAAAGCAAATATTTTATATAGAAAACATTTAAATCAATAGGAAAATTATAATATTTCTATAAAAAACTAGCATTCCCAAAATATGAATAAGTAATTTATAAAAGAAGTTTATTTATAAGTGGTCATTTTATTTTCTTTTTGTCTATTTCCAATATTTAAAGATTTATTTTTTAGAGTAGTTTTAGGTTCACAATAAAATTAAGAAGTTACAGAGAGTTCCCATACATAGCCTTCCCCTATTAACATGCATAGCCTCCCCCTATAAATGACTATTTAAAAAATGTTGAAGTTTTACCCTCATCAGCAATGGAAGTAATAAGAATTAAGGCAACAGTAAAATCACATTTAAAAAAAAAATTGTCAGTCTGATGGAGAATAACTGCCTACCTAGTGTTGAGGGAGAGGCAGCAAGAAATGCCTCCTCTTATTTGTAGGAGAATGAACAGGTCAAAACTTTTTGGAAGGCATTTTGACAAGATGTATCAAAGGCCTTTAAAATATTCATATGTTTTTACAGGTCAGTTCATCTGCTAGGAATTTACATTATGAACCACACACAAGTATATGTATAAGAATGTTATGTTATTTACAATAATTTCTAACAAATAACCAATAGCCTTTAGGTCCTACATTAGTGGAGCAGTTAAGGAAATTAGGGAGCAACCATATAATAGACTATTATGCAGTTATTAAAAAATATTTGGGAAATATTTCAAATGACAAAGAAAATGTTTCTGATTTCATAATAATTAAAGGAAACTGCAGCAGTTTAAAATGTAGTTCAGGCATGGAGAATTAATTTTTAGTGAGTATAATAAAACATGTGAAATATTAACTGTACCTCTGAGTAGTGGGATTATGGTTGATTGTTACTTAATCTTTATACTTTCTGAAATGATGAAAGTATCAACTGTCAGTAGGCATCTGCTTTTAATAAGAAACAAAAATGTGGAGCGCCTTGGTGGCTCAGTGGGTTAAAGCCTCTGCCTTCGGCTCAGGTCATGGGATCAAGCCCCGCATCAGGCTTTCTGCTCACCAGAGAGCCTGCTTCCTCCTCTCTCTCTGCCTACCTCTCTGCCTACTTGTGATCTCTGTCAGTTAAATAAATAAATAAAATCTTAAAAAAAAAAGAAACAAAAATGTTTTTTCATGATACCATGACCAATATAAAAAATTATGATTGACTACCTCAAGCTAGAAAACGTTCTGCACAGCAGAAGAATCAACAAAATGAAAAGGCAACCTATGGAATAAGAGAAAATATTTGCAAACCATATATGTTATAAGGGGTTAATATCTAAAACATATAAGGAATTCATATATTTTAATAAAAACAAATAATCTGATTTTGAAATGAGCTGAGGATCTGAATAGACATTCTTCCAAAGAAGATATACAAATGGCCAACAGACACATGAAAATACGCTCAACATCACTCATCATCAGCGAAATGCAAATCAAAACTATAATGACATACCACCTCGCACCTGTCAGAATGACTGTTATCAAAAAGATAAGAGATAACAAATGTTGATAAGGATGTAGGGGAAAGGGAACCTTTGTGCACTGTTGGTGGGAATGTAAATCAGGATAGCCACTGTGGAAAACAGTATAGAGGTTCCCCAAAACACACACATGCGAGGGCCCGCGCACGAGCGCGCGCACACACACACACACATTCAAAGGAATATTGTTAGCTGAAAAAAAGAAGGAAATACTGCCACTTAAAACAATGGGGATGGACTTAGAGGGCATTATGCTAAGTGAAATAAGTCAAACAGAAAAAGACAAATTCTATATGATGTCATTTATACAGAGAATCTAAAGAAGTCAAGCTCATAAAAACAGAGTAGAACAGTGATTGCCAGGAGCTGGGAAGTAGGGGAAATGGGAAAAACGTTGGTCAGATGATACAAACTTCTAGTTAGAAAAGGAATAAGTTCTAGGGACCTAATGTACAACACGGTGACTGTAGTTAATAAAATTGTATTGTGTACTGGGAGTTGCTAAGAAAGTAGATCTTAAATGTTCTCACCACATTCACACAATATAATTGTGGGAGGTGATGGTTACCTTATTGTGGTAACCATCTTTGCAATATATAAGTATTTCCAGTCACCACATTGGACATCCTAAACTTATACAATGTTATGTGTCAATTATATCTCAATAAGGCTGGAAAAAATATTTAACAATATAAAAAAGTTATGGTATTCTTAGTGGAAAAGTAGAATTCAAAATTATAAGTACAGTCTATCTATACTTAGGTAAAAATAAATCTTATCCATAGAAGTAAAGATAAAAATTACTGAAATAAGGGGTAATGAGTGGCTCAGTTGGTTAAGCATCCAGCTCTTCATTTAGCCCACATCATGGTCTCAGGGTCCTGAGATGGAGCCCCACACTGGGCGTGGAACCTGCTTGAGATTCCCTCTCTCACTCTCTCCCTCTATCCCTCCCTTATGCTGTCTTTCTCAAAAACAAAACAAAACAAAATAAAACAATATAAAACAAAACAAAAAATCAACCTTAAATGTGACTGTAGTTCAGTTTGGGTAGTAAGACCACAGGTGGCTTTTTTTCTCTTTTCCATTTGAATCAAAATGTATCGATGAATTTTTATAGTTTAAAAATGTTGTCAGCCATTTGTCAAATCATTCGTGCAACAAACACCGATTTCAAAACTACCGTGTGCGCGGTCCTATGTGTGCCAGTTGCTGGAGATTCCAAAATTGTTAAGACAAGGTTTTTGCCCTGAAGTAAATCACAGCCTAGTATAGAAACAAGAATAAGATGAAGAAGAAAACCCATGATTAAAATATCTAGTCATGGGGCACATGGGTGGCTCAGTTGGTTAAGTGTCCGTCTTTGGCTCAAGTCATCATCCTGGAGTCCTGGGATCAAGCCCTGCACTGAGCTCATTGCTCAGCGGGGCATCTGCTTCTCCCTTTCCCTCTGCTCTGCCCCACTCATACTCTCTCCTCTCTTTCTCAAACACATAAATAAATAAATAAATACATACATACATAAATACATAAAATCGTTAAAAAGATCTAATCATAAGTTCAATAATAGAAGAAGGGACTGGCTACTATTGGTGCTTTTGGATCCCGGAAATAGGGCAACTAATTCAGACCAGCTTGGAG
This sequence comes from Mustela nivalis, assembly GCF_964662115.1. Taxonomy (NCBI): domain Eukaryota; kingdom Metazoa; phylum Chordata; class Mammalia; order Carnivora; family Mustelidae; genus Mustela; species Mustela nivalis. Next base: position 47,145,203 of record NC_139025.1, read on the forward strand.
AAGAAACAGCAGCAGGAGCAAATTTCACCTGAGGGTCACCAAATAATGACATGCCATGATGGACAGTTTGAAGAGGGGGTTAAGTTTGTCACATATTCAGATGGCAAATCTCAATCAGAGTGACTATCACATGAAATGGAGGATTCCAGGATGACTTGCAGGCTTCTGGCTTAAAGGTACTGATACCTTTTAATAAGATAGGAATGCTGTTTAGAGACAAGATGCTGTCCCTCCAGTCTTGGTCATGTTGAGTTCAGGGTACCTGTGGGCTATACTAGTGGAGATGTCTTGTAATAGATAAGAGTTTGGGAGATAGAAGCAAAAGTCTGAGTTGTATGAATTTGGGTGGAGAACACAGGGAAGATGTAGAGTGGGAAATGGAGCCAAGAACCTGGGACAGGGCTCAGGGGAAAACACATTTAAAGAGGAACCTGAGAAGAATCCCTCAAGAAACAAAACCCACCTGAAAGCGAGGTCCAGAAGCCACGTGGGAGAGGGGTGTGGTTCAAGGTACTGAGTGCTATGGAGAGTCCAACGAATAGAGATGAAGTGTCATGGAGGAGCCAGACCTTCTGTCCAATCTGTGAACAAAGGAGGAGCAAGGTAGGAAGGGAAGGTGGAAAGATGGACGAGAAGATGGGAGTTGGGGACCAGTAGTGTTGTGAAGGCATTAACATGGTCCAGGAGTATGTCACTAACATCCAGAGGAAACCCACATGTGCCAGACATTAGGGTCTTGGTATAAAGGCAAGTGAGGCATATATTCCTGCCCATACTGAATTTAAAATGTTATGGGAGACAGGCAACACTCAAATGACTAGCTAAAGAATAAATATTTGTCTTAAACCTCTTCCAAACTTGAGTCATGCTCACAGAATCTAATATGTCGCTTACAAAGCTCTCAGCAATACATACCCCCATCTGAAACCTGAGCTGAGAGCCCAACCAGGCTCGGACAGTGTCATCGCCAGAGAGGTTCTTGTCCTGTTACATTCAGTTGCACTTCAACGAGTCTGCTGTTAGACTCATTAAATGCTCTCTATTTCCAGCTACCCTGAACCCTTGCCAGGGCAATACTGTTGTCCAAGAGCCTCTGATACATTTATCTGTCCCCACAAAAAAGCAATGTCTATTCATATATATATATCTATGTAGACACAGATCTGCTCCCTTCGGGGTGCAAGCCCCCTAGGTGTTGGTAGGCTCCTCCTGGTCCTGACATTGTTCCGTGGTTTCTAGGGTATGCTTTGTCTTCCCATGTGAACTGTAGATCCCTGTAAAATTGGGACATGAAGTTTAGTGTTCCATCTGCCCCATGGATTCCAGGGCTTGGTACTTTGTGCAGCCTGTGCCCCTTCCCCCTTTCTTTCTGCTTTGAAACTGGGCATGATGTACGGAGCTGGGAAGGGTGATCTTGGGAGCAAGGGGTGACCAAACACAACCGAAGGGTCAAGAAAATCACTGGGTTTCTAACCATGACATCATCAAGCTTTGGAATCAATGCCAGCAGCCAGCTAATACAATCATTGATGTGAAGAGAGAAAAATGCTTTTGGGCCCAAGCCACTTGTAAATTGAGTTTTGTGTTTCCTGCAACTGTATGTCATCTATCCAGCATCCAGCCTCCCACTTCTTCATGAGCAGAATCCTGACATCGTTCAGATAGCCTCCCCTCTCCACTCAGCGAGGTGCTCAGGGGATACGGATTCCAGCTCAGGTTTGGGGGGTGGGGGGATGGCACTGATCGGCCAACTGTAATCCCATTCCCCTTGTCAGTGTTAAGGAATCAGTGAGGCACGGGGCGGGGTAAGGGCTGAAATCTGTTTGGAGCTTCTGAGGAAAGGCTCCTGGGACAGATCAGTAAGAAGAGTCCATCTCTCTCCTTCTGAAGAATATTGCTGTGTCCAGGTTTGATAACCCTGAACTATTGCTGGCACCTTGCTGCTCCCCTGAGGATGATGCCAACACAAAAGATTGTGGGGTGAAGACACAAAGATAACTCGGGTCTTTGTGGACTTTGTTGTCCCTCTGAATCAACCGGCTTGGAAGGTTGCCTAACCCGTGAGCTTCCTGTGCTGCCACAATGTACACTTATGTCTTTATTCTTTCATGTAGTTTGAGTTGGGGGGGGTGTTTCTTCCCCTGAAAGCCCCTTTGCAAGTAATGAGGGTAATTTTTAAAGTTTTGTTTGTGATGATCTCAATCCAGCTTTTTGTAAGAAAAGGTACATCAAGGATCAGCTTGTATATGTAGCATTTTCCAATGCTGAACAGTACTAATTTCCTCCCTCTTGAAGGTAAAAACTTTTGATGCAGACAGGGGTCAAGATCAACATGTGTCCTGAAGCAAACATTAATTTTATCCTGGTCAACCTGACCCAGCCAGAAGAGCGCTCTGATTTATTAAATTTATGTTTCTAAAGAAGATTGAGAAATCAAACCAATAATAGTCTGTCTTCACTAGTGGGGCCTTAGGGGGAAAGGAGCCAATGAGAAATAACACTTGTACTTCTGATAAGACTTGAAGAAGAGAGACCTGTGATTCTCTCGTTATAGGAGCTGAGGCTGGTGTAGATGGCTTTTTCCCTGACCCCTAACATTTCAGTCCCTTCTGGGACTATGAAGATGGGGACCTGAGTGATCTGTGGGGGATCTGTGGTTGGTGCTGTTAGTATTAATTAATTAGTAATTATAACTAATACTATGTCTTGGAGTCATTTCATCCCAAGGAGAGGAATGCCTTGAAACCTGCAAGGTTTATACAGCTGGCAGAGTGCTTGGTACATAAAAGGTCCTTGAGATGACGTGTAAATGGATGAACAAGGGAAGCTAAGACAGGTGGAACCATTCGTAGTTTCCTCTCCCCCTACCGATCAGCCTGATAAGTTGTCCTCTTTTACTTGTTTAGATGCTCATTGCCAAACATAGCTGAACTATGCAGGGTGGTTTAGGGAGACTTGGAATAGCCTGTCCGAGGTCACTGAGCTATTCCAGAAGCATTCTACAGCACACTGCCTCAACCCCTGGGCCAAAACTTTAAGCCCAGAACATTTTTAGAAGCCGTGGGCTAAAAGAGAACCCTTCCCAAAATATTGCTTAGCCACTCAGGATTTAAATGCATGTTGCTTGTTCCAGTCCCCCAGCCTGTCGTGCTCCTCTGACAGGAAGGCTGTGTGAGTCTGTTGCCATGGCCATAGCAAAGACTTCAAAAATGAACTTGGAACGTTCCAAGGATATAGCCATGTCCCTCACCCACTCATGGTGATAATCCAGAGATTATGTTCCCAGACCAAGGTATCCAACGTCCACCTTCATTCTGAGGCTCTTTGGAAGATGTGTCCTCTTAAAAGGCTTAGATCTTACAGTTGTTCAAACTCCGGTTTCCCCCGCTATCCAAAAGTAGAGCATTCCTATGAAAGCTTCCGTAAGCAGAAATGGAGTAAAACAAAAAAAGCACTTCCCATTAATTTACATGAAAATTTTTTGAGCATTCCCAGACCCCCTAAAGAATCTCTCTGAGGTATTTCTGACACCTTGGGATCTTGCTAACTGACTCAGAAAACAAATTGAGATATAGCCCAGATGTGCCAAGACCCAGTTCAAAGCCCTGGCGGCCTGATGCTGAGATGTTGAGATGTTGAGTGTGGTTCTCCAGGAAGGAGCTGTGTGGGGCACCTCTGCCTCCGTAGCAGGGCCTGGAAAACAATCACTGAACATGCTGCTTTCACTTTTTACCCCCATTTTTTAAAAAAATGAAAACCCTCTTTGGATTTCTCTCACTGAACGAAAATAGGTACTAACTAATATAGGTCTTTAGTACCAGCAAAGAAAGTAAGATGAACTTCCAAGGAGTGAAGATACCTATAGTACACTTGCTTACTAAGTGGCATCATAACCAGACGTGTATTCCCAATTTCAACCCTGAACAATCTCACAGCAGACTGAATAGTTCCACCTGTTCTGTCCACACATGCCTTCTGTGGATGCTCACAATCCATGCACAGTGAAGCTTAACACAGTCCTCAATACAATCTGTGGAATTAATGAGTGAGATTCATGGATAACAAGAGAGGAAATAGACATAGGATGTTCTTTCCTAAGATCTAAGTACCTCACACTTATTTTTAAAAATATTTTAGAAGATGTTATGTATTTATTAGAGAGAGAGAGAGAGAGAGAGATCAGGAGCAGGGGCAGAGGGCAAGGGGAAAGCAGGGTCCTTGCTGAACAGGGAGCCTGATGTGGGGCTAGATCCCAGAACCTTGGGATCATGACCTGAGCTAAAGCCAGGTCAACTGCTGAATCGACTGAGCCACCCTAGTACCTCACATTTCTCTTATTTTCTTATTTATTTATTTATTTATTTATTTATTTATTTATTTATCTATCTATCTATCTATCTATTTATTTATGTATTTAAAAGTAATTTGAAAATGTCCCCAAGTCCTTTATTTATTTACTTTTTTATTATGTATCTGGCAGACAGTCTAGCTGACAATTTGGGTAAGAAATAACGTCATGGGAGGGAGGATCTGAAACCTGAAACTAGTGGGTTTTCTACCTTATATCATCATAAATACTATATTTTTATTGTTTATCCTATAGATATGAGTTATTGGCATCACAATGGGTGCTACATATTTGACATTGCATTTTATTCTTACAATGACCTTGTTTAGTAGACACTATGGTTGTAATAGTTCTATAGATGAGGTACCCAGGGGATTAAGCAGTTTTCCTGTAGTTGCATGGCTAGAAGTGGTCTATGCACGTGCTTGGCCAATTTATAATCCCACTGGGGGGCCAGGGTACCTCTAAGAAACTGATTAGATCTGAAAGAGGCTACAAGAACAGAGAGAATTTTGGGTCAGGTGGACACTGAAACTATTTCAAAGCTGTAAAGAACTCTTGGGGCACTACTAAAACCCATCTTGGCATGGGTTTGGCTGATATTTTATCTATTTCCAATGAGAAATTTTCAACTCTTTCCCTATAAAAAAAATACCTCTAATGCTTTAACCAAGTCATCAATAACACTAGACTTGTGTATGAAGAAAAATGCCAAGGAAGAAGGATAGAAGGTAAATGCTTACTCCGAACTACAGCACTGTCATGAGGGCAATCTTGTTGAATCTTCACAACAGTGCTACCCACCCTGCTCCTCAGGCTCACTCCAGACCTTGTGTGTCTCGAATTCTGTGCTAGCATTTCCTTTTTCTTCCAGAGGGGCTCTAGGTGCCTCTCCCATCAACCTAAACCCTGCTCTCCCGTTAATGTTAGCTCAAGCCTACTCACCATTTCAGCCTGCAGTGACAATTTCAACTGTTAGCACTTATTGAGCCTTTACTGTATGCCAGGCTCTGTGATAAACACTTTAATGATTACTTAACTGCCACAACAATGCCCTGTAGAAGGATCTACCTACCGCTAGTCAACTGATGAGAAAACTAAGTCACAGAGCAATTGCATAACATCCTATGTTCATAGAGCAAGGAAGTAGCAGAAGGGTAATCTCTTTTTACTTGTCGGTGAACCATATTTTTTAAAACTTGATTTGACTTTGGGCTATTAAAATACTCCTGGTGTATTTTTCTCAGGTGATTGTCTTCAGGACACTGAAGTACCTAGATTTGAGGAAATGCACCCACTCACGGTAACTAGTTGAGTAAATCTCACATGAACAAACCACCTTTTGGAAATTTCTGTTTTCACGGCATGTGTTCATTCTGTGCCATCCTTTTTTTTTTTTTTTTTTTTTTGTACTTGACTGGTACCTTAATTCCTCAACGGAGCTTTACAATGCAGCTTAGTGGCTGTGGAATGGTGTTCCTTTTGTCAGAATAAGTATCGTGATGCTCTGAAAAAGATAAAAAAAAAACTTAAGACACATTGGCTGGACGACTGCCTTCAGCTCAGGTCATGATCTTGGAGTCCCGGGATTGAGTCCCACATCGGGCTCCCAGCTGCATGGGGAGTCTGCTTCTCCCTCTGACCTCCTCGCTCATGTTCTCTCTCACTGTCTCTCTCTCAAATAAATAAATAAAATCTTTAAAAAAAAATCAAAATCATGATTTTAAAGAATATCTAATGACATGGAAATAAAAAAGCAAATAAAAGCATAATATAATACCAAATATATAATATCTGCCCATAATTTAAATTTAAAATATTTTCCTATAGATAAATATTTTATTTTATTTTACTTTTTTAAGATTTTATTTATTTATTTGACAGAGAGAGATCACAAGCAGGCAGAGAGGCAGGCAGAGAGAGAAGGCAAGCCGAGCAGAGAGCCTGATGCGGGTCTCCATCCCAGGATCCTGGGATCATGACCTGAGCCTAAGGCAGAGGCTTTAACCCACTGAGCCACCCAGGTGCCCCAATACATATTTTAAAAACCTGGAAATAAGTACAATAAATGTAAAGAGTGGTTAGCTCTAGATGATAGAGGAATAGTGTTTTCATTTTCTTCTTTATACTTTTTTCCCCCAGGTTTTCCACAATGACAAGCATTGCCTTCAAAATGAGAAAACAGCACAAAAGCATTCTCCAGTAAAGGGAACTAAGGCACTCTGAGGGAAATGTCTGAGTCCATGTCGAAGGGAGGAAAAGCACAAGGTGAGTCTTGACATATTGTTTCAGAAAGAAAGAAAATGCTCAAAGGCTAATGGGGTTGTGTCACAAGGTTTTAAGAACCAGATCAAAGGGCTCGCACTAGTCAAAGTCAGAAGGACTAGAGCATCAGAAATAATAATGAGTCTCTCTAATGGCAACACACTGAATAATAGTGATAGAAAAAAACAAAGAGAAAGGGACAAGAAAGGAGAAGAGATTTGCAAGATAAGAAATGTTATCATAATGATATTTACTAACATAATCATTTTGCAAACCCCAATGTAATCATTGATTAAGTCAAGAAAGATCAACAGATGCTAAAACTATTGGGTGAAAGATTGCTAGGGCACTAGATAATGTCACTGTACAGACAGTTTATTTATTGCAAAGAGAAGGATGGCCCTTTAGCAAGGAAGAGATTTAGCCAAAAGATCAACTTTCATATCACTAAAAGTGGAGCAATTTGACAGCATGTGCTTTCTGATATGATACAACATGAAGTTCACAACGCCAATGATGTATTCTTGACAAAAGCATTTAACCTGAATCCAATCAAGCCTCTAGACTTGAATCGAGGGGGAAGAGAAACAAGTCAATAGTACCATGAGCAAACAATAAGACAAATGTAGAATGTGATAAATGTGATACACCTAGTAAGACAATTGTCTTAGATTCTTCGAAACAATGGCATAATAAAAAAGGGTAGGATTGTGCTTTTTTCACATTTAATATACTTCGTTTTTTAAGAGCAGTTTAAAGCTTATACAAAAATTGAACATGAAGCACAGAAATTTCTTTTATTATTAACATCTTGCATTAAGTTCTTCTATTTGTTGCAATTGATTAACAAATATTAATACACTATCATTAGCTAATAGTAGTTCATAGTTTACATTAGGGTTCATTGTTTGCATGGTCCAGCCTATGGGTTTTGACAAGTGTATAATGTCATGCATCTGTCATTCTAGTATAATACAGAGTAAGATTCACTGCCCAAAAAAATCCTCTGCCCTCCATCCATTCATCCCTCTCCCAGCCCCTTCACTCCTTGGAAACCACTGATCTTTTCACCATCTCCATACTTTTGCCTTCTCCAGAATGGCACAGAGTTGGAATCATACACTATGTAGCCTTTTCAGACTGGTTTCTTTCACCTAGCAATACGTGTTTAAACCTGGATTATTCTGAAAAGTGATCCTATGTAGTAACACATGAACTTACATTAAATCCAAAGTTTTGTTTTGTTTTAAAGAGGGGTATAAAAGACATTCTTGGGATAATTGGGAAATTTTAATATGGACAGGATAATGGATGATATTGTGGGAATTAGGCATTCCTCAGACATGATCACGGCATTTTGGTTAAATCTAAAAGCATCCTTATTCTTAAGAGATGCAGCTGAAAAATTTAGACATTAAGTATCATAATGTATTTATTTGCAAGTGCTACAACATGTATGTGTATGTTTGTATGTGTGGATTTTAAGGATGGCTGAGAGAGAAAGAAATTATAATAGCACTATTTCTGAAAATAGAAAAATATACAGGTACTACTATAATTAAGCTTTTATATCTGTTTGACATTTAGTCCTTAAATATTAAAGAATTTGCCTGCCTTTGCTACAAAGTCTCTTTTGGGTAGTTCTACCAGAATCATTAGCTTTGTTCCTCACTGTGACTCTAAGTCAATACAGTTCCTCACTTAGCATGACTCAGATGCCTGTGATTAGTGCCCTCAGTCAGTATATTAGTGGGTGACAGTTGGTTGTTTCCAATTATTTGCTATTACAAAATAATGTAGCAATGAAAATTCCTGCACATATATTTGTAGGCATTTGTGCAAGAGTTTTTCTAATGTCTTATTCCTAAGAGTTGCATTACTGGTGAAAGGTATGTACATCTTCAGACTCACTAGATATTGCCAAAAGATTCTCTGTAGGGAGCTAATTTTATCTCCATGAGATGAAACAAATGAGAGTTCCTATTTCTTTTCCATCATTCACTCTCTCATTTATTTTTTTCAGTCAACAAGTCTTTATGAGTAACTACCTTATGCTAGGTACTATCCTCGGTACTGAAAATACAGTAACAAACAAAACACAGTCTTTGCCTTCAGTGAACTTACATTTTAAGAGTAATGGGGATTTAATATTGCTTAGGACATGTGGTTCCCTTCTACCTTCCATTTTCTCTATTTTGTAACAGTAATGTCGGTAACTGTCCCATCGTTGTATTCTGGAAGCAGATATCTTTTCTAGTTTCATGGGTCACATGGAGAGGAATTTTGTACCAGGATGGATCATAACCAGAGTAGCCCCCATTCCTGTCTTAGGTAATTTAGATAATGTGATATGGGCCTTGGGAGCTGAGAAAATTTAGATGAGATTTTGGTCTTGAATTGATGCTTTAATGGGTCGAGATTTGTAAATATAGGAATTGGGTGAATACATTTTGCATGTGGGAGACAGATGAATCTTTGGGGCCAGAGGGCAAAGTGTTATAGACTAAAAAATGCTTCCCCCATCCCAAAGATTCACATGCTAATTCTTAGAACTGGTTAATTTTACCTTATTTGAAAAAAAAAAAAGTTTTTGCAGATGTGATTAAAGACCTTAGGATAAGGAGAATATCTTGAATTGTCTAGTGGGCTCTATATCCAATTATAAGTGTCTATATGAAAGAAAGGGAAAGACGATTAGACGATTACATAGAGAAGAGGAAGAGGCAGTGTGAGCACAGAAGCAGAGATTGCAATGATGTGGCTCCAAGTCCAGGAATGCTGGTAGTACCAGAAGCTGTCAAGGGCAAGGAATCAATTCACCCCTACAACCCCTAGATGATGCACAGAGCTGATGACATCTTGATTTTGGCCTAGTGATACTGATTTCACATTTATGGTCTCCAGATTAATGAGCCAATAATGTTCTGTTGATTTTAGCCATCCAGTTGTGGTAATTTGTCACAGGAGTCATAGGAAACCAATCCAGGCAGTGAGGGAGGTCACATTTCATAAGAATAAGAAAGCAAGGGACTGAGCCACAGGGCTATCTGGAGAGAACACATTCTGGATGGAGAGAACAGAAAGTGTCCAGGAAGGCCCTTGCTTGGAGTATTAAAGGAATAGCAAAGAGGGCAGTGTGAATGACTACGGTAAGAAAAGAGAAATAGATGAAATCAGAGAGCTGAAAACAAAGGACAGAAGTTGTTGCCAGACCTTACAGACAGGAAGGCACTTCTCTTGAGCAGAGAAGTGACATGATCTGACTCATGTTAGACTCCTTTTCTGGGTGCTGTGTCCAGAAGAGACAATGAGGGACCCCCGTGGAAATAGAGAGACTAGTTACAGGGCTCTTGCTAACAACCAGGAATGATGGTGACTTGAACATGAACGGTAATCAGAGGAAACAGTGAGAAGTGACTAGCATCGGGAAACTTAAAAAAAAAAAAAATCAGGATTTATAGACAGATTGTATGTGGAATGTGAGAGAAAAAGAGGGATCAGGAATGACTTTTTGGCCTGGGCAGCTGAAAGGACAGGATTTACTATTTCTTAAAATGAAAAGGCTGTGAGAAGAGCACATTTGGGGGGGTGAAGAATCCAAATGTTAGTTCTGAATATGTGAAGTCTGACACGGTTATTAGACACAAGGTGTTTAGTAGGCATTTGTTTATCTCAGTGTAGCATCAGGGGAGACCTCCAGGCTGGAGATAGAAATCTGCAAGTCAGCAACAAAGAGACAGTATCAAACATGTTGAAACTGATTGAGATCAGCTAAACAGTAAGTGCAGAAGAAGGTGAAAAGATTTCTGGAGAACCCAACCATGAGACACGTCAACATGTAGACATCATCAGGAAGAAGAGAAACTGTCAAACGACAAAAAACCAGAGTAATACAAAATAAGAACAAAACAACACAAACGAAAACCAGCTAAGAAGGAAGAGCTGGTGAAGTAGGAAAAGAACTAAATAGTGTCCTGCACTAAAAGACAATGGGGCAGTACCTGAAAATGTCCCAGGGAAATGATTTTCAAACTGGAATTCTCCATCTGGTAATGTGTCAATCAGTCGGAGGATGATCAGCAAGGGAGTTGACCACTGAAGAGGAAAACATGAAACCTAGTAAACAGGAGGGCCGTCATGGAAGAGAGGCAGAGGGCATTCCTAGAACGATGCTGAAGGGAGAAGACAGAAATCTCAGGAAGAAGGATGCTTTCTCTGGAGGGAAATGGATCAACAGTTATCTGATATACTTGAAAATGGATGTGTGCATACATGTGTGTGCGTGTGTGTGTGTGAGAGAGACAGAGTGTTTGGAAGGGAAGTAGGGAGCAGGAAGCAAAAGAAATGGTGGAAAGTCAATAGGTAAGAGCTAAAGTTGATGATTCAAAATATCAATTTAAGAATATTATTCACCTAAATGTTGATAGAAAGAGCTGAAGAGGTAAAAGCGGTTGCCATTGGGGAACAGGAATCAAGAGAGGCAAGGAGTAGGATGATGGGTTTTGGCTTTTTACTTATGAAGCTTTAAGTACAATATAATTGGTAAGTATGTACACATAATATTTATTTTAAAACATTAATTTAGAAAGAATAAAGTATAGGTATTCTGTAATCAAGTGAACACAATTTCTGGGGAATAAAGTTGAGTTAGTGGAGGTCTGAGCATTGAACATTGGGTTTCTCCAAGGGCAGGTGATCAAAGTTTGGTGAGTGTAGATGGGGAATGGTAGTCGTGGAGGAGCCGGAATGGAGGAAGTTCGAGAAAGAATGGGAGGAGGGGGAGACAGAGATGGCTTGTGTGTTCACTGTTTCAGTTGACTTTGATGTACACAAGTTTTAATTCCAGGGCATTTCCATTGTGGTCTGTATTTATTTTGTGTCCTCTTTAAGAGGGCATTCCTACATGCTCCTCTAAAATTATTGTTCAAGCTTTCTTATTACCTTAAATTTGTTAAAATGAAAACTTTATTTTAAAATAAAAGATGGTGACCCTCAAACTTTCTCTTCTCACAGTTTTCTAACTTCCCTGGACAAAAGGTCAAATCATTTTCTTCTCAAAAAGAGGATATCTATCAAATATTCCCTTTTTGGAATATCTCATGGGATCATTTGAAACAGCCCTCTAGCAACTTTGAAATATGAAAGTATTCATATTTCATTACTATGGGATGCTAGTTCCCTTGAAGGAAAGAATAGTAACCTATATATGGTCTTCACTAATTACTACAAATCTTTATTCCTAGAACGAGCTGCTAAATTTTAAGTTTCAGGACTCCATATGGTTGCTTAGCCCTTTGTTGCCTGAAGCATGGTCCATGAACTAGTAGGTCAGCCTCACCTCGAAACTTGTTAGAAATACAGACTCTCAGGCCCTACCCCAGACCCACAGACCCAGGGTCTGCATTTTAACAAGGACCCCAGGTGATACCTATGCTCATGAAAGTTTGAGAAGAGTGGGCTTAGCCCATGAGACAGAAAAGTGCGCAAGAGACAAATCTGTCATAATTTCCCTCTTCTGAGTATGGTTCTGCAACTTGCCTGCACACTGGAATCCCCTGGAGAGCTTTCAACACTACCGATGGCTGTGGCCCACTCCCAGAAATTCAGATATGACTGATCTGGAATGCACTTTAGGTCCTGAAAAATTTTAAAGTCCCCCCACCCCCGGGGTAATTCTAATTTCACAGAAGGTGGAGAAACGCTGCCTGAGAAGACCTACGAGTTGGAAATGCTTTCAGCTGCAAGGAATAGCAAACCCTGGTGGTGGTGGCTTAAGCTAGTGGTTCTCAAATTTCGTTGTCCATTAGAGTCATTTGAGGAGATTTTTAAAATCCTGTTGCTCAATGACTCAGGGAGCACTACATCAAAAACAAATGATGTACTGCATGGTGATTCACATAACATAATTTAAAAAATTATAAAAATAAATTTAAGCAATAAAATTCTAATGCTCAAGCTACAACCCAAGGGATGGGTGCAGTTTGGTGGCAGATACACTGTGGCGGGTTTAGTAGTTCCGTCATGTTAATTAATACCCAGGTCTTCTCTTCCCTTCTGTCTCCCACCGAATGGAACCATAGCTGGGATTTTTCCAGGCCTCTTTGCAGCCGTACACCCAAGTCCTTGCCTGTGGAAGAGGAAGAAGTGTGTACCACTTCTGAGTCAGCCCCATAAACTTCCTAGGTGTGCTCCTCTAAAGGCTCTCTCCTCCCTCCTGCTGGGAATGGGCATGACCAGAACAACCTTAACTCTAGAGAACAACAGATGGTTACCAGAGGAGAGGTGGTGTGGGGATGGTGAAATGGGTGAAAGGGAAAAACAATACTTAAAACAAAAAACAAAAAAGAAGAGCCACCCACCAGTCTGAAACTTCCAGCGTGGGCTGTTCTGTGGAAGAGAAACAATCATCGGAGCCTGTGAGGCATTTTCATTATGTCCACTTTACAGAGGAGGAAGATAAGATGTAGCACAGTTCAGTAACTTGCTCAGAGTCACGCAGCTAGAAGGCAGCAGAGAACAGGGGTAAAACCAAAGTTTTCTTATTTTAAAACCCAAGCTCTTATTCACACACCAGGTATCTTTCCATGGATTTTTTTTTTTTAAGATTTTATTTAATTATTTGACAGAAAGAGATCACAAGTAGGCAGGGGGTGGGGGAAGCAGGCTCCCCGCTGAGCAGAGAGCCCAATGCGGGACTCGATCCCAGGACCCTGAGATCATAACCCAAGCCAAAGGCAGAGGATTTAACCCACTGAACCACCCAGGCGCCCCTCCATGGATTTTTGAAAAAGAGCACACATAGTTGGAAAAGATAAAGAGTTACTTGAGTCTGTAGTTACGGCAGAAAACTTCTGTGCTTTAAGGTCAGAATGTTTGATTCTGCATTTTGTGGCTTCTTGCTCAGTCATTTCTACGCAAGTCTTTGGTTCAGCAACCAGGTCTTGCTGCCTTCTTCCCTCTCACCTGCGTCCTGTATGCTTACGTCTGTTCTATATGCTGCTGCTGTGTTAGTCTTCTGGAAAAACAATCTTCTCATGGCACCTGCCTCCTCAGAAATCTCCAGAACCTACCAGCTAAGGCTGAAATTCCCAAGCTTGGCCCTAAAGGCCCACCTCATCTGGTGCCTCACTTACCTTCCAATCTTTTCCTATATTAGCATTCTGTGCCCACCAAATATGCTTATCCCACTTTATGAGCCATCAACTTTGAGGGCAAGAAGGAACTTCAAGTAATTCAGTAACCATCTGTATCAGTTAACTATTGTTATGTGATAAACCATCCTAAAACTTTGTGTCTTAAAACAAGATTATCATTTCTTACTGTTGACTGGGTTGACTGGGTGGTTCTTCTTCTTTTTTTTTTTTTTTTTTAAGATTTTATTTATTTATTTGACAGAGAGAAATCACAAGTAGACGGAAAGGCAGACAGAGAGAGAGAGGGAAGCAGGCTCCCCGCTGAGCAGAGAACCCGATGCAGGACTTGATCCCAGGACCCTGAGATCATGACCTGAGCCGAAGGCAGCGGCTTAAACCACTGAGCCACCCAGGCGCCCCTGGGTGGTTCTTCTGTCAGTCTTAGTCGGGGCCTCTCACAAGACTCCAACTGGCTGACAGCAGGGCTGGACTCGAAGTCCGTGAAGGCCTTTCTCACAGGCCTGGGGGGCTTGGTGCTGTCAGCTGGGGTGCCTTCCTCCTCCTCCTAGTCTCCTTCCATGAGATGTCACATTCTCCAGTCTTCTTCACGTGGCCTCTCTTTCCGGCAGGATACTCTCGGTTTCCTGACATTTGGCTTCCAACAGGAGAAAGGCAGAAGCTGCTGGGCCTCTTAAAACTCAGACCTGTATCCTATACAACGTCCCTTGTGCCACATTTAACTGGTCAAAGCAATCACAGGGCCAGGCCAGATAGACTCTGTCTCCTGAAGGGAGACGGGGCAGAGAACCTGCGGCCTTCTTTGATTTCCTGTGCCATCTCATTTCTTCTACATCCTCCTCCCCTTATTCTCACCATCACTACCCAATGTTCCTTCTTAGAAGAGCCACTTCACAGCTCTACCCCTGATCTACAACATGAGCTTGAGTGAATTACAAGATCTCTCTGTGATTCAGTTTGTTCAATCATAAATGATGTAGAAGGTGGAGAAAAAGCCTACATTACTGGGTTGTTCTGAAAATTAAATGAGTGAATACAACACATTGGAACAGCGCCTGGCTTTAACAAGCCTTCATAAATGTGATCTGTCAGCGGCGTTTGGTGGATCTAGTACTTCTTAGCTAGAACAGAACACAAAGGAGTCAGGCTAGGCCTGGGGTTTAGGCTCCAGGGCAGAAGGTGCTGGAGGAAGGGAGTAATCCCTAAGGAGTCATCCTTACTCAAAATACCTTGACTTAGTCAAGATTACAGGAGGGGTATTTTAGGGGAAGGTGCTTAATGCATCTTTCTCAGCTTCTCAAAACGCCCCCCACTTTGATAAAACCCCTATTTCTATGAAGCTGAAAATATACATCCTCTGCCCTAGAAGGTAATCTCAAAATCAACGAAGTTCAGGTTTCCTAATTTAATAGAGTTTCAAACCTCATTCTATTAAGACTTAGACTCTTAGTATTTCAATGCCTTTTTCTCACAGGGGCACTTTTTAGACCTGAAGGAGAAGCCTGCAGGAGAAGCCTGTCTGCGGGATTCTAAATATTGGCAGCTCCAGCGTTGGCGCACAGCACACGGAGCCCCGGGCAGCCGTGATTTACAGCAGGAGAGTCTGGGCAGGAAAGCAAGCAGCCCTCACGACACATGACAGAATGCAGAGCCCAAAGCACACAGACCATGTGGCAAGAGGAGTGGGGCCGAGCTACGAGAATAGATAGGGAGCCGAGGGCAGACCTCTGTGGGTATTGCTAGTCCCCCTCTCTGACCATTAGTCATGCTCTGTGGCGGTGAGCCTTATTTTTCCAGTTCTGATCTTTCACCAACAGATTAATCATTGCTCTTTCTAAGGGAGAGAGGAAGAAAAAAATGATTGAAATTCACTCAGAGGCTGAGAGTCATCATACCAATGCATTATTTCAGTTGTTATTTTGGGGCAAGATTGCTATTAGTTTGCCATAATTCATCTGAAACTTCTGTAATAAGCTTTCCTGCAGTTATTTATTTTTTTGTTTCATAGCCCCAAATATGCCAAGTGTAGTCTGAGAGATGAAAGTGCTGTGTAGAGCTTATGCCTAAAATTCTGAAATAAATTTAGTTAGTGTCTTTATTGTCTTCAGTTCAAGCAATATTGTGAGATTACCCACTGTGGATATTGCATTGTGCTAGGCACTAGCAAGGGGATGAGATGCAGGAAAAGAGAATCAGATGTTACTGAGCCCACACTCTGGTTACTGAGCCCTGATAATATGGGATTTCTAATGGGCCCTGGGAGTCGCAGCTTATAATATAGATGTGGAGATGGCATAAACAGAAAAAAATGGGTAACATATTTTTTTCCGGATTTATTGAGATATAATTGACAAATAAAGATTACATATACTTAAAATGTATGATACCTTTTAATTATATATACTTAAGATGTATAAACCTTGGAATGTTTAAATAAGCTGATTAACATATCAATCACCTCACTATTACTATTTCTTTTTTTTTTAAGATTTTATTTATTTATTTGACAGACAGAGATCACAAGTAGGCAGAGAGGCAGGCAGAGAGAGAGAAAGGGAAGCAGGCTCCCTGCTAAGCAGAGAGCCCAATGCGGGACTCAGTCCCAGGACCCTGAGATCATGAGTCGAAGGCAGCAGCTTAACCCACTGAGCCACCCAGGCACCCGACCTCACTATAACTATTTCTTTGTAGGAACAATTAAAATTTGTTCTCTTGGCAAGTTTCAGGTGTACCACACACTATTATTAACTATAGTTACCCCACGGCACACTAGCTTTTCAGAATGTATTCATCGGCATATCTGAAACTTAATACCCTTTGATGAATATTTATTCATTTCCGTCACCCCTTAGCCCCTGGCAACGACCATTCTACTCTCTGCTTCTGAGAGTTTGACTTCTTTAGATTCGACACATTGGTGACATCATGTAGTATCTTTCTGTGTCTAGCCTCTTTAACTTAGCATAATGTCCTCCAGGTTCATCCGTGTTGTTGCAAATGCTAAGATTTCCTTCCTTTTGAAGGCTGAATAATATTCCACTGTATGTGTGGGTACATGTATTACATTTTCTTTATCCATTCATCCATCAGTGGATGCTTGGGTTGTTCCAACATCTTGGCTGTTGTGAATAATACTGCAATGAATACGAGAGTGTAGATATCTCCTCAGCACTGTGATTTAATTTCTTTTGAACATATAGTTCTATTTTTAAATTTTGAGGAACCTCCACACTTCTTTCCCTAATGACTGTACCATACACTGTTGGTTCCCTTTTTCCCTGTTCTCAATGCTTATCTTTTGTCTTTCTGATAACAGTCGCCCTAACAAGTCTGAAGTAATATCTCATTATAGTTTAGTTTGTATTTCCTTGATGATGAGTCATGTTGCACACCTTTCACATACTTGTCCATTTGTATGTCTTCCTTTGGGAAATGTCTATTCAGATCCTCTAACCATTTTTGAAAAATCAGGTTGCTTCCCGGCTTTGAGTTGAGTTGCTCATAATGTTCTAAATATTAACCCATGGTGAGATGTCCGGTTTGCAGATATCCCCTCTCATTCTCTAGGTTGTCTTCACTCTGTTGATTGCTTCCTTTGCTGTGCAGAAACTTTTTAGTTTGATACGTCCTATCTTTTTTTGTTTTGTTGAACCCTTTTGGAGTCAGCCAAAAAATCACTGCTCAGACCATTGTCAAGAAGCAGTTCCCTTATGTTTTTTCCTAGTAGTTTTTAAATTTTAGGTCCTGTGTTTAAGTCTTTAATCCATTTTGAGTTGGTTTCTGTAGACAGCATGAGATAAGGGTTCAATTTCATTCCTCTGCATATGGATATTCAGTTTCCACAATACCATCTGTTGAAAAGATCACCCTTTCCCAATTGTTTGCGGCCCCTTGTCAAAGATCAGTTGACTATACATGTGTATATTTATTTCATCGTCCTCTATTCGGTCCCATTGTTCTAAAAATGTCTGTTTTATGTCAGTATCATACTGTTTTGATCACTACAGCTCTGCATTGCATTTTGAATCATGCAGTATAATGTCTCCAGCTTTGTTCTTCTCCCTCAGGATTGCTTTAGCTGAAGGCAACATATCAACATTAAGAAATACCTTGAGGCTAAATGAAAGTGTGGACTGCTTTACTGCTGGAAAAAGTGTGAGCTCCTGCTGTCACGGAACACTTCCTCAAAAAAGTGTGAGCTCCTGCTGTCACGGAACACTTCCTCAAGGAGCAGCACCCTAGAATGTGCTTATCATCTAGAGGTTAAGAAGCATGGGCTCAGAGTTCAGATTCAGGCTCTGGCTCTCGCATGTGAATCTGTGTGAATCTGGCAAGCTACTTGACTCCTCTGTGCCTTGGTTTCTTCATCTGTAAAATGGACATGAGTGAGATCTGCTTCAGAGGGTAGTTGTCAATATTAAGTGAAGAAAAGATACTTAGGCTAACCACATCACTAGTTTCACTCAAGTGCTAGATGTATAGTTTCTTATTGTTCTGAAGGGCATGGAGGAAAGAGGAACAACATCAAAGGTTTATGGAAGAAGATGAGGTAAACCATCTGTTACTGGACAAAATAATTAGCAGGGGGTTGTCACAGTCTCTTCCACAGTCCATTGTTTTGCTCACTTGGCTCCCGGAGCCACAGTGTGTGGCAAATAGAGAGAAATGGAGAGAGACACAAGATTTACTCTTGTGTGATCCCTTGTGTGTCCTTTGACATTCTTCAAGAAGCTCTGGTGGGGTTTGAATTGCTTTTCAATCATTCTTGCCCTCTAACTGCTCTTTCTTTAAAGGAGACATGGGGCGGAGACGGTCAAGACGGGCTTCCGGGTTATATCCTCTTAATCTGAAGTAATCTTAGCCACATCTGAACCCTTGGGCCACTCTGTCTGAACTAGGTTCGTTAACTCTTGCTCTGTCTGTAACTGGGTATGTTTCCTTTTGCATGTGTGATACGCCTCTGATAAACCTCACTGGGGTTAAAACTAGGTCTTATTTGCTTTGTATTCTGACCACAGTCCCTTACACAGAGTAGCTTCTCATCATTACTGCTGAAAAAAGAAAAAGAGTATTTTCCAGGGTGAGTGATAAGTCTTCTGCTTGGAATAGAAGGTTCTAATCTTAAATAGTGGAAGTGCTAAGGATTTTATAATCCTAATCTTGAATAGGATTTCTGTTCATTCCAGAAACTGAATTGGCACCTTTAATTTGAAGTAAAAGATGTGACTACTTGTTTTCATTTCAGATGCTGTTTTTGGGCAGAATCGAGAAGCCTCAGCCAGCCCTGGTTTCCTCCCAAGGTATACCACTTTATTAAGAATGTGCTAGAGCTGGGGCTGTAATGCTGTTAATGTGATTGGTTTCCTGGTCAGATAGCTGTGAGCAGAGTTTGAAGGCAGGGGTAGATATTTTCAGATCAGTTGCATTTTCAGCTTATGATGCCAAGAAACCTCTTTAGTGTACAGTATTTTAAAAACAACTCCTAATCCATAATACAGTTTAGAAAATATCACAGGAGAGGAAAATATCCAGATAAATTTTGAATTTTAGTTATCCTTTCCAGTGTTATTATTACATAAGAAATTCTTATAACTCAAAAATAGAGGTTTAGAGAAATAGTTTAATGTTCATAGCATTTAGTTCACTCCTTCCCACTAACACTCAGGCCAGTGGGGATTAACCATGAGAAGGCAAATTTCAGTGGAATCCATTGAAAGAAGGATTTTAGGGAAATAAGAGGAACTAGGCAAACCTCACTAACAAAACGGAGTGTGACCTCTTTGTTAAATGCCAGTTTGTGGCTGGGGCTACAGAGCAGTGGGCTTTCAACCCTGGCTGCCCATTAGAGTTATTATATTTTTTTCCTGCTTTTTTTATTTGTGCTTTTTATCAAAACATGACATATGTTTATAGTGAAGTACACTAATCTTAAGTGTGCAGCTTGATGACTTTTTACAAGGCCATCTACCTGTGTATACCATCAGATCAAAATATTTCTAGGACCCCAGAAGCCCCCCCAGAGGCTTCTTCTGACTCCTATCACCATGAACAAATTTCATCTGCTCTTAAACTTCATATACATAAGATCATACAATCTGCATTCTTATGCATCTGGAGTTTTTTCTTAACTGAATAGAATGTCTGTGTGATTTGGCTGTTGTTGCTTGCACAGTTTGCTCTTTTATATAATATGTTATATATATAATATATATATTATATGCTATGTTGTATTCCAACATATGAATATATCAGTTTCTTCATTTTCCTGTTTGCTTTTCTTTTCAGGGCGAAGCAAATGGATCTGTCTTTGTGTGCATGAAATATTCTAGAAAAAACTGTTAACAATTGCTCTGGGAAAGGAAACTGAGTGACTACAGGACAGGAAGTTTATTTTCCACACTCAGCTCTCTCTCTCTCTCTGTAGCTTTTGATTCTGTGCAGTGTATCTGCTATAGATGATACATAAATTTAAGTAATTAAACATTTCATTTATAAGTAAATCTTTCTTATGTTTCAACTCTGGAAATTCATTCTACTGTGGATGGACATTTGGATTGTTCCCAGTTTTTGGTGATTTCAAATAGAGCTTCTGTGACTAATCTTGTACCTGTCTTTTGGTGCCACAGACACCAAATTCTCTTGGGCCTATACCTAGGAGTAGAATTTCTAGGTTGTAAGGAAGGCATATGTTTAGCCTTGGTAGACACTGTCAAGCATTTTCCAAGATGGTTGTATTAACTAAATAATTTTTTTTGAGAGAGATAGAAGGAAAGAGAGTGAGAAAGCAGATGGGGAGGGGCAGAGGCAGAGGGAGAGAGAGAACCTTAAGTAGGCTCCACACCCAGCATGGAGCCCAAGGTGGGGCTCAACCTCATCACCCTGAGATCATGACCTGAGCCAAAGCCAAGAGTTGGACACTTAACCAGCAGAGCCACCCAGGTGCCCCATTGTCTTAATTTATATTCCTACCAGCAATGTGTGAGAATTCCAGGTGCTCTATGTCTTCTCCAACAGCTAATATTACTCGATTTTTCAAAGTTCAGCCTAGGGAGCTTTGTAAGTGACCATCTACCCAGAGACTTATGTAATTCTTCTCAAGCAGCAGTCACACATCAGCACTTTTGGAAGTTCTCCCAGGTTCTTCCAATGTGCAGTGAGGGCTGAGAACCACGAATTTGAATGATGTCCTTACTTGGCTTGCTATTGGAATCAGTGGGAGAACTGTAGAGGATAGAGGTTCTTGGGTCCTATCCCAGGCCTGCTGAATCAAATTCTTCAAGGGAAAATCTGTGGTTTGAACTAGCTCCTGGAATGATCTGGATGCAATGAGCCTTAAGATTTAAGGCTTAAGATTTAAGACATGTTTACAAAAATTTTAGTTACCTTTTTTCCACTGAAAGACACACACAGTAAGAAGCAAAGAGAAAATTAAAGCAGTCCATTTGCCTATGCAGTGGAAAGGAAGCCTTCTCCTATCCTAGACTCCCAGTACCCCTCCATAGAGGTAACTGCACTGTTGAGTTTCATGTTTTGTGCGTATTCTAAAAATTTTGGGAACATACCATATTTTTTAAGATACTCTATGTCGCAAGTCATTGAAATCAAAGTCTTCACGCACTGGCTTCAGTTTTAAAAAGAATGTGGGAATAACTGATTTCCAGAACTGATTAGTTCAGAGTTAGTCCTGGCTTCAGGAAGTCAACGTTTTACAGCTCTTAGCTGTTCCTTCATCATCAGGCCCATTCCCTCATGGCAGCAACAGGGAGGCAGCTGTTTCTGGCCTCACAATTTCACCCCCCCACACACACTTTGCTCTCTACAGATTGTAGAGAGCACTCTACAGATTGTGGCATTTGCTCCACCTCACTGGTCTGAATTGGGTTACACACTCATCCCTGATTGGCTTAAGCCTGTCTCTTAGCTCTGAAGACTAGGTCTTTTTTACCAAAATATGTGATTACAAATGTGAGTGAATTTCCTGAAGGAACGTTAAATGAATGTTCTCCACAGAGTAAATCATGACTAATCCTTATTGCCATTTACTATGGAACAGTACACTCTATAGTTATCCAAAACCTGTTTCAAGAAAGCACGTTACAGCGTTCTGGTCAAGACAGGTTGTCTCAGAGAGTTCAGTCTAAACCCCAAAATGTCCTTTCAATGTTTGTTTTATTATCTTCTTTCCTCTTGTCTTAGCAGCAGGGTAATGGAGAGTATGCTTAGGGGCAGAAGCTTGGGGAATCTTGGAAGTGAGGGCTGTTTGGTTTGGAGTGCGCACCCACTCTTGTGTTCAGCTCTCCTTCCTCCAACTTGGAAATGAATCGGCTGAATGTTATTTATTTCCCAATTAATAGGCCTTCACCTCTTTCTGAAGCAGTGAGGTTAGGTTAGCTTCCTTAACAGCCAAGATCCTTTACACACACATTCTGGAGTAGCCTCATTATCGACTGTGCTTGCTGTGGCGGCAGGGTTAGGGGGACAATGCTGGCACGTTAAGGATTCGCCTTACAGTCCCATTTAGCTCCTCAAGACAACCTTCTGGCCACCCTTTGTTAAGACTGGTTCTTCCTTAATGTCAGCCCTTAGGAAATCCAGGGGTCTCCTACTCCCACACTGATGCTGGGCAGAATGGTACCAAATGAAACAGCTTCAACATACATCCTAGGACCTGCCTAGTTAAGACCTATAAGCAACTCTCAAATTGTAAGATTTGTATTAGCAATCTTAAAAGGTTTTCCTCCCTATCTCTATTTATCAGTGATGGCCACAATAATAGGAGTTGTCTAAAACAAGAATGGAAATTGTATTAACTTAAATGAATTAATAAACAGCTTTATGGGGGGGCGTGGGAGAATTGGTTACAGTATTGTAAACTGTTGTGTGTCTTATAAACTTCCTTGTATATATATTTTATATGACCTATTTTTATAGCATAATGCTTTTGATAGACACAACTTATTCTAATGGACTCTATACTACTATCATTACTATTAATTATTATAAATCTGTTCAGGTTTTTTTCCTATCTTAACAGTAGGAATCTGCTTTTCTTTTAACACTAGTCAGAACTTTCTAAAAGTATTCTTGCTTTTTGACAGTATTAGAATGTTTTCAGCCTATCTTGTTTTTTCTCTAAGACTGGTTCCTAGATCCGCCAAGGTACTCTGGCTCCTTTTCATGGCAAATAGTGAGAGAGGTCAGATTGTGGAATCTGTTACACTCCAGACTTGACTGTGACCTTTGCCTGCAGGTATGACAGAGCCAAAGGCACAATGTACCATAAAGCATGGTTCTCAGTCTGGGCAAATTTATCCCCTATAAGACTTTTGAGGAGACACTTTTACTTGTCAGGACTGGGGAGAGGAGACTTGCTATTGGCATCTGGTAACTACACACTAGATGCCCATGGGTACTAAATATCCTACAATATGCAGGACAGCCACCACCATAAAGAATTATCTGGCGCCAAGGTCAATAGTGTTGACGTTAGAAACCTTGCCATGAAGCATTAGTTCATGTTGATAACATTCAATTCACCTGCTCTAGTTCCCTCCCTTTGTTTTGAACTTTCTTATTAAATATATAGGTAAGTCTCCAAGTCTTTTGTACATACTTACACACACACACACGTTTGTGCCATATACATATATTTTATATATATAAAATATATATATATCCCTATCAAATTTGACATTTTATATTATATGTTATCACATAAAATTCTGTATTTGAATTAAAGGGCTGCCCAGAACAGCAGATATTACCTCCACTTCCCATATAAGAGCATTTATGATCCTCTAGTAGCTGCATTTTAGGTCTTAGGGTGACTAATGTGATTTATAAACAATATATAAGTAGAAATGTCATGGGAAAGTGTGGTGGCCATGTTTAGTTTAGTTTTGTTTTTTATTTTATTTTTTTCCTTCCTTCTCAACTCTTAGTTCAAAACCTGGGAACTTGTTCCAAACTGTGCAGAGTCTATGATGTTTTGGTTGGTCCTATCAGAGAGGAGCACCAGCTGTCAGAAAAGAAAAGCAAAATCCAACAACCCTCAAGAGGACCATCCCTCAAAGCAATCTCAAAGGCATGCAGCCCTTAGTATGACAAGGAGAGGCCCTGTTGTGGAATCCATTTTTGTATTTTCCTATTAATAGTGTCATTTTCATTCCCTCCTTATTTATTTATGTATATATTTTTAATTATGTATATATTTAATTAATATATTTTAATGATGTATATATTTAATTAATATATTTTTAATTATGTATATATTTTTAATATTAAAAAAATTTTAGGGGCACCTGGGTGGCTCAGAGGGTTAAGCCTCTGCCTTCGGCTCAGGTCATGATCCTGGGGTCCTGGGATCGAGCCCCACATCAGGCTATCTGCTCAGCGGGGAACCTGTTTGCTTCCTCCCCTCTCTCTGCCTGCCTCTCTGCCTACTTGTGATCTGTCAAATAAATAAATAAAATCTTAAAAAAAATAATTTTAAACTAGTCTCTACACCCAAATCACAACCCCGAGATCGAGAGTCACACACTCTACAGACTGAACCAGCCAGATGTCCCTCATTCCCTCCTTATTTTTAAAACTATTTTTGAAATATAGCATATATACCGGAAAGTGTGCAACTTGATGAATTTTAAAAATCTGATCATACCTGTATAACTAGCACCTAGAGTGAGACATTAGCGATGACCAGTAACCAGAAATCCCCTTGTATTTTTCCTTTCAGTTACTACCACACCTCCCAACCAAGTCATTCTTGTAGCTTCTAACAGCATAGACTAATTTTACCAATTTTATAATGTAAACAAATGAAATCATACACTATGTATTCATTTGTGTCTGTTTTTTGCCACTCACCAGTGTGTTTGTGAGAACCATGGACACTGTTGAGGGTTATTTAGCCAATCCCTCATTTTTACTAATATATAGCATTGCAGTATGTGAACTACCACACTTTACCCATCTGACTATTGATGAACATTTGTGTAGCTTTCATTTATGGGCTATTTGAAATAGTGCTGTTATAAACATTTTTATCAATATCTTTTGGTGAACCTATGTGACACACATATGCATTGCTCTTGGTTCCTAGGAGTGGCATTTTGGGGTCATAAATATGCACATGTCTAACTGTAGTATATAATGTCAAACAGGTTTCCCAAGTGGTTGTGCCAATTTACATACCCATCATTAGTGTAAAAGGGTTCCATTTGCTCCAAATTATCACCAAGACTTGATATTTTCTACCCTTTTTTTTTTTTAAACCATTTTGGTGGGTGCACAGTGGTATTGCAAAGTGGTTCCAATTTGAATTTTTCCCTATGAGGAATGCAAGCAAATACCTTTTCATATACTGGCTGGCCATTTGGGTGTCATCTTTTGTGACAAGTCAGTTCCTTATTCTTTATTTTTAAAATCTTATGGTATTACCTTCCCTGTTCTATTTTCTCTTGCTGTGTAAAGACTTTCTCCCAACACTTACCCTGGGGAGTCATTATAACATTTGAATTTTTTAAGGTAACATTCTTTCATCTTATTTTTGAGCCTGTGCTAATTCACTCTTCGTTTGTTTCTCTTAATGAGGAGCATAGTATTTTATTTTAATGATCAGTTGTTTATATACTAAAGATATAAAATAAAGGACTTCATTTCTTCAGAAACTTAAAATGTAAAAGTATAACCTCCTCGGCAAAGCAAGTCCTCCTCACGAGGTTGGCTTTTTGGCAGATGTTTTAACTCTAGACCAAACCGGTGCCAGAGAAATCTGTCATATTGAGGGCTTTCTGCTAAATCTTTAATTTGAGTAATTTAAAATGTGGTTAAAATGCATATCAATTTTTTTTAGTGAAATACATATAAGATTACAGAATACAAGGTTATATTCTTACTCACAAGGTGGTCTGATTCATCAATACTGATTATGAAAAATACATATATAGGGGCACCTGGGTGGCTCAGTCATTTAAGCATCTGACTCTTGATTTTGGCTCACATCATGGTCTTGAGGTCATGAGATCAAGCCCTACATTGGGCTCTGTACTCAGCAAGGAGTTTGCTTGAGATTCTTCCCCACTCCTTCCCTCTTCCCTTCACCCTGCTTACTCCCACTCTCAAATAAGTAAATGAATAAATAAATAAAATCTTTTTGCAATACTTATGTAGTTAAAAGCATATTTCAGTTAAAATTCCGCCTTCATTATTACATTAGCTCAATTTTTATTAATATTTTTGCTTATAATTTTCACCTATATTTCATAATAGTCTCAGATATTTGTATAAAGTTTAACAGAGAAAGGTTATATTGTTTTGATGTTAAGTATCCAAATTTTTTCATCTTAATAATTACTGTGCTTGGAACTCCCCCCTCAATTATACATTCTGTGGGAATAGTATAGCTACTACCAATAAAGTTTGCCAGTAGAAATTTATTCCCAATTTCACATGGACTTATCTTCTAATGTCCCCCATAGTGAACCCAGAAATAAACTTGCATATATATGGTCAATTAATTTATGACAAAGGAACCAATAATTTATGATGGGGAAAGAATGGTCTTGTCAATAACATTGGAAAAACTGGACAGCTACATGCAAAATTGAGAAACTGGACCATTATCTACATGATACACAAAAATCAACTCAAAATGGATTAAAGACTTGAACACAAGACCTGAAACCATACATCTCCATAAAGAAAACATAGGGGGAAAGCCCTTGGATCTCAGTCTTGGGAGCAACTTTTTGGATTTGGCACTGAAAGCAAAAATAAACAAGTGGGATTATATTGATCTGAACAGCTTCTTTATAGCAATGGAAACCATCAGCAAAACATGAAAGAGCAACCTGTGGAATGGGAGTAAATATTTGCAGAAGGTATACCTGATAAGGGGTTAATTTCCAAGATATATAAAGAGCTCATATAAGTCAATATAAAACAAATAATTTGATTTAAAAATAGGCAAAGGACATGAATAAACATTTCTCCAAAGAAGACATACAGATGGCTAACAGATATATGGAAATATGTTCAACATCCCTAATGAGCAGCGACATGCAATTCAAAACCACAATGAGATACTATCTCATGCCTGGTAGGATAACGATTATTAAAAAAAAAAAAAATAGACAAGATGTTACAAGCGTTGGTGAGAAAGTGGAAAAAAAAGGAACACTTAGGCAGTGTTGGTTAGAACACAAACAGGTGCAGCCGCTGTGGAAAACAGCATGGAGGTCTTCAAAAATGTTGAGGAAGTACCATAGAACAGAAGTAACATATGGTTCAGAAATTCCACTTCTGGATATATATCCAAAGGAAATGAAGTCACTATCTTAAAGAGATTATCTGCACCCTGTGCTCATTGGAACATTATCAACAATAGCCACGACATGGAAACAATCTTAGTGCTCACCAATGGATGAATGGATCAAGAAGATGTGATGTGTGTGTGTGTATATATATATATATACATACAATATAATATTATTCAGCCATAAAAAGGAAGGAAATCCTGCTATTTGAGACAACGGGGATGAACATAAATGAAATAAGTCAGGCAGAGAAGGACAAATACTGTATGATCTCGCTGATAACATGGAATCTGGAAAAAAAAAAAAAAAAGCCAAACTCATAGATACAGAGAACAGCTGGTGGTTTCAAGGCAGGGGGTGAGGGGAGAAATAGGTGAAGGAGGTCAAAAGTTACAAACTTCCAATTATAAAACAAGTCAGTCTTGGGGATATAATGTACAGCATGGTGACAATAGTTAATAATGCTGTATTACATATTTGAAAGTTGCTAAGTGGGGGGAGGCTCCAAAGTTGTAATCAAAAGAAATTTGATACAAATTTGTAATTATGTGTGATGATGGAGGGTAATTAAACTTCTTGTGGTGATTATCTCACTGCATTTCCATATGCTGATCACCATGTTGTAGACCAGACACTGATACAATATTATTTGTCAATTATATATCAATTTAAAAATATTTTAAAAAGGAAATCCCTCAACTGAGATATAACAGAGTTTTTATATTGTTAGACTATTTTACCATCTTTTAATTTTTAATTTAATAAAAACTTCAAAATTACTTATCAGTACTTTCATTAAAAAGAAAAAGAAAACCAAGTTGTTATTCTCCCGTGCCCACATTATAGCTTAGCAGGCAAAGCAATGACCTCAGGCCAAAATCATAAAAGCTTTCCATTAACTAATAATTGCTGGCATGCTTCCATTTAAATATATTTGCTTTGTTATCTCTGGTTGCTTTTCAAACTGTTAGGTCACTAAAGTCTGCTTTTGAGACAAAGACTATTCCTCCCCCATAAGTCAGGGGAAATATAAAAAATGAAATTAGTGATTAAGGACGTAAGTTAATTAATGCAATCAATTTGGCTTAATTATTTAAAGTCCAGTTCTTTTTTCTCCAGCACACCTGACAATACACTATCCCCCCAGCTACCTGAATTATACTGAGATCTGTAATTTTTCAATGATGCATTTATAGCTCTCATATACATGGAGAGAAGAGAAAGAATCTTAAAGGCAAGCCACACAAATTCATTACCTGCAGTCACACATACACCAAGTTTTGCATGCCACACTTTCCACCTCCATTATTTTATTTTATTTTTGAAGATTTTATTTACTTATTTGACAGAGAGAGAGAGATCACAAATAGGCAGAGAGGCAGGCAGAGAGAGAGGAGGAAGCAGGCCCCCTGCTGAACAAAGAGCCTGATGCGGGGCTCGATCCCAGGACCTTGGGATCATGACCTGAGCCGAAGGCAGAGGCTTTAACCCACTGAGCCACCCAGGTGCCCCCCCACCCGCCACTTACTTTAAAAGATGGGTTCTTTAACAACGAGAT
The DNA here is from genome assembly GCF_964662115.1 of Mustela nivalis. NCBI lineage: Eukaryota > Metazoa > Chordata > Mammalia > Carnivora > Mustelidae > Mustela > Mustela nivalis. The sequence goes on from NC_139025.1 coordinate 47,173,841, forward strand.
TTTTGTTCCAACTAAGCAATGTCAGGACGTCTTTTGGGACATATTTGCCTAATGAACAGTCACCTTTTAACCCTATACTCTCTGAACTTTGCGATCTTGTTTTTACCATTTTACTCATTTTTAAGTGTATAGCTCAATGATAGTAAGTATATTCACAGCATCCATCTCTAGAACTTTTTCATTGTCCTAAGCTGAAACTCTGTTGCCCTTAAACAATAACTCCCATGACTTCCCCCCTCTACCCCTGCACCGAGCAGCCAGTTTTCTATTTCCTGTCTACAAATTCAACCACTCTAGGTATCCCCCATAAGGAGAAGCCTAGGATTTTGTCTTTTCATGACTGACTTAATTCACTCAGCAGTGTGTCTTCAAGTTTCATCCATGTTGTTGCTGGTGTCAGAATTTCCTCCTTTTTAAAAAAATTTTTATTTATTTATTTGACAGACAGAGATCACAAATAGGCAGAGAAGCAGGCAGAAAGGGGGGCAGGGAAGCAATGCGGGGCTTGACCCCAGGACCCTGAGATCATGACCCGAGCCGAAGGCAGAGGCTTAACCCATTGAGCCACCCAAGTGCCCCTTCCTCCTTTTTTTAGACTGAATAATATTCCCCTGTACACAGGGGAATTTTTTTTATTCATCCATCTGTTGACAGACTCTCTGATGGCTTCTGCCTTCCAGCTTCCATATCGTTGCTATGAACATGAGTGTGCAGATACCAGTTGGAGCCTTGCCTTCACTTTTTTGAGAGCCGTGAAAGAATGCCAGGAGCGGCAATCTTGGGTCACGCAGTGAGTCTGGGTTTCATTTCGATGAGACACTGCTGGGTGGTTTTCACTGTGGCCGCATCATTTTACCCCCACAGTCCTGGACAAGGGGGAATCAATGCTTTTTAAACTCATAACTTCTGAATGCCTTTTGCAAAAGTCTTGTGCTCTCAAGACCTGCATTTGTCTATTGACTTATTTACAGAAATATTTAGAATAAAATACTTTGCAGCTGGTGGAGGCGCCCTGAATCTAGGGCAGGCAGGCTCCTCTATTGCTGGGGGTCTCTCGTTCTTCTGACTGACTACGGAGGGAGGTGGGTGTGGGCAGGTATCTCTCCCTCGCTCTGTAGCGGGAGGGGAAGATAAGCACTGATGGGCAAGCCCCGGTGACCCAACTGTCCTCAGTAACAGAGACCCAGTCTCTTCCAGAATTCTTCTTGGCAGATTTGTGACTGTGTTCTCCAAGGTTGTCTCCAAACAGCGCCACCCAGAGGAATTCTGTTTACAATTTACTTTATCTTTGATCATCTTGTTGGATTCTCCTCTGATTTCCTTTGTCTGGTCTTCTAATTAATTGAATCTCAAGCCTTTTCATATTTTTGCCGATACATGTCTGAGAATTCCTCTGGGTTTCCTTGGACCCGGATCGTTCACATCCTAGGTAGGAATTTGCTTTTGGATGGACTTCTAGCAAGTGATGGCCATTCGATGAGGATCTGTGAGTTTTAATTGTTGTGACCCTTGGCAAGACAAGAGAAGTTTTTAATACCTGAAATATGTGGACCTGACTTTTGTCACTTAGGGTTTGGAAGAGGTGGCGGAAGAGGAAGGGGTGACACAGAGGTTCATTCTCATGGGATGGAGAGCCTCTGGAGTGTCGCCGTCATAGTTCTGGGAACCGATGATGCCTGAGGGTTCTCCGTGGATCCTTCTCTAGCTTCCCTTATGCCTTCTGAAAGGTCCCTCTTCCAAACAGGGCTGTAGCAAGGACTGGGACTTAGAGTGATCATGTGTGTAAGCGTGTGTGTGTCTGTCCTCTGTCCTCGCTGACACTGCTGAGTTCCTCTGCCGGATCTCTTTCCTCACAGCCTCTAAGTGTGGAAGTGCTCGGACTTCAGATCTTAGAGCTCTTCTCTATTCTATCTACAGTCATTCCCTAGGGGATTTCTCCCCTTCCTTGCATTAAACAGATCATTATGCTAATAACTCCCCTTTTGTCCTATTCTTAAAACCCTGCATTTGTTTATCCAACTTCCAACTTGTTATCTCAAATTGGATATCTGAGAAGAATGCTGAATTCAAGGTAATGAAGACCAAACTCTTCATTTTTTCCACCCAAGTCAATTTTCACCGTTTTTCTTTCCTAGCACTGTAAATGCCCCCTTACCAGTAGCGCAGGCCAACGTTCTTTCATCTTGAGCTTTTCATTCTCAACCATACATCCAATCCAATCTGCAAATCCTGCCACTCTTGTGTCCTAATGTCTATCTTCACTGCCTCCCAAGCAGGCCCCTGCTTCCAGGCTTGCCCCTTCACAGGGTTCCCAAGATTGTCCATTCATCATATCACCTCTGTGCTCAGACCTTTTTTTTTTTTTTTTTCAAAGACTTTACTTATTTATTTGACAGAGAGAGAGATCACAAGTAGGCAGAGAGGCAGGTAGAAAGAGAGGAAGGGAAGCAGGCTCCATGCTGAGCAGAGAGCCCATTGCGGGACTTGATCCCAGAACCCTGAGATCATGACCTGAGCCGAAGGCAGTGGCTTAACCCACTGAGCCACCCAGGCGCTCTGTGCTCAGACCTTTAAGGGCTTCTCATTTTATTCCCAGAACCAAACTCAAAGTCTTTGTCATGACCTGAGCGCCCCAGAAGGCTCTACACGATCTGTCTCCGGCTGCCCCTTCCGTCTTATCTCATCCTGCTCTTGCCCCTCGTCCTCCACTGTATCTACACTGGACTTCAGACATTCTTCATACTCAGTACTCCTACCTCAAAATCTTAAACCTTGCTTTCCCCTACAGCTGGACTGCTCTTCTGTTTTGACATGGCTCATTCCCTCCCTGTATTCAGGTCTCTGCTCATCTACCATGTCCTCTGAGAGGCCTTGGCTCATGACCTTATGTGGAAAGTCACCCTGAACCCCCAACAATATGGTGGGTTGTACCATATGAAATGGCCATCTTTGTAGGTCAAAAATGGTAGAATAGTGTCAATTTCCATTGGCTCAACACACACACACACACACATAACATTATCATACTTACCTGTCATCCTTTAAGTATTTATGGTTTTATTGCTTATTTTTTGGCTTATTTGTCTCTTCCCTGGGAGGAAAATATCTTGAAGGCAGTGACCTAGAGAGCTCATTTCGAGACGGCACCTGTAACAAAGGGACATGGACTGATCACCATCTGCTGTACACCTCTCCTATCTTTGGCCGAACACTTTGGTAAATTAAGCTCAGTAGACTACTCTCTGTGCAGACATACTGGCATTTCTGGAGGCCGATCTCTTTCACTCCTTGCCAAGAGCCTTACTCTTCCATCCCCAGATTTCCATTTTTGAGATCCGGTCACCCCTCATATACTATTTTCTCTTTCAGATCATCTGGCTATGGGATCAGACTGCCCTTTCCTCTGAACTTCTGAGAGCTGTGTGCTGACTTTAGGATCCATATCAAAGCCTCCCCGAATGGTTTTTCTTGGACATTTTAACCCCCCATGTGAAAGATTCCCAGCCCCCCAGCTTCCTACACTTCTGCTTCAGTAATCAGTTTTTAGTTCTTCCTCCAAGGTCAGAATTAAATCTAGGAGGAAAGTTCCTTGTGTTTCTTTCTCTTCCTCTGCAAAATGAAATTATCAGCAAGACAAGGTCAAAAGTATACTGTATGTTCTGCTTTTAGAGAAATGAGATTTCCAGTTGAAACTCAGAGGGCTGGTAAGTTCCCATTATTGCTATGACTTGCAAATGTGTCAATTCTGTGATCTTTTTAGGAATATATTAATCAGAGCTCAGTTTTTTATTTATCTGAGGCTTTATATTCACTTATGTTATGCTAGGTGCTTTCCAAACCATTAACAGTGGATGGAACCTTCCACCACCAATATGACAATGTTTTAGACGTTCCCCAAGGAATGCACCCAAAGACTGTAACTTGAGTTCCTAATGATACTTGATTCAAAGTGGTTTTTGAATGACACTGTTAATAAAAAAAAAATTTTATGATATTTGTTGAAGGTGGTGAGACAGACTGTATCAAGGACCGTTATGAATGTATGGGGAGCACTGCAACGGGATTTCATGGTGGGAGAGAGAGACGGGACTCAACTCAGAATACAGGATGGGCAAGTGGGAAGCATGGTGAGGGTCAGTAGATAGAGAATTACTGAGAGGAAGATGTGGGGTAAGGGGGATTGGTCTGGCTAAACTGACCAAACTGAATTCCTGCTGAAGACAAATCAGGGTGACCAGACATCACCTGGGGGGTGCCGGAGGATGGGCAGCCAGATCAGATACCGAGGGTGGAAGGTTCTGGTTAAACTGAGTTAGTGGGGTGCTTGACAAAAGTAGATTTTTATAATGTGGTGCATGGATGGGTCTAGCAGAAGAATTTAGGAGGTTGAGTAGATCAGTGCCTCTTTGCCTCAGGTAGCAACAGGGAGTGAGAGGGAACAGCACCTAGAGGGGATCAAGGTTCTGGATTTGAGTCAAACATACTTGGTTTTGAATCCTAATGCTCTGTGTATTAGGAAAACAGAAACCAAGCCCGTAACTTTAACAGAAAAGGATTTAACCAGAAGAATTGGTTAAATGGATAGTGGAGATGGAGTATTAAAAAAAATACAACGAGGTCACGGAGGCACAGAGGGATGGTGACTTTAGGAGGCAGCAACTGCTGCAGGGCTAGTGGGGCAGAGAGAAAAGGACGAGGGTATTAGAACCTCAATGCTCGGAGCAGAGCCCTTTATAACTGGGACCCAGAGCTCTGGGTTGACTGACACTGGCATTTCTGAGGGGCCCGTCTGAGGATGTGGGAAGTCGTGAAAACCACAACAGGCGAGATGCTGACCCTACTGGGAAGCCAACGGGAGGCAGCAGTCCCTTCTCCTTTGCCCAGCCCGACCGTCTCCTGCTGGCCTGCCAACGAGGAGCCAGTGACAAAGCAGAAATGCCGCTTGCAGAGTCTGGCCTCAGCATCACAGAGAAGATGGGTTCTGAAGCAGAAAAAAAATCGCTTCCTAACCAGTCCAATGGCCTTACAGGCAGGACAGAAGCTCTCTGAGCCTCAATTCCTCTCCCTCGATCCTGCAGCCAGAGAGTGACAAAGGAAGGGAGAAAGAAAAAAAATGGAAAAAGGGAAGAAGAAAGATGAGAGAAGGGGTAGGAGGGATGGAAGGAAAGTGAGACGCACCCTGGGCTTGCATGGCTACATCTAGAGGGAGACTCCCCCCCCACGGAGGGGAGGGCTGAGGCTCTGTGGACCATCCCTGGTCCCCCCGGGGGAGACTTTTCCCCTTCGGAACAGATTACATGCTCCATGTACTTTTAATGACTCCTGGGTGTTGCTATGATTTCTGAAAAATCAAGGGAACCACTAAGAGTGGCTGGAGGTATGGGGTCATTTTCTAAGAAGTGAAGGCTCAGTGGCTTCGCAAAGGGTGGCAGCAGGAGGTCGTAATGAGTGAGACCACAAATTAATCCTGTCTTGTTTCTCCTTTAACTGTTTTTTTTTTTCCCCTTGTCTTTGGCGGGCGCTAGCAGCTGTTCCGACTGTGTAATTAAGTCATTTCTGAAAGAGCTGAGCAGCTGGGTCAGTACTGTATGTTCCAGTGATCATTGGCTGTCGGGCTGAAGCTTAAATTAATATTCTGAACAGTTATTGAATTTATGCTGCCCCATCTTCATGGAAACCAGCGACGGGAACGATACCGCTATTCAGGCTTCTACTTTCATCAACAAATTCAAGGAGGGATAAAATCCAGAGCCAGCCTGCTCTCTCCAGCCATAGTTCTTAGACTAGCTGTTGATGTGCAAAGTAGATAAGCCCAAATTGAGTCTGAGGAATTGGAAATGCAACTGTTGGCGGAGGCTGGACGGAGAGGCACTGCCCGGCCACATGGAGGTGTCTTTCTTGCCTTCCAGCCTCGTTTCCTTCCTGGAGAATAAACACAGATTCCCTATAATGCAAAAGGGTTACTTTTGGGAGGTGCAAATTGAAATTTGCTGGCTGTATAAACTTATGAAATTAGCTTCGCTGGTGGAAGAAATCTTAATTAAGGAACTGCTCTGAAATAAGGGAGAATAATATTTTTCAATATGTTCACCTTGGCACCAGCCACCGTCACTTTAATGATCTAATTTCTATTTTTCTTATTTAATGGATGACATTAGATTAGCTTTCCCAACAGTTTCATTTTCAAGTTAATGAAGTCAAAAGCTAAGTACATATAGTAGATCATTAGGGTTTCTGCCTAGAACCACCAAGATCCCATGGTCCTGGGTTCTGCTCTTTTGTGACAAGATAAGATTTATCAGAAAAATCAGTCCCACTTTTCATACTAAATGGCTGTGTCCTGTGTATGGGGAGATCATTGAACTATCAGAATTACAGAGGAAGCAGCGTCTCCTCCATGTCTGTAAATTTGCTCCAGTATTGGTTTTTCTGTGACTTTTCATACAAAGAATCGGACAAAAAGAAGAGATTTAATGTATGAAAATCAAAATTTGGGAATTTAAAAATTGATGTGTAGTAACCCAATTATATCAAGTGGTGGGGGACAGGGTTTTAAACATTTATTGAAGGTAGTAACAGGAGTAAAATTTAACTTCTTATAAAATCTTTTTTGTTTGTTGGTTTGAAGGTGAGGCTATACTCACCTTCTCTTCCATCAGTCTTCTTAAGGAAAGAGCACAGGATTTGGGGTCAAAGACCTTAGTTTGCTCATCTGCCATTTCCAGTCAAGATGGAGTAACAGGGAAGAGATTTATAATTCTCACCTAAAACCACTGACAGAAAGAAAGAGAAAAACAATGGTTTTCAAAAATATGGATATTAGAGGGCACCTAGGTGGCTCAGTGGGTTGGGCCACTGCCTTCGGCTCAGGTCATGATCTCAGGGCCCTGGGATTGAGTCCCGCATCAGGCTCTCTGCTCAGCGGGAAGCCTGCTGAGACATGATTTTTATATTTTATTTTTATTTTTTAAAATTTTATTTATTTATTTGACAGACAGAGATCACAAGTAGACAGAAGCAGGCACAGAGAGAGGAGGAAGCAGACTCCCCGCTGAGCAGATAGCCCGATGCAGGGCTTGATCCCAGGACCCTGAGATCATGACCTGAGCCAAAGGCAGAGGCTTTAACCCACTGAGCCACCCAGGCACCCCTCTGAGACATGTTTTTTTAAAAATGAGGTGAATCTTACAATCTGTGTAAAGTCAATGCAATCCTAAACAAAATCTCAGAAGCCTTTTCTGTAGAAATTGAAAAGCTGCTTCTGAAATTCACATGGAAATGCAAACAAACAAAACAACAACAAAAAAAAACACAACAAGAATATTCAAAACAAGTTTGAAAATGAAGAGCAAATTTGGAGGGCTTATACTACCTAATTTCAAGACTCATCATAAAGCTATAGTAATCAGACAGTCTGGTATTGACAGAAAGATAAATAGCGGAAAAGAACAGAGATTCTAGAAATAGAGTTACATATATCTGGCCAATTGATATTCAAAAAAGATGCAAAGAAAATCCAATGGAGAAAGGACAAATTTTTCAATAAATGGTGCAGGAACGACTGGATATCCATTTGCAAACAAACAAATAAGAAATTTGGTACACTCTCACATCATGCAAAAATCAGCCAAAATGGATCAGAGACCAAAAGTAAAACCCCAATCACAGAACTTCTAGGACACATAGAAAAAAATCTCTGAGACATAGGGTTAGGCAAAGACATCTTAGATACAGCACCCAAACCATGATCTATAAAAGACAAATTTTATAAATTCGACCTCATCAAAATTTAAAACATCCACTGTTCAAAAGACATTAATAGAAGGAAAAGACAATCTACAGAATGAGAAAAGTATTTGAAAAAATCGCCTATCTGATAAATACTCATGTCCAAAATAAATAAAGAACTCCTAAAACTCAAAAAGCAAACAACCCAATTTTTAAAAATGGGCAAAAGGTGCTCAAAGTGTAACACGCTAGATTGTGGTAGGTCTTGAGGACCAAGCTCCTGGACCTAGTTCAGTACTCTTTTTCCACAGTAATCTCTGCTGCTGGTTCCCTTGGCTAGACTGTGGCAGAGAGGCAATTAGATACTGGGTGTCTTAGCTCTCAGTGCTCTTGCCACGGTGCAAGGTAATTTTTTTAAAAACCACCATGAATTGGAATTAACTTATTAATTAGGGAAAAGGACACCTAGAGATAAAATCATACTAGCTGCAGGAAAAAATCCCTGTGGGCTGTACTCCCATGCCATGCATTCCCAGTTCAATCCCCAGTGTCTCTCTAGAGATGCATCCTCGGATTGCTACTGCCCCTGAACCAGAAGCCTGTTTAGAGCTTTACAGCAGGTAACTCCGGGGCTGGACTGGGAAGGCCTCCCTGGTGCATAACCGCTGTCATGGCGCCCTTCCACCACAAGATGGCACACAACTCTCTTCTTTTGGGAGGGAAGTCTGCGCCGCAGCCAAGTCTGAAACGACGCATATTTCAAATCAGTGGAAGATGCATTTATTTTTAAAACTGACTTTCTTTTTTTAAAAAATAATTTATTTATTTATTTGACAGAGTGAGAGACAGCGAGAGAGGGAGCACAGCAGGGAGAGTGGGGGAGGGAGAAACAGGCTTCCCGCAGAGCAGGGAGCCTGATGTGGGACTCGATTCCAGGACCCTGGGATCACAACCTGAGCCCAAGGCAGACACTCAACAACTGAGCCACCCAGGTGCCCCGCACTTATTTTTAAAAGTTGCCCCCTTCACTCTGAAAAATGGCTGGGACAAAACGACGAGCACAGAAGGAGATTCTGCTTGCCGGAGAGGTGATGGGAGAAAGGAGGCTGCGACTGAGGGTCTCCTCAAGACTTGACCTTCACGTTCCTGAATTCCTCTTCTACTTCCCATAGAGACCTGTGTTCCTGATCTCTTTTCCCATAATGACGAGGACACATGTTTCACGCTTCTCTCCGTGTTCTCTGCTGCTGACCATCCACTTCGGACATTACTTGCTGCTGTTGGGATGCCAGTCCAGGCACAGAGAGTCGATGTTATTCTGTGTCTCACCTGGAATACAACCAGGCCTGGGTGGCAGCCCTGCCCCTCCTCCAAGCTGCAGCTCCACACAGCCCCCTGCTGACAGGACCACCATCTTCCTTCCAGATCCCTCCTCCTCACTGAGATCCATCAGCTGGCAAAAGGCATATTATGGAGCCGAAAGTCATTTGTAATGCCTCCGGAAGAGCTCATACATCTCACTCAAAGAGAGGAGAGATCCTAAAGTAAGAGAAGCCTGGCACTTCAATCCCATGTCATCATTATTCCTAGGAAGTCTTGAGGAAATGTGGTTCAGACAAATCATTGCAATTTAAACCCAAGCGGGTGGGAAGGGCGAGTTTGAGATGCTCTCCAAAGGCTGAGTGGAAGTTAGCTAGTTCTAGGTGGGCAGAGGTTTGGGGTTGGCAGGAGGGAAAATGTTCTCCACAGACACGACCACATGCAGGCCTGAGGTGAGGAACAGCAGACACAAGCAGTGTGCCCAGGTTGTTCTGTGGTACTAGAGACTGAAATGCAGAGAGTCACTGAGGAAGCCGCCCCGTGACAGGTGGATGCTAGACACAAGGGCCCGATGTTCCCTAGTCAACGGCTGGGCCTCTGGCTCTGAGGGATGGACTGAACCCCTGACGAGTTTGACGAAGACGGTGTATGATTTAAATAAATCATTCTATCCCTGAGGTGAAGGACAGATTAAGGAAAGATATTCCTGAATTCTGGGAAAGTGGTTGGGAAGCCATTGTGTTAATTCAGGCGGGAGAGGATGTGGGCTGAGCCTGGTCGGTGGTGAAAGCGTAAAGAGGAGCACCGACTGAGAAGGCTCCTGCAGGAGACTCCGTCAACCAACTGCACATGAGGCATCAGGGCGACTCCTAAGTGTCTGGCTTACAAGAGTAAGGAGCTGTGGCTTCAGGAGGAAAAGCTGATTTGGAAGGAAGGGGACAAAATAGGATTTGGGTTTGTTGAGTCTAGAGTGCTCAGGGGACATCGAGCTGGAGATGACCAGTGGGCAGGTAGTGATAGCCGAAACCTGGTCAAGGGCCTAGAGCAGCGGTATTTACTGGGAGATGGCAACAGAGAAGTGTGGTTAAAACCAGGACGGAGGGTGAGACGGTCCTGGAATCGAGTGAAGAGGAAGGAAAGCAGTGGGTTACAGCCGATTCCTTTTAACATTGACAGTGAAGGGATAAGAAGCAGACGAGAAGTTAACGGAAAGAGAAATCCATCCAGGAGACAGCAAGGGAATGGCAGAGAGGTGTAAGTCGAAGCAGGAAAGGGCTTTGACTCCAAATGATTAGTAGGAAGGAGTCCATGGTTTCAGTGCAGCCGAGAGGCCCAGCAAGATTGGGACTGTGGCCTCTCCACACTGCTTGGTGGCAGGGAGGTTGCAGAAGGCTGAGGGGCTGGACTGGAGAGCCAAGGGAAGCTGAGAAAGTGAAGACAAAGAGAGAAGATAGCATTTTGGGTGGCACCGGCTGAGAAAGGGAAAGAGAGGAGGGAGATGGGGTGGTGACTGTGGGGTGAGCAGCTGGCCGGGCTGAACCGAATATAGGAAAAGAACCTTCTGTTATTCGCTTGATTTTAAAGTATGTGCATTTTTTAATTTTTTACTTTTTATTTTAAAATCATTATAGATTCCCAGGAAGTTGCAAAAACAGGGCAGAGAAGCTCTAGGTACCCACCACCCAGATTCACCCACAAGGAACATCTTAGGTTGCGGAAGTTGAGAGTCTCCAAACCAGGAAATTGACATTGACATTGACAAGTAGACCTTATTCAAATGATAACAGTTTTTACAGGCACTTAGTGTGTCTGACTAGTTCTGTGCAACTTCATCATCGGCCTGGGTTTGTGTCACCCCCACCATCGAATACAGAACTGTTCCGTCACCACAAAGAACTCCATCATGGTACCCCAACCCCAGAGACCACGAATCATTATAACTGTCATTTTGAAAATATGATAGAAATGGCACCATAGAGTATATAACATTTAGAGATCAGCTTTTGTTCACTCAGCCTAACGTCCTAGAGACCATCAGTGTTGTTGTAAATATCAAGAGTTTGTTTTTAATTACTGGATAGTATCCCATTAGATGGAAATACCACTCAGTTCAGCCATTCACTTCTTTGAAAGACATCTGTGTTGTTTTCAGTTTGGGCCTCTTACACAGAAAGGTGCTGTGGACATTGTGTGGTAGTAGGGCAGAGGTTTGGGGGATGTTCATTTACATTTCTCTGGCATATTTGCCATTTTTGTATCATATGGTAAGTGTATGTCTACTTTTATAAGAAACTACCAATTGCTTTCCAGAAGAGTGTACCATTTTGCATTCCCACTAGCAATTTTTGAGCGATCCAATTGTTCCATATCCTCACCAGCATTTGGTATTGTCTGTATTTTTTATTTTAGCATTTCTAATGGGTACAAGACATAGGGTGCTTTTATTGTGTTGTGTTGTATTTGTTTGCAGGTTTGCTACCAAAAGGTGAGCCTCTGACAAGTTCATGGGCTGAAGGGAAGGAATGAGCAGAGATAAGGAATTGAGGGTCTAGGAGAAAGGAGATGAGTGAACGTGGTCTAGAGGAGAAGGAAGGAAGATGGGAGTGGAATGAACTTTGGCAGCAAGATGTGTGCCTTATTCTCTGACCCTGGAGGAAAGAATGTCAGGATGGCTAAAAGTGGGTAGGGAGAAGCTGTAAGTGAGAGTTTAAGAAGTTGACTCTAAGCAACACAGCAGCAGAAGCAAGATGAGAAGTGGAAGGCCCTGGAGATCATTATCACCTGGGGAAGAGCCTGGGCACTGGATGCTGGTACCAGGGCTGCCCAACCCCCTCACCAGCTACGTGACCTGGGGCACGCTATCTGATCCCCCCAAATACTCCATGTCCTCATTTATAAAATGGGGATGATAATAGGCCCTCCTTCCTAGGGTTATCGTGAGACTCGTGTAAGGTTCTATGCATGCTGTGAATGGAGAGTGGCAGTGAAGATGGTCACACAGCAAATCAAAGAATTAAATATGCCAGGGAAATTCATGGTCCAACTAGTTGGATAATTTTTGGTGTATATGTCTTTCTACTACCTCCCACAAGGCTGAAAATAACTTGAGCGTACTTTTCTTTGTCTTCCTAGCATCAAGTGCCATGCCTTCTTCCTAGAGGGCTCTCAGTAAAATTTGTGAAATTGACTGAATAAATGAGTTGCAGTCAACCGGAAAACAGCTCAGACTCCTTGACCCTCAGGCTGCCCTCCCCTGCAGCACACTATCCCTGGGTGGAGGGGGACGAGGTGAGAGGCTCTCACGTCTGTGCTTGCTAGCCTGCTACACCAATCTTTCTCTGGGACCACCAGATGAAAGAATAATGATTCCTCGAATTGGGCTCTATAATTCAGTTCTGAAAATGCAAAAGCATATTACTTAGGATTAAAGTCAAGTGATCTATTTCTGTTGGTTACAACTTACGGAGAATTTAAAAAGGAAAAGCAGAGGGGTGCCTGGGTGGCTCACTCCATTAAGTGTCTGCCTTGGGCTCAACTCATGATTCTGGGGTGATGGGTTCAAGCCCCACGTCGCTTCGGGTTCCCTACTTAGCGCCGGGGTGGGGAGGGGGCTGCTTCTCCCTCTGCCCCTCCCTCTGCCCCACCCTACCTCCTGCTCTCTCTCTCTTTCAAATAAATAAATAAATAAAATCTTAAAAAAAAAAAAAAAGGAAAAGGAGAGAAAGATTGTCAGAGAGATTTCTTTGAATTACCTGTTTTTAGGACCGTCTCGCCTTCTGAAAAGGACCAAACTTCAGCTAGTTCAACAGTGCAGAGTCAGAGGGCTTAGTAGGCGGCTGGGAGCCGGAGAAGGCAGAGTTGGGGGGTGGCGGAGGGGTAGTGGGGCCAGCTGGCTGGTCCTCAGTGGGTTCAGGTGCGCAGTGTGGGGGAGGGGCTCAGACCAGCCAGGCTCACCAGGGAAGGGCAGCGGCCAGAAGAGCGGCGGCCACAGCACACCTGTGTCTGGTCGCATTTTTTAAACCTTGGTCTTCGCCCCAACCTTTAAAAAAATGATTGTAAAAACACCCAGCTTCCGGTCCATGTCTTCTCTCTCTCTCCTCCATCGCTCGGATAAGATATGGGGCTAACTAACAAGGGGCCTGCAGACGTTCCAGGGGCAGCGGCTCCAGCAAGATGAGTGAGCCACCGAGGCAACACAGGAATTTGGAAAATCCGTGAACTGCATACCACCCCCCGCCCCCGCCTCAAATCCTTCCAGTCTTGGCAATTGCGCCCCCGCAAGCACAGGTGGAGTGTAACTTTTTCCCCCCTGAACCTCCAGGAGCCCCAAGCCCTGGGTCCTTCCTGCCGAGCCACTCGCTCTAACCGCCAGGGGGCAGGCTGCGGCCAAGAACGCGCTGGGACACCCCGAGGCTGAGCTCGGGGCCCCGCTCTCCCTCCCGCTCCGCCCCGCCAGCCGGGCGGACAGCGCCCCCAGACTCAGCCCAGCGCGTCCCGCACTGGCCTGTGGGATTCCTTCCCCATTTGTCACAGAGGCTGCCCGGGAGTTGAATTAGGCCCGCGAGGGAATCATTCCTGCATATCCATTTGAGTTTGGGAACCACGCACCTAAGAATTACGTGGGGGTGGGGGGAGACAGCGCTTATTCCGGGTCCTGATTCTGGAGGCTGACTCTGGGTGGGGGGTTTGGGCCCAAGAATCTGCATTGTATGCAACCTTTTTGAGGGTTCTGAGACAGGTGGTGCAGGAACACACTTTGACTAGACAGTGCCTTAAGCGGTTCAAACCAGGACAATCCATTCATGCAGGGATTTGGCTTTGTGTCTAGCCCAGGACTTAAGCAGGTCGATGGGATGAGGCGTCAGATGCGTGGTCTCCCGCCACGTGAAAGAACGCCCAAGACCGGGCTGAAGGAGGCTGAGGATGAAGGGAAATTCTTACTACTGGTCCCAGATGAATACTGCTGCTCGCCCAGCCCTGTCCTGATGTCCTTCACGCCCTCTGTTCCTTCTGACCATTTCTGGGCACTGGTTTCCTTATGTCATCCTCTTCGATGTGCCTTCCTCCTCCTCATTGCTCAGAAAAAGCATCCTGGATTAGAGGCCGCTAAACCCTCTGCTCAGGATAATGCTTGCTGTCCTTCATTGGTGCTAAGACACAATCTACCACATGAGCCTCTTGATGGACTAACAGCTCTTCAGGGAGAAGTGGGAGTGAGATAGGGCATCAGATATGATCATCGGTCCAGTCCCCGACCAATACAAAATGTGTTTGAGAATTGAGGAAGGTTTCTTCTTCTCATGATCGAATGTTACTTTATTCGTTCAACTCAAATTCATAGAGAACCTTGGGGAGGGGTGAGTGAGGTTTCTAATGTCACCCTCACGGTGTTGCTACCATGGTGTAGGAGGCAAGAGATGAGAGCATAATAAGTGAATCAGTGAATCACAAGTTGGAGATTGTGACCAGTGCTAGGAAAGAAAGAAATAGGGTGATATAGCAGAGACGCAACGGAGGGGCCAATTTCAGTTGGGTGTTCAGGGACGAACTTTCTGAGGACGGGTCACAGAAATGTGGTTGGAAAGAAGAGAAGGACCTAAAGTGGAACATTCCAGGTAGAGAGTGCTTTCTTGTAGTTTCAACCAAGTCCACCAGGTGCCTTGGCCCATGGTGGTGAAACTTGCTCTCATTGCTTAACTCAGCGTTTTCCGGAACACCCTTTTTGAGTCACGTGATACTACTTGGTGAGGATGCGGGTGTGAACGAGAATGCCGTGGCTTCTTCCCTCCTAAAGTTTATAACCTGGTGCAATTCTTAATGATAAAGCTCTGCTGAGGCTCAGTTCCTAAGTTTGCCATTAATCTTCGTTATAGAAGATTTATTTTAGATTTTGGTTTAGTGTGGCCCTGCTGGGGAGGCCTTTGTGACTGCAAATACCAAAATCCAATGGGGAAATCATCCCCGGGGATTGGGGGTGGGGGTTGTCCCAAAAACCTGAATGGGATGTCTGGTGGCACAGATAAAAAAAAAAAGTCCAGCCATCACAGCCTGCCCATTTTGAGGGGGGGCGGGGGGGCTTTTCTTGACTCTCTAGCCTTCCCTTCATAACCATCGCATCTCACCAGTTCTGGGTAAGAAGACAGATTGGGTTCCCAAAGCAGAGCAGGAATCTTTCATCACTGAATCCCGCCAGTTCCGGCACTTGCATTTGGGGCGTCATCTATTGGTGTTGAGCAGAAGCGCAACGGCTGGGGCGGCCCCCACTTCCCAGACCTTGGAGGCTGTCAAAGGGGGGAGAACGATTTGTGCTTGAACCTCTCAGTGGCCTTTCTGAATTTCTCACCGAAGATAAACAATGCTCTAGAAGTGGCAACAATCTATAGGAGCTCTTTGCTCCCACCCTTCCCAGGAAGCCTCTGCTTCTCCTATAGCATGAATTTGCAACTGCCAGATGCTGTCAACCCTCCCTGGCAAAAAGAGTTTTCCCCTGGGTTTCAGAAAGATCCTACTGCATCTGAATTGCTACTGAAGAAGGAAGAAGAGAAAGCTGAAGTAAGAGAGGACTTCCCTGGGGCCCCAGGCAGGAGTGGTCTGGAATGGTTTGGAAGCAGCAGAGCAGGGCCTCTAGGGGACGATAGAGGAATGAGTGGGCACTGCAGAATCCTGAGCCTCCCCTCTACAGGTTCTGATGGGCTGGTGGCTTTTTTGGCCTGGAAATAAATCTGTCTTTTAAAAAAAAGCTTCTTTGGAGCTTCTGAGACTTATTCAGGTTTGTGGACACTTGACCGAGGGCATAGACCCATCAACAGTCTTCTACTTACAGTCATCTCCCATGCTGACATCCTCTGTGTCTCCACCCACTCCCTCTGCATGCAAGGCCTCAGGTTCGTTTTCTGCCCCACTTTTTGTCTTAGCCCCTGGAGGCCGGGGGCTGAAACCTGAGTCAGCCCCAATCCCATGCCAGGTGGAGCAATTGACTTGAGCCATTTCAATAAAGGCTTTAAGTTACCAGACACCCATCTGCTGGCTGTTCTCTCCAAGGAAACAGGAGCCAGATCGCTTTCACTGGGCATCGACCCCACATGTCCCAATGTGCAGGGAGAAAGGGAGATTCATCCCGGCCTTCTGGTGCTTTCACTACAAACAACTCCCATGTGGTTGCCTGAAGTCTTCTTCATTAATAGCCCAACACCTCCCAGAATAGCCTGCAGGCGTTGTCAGAAAGAGTTCAAGCCCAGAGGAACAGCCTCCCTCTTCCCTTCCACCTCTTGGGTTGGTGCCCACATTGTGTTCTGTTCATTGGAGATCAACTTAACAGCCCACTCCTCAAAACAAAGCCTGACTCCCCACCCTTCTTGCTTGTATGTGCTGATCCTTTTCTCTTTATGGTCTCTGGGAACCCAGGGTTCTTTGCTAGTGACTGAAATCAGTTTTATTTTCTTAAAAAGAATTTTTAAAGTAATAGATCTATAAAGCCTCTAACAAAAAAGAGCAGTTTCCTCTTCCCTCCCCAGACGCTAACACTTTGAGTTCTTGAGGTGGTTCTAGAAGAAAAGTATTTGCCTCCATATTTTCAAGTAACATTCTTGTAATACTGGTATACTGTTTTGTTTTTTTTTTTTTTTCAATTTAGGATATTATCTGTCAGCTTCCTATTATGGAAGATAAGATACCACTTAGTATACCCAGTCACTCTCCCTCTTCTAAGACTAGAGGTTCTCTGGACCTAAGAGAGCTTAAAAAGAAAGTCTTTTAAATATTGAAAGAGAAGTGCTCTTCAGTACTATACCCAGCAAAGATCTCTTTCGAAAACAAAAATGAAATAAAAACTTTTTTTTAAGGCTTGGCAATAATTTTATTTTTAGATTTATGGACATCAGAATATTCCTGTGGCAGAAATAAAATTTAACAGATAACCATACATACCTATGTTTCAACATGTAAATTATACATTTGCATTTCTTCCCAAAACTTGGTTTCAGCATCAGAACTGAAATAAAAATTTTTTAAAAAGATTTTATTTATTTATTTGACAGACAGAGATCACAAGCAGGCAGAGAGGGAGGCAGAGAGAGAGAGAGAGAGAGAGAGGGAAGCAGGCTTCCTGCGGAGCAGGGAACCCGATGCGGGGCTCGATCCCAGGACCCTGAGATCATGACCCGAGCCAAAGGCAGCAGCCTAAACCACTGAGCCACCCAGGTGCCCCTGAAATAAAAATTTTTGTAGGCTTACAAAAGCTGAAAGAATTCAACACCAATAGATGTGTATAAGAAATGTCAATGGAAATCTTTCAGGCAAAAAGAAAATGCCAGATGAAAAAATTTATTTGCACAAAAAATGAAGAGTACCAGAAGTGGGAAATATGTGGGTAAATATAAAACACATTTTTTTTTCATATTTTAAGTCTCCTTTTAAAAATAACTGACCATTTAAAGCAAAAATAAAAACAATGCTTTGAAGTTTATAACATATGTAAAAAGTCAAATGTGCCACAACTGCAAAGGACCAGGAAAAGGAAGCAAGTATTCTGTTGTAAGTTTCTTATACTATATTTGAAGTGGTATAATATTATTTGCAGGTGGATTATGAGAGTCTAAGATGTATACTATAAACTTTAAAGCAACCACTACAAAACAAAACAAGAAGCATTAGAGAGAAAATGAAATAAAAATTTTTAAGGCCAAAGAAGGCAAAGAGGAACAAAGGAACAAAGAAGAGAACAAGTAAAAACAAATAGAATGTTGGTACATTTAAACCCAATCATACCAATAACCAATTAAATGTAGAATTCACTGAAGACATTTATTTACAAGGGATAGGCCATAACTTTTTAAAATACAGACACGATAAGGACATTTTTTTCCAGAGACAAAAAAACCCCATAGAATTCCTGTTATTAATGAGAGTGATGAAGGTTAGCAAGATGGCAGAGGAGTAGGAGACTAAATTTCATCTAGTCCCAGGAATTCAGCTAGATAGTTCTCAAACCACTCTGAACACCCATGAACTCAACAAGCGATTGAAGAAAAGAATAGCAGCAACTCTATGAATGGAAAAGTGACTGACCACTTTCTAGAATTTCCAGGTCTCTTCTGATTTGTTTAGTGTATTTTTTTCTGGAGTCATTGCTACCCTTTCAGCAGTTTGTTCTCTCGTCCATCTATTCTTCTTTGGACAAAATGACAAAACAGAAAAACTCATCTCAAAAACAAAAGAACAAGAGGCAGTACCAACTACCAGGGACTTAATCAATATGGACATTAGTAAGATGTTGGAACCAGAGTTCAGAATAACAATTATAAAGATACTAGCTGGGCTTGAAAAAAGCATAGGAAATACCAGATAATCCTTTTCTGGAGAAATAAAGTCTAACCAAGTAAATATCAAAAAGGCTATTAATGAGGTTCAATAAAAAATGGAGGCTCTAACTACTAGGATAAATGAGGCAGAAGAGAGAATTAGTGATATAGAAGACCACATGACAGTGAATAAGAAGTTGAGAAAAAGAGAGACAAATAACTACTGGATCATGAGGGGAGAATTTGAGAGATAAATAACACCATAAGATAAAACAATATTAGAATAACTTGGATCCCAGAAGAAGAAGAAAGAGAGAGGGGCAGAAGATATATTGGAACAAATTATAATGGGGAACTTCCTAATTTGGGAAAGAAAACAGCCATTGAGATCCAGGAGGCACAGAGAACACACCTCAAAATCAATAAAATAGGTCAATACCCCAACATCCAATAGTAAAAGTTACAAATCTCAGAGACAAAGAGAAAATCCTGAAGGCAGCATGGTAAAAGAGATCTATAACTCATAATGGGAGAAACATTAGACTGGCAGCAGACGACCTATTCACAGAGACCTGGCAGGCCAGAAAGGATAGGCATGATATATTCAGAACACTAAATGAGAAAAATATGCAGCCAAGAATACTATATCCAGCTATTGAAAATAGAAGGTGAGATAAAAAGCTTCCAGGACAAATAGAAATTAAAAGAATTTGCAAATACCAAACTAGCCCTATAGGAAATATTGAAAGGGGTCCTCTAAACAAAGAGAGAGTCTAAAAGTAACATAGACCAGAAAGGAACAGAAACAATATACAGTAACAGTTACCTTACAGACAATACAATGGAACTAAATTCATATCTTTCAATAGTTACCTGGAATGTAAATGGGCTTAAATGCCCCCAATCAAAAGACACAGGGTATCATACTGGATAAAAAAACGAGACCCATCAATATACTGTCTGCAAAAGACTCATTTTAGACGCAAAGACACCTCCAGATTTAAAGTGAGTGGGTGGAAAAAAATTTACCATGCTAATGGAAATCAAAAGAAAGCTGGCGTGGCAATCCTAATATCAAACAAATTAGATTTTAAACCAAAGACTATAGTAAGAGATGATGAAGAACATTACATCATAAAGAGTGTCTAACAAGAAGATCTAAAAATTTTAAATATCTATGCCCCTAACATGGGAGCAGCCAATTATATAAAACAATTAATAACAAAACCAAAGAAACACATTGACAATAATGCAATAATAGTAGGGGGCTTTAACACCCCCCTTACTAAAATGGACAGTTCATCTAAGCAAAAGATCAACAAGCAAATAAAGGCTTTAAATGACACACTGGACCAAATGGACATCACAGATATATTCAGAACATTCCATCCCAAAGCAACAGAATACACATTCTTCTCTAGTGCAAATGGAATATTCTCCAGGATAGATGACATCCTGGGTCCCAAATTAGGTCTCAATCAGTATCAAAAGATTGGGACCATTCCCTGTATATATTTAGACCACAATGCTTTGAAACTCGAACTCAACCACAAGAGGAAAGTTGGAAAGAACTCAAATACATGGAGGCTAAAGAGCATCCTATTAAAGAATGAATGGGTCAACCAGGAAATTAAAGAAGAATTTTAAAACTTCATGGGAACAAATGAAAATGAAAACAACTGTTCAAAATCTTTGGGGCAGAGCAAAGGTGGTCCTGAGAGGAAAGTATATAGCAATACAAGCCTTTCTCAAAAAACAAGAAAGGTCTCAAGGGCCTAAAAGAGTTGGAGAAAGAACAGCAAATAAAGCCTAACTACAGTAGGAGAAGAGAAATAATAAAGATTGGAGCAGAAAACCAATGAAATAGAAGCCAAAAGCACAGTAGAACTGATCAACGAAACTAGGAGCTTGGTCTTTGAAAAAATTAATAAGATTGATAACCCCCTGGCCAGACTTAGCAAAAAGAAAAGAGAAAGGACCCAAATTAATAAAATCATGAATCAAAGAGGAGCAATCACAGCCAACACCAAGGAAATAAAATTATAAGAACATATTATGAGCAACAATACACCAGCAAGTTTGATAATCTGGAAAAAATGGATGCATTCCTAGAGATGTATGAACTACCAAAACTGAACCAGAAAGAAATAGAAAACCTGAACAAACCCATAACCAGTAAGGAGATTGAAGCAGTAATGAAAACTCTCCCAACAAACAAGATTCCTGGACAAGACAGCTTCCCAGGGGAATTCTACCAAACATTTAAAGAAGAATCAATACTTACTCTCCTGAAACTGTTCCAAAAAATAGCAATGAAAGGAAAACTTCCAAATTCATTTTATGAGTCCACCATTACCTTGATCCCAAAATCGGACAAAGACCCCATCAAAAAGGAGAATTATGGACCAATATCTTTGGTGAATGCAGATGCAGAAATTCTCACCAAAATACTAGCCAACAGGACCCAATGGTACATTAAAAGGATTAGTTACCATGACCAAGTTGGATTTATTCCTGGGCTGCAGGGTAGGTTCGACATGCACAAATCAATCAATGCGATACACTACATTAA
Organism: Mustela nivalis; assembly: GCF_964662115.1. NCBI lineage: Eukaryota > Metazoa > Chordata > Mammalia > Carnivora > Mustelidae > Mustela > Mustela nivalis. The sequence continues at coordinate 47,194,760 of NC_139025.1, forward strand.
TAAAAGAAAGAACAAGAACCACTTGATAGTCTTAATAGATGCAGAAAAAGCATTTGACAGAATACAGCATCCTTTCTTGATTAAAATTCTTCACAGTGTAGGGATAGAGGGTACATACCACAATATCATAAAAGCCACTGATGAAAAACCCAGAGTGAATATCATTCTCTGTGGGGAAAAACTGAGAACTTATTCCCTAAGTCAGGAACATGGCAGGACTATCCACTACCACCATTGCTATTCAACATAGTATTAGAAGTCCTAGCCTCAGCAATCAGACAACAAAATGAAATCAAAGGCATCTGAATCAATTTAGCAAAGAAGTCATGCTCTCACTCTTTGCTGATGATATGATACTTTATGTGGAAAACGTAAAAGACTCCACTCCAAAACTGCTAGAACTCATACAAAAATTCAGTAAAGTATCTGGATGTAAAATCAATGCATGGAAATCAGTTGCATTTCTATACACCAACAATAAGACAGAAAAAAATGAAATTAAGGAATCAATCCCCTTTACCATTGCATACAAAACCATAAGATACCTAGGAATAAATCTAACCAAAGAGGCAAAGAATCTGTACTCAGAAAACTATAGAATATTCATGAAAGAAACTGAGGAAGACACAAACAAATGGAAAAACATTCTATGCTCATGGATTAGAAGAGCAAATATTGTGAAAATGTCTCTTCTACCTAGAGCAATCTACATATTTAATGCAATCCCTATCAAAATACCATCAAGTTTTTTCAAAGAAATGGAATAAATAATCCCAAAATGCATGTAGAACCAGAAAAGACCCTGAATAGCCAGAGGAATGTTGAAAAAGAAAAGCAAAGCTGGTGATATCTCAATTCCAGACTTCAAGATCTATTACAAAGCTTTAATCATGAAGACAGAATGGTGCTGGCACAAAAACAGACACATAGATCAATGGAACAAAATAGAGAGCCCAGAAATGAACCCTTAACTCTTCGGTCAACTAATCTTCAACAAAGCAGGAAAGAATGTCCAATGGAAAAAAGATAGTCTCTTCAAGAAACGATGTTGGAAAAATTGGACAACCACATGCAGAAGAATGAAACTGGACCATTCCCTTACATCATACACAAAAATAGACTCAAAATAGATGAGCAACCTCAATGTGAGACAAGAATCCATCAAAACCCTTGAGGAGAACACAGGCAGCAACCTCTTCAACTGAAGCAATTTCTTCCTAGAAACATCGCCAAAGGCAAGGGAAGCAAGGGCAAAAATGAACTATTGGGACTTCATCAAGATCAAAAGCTTTTGCACAGCAGAGGAAACAGTCAACAAAACCAAAAGATAGATTGAGATAGATTGAGAAAAGATATTTGTAAATGACATATCAGATAAAGGGCTAGTATCCAAACTCTATAAAGAATGTATCAAATTCAACACCCAAAGAATAATCCAATCAAGAAATGCACAGAAGACATGAACAGACATTTCTTCAAATAGCCAACAGACACATGAAAAAATGCTCAACATTCCTCCACATGAGGGAAGTACAAATCAAAACTACAATGAGATACCACCTCACACCAGTCAGAATGGGTAAAATTAACAGGTCAAGAAAAGACAGATGGTGAGCATGCAGGGAAAGGGGAACCCTCCTACACTATTGGTGGGAATGCAAGCTGGTGCAGCCACTCTGGAAAACAGTGTGGAGGTTCCTCAAAAAGTTGGGAATAGAGATACCCTACAATCCAGGAATTGCCCCAGAGATACAAATGTAATGATCCAAAGGGGCATGTATACCTGAATGTTTATAGCAGCAGTGTCCATAATAGCCAAACTATGGAAAGAGCCCAGATGTCCATCTACAGATGAATTGGTAAAGAAGATGTGGTATATAGACACAATGGGATACTATGCAGCCATCAAAAAACCCTGAAGTCTTGCCATTTGCAAAGGCGTAGCTGGAACTAGAGGATATTATGTTAAGCAAAATAAGATAATCAAAGAAAGACAATTGGCATACGATCTCACTGATTTGTGGAATTTGAGAAACAAGGCAGAGGATGTAAGGGAAGAGAGGAAAAAATGAAATAAGATGAAACCGGAGAGGGAGACAAAAGATAAGAGTCTTAATCTAAGGAAACAAACTGAGGGTTGCTAGAGTTAAGGGGTGGGGGGAAGGGTAGGGGTTGGGTGATAGACATTGGGGAAGGAACGTGTTGTGGTGAGTGCTGTGAATTGTGTAAGACTGATGAATCACAGACCTGAAACAAATACATTATATGTTAATTTAAAAAATGGGTCGGGGGGGGGGAGATAGCAGTGAAGAATTGGTGATTTTTTTCTATAAAGGGCCAAAGAGTAAGTATGTTGGGCTTTGCAGGCCCTATGGTTTTGTTGTAGCTACTTCACTCCACCCTCACAGCTGGAAAGCAGCCCAGATGATAGGTAAAAGATTGAGCAATGTGTGTACTGAACATTCAGTCCAAGAGTGGGGAGAAGCTCAAGCAGACCTCCAGGAGGCATGCGTGCTCTCCATTGCTGGCCCTCTCCCAAGTCTTTCCACTCTGTGCAGTGCTCTTTTCTGGTACTCAGCCCTATGAACTCAGCCCTATGAACTCAGCCCTATGAACTCTGGTACTCAGCCCTTGGGGCTGTTGGCTTCCCCAGTTCCCCACTCTGCTTTCTCAACTCTGGGAGACCCCTGGGATCTGCTTGGGTCCCTCCTCCCTTGGTGGCCTGGAAACTCTCTCCAGGCAGTAAACGGGGACAATGACTAGGCTCGCCTTGTTTTTCTCCTCTCAGGGCTGACTCTACTACACTGTCTACTGTTGAAGTTCTAAAAATTTCTTAGATATGTTTTCCTTTTGTAAATTTGTTTAAGGTGAGAGGGTAAAACTGGTCCTATTACTCCATCCTGGTTAAGATGTTTCATTGTTGGGATTTAAAATTGATCTCCTATTATTGAGTCTTTCCTCTTAAGAACATGGGGTATTAATTCAGACCTTCTTTTAATTTCTCCAGTGGCTTTGTGGTCTTCCACATTCACTTAGCTGTCGCATATAAAGGCCCTTATAGAGGCTCCTTCATTTTTTTTCCTTAGCATCTTATTTAGACCCTGTGGCAATATAGAGATAGAATCTAAATAAGACCCTGGGGTTTCTGCTTCTACAAGTATCTCCTAGACCCATCCTCTTCCCCCTACGTGCAGATCAGTAGAGGGCCTGTGACTTGACCTTTGGGGTTGGCTTCATTCCAGCTGACTCTTTCATGACGGTAGAGCGGGGTGGGCGGCTCTGGACTGGGGCCTGGGCTGGTGCTTGGGAAAACCCTAGAAGCACTCCTCATGGAACCCCAAGGTAGAAACTGAGTTAGAAGTGTACCCGGGTAGCTCAGTTGTTAAGTGTCTGCCTTTGGCTCAGGTCGTGATGCCAGGGTCCTGGGATTGAGCCCCACGTTGGGGTCCCTGCTCTCTGGGGAGCCTGCTTCTCCCTTTCCTACACCCCCTGCTTGTGTTCCTTCTCTCGCTGTCTCTGTCAACACATAAGTAAATAATTAATTAAATAAATTTTAAAAATCTTTAAAAAAAGAAACTGACTTAGAGTGGGTTCATTTTGGCATGGCTTGGCTGAAGCTTTTTTCTACTTTTTTTTTTTTTTTTTTAAAGTAGGCTCCACACCCAGTGCAGAGCCCATTGTGTGGCTTGCCCTCATGACCCTGAGATCAAGACTTGAGCTGAAAACGATCATCAGACACTTAACTGACTGAGCCACCCGGACTACGTGCTTTTTTCTACTTTTATCTACCCTTGGGCATGGATGTGCTCTGAGAAGTAAAGCCTAAAGATTGAATTATACGTCTTTCTGTATCTGGTTGTGGGGTCACTCTACCTTCTTTGTACTCTGGGCCTCTTTGTTGATGGTTACTAATATGCAGAAAAAATAACCTCCAGTAATATCTCTGGGATAAACATGCATTTGTGGGCTAGTTAGGGAAGTTGGGGATGTTGTGTTGTAAACACCAAGCAAGGAATTTAGAAGCAAACTTGGAACACAATTCCTATCTAAGTTGAGAACTACCTGTTTTTATGAAATCCATCTCTTGTCATAATGACAGTAATAAAATGAGGAGACCTTAACTGACTACAGTTGACACTAGATGGGTAAACACCCATCCTATGTAATGAGCTGGTTAATTATAGCTGTGCCCTGTTTATAGACCTTCGATTAATCTCTTCAGAGTATATAACTCCATCACCCACAATGTCTCATGGCATCTGAGCAGGACTTTTCAGAGGCCAGACTCCTCCATTAACTCAAACTAATGTCTAAAGAATCAAAGCGCTAGGTGGAAGTTAGCTTACTTTTATTCACCCTCCTCTTTATATAAGGTAGCAATCATGACCTTTATATAAGGTAGTGATCACCTTATATAAAGCGTCAGAGAAATGAAGCAAATAAAAGTGACAGGGAGGAGATCTTCGAGTATTTCACAGAACTCACATCACTTCCACTCTATACTTGGCAAAACAATTATACATACGTATGTACCACCCAGCTTTCTAGAATGTGGGTGTATTCAGACTTCCTGAAGTGGTGAGTTCCATGGACTTGAACACTGGTCCACGCTCTGACCTCTCTCTGCATTGGTAAAAACAATGTCACTCTCATAAAACGCAATAAACCAAGACACTCTGGCAAGGCAACTCAGCCCAAGTGTGGATGCCGGCTCAGCTGCTCGGGCTCACCTGCAGAACGACGGGTCGGCACCCTGATGCACACTGGCATCACTGGCCGAGCTTCTTGGTAGAACCATCCCCACTCGGACGGAGTAAATCAGGAGCTGTGGTCTGGGCCCCGGACACTGCTGTTTTAAGTTCTGCTGGTCACCCTTATGTGATGCCCAGCTTGAGAGCCGCTGCCTCCACAGGAGAATGGTGGTGGCCATTGAGCCAATAGTTAACACTCAAAGCATTCATGCAGAGTAGATTTTAATTCATTATATAAAGCGGTAGTGAACTTTTTGGTCTTCCCAAGGATGTTGCTAAGTATGGAAAACTTGCCTCTTTCTCTCTTATTTAGCTTATAAGGTGATGTGTCTGTGAGACCGAAAGGAGAGAGAGGGAGGAGAGGGGAGAGAGAATGAGAGAGACAGGGAGAGCAGCATAGCTCCGTAATGTCTGAATTTGTCTTCTCCCTGTGGCCACATCCTTTCTCAGGTCATCATCTCTCCAGTCCTGCTCCCCTCTCCCTACCTTCTAGCAGCTCTGATCCCAGTCTTCCTCTCGAACGTGTCCCTCCTTTCATCATCCTCTTTAGTGGCACCCTGTCCAGAGGAAAACTCAGCATCCTCCTCTGGGCACCAAGGGCCTTTAATGACTAGTCTGGAGAGAGTCGTTCCTCAACCAAATGTCCGAGGGAGCACTGTTGTCTCTGGCTTCTCATCTTTGAGCGGTCGGTTTGCACCTCACCCCAACCTGCCGGAAGTTCCCTCTCAAGGCTCTTCCTCTGAGTAAAACCTTTGTTCTTTCCACCTTCCACTTCCTACCCACCCCCAGCTCTTCACTGTTTTTGCACCAGAGCAAAACCCAAATAATCCTACCACAGGTCTGGTATAGGGGAGCTCAAAAAAAAAAAAACAAACCAATGTGCGAGTGAATAAATTTCATTTCTTGCAGTAGCAAAATTGTAAGTCTGTCTTCTGTATTAGATTGTGAGCTCTCTCTAAGTGCAGTGGGTAACACAGTATATGTAGTAGAGAAAGCAAAGCTTTTGGAAGTGGATTTGGGTTGCAAATGCTGCCCGAGATTTAAGAGCTGTAGGGTGTTGGGGAAGTCTGTTTTCTAATAAAATGAGTTGATTACCTGAAGGTTGTTAAGATTAGACATGGCGTGTGTCATGTCAGCTACACAGCAGCTGACCAGAAACTTAACTCACAATTTACCAGGTGCACTGCAAAATCCACAAAGCTTGTCTTTTGGATTATATGCTTCCAAATGGTCACGATTCTATGCAAGTTACATGTTGGTTAGAAGATCTGAAAACATTCCTCTCTCCCACCTTCGTTCTCGGGCATATTGTAACCATGACCTTATTGAATCCCCCCAAAATGGCCCTCAGAATTATTACTCCCACTGAAGGCAAGAAAACTGGAGTAATGGGAAGTTCACGGCCATCCTTTCACAAGGCTGCCCGGGCTCTTCAGACCCCTGTCTACTGACCTTAAGTGCAGGTCCAGGCCTCAACCTTGATTCCACATGGCTCTTACCTTCAGCCTGGGGACTGCCTGCTTTGAAATTTAACCCCTTACTTTTTACAACTGGAAATTCAACACTCCAAAGATGATTATTTTGTGGGCAAAACTAAGGTATTATTTTCATTTAAAAAATGAAAACCATTCTTTACTGAGTGCTTTCAGCCTCTCAGCATGGGCGTGCCCAGCAGCTGGCTGCTGCGGCCTCTTGGAGCCTTGGTTCCTTCCTTTCTAACTCAGGAATAAGACTGGCACCTGCCTTATATGCGTATGAGGATTGAAGGAGTTGATCTGTGAGCTCCTAGCATGCGTGGGACGGGCACAGCGTGTGGCGGGGCTCAGCCTCTGTCCTCATAAGCATCTCCGCCATGCGGGCCATCAGGCTCGGAGCCCTACCTACCACACCGGGCCTTTAGGAAGTCCCTCCAGGTGCTCTGTTACAGGAAAGAAGAACACAAAGAAAACATTCACTTCTTAATGCCTCTTGGCTAACTTGAGAACTCTAATTAAAAAAAAAAAAGGCACTTTAAAGACAAATAAAAAGTAACTTTATTGACTGCTAATCTTACCATGAAATGCCTATAAGAAATCATTACAAAATACTGCAGTTTTCTTTTACACACTTTTGGTATCATCCTGATATGATGATCCTTTCACAGAAAGGATTATTTACAGTTTATGTAGATATAAAGCTCATTGTTGCAAATACAAATGTAGACGTAGAGAGGCCATATGTACCAAACAGGTATACCAACCAGCAATACTATTAACAAATGCAGAATAAATTACAGCTTCATATGTTTCTTTTCCTTTTTTTTTATTGTTTAAAACAATTTCCAAATACAAAATGTCAGTAACCAAAATGGATTTTCATATACATATATATAATTCTGCTGCAAACAGTGGATCAAAAAGCAAAAAAGTTCCTTAGCATGTTTTATTTTTGAAAACCCACAAGACTATTCATAAACCCAATTAGAAAGAGGGTGTGCAAAACCACCAACGATGCTGGCAAAACCCTGAAGACCTGATTCTGGTTGAAGTACAGAGAAAAAAGAAAGCACTACATACTTAATTGAAGATGCTTTTGTCTTGATGTTTGCAAGAAATGCTATGAGCTAAGGAAATGCACCACATTATGATCTGGGTTCTTTTCAGTTAAACCTCCCAGGATGTATCTCTGACGCATCTATACGAAATGGTGGATTATTCAATGACTTACTTGTGAGTGAAGCAGTCAGTAGCTGATCCTTCTACCCTTTCGTACAGAAGACTGAGACCCTTTTGTACATTCAGATATCTGAAACTTTGGTTCTTTTAGAACTTTTGATAAACACAAAATAATTTCATGACTATAGAACTCTACAGAACTTGTGTTCCTTTCTCAGTGTTGGGTAAAACTGATCTGCCTTGGCTTGGAGGGCACACATTGCCCAGTGGGTGTACACGCACGTGGGGGTGTGCAAGGGGCGGCACAAAGGCGGGGCTGGCCCGTGTTCTCCACACGTTCATCATACCAACTCCCACCCATGCGGAACACTGCATTTTCTGCTGTACCCGAAATCTATTTCTTTGTTACCTGAAAACTTAATCTTGTATAAAAATATGACTGTTTCTTTAGAAAATAATATGGTTTTTTTTTTTTAAGAAAACCTGGCAGATAGAAAAAATGGTATATCAAAATATGGTAAACAAATGTTGTAAAATACGAAATCATTACAAACATCTCATAGAAAGACACATTGTGCTAAAGTTCTCTCCCGAAGTGCGAACAACATTGTTACTATACATCTAAAGGTTATTAACAGATTCACTCTCCTGGACCTGGTTTCATTCTCTATCTTAACAGCAGTGGCAGTAACTGTCTTAGAAATGGCCCTCTCTCAAACACTAACATTTTCTGTACACTTAAACTTCGAAATTAACAGACACCCTCTGCAGCTGTGGTTTTAAACCCCAATGCATATTAGCTCCATTTGGAGAGCTTAAAAGGAAAAGGCAAGGGCGCCTGGAACTTGCCGCAACAGACTGAGTTTATTGGCCTGAAGTGGGACCCAGACATTGTCACTTTTTCTTAAAGCTCCCCAAATAATTCTATTGTGCAACCAGGGCTGAGGATCACAGCAAAAGACCCGTGAGAAAACAGTCATTCTTAACTTGACATATATTAACTGATTGTCTGTAGGTATCATTCATTCAGCAACACATTCTCCATGGTCAACAAGAAAGACCATGTACACTAAAACAGTCCTGGAAGCCAAGAAGAGTTAGTAAGCTTTAAACACATATAAACACACGCAATCTCCGGTATTTAAATATGTATAACATATTCGTACAGTTATGGTATTTTGGTTAAGCAGAAACTAGCATTACCATAATTGGTTCTTGATTAAAACAAAACAAACAAAACACCAAGCACAAACATTTTCTAAGACATTTCCATAGTTTTAACAGAAACTCGTTTTGTAAACGCCACAAAATGCACACAGACATGAACACCACTGATCAGTTTTTCTGAGGAGAAACTCTGCTGGGTCCTAGAGCTTTCTGGGAGAGCAGGAAGAGGACAATGGCACCGAGCAGGCGTGAAGGGGTCACAAGGCATCAAAGCACACAGAGCCTTCTGGTTATTGCTTCATTCCCATCTTCTGGACCTAGGCTGTGCTTCTGTTACATCCATGTCTTTGGCTTGCTAGAACTACAGGATTTTGACCACTTTGTTAGTGTTCACTTTGGGACAGCCCCGGAGAGGCGGCAATGGCTACGTACTAGGCAACGGTCTCTCCGTTAAAAGGAGAGACTCTTCTCTCCTCCCTCAAACCACGTGTGTGAGGGACTGACCAAAAAAAAAAAAAAAAAAATACAAGCAAACAAATAAACCTAACAACATCTTCCACATGATTTAAAAAAATGTGATGTCGTGTAATCAAACGAAGAAACAAAAACGAGGAACAAACACCATGACTCAATGTTCTGAAGGCCTGGTAACCAGTAAAGCACATTTCCTTCCAAAGGATCATGAACTTCTGGGCACTGGTCTTGGTGTACATTCTCTGTAGTTCTTTTATCTCTGTGTGATACTTAAAGTGCAGTTGTCCCAAGGCTTTTATTTCCATCGCAAGTATCATCAAGAAAGAGCTCTATGTTCTGGGGTGAAGAAAATCTGGCACAATTCCATGGCTTTCCAGCCTCCAGCAAACAGCAGGCTGCCCGTGGAGCCAGCTGCGTGCCAACGTACTCTATACAACGAACTCTGGAACTTCATCATGAGTGAGATCCAGAGAAAAGTACTTGCTGGTTCTTTTGACTGGAAAAGCATCTTGGATGTTGACACACTGCTGAGCCAAGCAGCTATTGCAGTACAGGCCTTCCTCATCCAGTTCATGGCCGCACCCAAAAGTGTAGCTCTGAGCAGTGTCTTGACACAGACCTGCGATGCGCAGGAAGTCTTTCTGATAAAGTCGGATGTCATCCAGGCTCAAGCTATGTCGATCAGTGGAGGTCTTTGGTTTCCGACATATAGTCTGCAGAATAAGGGAAGGTGAGAACAACTTTAAGAGTATAGACCAAAGTGAAAGGTTAGCAATATTTTCCCTTGTAAAGAGAGAGCTGCAAAGTCTTAGAAGGTTATGGAATCTTTGTATGTTGGAAAGTGATTTCCAGTCTGAGGTTTCAGGGCCGCTGAGGCCCTGTGGGGAAAATGTCACAGCCACTAGTAACAGCAACAAACATTCACCAAGCCCTTAGGTGCAAGGCCCTGACTGTTCAGTCTTCCCATCAGCCAATGGCCTGAGGTCAGTGCCATTATTCTCCCTGTTTTACAGATGAATAATCTAAGGCAAAGGAAGTAAATCCAACAGGAACCAACTGTCTCTACATCTCAGAAGTCAAGCAATGGTCTTGAAATAGGACTAGATAGGTAAAGATAGGGCCCAATTGTTTTTTCCCACTAGAATATGACAATTCAGCATGGTAACATTTTCATGCTGAGGCCTGTTATTATTTTAATAAGAAGTGGGGAAATGATGGGGCGCCTGGGTGGCTCAGTGGGTTAAGCCTCTGCCTTCGGCTCAGGTCATGATCCCAGGGTCCTGGGATCGAGCCCCACATTGGGCTCTCTGCTCTCCAGGGAGCCTACTTCCTCCTCTCTCTCTGCCTGCCTCTCTGCCTACTTGTGATCTCTGTCAGATAAATAAAGAAAAAATCTTTAAAAAAAAAAAAAAGAAGTGGGGAAATGAACCCATTATTATTCAAGAAACACAACTTAAAGAAGTGGTTTTTTTTTGTTGTTTTTAAACTAGAATTCTTGGATAGAAAAATAATACAAAGTACGGAGAAGGCTGGGAGGCAGGAGTCGGGTCCCGAGCAGTCAACGGTGTTCTGCCAAATACTTCATACAGCAGGCATCAGACTTCTAGAACTCATTATCCTAACAAGTGCTACTGGCTGAAAATATAAATAGGTTAAAAAGTGGTTCAGATAATTACATGAATGGAAGATGCTTAATGGGTGATTCCTCTCAACTCAAGAGCTGCTTGAAAATGCACAAGCCAACCTTGTCAGAATAAGTGCTCACGTTTTACTAAAGGCTAAAGTGCTGGGAAAAAGAACAGGGTATGAACCCAAAAACATTTTATTAGGAACTACCACCTCCGGGCACCCTCTGAAGATGCCAATCGGCTGTACTCAGGCAGGCCTCCTGGGGGCCGCCAGGGTCTCCCACACAGAATGTGTTAGGTCCTCTCGGCAGGCACACAGGGGTGCTCCTGCCTTGTAGCTGTGGAGCCCGAGCTGGGCCCCACAGACATTTCTGTACCGTCAGACCTAACACCGGGGGCAGAACTGGGGGACGAACCCAGGCGGCGTGACCCTGGAGCTCATAATCATCATGCTACACATACTGCTTTAGAAATGACTCAAAAACATTTAATAAGACAGCAGGTGCGCATTAAGGCTACTTAAATGAGACAGATGGAGAAAAGGGAAGAGAGAACCATACACAAAAGACAAAAAAAAAAAAAAAGAATTTAAAAAAAGACGGAGACAGTCTGAGAGAGAGAGGCATAAAGAGGAGAGCAAGAGAATGCTCAGGAAGAAGATGTGAGAATCAGTTATAGAATAAACCCAGATACTGCAACCACGAGTTTCAGAGTGCTTTATCTTCTGATATGTTAACAGTGTAGCCAGTGACCACAGGGTATCAAACAGCCTCACTCAGCATACTTTGAAAATCCAATCTGGATGGAAAAATCAGGGTGTGGAAACATTTCTGCCACAACACTCCTCACGAGAAAATCCTTCTCCCAGTTGTTGAGGTCAATAAATACACACACACACACACACACACACACACACAGTTAACCAGAAGTCTATAGAGGCTTCCCAGCTATAAGAAGTGTGAAACAAAGTACCTAATTGATCTGAATGAAAATCAACTCAAAGATGAATGGAACAAGCAAATAAAATGGACATAGCTTTCAACAAAACTGGAATATCCCTATTAAGAATCATTTCCTGAAAAAGTTTTTAATTTTTGCTCATTTATGTTAATAGAACAGTGAGTTCTATTTCAAGTTTTCTATAACTTCAGTACCCAATTTAAAATTTCCAATTCCTTCTGTACCTGCGGAAGAGAATCAGTGCTCTGGCCGCGAAGCTTGACGACGGTTTCTGAGGAGCTGGAGGTGGAAGAACCGATTTCTTTCACAATCAACCCTAAAGTAAAACAAAGGGAAAAAAATAGTAAAACCAATGAAGACTTCTTATTAGTCATACCTCTTGCCACATATCTGACATATACAACCATCAAGATCAAAAGGTCAAATATTGGCTGTGACTGAATAATCTGTTACTGTTCCGTGGTGTGCGACCAGGATGGAACACATTCTGTCTCTTGTCTTACAGCAAACAGGGAGGAGAAGGGTTAGAGGACAGGGAGGAGTTTAGAGCCTGAATTTTCTTTCTTTCTTTCTTCTTCTTCTTCTTTTTTTTTTTTTTAAGTATTTTATTTATTTATTTGACAGAGAGAGACACAGGGAGAGAGGGAACACAAGCAGAGGGAGTGCGAAAGGGAGAAGCAAGCAGGGAGCCTGATGTGGGGCTCGATGTCAGGACCCCGAGATCATGACCTGAGCTGAAGGCAGAGGCTTAACAACTAAGCCACCCAGGCACCACTAGAGCCTGAATTTTCTAAACAACAACTTCTAATTAAGGTATTTATGAAGTCAGTGGCAAAAAGAAAGACCGTAGGTGAAAAAGCAGTTTATTGCCTAAAGTTCCCTCATGTTCCATAGAGCACGAAGTCTGAACTTAACCCCAGCTGAACCACGACATGGCCTTCTATGTTTGCTTCCCCTTAGATGTGCGGCAGTTTTGTGGGGGCTCTGACCACATGGATCTGGGATGGAACTCGGGCCAGATGAGTCATTACTGTGATTACTGTGTCTGCTGGCCAGTGACATGGCCTCCCTGTGTCGTAGTCTCCTTCTATAAAGGGCTGAAAGCAGCATTTAACCCACAGAGTTTAACAATGACTGAAGAGCAAATGCATGGAAAGGGCAAAGGGTTGGACCTGCCTGCGGGACACACTCAACTCACAGGACCTTCTTGGGCTGATAGGGGCCCTGTGGCACTTGCTTCCTGTAGCAAATCCAACTGGCAGGAGCCACAAATGGGAGGTCGTCCTGAACACTTGGTTCTGGATCTCTGAGAGCAATAGGGCTCCTAATCTTCTCATATTTGGAAGCAGAAATTCAAAGCTGAAACTTCCCTCTGTGGCTGTGGTATGTGAGTGAAACGTCAGAAATTAATGTTTCAGAAGATAAAGCTGCTAACAAGAACTGGAGATGGGAGTGAAGATGATCACTGACATTTTTCTTGCAGATCAATGAAGCAAGTCAGTCAAACCCCAGGTCCTCAAAGGTGAATGATTTCTTAGGTAAAGTACGTTTCCACCTTATAAAAAAAGAACCTTGAGTAATGTGATTTTTATTTAGCTACTGTTAATTAGCTTCAGAAATGGCCTTTTGTGTTCTATCTCTTAATTCTTTAGAAATGACTCATAAGTGACTAGTATAGGCCTTGCATATATTAAGTGTTTGATAATTAGTTCAACTGAAACACGAAAGGAAGACATTCTTGGTTTACATGTAGACAGAAACTCTCAGGTGGATACTTACATCTTGAGGGTGATACAGACTGCTTTGTAGGGGGTCTTTCTCTAGAATATCCTTATATTTTAAAAAGCTTCAACTTTTAAAAAAAATTTTACTTATTCATTTGAGAGACAGCCAGAGAGAGCACAAGCGGAGACAGAGGCAGAAGCACACTCCTTGATAAGCCGGGCACCCGAAGTTGGGCTTGGTCCCAGGACCTGAGGATCATGACCTGAGCCAAAGGCAGACCATCTGAGCCACCCAGGCACCCCAAAGCTTTAAACTTTTAATAAATCCTCACAGAAAGATGTAGACTGGTGCACTAGGACCTGGAATGGATCCTTCTGGATTTCCCGGTAAATGTGCTCTTGGCCCTTATGCCTGTAAATAATCTGCTTCTAAACCCAGACTCTGTGTTAGATAAATCAGCATCAAGTCTGGGGCTCAGAACACTAAACTGACATTGCCCAGACTTCCACCACTACTCAATGTGAGCTCCACATTTTAAAAACAACGTTTAAATGCTCAAATTGTAGAGAATTTGGAAAAGTAGGATGACCCAAGAAATAAAATAAGATCCTCTGTACCCCCATCATCCAGAGAAAAGGCTATTTTTATGTATTTTTTCATATATATACACACATTTTTATAATTTGAGATCTTACTGTTAAAACAATTTGTGTTGTTTTTCTTGCCTTTCTCATATGATTAAATATCCTTTGAAAATCTCATTAGTTAATAGTTGTACAATATTCCACCATATGGACAGAATAAACTTTTCACTGTTACCTGTTGAGGTTTTCTCCTTTTCTTTACTATTATAAATAATATTTCGAGAAGTGCTTTCATATATAAACCTTTTTAAACAACTATCTAATCTATACTTTATTTCTATTTAAAATTACAAAACCTGGGTGCCCGGGTGGCTTAGTCAGTTAAGCATCTGCCTTCGGCTCAGGTCATGAACCCGGAGTCCTGGGATCAAGTCCCACATCAGGCTCCCTGCTCCACGGGGAACCTGCTTCTCCCTCTGCCTCTAGATCTCTCTGTGTCTCTCATGAATAAATAAATAAAATCTTGAAAAAAATACAATAATTACAAAACATCATAAAAGTTAAACGTAGAAATATATAAATAAAAAGCAAAAAACTGTTTCCCTCCCACCGCCTCTTCCCACTGACACTTTGGTGTCTATTGTTTAGAGAGTTTTCTTTCCACACAAACACACATGCACAAACCGAGAGCATGCACCTATAATAATGCATACAATTTTAAGTTTATATTTAATGTATATTAAAATGTATTTATAAGAAAAAATGTCTATTTAATAAAGCAAATGGGCAAAAAAGCCAAAAAGGGTCAAGTGTGGCACAAGAAGTCTAATTACAGGACTAGGGCAAGCAGCCTGATGATTCTGTGTTGGTTCGGCAGAGGGATTCTCTGTAACCGCTGTCAGGCCTTATCCTGGCGGAACATCAGGGGGCCACGGTTTTGCTAGGTCAGCAGGTAAAATTCTGCAATAAAGGAGCCTCATGCTCTTTTGATCAAATGCCAGGATGAGAGTGCCCTGCATGCTGGCCTTGTTCATCTCTGATTCCCAGCACCTGTTGCAGCAGGGAGACCCACTATCGGGGACCATGGGTCTTGACCGAGCAATCGCAGGTCATCCCTGTTGTCAACAGGGTATCTCACTCAAAGCTTGACACGGCTGAGCCATAAGCCCCCACGCTGTGTCCCCACTGCTGATTCCGAACGCGTGGTTTTGTATGGATCGGAAACCAAGGCATGAAATGTGACAAGAGCCATTAGGGTAGACTGATGCTTAAAAACAAAACCCACAGTGCTGGTGTCTTTTTAGGGTAACATTTTTTACTTCATAGAAATAGTTTTTATATAAACCTAGATTAGGGTTCCAGTGAATGTGTGTTCTCTAACAGAATTAATTGAATACGGAATTTAGTAAGTGTCTTTTTATGTCTACCTTTTTTGACACTTTTTCCTCCAGACTCCTACAGCCAGGATGATCTAGAGTGGGGGAAAACAAAACAAACCCAGAGACCTGTTTCTAGGTGCAAGCATTTGTCCCCCTCATGGACAGGGTTTCCCATCTGTAGAAAGGTTTCTGAGGCCCCTTCTAGAAGTATTACAGGAGCCTCTGATTATCATTTAAAACAACAAAACAAATCAACAACAAGAGGAAACTGTACTTCGCCCAGAGCTTGCGGTGGAGGATGCTTCTTCCCCTTCCTTTCCCATTCTCCCTGGGAAGATCCTCAAGCCAGCAGTCTGTCGTGCTGATCTGGAAACTTCTGATTCCAGTCCAGTCGGACCTAGAGCCCCACCCCAAACCTCCTGTTTTCTGAGACCCCTGCTTCTCAGCCTGGGACGGTGCACTCCTGAAGAAGAACTTCCCGTAAGAGCTCACCAGAGTGTCCATTCAGCTTCCGCGACAGGAGCATGTCCTCGGTGATATAGATGCACATGTCTGGGCTGACTTCCAGGGACTCTTCATTCATCCGCTCCAGGTCCCGGGGGTCGTCGACCAGCATCTCTATCTCTGACACAGAAGAAGGAAAAGGCATTTGGGGATACGAAGGGAAATGGACACCAGAATGCACAGCCATACTGTGAAGGAGGCTATGTGATTCCCTGTATTTTAAAATAGATTTGCTGATGAGAATCTACACTAGGAAATTCAAGGGACAATTCTCAGCTAGATGTATTCTCTTTTTTCACAAGATTGGTGTGTTATCGACATGTCTTCTCGTGCCACGATTTGTCAGTTTTTCTTTACTCTTTAAGAAAGCAGGAAAGAGAAAGGGGTGCCTGCGGGGCTCAGTCGGTTAACTGACTCTTGATTTCTGCTCAGGTCATGATCTCGGGGCTGTGAGATCGAGCCTGCGTCAAGCTCCTCACTCAGCACAGAGTCTGCTTGTCGCTCTCCCTCTGCCCCACCCTTTATACATGCTCAGGCCCGCACACTCTAAAATAAATCATAAATAAACTCTTAAAAATAAAAAAAGAAGGAAAGAGCTCTACCACCTTGCTGAGATGACAGAGGGAAAACTAAGACTGATGGGCTGTTTGCCTGAGGCCAGAGCATAAAGAGTTGTTCACGAGGGGCCCCATTTCCCATAGCTGCCTACTCGCAAGGCATTGAAGGGACTTCATTTGAGATCCACATGAATTCTACAGTAACCACACCAAGCAAATGTGCTGCAGTTTTCCTTAATGAAGTCAGTATCTTTTCCCCAAACGTGAATGTTACAGCACTTGAGGCAGAAAAATAAAAAAAGAGAAACATACAAGGGCGCCTGAGTGGCTCAGTCGGTTAAGCATCCGCCTTTCGCTCAGGTCATAATCCTAGGTCCTGGGATCGAGCCCTACATGAGGCTTCCTGCTCTGAGGGGAGCCTGTTTCTCCCTCTGTCTCTCACGAATAAGTAAAATCTTAAAAACAAAACAAAACAAAAGAAAGAAAGAAAGATGCACACATAGGCTACGTTTGTCTGATACAGGCTGGAGGTCTGGTTTTCTCTCCTTAACACAGAGATAAGCAGCCAGGCGCTAACTTTCTATTATAGTCCCAGAATTCCAGTTGCATAGGAGGAATTTAAGTAATACTTACTAAATAACCAATGGCCTGGACTCAAATCTTTTTTTTTTTCCCCTGCAAAAAGTTGAAGACATTTCTGTCACCATTGTTGCATCTACTCTGCTGTCGGAATCAATGTCTATTTAATCTGGGCATCAGAAACGCAGACCTGAGCACTGCAGGCTGACTTCTGCTCTACTTCATAGAAACCACTAGGACTCAGAAGCCACTAGCACCCCAGCCTGTGGCCACAACGGATCACCCCCGGAGGGATGCTTTCTTTACCACACAAGCAAGTCCACCGAATCACGGGGCAGGGAGGGGGCATTAAGACCCCTCTTCTCTACCAGTACTTCCGAGTGGCGCTCACACAGCATGTCTCCAGAACTGGTAGTTGAAAACAATACTAGGCAGGAGGAAGGAGGGGGCCAGTGCTGGCGGGGCAGCACTGTGAGTGGGGAGAGCCCCGGCGAGCCCTTACCGTCATCCTGTGAGTCCTCCTCCAGCCGGTCCTTGCCACTGCTCTCCACTCCGGAGGTGTGCGAGCTGCCGTGGCTGGTCATGGAGCTGCAGGTTTTCAGCTTGCGGTGGATGGCGCTGCCGGAGTAGCTGTCCTCCGGCCCCGCGTCTCGGGGCTTGGTGTCCGCCTCGATGCCCGAGGTGTGGGAACTGCTGTGGCTGGCGGTGGAGTGGCGGGACAGGCGTTTGTGCCGGACGCTGCCCGCGCTGCTCCCGCTGGCCCGGGACCGCTTCTCCAGCTGGTCCACGTCGAGGTCCAGGCTGTCGCTAATGTAAGACTCCCGGTACTGCTTCTTCTCTGTGGGGGGAGGAGCACAGCGCGTCATTACAGGCACCAAGACAGAAGGAATGGCCGGCTGGCTTACATGAGGCTAAGAACCAGGGTGCCTGCGTACCCAGAATGGAGGGGTTGGAGGCTGCTGGGGTTTGTGACAGGAGCACAATTTAAGAAGACTGCAAATGAACAGAAACCAGGACAACAGACCTGAAGTAGTATTCACACCACTCCAAGAGTTTTAAGGCTTTAAAACTGGAAAAGTGCTCTTCCGAAGAGAGTCGCCAGGCCACCTCTGCTCCTCAAACCACTATGGGTCCACAGTGACATGGGTTCAGTAAGTGCGAATAAATACTCAGAAGTGTTTGGAGCCGTGGGACATCGCCACGACAGCCACTATTGTGATTTTGTATTATGCAGAAGTATCAGTTCCACAACGGATTAGACATTTTAAGATAATTTCAGAAGCACTGCTATAGAAGACTGTTTAAGAAATATAATTATACTAATTGCCATTGATTTTATTTATTCAGTTTGGCCCATTATTAGTTTAGTTCTGACTGCTGAATATAATTTAAAATAAAACTACTCTTCTGCAAATTTCTTCCAAAGAGTTCTAAAATTTGGTTTCTCATTAATGAAGACTCCTTTTCTCTATTTTGGGTGAACTAGTGAGACTTTATTATCTATTTGGAAAATACAGAAATCGCTACTGGTTTGGAGATTTATACCGGGGTGACCTCTGACTGATAAAACTGTTCTTTCACAGGTCAGTGCCATTCTTTAACACAAAGACGTATTAGAAAGTCCCTTTTGTCAAATGCTTAACTAACCATTACATTAAAGCACCAAATCACAACTGAGTTGCAGGTATACATTTATACCCTTGGGTTACAGGTCAGAATTTTAAAACAGGGAAGTAGATCAGATTCTTTGTCTTCTTAATGCAGATGAGAAATAACACATTAGAACAATGTTAAAGATGGCAAATGCACATGAGGAAGGTTAAATTGGTATTATTTCAGAAATTGGTAACTTGTAGACTAACTGGGTTCTCAGGGGGCCTACTAATGGATTTAATTGTCTTGTTTCTTGGTAAGTGAAAACACTTGTACTCCTGACGTCTAAATTCAACTATGAAGTATAATCACCATGGGCTCCCCAGAGAGGAAGGAGCATCAGCAGAAAGAGAAGATGTTCTTTCCAGGAAGCAAAGTGCAAAAATGCTTGCAGAAGGTTATGTGTACATTTTTGCGCTCCGGCCATTCATATCAATTCTAAGGAGTCCAGCTACACCACAACAGTGAGTACGTGTAGCCATACAGGAGGCAGACCGGGACTGGAGACCAGAGCCCAACACACCCATACATCTGAGACAAGTCTCACGTGCATCATCTACAACCCATCTTCTAGAGCTAGACCGGGTTCCAAAGATTCCTATTTCCTGAAGGCAACCGTGTTTGAGAGGAAGATGGAGAGCTAAAGGGATATACAAAATTCTCATACAATTTCTGTTCGCAGTAGTTTCAAAATCATAGCCACGGGGCACTGGGAAGGTGGAAAGCAAAGAGAAAATAGCTTTCTAAAAACTTCTTTAGGGTGCTGGAGTTCTAAGACAATTGGGAACTATGGTTCTAATAACTTAAAAGCTTTTCTACCTTTTTACAAATAGCCCTTTTACTCTCGACACTTCCCAGCACGTTCAGAGTCAATCACAGTTACTCTATATTCATTAGGATAGCAGAAGATAAGCTCTTGTCAACCTGTCCTCTACCTCATAGGAGCCTAGCGTTAATCTACTTCCTGTCAACTTATAGGAACAGCCTCGGTGTTCTATGTGGCTGGCCAGTGTTCCTTTCTTAGGGCTGAAGCACTTAGATCCAGTGCAGATATTTAAAAAGTATCATACCGCTCGGTTACTAACTGAAGGATATGTTTACATAATTCTGAAATTTATTTATTGCAAAAATGCAACCTCTCGCCTCCCTAGTAATCAATGGTGTCAACAGCACAGATCATCGATTTGGCCTTCTTTGTATTCCCTTTGTTGTAAAAGCCCAGAGACCACAAAGCTTTTTGATACATGATTTTCGAACAGATTGCAGTCAGTGTGACATCTTGACATAAGACCTAAAAACTAAGCTCTAACTGCTGAATAAAGTTGGGTTAAAAAATCTTTTTCATGAAAAAAGCAGTTCTTTTTTTTTTTTTTTTTTTTTACTTCTCTTTTAATGCTATGGAAGAATTCTTGTGATCATTTCCTATTATAAAATGCTAAAAGAGTGTTTCAGACAAGGTGACTCTAAAGAAAAACAGTCTCTTTTTGTGCTGAGCTTTTTGTTTGTTTGTTTTGCTAAACTAAGACTGGGAAAAGAGCTTTCTTGTAAAAATGATGAAGCCCTTAAGTATGAATGAGATAAATGGAGTCAGGTCAAGGCTGGCCCAGAGAAACTTAGTTCAGGCTTTCTTTAGACCTAGACGAATCTCTAAGTAGAAGAAACTAAGAAACTAAATCTGGTTTAGAAAAATAAAGAAAGATGTCCCCCCAAATCTATCTGCATTTATCCAAATAAAAAATCCAATTTACACCTTTATCATTTCTTCATTGCCCTCCTCATGTAAGCCCCCAAACAGGCACTTGGTACTATATATGGTAAGAGAGAAACCCTGCCCTCTAAGAACTGAAAATTCTTTGTAATTTTACCTTAGAACCTATAAGGGAGGTTCGCGAATTCTCAGGCTCTAAAGGGCTCCCCTTAAGGTCATCTAAACAAGAATGTACTAAAATGCTGATGGCAAAGCTCATGGAATAACTCTCAATGCCCTACAAGCTGGCCATTTAGGAATGTGGCCAACTTGACAAATAATGGGCTCCACATGGAGGTCACCTACTCTTACAAGTTTCCTTGGTGCTTCTGTCCCATCTTCCTTCCTCCTGAGATTCATGTCAGCACTGGAGAGATGTGATCTGCTCTACCGATGAGTCATGGTGGGGAGGAACTGGCTGTGTGGCCACGGAGGAAGCCGGGACACCTGGCAGTGACGCCAGTTCTCTCCAAAGACAGAAGCAGTTTGGTGGCAGACGGTGGGGAATGATTCATGTTCTAATGGCTGCTTACAAAGCAATGACATCTCCAAACTGTGTCTCATTCAGTTAGAGATAGCTTTGGGGAGAAATCGCTCAGATGTGCAAACCGCTATAAGGTTTTTTTTGTTAAGAGGACAGGTATCTGTCAGGTTTCTGTAGGAAAGGTGGGGTCCGAGAGGTCAAAATTTATTTCCACATACATGACCCTGAATATGAATCTGCATCCAAATGTTCATGCAGATATCCTAGATCTAATCTAATTGAATTGTAAGAATTACCACAATGTGAATTTGCAAAACAAATTGAAGACATTAAAATAGGCAAATATTCAAACTAACATTTGGGGGGATTAGAAGCTGAAGTGTGTTAAGTGGAGACTCCCTGGGGTGCCAGAGCTCAAGATGAAGGGTTAACCATCAGGTTAATATTATAGAGCTCTTCCTTACCATGACTGGTCCCCTGTTTAAGGGGCCCCAAATAATTTGCTCTCTTCTGCGTCTCAGCAAAGCCCCTGTGGGACTGGCTGATAAAATCCTCGAGTAAGAAATCCTTTCTCCTTTGTCATTCCTGCTCACTTACACTGGGGGCTTCCTGGCAGTCTATGAGAGAGACTGGAGACATTCTGTCACCCACCTTTATTGTCACTCTAATCTAAGGAATAATTGCACTGGAAAAAATTCCAGATCCCAAGGTGCTCCGAGCTGCCAATAAACCTTGGCCTGCACCTTCAAGACATGGCTTTCTGTAGCCATCTTCAAGGCAAGTGTGGGGAAACTTGAGAGACCGGTACCCAGGGACAGCTGAATGACAGGGACAGCCTCAGGTCTTCCACACAGGTGCTGCAGCTGGTGGGCCTCAAGGCTACCCCTGGTCTTCCAGGACAGTGAGGAGAGGCGAACAGGAATGTTGCTCTAAATCTGAGAGGCCCAACCCTTGCATCCTATTCTTCAGGGCTCTAGATAGTAAAGGGCCCCATGTGGCAAAGGCACCACTGGCTGCCCTGCCCAAGACCCCGCCATACCTTCATTTTCCTCCAGCTTCCGGATGTGGCGCAACACGGGCTGCAGATTCATGTAGAGACGGTGGCTGTTGCTCAGGAGCTGTAGCAGGTGTCGGGAGCGCATGGGGCATCCCGTGTAGTAGATGAGCTTCCTGGCTGAGGGGAGGCCATCTGGCAAGATCTCAAATTTCTTACCCTGTGGAGCGAAAGCACACGTTGGATTTGGGAAGAGAAGTCTCTTGTTTGCCAAGGTCCCCTTCATTGTCTTCTTACTAAGGAAGACTCCAGACTCAGAAATAGATGTAGAAAGCTCCATCCAAAATTCACTCAGAGACAAATTATTATTTTTTTATTTAAAAATGCCACAGGACTACATTTACCAAAAAAATTCAGGAAGTGTCTAGCCAGGGTCTTCTGGTAAACACTGACTGGGAATGATAGTCAAGGAGTATCTTTAGTTTCTCTGGCTAAAGGGGCCGTTTATATGATGGAGAAAAGAGGGACCCATCATGGAAGCATCTTCTAATGCAATTCCAACACCCTAGTTCAGCAAACAAGTTGACAAATTCTAGAAGCATAATGCAGTCACATATTAGTTAAACACTATGTACCAAACACTGTGCTAGTCACTGAGAAAATGACAGTGGGTAGGACAGAAAAGATGCCTACCTTCATAGAGATATGTTCTGGTGGGAGAGACATACATAAACACATAAAATAACTATAGTTTATCATAAACTCTGGGGAGGAAATAAAAAGTTATGAGAGCAAACACCACAAATTCCTATTTAGGGTTAAGAAAAAAAAAATGGAAAAACTTCTTTAGCTGGATCAAAGAGGGAGGCTGGGGCGGGGGTGTGGGGGCGTGGGGAGCACCTTGCTGACTCAGTCAGTAAACCGTGGAACTCCTGATCTCAGGATTGTGAGTTCAAGCCCCAAGCCCCACTGGGCATAGAGTCTTAAAAAAAAAGAAAAAAAAAAAAAAAAAAAGGAAAAAAAGAGGGAGCTGGAAGCTAGAGGGACAAGAAAAGAAGAGATAGAAGTAGTGTAAGTATCTCTATCAGTAGAGATATAAGGAATCTCTTGTTCTTTAAGCCTGGGATCATTAACATAAAGTTCATTAACGTTAAGTTAAGAAGGAGAGTTTGGCAAAGTTTCTTATAGTCATTGGATATTATAAATTCCTTCACCTCTCCTATTAATGAATACAGCAGCAGGCCTGCAAAGGAATATTCCAAACAATTCTCAGCCAGAGGGGAAAAGTAAAGCAAAGCGGGAGGCATCTTCCAACTATACACTTCAAGTTAATACAAAACAATATGGCTTTGTGTCTCTCAGTTGGGGATGGAGTTTTCACCCCTCGACTTTTCATTTTAAAGGAATCACTGGTGGATCCCAATGCTAGAATGGTAATAACTGTCACTTAATGAGCACTAGGAAGGTATTAACTCATTTAATCCTCACAATAAGCCTATGGGGGAAGACAAATTATCCCCAATTGGGAACAAAGAAACCAAGGCACACAGGGTAAGTAACTTACTCAAGGTCCTACAACTCGGGCAGGAATGGGCTGGCCACGAGAAGAATCAACTGCGACATTCATCAGAACAGATGCCTTGTTCCCAACCCACATCCACTGAATCAAAAATTTCAGAGGAGGAGGACGAGACATAGAAATCTTTATCTTAAGCTCCTCACATAATGCTGATGCACAACTCAATTCAGGAACCACGGAGTCCAGGACCCTTAAAGCACTCAATTTCATAAATGCATTTTATTACTACTCAATTTGGGACATGACAGGGACAACTGGGGTAATAATATCCTCATTTTCATATTGCTCAGATCCTTTCACAAAGGGCCTGGATGAGAGAGACCAAGTGAGGAGGAAGTCTGGCCCCATTTGATGTGTGAGTAAAGTGGAATCAGATTGAAGTATGCCCAAGTAATTAAAATAATGTAGAGTCAGGAACAGATCTTTTGACTTCACAGGGCAGTGTGGAGTCAGTGCCCAAATGCTATTTGGCAATACAGCCCTTTGTTTATATAGGCCATCTTCCTTATGGGAGAGAAGCACACGTGTACAAATCCTTATTGTCCTACTTTCTTTGGGCATTTTTTCCAACAATTTCTGAACAAAGAAAAAAATATGGATTTTAAGGACCACTAGACATACATATTATTAACTGTAATTCTTTGAACCCTACCAAAAACCAGATATAGCTGGCAAGGTAGAGAAACAGCTGGGAAAAATCATGAATTTGCTCTTACAATGAAAAAAGAATACTATTCTCAATATTCTAAAAATAACAGCATTTCTGCTATTAAGAACTGTAGACCTTTCTTTGTAATGATGAGTTTCAAAGAGATAGATATGAATAGAAACATCTTGTTATCATTCTTTATTCTCTGCTCAAAAGAAGCAACCTCCAAAAGAACTGGTGAACCCCCATGCTATGAGTAATTTATCCTGTGATTATGGCTCTGTTTTCTGATCCCTTTGCTTTTAAAAACAATTCTGTCTGATAAACTCATCTTGTACACTCCCCCTACTACATTTCTTCTGTAACTAGAGTAACTTAGGAAAGCACAGTGGGGACCAAACCCACAAGTTAAAGTTAGTAATTCCTTTGCTGTAAGATTCTTTAATTTTAGGTTCACTCTTAGTGAGTGGCAAGGATTAAAGCACATACAGTAAGAAAATAAGAAAGCTAGTTGTCTTCTTTGACAACTTTTTAAAAATACAAACTTTTTTTGCCTGGGACAGTATTATTTTTAAAAACAAAACAAAAGAGGGAACAACAAAAATCCACAAAAACAAACAACGGGGCAATTTTTCTTTACTCGGTTATTTTAAACTTACCACAAACACCAACTTTCCAACATTTGTCCAGGGGAAATCATAAAGCAATTGCTTCTCTTCATCTAAATTCTGTGGGAAAATTATAATGCATACAGAGTTACAGGGGAAAATGCCGGACGCTCTAAAATGGCTCTAACTTCTCTCCCAGTAATTAAACTCTGATAAGGGTCCTCAACTCTCTTTGGAGATGTTCAGATAATAATGAAAAAATTAGTGACACAAAACTGTAGCTCTGGGTTCCTGAGTGAGTCATTATCTGGTCTTTTAAGGCAATCTTTTCCCTTTGAGCCTATCCTTAAATTTAAATAAAAAGTCCAAGACTCAGGCACTCAAGAGATGAGATAAGGCACTTAGACTTTCATAACTGGATATTTGCCTAAATCAAAGATAAAAGAACCTTATAGTCTCCTTGGTCTCATAGAAAGAGGCATTCTCTCTCCCCTGCTGACGGCTGCAGTATAACACTACCCTACTTGCAAGAACGTGACAGGTATTACTTATTCAAGTGACAGGCTTTATCAGAAAAGTGTAATGGAAATTAAAATGTCTGGTCTGGCACTGTAATAAAATGTCATTTTTTTCTTTACACAGTTATAATGCTCCAGAGGATAAAAGAGAATATTTGAAATCCATAACCACAAAGAAGAATGTCTGTATATTAATGATCTATTAGTGATGAAATTGGGTCAATCTTTGTTTATTCTTTTCTGTTCTGGAGGACTTACTACTGTCGAGGTTTGGACTGTATCACTTTATCTATCCTACCTCATCCACATCTGGAAGAAAAATAGGAAGCAATGGCCAGAAATGAACCAGTGAACCTATCAAAGGACCAGACAAGAGCACTTGTCAACATAAGGCATAGTAGATACCGTATGACACTTATTCCTCATTTACGAACCTGAAAAATCTGTATTCCCCGCATGGTCAATCCAAGGGTCAGAGAAGCTTCAATTTCCCTTTTATCCTATAGAAATAAGATCACATGAAAAAAGTACATTTTTCTTGTATAATGGACTACTAAGCACCAAAGAAGAGAAACAGAAGAAGAAATCCCAGGATTAGAAAGTTTTTGACTAAAATAACTTTGCTCATTTTTCTGCATCCCTACTTTACTATAAGATTTAAGAAAGTCTTGAGTACATACTAAATCAATAATGATATATTCTACTTTTTAAGCCACTGAGATTTCAGAACATTAGTATTGTCACTATATCAAATAACACTCTCATATCTGATAATATTCTAAATATTTACATTAATGAAACTCTGATAAACAAGACTATTTTTGCCCCTTATCTTTATTTTTAAGTTTTCTACCTTTTCTCAGATATTAGAATATTGAATACAATGTTATAACTATTTTCTGAGATGCACTAGATTTTATAGGTTTCAAACTGTGTAACCCTCCAGCTCTGAAGCCAAAATCAGAGGCAGCCTAATACTTAAGGGTGTCATTTCATGAGGAGAAAAGGCTGTATGTAAAGGCTTTATACTTAGTTTGGAAAGAAAATACTTATATCTAAGAAATTCAATTATCACTTGCCAATACAATATACATTCTTTTTTTAGCTTTATTTAAATTCATTTAATTAATATGTATTGTATTATTAGTTTCAGAGGCAGAGTTCAGTGATTCATCACTTGCATATAATAAGATATCCATTCTATCAGCTAAACCATAAAGTATAAAAAATAAACTACAATGAGCATATGGGAAAAAATTCCTGAAATGGTCTCTGAATTTTAAATGTATTCTGAAATTGGGCCACATCTTTTAAGTGCTTATCTGTAATAATGGGATATAAGGTATGAAGTTCTAAACAGAATATAAATAAAAGTACTCAGTAACCAAAATATTTTCATATGAGATTCTCCAATAAAAATAAATGAGTCTGTTTAGGGCCTGTTTTCCCATGAACATGGGAAGAAATGTGTTTAGAAAATGCATCCTTGTCTGGCATAGTAAAGACAAGACGTGGCCTATTTTCACTATTTGGGCTGTTTTTTCTAACGTGTATGTTTTTACATCAAGAAAGGCACATACAGTATAGGTTTAACAGGAGAAACCAATCTATTACTGTGAATTTAGGTCAATTTCCTCTTCAAAACTACTCTGATTGCTTCCTGAAATAAGACTGTGCTCATAAAAACTCTGGCTGGGTGGGCACAAGGTGTGTGTTACTGTGAAAAGGACTCAGGAGTTTCTTTTCCCAGAATGTTGCCTGTCCTCTCTCTACTTTATATTTTCCGCTTGCAAATTGGAAATTATAAAATGAAGCATTTTATTTTATTAAATTATATTTATATAATTTAATTATAATTATAATTAAATAATTATTAAAAATGAAGCATTTTAAATAGCCACTTGATTTCTCTAAAGAATGAGAACTCTGCCCAATATCTGTTTCCCCACTTCATTCAGTTATATTATTATTAATTATCTTGTTTTAAGCAGGTGAGAGGGTCATTTTCCATGCCATACAGAAGTACCACACTGTACGCCAGTAAAAGATTAACTTTTACACAAAAAATAAGTTGGGGAGATTTACTTTACTAAAGAATTCTTAATTCTTTAAAATACTAAGTTCCCCTATCAAAGCAGCAGCAGTTGGTATTTACTGAGCACTGATTAATGTGCCACACATTCCACCTGGTCATTTCAGATTCACTATCTCACAGAATTTTCCCAACCTTGTGAATTGTATAGAACCTTAGATGGCCAAGGATTAGAGTTGTATTTGCCTAGGATCCCATAATAGTGGTAATGTAGGGTTTCTAATATCAGACTCTAAAGCCACATTTTTCCTTATACACCATTCATGCTTCTAGTACATTTTAAAATACAAACTGATCGGGGCGCCTGGGTGGCTCAGCGGGTTAAGCCGCTGCCTTCAGCTCAGGTCATGAACTCGGAGTCCTGGGATCGAGCCCCACATCGGGCTCTCTGCTCAGCAGGGAGCCTGCTTCCTCCTCTCTCTCTGCCTGCCTCTCTGCCTGCTTGTGATCTCTCTCAAATAAATAAATAAAATCTTTAAAAAAAAAAAAATACAAACTGATCATCAAATGTCATTTTCTCATAAACTGAGGTGTCACAAATGAAGTCTCTTAAGGAAAAAAAGAAATAACAACACACAATCCTTCAGGAATTTGGCCAAAGAGATCTTATGGAACTCAATTATGCCTCTCGAGGGTGACAGGACATTAACGATGCTTCTCTTGGGCATGGAAACAAGAAAAAAAATTTTTTTTGGTACCGTATTAAGTTTTCTGACCCAGCCAGGGAGATTATTCAGTAACACATCCAAACTATTCTCCAGCCTCCATTGATCCGGTTATGCTAATCTTACCACAAAGGGTGTGGTAGTAAGAAAAAGCCTGACAGTAACAGTGATGATGCTAACAGCTGAACATCAGGCTTAACAAGTGCTGGGCACTGTTTTCAACACTTTTTATCCGTAAATTCTTCTAGTCGGGCAGACCTGGGTTGAATCCTGGCTCTGCCACTTGCTAGCTTTGTGCTCTTTGGTCTGTTTCCTCTTCTGCAAAATGAATATCACAGTTTCTATCTTACAGAATTGTGAGAATTAAAAAAATAAATAAATAAAGTGTGCCCCAAGGAAATAATACTCAATAAACATTAGCCGTTGTGGTGGTTCTTATTTGTGGATACAATGAAGTATGGCTTCACTCTGAGAAATATTAAAAATTACTAATCAAATAAGTTGCAAATGTTAGTCCCCAAGGCAGACATGCAGATTTGGAAAAGAGAAAAATAACTATTTCATAATCACTGAAAAGCCAGATTCATGATCTGAAGCCACTTTTTATCTCAATATTAGAACCACCGAAGAAGAAAGATTCCATTGTGCTTCCAGGCCCGAGAAACAGCATCATTAACTCCAAGACTGACCTACGACAAGAGTTCACCTGAAACTTTTTTTTTTTAAAGCCCTTTAATGGGGCACATGGGTGTCAGAGTTGATTAAGTGTCCAACTGTTGGTTTCAGCTCAGGTTGTGATCTCAGGGTCAGGAGATCGGGCCCTGTGTAGGGCTCCACATTCAGTGTGGAGTCTGCTCAAAGTTCTCTCTCTCCCTCCCCTCTGTCTCTTCCCCCACCCTCGCCTGTGGGCCTGTGCGCTGTCTCTCTCTCAAATAAATTTTTTAAAAAATTACATATAAAAAGACCATTAAAAAATGAAATGACAAATTTTAATAAAAGCTTCTTCTAATCGAGAAGGTATTTTTTGCTCAGAAGCTGTAGACACACTACAGTTCAGTACCTTATACAATCTGTAGTAATGCACGGCAACGTCATCCAGTCGGACAGCCTCTTTGATGTATTTAAGATGAGCCTCAGAAGCTGTCAGTGCGAACTGATCTTTGTGCATGTTTGGAATGTGCTTCAGGATGTAGTCCTTCCCTCTCTTGGAAACAACCTGTTGGAATACAATGGGCATGCAATGCGACATTTGTTGGAAGGATGGAAGTCCTACCCTCACCCCCAAAATGAAGAAAGGACAAGAACCTAAAATAGGCCATGTAAACTGGCTAATTTCCAGTAGGAAATTTCCCACTTTCATTCCATTTTCACCATCTGTTATCTTACTAGGCTGAATCAGCTAATACTAGAAGCTACAAAGACGATTTAGCTGTAATACTGCATATCTGAGAAGAAAAATCACAAGAAATGAGAAAAATATGTTCTCTTGGCTTTAAACTCATGGAGAGAAAAAAAAACATGCAAACTTGCGAAATTTGGTACACATCACTGTTTATACTTGCAAAATGACTGGTACCATGAAATACACTGACTGTCAACATTATCTTCAGGTTCTGGATCCTACTTAACTCTTCTAAAATTACAGCCAGAGTGGGAGGTTCTAAATGTTAATCCAAAGAAGGCAGGGGACTGAGAGGAATTCTCCGAAACATTTCTGGTTTTTGCATAAAACGCTGTTATGAACGCTCAATTTGAATACTTGTGAGAAAACAAGTTCATTCAAGCATTCATTACAATTCACCATGGCTCAGGTTTTCATGGGACAGTAGCCTGAGCCTTTAAATGCCCCAAATATACAGTAGCCAGCAGCTTCAGACTAAGAAAGGTGCTGATTAGTTCAATGAGGATTATAAAATATGGAAAGAATTATGTGAAGGCAGCAAAAAGATTAGTGCTTAAAACGATCAGAATAACAAAATTAAAGAATTTTTAGATTGAAAATGTTTTTACAGATACTGACATTATGTTTCTTCCTACTGAATTATACATGATCAATTACTGGGCCATTTAAGAGGTTTTGCTGAGAACTCAGAGTTACAGATTTTTTCCTTCTAGCCTCCTTTTACATGGAGATCACCTAAGTGAGCATTTGTCAAACTTTCTTCAGTCAAAGAACTCACAGAAAATAGTATTTGTAAGGGCACCAAAGTAGGTGGCTTTGGTGATCCCAAAGATTGAAGGAACTCAGATCTCAGCATACTGGAGGCTGTGGTGCCCTGACGGGGAGCTCGGATTTTTAAAGGACCAAGATTCAGTGAATACCTGACAACAACCAGGCAATGAAAATATGGGCTAATCAGAGACACTGATATGCAAAAGCCTGACACCTTTTGTGGTTTCTCTTCAACAACTGGAGCACTGTTAATCTGTCCACAAAAACTTACGTGGAGCACCTCACTCTGAAATGCTGAACAAACAGTAAAGGTGACGTTTGTGCCTGTCCTTCAGAAGATACTAAACAACAGTTTACTTGAGGAAAAAGATAAACATATCATTTGAAAAGGAGATGCAAAATGTTCTGTCGAGAGTCTTACAGAGCCCAGAGGTGGGGGGTGGGGGTGAGTATGATCTGTTTTTTTTTTTTTAAAGATTTTATTTATTTATTTGACAGAGAGAGATCACAAGTAGGCAGAGAGGCAGGCAGAGAGAGAAGAAGGGAAGCAGGCCCCCTGCTGAGCAGAGAGCCCAATACGGGACTCGATCCCAGGACCCTGAGATCATGACCTGAGCCGAAGGCAGCGGCTTAACCCACTGAGCTACCCAGGCACCCACGATCTGACTTTTTACAGAGTTATGTTTTTCTCCCTCCAAAGGGAAGAAGATGGAAGCTTAAATAAGAAGAAAGCAAAGACAATGCAAATGCCAAAAGCAGGCCAGCAAATCCAAGTCGCACCCTAGTTAGTACGGATAGCAATCTTCTTGCCTGTTAACTCTAAGGAGCAGATGAGCTGTATCGAGAGATCATGTGTACAGTGCTCTCAAGTGTTAAATTTATATTTGGGCATCATGAAAGGTTTTCCTGGCCACAAACATCTGGGTTCCCATTTCTTGAAGCAACACGAGTAGCAGCATAATGAACTAGAAATGTGCTAGAGAAAACACTTTAAAATTTGAAAACAGTGCCTACCCAAGACGGGAAGTAAGCCTCTGGCTCAAAGTATTTTCCATAGTGCTTATTCCTTTTGAAGTTCCCAAGATCAGCCTGCAGGGCAAAGGCTGCCAGCAGGAAATAGGCCTCTTCTCGGAGCACACACTGAGAATGAAGCACTTGTTTTCTCAGGTGCCAGTAATAATAGTATCTTGCTGTTCTGTCACTGGGAAAATAAAAGAAAACAGAACTCACATTTGATGGAACAATCTGATGGCATGTAAACAGAACCCAAATCCTGCTATCCATCTGGTGACAAGAGCTCTTCTGTTTCTGCTCCCTCTTCTTCCCTCCCCCCAATCAACTCCATGAAAAAAAGGGGGGAGGGTTATAGCTAATACCTGATTGCTGCCTCACCCAGGTCACAGGGAGGCAGAACTCCAAGTTAGACTACCCAACAGCAAACATACCATTTCCAGAGGCCTATAACATTTGATTCATTCAGAGAATAGAAACAAGGTCTGAATCATTCCACTCCAATATGGTAAACATTTCATTGAACAAGGATTAGTATAGAAGCCTAGGCATTTGTTGTCCACATTAAAATTATTTTGCTGTAATAACGCTACACATATTTCATAAACAAGGACAAATCTGAAGGGACAATCCTGGCTCTAATGTTTTGCTGTTCTCTTTTGGTTTGGTTTACAAGTACTCTAAGGCCCTTTTAAAAATATTTCTGTTTATGTGCCCATTTAAAAATTTAACTCTACATTTTTTTTTTTCTTTCTCAGAATGAATGAACTGGGGAAAAAAGCGTGCCTTAAATCTATTTTTTAAGCAGATGTTACCTTATGGGTGTGGTTTTATAAGCACATGTTATGACAATCATGATGCTCCTCACCAATGGAAATACTAATAATGCACTCATTACAATCTGTTGAGGTCAGAAATAAATATAGTTCCCATTAAATACATACAGTAAGAAGTGCTGACCGGGGGAAAACATGGTCAAGCTCCAAAAAATGTCACAGGCAAATGGGATGCCTTGTGATCAAAGTAAAAATGCAAGGGGAAAAAAAAGTGTGTGTGTGTGTATGTGTGTTTAAGGAGTTTATTTGCCTTCCTATTATTTTAGGTCGAATGTTTACCTGAGATTCATAGCTCATTAGCTGATGACAATAAAAACATGGGTTGACTTCAACTAAGATGGTGTTTAAGTATGAAAAGTTTAAAAATAAGGCATTTATGTAACTTTTTTCCCCCTCGGGACAGAATACTCTCCAGAACACTTCTTTTTATAATGCTGACCACACAGTGTTTGGACTAGTTCATCCCTGGGGAAAAGGACAGAAAAACGTGGAGAATTAAACATTCATTAGTCCCAGAGGGTTAATTAGTGGCTACATAACATATTTTGCTTCTTTTCAGCACATTCCACACTTAGTAGGTAAAATGAGTAAAAACTTTACATAAACTTGTAATAACTAAAAAAGTTTCTTAGCCTTTTAAAAAAATTATTTATGGGTTCATATATTTTTTACTGTTAAATTTAAAATATTGGTATTACAAAATACAAATATTAAGAGTGAACTTCACATATAACTCATTAGCCAAATATATCTGTCTCTTTTACATGGCGTTTCTCAGAGTTTAAAAGTAAAGAAGTAAAACAGAATCCACATTTCCAGTATTTTCTATGGGTCAACAAAACCACCACCTCTGAAAGTTTCTGGCACTGAACCCTCCTATAAAAGTGATAAACTGAGCTTCTGAGATGGTAAATTCTGGGTCTGTATTGTGAGCATAGTATTGTTCACGCACCCACTTCTGGAAAAAGAATCAGTCACCTGCCCTTGCCAAACTGCATCTAGGATTCTCACAGGAAAGCTCCAGTGGGTGTAATCTTAGCTTTAAAGCTACTGCCAACAACAGAAGCAAGACCCCAAAAGTGAAAAGAAAACCAGGCTGTATAAACACCATGCATTTTTATAAGGCAGAGTTCTTGCTTGCTTGCCCTACTACTCCCTTCCCTACCCCCAGAAAAGAATATAATCTTTTAGTTTTTCTATTCTTCACAAAAATGCTAGTTCCTTCTCGAATGAAGTATCTTTTTGTTGACTGATTTGTTATAAAAAATGTGGAGTATGGAAAATGTGCGGCAGTGATATTATTAACATTTTTATCGATAGTTTATCATTCATTCATTCAACAAATATTTATTTAGTGTCTACTGAACCTCTGTTCTAGGAACTGAGGATACATGAGTGTATAAAAAGATTTTTTTTTTTATTCCTCCCCTTTGGAATTTTTATCATAGCAGCTGGAGACAAACACATGCAGGGACTTTATTCAGTATGTTAGAAGGTGAGTGTTGCAGGAGAGTAAAGGTACAGAATTCCTGTCCTCATACCTGATCAATCTGCCATTTTCCACATAGTACTGCACACGGAAGTGAATGATCATGGGAGGTCCAAATTGGTCAATACCCTAAAACAAAGACACATATAAAAAGCAAGATATTTTTAGTTACTACAAGGGATTTCCAAATCAACAAAATACCGTTATTTACAGGACAGTTTTAGAGTCTTGAAAGGTTTTATCTACTTCTAATGTGGGAGAGGGCAGTAGAGGCAGGCAGATGACAGATAACTGTCCCATATGGATGGATACCAAGTTCATGCAAACCTGGGAAGTTATAAAGCATCATCACGTATCTGATACTCATTCACCGTAATGCCAATGACAACACAAGGGAAGATAAAAATAAATACCAGTGGAAATTTCTAGTTGAGATCCAGCTCCTCTCTCAGCTCTATCCCCTGTGGTGACCATTTGCTCCTCATTACAAATGTTCTCTTGTTCCTCTGACATTCCACATACCAAATTCTAATATGCTGTTTGTTTATTTAGGCTTTAATGTGCCTTACTTTGTAGTTGGCTTTCAAGAAGCCTTCCCGTTTATCCCAAGAATTCTTAAAATACAAATTGGAGGATCTGGGATTAGACACTAGGGATTTATTCCTGATTTACTAGGATGGTCCTGGAAACACTAGGTGAAGTCCCTGTGAATGATCTCCCAATGTAAACGGAATTGATGTTTACTAAATAAAGACATCACCCAAACAAAAAGTAACAAAGTATCAAAGGTTAGTAAAAGTAGATTAAAAAATTATGAGTAACTTCTAGAACATCAGTTTTGACAGCTAATAATAGAGTCACAAAAGAGGAGTAAGCATTTTTTCCATGGTTTTCATTTCAAAGCATTATCCCAAAATTACTACAAAGTTATTATCCAACATTATTTAAGAGATTTTTTTTTTTAAAGATTTTATTTATTTATTTGACAGAGATCACAGTAGGCAGAGAAGGAGGCAGAGAGAGAGGAGGAAGCAGGCTCCCTGCTGAGCAGAGAGCCCAATGTGGGGCTTGATCCCAGGACCCTGGGATCATGACCTGAGCCGAAGGCAGAGGCTTTAACCCACTGAGCCACCCAGGTGCCCCTAAGATATCTTTTTTTAAAAAAGATTTTATTTATTTATTTGAGAGAGAGAAAGAGAGAGAGAAAGAGCGTGCACACAAGCAGGGGAAGTGAATGGAAGAGGGAGAGGGAGAAGCAGCCTCCAGCTGAGCAAGGAGCCCAAAGTGGGGCTCGCTGAACCCTGGGATCACCACCTGAGCCTAAGGCAGACACTTAAGTAGCTGAGCCACCCAGGCACTCATATATAAGCAGAGATCTAAAATCTACTGTTATATGCTATAAGCTCCTAACACTTGATTAACATGATATTGTGGAACTTAATTAGTCATTTCCCTTTCCCATTCTCTACAAAATATTTTTATGAATTAAAATTTTTAAATTTAATATTTTTTCTAGTGTATAACAGCTAAAATAAACCCTTTCAAAAATCAAAATAATTTTGCTTATAAATGTAATCTCACCCAAGTGACTTCGTATTGTCGTACCTTGCTGGCCTCTTTCTTCCATTCTTTTGGACAATACTTATACAGCTTTTGTGACAACTCCATATAGACATGTTCATTATCTGCACATTAAAAAAGGAGACAAGATGACAAAGGTTTAAAAGAAAAGAATATATACAAAGACAGGTTTTTTTTTTTTAAAGCCTCAAGATTTGTAAATGTGTTCTGAAGTCACACAGTACCACAAAAACTCAACAAGATACTAAAAGACAAAAGGTTGGTTAGACATTACTGAGCTTTTTTATGAATTATTTTGCATTTTCAATACAGAACACATACTATTAAAAATCTGTAATATTTAGAAGAAACAATAGCTTCTCCCTCCTGTTTTTACTTAGTTTCTATGGTCATCCTAATGCACAAACTTCCAGCACTGTGAGCTTCCTTGCTCTTAGAGAAACATGCTTTTGTTGAGTTCACAGAGTATTATCATCAGAGATGCAGAATAATGAAACAGGGCAGAAACACCATCCTAACTGCTATGTAAGAAATTAGGGGACATTGAGGATTACTACCTATTTCCAAGTGAGGGGCCTGACCCACAATTTGTGAACAACAGCCTTTAAGACTATTGCTTCTCTATTCTCCACTATAACACAGCCTGATAAAATGGCAAGCCATTGCTCTCACTGCCTTTGGGATTGATCCTGTGGAATGAGAAGAATCTCATGCAAAAAAAGAATGCCAAAGTGTTTCCTCAAGGGGATGATGTTCTTAAGATGAGCACAAACTATGATTGTTGAAAACTCATGTAAAAATGATCTAAACATGTGAAGACAAGCTGGTAAAAATATTAAAATTTTCAGATTTCCCCAAGAAAATCTTTTAAAAGAGATATTTCACAACAAAACCTTTCAGCATTCCTATCTCAAAGTTCTAAGTCTACTTTTTTAAAGATTTTATTTATTGGAGCACCTGGGTGGCTCAGTCATTAAGTGTCTGCCTTTGGGTAGGATCATGATCCCGGCATTCTGGGATCAAGCCCCATATATCAGGTTCTGTGCTCAGAGGGGAGTTTGCTTCTCCCTCTCCAGCTCCTCTGTGCTTGTGTTCGCTCTCTCGCTCTCTCTCTCTGTCATAAATAAATAAAAACTGTTTAAAAAAAAAGATTTTATTTATTTTAGAGAGAGAGCAGACGTGTGTGCAGGGAGAGGGGCAGAAGGGGAAGGGAGGAGAGAGAATCTGAAGCAGACTCCTTGCTGAGCTCAATCCACAACCATGAGATGATGACTTGAGCCAAAACTAAAAGTCAGCAGCTTAACTCACTGAGCCACCTAGGCCCCCAAAGTTTTAAGCTTTTTTAAAAAGTTTATTCCTTTTTTCTAAACACCACTAAGGGAGTATGCTCATGGAAAGCGCTGCATAAAAATGTAGTGTCTGTTTGACTACTCCCAGGAAACAAGCCTGACCACACTGTCACTCCTGTCACTCCTGTCTGAACGCTGGAGGTGGGGGGAAGGAGGGGGGTTGATGGAAAAAGAGCCCTAAGACAATAGGAAGGGTAGAGCTACTGTTTATAAATGACATATTAATCCAATCAATTTGAATGAAAGGGATAGGGAAAAAGGTCCCAGGGACAAAAAAGGGTGCTACTTAAATCCACTTATCAGATCAACTAAATTATCTCCCATCTCTCATATGCCACCAATTAACATGAAATGAACAAGACCAGACAACCTTCTTATTGAATAGGATTTGAGTTTGGCTTGAGCTGCCATCTGAGGAAGCAATATAATAAACTGAACTGAGACTGTTCACTGTGTAATAGCACATGTGTAATAGCACATACTTTTAAACTACCACCACATCTCTACCATCTGACAGTTTGAGCATGGCCTTATATTTTAAGAATTCAAGAGCACATATCAAAATCTGACAAAGCAGGTGAAGCAGTAATATCCAGTTGACCTGTGAGAAAAGTGAAGTCAAGAGAAGTCAAGTGATATTTCTAAAGCCACACAGCTAGCTAGCAGTAGAACCACAATTAGAACCAGGTCATCTGATTCCTTTTCCAATGTTCTTTCGCCACACTACAATCTCTCTTTTAAAAAAAATGGTATCTTAAAGACTCTCGTTTTGAAATCTAAGGAAGCTGTAAACTGGTTTTATTAGACTGACTTGTTGAACGACACAGACCTACAGTCTGGCTGTTGTCATAGAATTAAAAGAATCAACTTTGAGTTTAGAATAAAAGGAAAATTTTTTAGAATCTATAGGGCATCTTATTTCTCCTGGACCCTTCCTCAAAAGAGTGACTGAAGGATACACTGTTAGAAGGATGGGGCTAAGCATTTGTAGTTTTATCACTTTAACTATTACAGGAAGAAACTGAAGAGCAAATGGTGGATTCACTGGTTCTTGAGTTGCCCCCTGCTCCATGTTTTCTGGCCTCTCCTAAAAAGACAACTGAAAATGGTTCACATTTTGGTGGAGAACGGCCTTGTTTATCAGCTGATCATGACACACTTTCCCACCTGGCAGATCTAAGCATTTTATGGTACTAACCAGATTCTCAACATGTCATAAACCTTTAAATTTAAACCAATTCCAGTAGTAGAATACGATCCATAAAGAAGTATAAAATATAATTAAGTACATTTCATAAAAACGTATTCTTGAAAAACTAAACAAAGATATAAAAGATATGTCTTTTGACATAAGACTAGAGAAATTTAAAAACGTGATTTGGAAAAAAAAAAAAAAAGCTCATCAGGAATTGTTGCAGATAAATCCTAGTAACTTAATTCAAGATATTATGGGGGTGGGGTGGGGAAGAGACTTGTATTGAGCCCTTTATGTGGAGAAAACCTTTACAGAAAATATACAGAAAAAACTGATCCCTTATCTCCATGTCATATAGTCTAATTGGAAAAAAGAGAAGGTGTGAAGAGGGAAAAACAGAAAATAGGAGCAAATTAGTAGATCACTTTGTTATACTATATAGTCAAGAGTAAGAGAACTTGAATAGAGTTATTTTTCTTATGCTTTAATGCTTTAATGTCAAAAATCACAAAAGAAATTATAAAAACACTCAAGAAATTGCCTACTAGCTCCAGCTGCTCCCAGAGTGCAAGGAAACAAAAACCAAGCTTGGTTCATTAAAACACAAAAGAACAAACCACAAAATTTAGATTCCTACAAAGGAACCCATTTTTAAGTTCAAACTATAATACATGGCCTAAAATACTAAATCTTAAAAGAAATAGATCAGTTAAGATTTAAAAAATGAATACTAGACTAAAAATAATGACCAGCTTATGGGTATTTTGATAATCACAATCTTATCACCATGTGCCTAAATTAAGTTACAGCTATAAAACATCATTTCCTCAGGGATAGTTGGCTAAATTCTATCACAGATGGGACTAAGACCTACTTTGTATGACACTGAGTCCAAACAGGTGACAGTCCTTTAGCCTGAGTAGGTCACACACCTGAACCAGCAACTGGTGACACAAAATTTTAACCTGTAGAGAAAAAAACAACACAACACAACACAACTTGAGATAGCAAGTAAACCAAACCCACTCGCTGAGCCACAATCAGGTAATTTATTTTTTTAATTTTTATTTTTAAAAGATTTTATTTTAGAGAGAGAGAGAGATCAAGCTTTCAAGTGGGAGGAGTAGCGAGTGGGAGGGAGAGGCAGGGGGAAAGAATCTCCAGCAGACTCCATGCTGAACTTGGGAGTCTGATGCCGGCTTGATCCCATGACTCTGAGATCAGGATCAGATGCTTAACTGACTGAGCCAATCAGGCACCCCCACAATCAGGCAATTTAATCCACCCTAAATATACATCTTAAAACTACAAGCAACACTAGTGAAACAACCGTTGGTTCAAGGAAATTGCTTTACTCTGCACTGTTTCAATAATGATTATCATAATACAAATGTTTATGAAATGGTAGTAAGGTACCAATACTGTCTTGTACAAGACTCATAAATCTTAGGACACACGGACAAGGTCTTATTCTAAAACCATGGTGCACAATAAATATTTCAGAAGGTATCCAAAACAGGCTACTCAGATTATCAAAAGCTGAGTCAGACAAGTATCTTTACAAGGAAGCTTTTCTTCTTGATAATATACTACAAATTTAAGATTTAAAATGTCATACCATCCAAGGAAACCTTAATCCTTAGTTTTGACTGTATTTTTAAATGTCATAAACAAAGCTCTTAGGATAAAACATGATACAAAGTTAACTGAAAAATTACAAACCACAAACTATGTACACAAACAAACCATGCTGTAACTCTGTGTAATTGCTATTCAAATAATGCTGTACATTTCCTCCGTGTATATATATGTGTATATATATATATATCCCACATACTTTTTATTGCTCTGCTAAATTTAAATCAAGTATTTGGAGCCTACTGATAAACCTCTAACAACTACCAAGTAAGTAGTATTCTTGTTTAAAACTGTAATTAAGAAAGGCTGTGGCTCTGAAGTCTTACCTGCTGTGAAAACAAGCTTGAGTTATTTGTATTTGCATATTATGAGTCTTTAAGGCTACGTTTTAGCTGATTGTGAAATTTTTCAAGTTCTTTAATCTTCAGGGGCAATGGAGCTTTAAAAAGTGCTATATAGAGTATGAGCTATTAAGAATTAAAGTATTATCTAAAAATACACTCCATATGGAACGTGGTAATAAAAGCAGCATTTGGTCCTAAATGTCAGTGGCTTGGGAGCCTGGCTGGCTCAGTTGGTTTAGGGTCTGACTCTTGGTTTCAGCTCACATCATGATCCCGGGACCCTGAGATCGAGACCTGTGTTAGGCTCCACACTCAGTGGGGAGTCTGCCCAAGATTCTCTCCTTCTCCTTCTGCCCCTCTCCCTGCTCATGCTCTCTCTAAAATAAATAAAGATTTGAAATAAATAAATAAATAAATGTCATTGTTACTGAGCAAGCACGTTTAAAATATATCCCCCTCCCCCAAAAAAGAAGACTTGTTCCTTTAGTCTTAGTGAACAGGTATAAACTCTTGGCCACTGTTTATATTACTCAAAAATTTTTTGTATATTTACCATAATTTTATTGTCAAAATTTACCAAGTTTCCATATTTAAGATTTACTTGATGATTAAAATCATTTAAAACATCCCCTACTAGTTCAAACTCATGGAGAAACTAGAAGGATCAAAACAAAGTTTACCCCACATGCAGAAAGACAACACTATCATATCAACCACACATGTCAAGGAATAAACTATCTTTGTTTGAAAAATATTTAGAAATGAGGACAAAATGAGACCATTAATAAAACTGTTTTTGCTACAGTTAATTTGTTAGACAACAACACCACAAATATCAACTGCAGTCGTATGAATACAAAGATAACACTGTGGAAAAAGACAGACCTTTGGCAGCCCTGAATTGGTTTTCTAGCAATGAGGGGCCTCCACACTACTTAACTCGGTCCCTCCTCCTTCCTTTGTTCAACAGCTTGCTAGAGAGGAGTCTGGACATGGCAGGGGAGTCTACGTGCCCTGGAATAAGAAAATCTTATAGGCCTAGAGGGAGTCCAGATTTTCCATTTGAGCTTCATTAACAGAGCTCCCTAATGAAATGAACAAACAGCTCAAAGAAATTAAAACAAGTGCTACTCTATTAAGTGCTCACTTACTGAGCAATTCCCAACTGCCAGGCACTACAATTAGCGGTTTATTCATGTTATATCTTTAAATCCTCACAATGAGGGCGCCTGGGTGGCTCAGTGGACGCCTGGGTGGCTCAGTTGGTTGAGCAACTGCTTTCGGCTCAGGTCACCGTCCTGGAGTCCCAGGATGGAGTCCCGCATCGGGCTCCCAGCTCCATGGGGAGTCTGCTTCTCCCTCTGACCTTCTCGCCTCTCATGCTCTCTCTCACTGTCTCTCTCTCAAATAAATAAATAAAATCTTTAAAAAAAAAAAAAATCCTCACAATGACCCTGATGAGGAGAGGAAGATTATCTCTACTTTATAGATGAGGAAACAGAAGCAAAAAAAAAAAAAAAAAAAAAGACAAAACAAACAATGAAACAAACAAGAAAACCAACTAACTTGCCCAAGGCTATAGAGTATGTCAAGGAGTAGGGATTTCAAGTGAGGTCCCTGTGACTCTAAAAACCCTCCTTAATCATGATGACAGACGGCTATACAATCCATAGTCCTGACCATCCTGTGAGGATATTGCACTAATTTTGCAAAATAAGGGAAGTGAAGACACGTAAAATTAATCTGTGATGAGGAATTAAAGTAATAATAGCAGCTACTATGTTGTGTCAGAAAGGATGCTACGTGCTAACCTTCAATTCTCACAATCACATAGTACAATTGTAACAGAAGTGTTATTCCTAACGTTCCTCAGCTGAGATTTTAGTACAAATTAATTTCTTTGAAAATTCTAAATTTTTCATGAATAAAATTCCTCATGAAGACAGATTAGTCTGCCTTCCACTTACCTGAGGTCAGGAAGGTTTCGTTCCATATCCTATGTGTGGATAAGTGTTTACATGAACACAACGGATATACAATGCAATCAGTGGATTATGTTTAAAGACATAAACAGAACTGAGAGAAGTTTCTTTACTTTCTTTTTTTAAATTTATTTATTTGACAGAGAGAGATCACAAGTAGGCAGAGAGGCAGTCAGAGAGAGAGAGAGGAGGAGGAATCAGGCTCCCCACTGAGCAGAAAGTCTGACTTGGGACTCGATCCCAGGACCCCGAGATCATGACCCGAGCCAAAGGCAGAGGCCTAACCCAGTGAGCCACCCACGCGCCCCCTGAGAGAAGTTTCTTAAGTGCTTAGCCTATATGCATTGATTTTGAATTTTTTAAAAAAATTCAGTGGGTATCTTTTTATAAAATAATTATATAAAAACTGAAATAGCATATTCACCTATATTAGTAGAATTACATGTTAATGTATTCTGCCCATGACCAAACTGAAAAAGATTAGCTGCCGAGTTTCATTAGATTTTTAAAAACAAAGTGTAAAAATAATAGCCCATTACTTCACATACTCAAAAACAACTTCAGTTACTCTGAATAATGATGTTGTTAATCAAAAGAAATTCTGTCCAACAGATGATAAAATTCATCCAAGAGGTAGGTTGGATGCTCAAACAATCCCTCTGAGCAAAAACGAGGTTATGTTAGTAAATCAAGAAACTAAAACTGAGAAACTATGGCGATTGTCAGAATAAAACCAAAATAATTATGGTAATAAGTAGAACCTTTTCTTGTCTAAATTTTTTCATGAAGCTAATTAAATGTCATATATATTCAGTGTAACACTTAGAGAGATTCTTTTATATAGCAATTGAGTTAAAGATATATTAGCATATAGCAAAGAAAACCAATTTAAGGCATGCACTGAGGCAAGTTTCTCCCTAATTCCATCTGAATACAATCAGTGAAAGGAAGAATATGAAAGCTGATAACAGCGAGAGGGGCTGAAAAATGCTAGGCGTGATTCTGATTACTATAAACCTGTTTGGCAACCTCTGCCAAAACTTAACATAGACATGCATAGATTCTCTATTCTTGAATAAACCCCAGAAAAGTATACGTACAGGTATACACACAAAATGCTCATAACAGTTTTATTCATAATAGCCCAATACTTACAACAACCTAATATTCATCAACAATAAATGGATAAACAAATAGGACAAACAAATAGGGCATATTGACAAAACAGAATATTACACAACAGTCAAAAGGAATTAGTGTTACGTGCAATAGTGTAAATGAATTTCACAGGCCAAATGTTGACTGAACGGAGTCAGATACAAAAAAAGAACACAACACATAATTTCAGCTGCATGAAGTTCAGAAACAAATTACAGAGGAGGAAACAGTTACTACCCTTTGGGTAGAGACTACTGTCCAGGTGGAGTCACAGAAGATCTTTCCGGGGTGCTGAAAATACAGCATATCTCAAGCTGGATGATGATTACACGTGTATATACACTTGTAAAAATTCTCTGAGCTGCACACTTAAGATCCCTACGCCTTGCTGTAGATATAGCTCTATTCCTCAATGTCCAGGTTAACTAAGAAAGTTAACTCTGACTCAAAAACTGAAAGCCAGAGCTTAGTGTTCAAGTGCACAGCCTTTCCTGAAATTGGCTAGACTCAGGCTACTATTAACGATCAAGACGCACAGTAAGAAGCTAGCAATTACTACCATTTCATGTGTGTGTCAACTCAAAAGCATTTAAAAAGCAAACACATTATATATTAATAAAAATTTATATTTCAGTAAAAAGTGGTAAAATAGTACGGTGTTAGTTTTTCTATAATACGGTCACCAAAATTCTGCTATTTTGCCCCCAGGTGAAAGAACATTGAAAGCAGCTGCTCTTAAGCCATAATTCAGTTTATCCTTGTATAGATAACTTTAACACTCCAGTTCTGCTCCATTACTCACAGTCGCATTCTGTAAGGCTTTCGTCCTTCACCAGGTAGTAACCTGAATGTGGTCACCGCTGGGAACAGAATATTCAAACATTTCTAAAGTTGGATCTACTTACATTTATGATGATGTTCAAAGATTCATCATTGGGGAGGAAAATACACACACTCCGGCGGTCTTGCATGACTCTGTTGTTATGGAAGTTCAATTTGTTCATTGTGTTGTGGGCTCTCTAGTGGTCAGGGCTGGGCTCCGAGTCCTCGGCAATTCCTCTGGTTCCGAGCACTCCAAAGCCAGACTCCGCTCCTCATCACACACCCTGCAGGAGAAGCAGCATGATGTTCCACTGCGTAGGTTTCATAGCTGTAGGAAAAGCCCCAAAGCCAGCCATAAATAATGGCAGCGAGACTGGCGAGGAGAGAGCCAGGAGATGAGCAGCCGCACAACTGCTCTTGGTACCGGGACAGCAAGTCTCAGAGCTGGGGTTGTCTGGCTTAATA
The DNA here is from genome assembly GCF_964662115.1 of Mustela nivalis. Taxonomy (NCBI): domain Eukaryota; kingdom Metazoa; phylum Chordata; class Mammalia; order Carnivora; family Mustelidae; genus Mustela; species Mustela nivalis. The sequence goes on from NC_139025.1 coordinate 47,238,754, forward strand.
AATGAGAACTCCCTGAAATGTGTTTTGTATTTTGCCCACTATCAACTGCTTTAAAACTTTCATTCACAGTCATGAATTAAACATAAAGCCAGTGAGTGCCTCATACATTCACAGCAGTGCTATGTGCTGCAAGGCTTGCAAAGGCAGAGAACCTGGTCGAGGAGCTTCCAAGCTCCCGTGGGAGATAAACGAAGGCTTCCAGAAATAAACCAACACAATGACAAAACAGCCGCGACAACAAAATTCTCAATCTTGCTCTTTTTTTCCATTACAAACTCAAGTTAAATGTCTTGGCATTTTCATTACATTCCTTCTTCAACCAATGTGGTCTGGCTTTTACTCTTTTGCTTTGCCAATGTGGTTCTGCCAAAGGCAGTCAGGATCTCCAGACCATCAGCAGAATCTCTAGGACTCATTCAGTTGATCTCTCTCCCTTAAGGAGGTTAAGCCCTACTTAAAACTTTTTACTCCCTGAGTTTTTACGGCATTGCTCTCTCTCTCCTGATCCTTTAACCTGATGACACAAACAATACCTCTATGTACTTTACCAACCAACTAACATGTAAAAATAACAAAACTGTATATATCGACCATGTTTGTACACAAAAGAACTGTGGATATCTAATCAGTTTATTAAACACATTATTTCTTTTTAGATTTTATTTATTTATTTGTCAGACAGAGATCACAAGTAGGCAGAGAGGCAGGCAGATAGAGAGGGGGAGGCAGGCTCCCCACTGAGCAGAGAACCCAATGCAGGGCTCGATTCCCAGGACCCTGGGATCATGACCCAAGCTGAAGGCAGAGGCTTAACCCACTGAGCCACCCAGGCTCCCCTAAATACATTATTTTTTAACTTCTCTCAGGTTTCAATGTATACATTTTTTTTGCAAGTAATGAAGATTTATCTCCAATCTTCAATACTCACATCATTTCTGTGTTTCATGTCTTATTGCCGGCAAAACTTTGGAGAATAATTTTAAAACAATGGGGGATAATTTCTACTTTTAAATGAGTGTGTCTACACTGTTTCATATATTATTGCTAATATAACACTATTCAACCAAGATATGTTAAGGCTAGTTGCCCCTAAGCCAACAGTAATTATTTTTCTCCAACAGTATTTATATTGTCTCTTTCCGGCAGACAGAGCAGAAGAGAATTTCCATGAATACAAATTGTTTTACCAATCAGAGAGTATAACCACACAGTTTTAACAAAAAAGCTCACATAAATCAAAGCATAAATGAGATATAATCTGGTCTATTTGCTTAAGGTTAAATGTCCACCTGTTATCAGCAGGAAATGGGAGAGAATATGATCTTATATGGCATTAGGAGTAAACATAAACTATTATTTATTCTTAAAGTATGAATAAAAATATCATCCACAAGGCAGCTATTCAAACTGAGTAAAAACAAATGGTAATCTTATATACAGTATTTCCTTATTAGAAAGGTGACCAGAAGCCCCCTTAGAAGTATTCTGCTTTTCTTAAAGGATCAATAGCAATTGTTTCACATTAAGTTGTAGCCAGGACCTTACCCTATAGGATCACCGAAGTTCAGCATGGCAGTTCATCTCCAGTATGGGATGGTTAGGCCATGTTTCTCCAACCATGAATTAAGTGCACCCCAAGTCCAATCCACTTTTAGTTCAACAGTTCCAAAACACCAGTTGTAAGACTGGGGTTGGTTGCCTCAGAATCACCTGGGTATGTGTAATAAATACAGAATCCTGAGCTCTCTTAGAATCTCCCAGGTCAGGGTTCAGGAATCTTAATCTTTTAAAAAAGCTCCCAGGTATTTCTGACACATAGATATAAAAACCACACTTGAATGAACAGAAGGAAGGTACCGAGCAGATTGTTGGTTATAATACCTTCACAGCATACACTGGGAAAACATCATGAGGTATAGAACGAGGAATAAGCAACATATGTAACTTTGCTTCATATCATTGCTGTAACTGGAAAAAAAAATCCTCAATATTAAAGGCTCTGAGGAGTCCTGCAGGCAATTTCTTAAGTTTCTTTAATTTACTTGGTCACTGAATACTTTCCCTCTCCTCTAAGTCCTATCTATTAAGGTCCTGTAGAATAAATTCTTAAACATACCATTTGAGAAGTATGGCTATAAAGCAATTCCCTTGTCACATCCTAAAATGACAGATTTGTTTCTTATATACTGATCTATTCTAACACTTAGGTCTCCTCTCTATTAAAATATTTTCAAGAAGAAATTACAGGCTATCATTAAAAGCATCTTACTTAAATTCAAAATCTTAAATGATATTAATCCCAGTGTAATTCTTATTTAAATCTACACCTCAAATTGAGTTACTCCTATAATTTTCTATTCCTAATTAAACCAACTAAAGGGGGAGTATTTCTCTTGACCTACTTTCTAGAACTAAAAAAATAAACTAAGGAAAAAATATTTTCTGAGGCTTGAGATGTTTCCAGAGCTTTATTAAGATAATTTTCAAATTTCATTTGAGTACAATTTTTACTTATTTTATGATTCAAATAATGCATTAAAAAACAAAAAAGATTGGAGGGGGATTATTAAAGAAAATTTCATAAAAAGTAGAGTCTTTAAGAAGCAGTACTGCTCCTTGGCTGCCTTTTCTGCTTTGAGGATGGCAAACTAAAAAGTCCTAAAAGAGAGATAGGATGAAATTTTTACTTCCTCCAAGACTGCATGAAAGCTGATTAAAAGGTTCCAATGAAACAGTAAAATGTCTATATCTCTAATATGCTCCAGTATAAAATTTAATCATACATTGCAGACAGTCCTGGGGAAAAGAATCAGACTCAATTTATATCAATTTGAATTGCAGGAAGTAGCCTCTGAGCCACTGGCTACCTATGCTCTGTTCTCAGCTGAGTCCCAACTCAACCCCAGGAGAGCAAATGTCCTACTCCAGGCAGCCCTTTTCTGCCCAGGGATCTCAGGGTGGATTATTGTTTTTAGGATAGATATTTATGAAGAATACATCATGTTGTAGTGTCATATTCTCAGGTAACAACAAAACAGCTTTAATAATGATCAAACCAGGGGCGTCTGGGTGGCTCAGTGGTTAAGGCCTCTGCCTTCAGCTCAGGTCATGATCCCAGCGTCCTGGGATCGAGCCCTACATCGGGCTCTCCCCTCTGCGGGGAGCCTGCTTCCTCCCCCCTCTCTCTCTCTCTGTGATCTCTGTCTGTCAAATAAATAAATAAATACAATCTTAAAAAAAAAATGATCAAACCACCTGCTGTCATCTTTATTAATATCTAACTTACAAATAAAATATGTTAAGCTAGAAGATTCCCCCAGTTGAATTTTAAACCCACATTTTTATAAGTCCCTCATTTCCTGATAAGCCCCATTGGTTCAAAGTTACTTTGTTTCTTTTAAGAATCAGGAAGCCACCACCCGATGTGTGTACACTGAATACCAGTTTTCATTTTTTAGAAATTATAGGAATTATATAGGAACTAATTATATATACAAATATAATAATATATAATATAGGAGTATTATATAGAATATATATAAGAATATTATATAGAAATTATAGGAATTAATCTTTAAACTGGTTCATAAAAGTATGAACTCTAGTTTATGATAATATATCAACACTGGTTATCTGTTATGACAAATGTAGCACCCTCGTGTAAGATGTTAACAATGGGGGAAAGTGGGTGCACGTAGGTTTCTATGAACTCCTGTGCTCTTCGCAAGTCCTATATATCTAAAAGTATTCTAAAATAATAAAGTATACTAACAAAAAAGAACCAGGTTGCCAGATATCTCCAACACATGATATAATCTCACTCTGAATGGAGGCAAAGGAGGATTCTCAATTCTGAGATTGTCACCCTAAAAAAAATGAACAGGTGGTACTGTGATATGATGACTTCTATAAGGCAAGCATGGTGAGTAGCCACTTTTCAACAGTCAACAAGGTGTCTTTATTACCTAACAAAAACAAGATCAAAATTTACCTTGGAAAACTCACAGAGAGCCCTTTTAATGTAATTATTATACATTTAGGAAGCTCACGTCATACACACAGTACCATGATATTTATTTGCTAATAAGCAGAATACAATAGCAATAGAAGATGTGCTCCTACACCTTTGAGCTCAGGATCTTGTTAGGGACCTACCTCTTGCCGAGAAACTTAAGATAATGATACTGTCTTTGCTTCCCAAGAGCACGTGTATTCTGATGGGCGACTCTCATGGGAAGACATCTGACAGCATGAAATATATGAGTACTGTGGTATCATTTTTCATTTTGGAATAAATAGTATATAGCCTCTTTAGTGTCTGGTATTTGTAAAAGTGATATCCAAACACCATTGGTAAAATGGCTTGGTTTTTTTCCCTCATTGATTTATTCATTCATTCCACGTATACACATTAAACACCTACAACATTCTAAGTGTTGTCATAGGTGCAGAGCATATAACACTGAACAAAAAAATATAACTCCACTGCTCTGGTGGAGAGAGACAATAAACATATAATGTAGATGGTGATATCTACTGTGAAGAAGAATAAACCCAGTAGATGAAAGAATTGACGGAGATAAGGTGGTAGTGTAGATGCTATTTCATACAGGGTAATCAATCAGGGGAAGCATCTTTTACAAGTTGATATTTGAGCTGGTAACAGAATTAAGAGAGGGATATCATTTCCTTCTCTCCTTCCTTCCTTCCTTCCTTCCTTCCATTGATCCATCCATCCCAGGGGAAGTGTTCCAAAAGGGAACAGTAAATGCCCAGGTTCACCTACTCTTCAGAAAAGACAGAATAATAGCACTAATTATAGCTAACATTTAGTACATACTTAGTATGTGCCAGGTGCTACTGTTGAGCACTTATGGTATATTAAAAAAAACTGTAGACTCTTTGCCATGCTTCCCATTAAGAGATGGGTTCTATATCCCCTTCCCTTGAATCTGGGCTAACTCATGTTTGGTTAGAAATTCTGCATCATGGATAACTCATTTGTGTAAATGCTCTTGGTATGTTACTTCAAATCTCTACATTACTGACATTATGGGTCAAATATCCTTGTAGTATGGGACATCTGGGGGATTGTGGGATGTTCAGCACCATTCCTGGCCTCTACCCACTAGATGTCAGGAGAATCCCCCCACTTCCCAGTTGTGACAACCCAAAATTTCTTTGGATATTGTCGAATGCCCCTTTGGGGCAAAATCACCCATTGTTGAGAACCAACTACTGAGAGTAAGTTTCCTTAAATTCATTACTCTTCACCATCAGCTTTTTTTTTTTTTTAAATATAGGCATATCTTGTTTTATTGAACTTTGTTTTATTGCATTTCACAGATAATGTGTTTGGCGGGGAGGAGGGGCTATCAGTTTTGTTTTGTTTTGTTTTTAAACAAATTTAAGGTTTGTAGAAATCCTGCTGGCAACATTTTCCCAACAGCATTTGCTAACTTTGTGTCTCTGTTTCATTTGGTAATCCTCATAACATTTCAACCTTTTCATTATTATTATATTTGTAATGGTGATGTGTGATCAGTGATCTTTAGTGTTACTACTGGAATTGTGTGGGGTGCCCATAAAAAACAGTGAACTCAATAAATAAATGTGGGTGCTCTGCCTGCTCTGCCAACCACCCGTTCCCTGTCTCCCTTGCCTTCCTAGTCTCTGCAAAACAATGATACTGGAATAAGAACAATTAGTAACCCTACAATGGTCTCTAAGCGTTCATGTTAAAGGACGAGTTCCATGTCTTCTACTTAAAATCAAAAGCTAGAAATGATTAAGCTTAGTAAGGAAGGCAATGCAAAAGCCAAGAGAGGCTGAAAGGTAGGCCTCTTGCACCATTTAGCCAAACTGTGAATGCAAAGGAAAAATTCTTGAAGGAATGTGCCATGTCAGTGAACAAATGCCAAGAGAGAAGGAAGGCTGAAAGAGTTGAGGAAGCTACAGAAAATGTATGCAGCTAGCATGAAGTTAAAATAAAAAAAAAAAAAAAAAGCCATCCCAATAACGTACAAGTGCAAGGTGAAGCAGCAAGTGCTGATGTAGAATCTGCAAGTTACCCAGAAGATGTAGCTCCAATAATAAATGAGGGCGCTACACTCAACAACAGATTTTCAATGTTGTGAAACAGCCTTCTGTCAGAAGATGCCACCTAAAAAATTCATAACTAGAGAGAAGTCAATGCCTGGCTTCAAAGCTTCAAAGGACAGGCTGACTCCCTTGCTCGGGGCTAATGCAGCTAATGACTTGAAGTTGAAGCTAACACTCATTTACCAATCTGAGAATCCCAGGGCCCTTAGGAATAATGCTAAGTCTACTCTGCCTGTGCTCTGTAAATGGCACAACAAAGCCTGGACGATAGCTCATCTGTTTACAACATGGTTTACTGGATATTTTAGGTCCACTATGGAGACCAACATTCAGGAAAAGATTCTTTTCAAAATATTACTGCTCATTGCTCGCATACCTGGTCACCCAAGAGCTCTGATGGAGACACACAGCGAGATTAATGTTGTTTTCAAGCCTGCTAACACAACATCCTTTCTGACGCCAATGGATCAAGGAGTCATCCTGACTTTCTAGTTTTATTATTTAAGAAATACTTTTCATAAAGCTCTAGCTGCCATGGGTAGCCATTCCTCTGATGGATCTAGGCAAAATCAATTGAAAACCTACAGTCACCATTCTAGATGCCATTAAGAACATCATGATTCATGGGAAAAGGTCAAAATATAAACATGAACAGGAGTTTGGAAGTCGTGGATTCCAACTTTCATGGATGACTTTGAGGGATTCAAGACTTCAGTGGAGGGAATGACTGCAGATGTGGTAGAAACAGTGAGAGAACCAGAATTAAAAGTGGAGCCTGAAGACAAGACTGAATTGCTACAATCTCAAGATAAAACTTGAATCAATAAGAAGTTGCTTTTATTATAGATGAGCAAAGAAAGTGATTTCTTGAAATGTAACCTACTACTGGTGAAGAAGCTCTGAAGACTGTGGAAATGACAACAAAGTATGCAGAATACAACATAGGTTTAGATGATAAAGCAGCAGAAGGGTTTGAATATTGAAGCCACTTGTGAAGCGAGTTCTACCGCAGGTAAAATGCTATCATACGGCACCACATGAGACAGAGAAATTGTTCATGAAAGGAAGAGTCAAATGATATGGGAAACTTCATTACTGTCTTATTTTAAGAAATTGCCACAGCCACCCCAACCTTCAGCAACCACCACCCTGATCAGTCAGCAGTCATCACTGCACAGGCAAGACCTTCCAGTGAAAGAATTATGACCTGATAAAAAATGAGATGATGGTTAGCATTTTTTTTTAGCAATATAGTATTTTGAATTAAGATACATACTTTTTTTAAAGTTTTATTTATTTTATTTTTTAAAAATATTTTATTTATTTATTTGACAGAGAGAAAGAGAGAAATCACAAGTAGATGGAGAGGCAGGCAGAGAGAGAGAGAGAGAGAGAGAAGCAGGCTCCCTGCTGAGCAGAGAGCCCGATACGGGACTCGATCCCAGGACCCTGAGATCATGACCTGAGCCAAAGGCAGCAGCTTAACCCACTGAGCCACCCAGGAACCCAAGGTACATACTTTTTTTTAAGACATAATACTATTGTGTACTTAAAAGATAACAGTATAGTGCAAATACTACCTTTTGTATGCACTGGGAAACCAAAAAGTTCATTGGACTTGCTTTACTACCATATTCACTTCTCTGCCGTGATCTGAAACCAACTTGCAATGTCTTGAGGTATGTCTGTAATAGTACAACATTTACTAAACACATACTGTCCAACTAAATGTCAGCAATTGAGTCAAAACTCAGAAACCTGGCTTGAATCTTGAAGACAACTTTTTCAACTTTTTGAATGTCTTACTAGCCTCTGGCTTCAGAGGCCACTTTGATGTTTAGCCTTCTTGAAACTTAAATTTTTAATGGAGTGTACTGCCAAACTTCTCACATAAGTACACTTCCATTATTATCAGGTACTTATTCCTGAAGAGTTCTAGATTTTGATTTTATACCTGGAAATATAGAAACAAACATGGAAACAAGTAATACCTGAGTTTCAGTTTGTATGCTAGGCATTATGAAGTTATTTTTTCTTAAGTAAGGGTCATTTGCTTGTAAGAGTCATTTTGGGACTATAGAAATATTTTTCTCACTTAATTTTTAGAATAAGTAAATTGAACACTTTTCATTTCATGTCCTTTTTTTCCAGTTACTGTTTTATCTGAAAAGGAAAGTAGTTGCTATCTATCAACTATCTGGAGCCAAACCCTCTAGAAAGAACATCACTCATTGCTCTTTGCCATGTTCCAACCATTGCTCTCCAAGATAAATGAAGAACTGTGAAAAGCTTAACATCACCTTTCATATGGTTGAACCTCAGCTATTTAGAGGCCACAGGGAAAGAATACTGATTAAAAAGATGGACTTAACCTTTCCAAAGAGTCAAACCAGAGTCCTAATATGGATTCTACAATGGCCACAGGCAAGAAACCTAATCTCTGAGCTGTAAAATATGTAATTTTGGCCTTCTAGAACTATTAAAAAGGTGAAACTGAGATAATGAATATAAAGTATTAGGTATCCGGTTACTGGGTGGATGGTTCATTGAAACAACAGTCATGTGCTGCCAGGTCATAAAAAGGCACATCTACAACTGATCAGCAAAAATACATATCACCTAGAGATCTGGAATTTAGAGCCAGATGCATCAAGTCGGCTAAACTTTGGGGTGGGGAAGGTAAGTGTAATGTTGATTATAAATGGGGCAGTTACATTATACTAGGTGGTGACTCCTTTGAAATTTTATGATTGAAAAAGAGAAAGTGTATATGAATGCATAGGTTCCAATATGCTGGTTGACCAAAAGATGCAATGTCGAAGACATCTGTGTAACTCTCTTTGGCACCTTCTTTCCACCAGGAGTGCCCCCTCTCCAATCCCACATGTTTCCAGTGGGGCTATCAATCAGTGTATTCTCTACTTTGGAAGGGTGAAGAGATGACATAGGGTATGAATGTGACGAAAGCTGGCCAAACAGGTGCCCCATTCTCCAGTCCCAGTGCTTGGTCTGAAGGGTGAATGTATAACCCAAGTGAAGCCAGAATTCTTCCATGAAATCTGTTATACAAATGCTGGGTTGGAGAGAGCTACTCCTCTCCTTGGACAAAGGATAACACTCTCTTGGATGAATATTCATCATTAGCAAAGAAGACCTGGAAGGCCAAAAAAAAAAAAAAAAAAAAAAATCTGAGTAACTGAAAAGTTTAGGTGTTTGAGTTGCAGTTCTGACACCACTATTCTGGATGAGTAGAACACATAGCAATTTGAGAAGGGATCAGTTTACAGTACAGTCGTAGCAAATTTTAGTAAAAGCATTTATTTTATTTTATTTTTTTTAGTAAAAATATCTTTAATTTGGGGTCTATTATACAAATGTGGCAAGGAGAAAATCTGCTAACTACCAAATGCAATCTATAACTTGACTCTAGCATTTTTACACTACACACTATAAGTGGCTGTGTATGTTACTTGAAATGCAGCTGTGATATATAGTTAGCATATGTAAAGTAGTATGCAAATATACATATTTTATCTATGTGAGTATATTTATAAATTTTACATATATGACATGTGCATGCAAGCACCTACATATAATACAAGTAATAACTACACTTGAAATGCAGTTATTGAATCAAGAGAAATGTTAAGTTTGGAAAGTGGGAACATAGTGAGAGGCAATATAATGTGCGGCTTAAGAGCCTGGATTCAGACTGCCTGGATTTGGATCCAAGCTGAAAGGCTTGGAACCTGGGTATCCTTGGGCAAGGCTCTGTATTTCTTTGTGTCTATTTTTCTCACCTCTGAAATCAAACTGTTGTGAAGAGTAATAAATTAGCTACTCTTTACTACCAAGTACCATTATTGATGTTGTGTTATAGAAAGTAAGGGGAAGAACTGCTATTTGGTAGTGGTATGGTGGTTAAATCAATCTATTCTGTCAATCATCTCTTGAGTTCTAAAAGAAATAGTGCTTTTCTCTTGTTTGTAGCTAATAGATTATTTTGTTTCTCTATTTATTAATGAGATTTGCTACAGGCACCTTGGAGCTGGGAATGGCAAAGCACCTTCCAATCAAAATGGATTTGAATTGGTGCCAACTAACGCTTATCATACTCTAAGGAATAAAATTACGTTGCTGGTCCTACAAATGTTTGTGCCCTTTGACCCAATAGTCTGACTTCTGGCGAATGTATAAAAAGGAAATAATTCAACCAAAGTACATCATTTTTTTTGTAAATATAAATTAAAACTACAATAAGATAATCAACCACACAAGAAACAACAGGTGTTGGTGAGGATGTGGAGAAAGGGAAAGCCCTCTTGCACTGTTGGTGAGAATGCAAACTAGCACAGCCATTCCGGAAAACATCATGAAGGTTCCTCAAAATGTAAAAAACAGAACTACACTAAATGATGTAGTAATAGCACTACTGGGTGTCTACCCCCAAAACACAAAAACACTAATCCAAAAGGATACATGCACCCCTCTGCTTATCACAGCATTATTTACAGTAGTCAAGAAATGGAAGTAGCGTCAGCATCCACTAATAGATGAATGGATAAAGAAGATGTGGTATAAATATACAATGGAATATAATTCAGCCATAAAAAGAAAGAAATCTTGCCATTTGCAATGATAGGCATCCTATGAATGGGAGAAGATATCTGCAAATGATGTATTCAATAAGGGGCTAATATCATATACAAAGAATTTACACAACTCACCACCAAAAAACCCCAAATAACCCAATAAAAATATGGGCAGAGGGCCTGAATAGATATTTTCCCAAAGAAGACATACAGTGATGTTCAACACCACTAATTATCAGAGAAATACAAATCAAAACCATAGTGAGCTATCACCTTATACCTGCCAGAATGGGTAAAATCAGAAAGACAAGAGATAACAAGTGTTGGCAATGAGTGGAGAAAAAGGAATTCTCATGCGCTGTTGGTGGGAATGCAAACTAGTTCAGCCAACTGTGGAAAACAGTATGGAGGTTTCTCAAAAAATTAAAAATAGAATTACCATATGACCCACTAATTCCACTACTAGGTATTTACCCAAAGGAAAAAAAAAACTAATTCTAAAACTAAAAAACTAATTCAGAAAGATATACGCACCCCTATGCTTATTGCAACATTATTTACAACAACCAAGATATGGAAGCAACCCAAGTGTCCATCAATAAGATGAATGGATAAATGGTGGTGCATATAGATAAAATGGAATGTCACTCAGCCACAGAGAAGGACGAGATCTTGCCATTTGCAAAAAAAAAAAAAAAAAAAAAAAAAAAAGATGGACCTAGAGGGTATTACACTAAGTGAAGTCAGACAGAGAAAGACAAGTACCATATTCACTTGTATGTAGAATCTAAGAAACAAAACAAACAAAAAGCAGAAAGAGATCCAAAAATACAAAGAACTGGTGGTTGCTAGAGGAAAGGGGAGTGGAGGGCTAGGCAAAATGGGTGAAGAGAGTGGGGGATACAGGCTGCTAGTTATGGAATAAAGAGGTCATGGGTATTAAAAGGTACAACATAAGGAGCAGTCAAGGACACTGTAATAGCATTATATAGTGACAGATGACAGCTAAACTTGTGGTGAGCATAACACAGAACCTTGTTAAACCACTATGTTGTACACCTGAAACTAATGTACACTTTGTGTCAACCATACTTTAACTTAAAAAAAAGGGTAATGAGAGCTTTACAATTATTTTTAATATTTCAAATATGCTGATAAAACTGGTACAGTATATTAAAAAAAGAAAATCTGGCACGTTTATCCTTGGTAATATTTCAAGGAAAACTGAGAGTGTTCACTTAAGCAATTTTAATATCGTTTTTCAAGTGCTTATTTTGATAACACAGTTTTACGTGTCTGATTTAAAAAATCAAAACAATTTTTTTAATAGACAATCTTTTCAAACATGAGGGCCGAGGAAGATTGGGGAGAAAAAGGACAGCAAAAGTGAACCTCGGTGGTCAGAAGGTTGGGATGTCGTTGCTATACATACACTTAAAAAAAAAAAAAAAAGCTTAGTGAAAAAAAAACAAAAACAAAAACAAACAAACAAAATCCTTCCTTCTATCTAGTCTATCCTTCTAGTGCCTTTCTCCTCCACCATACATATTCACTGAATTCTCACCTGGATTTCTAGATGTTCTGTCTTGTCTCACTCTTGAAGTCGGCCATCGCCGCAAATGCTGCCACGGCAACCCTGTTACACTGCACAACCATCTCTCACATCCCAGCTCACACACTTTTTCATGCTACAGCACTTAAATGGGAAAACACCTCAACTCTAAGGCAGAATCTTTCACCATCGGCTTCCACCCAGCCTCTGTGTGGCCTTCTCTAACTCTAACTCATATCTTAACATTTATTACAATTGTTTTCCTCGTAGTCCTCTGAGCAAGTCTTGCTCTCATATGTCTGTGCTTGACTGTGTTGTTCCCTCTGCCTAGATATCCTTCCTTGCATATTATCCACCCACCTTCAAAAGAATAAAAACAAAATATCTTCTTCCTCCCCCCAAAATTCAAGATACTTGTCTGGGAAGCTTGCTTCCACATAGGCAGGCAATAGAGGGTCATTTCCCTTGCGCTCATATCACCCTCTGTAGTTGTCTCCCCATGGAGAACTGGAATCTCCTCCAGGACAGGATCCATCAGCATCTAATGTCTCTAATGTCTGCGGTAGTACTGGGTCTATAATAGGCACACAGTAGGATGTGAGGAGTAAATTATTTATAAAATCACCAAACATGCGAATTCTCTAGCAATTAAGATTAAAACTATGAGGACGCCTAGTCAGTTAAGTGTCTGCCTTCAGCTCAGGTCATAATCCCAGGGTCCTGGGATTAAGTTCTGCATCAGGCTCCTTACTCACTGGGGAGCTTACTTATTCCTCTGCCTGCCACTACCTCTGCTTGTATTTTTTCTCTCTCTCTCTCTGTGTCTCTCTGACAAATAAATAAATAAGTTGTTTAAAAAAAAAAGATTAAAATTATATTTTTAAAGAAGCAATCTCCTGTCCCCACTCTAGAAATGGGAGTCAGTATTGGTCACAGCTTCTTAAATATTTTCTGCATGTTAATTACCGCGGAAAGGTGCATATTGTTCCTTGTCTTTAAATGTAGAAGACAAACATGAAAAAATAATAATCTCCAAATTGTCAACAAAAATACAGTTTCTAGGAAAGTTTCCCTATGTATCAAGTTAAGCCAGCTTTGTTCTTTTTATTGGTTGTCTATCTTACATCTCCCAGCTTATGTGAAAGCAAATATATAAAAAGATACATTGGGGGCGCCTGGGTGGCTCAGTGAGTTAAGCCTCTGCCTTCAGCTCAGGTCATGATCTCAGGGTCCTGGAATTGAGTCCTGCATCGGGCTCTCTCCCCAGCAGGGAGCCAGGTGCCCCCCTAACCCCACTCTCTGCCTGCCTCTCTGCCTACTTGTGATCTCTCTCTCTCTGTCCAATAAATAAATAAATAAAATCTTTAAAAAAAAAAAAAGATATATTGGTTGGGAGGCATTAAATCACAAGTGCCAAAATTATCCAACTCAAACTTGAACTCCATTAGTCAAATTATCTGGTTTGACTATTAGTCAGCTATTTTGTAGCTATATGACCTTGGTCAAGTTCTATCACCTCTCTACATCTCTGCTTCCATGTCTGTAAAATGGAAATTACAACAGCATCTACTTTAAAGGATGACATAAGGCATACGGTAGAAATTACAGAAATCTTAGCTACTAGTAAACTAGTTAAATACTATAAGGGAAATTTATAAAAACCAAAGTAACTTGAAAACTACAAGTAGGCTAAAAGGGTTTGTGGGTAATTTGATGTAGTTTGAGATGTCATGCAAAATCTAGTTTCTTTCTGTTAACTTGGAACCACTGTGTTTTAAGGCTTGCATCTCTCAGAATGATCAAATAAACAGAATGAGGAAGTAAACAAGAGTAATGATACTCGGCCGAACTGGATGTCTTAGGTCACCAGCACCCCCATCATAGGGCAGGGACAAGGAATAGTTAGCCTAGCTGAGGTCACGTGAGGCCCACCTCTAGAGCTAGAGAAAGGATCAACTTCCCCTGAACTACATGGATATCAAAAAATCTGAGTACCTTTGGGAAGCTTGGAGATGAGGGGAGATGTTAGATAGGCAACCAACAAAAAGAACAAAGGCAATGGTAAAATTCATGAATTTTCAACCAGATAAACTTTAGTATTTCATAGCCATCTGTATTCAGAAGTCATATCAGGTTTAGCAACCAGGCACAAAAATTCCTTTCAACCAAGATGAATTTCTAGCATGACATCGCCAACAAAAAGTGCTGTTCTCACGGAAAATCCTCCAACTTAGAAGCATCTGCTTCTAATTTCCACAATGAAATCTTTGATTCCTTCATTCATGGGACTTATACACAATTCCCTCTGACACTGGAACTGCAGTTTTCTAGATAATGATTTTGCTAATAATTCTCATTATGTGGTAGTAATACAGAAATTCTAATATCACATAGGAATTTTAACATTAACTTTACTTATTTCTTTCCCCTGAAATACTTTTTTTTTCCTAAAAGAGTATAATGCTTGTAAGAAGATTGAATAAAGCATTTGGGAAGTTGCTAACTTTATTTTAACACTGCAGAAGGATTTTCTAGATTATTAACAACAACAAGATAAATGTAAAAACTGGAAAGGCAAAGGCCCATTAATAGTAGAAGAAATAAAACATGGTATGTGAAACAATTCAATGAACATTAATGATCCACAGCCATACGATGATAACAGCTACGAATCTCAGACAGTTAGCAAAAAAAAAAGTTATAGAAGAATATATACAATTCCTTCCTATGAATACAAAGTTCAAAAACAGGTGACTAGGGGTGCCTGGGTGGCTCAGTGGTTTAAAGCCTCTGCCTTTGGCTCAGGTCATGATCCTAGGGTCCTAGGATGGAGCCCGAATCCAGCGCTCTGCTCAGCAGGGAGTCTGCTCCTCCACACCCCGCCTACCTCTCTGCCTACTTATGATCTCTGACAAATAAATAAATGAAATCTTAAAACAAAACAAAACAAAAAAACAGGTCACTAACCAATAAATCATTCAGAATTACATAATATATATTAGTAAGACAATAAAGAAAGGCAATATAATGATTAACCTCAAAATGGTGCTGGATGGGATAGTCTGGGAATAGCAAAGTCTTCAGAAAGGGACGGGAGCTACAAAGGAGCTAGAGGAATATTACTTTTCTTATGCTTGACAGTGGATACAATAATGTTGATTACTATTATTGTTTAAAATGTACATATATTGGGGTGTGTGGGTGGCTCAGTCAGTTAAGCATCTGCCTTCAGCTTAGGTCGTGATCCCAGGGTCCTGGGATTGAGCCAGATCAGGCTCCCTGCTCAGCAGAGATCCTGCTTTTCCCTCTCCTTCTGCCTGCGGCTCTGCCTACTTATGTTCTCTCTAGCTCTCTCAAATAAATCTTTATTTTAAAAAAATAGAAAACATAAAAAGTAGACATTATAGGCACTTTTCTGTGTATTTCGTAATTAAAAAATAAAACTTATCAGAGATGTTGTTGAAAATGCTGTGAATACATACTGGTGATCAGACTTGAAAAGATACATAAGGTAGGACAAGTATGCAATCCTGTTATAACAGCCCGCTATTTTTAACATAAAATACATCCATTGAGGATCCTATACAAACACTTAGACAACAGCAAACTAAAGTAATCTTTGTAAAATATTATTGTGCTTACTACACAATTGTTTCCATGGCCCAGAAATAGGGAAAAGCCTTAGATATTCTAGTGTTGTTAATTAATCCCTATAGGAGTATTTACAATCTGGTAGTATGCATATGTTTTAATTTCTGGGATTCTATCTACCACGAAGTAGAAAAATAATGCAACAAAATAACCACCAAATGAAAACTTCACCACTCTATCTGATTTTAGAGATGATCTCTTCCAACTCCATAATTTTATTGGTAATGAAGCTGATGCTGTGAGACATTGACCTGCCAAGTTAATACCAGTTAGTCTTAGGTGCTTTTCTTTTCAGGATTTTTCTTCTCTAAAGTCTGTCCAAAAGCTCCCATGAGTTGGGGACAATTTAATCTAGTCTCTTCACAAAGTTCATTTTTTATATAAAGTTAAGAAACATGCTAAAATGACTTACTAAAGTGAAAATATGCAAATGCTAATAAAGTTGTAGAATTATATGCAAAATAGTTTATGAAGCCAGAAAAAGAGTGTGAGATGTTAGGAATCCAAATTTTACCCTTTTATGGGCTGCAATTATTTTGTTAACCAGACACACCTGAAAGTAGCATTTGCAGCAGGACACACCCTCATGCATGTACACATACTATGCACCTGCCGTATGTGCGGAATGGTGTAAAGTAAAACTATCAGGTCAAGGTTCTCTTTACGGTAGAAAAAGATCAAAATCACAACCTACAGACTTCAAAGTAAAAGATTCTTCTG
Source organism: Mustela nivalis (assembly GCF_964662115.1). Taxonomy (NCBI): domain Eukaryota; kingdom Metazoa; phylum Chordata; class Mammalia; order Carnivora; family Mustelidae; genus Mustela; species Mustela nivalis. Next base: position 47,255,371 of record NC_139025.1, read on the forward strand.
GACATTCTAACAAGGCTTTGTACTGCTACAAAAGGTCTTCTTAACACCCCAATGGGGGTTTGGCAGTGAATAAGTAAGTTAGAGACAAAGTTGTCACATAATCTTATAAATACATCTGAAAATATTGTCAGAGAAAACAATGATTTTTTTTAATCATTAAAAAAAAGGCTGAAATTCTGATTTACAATTTTAAAAGCCCTTATTTAAGAAAACTGATAAGAATGTTTATTTTATATAGGGCTTCCCTGTTACTTCTGGCTACCCCATTACCCAGGAGCACCATCCAATCATTAGCCAATCTACTCTAAGAAGACTGAGGTGATTTGTGTTATTCTGGAGAAACACAAATCCAAGACTGTGAAGGCGGCCGTAGGGAACTGGGGAGCAGAGGCTGCATCCCTTAGGTCTCCCCCAAGGTAATCTTCAGTCAGAAGCTGGCTCTCTTCTACCTGTCATCCAGCATTAAATTCCCTTAGCTTACTTTTAGAAGATAACTACCATAAATATGCCAGTTCCATCAAGTGTGAAATCTCATTTCAAGTAGTATTTACCTATATAGTAATATTCCATTTCCCTTATACCAACTCACAGGCCTTGTTTCTAGAACTCTTCTCAACTGGGGTTTTGAAAGATTTAAAAAACCCAAAGCCAACTCAATTAATAGCCGTATATTCCGAAGAGAGTAGAAGTAGAAGCCATTTGTGAACCTCTGGGCTCCCAGGTGTGTCAAGTTTACACAGTCCAACGGTGTGTCACTGAATAGTCCAGTCAAGTTGTCTCCATTTGACCTACCTGCTCATTTTTTTCTGGCTCTGTGATGTGCATCCCCCTGGTGCACTGCCAAAAGACAACATTCCTTCTTACAGTAATCATCTGCTAATACTTTGAGAGAGATTTAAAACTCTGGTTTTAAAAGGGTGTGGAGGAAGGAAATCAGAATTACACTTTACCCTACAATGACAGGGTTAATCTCCATGAAAAATGGAACCATAACTCAACCTCGAACTTAAAGACAAACAATGCAAACAAACAAAAAACAGAAACCAACCTATGTCTGGTCAGCACTTGCATGCTTTTTCTATACGGCTCTCATCATTCTGAAAAGGAAATGAGTCCTGAGGTTGAACTATATAGACTCTGATCCTGAAAAAACCAGATGAGCAGCCTATTCCGAAGTCAACCATTCCTCAAGGCAGGATCACTGCCCAATACCAATGGTGCATCACTGTCATCTTACTGCCTTAATCATATCCAAGAAAATGTTATATAATGCCAAAAGATGCCTTGGAATCTTATCATCTCAGGGCAAAACTATTCCCAAGTGTTCAAAAAATACTCATTAACAGAAGAGTGCCTATTTTCCTTCATGACCCTCACATTTGGAAAAGTGAATTAAGAGAACATGGTGTTAGCACTAATCATGGGCTTTCCAGGGAAAGCTAGATGAAAAATTTTTTTCAGATAAGAGTTAGAAAGTTGTAAATTATATACTGGTAACCTTTGATACAGTTCTCAATAATGAAGAGCCAAGTCCTGAAATTCCCTCTAAAGAGTCTTTCAAAAATATCTTCCAATTGCATTAATTTGTTTAGAATTTGGAAATTACATGCTCTAAGAGTAGAAGTAATAACAGTTTATGAGAAATCTATAGCTAAAATGTACTTAATAGTGAAAGACTGAATGGTTTTCCCCTAAGATGGGAACAAAACAAGTATGTCTGCTCTTACTACTCATATTCAAAGTTGGAAGGCTTACAATCTAATTTTCAGATTTACTATAAAGAATATACACATTAATCAAAGCAGCATAATGTTGGCCTAAAGAGATATTGGTCAATGGAATGAGAGTCCAGAAATAGAGGCATCCTAAAAAGTCATGTGATTTTTGGTAAAGGTGTTAAGGTAATTTAGGGAGGGAATAAACTTTTTTATTTTTTTAAGATTTTATTTATTTATTTAACAGATAGATCACAAGTAGGCAGAAAGGCAGGCAGAGAGAGGAAGGGAAGCAGGCTCCCTGCTGAGCAGAGAGCCCAATGTGGGGCTTGATCCCAGGACCCTGGGATCATGACCTGAGCCCAAGGCAGAGGCTTTAACCCACTGAGCCACCAAGGCACCCGCCCCGGGAATAAACTTTTTTTTAACAATAAAAGACCTGGAGGATAATAATGCTAAATGAAATAAGTCAGATGGAGGAAGACAAAACTGTATGATTTCACCCATACAGAATTTCATTCATATGGAATTTAAGAAACAAAACAGAGGAACCAGACTTTTAAATACAGAAAGTATTTAGTTGTACAAAGTACAAAGAAAAGTACAAAGTTGTACTTGCCAGAGGGGAGGTGGGTGGGGGAATGGGTGAAATACATAAAGGGGATTAAGAGTGCACTTATCTTGATGAGCACTGAGAAACAGAATTGTTGTATCATATCATACACCTGAAACTAATATAACACTGTATGTTAATTATACTTGCATAAAAATTAAAAAAATATAAATGCATTGACGGGTGTGCCTCAGATTTAAAAAAAATTTACACACGAACCTTCATTCATAATGAAGTTCCATTCCCTACTAGGAACAATCCAAATATCTATTAATAACAGGTGAATGAATAAACAAATTGTGACAAGTGAATATTACCCAATAATAAAAAAGAACTATAGATATATGCAGCAAAATGAATAAAAAAAATTATTATGCTAAGTGACATAAACCAGATACAAAAGCAAGCCACAAAATCTGTAAGTCAGATGATTCAATTTACAAGAAATTCTATAAAAGATGAAACTAAAACCCAGCAATTGTTGTGGATAATGAGGGTGAGGAAGAAGTGGTGGGAAAAAAAGAGGACCGACTAAAAGGGGGTGAGTAGAAAACTTTTGGCACGACAAAATATTCTGTATCTTGATTGTGACATTAGTTATGTGATACATACATTTCTCAAAAGTGACCAAATTATCTACTTAATATGTGTGAACTTTATCTTTACTGTATGTAATTTATATCATTAAAAAGCTGATTTTTAGCGGCGTCTGGGTGGCTCAGGGGGTTAAGACTTTGCCTTCTGCTCAGATCATCATCTCAGGGTCCTGGGATCAAGCCCCACATTGGGCTTTCTGCACAGCGGGGAGCCTGCTTACCTCTCTCTTTGTCTGCCTCTTTCTACTTATCATCTCTCTCTGTTGAATAAATAAATAAAATCTATAATAAAAAGGGCTGATTTTTTAAAATTTCATGAATCTACACGTTCATTAAAGTGCCATGTTTGTTAAGTATTACCACATTACCTCAAACCCATGCTGCATGACACAGGGTATAAACAAAGTGGTATCATATGATATTAGCTAACCTGGCTAAACCCATGGCTTCAGGAAGTTTAAACCAGACCTTAAAAATTAAAACATAGGCTTCATGTGACTTGGAAAAAGAGTATAATTTTAAATGTTTTACTAAGTAAAAACAGAGGTCGGCCTTTTAGGTATACCAATGGTATCACCTAGTAAGAGTTTTGGAGAGATCAAAGAAAATTTCTTGTTAAACAAAAGCTGTACAGCAGAGTTTTAAACAGGTTGCATTTCATTTGCCACCTGGGTAAGTGTTCACTTGTTTGTCCGTCCCCCCTCATCATCCAGTCTCTAACTTCCAGAGGATAGGTGCATTAATTAACCTACATATACCATTCTGAAGATCTATTATTTTATTTTACATTTTGGCATCTCAGAGAATTGAAAGAACACCATTTGGAATTATTCTTACAATTACATAATTATTCCCATAACCAAACATTAAAAAAATATATATATATATATTATTTTTTAATTACCAGAGGAAGCAAATCAATGACATCTTCATTTGTTTCTTTGAAGAAAATGTTCTATTGTATAGCTAAATTCTATGGGTAATCAAAACACTATCTTTAGGGGCGCCTGGGTGGCTCAGTGGGTTAAGCCGCTGCCTTCGGCTCAGGTCATGATCTCGGGGTCCTGGGATCGAGTCCCGCATCGGGCTCTCTGCTCAACGGGGAGCCTGCTTCCTCCTCTCTCTCTCTCTGCCTGCCTCTCTGCCTACTTGTGATCTGTCTCTGTCAAATAAATAAAAATAAAATCTTTTAAAAAACAAACAAACAAACAAACAAAAAAACACTATCTTTACAATTTTTGAAAACTTAAAATTTATATTTTTCAATGCTACATTAAATCTAACTACATATTACTGTTATGAAAGTTATATTTTATTCATATATCAGACTTGGAAATATATTATGTGGATTTTCATAAACATAGTTTATAGTTTGTGTTATGAGTCAACTGCTCCTAGCCTGTGGAAGGTTCAAAGTCATAAAGACACTTACAAAATAACTACCATTATCATCTCACTCCTAGGCCACTGGACCAAGCACAACAACTCAAATGGTCAGAGGCCCACGTCATTTTTAAGACTACTTCCTCACAGAAAACTTGATTACCAGAACAAGAGTGGACAAACCACTTGTCAATCCAAGGAGAAAAAACTGCAGAAATGGTTAAATGGGTGTTTCCAATGGATTAAGCTTTGTGTCTCGGGTCAGCCCCAGGAAAGCAGAGGAACGCTATGCATACTGTACTGTCACTTCGAGAAGACTCATGGCATGAGGAAACAAGAAACCTGTTCTGATGCAAGCTGGGAAGAAACGCCAAACTCAGGTATTTCTAAAAAGACCTTGTCTTCTTGCACTGAGAAATTAGGAATAATTTCTATCACAGCAGTCTGTTGATGGTTTTTAAAACACAATATTTACTTACGGTCTTTTGAAAGTTTATGGAACAAAATTTGTATTTTTCAGTCTTTTGAGTATTTAAACAACAAAATGTATATTTCCAATGTCAACTTGAAATATGAATATGTACCACTATCGTACAATTTACACATCATTTACACGTCAGACTTGGGAGGTACGCATAAACACAATTCTGTTACCTTTTATTTTTTTAATGGGTCAAATGCTTGCTTCCCTGACTTGCTAAAAGGTTTAAATCCAGATGACAGTTCTCTCACCTCATACATACCACAGAGAATAAAACCATAATACTGGTTTACATCAAGAGCCAACAGTTTTCCAGGAGCTATGGAAGAATTCAAGAGAGTAGGAATATAGCATCTCGTGTGTCCTCAAAACATCTTATTGCCTACCTGAAAAGACACGACTAACATCCATAGCACAGACAATAAGATCAAGAAAAAGATAACACAAACACAAATTACCACCACAACAGGTCTGGTTAGGATTCAAGCTCTAGAAAATGGAATTCAACTGACCACTAGCCAGCCTACCAGGCCCCTGAACAACATTTCATAGCCTTTCCCATCCCTTTGGCAATTATTTATTTCAGTCTCCTCAACTGAAAATAATTTATAAATTAAAATGTATTCTCTTAGATCCTGTGTTTATGAAATGCAGCTTACAAGTTCCCCAAAAACTTATTGGTCAGAAATACAAGTCTAGTTCCAGAATACATAAGCCAGAAAAAAAAAAAAATCATTAAAGGAAACTTTCTTAAAAACTATGCCCTGATTTGATTTCCTTAAATTTCCTTAAGCTCACATTTGAAAAGCCTGGGTTTATTTGAACTAAAACTTCCTCAAATATGTTAATTTTCTGAATCTCCTTCTATAATTACCAGTAACATGAGTTTCTCAACAGTAATTTCAGAAATGGCACCACGGCAGCTGACCTTTGTTTCAGTGTGACACTAAACTATGCAAAAAATTAACTTTCCCACTATATTTGGATGGGTTTAGTTAAGTATAGAATTCTATTTTCTTTGGAAAAAAAAAAAAAAAGCCTAAGACATTTCTGATTGCTGTGATAAAATATATGCACCACACAAAATTCCACTCTATTTTTTGGCTCACATATGCCACTAACTTTACTGCTAAGATTTTTCATAACACTGTTATTACATCACTCCAAGATCAGACCAATAAACTATTAATATTTTTCTGTCATGGACTTAGAAATAGAAAGTAAAGGTACTAACCACTTGAGGGGGGAAAAAATCAGTTTATTTTTTTATATCCTATTTTGGGAAGCTATAAGAAAAGTCCTTACTTCAAAAATCTTTAAAATAATTATAGTTTCATAAAATTTAAGTTGGTTTCCAAGTTAGCTATATCTGAAATTTCTAGTCCAATTTCCCTTTTGTCTCTCATTTACTTATTTAAATCGAGTTGAACTTAGGTATCAAACAAAACAAACTATGAAGTTATTCCCACCCTTACCAGAGTGCCATCTTATAAGGTCTCAGAACACCCTACATCTTGGTAGTACTTATCAAAACTGGGACACCTGGGTGGCTCAGTGGGTTGGGCCTCTGCCTTCGGCTCAAGGTCATGGTCTCAGGGTCCCCAGATTGAGCCCTGCGTTGGGCTCTCTGCCCAGCGGGGAGTCTGCTTCCCCCTCTCTCTCTGCCTACTTGTGATCTCTCTCTGTCAAATAAATAAACAGAATCTTTAAAAAAATACTTATCAAAATTGAACAATTAGATACTCTGTTATTTCATATCTGCCTTTCCAGCCAATGGGTTAAAGCTTCAGGAGAGTAGGAACCACAATGCCTGTTGAACTCACACTACCGCCAGGGCCTTCTGCATAGGGTACATACTTGTCAAAAGAATGAAAAAATAAGACATTTAAAAGAGTATTAGCCTTAGAAGGAAGCATGTCTAAAATAAGAAAATGCTATGTAATAATGATCCACTTATTTGGAAAATTCATCCATCTACATAACAGAATCAGAATGGGCAATAAAAGAGGTGTTTAATGAATTAATACTCAAATAAATTACACAAATCCTGCTACAAAGAAATGGGCATAGTAAATTAAGAAAGCTCTATTTGAGGAAATACATTTTATATAAATTTTTGGTATTTTTTTTTCTTTCGCTTTTTTTTTAAAGATTTTATTTATTTGGCAGAGTAAGAGAGCACAAGCATGGGGAGCAGTAGAAGGAGAGGGAGAAGCAGGATCCTGGCCAAGCAGAAAGCCAGATGTGGGGCTTGACTGCAGGACCCTGAGATCATGATCTAAGCCAAAGGTAGGCGCTTAACCATCTGAGCCACCCACGTGTCCCAATTTTTGTATTTTCTAATTCTTCTAAAGCATCATTATAATCATATATTATCATCCACTAGGAGGTAAATCCAAACAATAACTAACCTAGTACATCTAAAATAAATTTGCTAGGCACTAGTAAATTATAAGATATGGTTGTTGCCCTCAAGAAACTTATAGTTTGGGGAGCTAGAAAATACAGATAAAAGGGGGATTACATAAAGTAGGATGTACTAAGTTCTAGTGAAGTGATACAGACATTCTGCAGCACTGGTCAGTACAAGCAGAAGAGCAAGGAGGACCCAGACTAAGTATCAGTCTGATAATGGAGACAATGGAGGACAACGAAGAGCACAGTTGGTTAGACTTAACGATCTGTGAGATGACACTAGAAAATAATCCAAGGGTCTATACGGACAGCCATTTCATGTGCCTACTGGAGCAGGCAAGAAAGGAGGGAAGCCTGCAGGATGAAAATGCCAACAGCCACTTGGTCTCAGTGTTGGGGGCAAGACGATCTCTTCTGGGGTCGATGGTGGCCTGCACAGTATAACCCCATATAAAAGGGGAAGCTATTATGTTGCCCACAAAGAATCATTGTCCCGCCTTCTGGTTTTTCAAAAGGCGGTGCAGGGTTCAAAAAAAGTTCTTTAATTAAAAAATTTAAGCTTTTAAATGTTGGTAAAAGAATGTTCTAATACTGTGTTAGAAACCCAAACATGTCTGCAACCAGTCTTCCCAGGGGGCCGCAGGGTGCAGCTCTGGTTTGGCAGGTTGAGTTCCACGCTTAAGAGCTCTGGATTTCATCCTGTAGTCACTGACTTAAAAGACTTAACATTTATTTCAAAATTTGCTTAGTTTTATACCTCTGCACACTCTAATATTTACCATGTAAAACACCTAGGGCTGCCAAATTATTTCACATTGGCCTTATGTCAGAATTTCTCTGTTACAAGCCACTTACGCTCATTTAACTAACTGTGGAGTGACTTATAAGTTTCAACTGAAAAAACATTCAAAATGATACTAATAAAGCAGTGTTGACAGTGCAGTACCCAAGAGAATGCTGACATTATGTGTATACCACAGTCCACTGGAAACACATATAGCCCCTGGAGCTCCACTTCTCAAAAAACACGCACCATAATCCCCTGCAAAACAAAAGCCCCTGTTCTTTCCAGCATTTTCCCATAATTAGCAACCTTCTAAAGACTATCGCTATACTTTTCTTTTATTACCAAACAACACTCAAACACATGTAACAAAGTTTTAATTCTACCATTTACTGTAAGCCTTTAACTACCCAAAAACAATATTTTAAGCATTAAAGGCCTATATGTTAACATTTTAATAAGCTCAGGGAAAGAAAAGATAATTAGTATCAGAGACTTGCAGATTCATTTTGATGATAGTATTACAGAAAGTTAGCATTATAATTGAAAGGTAATTCCCAGAAGAGAAAATTCTTGGTGCATAATTATGATATACAATACAGAACTATGAAAATTGCATAATCACATGCTTTGAAATAATATTCACAACGGAAGATACCAGCAAGGTATAAAAGAAATATTAAACGAGCAGTGTTTCTATTACTTAATTTGTTCTGGCTCTTGGGAACCCCTAACCTGAACCATCCATTCTGTGAACGAAGGCTCCCAGGTCCGTGGGGCACTAGGATATGTGGCTGGTCAAGCTGAAACCTATCAAGATTGCTGAAAAAGAAGCCAACTCGAAGCACAGGTCTCCCTGGGGCTCTGTTGTATCCTTTTCATAGAAAGGATCAACGAGTTGAAGTAAAGAACACGTCTTTACTAGAGACAGAACAAAACAGGCTCAACACAAGCGACTGTGCTTCCAGGATATAGTTCTTACCAAAGGGATGCAATTTAGAATAAAGAAACCGCATTAGAACTGTTTTTCCTATTTCTAAAGAAACTGACTACAGTCTAAACACTAGGAGCTCTACCAATCATAACTCGAAGGAAGCTCAAAGGTTCCCCACATCCCTGTCAGAACCTGTTGGAAGACCTTCATGGCCTCTAGTATTCTGAAGTTCCACCCCACAGTCTATCAGACATATTAAAGAATACTCAAATTCAATACTGGATATTTATAAGAAATATCACTGAACTGAAAATAAGAATTCTCTTTCAAAAGTGTTTTATTCCCTCTTGAGCCCACTCCAATCGGGTTTTCCCCCCACCCCTCCACCAACACAGCTCTGATCAAGGTCCCAGTGACTTCTCTTGCTAAACCCAATGAGCAACTCAGTCCTCATCTTACTTGACCTCTCACACCTCTCAACCTATGACACCACTGATTCACTCTCTCTTCCTTCAGACACTGTCTTTATTAGACTTCAAGGATATTCTTCCAATTTCCCCCTTATCATTCTGGCTGTTCCTCCTCAGTCTCCTTTACTCCTTTACTGGTTGCTTCTTACCAACTCAATCTCTCCACGCTGAAACACCTCAGGCTCAGCCCAAGCGCCTCATCACAGAAAAATAACTCACAGTTCATTCTTCCCGCCTTGTGGGTCAATTAGAAATAGCAGCATCTTCTAATAACAATAGGGATGGAGAGAATGGAGACACTTAGGTCCACTATGTTGGAAATATGTGCAGAATTCTTATGTTATAAGATAATTTCTTAGGAGATTTCTTCTATTCTTCAACAAACTGTAAATACTGGAATAACCCAAGGCTTGGTCCATGGATTGCTTTCTCTGTCTAAAAACATTCCTTAAAGGAGCTTATCCAAACTCTGTTGGCATCTTCCAAATTTGATTCTCCAGCCTGGATGTCTTTAACTCCAGATTCCTATATCCAACAACCTACTCAACCTCTCCGTTTGGAAGTCAAGCATTACATGTTTAAAGCAGCCCGTAGTTGTCTCCTCCATCAGATCCCCATCCTGGTTCATAGCAACTCAACAATTATGCAAAAATCTTGAGGTTATCCTTATTCCAATCTCTCTCACACTCCTCTAACAGTTGGCCAGGCAATCTCAGTGGTTTGATCTACAAAATAAACTCTGGTCATTTCTCACCACTTCCTCTCCTGCTATTGACATTTCTCAGTTTGGATCATTATCAGCAGCTGCTAACTTGTATCCTGGCTTCTGCCCTTGACCACCCTACTCCATTTTTGTCTCAACATAGCAGCCAATGATTCTATTAAAATGCAAATCAAATCCCCTTGTTCCCCTGCTCAAAGGTCTCCAATGATTCCCCATTTCACTCAGTAAATGCTGAAGTTCTTAAAATGGGCCACCAGTCAGACCCTATAGGATTGCCACCTAAACCTCTCTGACCTCATCTACTACTATTCTGTGACCTCACTGTTCTTGAAACACACCAAGCACACTTCTGCCTGAGGCCTTTGTTAATTTCTGATGGAATGTTCTTTCTCCCAATTATCTCTGTATGGCCAACTTCCTCCTTCAAGTCGTCTTCTCAGTGAGTCCTACTTTGACCATACTATTTTAAATTGCCAAGGGCCCGAGTACCCACCTCCAGCACTACCACCATCCATTACCCTATTCTAGTTTTCTTTTTCCAACTACAGTTAGTATTTTCTAAAATACTGCTTTGTTGTGTTTATTGTTTGTCTTCTAATAGGATATATGCTCCATGAAGGCAGGCCTTTTGTCTTTATTTTGTTCACTGACATATCTCTAAGGTCTAGAACAGTGCCTGGCACACAGTAGGCACACATTATATTAAATGAATAAAGTTGGATAAACGTTTAATAATTTCAATTTCATAGTTTTCTCTTAATATTTGAGCCTTTTACTAGATCCTAACCTTCTTATTGTTTGTTGTTGTGCCTGAAGAAGAGAAAGATCCCAGCCTGACCTCAGGGCCCAACACAAATTCGGAAGCCCCAGGGAAGCAAGGGACATCCTCCCTTTGGCCCTTAGTGATTCTCCCTAAAACTAGGACTCCATTTAGCACTTATCTGGAAACATCTAACTCCTTTCGACATACAAGTATTTTGTTTCCCCACCTAGACAAGACGTACTTTGGCAGGACTTGCTCAAAGTATTCATCCTGGCCCTGGATATCTTATTGAGGTATAAAATTCATTTTTCAATGGTCTTAGTAAACTGAATGCTTTATTTATTTTTTTAAACATTTTATTTATTTATTTGACAGACAGAGGTCACAAGTAGGCAGAAAGTGAGGCAGGGTGGGGGCGGGGGGAAGCAGGCTCCCCGCTGAGCAGAGAGCCCCATGCGGGACTCGATCCCAGGACCCTGAGATTATGACCCACTGAGCCACCCAGGCGCCCACTAAACTGAATAATTTTAAAAAACGCCTGCTGAGTTCAAGATACTACACAAAGAAAAAAAAAGATACTACACAACGTGTAACAGGGCATGGGGTTACACAGAGTATGTCCTGTTTTTAATGAACACAGTAGAATGATACATCATGGTTATTCTGAAGGAGCCTGTGCCTATTTTCACTGAATTTACAATTATACTGTTTAGATGTAAATGTGTCTTTCTAATGTGCTCAAGTTTGTTTTTCTTAAATGGTCCTTTTGAAACTTTCAAACTTTCAGACTATTAATTTCCATTGAATGAATGGCTTAAAATCGTAAGCTTTTATAATAAAATTATAAAGGGGTCTAGCCCACATTATATAAATGGTGCCAATGGTTGGGGGGTGGGCATGAGAGAAATAAACAATTGCTTTATAACAATAATCGTGGTTTTCTCTATAAAGTACATAAAATCTGTGTAGAGCCAAAGATATCAGCCATTTGGTACTCTTTACATTTAAAAATACTTTGCTTAAACTTAATTATCATAAAGAGAATATTTTTTAATCTTCAGATCTATCTTTTGGCATCTGGAAAGAAATTATTATCTAGGGGCTCCTGGGTGACTCGGTGGGTTAAAGCCTCTGCCTTCGGCTCAGGTCATGATCCCAGGGTCCTGGGATTGAGCCCCATGTCGGGCTCTCTGCTCCACGGAGAGCCTGCTTCCTCCTCTCTCTCTCTTCCTGCCTCTCTGCCTACTTGTGATTTCTATCTGCCAAATAAATAAATAAATAAAATCTTAAAAAAAAAAAAAAAAAAGAAATAATTATCTAGCAAGCAGAAGCTGAGAGACTGAGTGAGACTACTGGAAATTAGATGAGAATTAGGAAAGATCAATCAATTAGTGATCAATGAACAGGCCAGCAGCTACTCTTAGTGCAGCACCAAAGACTGCCCGATATCTGTAACTGAGAAATTCTAGGTTTTGTTGCCTGCTGAATGTCATCAAAACCAAAACATAATAAAATCTCAAGTTGATTGTAAATAAAAGGTTCAGGCACTTCCAAGAAAACTAAAAATCCTACAGCATCATTTCTTTTGTCCTCTAATAAGAGCTAACATTACTAGGCAATTTAGTGTGTCAGACCATGCCATTGTTTTATGTGTACTATTTCATTTAATAATCAAAACAACATGGTGCTATAGTTACTAACATTATCCTCGTTTTACAGATAAGGAAAAAGAGGTTCAGAGAAGTAAAGAACTTCCTCAAGGTTACACACTGGAAGACCGTGGAGCCTGGATCTCCACCCTAGAAGACTGATTTCAAAGACCTCGTTCTTACCATTGTACTTTCCTGCTTCTCTTCCATGCTGCCTCCAAAACACACTACTCTTTCTGAAGTAATTTCAGCGAGCAACTTGTCAGAGTTGTGACCCTATGGTAAGCACATTTTTTATTTCCTAAGATTATACATGCTAAGCTTTTGCTGTTCCAAGCAGTATCTCATCTGAACAAAATGTATATACTACCCATTTGTAAAACTTCTGTTATTCTGTTTTTCACCTTCGTAATGAGCCTAAGTCAAAATTCTAAGCCTTTTCTTAAACCACAAATTAAAAAAAAAAAAAGAATGCCCTTTTCCTCTTCAGGGAAACACGAGAGAAAGATGGGTATTTATCTCATTTGTTTCCTTTCGTAAGCACTTTGTTTTATCTATTAGGTTTCTCATAATCCTATGTTTTACAGTAAATGCTTCCTGGATGCTGCAGTAGACTTCAACAACTGAATTTCACTGTTGTTGTAGGTAGAGACAGGATGTTTCCGGGGATGTTTACAAAAAGATAACTTGAAGGAGGCGGAAGGGTTTCCAGGGGAGGAGAAAAGTGTGTAAAAGGTGGGGAAATAATGGCAGGAAGAGGCAAACAAAAAACAAAAAAACAAAAAAAGAATTTTTTACACTATCTTCTTAAGAGTGAACTATTCTGAAAATATTTAGAAAGCAGTCCTTTGAAGTTGGGGTCCAGCCCAGATCATTTATGGATCACTGTTATGAAACACCGAATCAGGAGGGACCTTGAGATGTCACCTACCCATCAGTCAATACCCAACATCTCACTGGAAAGGCCTAGAACACAGGGAGAAGGAAAAAAGGGAGAAAGAGACATTCCAAGAGACTTCTGTATGGGAGCAGAAGTAGATCAGCCTTGAGGTTAAATTCTGCCTCACTGTGCTATTCCTCTGTTTACTCTGGGCAGGTCTGAGTCTATCTCAACAGAGCCACAGGAGACCTTGGTGTCAATCAGAAAAGGGCACCCCATCCTTATGCCAGTGGACTCTCTGCTTGGGCTGCAGAGTTGGGGGCTAGGTTTTAGCCCTTAGACGGCACTAATGTAGGCTAGACTGGGCCTCAGTCCCTCCACTTCTAAAAAATGGTAAGGCTAGCTGCCACCTAAGCGCTCCTCCCTCTTCTCAGTCCTCAGTTAAAATCTGGCAATATCCAGCTGGTATATTCCAGTGTCCCTGAAACACTAGGATTCTGTGGACTGAGTTGAGACTTCCGTGTTTTTGTAATGCTGCATTTTTTTTTTCTCTCACATTTCTGAAGTACTCTTCTCTTTTCATCTTAAGACTACACTCTCCTTTCAACTCCAAAGTGCTCAAATTTTCTTGAGCAATCAAAAGGTCATACCCCACATACCAGCCCCAAACTCCCCAAATGTCCACCAACAGAATGGATAAATAAACTGGGTACATTCATCCACAGAAATAAAAGAAAAAAGCACTGCTATCTGCATCAATTTGGACATGACACTATGTTGAGCCGAAGAAGACACAAAAGAGAACTTATATTTGATTGCACTTAAATGCAGTCTGAGAACAGGTTAAAGCTAACCGATGGCAATGAACGTCAGAATAGCGGTTATCCCTGGGGCAGGGATTACGAATGTAAGGAGAGGCTTGGCTGGGGGGAGGTTGCGGGTGGGGAATGAGGTACTGATCTGTTTTTCTGATTTGGATGCTGGCTGCCTGGATATAATCACTTCATGGTATACACTTCTGATCTGTGCATTTTTCTGGTTGTATGTAATTATTCAGTAACAAGTTCAAAGAAATAAAGCCTCCGGGACACCACTCCCCAAGCCATCTACTGAAACTGGACAGTACAAGTGTTGCTAACTTGTGGGGAGAAAAATAACTACTCATTTAATGTAAACCACACAAAGAACTACCTAATTTCCTAAAATCTTCATCCAGAACTTGTGTGATTTTTATGATTTCCTCCTTCATAGGAAACTATGGCTATAAGTTAGTATAAAATAATTGCTTTTCTGGGTTCATATATCTGAAAACCTTACTGCTCAATGCTTTATAATAAATATGTATAAAGGCAGGGTTATTAGAAAACCTCTAAAAATATTCCTGGATAATCAATTAGGAATGCTGACAGTTCTAAATCATTTTTTTTTTTTTTTTTTTGGTCAGAATTATCTCAGTCATCACATTAATAATGAAACACACGGGGGCGCCTGGGTGGCTCAGTGGTTTAAGCCTCTGCCTTCGGCTCAGGTCATGATCTCAGGGTCCTGGGATCGAGCCCCACATCGGGCTCTCTGCTCAGCGGGGAGCCTGCTTCCCCCTCTCTCTTTGCCTACTTGTGATCTCTCTCTGTCTATCAAATAAATAAAAATCTTAAAAAAAAAAATAATGAAACACACTGGATAATTCCCAAATAGCTACTTAGTTTTCCTCCTGTACAGGTTAAACTGTTAGGTAAGGTCACACAGGTGGGGGAATGGCATTCAAGAAAACATTATGCTCAGGCAGCTCCAAGGAAGCTCCAGTAAACACTGCCTTCTCCTCTATAACTATAACTGGCTCATGTGAATTTGGTGCAGCACTCCATTTTTCTCCTCCTGAGAAAATTCTTCCTGTCAGATCAGTGATTTCTTTCCCCTTCCCAGTGTTCTAGAATCTCTTCTCGATCAGTATGGTATACTACATGATTGTGGCACTACATACAGATTAAAAGTGATGTGATACAAACGTGCATCAGAGGTAATTACACCACCAAATCATATCAGATAACCTGGAAGCATAGGTAGCTTCTTTTCACTCAAAATTTTAGGATCACTATGGCCATTACTACTGTAGAGCCCCTCTGGTCCCATGGCATGACAGGCAGACTCTAGGGCTCACAAACGTTTGGGGTAATAATTAGAGATTTGTAGAATCCTTAGAGTTTAGACAGAAAATGTTCCCAGTCTTTGAAATGAGAAGTGCTATAGGCTGGGGGCGCGGACCACGATGATAAGCATCCAGTCCCCAAACATTATTTAACACCAAAGCAGCAGTTTGACACAAATGCAGGCAAGCTTTCCAAGATAAATACCACTCAACAGCACCTAGGTCATGTTGTCTCCAGACTGTGCTGGGGACCTTAATACTAATCCTTTTTCTCCTCAGCTAAAAAGATCTTACTTTTTAATTTCCACTTTTAAATAGAATTTTTCCCCTACTTCAGCCTTGTTTTAAATATTCACCTTCCCAAGTTCAGATTTCCCTTGCAACTCAATGCTCAGTACTCCACTTCCTCCTTCCTCTCAAATTATTCCTTTGACTTGTTTCTACTTAAATTTATAGGCCCACAAAGCCTTTTTTTCCAGATAACATGCAATTTCAAAAGTATTTTCTACTATCCCCCATGTCAAAGTTTAACTATAAACGTCAAGTACTATTTTTCCTGTTTGGGTTTAGGAAAGATACATTTTTTTTTTTTTAAGATTTTATTTACCTATCTCAGAGAGTCAGAGATAGCAAACACAGGGTTAGGTGGAGAGGGAGAAAAAAAAAGCAGACTCCCCACTGAGCAGGGAGCCCCAGGATGTGACCAACTGAGTCACCCAGGTGCCCCTAGGAGAGATACATTTTAACTAAAATTTCACCACTCATAAAATTCCATCTTTGTATCTTTTCTATTCCCCCCACCTACACTCAATTGTTTAATATACAATCAAAATGCAATTAAACTCCCAAATGTGTAATTATATAATCAAAGACTCCTTAAAAGTATATAATTTTAAGTGTGCAACACACACCCTTTATAACTTTAGTACTAGAACAACAGATTTTTTTTAAACTACTGGAGACTTCTTAGAGGTTGTGTTTGCTGTTTCTTAAGGGTGAGGGAGCCGGGTAGAAGAATCATCATGTAAGGACTAACTGCTTTATAGAAAACCAGAAACTGTGTTACAACAGGATTCTACTTTAGACTGCAAACACACAAAACTCTTTATTTTCTTTAAAACAACGTTGGAATTTCCTAAATGAGAGCCAAAGATTCTATGCTTTGCCCATAAGAATACACAATACTAAATACTTCTGGCTTTCCTACAGAGACTTCATTTACCAAACCAGGGTATTTATAAGGTTTGTATTAACGTGGAGCAGGAAAAACCCATCTCTGCATAAAAACAGAAAATTTTCTGTCCTTTAGAACATTTAAAACAGTATTAAAAGGACTTTAAAGAAGGTCCCTGAAATCTAGTTCTGAACTCAGAAAACCACCTAAGGGATAATTTGTGAATGCCATCTGGGATCCAGGCAGTTTCATCAACAAAAGGGAAAACTTGTTGAGATCATCCGAATCTAAAATTCACATACATTTTTACATCTGGACTGAATTAATCTTTTCTTAGTACTGACTTTCATGTAATAAAATAATTGTTTGCAGGTTTTATTTTTTTTTTTTAACCCTCAGTCTCAAAATCAGAATGTGCAGCATCCAAGCTGAAAAGTACAAAGAATTCCTTTATCAAAAAAGTTGAGAGACGGGACTCATTTACACTAAACTCTGAACTTGACAATTCAGTCAAAAACAATTCTGTTTGAAAACTTTCATTTCAAGCATCTGCCACAAAAAAGGCTACACAAGTCTATTATGTCAGAAGTTCTGAAAGCCAAAGGCTTTAGAACTGTAGTTAAATGTGGAAACAAAGTCCAGAAACTAGAAAAGCTCTACAACCCCTGCTTCCCTGGATTCAGCTGGCCCAACTGAATGAGTTTTTACAGGACGGGTTACCAGAACTGATTACCTAGCACATGGACTCTGCTTTCAACCACAGTGTCTCCAGCCTAGCCCCTATTGTTTTCCTGGAGAGCCAGGAGCATCTTAAACCAGCAAGTTCAAATTACGTACTTGAAGCTGGTAGCTTACCTAGGTTGCCCCCCCCCAAAAAGGGAATGGAAATAGAGAAAGATTTCCTTTCCCTTAAGATGTTTTGAGTTCTGCAAGAACTGCTGATTACTGTGGTCCATCAGTGTCAGATCTCGGGTATTTTTACAAGCAATTCAAAAGGGAGAAAATTAGTTCATATTACAGTCAGTCTGCTTTCTGGAGAAGACATTCTGCAGATAACTTACTTGATAGGAGATATCCCCTGGGGGACCCTTCTCATCTAATGATCCCAAAGGTCCGTTCTAATATGAAATATAAATCCAATATGTTTATAAACATACTGAAAGAGCATTTAAATGTCAGCTGTCTCATACTGTGGAGTAATTTCATTTTTCACATAATACTTTTATTTCTCAAAACCACACCCAAGGAAAATGATTAAGTTCTACAAGTTTTATACTACAAAGGACAACAGCAAAAGCATCTGTTTTCCTGCCTCTCTTTTCTGGTCTTCTCCCCTCCCCCACTCTCTATGGAGCACGCTGTTTGTAAATCTTGGTGGTTAAAATTAGTTTCTACAATACTCTCATAATGCTGTAAATTCTGAGAAACTTCTTATCCTTTAACATTGCTGGGCCTGAATTTATGCGCTGCTCTAAGAAGAAAAAAATCCAAAAGTCAAAAGCCTTTTTAATGACAGATGTATTACGGAAAATTTTCCCCACAAAGTTTTGATGCTGTGAAATATCAACTCCCTGAAATCACAGAAAGGAAATGACTTACATTCTTGGAAAATGAAGCCACTAGCAGCTTTCTCCAACAGTATTTTCTAATCCCTAAACTACACCCTGTGGCAACAGGGAGTATTTCGTGCAAAAGCTAAATTTAAATAGATGCTTATAAAACCAATAAACAAACATTGTGGGATCTCAGAGAAGAAGGGACAGAATCAAATACTTTTTCTGCACACTCAAAAAAAAAAAAAAAAAAAAAAAAAAGCTGGAGAGTACGGGCTTGAAGTCAAAAGCAACCCGAGAACGCTTGCTGAAGTTTTCCTTCCCCGCTGTGGGCAATGCAAAGCTCCTGAGGGAAATTCTGGCAACACAGATTTTGCCAAAAAATAAAAACGAAAAGGGTGTAAAAGAGCTAATATTTCTTTGGACAACTGCACGGCCTGAAAATCTGCCAGTTTTCAATTCAACTTTAAAATACGCTTGTTTTGACAGCTTTCCATTTATTCGTGCCCTTAAAGAAAACGCCCTCCCCATTAGGTTGTGCTGTCCCGGGACTCGAGGTGCTGTTAAAAGCCCTGTGGATCTCACAAGGGTGGCCCCCAGCGGTCCATACCTGACAGTTCCTGGCCCTCCTCGAGCACAGGATGGTGGTCTCCTCTGCCCGGGGCCCAGCCTTCACGCCGCAAGCACCTCCAGGAACCCAAATTCTGCAGGCCGCGCCCCCCACTCGCATCCCACCGAGGCCCCCTTCTGGCGCCGCCGAGCCCCAGCTCAATCTCCGGCTCCCCGACCAGACACTTCAGGGACCGTGGGGCAGACGCGGCGCTCGGGTCTCTGCCCGCAGCCCGGCTGCCCGGCCCCGGCGCGCGTACAACAGGCGGCACGGCACCCAGGAATCCAGGGTTTAGGGGCTGGCCCCGGCGCCCCGTCAAAGGCACGACCGATGGGGCGCAACCGACAGGCGCCTCCAGAACAGGGCGCCGGAGACCACCGGGGAACCGAGCGCGGCACCGTGAGCCCGCGGCGCAGCCCGCAGCCCCGGTCGGCCTCCCGCCCTCGCCGCACAGGCGGCCCCAGAGCTCCGCGCCTCCCCCGCTGCCTGGCTCGGCTGCCCCGGGGCCCTGTCCTCCCGCCCCGGTGTGGGCGAGCTCTGCCGGTGGAGCGGCGACCTTCCAGCCGGTGCCCGACGCCCAGAGCCGAAGAAGCAAAAAGAAGGCGAAGAAAGACGCAGAGAAGGAGACACTGCTTTGGCTGGGGCTCTCCACTCGCAGAAACCTTCCCAAAGTCCCGTCCCGCCGCCGCCGCCGCCGCTGCCGCCCGGCCGGCAGGGGGCACAGTGGGCAGCCGGGGCGCCGTGGCCGGGCTAGGGGGCCCCCTGGGAGGCCCCCAGGCGCCGGGTTCCCGCTCGTACCTCGCAGAAAGCCCGGAGCACCCGGCGTCGGACTCTCGTCAGCACCCCAGCCCCTCCTGCTTGCACCGCGCCAGCCCGGCTCTTCTCAGCCCGTCTGCCCTGGCAGCCAGACGAGCGCTCCGTGTCCGCCCCGCCCCCCGCCCACGCCTCCCGCCCCGCCCCCAGAGGCTCCGCCCACACGCCCGCCCCGAGTTGGCGGGGGAGGCCGCGGAGCCGCGCGTTCGGAGAGCCTAGCTTGCGGCCGCACGTGGAGCGCCTGCTGGCCCCGCCCCGGACCCAACCAAGCGTCCCGCGGAGGGGTGCCGCCGACTCGGGGGTGGGAGACAGCGGAGGGCACCACACCTCCCAGGTCCTGAGAAAGGAGGAGAATGGCAGAAGGGCGCTGTGTGTGGACCACTGCGATCTAGGCCTTTCCCCACGCGACGGAGGCGGGAGGGGACGCGGTCAGCTTCCCCCTTCTGGCCGAATGGCCCTCTCCGACGCTCGGCCCCCGCTCCCCTGGAACACTCCCTCCCGAGCCCGTTCGGGCTGGGCGGGGGTGGCTGTTTGGCCTGGGCATCGTCTTACTAATTCGGAACGACGGAGTGGAGGCCACTCAAAGAGGAGGCGATCCCAGCGGAGGAGGCTTCGTGACTCCTAGCTTCTCCCCCTTACTCCTGTCCCGCACCCACCGGCCCACCCACCACTCGGGACGCGCCCTCGTGGGTTTTTATACTGGATGGAGGGGGCGCCGCCAGGAAGCCAAGCCTCCCCCGCTAACTCTTGTTTCTGCAATTGTAAAAGGTAGACGCAGCCTCTATTTGCTGTGATTGTAGCGAATGTGACCCCTCAGAAATTCTTTTTGTCCGCCCCCGAAGGTGGCTGGAGGGCTTGGCGGAAGGTGCCAAGGGCCGCTGGAAGTTGTTTTTATGGCACTACGAATCGAATCAGAAGATTGAGGTTTGTTTCCTATTTAGTTGCTGGGTCTGGGGAAGAACTATGCCTCTTTGGTCAGCGTGTGCCCGCTAGGACCTGCTCCTAGGAACTGGAGACACTAGGGAGGACCCAGCCTCCCCTGGACCCCAGGCCTCCGACGCACTGTACTCCCACCTGGTGGGCTTCTGCCCTCTGAGGCCTTATGCTAACTGCTGACCCTGTGACCCCTGGCCCCACGGGGCCCCTCACTAAAGGAGGAATAGGGTGTATGTTTCCGGGTGTGACAAATGGGTGAGGAGACAAATACAGGAGGACCTGAGAAAGGACATTACCAAAATCAGATTTATGCTTGCAGAAGCCAACTTAACGGGTCTGCTCTTTAATCCAAACATCAGTATGTTAGGCTGGCTGTGACTGCTTGACAGTGTGCCTGTTTGTGTGCCTCCTTTACTTGGCAGAAGAAATTCAGTTTTGTGTTCATTAGGGCTGAAGCTAACTTGGAATAGTTGCCTCATTCACAGCTTTTACAATTTGGGAACCATGACACTGGAACTGAGTATTAGAACCTGTGATCTTTTTTCACAATTGATAATACATTCAGAGTTTATTTCTGATAAAGCAAAGCAGCAGTGTCTAAGGATATTGCACTTAAAATTTAAAGTCATGACTTCGTTATGGAAAAGAGAAGAAGAGCTACATTTCAACGACTGCCTTCTAAATTAGTTGTATTTAATTAATAGACTAAAATTTAAAAATGGTTTATGGTAGTTGATGACAATGTAGGCATTTAAAAGTGGAGAATTACACTTTTCTCTCATTTTTATCTTTTTACATGCATTCGGAATGAGTGCACAGTGAACACAAGTTGGTAAGGTCTTAAATTAATTTGATGTCTAATGAAATAGTCCAGCATTTCATATGTAAAGATAAATGAGTAATACTTTACCATCTTGGAAAACAGTTCCTAAATCTGATTTCTTTTTAGGCTTTCTCCATCTAGCAGATCAAGAACAACATATTGGGGCGCCTGGGTGGCTCAGTGGGTTAAGCCTATGCCTTCATCTCAGGTCATGATCTCAGGCTTCTGGGATCGAGTCCCACATCGGTCCCTCTGCTCGGTGGGGAGCCTGCTTCCTCCCTCCTCTCTCTCTCGCTCTGCCTCCCTTTCTGCCTACTTGTGATCTCTCTCTGTCAAATAAATAAATAAAATCTTAAAAAAAAAAAGAACAACATATTGTTAGATTGTAAAACATTGCTACAATATAAAATAATTAGGTAACCCAAGGAGCAAAATATTTTAAACAGCTTTAAAAAATATATGTTTAAGATTGGGTTTATGGTCTAGAATTAGATTGTAGCAAAATTTACTATGTGAATATTTTTTGAATCATAATGGTCATATTAATAGTGAGTACCACAAAAAAACATGGACTCTTACAGAATACATTTTGTAAACCAAGTACTTTAAATCTCTTAAAAACCGTTTTATAACCCCCTGAAACATTGTAAAACTCTGAAAGGATTGACAAGTAATCCACTCAAGATGGAAATGGAGCTGAGAGAGGATGGGTTGTTTTAAATATTTCTTATCATTGGAAATATTTTCCTGTACTTATTACAGCAATGAATACAAATTCAAAGGTAAAGTTATATTTTATGATTCTTTTTGATGTTGAGATATAGTTCTATTTTCATCAATATGATGAGATGTTTTCCTAAACATGAGACTGCCCATCAGTGAAATATTGCCTTAAGCATATCTTAAATTACTATTTTTTCCATGGCACGTAAATACTAACATAATTCTATATTATTGCTTTTTTTTTTTTTTTTTTAAGGAAGAAGATATTCATTCCATGAATTTATTGAGTACTTCCAAATGCCAGGTACAGGATTAGATTCTGGGATTCGAAGGTAAAAATATTCCTGAATTTTATAGTAGTTTGAGGGAGCAGGTATGTGAGTAAGCGGTTAAAATACACTTTAATGCTTGCCAGCATAGGGCCAAGCAGGAGGAATAGTGGGAAAGCTTAGGACCTGCAGAGAGGGCATCGGACATCCTCTGTCTGGATGAGAAGGATGAACTGAGATGGGAAGGATGAACAGTTTGCCTGGGAACAAGTTGTTTGAGGTGGTGGGTCTCAAACTTGGAAGCGCGTTGGAATCACATGGGGACTTTCAAAAACTCTGTCCTAAGCATGTGATCTAATTGGTCTGGGACGTGGCCTGGGGTATGTTTTAAAATCTCCAGATTATTCTAAGTGGAGACACATGTGGGAACCTTGCGTCATGGCATCCCGGGTAGAGGGCACAGAGTGAGCATGTACACTGGGGTGTGTGTTTAAAGCATGATGGCCAGAGCCTTGTTTTGTAATTGAAGAGGCTTAAGCTTTGGTGGTTGATATTTACACATTTTTGGCATAAAGAACACATTTATATGGAAAGCAAAGAGATGTGAGCTGCTATAATTCACATTCCTTTCCAAATATTTTCCAAACATTATACAAATAGTATTATGAGAAGTAAGATCAGGTGTGCCTGGGTGGCTAAGTGGGTTAAAGCCTCTGCCTTTGGCTCAGGTCATGATCCCATTGTGCTGGGATTGAGGCCCTCGTCGGGCTCTCTACTCAGCCGGGAGCCTGCTTCCTTCTCTCTCTCTGCCTGCCTCTTTGCCTACTTGTGATCTCTGTCAAATAAATAAATAAAATCTTTAGGAAAAAAAAAAAAAAAGAAGTAAGATCAGCTCAGTTTTTTAAAAAGAAAAAGATTTACTTCTTTATCTTCCATATATAATTCAGGGTCATTTGAGCTTCAGAGTATGTTTCAATGCTGAAATAGAAGTTGTTGTTTTTTTTTTTTTTTAAGATTTTATTTATTTATTTATTTGACAGAGAAATAGAGAGCACAAGTATGTAGTGCGGCAGGCAGAGAGAGAGGAAGAAGCCCGCTCTCCCCGGAATTAGGAGCCTGACACAGGGCTCAATTCCAGGCCCCTGGGATCATGACCAGAGTTGAAGGCAGACGCTTAACCCACTGAGCCACCCAGTTATCCCTGAAATAGAAGTTCTAGACAGAGAAAGAAGTCAGTAATTTGACCTACTGGCTTTTAAAGAAGACCTTTCCAAAATTAAATACTATTCTTCATTCTGGGCGAAGTTCACAGTAAAAAAATTAGTTCATTTTTCTTTTTGGTAACTTCTGAATTTCCATTTTAAAGCAAAACAAAATACATTTGAAAGCAATCAAAATTCATTCAAATAAGTCCTACTCTATGGTCTTAAATGTCCATTTAGCTCATGTATATTTCTTTGAAAGACAAACTAATCAGATCTGGAAACTTTACAGTGATGTAGTCCTGATTCGCACTGCCTAGCATTTAAAATGATCTTCTTATTATTCTCAGTGGCATATCACTATATTCTTTTAAACAAAAACACACCAAAAGAGTTTCTAATATTTCAAGTCAGGAAAATAGATTACCAAATAATATCTCATTATTTTGCACCAGGAGCCCCTAACCAGGACAAATAATTATTCTGCAGAGGCAGACCAGCACAAGGCTTAATATATTATGGAGCAATCTAATGCAGAAAGATTTTACCTTTACCCAATTTAGAGACACAAAGTTGAAAAAATTAAATTAATTTAATTCTGCCCTTACGGCCATCAGATTTTGAGAAAATATTTTAAAAAGAGGATATTTGATTATCCTGGGACAAAGTTTGGTTTAATGCAACATGTAAAACTTTACAGGAGAAATATTTGAAGAGCCACCTTTTTTTCCATTCTATTATGATGTTAGTTTCACCAGAACATCACATTACTGTTCCTTGAGGGCTTAAATACTTAAATACTCCAGACAAAAAGTTCGATAAGACTGGGTAGGCCAGGCCAGGCCCTTCACTCTTGAGGAGAGGCAGTTTTAAGTGGGGGCAGTAAAGGTGTTAGCTGCAAAAGGTAGGATACCCCAGCCCTGAGGTCTTGGAGGTAAACAGGCATGGTGTAGGGAGGCCATGCTTGTTTGAGGGCTTCACATTCTAGAGGAGGCTGAGGACAGGTATAGAAAATTGTCTAGTCGAAGGGACAAGACAAGGGGTAGGCTCCCTAGAGGATAAAGCTTCAGGTTGCATAGCATTTGTGTTTATACAGTAGGCCCCAAAGGTCCACCCAAAGCACCCAAAGGTGCTTCAGCTCTCATTCCTTGATTACTCTCTGAAAAGCTGAAAGAAAACCTTCCCACCCCCAGAGATCGAAGGCAGCTCCCTCCACTCCCCATTGTGGGAGATAGATGTGCACTGAAAAGAAGTAGGAATCTGGTGACAGACTGGTTTCTCCAAATTTTGCCCCAGGCACACTCTGATTATCTATATTGGATGGGCTGTTCCTAGAGGAGTCACTTTCAAACCCAAACGATAACATTACAGATGTCATTGAAATTCTCTTCAGTATTTTCTGACATCTTATCAATTTGTGCCTAAGACATGCTGAACTGGAACAGGAGGAGATGGGAACATCCCTCTTCCAGAACACAGGCTTACAGCCGGGCCAATACTGGCTTTCTTGTGAATACCAACCAATGTTTCATTTATGAAGACAGTTTATGAAATCTACCCATTCAGTTTTAATTTGGCCACCTTGTGTAGAATTTAAGCCTAACAAATGTGCCTTTTAGCTTCTTTTTATCTGCTTGAAAAAGAACGATGAATCAAAGTACAGGTAAGATGTGCTAGCTCTGGATTCCTCTGAAAGTTCACTGAAACTAAAGGTCTCTGCCAGCAGGGCCTCCAAGGAACACCCTGTCCGTCCATGGCACGTGGGGTACGGGTTGTAACTCAGGGTCCTCATGTGCTGGTTCTATTGCCCAGCTGTATACAAGGGAAAAAAACATTTATGAACACCCACGTTGGATCCCTGTTTTCCTCTCTCCTGATCCTAGGTTAGAAACAAAATCTACACTCACCCTTGTTTGGTGTGGCTATGGAACCAAATGCCGAAAAAATCTTAAGAAATTCTTCATACGCAGGGTACTGGGTCTATTTTTCTTTTTCGAGGGTAGCCTAATGTGTTATTCTGTTCACCTAAACAGAATTCTTACACTATAGTTCCTTGAAGAAAGAACACTGGTAATTTGGCATGGAGCTTGAATTAGAAACGAAGCATTGTGAACTTGTTCTCCAATGGCCTCTAATCCAGATACTTGGTTGTCAGGTCTGGAGAAGAAAATGCTGGGGGATAGCACTCGCAACTGGATCTGGCTTTGTAGGTAAGACTTCTGGAGTGAAGAGCTAGGGCTAGGCTGCCTGAAACATGCTTTCCTTTAAAAAGCTTTTTATGTATTTACGATTCACATATGATTAAACATTTTATGTGATTTCTTGGGCAGAAAAATAGAATCAGAAAATCAGTGATTTTCTGTTCTGCCCATAGTAATATGTTGGATAATCATTTTTGTCCTTTACACCCCAATTTCTTAAGAGATAGGGGGATATTTACTCAACATATAACTTTATGTATATGTATATATAGAATTCATATAATATACAAATCGATGTAAAATACTTGATCATATCACTTTTTTTTTTTAGCACTTTTCTCATTATCTGAAATTATTTATGAGTATGTTCGCCTTTTTGTCACTGTCTTTCCCCTTAGAATTTAAGCCTCATATGAACACAGACCTAATCTCACTAACTGCTGTGGCCCCAACATCTAGAACAGTGTCTGGGGTGTGTGTGTGTGTGTGTGTGTATGTACAGGCATGCATGTTAAGAGTGGATGGAAAAAAGAGAAGTCACTGAGGTGAGAATGGGAAAAATTTAACATTTTTTGAGAAGCTTCTTGGACAATATCCCAGGTAACCTGAGAAAGGCTCTATCCCTTAAAAAGATTTTTGGTTGATTTGAATGGGATACCATATATCAGCCAGTTCATATAATGTTTATATTTAAAGTTTAAATATATAATCATCAATATTCTACATCTATTGATATTCCTTAATGTGTGTGTTTATTTCTGTTTGCAGCTTTCCCTCTACCTGTACTCACCCTACAGACTTTTGAAATATTAAGAAGAATGTTAAAGGGATTTTACTAGAGGAGTTGATCGATCATTGAATTCCTTGCCAGCAAAACGTTTTGATGAGATACACTTGGGAACAGAGTGGTTTGAGTCGAGCAAGGGAAGAATTGGTGACCTTGCTTCCATTTGCTCATAGCGCACGTCCATGTCAAGCTTTCCTTGTGTCATCCGGAGCTGCTCCTCCTCTGAACACCAGAAACCTCTCTGTCCACCAGAGCCTGCCCTTCGACCTCTCCCACCAGAGATGTTGTTTGACTTTCAGTCACCAAAACCTACCCAGTTCTTCCAGTTTATTAGCCATTTTTGGCCTCACTTCTTTCCTTTTGAATTAAATGCCTAGACTCACCATTCTGAATTTATTCTCCCCTGTAGTCTATACGTCATCTCTCCTTGACCTTCTAATACAGCTTTGCTAACAACCCTAATAGTCAGGAGAACTCAGTCACCCATTCCTTGCATTTTGTTTTAAAGTCACCAAGGAAGACCAAAGAAAATCTAATGACTGTGTTGATCACTAAGACAACATTTGAGCAGTGGAGCGCTTACAGATGCTTGGTCAATTTTTTATTCATTCCCGGTTGGCTCCCTTTCCCTTTCACCACAGTGTTCAGATTTTTTTTTTTTTTAAAGGATGTGTTTATTTATTTGAGAAGATGGAGAGGGAGAGAGAGTCTTAAGTAAACTCCATGCTGAATGCAGAGCCGCATGCAGGGCTCTATCCCATGACCCTGAGATCACGACCTGAACTGAAACCAAGAGTCGGACACTTCACCAACTGCACCACAGTGATCAGATTTTAATAGCTTTCTTCAACTCTGTCATCCCAGTCTATAACCCTGCCACACTCAAGGCTCAACCTAGCCCATCTCCTGGTGGGTCTGGCCACTGGTCTGAAAGGCTTATAAGTATTACCTCATTGAATCCTCACAACAGTCCTTTGAGGGAGGCACACTCATTTTCCCTGGTTTATGGATGCCTAAGATCTTAAGGAAAGTAACTGTTGGATCTGAACTCAGGACATCTGTCTCAAAGCTCATACATACTCTTCCTGAACTGCCTTGCTTCTGCTGCAGAGCTGACTCTAGGCTTTTCTCCTTAGGGATTTAGTTCCTTCCACCTCCAAAATTCTGTGTGTCTTCCTCTGACTCCATTCCCTCCTGACCCCTCTCAGTCAATCCCCTACCAAAGCCCCATATCCCAAGCCCACCTAGCTGTTCAGGGTCTTCTCCATCATTTGTTTATTCATTTAGCAAATGCATATTAAGTGCCTGTTGTATACCAGGTGTTGGGGACAGAAGTAAACAAGGCCTAATCTTCCAACCTGGGAGATTAGCTAATTATGCACTCTCCCTCTTAAGTATTCAACATCTGGCAAGCTCCTAGACCATTCTTTGCATTGAAAGAAAATCACTGGACATTTCACACTACATCTAGCATTGACCCTGACAGGTGCATTGCTGACAGAGGGATAAATGATTTCAGGTAAAGTATATTAGTTTGGAGGTTTGTCCTTAGTCCTCTTTCTGAAAAGTAGCCCACTTTAGGTGGGCCTCCAGCTCATACCTTTTTGTCCACAGTTCTGAGAAGGTTTGGAAAACTAACCGTTTGCCATTACTGACTGACTAGTTGCACTTTAGGTGAAATATAGTCCCAACAAAGGGACCTCAAACTGGTTCTTATGGCTTAAGCCTTGTAATCTATGACTGAAAAGAAAGATATAATCTTATTAAAAGAATTTCAGCATTTGCAAGGGGGGGAGATAGATATTTGTGAGATAAGACACTTTTTAAACTTGTATTTTGCCACTTTTAACCTAGTGGTTCTCAACTGGAGGGTGATTTTGTCCCCGAAGAACATTTGGCAGTGTCTGGAGATATGCTTGGTTGTCGGAACTCGGGGTTGGGAGGAGTGTCTAGTGGACAGAGGTTACAGGTGCTACTAAGCATCCAATAATGCAGGGCACCTCGCAACAGAATTACTGCCCCTGGTTGAGAACCATGGATCTAGCAGGTGAACTCGACTAGAGCATTTAGCTACCCTGTAAGTTGGGTTTGAGGGATAGGTGCCTTTGGGGGTGCTGGCTGAGTCTGCTGAAGGTCTGTTGAAGAGTTACTAGAGGGGAAGAATCATTTGGGACCTACAGAGTAAGGTATTTGGGCCCAGTTTCTCCATCTCCTCTCCCTAACTCTACCTGGATCTTGGTCTTAGCCCCAAGACACATGATACACATTTTATTTCTTCTTGTATCACCTATTTAGTGTGTGATGACTTCAAGGGGGGATAATCCCTGTGTCTGACAAAGCAATTTTTTTTTTTTAATGCAAGTATAATTTCTACCTCTGGCTATAAAATTTCTAATGTGGCCAGAACACTATTCTGTTTGTCAACAGAGGCATAGTAAGATTGATCTCAATCCAAATTAAATGATAGGTCAAAGAAGAAAAAAGCTGGAAACATTCTTTTCACTTCTATCAGTGAAGAATCAACTTTTGAACTAAAATTAGTGTTAAAGACCTTTTAATAAAATTTATAATTTAACAGACCTGACCAGTTATTCACGTTTATAGTGAATAATTATAATTAAATAATCTGCTAAATTTTATTTTTAAGTAGAAATGCATATAATAAACCATGTGTGTTTTGAACAAAGAGCTACTGCCAAATATATAAAAATAAATTTTGAAAGGATCACTAGGATTATTAAAAATGATTTGCATGAATCACACTCTTCACATTCTTATGGCTTAAAGCCATTTCCTATCTATATACTTCCTTCCATTATTCTTAATATCACTAGCATTTATAATAATGAATGTATATGTATGTATTCAAATATATTCAAATTCTCAGGAAAGCAAAAACCCACGAATAGCTATAAAAAGTACATCATTAAACACATTTTCAAATATTGCCACTTAGACATATTAGCTGATTTATTTTAGACTGTTGTTTCCAAACCTGTAAATGTATCAGAACCTGTGTAAGAATTGGGTGGCAAGGCTGGGAATCTCAAATTAATATAATGGCAACAAACTGCAAAGAGTTCTGTCACCTATTTGTGACCTTGTGTGTAGTTGCACTATTCATGCTTATGCTAAAGTAAGATTTACATGAAGAGGCCAGATTAAAGATACATTGGTAATGTTTGATACCCATAAATTCTTTAGGTATTGTAACTCTCCCAATCCCTTCCAATGAATAAAATTAGGTGGGAGGGGAGGGGGAAGAAAAATACATTAAGATGTGTTTAATAATCTTTTATCACAATAATGACAGTGATGTCAGTGCATCCAATTCAAATTAGGGAAAGGTTCCCTTTTTCTGATTCTTTGTGACGTGAATGGAGTAACTAAAACTGAGATTTTTAATTTGGTCCATAAGAAGCCATTCAACTCAAGATAAAGCAATAGAACCTACCAGTCTTACTGAATAACCTAATTGCATCTAGTCCCCAGAAACTTCCACATCAACCTAATAGCATACAAATGAATCACAGTCTTAAGTAACATTGCCAATAAATACGCTGAAGGACAGCTCTGAGAAAAAGGAATGTGGACTGAACGGGGTATGTAAGCATCCCAATTTCTATTTCTTCCCATTTCACAGTTTTCCTCTTTTTGATGTTGCCTAATAAACATGGACGTGTTTCATCCCCACAACACTGACTCAACTCAGGACTTTGAAAGGGGACACGTCACTGATAAATAGAAGGTTGCGTGGATAGATACTGTTTTGTTCTATGAATGACAAGTAGCTTCAGAAGACTGGTTTACAGGAATGCCATGTATTTAAAATAATGATAGGCGAGTGTTTATTGATCCTTTACAGTGTCTTAGGTATTGTGCCAAATGTTGTTAAGTTTATGATCTAATCGTAACAGCCACCCAATGAGATATGTACCATCACAGTTTCTATTTTACAAGTAAGTAAAATAGCAATTTTTCCTTTTACAAGTAAGGAAATCAGGGCACAGATAATTTCCCCAAATTTAAGTAGCCCATTAGTACTGGAGTTTCTAAATAATTAAAAAAAAAAAAAAAAGGAATAGAAAAAGTCACATGAAAATGGAAACACCTTGATTTGATAAAATTTTTAAAATCGAACACTACACTGTCCACCTTTCTTTTTTTTCAAAATTTTTATTCATTTATTTGAGAGAGAGAAAGAGGGAGAGCACAAGCAAGGGGAGGGGTGAAGGAATGGGAGGGAAGCAGAACCCCCAGGGGAGCTGGGAGCCTAAGGCCGGCCTCAAGCCCAGGTCCCTGGGATCATGACCTGAGCCAAAGGCAGCGCCTTAACCAACTGAGCCACCTAGGCTCCCCAGTGTCCACCTTTTTATCAGAGTATCTGATTTTCAGACAGCAAGCTATAGTGTCAGAAGAAGTCAAGAAGAACCCAAGATATGTGCCCACTCAGACTGTTTCCAACCCAGATTTGTATATGGGACAGAAAGGGCTAGGAACAAAATCATCAGCCCTATTTTCAGTAGGTACTCTATTTAACCTATTTAAATAGATTATTTAAATAATCTATTAAAAGTAATTCTAGAAATTTACATGAGGTCATCTGGCAGCAACGTACCAAGGGCATCGCTTGATAACACCCTTCCACTCCAACAACTTAAATCTGTCTGTGTTTTAAATTGATCAGGCTAGGGGCGCCTGGATGGCTCAGTGGGTTAAAGCCTCTGCCTTCGGCTCAGGTCATGATCCCAGAGTCCTGGGATCAAGCCCCGCATGGGGATCTTTGCTCAGCAGGGAGCCTGCTTCCTCCCCTCTCTCTGCCTACTTGTGATCTCTGTCTGTCAAATAAAATAAATAAAATCTTTAAAAAATAAATAAAATAAATTGATCAGGCTAAAGGAATAATGCCCAAAGCTCTCAGTAAGTTACTACACCCCTTTGCATTCATCTGCAGCTCAGCTTTGTCCCTTCAAGTTTTCAGTTACTCCACTGGAGCCACAAAGGAGAGAGCATAAAGGAAAGAGGTGAACAGTCCAGGGGAACCTATGGGGAACCGACTGGCAGTCCCTGGAATCACCTCTGCCTTTAGTCTCTTATGATTTTATCCTCGTTAGGGCCAGGTGTAAAAATCTAGCATGCGACAAGAGCCTCTTCTGTCAGCGGTGGCTCCCAGAACAGTGGCTGTCAACCCTGAGTCTCCAGGAGGAATTCAAACAATGTGGAACCACCCACAGCTGGAGGCTCTCCATCTGAATGGGGTGGTAGGGAGCAAATTACTGTTCCCCCTGGCACTGAAGGTTGGGCACTGCGCTATCCTGTCTCATTCAGCTCGTTATCTGTGGAAAGAACTTGGCAAACTTTTAATTTCTTAATTCACAGATTGCCCTCTTACTCTTAGCAAGTTGGAGAACTCTTGAAAAAAATGTCCTTGAGTTTCAAGAAAAACCAGCCATTAAAATCATTGGGAGGATTTGGGGAGAGATGATTTAAACTGGAAGATGATTTTTAAAAACGGTTTTAGCTGGGTGAGGGGTTGGGTTAAAGGGGGTGGGGATTAAGGAGGGCACTTGCTGTGATGAGTACTGAGTATTTTAGGGAAGTATTGACTCGCTGTATTGTATGCCTCAAACTAAAATTACACTGTATGTTTACTAACTGGAATTTAAATACAACTTTTAAAAAATAATAAAAACTGTTTTAGATGGACTTGTGGATTACATTAATGAAGGTATAAACATATCAACAACTTGTATTATGAATTTCATCTTTATCCTCCCTTATCAAAATTGTTCCTACTACTTGTAAGTCCTACTTAAAACAAATCCTTTTAGCTTTATGACTTATTATACTAATTAACAGGGGAAAATATTTTTCTTGTTCTTCATTCCCTTTACATTTTTTTCATTTGAATATGGTATAACAATGCTATATTAGTTTCAGGTGTACAACTTAGTGATTTGACAAGTTTATGCATTATGCTAATGGTCACCTCAAGTGTATCTACCATCTGTCCGTTATGTCGCTATTGCACTATTATTGACTGTATTCCTTAGGCTGTGCCTTTTATTTTCGTGACTTATTCATTGCATAACTGGAAGCCTATATCTCCTTCTCCCCTTCACCCATTTGGCCCAACCCATTCTCCCCTCCCCTCTGGCAACCATCCGTTTGTTCTCTGTTTTTAGGTCTGATTCTGCTTTTTGTTTATTCATTTGTTTGTTTGGTGTTTTGTTTTTGTTTCTTTGTTTCTTTTTTTTTTTTTTTTTTAGATTCCACTTATGAGTGGAATCATATGGTATTTGCCTTTCTCAGAATGATTTATTTCACTTAGCATAATACCCTCTAGGTTTGTTTTTAGATACACCAAGCATTGCAACTGTGTTGAGTAGAATAAAATGTTGTTGCTAATTGTGCTGTTCTGCAGGGCTGATAACATGCCATTTGCTTTATGTCAGTTTTTCCCTCCAGCAACTATTTCCAGTCAATGGTATCACTTTTATGTGTTATGTTCCAAAAAATAAAAATAAAAATTTGCAAAAGTATCTTCCCAAAATTAGGGAATTGCACATGTATTTAGCATCATTTACATACTAAATGGGGACACATCAATTCTAGAGTAAATAACAGTTTCAAAGGATTTTCATTTAATGGTTGTTATGTAAAAGGCATTTTCTTTCCCTTAAATGGGAGACATATTCATAGAAATAAACGTTCCTGCTAATTATTTTAAAGAAAAACAAAAATTTATTTTTAAATGTAAAATAAGATCAAATTGCTGTTTACTTAAAATGTTTAATGAATGTGAGAAGATGGTTCAGAACAAAGCTGGCCTTTTCCTGCTTTAATCTTGGTCTGCCTTCTGAGCGAAGGGGCTCTCCTACCCCTCAGGTCATTCCTCTTCAGGGCAGGGAATCAGGACAGACCCTTGGGAAATGAGCACTATATCTCATAACAATGAGAGTCCTTTCAGAGGTTACATATATTCTGGCCTTCTCCCCTCTAGATTTTATCTTCCCATTGGACTTTACATGTAAAAACCGTTCTATTTCAACAGCATTTTGCAGTTTCTTTCTTTCTTTCTTTTTAAAGATTTTATTTATTTATTTGACAGAGAGAGAGAGAGATCACAAGTATGCAGAGAGGCATACAGCGAGAGGGGGAAGCAGGCTCCCTGCTGAGCAGAGAGCCCTATGTGGGGCTTGATTCCAGGACCCTGAGATCATGACCTGAGCTGAAGGCAGAGGCTTTCACCACTGAGCCACCCAGGTGCCCCCATTTTGCAGTTTCTTAAATCACAAGCATCATCTCGTTGGCCTCACAAAAACAGTAGGGGACTTGTGAACCCTCTTCAGCAGGTCAACATTTCATGGGACTACTTCTCTCCAGCTGCCCAGAATGAGCCGACAGCACATTGCCAGACAGAAAAATGGTCAACTGTAAGCAAATTTGATAAATCAACCAAAGAAATTCAATTAGTTGCAGAGAGGCCTAGGACTCCAGGGTAGGAATGGACAGGAACAGTCAAGTACTGATCCCGACCTGCTCTCCTCATTTGTTCTGCCGAGGTGAACCAAAACAGGTCAGAGTCAAGAGACAGGTACATAGCAAAGGAACACTTTTATTGTATTCTACTAGTTAGGAGGGAAAAAAGTGTTTTTCTAGATAAAGAATATTTTAAAAAGACCAGTGGGTCTTTATTGGGTGATTACTACATGCCAGGCACTCTGCTACAAGTGCTGTGTACGTGGGTTTATTTATTTATTTATTTATTTTGTCCATTTAATTCTTATGCCTCCCACAAACCTGTAGAGTAAGAAGCATTTTTTTTCCTTTTTGTAATCACTTGTAGAAAATGAGGTAACTGAATCATAGAGAAGTCCCTTGCCCTAAGATCTATTTTCTGCCCAGCTTTATTGAGATCTAAGTGACATATAACATTGTGTGAACTTAAGGTATACAGTGTTGATTTGATACACACAGAAATAACAAACAGATTACCACAATAAGATTAGTTAACACGTCTATCCTTGTGTACGTTCTTTTTTTTTTTTTTTTAAAGATTTGATTATTTATTTGAGAGAGAGCATGAGTCAGAGGGAGAAGCAGACTCCTCACTGAGCAGGGAGCCTGATGCAGGGCTCAATCCTAAGATTGAGGATCATGACCTGAGCCAAAGGCAGACTCTTAACTCACTGAGCCACCCAAGCATGCCTATCCTTGTCTAAGTTCTAAAGCCAGGATTCCAACCCAGACAATCTGACTACAGAGAGTATGGTCTTAACAGCTAGACAGGCTGCCTCCTGATAAAATGTACTTCAAATATTAAAAAGAAATGAGAGTATTTTAAATTGTTTCTAAATATGCTTGTTAAAAAATTGAGTGACAAAGAGCCTTTATTTATATGTGAAATGTTTGCTTGCCACTACCTGGGCTCATGTAATTCAGAACGGCACTGCGACTGTGCCCAGGGCCATGCCAGACTGTGTACTTAATTACAGAAAAGATCTGAAGCTTAACACTGGGCACTGGTCAGGGGCCTCT
This sequence comes from Mustela nivalis, assembly GCF_964662115.1. Lineage (NCBI taxonomy): Eukaryota > Metazoa > Chordata > Mammalia > Carnivora > Mustelidae > Mustela > Mustela nivalis. Next base: position 47,290,556 of record NC_139025.1, read on the forward strand.
GGCGAAGAAGAATTTCAAAAAGAAATAATAAGGGGGCGCCTTGGTGGCTCAGTGGGTTAAGCCTCTGCCTTCAGCTTAGGTCATGGTCTCAGGGTCCTGGGATCGAGCCCCTCACCGGCATCCCTGCTCAGCAGGAAGCTTGCTTCTCCCTCTCTCACTCCCCCTGCTTGTGTTCCCTCTCTTGCTGTGTCTCTCTCTGTCAAATAAATAAATAAAATCTTAAAAAAAAAAAAGAATTTTAGAGCTGGAAGGAAACATATAATTTAATCTCACTTTTTCATTTTATAAATGAGAACACCGAAGCTCAGATTAAGTGACTTTACCAGCTTGTACCCCGCTAAAGAGTAGCAGACCCAGGATTCCAACCCGGGCTTCCATCTGCATTCTCTCAGTTACTCGAAGCTTCCTTTCAAATTTCCATTTCCTTTTCTAATGTTTTAAGAAATGTCAAAAGCTAACGTCCATGTATTTAAGTACGTTTTTCTAGATTTATTTTTGCCTCTATTAAATACATTGGTAAATGAAAATGTGTTTGGATTTCCCAAGAGTACTTGAATTTCATGAGTTTTACATTTTCTACAAAGGGGCCTGGCTCGGCAATTTAATTTTCATGGACTAAGAGCTCTAATTAAAGCCTTCACCTCGACAAATAATTGGTTTTGAGAATAGGGGATAGGGCTAATTCAGAGATATGATAAGCATTCATTCATTTACTCAGACTTGTATTGCATGCCTATTATGTTTTAGGAACTATGCTAAGTACAGGTCATACAAATATAATTATTACATAGTTCTTTCCCTTTAGGAATATTTTTTCACTTTCTTTTCTATTAGCAAAGGATCTGATATATTCTTGCTGCTGTCAAATTAGGTTGATGTCTCCCCAAGGTATATGAAGAGTATTACTTGTGGTATGCTACATTTTGGATGGTAAGGGACAAATATTTCCAAAATATAGTTTTACGTTGATCTTACTGTATTTTAGAAAAATGAAAACAGCTCAGAAACCAGTATTTAATGGATGTTACAGCCTGGGACGCAGCTACTTATGCACACGATCCACTCTATGCAGACAAGACAACCTACAGGCATGATGCTCAGGCATGTTCTGCAACAATATGGATTTTTGAAAAGTACAGATGATATGGTTTAATGGCATAGATTCTGCATGTACCAAATTTCTATGTTCATCACTGCATTTTTAATTTTTTAAAATTTTTTATCTTTTTAATTTATTTGACACAGAGAGAGAGATCAGATGTAGGCAGAGAGGCAGGCAGAGAGAGAGGGGGAAGCAGGCTCCCTGCTGAGCAGAGAGCCTGATGTGGGGCTCGATCACAGGACCCTGAGATTATGACCTGAGGCAAAGGCAGAGGCTTAACCCACTGAGCCACCCAGGTGACCCTCATTACTGCATTTTTTTTTAATAAAATTTTTTTTTATATTTTATTTATTTATTTGACAGAAGGAGATCATAAGTAGGCAGAGAAGCAGGCAGAGAAGAGGAAGAAGGCTCCCCGCTGAGCAGACAGCCCGATGTGGGGCTCGATTCCAGGATTCTGGGATCATGACCTGAGGCGAAGGCAGAGGCTTCAACCCACTAAGCCACCCAGGTGCCTCCACTGCATTTTTTAAAAAGACGTATTGCATGGAGCACTGAGTGTTATACACAAACAAGGAATCATGGAACACTACATCAAAAACTAATGACATACTGTATGGTGACTAACATAACACAATAAAATAAATAAAAATACAAATGCTAAAAAAAAAAGATCGAATTGTGACTTCTGAAGTTGACTCTCATTTAGTATTGGAAGCATACTATATAACTTTTTTTTTAAAAAGATTTTATTTATTTATTTGACAGAGAGTTATCGCAAGTAGGCAGAGAGGCAGGCAGAGAGAGGGGGGGGAAGCAGGCTCCCTGCTGAGCAGAGAGCCCGATGCAGGACTTGATCCCAGGACCCTGGGATCATGACCTGAGCGGAAGGCAGAGGCTTAATCCACTGAGCCACCAAGGCGCCCCATATGTAACTTTTTTATGCTACTCATGCATAATGCCATTCTCTAAGCAATTTAGTTTTAGATACACACATTAGAATTGATTAGAGTTATTATTATTTATTATTTATTTATTATTATTATTTATCTTATTTTATTTGTGAAAGGTAACAATACCCTTTCTTGTAATTTTATGGTTACCTCGTAATTATGGCAAGTAATTCACTCTTTCATTTTTAACTCAAAGGTGTGTTCATACTATAAACAGTAAATGTCAAAACTAACCAGTAAACACAAGCCACGTTAACCGTAATTGTTTACTGAGTTGGTTGAGCTTCTAGTTAGCATCTGTAGCTTCAGTCTGCCTAGCCGGGCAATGGGCTTTCTGCTATATTCAAACCCTCTCCCCCACCTCCCTCACTGCTTCATAAACTCTTGAACAAAACACCAGGCTAGGTGAGGTGGAAAGGCTGCAACATTCTAGAGGAAGCTAGCGTCCTAGCTTTCCCAACTAAGAAACCCTGATACTATGATTTTAAGAAAGAGCAAGGGAGAAGGGGAGGGAAACAAGAGCAGACTCCCAGGCACAACCTCCAGGTCTGATTTAGTAGCTCGGGGCTGATTATGCTGCATTTAAAAAATTACTCATCAACATCAGAAAATTCAAAACTACTAAAAAAAAATCTATATCTATAGATATAGATAGGTACAGATATTGTGTAAAAAAAAAAAAAAAATCCCCACCTATCCCATTACTTAGATTGAACAGTTATTTCCTAGTTGGCTGTATATGTGCTTCATCTATTTTTGGGGGAAGGATTTTGGTTTGCTGAAATCCAGATCCGAACCAGTGCCATGAAGTGCATTTCGTTATTAGACAGGTTAGTTTTGTTTTTCAATGAAGAATCCCCCTTTCCCGTGATAACTACCACGAAGGAGTGCTCAGTCAGGCTGGCCCCTTGAGGCTTCTGGAAGAAAGCCCCTTGAGGCTTCTGGAAGAAAGCTCAGATTTAGAGAGGGGTACAGATAGCATTTCTCTTTCAACATACTTCTGCGCTCCAGGAGTTTACCAGCAGGGGTCTTTATGGCAGATATTAGACAGAATGCGGGTGAAAAGGCAAGAGCTGCCTGGATGTGCGAACCTTGGGGAGACACGAAACCCTACTCCTGAAGCAACTGCAAATTTTCTGTGCCCTCTTTCCCTGAAGTGTGTTAGAGAATATTCCGGCAATTAACAGTTTTTCTTTCGAATGGATAAACTTGTGGGAGCGCCACGTTGTACACCTGCAACCAACATAGTAACATTGTGCATCAACAACAAGGAAAAGTTTTCCTTTTCAAGCAGATCAGGAAATCTGCCCCCAGGCAGCATCCTCCTCTTGGAAGCTCCTAATGGGCATTTAATACACTCAAGGCTCTTTGGTGTGGCAGAAATTTTACTCAGTGTTTCCCAAGCTTATCTGATTATGCAGCTGGGCTTCTTTTCCCCCAGCAAATCACTTACTAACATCTTTTGGAACCCCAATTGCGGAGTGCATTGATCTATGCCGCTGTTATTCCTGCTTTTCTTTTCTTTTAAAGATTTTATTTATTTATTTGAGAGAGAGAGAGAGTGTGTGAGAGAGAGAAGGAGCATGAGAAGTGGGAGGGTCAGAAGGAGAAGCAGACTCCCTGCTGCGCAGGGAGCCGGATGTGGTACTCGATTCTGGGACTCCAGGATCAGGACCTGAGCCGAAGGCAGTTGCTTAACCAACTGAGCCACCCAGGTGTCCCTATTCCTGCTTTTCTTAGGTACACCAATGACCGTTTGTTCTGGCAAAGCACCTTATAATCACACTTGACAGTTTTTCCTCTCCCTCTTAAATCCTGTATTGTAAACTGGGATTTTTATTCCCATTGAAAGGTAAGTGCTATTAAGTGCACGATATGAGCCTGGTAACAAAATGCTGCCAGGGTTAGGGTTTAACTTAAAACCCTACATTTGAAGACTTAATTGGTAAAAATCCAAATAATCCCCAGCTACCTGACTGGGTTGGCTGTTGTCAGAGAAAAAGTAATTTCCTAATGATTACTCATATTCTCATCTCCCCATCCCCTGCCCCTTTGATCACATTTCTAAGCTACTTGTTAACAGCCTCGAATTTTGATGCTCTAAGGAATTGAAGAACTTAGGGAACTAGTGCCATTTCCCTTGAAATGAGACATGCTACAGATGAGTTCTCACTTTTTTCTTTGGTGATGATCATATAAACATTTATGAAAAATAAATGAGGTAAGAGACCATAAATCAAATATTCCTAATGATGGGGATTAATGAGGCTTCCACTCTGGAGTCTGTAAATGTGTTTTTGTTTTTGTCTTTTGGGGGAGTTCCTCCAAGCACCCTGGAGCTTTTTGCAACTGTTGCTCTCCATCTCTGTACTGCTGTGACCGCCACCATACAGGGATGCCAGGTGGCAGTGGGTGGCAGTGACATCACAAGAAATTCCAGGCACCCGAGGGAAGCAGAACTATTACTCAAAAGATGTACCAGTTTAATTCTGGAACTTCTTAGTTTCTCACCCTGGGTGGTAAAAATGTTGTCTGTGGATTTTCTCTGCACTCTCTGGGCAAGGGGTTTGAATGAACAATCTTATTTCAGCTGGGAAGAAATCAAAATGCCTACTCAATAAACAAGAATACCACTTCTCCCCATTCCTCCTAAAGCTGTGAGTTTGGTTCTTTGTCCCCAAGGTTTGAACTATGTCTATGTATAAGGCACCCAACTATGGCAATAAAGAAGTCCAACACCGCCAGAGAATTGTTGGGTGTATAATACAGGTATTATAATTGACCATGATAAATCTCATTGCTAAATTTTCTCATTAGTTAGCAGTTGCATGAACTTTCCCCCCTGCTCATCAGAATCTTCCTCCCTTATTTATTTATTCTCAGTGGGCACCGTGAAATAAAATTGGATTCCAACTAGGTGGCCTGGGCTTGAAACCCAGCTTCACTTATTAAGTGTGTGTCCTAACACAATTTACCAAACCTTCTCTGAGCTTTCATCACAAAATTATCTCAAGGATTATGAGAATTTCACGATCTAAAAAATATGAAAAGGTTCATCTCATATCCTGTACATGGGCAATTGGCAGATATTGGCTTATTTGCTTTCTTTTCTTCTTCTCTGCTTGTAGAGGATTTGTTTATCACCCAAGCCCATCGTTTTGGGAGGAAAATCAAGAATAAATGACTTTACTGAGTCTGTGGGCATTTCTTTGACCTGACACAATGATGTAACACTGCGAAAGGTTTATCCTAAAAAGCTCAGCTTCAGTTTGTTGGAGGAGAGAGGGAGAAGCAGCTGCTTATTTGCCTGGAGGAAGAACATGCTCAGCAGGGATCCTCTACCTCCACCCACATCAAGTGCTAGGTTTTCATTTTTGTTTTTAACTTATTCTAATTGGTCAAAACAAGAAATGGAAACTAAACATTTTCTTTTCTGCTTGTATAGACATCAAAGGGCTATTTCAAATCAGAAGGAGACTCTGGCCCATGCAAATGCTTGTGATCCTACTGAATGGGCATAATTAAAAAGACTGACTATAGTAAGTGTTGACAAGAAGGTTGACAAGGTTCCCTCAGGAGAACCTGAGATCCTCATATAAAATAGATAAAACATATTTTTCAGTTTGAAAAATAATTCGGTGGTATCTTAAGAAGTTAAACCTACAATCTCAGGGCACCTGGGTGACTCAGTCATTAAGCATCTGCCTTTGGCTCAGGTCATGATCCCAGGGTCCTGGGATTGAGCCCCACATCGGGCTCCCTGCTAGGCAGGAAGCCTGCTTCTCCCTCTCCCACTCCCCCTGCTTGTGTTCCCTCTCTTGTGGTGTCTCTCTGTCAAATAAATGAAAATCTTAAAAAACAACAAAACAAAACAACAACAACAACAACAAAACCAACCAAACAAAAAGCCCTCTCATCTCATCCAGCAGTTTTGCTCTTGGGAATCTACCCAAGAAAAATGAAGATATATATCCACACAAAGACGTGTATGTGACTATTCACAGAAGCATTATTTATAAGAGCAAAAGACTGGAAATAATTCAAATGTTTATCAGTTGGTACATAGACAATGGAATAGTATTCAGCAATAAAAAGGAACAAATGACTGATACATGCTGCAACAAGGATAAAATCCAAACACATGATGCTGAATGAAAGAAGCCAGATGCAAAAGTCATTGGATGATTCCATTTAAATGTCTAGAAAAGACAAATCTATAGAGACAGAGCATATTGGTGGTCACCTGGGGTATAGGGTAGAAATAGGGATTCACTAAAAATAGTCACAAAAGATTTTGAGGGGGTTGTCGGAAATGTTCTCAAACTGGATTGTGGTGATGATTAGATAATTATAAATTTATTAAAAAGTCATTACAGTACACATCTAAAATAGATTTTATAGTATGTCAGTTATGCCTCCATAAAGGTATTTATTTATTTACTTATTTTTAAAGATTTTATCTATTTATTTGACAGGCAGAGATCACAAGAGGCAGAGAGGCAGGCAGAGAGAGAGGGGGAAGCAGGCTCCCAGCTGAGCAGAGAGAGCCCAATGTGGGGCTCGATCCCAGAACCCTGGGATCATGACCTGAGCCAAAGGCAGAGGCTTTAACCCACTGAGCCACCCAGGCATCCCTGCCTCCATAAACGTATTTAAAAACAATGGTTATTGTTACACAATTCATGAGAAGATCTCTGTATCAAAAGCAGCAGAGATTGTGCAGAATATCATAATCAAGCTGTATGCCTGGTAATAGTCATGCATCTGACTTCTAGCTCAAATATCCAATATTCTATGACTCTGATTATAAATAACTCCAAAGCTCCAGCTTTCCAACTGAGTAAGGCATGGGGTAGTGAGCAAAGGGGAAGCAGAACTGGGTGATGTCAGCCACAGAAGAGAGGACACAGAGAGAAGGTGAGCAGGCCAGGGCTACTTCTGTTTATCCACATCAGGAGTGGAGATGGTAGGACACCTGCATGACCTGATCTTCTGGGACCGTGGACCCAATATGCCCAACCTGCCATTTTTCATCTTGGCCAGAAGTTTCTCTTTGCCCCACCTCTCCCACTCCTCCTTTTTCTTGATTTCCAACCTCCTTGGGCTGTCCTTTTATATCTGTCAGTCTTTCTGTCCTTTGTGCACCAAGGTGTCCTATCTGGCTAGACCTTCTAAAGTGTCTTAACCCCTATAGGCAACAGTTTAAACCAAGGAAAACCCTGTCTTTTAATCATTATTTTTCTAATACTTACAAAACTTAGGAAACTTCTTTCTAGGTCTCATTCACAAGCATATACTTAAGAAACTAAGATTATGAACTGGGAATTCATATTACTGAAGAAAGTGAATGTGGGTAAGAACCTCAAAGAATAGTGAAACATGACTATTTGGGACCTTGATAGCTTAATAATTCTCCCTTTCGCTTCATTCACTCCCAGTATTTCAGAGTAAAATTATCGAGAGAGGAAACACTGTAATCATGCAGATAAATGTGATATACTCCTAATACTGATGGTTGCACTTCTACAGGCACATAAAGAATAATCAGATTGGTGTGAATCAATTAAATATCAGATAATGTGTCATATAGTGCTTGTTTAAAGTAAAAGCCTGTTTAAAATCTACATAAGACTGAAAATATCCTCCCAAACCTGTATCTGCCAGTTGAATAATTTGGATTCTGAATTACATGGGTTTATTTTCTATAAGAAGCTTTAAGTATTTTACAAATAATAGCTAATAATTATTGATTTATTGTGATGTTCCAGGCACCTTATTTAATCTTCACACTAGACAATAATTACCCTCATTTTACAAGTGAGAAAAAAAATAGACAAAGAGGTTTTCAGCTCAGACTGACAGTTGATAAGTAACATAACCAGGATTCAAGTCCATGTCTTTCTGACTCCAAAGCCATTATCTTCAATCACTATACTGTACATCTAAATAGAACTCATGATGGTATCTTGCAAAAACTGTCATCCTCATTTTTAAAAATGGAGAAGCCACAGGGAACAGGGTGTATGATTCATTCAAGAATAGCCAACAAGTTGGTTCCCTGTAGATTTTTGTCTTTGAACCATATGGGCCTCCTCTTTAGTGCTTTATAAATTGTTCACTAGGCTATAAGACTCTCTTGAACAGGACTCTCTTCTTTTATAGGGTACTTACCTGAATTCTAGCTATAAGTCCCAGAAAGCAAGAACAATTCAGACTCTTCATTTTCTGGAAATCACTGGAGTGGCTGAAAATAAAAAGGGCCATTTGTGTTTAGCTTACCAGGTCATTAGAGATAATTAAGTAGCAGTTTTATTCAGTTTACATTTAATGCATAGATTCTGGCATTGGTCCCACTGAGAAAAAGACACGAGGCTATGGATCAATAACATTATCACATGGTGGATATATGCATATCTTTTAAGTTACTAAAAACTAGGCATTTTACTCAAGGTACATCATTACATATCAAATCTCCTTAAAAAATCTCTCTTTGGTATGTTTCAGGCTTATCTTCTTAATCTGACATCAGGCAAGAGTATCAGAGAAGAGAAATCCTGAGAATGGAATGAATGAATTACAGAGGAATATGCTTTAAAAACTAAACAACAGATGTTGGTGAGGATACGGAGAAAGGGGAACCGTCCTACATGGTTGGTGGGAATGCATGCTGGTGCAGCCACTCTGGAAAACATTATAAAGGTTCCTCAAAAAGTTGAAACTAGAGCTACCCTATGACCCAGCAAATGCACTACCAGGTATTTACCCTAAAGATACAAATGTAGTGATCTGAAGGGCACCTGTATCCCAATGTTTATAGCAGCAGTGTCTCCAATAGCCAAACTATGGAAGAATCCCAGATGTCCACCAACAGATGAATGGTTAAAGAAGATGTCCTGTATGTATATACAATGAAATACTATGCAGTCATCAAAAGAAACAAAATTTTCCCATTTGCAATTATGGGGATGGAACTACAGGGTATTATGCTAAGTGAAATAAGTCAATCAGAGAAAGGCAGTTATCATATGATCACTGATATGGGGAATTTGAGAAACAAGGCAGAGGATCATAGGGGAAGAGAGGAAAAAATGAAGCAAGAAGAAACCAGAGAGGGAGACAATCCATAAGAGACTTCATCTTAGGAAACAAACTGAGGGTTGCTGGAGTGGAGGGAGGTGGGAGGGATAGGGTGGTTGGGTTATGGACATTGGGGAGGGAATGTGCTATGGTGAGTGCTGTGAATTGTGTAAGACTGATGAATCACAGACCTGTACCCCTCAAACAGATAATATGTTATATGTTAATTTAAAATACTTTCCTTATGAAGATGTGACTGCTGCTCTATTAACTGTGCAGAACAACCCAGGCCTGATTTTGACGCTGATAAGGAGTTGCACAGGCAACTGGGCTCCTCAATAAATTTATTCTCCCTCAGTAACAGAAATCTCAAAATCCTTTAATTTATTTTGTAAATGAATACAAAATAGAATCATGATTTCCAGGTCTTGGTTTCACAACCGACAATGACTCCCATTTATTGAGAACCTACTACAGAGGAGGCACTCGCCTTGGCATTTCACATTTATTATTTCTCATCCTGATAACTAGGCAAGTTAGGGGTTCTTATTCTTACTTACAGGGAACAAAAACCCAAACACCTGAGGACAAGAGAGATTAGAAAATTCTGACTAAAAACTCACCTGCTTTCCATTGCCACTATCTTACCCTTCACTAAATCTTGGAGTCTCACCAAGCATTAGAGTAGTTTTGGCCACTTAAACAAACATTATCAGTGGCCTTACTGCGTGCCTAAATAAACCTAGGATATGACAACCTCCCCCAAATAAGACACAGACCTTTTTTCTCCAGGAACTCATAATTTAGTAAAGAGAAAAGGATGGAATTAAGTCATACAAGGAGTGACTCAGACAGCATGGGCCAGGGGAACCTGGAGAAGGCACAGTTATAAGCTCATGAGGGTAGCCTCCTCAAGTGAAGCCAGGCCCAGAACAGAAGGCATGGTTTGGCTTGCAAAGAAGAGTGGAAGAGCAGTCTACAAAGACTGGAACTAGGACCAGGCCTGATCCAGATGCATCAAAGAACAGTGAGGACACTCCCCTGTGGGGGGTCAGGGATGGGGTTTCTGCTAAGGAGCAAAAAGATTTGAATGTGACAGTGACTTGTCCTAGGGCAGCTTGTGGCACTAAGGGAATTCCAATCCAGTCAGGCAGGGCCCTGGGAATAGTTATCCAGGTGCGGCTTCCTGTCCTGGGTAAAAATATGTCTATTTTTTGCCCGCATTTAAGAGAAGAAAGAGAGTGGGCCGCCTGGATGGCTCAGTCGGTTGAGTGGCTGCCTTCGATCACGATCACGATCACAGGGTCCTGGGATTAAGCCCTGCATTGTGCTCCCTGCCTGGCAGGGAGCCTGCTTCTCCCTCTGCCTCTGCCAGCCGCTCTGCCTAGTTGTACTCTATCTCTCTGTCACATAAATAAATAAAATCTTAAAGAGAGAGAGAAAGAGTAAGTGTAATCCCAGAAGGGTCAGGGGACAAACACAAGGTTAGAAATCAGAATTTCCAGGTTTTGTTTTCATTTTCAGTCATTTATTCTCTGAAAACGCAACAGCAGAAATTACTGAAGCTCTTCTGAATAAGTTTTTCCTAACAGAGAAAACTATTCATCATCTCCCTCACCACACACACAGATTCATCCCATTCAAAATATGCAGATTGTTGGAAGATACCCAAGTATTCAAATTACTGATTTAGGTACTGAAAGTGCCCCCAAACTACCCTGTTTCATCCCCTTCCAGTACGTACTATGCTGGAGACAGGCTGGGTGGCAAATGATCTTTTAAAATTAGAACATTGTTGGGATTTTTTTTTAGGTTACAAGAGAGATGGTGCTAACCCTCTGCATAGTTTTCAAGCATACTTGCTAGATACAGTGTAATTTTTTTTACTGTCATAATTTTCCTCCTACCTGGACAACTTGAAAATTTTCCAATGTGTTTAATTACACAGTTATAATTGTGCAAGACTGGGGTGAGCAATTATTTTCGTGAGTTTTATGAAGGCAAGTTAGCCTCCCAGACAAATGTTCCCAAACTCCCGCAGTACTAATTTGGATTTTAAAAATTCATTTTACTAACTTGCTGAGCTTAAAAGATTTGGTGCTGATGTTCAGCTGTCTCAGCGCTACAGTTTAGAAGGGCAACTGAAGAACATCCCTCTGGGCTTTGGAAGCTGAATGGAGGCAGATCTAGACAATGCCCATGCCCCTGGCTAAGCTGAGCCTAGCAGAGCCCGTTTTATGAAAGACAGAGTAAAGGGATAGACATATATACTCCACAAAGGGATGACACACCCGTATACACCCATCCTACAAATGCATCTTGCTTTTACAGAGGCAGCAATATTAAAATCCAGGAATGAAAGGGACCAAGGGTAAAGGTTCAGAAATTGGAGATTCCAATTTACTCTTTTATGTCTCACTCAGGGCCTCCCAGACCCTTGAAGTTTTCTTTCATCCCAGCTGGGAAATAGTATTGTCCATATGGCGTGCCCAGTAAGGGCTGCAGTTTCTAAGTTGGGAAACACCAGAATAAGGTTCACAGGAAATTCTTGGAATTTTTTTTTTCAGAAGCTCTGAACCACAGCCTTTACCTTACAAGTGCTCTACAATGCCATCTTGCTTCCATACGTTTGTTCGTTTATTCCACATTTATTGGAGGTCTACTACAGTTACAGTAAATGTAGTCCCTATACTGAGACTTTTCGTAGGCCAGACAATAAAACTTGATGAGACAGTGTAGAAAAATGTGATATGATCATGAACTAGTTGTTCCTGATGACAGGAGGAGGACAGCAATGGCGAAGTCTTCCAGGAAATGGTGATGGCTATGGAAACGCTGGAGGATTAGGAAGTACAGTCCAGGTGGAGAAGAGGTAAAGCAGCTTTCTAACAGGAGAAAAGCGTGTCCAGAGGCGTGAGAAGATGTGCACGACCTTCACCAAAAGGTGAAGAACTGGAAGGTGGCAGAACTGGAAGAGGGATGATTGGCAGAATTTAGCTTTCAAAATCATTAGCTGGGCTCTGTTTTTCACAATATAATGAATCCGACTATTTGGACCTGTGGAATTCAGGAGCCCATTATTATTTTTACTTTATTTCATTTATTTATTTATTTATTTATTTATAGCATAAGCCAGGGAAGGGGCAGAGGGAAAGAATCTCAAGCAGACTCCGAGCATGGAGCCCCACCTGGGGCACAATCTCATGACCCTGAGATTGTGACCTGAGCTGAAACCAAGAGTCACATGTTCAACCAAGTGAGCCACCCAGGTGCCCCTCAGAAGCGCATTTAAAAGCCATTTCCTCGATTGGTAGTGAGGAAACATGATGGTAGAACTCTGAGGCAGAATTTCTACAGTGTATCCAGTTGGTGTTAAAACAAGAGCATCTCATTTCATTTCTCAAAGTGTGATCAGGAGTTTCAAGATCATTTTCTGTGTTATTCTGTTTTAACAATCAGCTGTCCTGTTCTCATATTCCATAATGCAAAGGTATTTTAACATGAGCGTAGAGGTCAGCTGATTTTAAAATCTGATCTCCTATTTTTTTGAGGAGCAAAATTTCATCTCCTATATCTTGAGGCATTAATTCATTTTCACTATACAGCCAAGAGAACTGAAGGCCTTATGATAAATGACAAAGCCAGAAAATTCAATGCCAACAAAGGATTAGATAGAAGAACTCCCAAAGCTTGGTCTGGATGAATCTTTAGGGTGCTGTGAATAGAAGCAAATATTCTAGAAGCTGAGCAGAGTATGTAGCGTTGGGGTTCAGGCAGCAGCAGAGCTGGGTCAGGGACTGACTCCGAGTGAAGATTGAGGGCAGGAAATAACCCTTCCAGTGAGTACTATAATAGTACCTGAGGCTCACAAACATGCAATGAACCATTTTCTCCTACATTTCTTCCTCTAACCAAGGACTCGAAATCAGGACCCCTGCGACCCCTTTCTTTTGTCTGTGACCCTCGGTTCCAGCTGGGAGATTGATTTTCTTCTCTGGAGCTGCCTTTAGTGATCATTTTGTCCTGATCCCATTGATATAAATATGACGAGGGTAAGAAAGTCTGATTTACACCTTACTGGGATGATGCTGATTTCTACTTCTCTTGCCAGACGCCCCCTCCCCCCTTCCTGGGCAGGTGCCCTTATTACAAAGTGTGGAACTTGAGGCTTATACAATTGGTGTAGGAGGTAGATGGTGAGAAGATGGATGCTCTTTAAAATAATAATAAATTATGTATGTAAAATTAAGGACAAAAATGAACAACTATTAAGGAAAGAAATCATAACAGATAATTGAAGGCTTGGAGATATGGAACTTTTTCTCAAATATTTTCAGGGCAATTATCAGTGATGCTTTACATAGAAATGCTTCCTGATCACACTCTAGTGTTCCCTCCACACCTGCAACACTCTACACATCTTGGTCATGCCCAGCATGCACAGGGACAGAGGAAGTGAGGAACCTGAAGCTTATGTTTCATTGGCTTCATGGTTCTCCCAGATATGGTATACCTGATGAAAGCTGCAGGAGGATGACTTGGCTACACATCCTGGTTTACCAGAAAGTCTCAGGTTATGTCTGTTACTCTTGCTTAAATTTGAATAATTCTCTTTTCATCCTGAATCAAACAAACAAACCAGTACTGGTTGGCACATTAAATTATGTGTTCACCCTATTTTTGTCAGTCACCTCTAGAACCACGCAAACCAGGCCCAGGTAGGAAGCTCTCCATTCTACCTTTGGCATCTTCATTGCCTTTCTGCCCCAACTGGACCTAGGCGAGTCTCTGTGTTCCAGTCTTAAAGTGGGGGTAATCACATTGACCTACTTAGGATGAATGGCAAGAAAAGCTCCTGTTGTGTGGGCTTTTTTTTTTTTTTTTATCTTCTTAAGTCACTGATATAAATTAAAACTTAAGAAAATAGTCATTGGTATGTAAGTCTTCTTTGGTTTAGAAACCCAAGAATCTGTAAGTAATACCATCTGGTCCAGTAGAATTAGTCCTCTCTGTTCTGCTTTCCTGAAGACCCACCCATCTTCTCACATAGCCTGCAGGGTGGAGCAGCAGGAAGGCCTGGGTCAAAAGATCACTGGGTGCCTGTCCTTTGGGTGGTCCACTGAGACGGAATGTGCTGGTGGACTAAGGACATGCTTTCCATGCAATCACTTCATCTTGGTGGGTCCCACTGTGTCCATTTATCCCTACTAGAGAAACACAAGCAGGAAGAGCAGGCAGAATGCTCCACCCGCACCTGGAGCTGCTTTGCATGGCTGGACCAGCCAGGACAACAAGACAGCTTCATCGTGGGCAGGCTACTGGATCCAACACACCACTTCAGAGCCTTTGAGTCATACGTCAAGCGCAAATAACCAGGCTTATTTTCCCTGCCAAAGTCACATGCAATGTCGAGGTAACATCAAAAAGTTGATTTAAAAGGCAGTTTCCTCTGAGTGCTGATTTAGGCACATAAACAGTGGCTTGGGTGAATGCCACTCTGTGTTTAAAGTAATTACACTTCAGCCCTGGAATGTGGTGATGGGGAAGGCCCACTGCTGCAAACAAAGTCGATTCTATCAGCAAACTCTGGAAAGTCAGCTGGCCCGGTTGCTGCTTCTCCCCGAATTTACTACTTCCTACTTGGGGGCTATCTCTGGAAAAGTCAGAACTTGAGGACCAGTGTGGGTACACAGACCAGATCTCTAAGGCTGGTGCCAGTTCGCAACCGACAATATGTCTGCAAGATGGCTTGGGAGCCTTGGCCTATAGGAGCTGCAGTTGCTCATGTTCAGTGGGAGCCCTTGGAAATACTGAGGCTCTTAGTCTCTGCATTACCCTGTCTGCCAGATCCTGCTAGGCTGGACAGCCACTGCTCAGCCAGCCAGAGAAATCCAGCTGGAGAAAGGCTGGTAGGTTTGGGGCAAGGCTTCCTGGTGGGGGGTTGGGTGACATCCTGAGGAGCAAAGAGATGATGGCTCTCGCTGCTGGTTCTAAAGGCCCTGTCTTGATGGCTTATGAAATGTCTGGTGTAGTCTAACTTCATCCTAAATAAAAGGACACAGGGGCTCTTTTATCCATTTCCACTTTGGAATCATACCTTTCTCTGAGAAAAAGACCTAATAATCACCTTTCTGCCCTGCGTCTTGGCAATGAATTCCCAACCCTGTGCCAAATTAGTGGAACTTTTCTTGTGTCTGGGAAGAATCATTTCCCTTTATCCTTACAGACTTCCTTCATAAGTTACTGCTGGCAACTATTTTCGTGCTAATTAGCTGCCCTTGATGGATTTATTTCAACCAGTTGTAAATTTTAGAGCAGACATTCCCAGGCCAACTTTAAAGTAGAAATCACAGAACAAGCTGAGTGGAAATCAGGTTTGGATGACCTCCACAGAGCAAGTCACACCAGTTCCCATGGGGTCTGAACACAGCGTTCTCAGGGATGCGAGTCAAAGTCCAGTGACAGACCTGGAAGAAATCTTAGGGAGATCTTTTAGTTTAGTCACTTCTTCTTACAATGAGGGACCTGGGGCTCAGAAAGTGACTGAACTTGCCCTGTCACACAGCTACTTACTAGTCACCTCAGAAAGTGAAAAGTCTAAGAGTAACACTAGGACTACAGGGGAAATTCCTGCTTGTCTTCAGAGACAACTTGAATACAGTTGTCATAAGCAAAGGCCTGGTCTGTTTTTCTCAAGATCGTCTTTCTTTTCACCTTCTAACTTTTTTCCATGGAATCATGTTGTATCCCCGAAGAAAACACATGGAATCCAGCTGATGTTTTAGATATTCCAAAAAGTATACAAAGAAGCTGATGTAATTTTGGTAGGTACACTGGACAAGCTGTTGGAAAGTACAAAGCTCCCCAAACATCTGGACTGATCTGTGTGGTAGGCTCCCATCATAAACTGTCCATTAGCTATAAGTCTCTATGCTCTGAGTCTGGAATATTCTCTGATTCCCCATCTGTCTCTGACCTTTTAGGAATAGTTAGGGAAGGTGGTGATGGCAGAAAGATTTGTTTTATGGGGTAATTGAGAAGAAATCTTTCTGGTCATATTTGGGACAACTCTTCCAAATGGCATTTTTTCTTTGTATGTTGGCCTCAGATGTATTAGAAGTGAATCAGAATTTTCTTTTTTTTTTTCTTTTCTTTTCTTCCTCATTTCCCTCCTCATTCCTTCCTTCCCTTTCTCCCTTTTTTCCTTCCTTTCTCTAACCTTCCAACTCCATCTCTTTATTTGTCCTTCTTGTCCTCTTCTTTCTTTTTTTCTCCTCCTCTTCCTTCTTCTTCACACCCCAAAGCCCAACTCTGCCATTTAACAGTCACCCACAATAAATGTTTGTGAAAGAGAGACTGTTATCAGTTGGTCACCTGTTGAGCCCTGGCCTCCTGTGCATGTATTAAAAATGAGCATTCCTTCATATTGCTCAGCTTTTATATAGACTAGAATTATTCACATTTTAATATAAAATATAAGATGACTCTTCATTTTACAGAGTCAAGATCAAGAAGTTTCAGTACAGAACTTTTTTTTTTTTAAGATTTTATTCATCTATTTGAGAGAGAGAGAGTGAGCAAGAGAGCAGAAGCTGGAGGAGGGGCAGAAGAAGAGGGAGAAGCAGACTCTCTACTGAGCAGGGAGCCTGATGGGACACTCGATCCCAGGACCCTGAGATCATGACCTGAGCCGAATGCAGATGCTTAACAGACTGAGCCACCTAGGCACCCCTTAGTATAGAACTTCTATCATGAGAAACTTCTGTTTTGAGTGCAGCTTTCTATGGTTAAATTTAAATGATGTCAAAATAATAGTCAGTCCCAAACCACCAGATGACTGATTATATTTTTGGCCACAGAATCAGTCTTTTGAAACTCTTTAAATATACGGAGTCCAAGGATCCTCTGGGCTTCCTTAATATTACTTTATGTATATCTGCATCAGTTGAAACCTTGTCAGTTCTTCATAAAAGATACATTTATAATTATATCATAATAATTATTTACTGATTGTGATGAACTTAACAATTTGCATTTCAATTAAACGATTCTGAAAACAAATCACAGGTAATCATCTTCTCCACCCAACGTGTTCCTCCTACAGACTTCCTCATTTCTGTTGGCCGCACCATCTACCTTCATGTTCAGTCCATCACCAAGTCTTGTCAATTTCACTCCCACATTATATTTTGACTCTGCCTATTTTGCTTCTCATCTATAAACTCCGGTGTGCCCAAGCCACCATCTGTTCTTTGCTGGACCACTCATCCCATAACCTCCCACCTGGTTGCTCTTCCTCCACACTGGCCTCTTCCCATCCGTTCTGCTCACAGCAACACAACAACCCTTGAAATGAGTGAACAAGGGCAAGCTGTTCCAAATTCCTTAACACAGGTCTAAATCTCTTGCCCCTTTTCTCTTGGATCCCTGAACTCTAGCACCTTTGGCCTACATACCACATTTCCTCCTTCTTCCCTTTATCCCCACTCCGTGTCTCACTAGTCTCTTTTCATCCTCAGATTGGTCTTAACTGAATGTCAATCCTCAGAAAAGTTTGGTACCTAAACTCATGTAGTTACCATTGTTATTCTTATACATAATAACTGGCTTTTCTCTTTCAATACTCTTACCACAGTTGACTGTGGATTTGTGTATTTATATTGTATCATAATGATATATTTTTATTGTACTATATATAATGTCTAACTTCTCCTGAAGACTATAAACTCCATGAGGGCAGATACCATGTATGTCCTAGTTCAGAGAGGCATTTAATACATTAATATGTATTCAATAAATGCGTGTGAACAAATGGATCATCATGGTAGTGCATTTGTACATTGCATTTTTTCAGTTTAAAGTGCAGGGGTATAATATGCCCCTAAATTAATAAATTTAACCTATTGACAAGATGACTGTATCCCCCTTTCACAGATAGTAAAGCAGGTTGTTTGTTTTTTTTTTTTTTAAGATTTTATTTATTTGTCAGAGAGAGGGAGAGCACACAAGCAGGGGGAGTGGCAGGCAAAGGGGGAAGGCAGGCTCCCAGCTGAGCAAGGAGCCCGATGTGGGACTCGATCCCAGGGCCCTGAGATCATGACCCAAGCTGAAGGCAGTTGTTTAACCAAATGAGCCACCAGGTGCCCCAGTAAATCAGGTTTAAAGAAAAAAAAGAAAAAATCAGGTAGGAAAAGTGGTTTAAGGTCCTCAAGTTCAGAGTTGCCTAATATAGAAAAACAATAATAATGATTAACATTTAATGCTCTCTTATGATATCCCAGCAGTGTTCCCATTATATTAATTCATTTAATCCCTATAACAAACCTGTGAGGTAAGTAATATTATTATCCTTTTTTTTTTTTTTTAAGGAAATGGAAGTTAGGCAACTTGTCTAAGGTCTCAAATATACACACACATAATATTAAATATTTTTTGGGTTGTTTTGTGTTTGTTTGTCTTTTTTTTTTTTTTAAACATAATAGGTATAGATTTATGTTGGTCATCTTACTGAAATACAGTTCTAACATACTGAGCTTTACCCAGCCAGGTTAGGTTCCATACTGAGGAACACTTCAGGTAGAATGATTTCCGTTCCTCTTGGTCATCATTCTCTTTCTTCTCTCTACATCCCCTGCCACTGCCCTCCCTACCCTCTCTCTTCTCTTCTCTTCTGTTCCCTGCTTCCCTGGGGCTCTTCAGTGGGAAAACCTCTGACAGAGCCACTTTTCTGCCAGGCCATCATATACAAGGTCAGTGTTTCCACATTCCAAAGGTAGGTAAAAATGTGTGTGGAAAGCAGGGAATTCTGCCAGAACAATGACTCACTGTATACATGCAAAATGGTTCAATAATAGGCCACTGCCTTAGCAAGAAAAATGTGGCCCATCCCTGTGGAAAAGAAGGGGGCAGGCCCACAGCACTCCTGGGATTTAGGAGAAGCCTCCTGTGACATACGGGAAAGACATACACTTCATAAACCACGTCCTGCCTTTTTATTTCATGGACATGAAAGGGTCAGAAAGGGATGGGCAGGAAATGTGTTCTTGCCATGTAATGTCATACGTATATAGAGGAAGCATGTTCAGCCCTCTCCAGGTTATTCAGCAATTAGCAATGTAAGTGGTGAAGCCTCTGGTCCTCTTGATTCTCCCAGACCCTTGTTTACTTGTTTGTTTTTTCTTTTTTGTCCAGATTCCTTTTCCTGGGAACTTGCACTGGGAGAAATGGAGGGTTAAGGTGGAACCGGGCTGGGCTGCTCCCTGTCTTGCTTTCTTCTAAGCTCAGGCTAGACTGCATGGAGATGACCTAACTCCTCTCTTGTACCTCAAGCCTGTGTAAACCCCACCTCAGGACCAGTTCCACTGCCAGCCTCCCATGCTGGTATAACACTGCAGCTGGGAGGGAAAAAACAAATGAGCCTTTGCAGATTGGGGCTCTCGTAAATCTAGGATCTGAAGACTTCCCTCGTCTTCAAGATGGACTCCCACTGATTTTGCTTGTCCTCAATTCCTTTTTCCTTTCCCCTCAGCAGCCGTTCCCAACCTATTCACTCCACTCCTCAACCCCCTTAGTCCAGTCTGAGCCAGTAGTTCTCAACCTGCTCAAGTCATTAAAATCATCCCACAACCTTCGAAAACTCACAGTGCCTCAGCTGCATCCCAGGCCGATGGTATCACATTCTCTGCCAGTGGGTCCAAGCATCCATGGTTTGAAGAGCTCCACAGATGATTCCAGTGTATAACCAAGGATTAGGCCCACTGCTTTCCAGCAGATTATGTCACTTTCTACTTCATCAGAAAATGTGAGGTTGTAAAGCACAAATCTGTCACAAGCTTTTCTATACCCACTCTGTTGCCCTTCCTTCCAGTCTCAGAGCTCGAGGCAAATGCCATCCTTTGTACATGTTGCCTACGATCTTCCAAGACCTGCTTTTGTCTCTAATTTCTTCCTTTCTACTGGGTCTTTCCCTTCAGAGGATAAGCAAGTTTAAGTCTTCCCCTTGTCTGATAAGAGCCCTGCATCTTTTCATCCCTCTGTCTCCAGCCTCACATCCATCCACTCTCCACTCAGTTCTTCATATTCTGCTAATATCTCCCTGAAAACCAAGCTTTCTCAGCCCGACCAGTTCTTACCCACCTTCCCTAGTCGGGCTCAGTCACTTTCCTCTCTCCATGAAAGGTTGCCAGATTCAACGGCTGAATCCAGACTTTTCTGCAAGCATTTAGTACTTTCAATGGACATTCTCTGTTTTTCTCTCTCAAACCTGAAGCTCTTTGAGGGCAGGAACCATGTGATTTTCATCTCTGTTAACATCAGCACCTGGCTTTTTGTAGGCATTCACCTGTGTTCGTCGAACTGATTCATACATAGTTCAGTTCAACAAGCACAGGTGAATGCCTACAAAAAGCCAGGTGCTGATGTTAACAGAGATGAAAACCCTCTTCCACCTAACTTCTTGGGCAGAATGTAGTGATCTAACCAGCTGTAAGTACATTTCATATAACCCAGCCCCCTTGCCTTTATTCCCATGAGTGACTGCCATATATATAACCTAGGGCAATTATCTGGACATTCTTTGGGCTTTAATGTTAAGCCAATAAGATCATATTTACCTGTTTAGGATAAACTTCTAAGTAAATCTAATACAGGATTCCTCTGATCAGCATGCCATACTTTTCACTCTTTTCAAGGCCATTGAGTCAACAATAATGATCATTAGTAGCCAGCTGAAATAAGAATGAACAGTTGTGGCTCATACTACATGTATGGTTTTAAGAAATTAAAATTCATACCCCAACATGGTCTGCTTTATTTTAGAATCTAGCACCATCTCTTTGCAGGGGCAGAGCTGACCTATCTCTGCAAAGCAGCTGGAACAGGCTGGGCCACGCCACTGAGATTTAAGCGGCAGCAGCTTACTAAAGTTTTCCTCTGCTTCCTTTTGTTTTCTGCTTAAACTCTGCTTCAAAAGTATAGGTTACTCCTCAGTCAGCCTTCCAGTGCAGAGCTCCCTCAACAGGGGAGCCAAATCCCTACCCTGCCTGATTAATTAGCTCAGTAAATTGAAGAAACTCCTCAGCCTTACGACCCTTCTCTCTACCAAGTTTTGTAAAATTCATAGGCTGCACGTATGCGTAAGCACAAGAAAACACCTGTGAGCAATTAACCAAATGCCCTTGATTTAGAGGCCTTGGAAATATGCTGATGGTCCCTAGACTGTTGGCACAGGTCTATAATTATGGGAGACCACAACCAAATCATCCCGACAGGCCACTTACAGGAAGGGTCATTCTTTGAAATATAACATGATGCTGCCTCTAAAAATAATTCTGCCTGAGATTTAGAAAGAAGCAGCTTTTATGAGGTGCTGCTTTATTTTTTCTTTCCTTCTTTCTTTAGGATTTTATTTATTTATTTGACAGAGAGAGACACAGCAAGAGAGGGAACACAAGCAGGGGGAGTGGGAGAGGAAGAAGCAGCTTTCCCACTGAGCAGGGAGCCTGAAGCGGGACTCAAACCCAGGACACTGGGATCAGGATCTGAACCAAAGGCAGATGCTCAACGACTTAGCCACTCAGGTACCCCGAGGGTGCTGCTTTAAAGGAAGGATGCATATAGGGTTTGGAAAGGAAATAGTGCCTCAGGCCATTTTTTTTGAAACTTGTACATAAACGTGAAAAGGGGGAAAAGAAACCACCAAAACCTATTTTTAAAAATGTACAGAATTATAAATCGTGTTTAAAATTATCCACTTAGAAAATGTTCACATAACTGTACTTTGGCCTAGAAACAATATCCACAGGGTACACACATTAGTCTGCCACCAAAAGTGTCCCATGAATATGTAAAAATCCATCTTGGGGAGCAGACAGTATACTGTAGAATTACAAACTAAAAAGTTTTGTTTAATCCTTTCTTTAATTTGCAAGAATGAATTCCTACCACTCTGAAGTGTACATTACTTTATATTCTGTGTAACTAGAATATTTAGAATTAAACATGATGTTATCGAAGAAAGCCATGGATTTCTAGAAAAAGTGTTCAGAAACCCTGAATCTCTAAAATCAGGAGTTCCTAACCAAGCATATACACACTTCAGGAGCTATGGGAATGCCTGGAATTCTAGGAAAATTCTTTGTGTGTGTATGTTTTTCAGGGTGGAGTAGTGGGACAGATCTATAGCAACATAGTCCAATGCAGTAGCCATACGTGGCTATTAAGCACTTGATAACAGTGGAGCCTCTACTGAAGTATGCTGTCAGGGTAAAATTCCCACTGGATTTTGCAGATAATGGTGAAATATCTCAACAATTATTAGAGTGACAAACATGGACGTTATAATATTTTGTGTGCACTAGGTGATGTAAAATACGTTATTAAAATTAGTCTCACCTGTTTCTTTTTGCTTTTTCAAATATGGATACTAGAAAAGCAGGAGCTATGTAGTGGATGTTACATTTCTTTTTTTTTTTTTTTTAAAGATTTTATTTATTTATTTGACAGACAAAGATCACAAGTAGGCAGAGAGGCAGACAGAGAGAGAGGGGGAAGCAGGCTCTCCACTGAGCAGAGAGCCCTATGCAGGGCTTGATCCCAGGACCCTGAGATCATGACCTGAGCTGAAAGCAGAGGCTTTTTTTTTTTTTTTTTAAAGATTTTATTTATTCTTCAGAGAGAGAGGGAGAGAGAGCGACCACAGGCAGACAGAATAGCAGGCAGAGGCTGAGGGAGAAGCAGGCTCC
Source organism: Mustela nivalis (assembly GCF_964662115.1). Classification (NCBI taxonomy): domain Eukaryota; kingdom Metazoa; phylum Chordata; class Mammalia; order Carnivora; family Mustelidae; genus Mustela; species Mustela nivalis. The sequence goes on from NC_139025.1 coordinate 47,313,430, forward strand.
CTGCTGAGCAAGGAGCCCGATGTGGGACTCGATCCCAGGACACTGGGATCATGACCTGAGCCGAAGGCAGCTGCTTAACCAACTGAGCCACCCAGGCGTCCCGAAAGCAGAGGCTTTAACCCACTGAGCCACCCAGGCACCCCTGGATGTTACATTTCTATTGGATGGTACTGAGTCTTAGCTTTCGTGAGTTCATCAGGGTGCCCTCTTGCTGAGGGCAAAGAGGGCCTTGCTGAGTTCTAAATCCTCACGCTTGTCATTCATCTTCCAGACCCAGTTTCAGTGGACCTGGGGTAAAGCCCGCCAGCAAGGGCTCTGAGGCAGACAAGGCTCTCCTTGGCCTGCAATGAGAGACATGCTGCCTTGGAAACTCCTAACACTGCTAGTGTTTTCAGAGACAAATACTGACCCACCCATCACCTCTCCACGAGTACACGGATTCTGGAATCTCTCTGCCTCTGGTCTGGGCGGGACAACTACCCACATATCTGGGCTGTCTTCCTGGACGCTCCACGTAAACACCGAATATATTAGCACTTCTCACACCAGTCCTGCTCTTCTTGCACTTTTTGTCTGGTCACGGGCACCTCTGAATTCCTCCTCTCATTCCCTGCCCACGCCAGGACACACAAGCAGTCATTAAGGCCTATTGGTGTTTCTAATATACCCTTTTGTGTTTCTTTGTCACCCACTGCCTGAATTATTGTCGTAACCTCCGCCTCACCTCCCTTCCTCCAGATCTTCTTCCTCACCACGGTTGTTAAAGTTCATTTTATTTATTTATTTTTTTAAAAAGATTTTACTTATTTATTTGTCAGCTAGAGAGAGAGAGAGAGAGAGAGTGTGTGTGTGTGTCTGTGTGTGTGTGTGAGAGCACAAGCAGGGGGAGCAGCAGACAGAGGGAGAAGCAGGCTCTGCCCTGAGCAGGGAGCCTGATGTGGGACTTGACCCCAGGGATCATGCCCTGAGCAGAAGGAAGACACTTAACGGACTGAGCCACCCAGGTGTCCCATTAGAGTTCGTTTTAAAGGGACAGATCTGATTATAGTACTTCCGGTACAAAGATCATGTCATAACGTTTTCATTGTAGCCAAAAAGGCCCTCCATAAACTGTCCGAATCCCAGATTCATCTACGATTTATCCCCCACCCAACGTTCGCTCCAGCCCCACCAAATGTAATCTTCTTTCATACTCCCAAGCCTTGGCCCATGTGCTTCTGCTGCATGAACGCCTTTTCCTTGGCTTCCCTTTCAAGTCCCACAGTATCAGCATCTCTACCACATGTACTTCGGGGTCCTCAAGCACTCTCTCTCTCTCTCTCTCTCTCCACACACACACACACACACACACACACACACACACACACACATCTCCATCATGGCACATCTCCTGTTGTACTGAAGTATTTCACTGTGAGCTCCTCTGAGTCACTGTCTTGTCCTTGCTGCCTGGTACAGTGCTAAGAACTGTAGGAACGTATTTGACACCTAGACAAATGTCAAGTAATCTTGTTTCTATGGATTTTCCAAAAGTACAGTTCTCTACCCTCACAAGGTAGAGTTTGAAGAATCCTTGGAGATCTTCTAATCTCCCCTTGCATTGTCTGAAGGGCACATCAAGACCTTCAGAGGTGGCGTGAGTCATTATTTACTGAGTGCCCGCTACCTCATCTCATCTTCATGATAACCTCTGAAGCAGCCATTTCCATTAATGCCCATTTTACAAAAGAGGAAAATAAGACCTCAGTGAATTTAAACAACGTGCCAAAGTTCACACAGCTAGTTGCCTGGCAAGAGGAGACAAAAATTCAGGTCTCCTTATACTTGGCCTAGCCATCCTTCCCTTGTCTCACTGATTATTTAAAATTTGGGGGGCTGCTTGAGTTCTTCAACAGACACAAAGATTATATTTTTATAATCTACCAACAACGTGGTAGAATGATCAAATTAACAGCACAAAAGGACCTCAGAGAGCTCTAGTCTGTTGTTTCTCAAAATGGGGTCCTTGGACCAGGGACGTCAGCTACACAGGGGAGCTCATTATCAGTGCAGACTGGAGCCCCACCCCGACCTACTGAATTCAAATCTGCATTTTAAGGACATCTCCCGGTGATTCGGTGACTCGCGTGCACATTAATACAGGTGGGGTAGTGACTAAAAACAGTGGTTGTCAATCTGGGCAGCACTTTAGAATCTCTTGGGAAGGTCTTCAAAATCCCGATGTCCAGGTCGCACTTGAGTTTAAATCAGAATCTGAACTGGGGGAGGGGAGGTGGGCAAGCATCAGTCTTTGTAAATCTTGCCCTCGAAAGCCATAAAGGAAGAACTGAGTCCCTGCCACAAATCGATGAGATAATTCAGTAGCCTTCTCTCTGTAGGCTGGGAGAGGTTTTCATAAGGCATTCTATAAATTTCTGTGGGAAATTCTGGTAAAACAAGACCAACCAAAACAAAACAGAGCAGCAACAATGGAAACAAAACAAGACCCCACGATACTTAAAGGAAAATTTAAATTTAAAAATTTCTTTATTTCCCATTTGTGTTTCCTTTCTGTACCTCGATACAGTCCTTCTCCCTTTCCACCTCTCCCAAAAGATTCCTGGCCATGATTTTCTCTGGGGATCCTGCTCAGAGACCACAAAATGTGGGTTTCCTGTATCACCGTGCCAAGAAGCAATAAAAGACTACTCAATTTCTTCTCAGTAAGTGTATTGTCCTCGTACATTCTCCTACCCTCAAGCCCCAAATCCACCTTCTCCTATCTGCCCCTATTTAAGCAAGCCAGTGGATTTTGAGAATCTGACTCTATCTACACAAAGCCGCAACCATAGGTCAGTGGGAAAGTCAAGGTCATAACCATGAACCTGTTCTCCCAATTTTCTTTTCCATGAACTGACCACTTAAAAAACAAACACCTGTGTTAAGTTGGAAGACTTTGGTCTCCTAGTCCTGCGGAGTGTTTAACCATTTTTAATCCTGGGCCCAAGAGGAATACACTCTTTTTCAAAAGGAGGACTCAGCATTATTTCCCCTTTTTACATTAACTAGGATCATAGCACATACTCTGAATATCTTGACTTTTGTAGAGGATGTTATAATGGAACACTGGGCACATGGCATTGTATTTGGTCAATCAAAAGTGGTCAATCAAAAGTGATTTTTAAATTGTTTCATCTTTAACCCAGTTTTAGGGATTTTAACCATTCTGCTTCTAATTTGTTTCAATGCTCAGCCATAATTCAGAATTTGTTTAAAATTTTAAACTTTATTTTATGTTTATATTTAAAACTTTTCACTCTAAGGAATACAAAAAAAAAAAATTCTGAACAGATAGATGTCTTGCTGGTAATTGCCAACTGAGTATACTTATTTCTTTTTCCTCTCGATAGCCGCCATGTCTACACATGAAAGATTTTTTTTTTTAAGGTATAGAAAGAGCAGGGGATGGGAGCTATTGGTTTATTAGAGATTTTAAAATTTCTTGGAACACAGAAAGTAGTTGGAGGGATCGTATACTGGAAAAAGGGAGGCTGGGACCTTTACGCACTGACACCCATCAGCCCTGGGTCTGTAGGTTGGGGAGCTGCCCTGGGACTGACTAAACCTGTGTGTAAGTCACAGGAGGCATAGATGCCAATGCAAGGACATGTCAGAGCTTGCCCAGAACTGTCCACCTCCATGCCACTGCACTCCAAGGTGGCCTGTAGGGATGTGAAGCTGGCATAAAGCTGTCACTGAAGCCACGTACACCTGGAGGTGGAGAAGCAGGGACTCAGTCCTCCATCTGAATATGACATTCCTGCTTAGAACTTTCTGGGGCTTCCCCACTGCCTAACTCAAAAGAGGAATGGGAATGCGCTTCAGATCCTTTCAATCCTGAAACTCTGTGTGTTTGTGTGTGTGTGCGTGTGCACATTTTGGGGGATGAGAAGGTTCATAATTTTCATCATAGTTTCCAAAGGGTCGGTAGAAAAGTGTTTAAGAAACTCCAACCAAAAGCCCTAATCCTTAACATGGCAGTCAAGGTCCTGCACAGCCCAGACTGACAGACCTCTGCAGAATCCCAGGTCCTGCCTGTGCCCTCTTCTCAGTCTCCACCGCTCCGTGAAGGAAGACCCAGTCATGGAATTTCTCACCAGTCTTAAATGGGCCCTAAGCTCGTTAATACCTCTTGGATTTAACACACACCTTTCTCTCTGCCCAGAATGCCATTCCCCCTTGCCACTTCCTTGGCCCCTTCCCTACCTGGGAATTACCTTTTATCCTCTAAAACTCAGCAATAAAATCACCTCTACTGCTGTGCCCCCTTATCCTGCCTCCTTTCCTATTTCTTCCTCAGTGGTTTCCTGATCGGTCTATACACTGACATATGTGGAGCCTTCCCCTTGGGGTTTTCATTGTTCATGTGCTGGTTCCCTCCACGCATTGGTGAAATCTTGAAGGCACCGACCATGCCTCTCACCACCCCAAACCATCATCTGCAACAGCAAATCACACTCATTTTGATGCAATGAATAAAGAAGTGAATGACTTGCTTTATCAGCCTGGCCAATGGTCTCCTTGGATCTTACAGAGAACCTGAAGTTGAGAGGCTGGTACACTCAGAACCAGGTTCCTGTTCCAGTTGTTGGAATCTATCCTTGTCCAAATGTCATGCCTAGCTGACTCTCATACACTATTTAAAAACCTCTAGGATAAAAAAATAATCAGAACAAAAGCAGAAGACCTGATCATTGAAAATACAATTGATGACATCAAGCATGCAAAGGGAGGTTTGGAAGAGAGAGCTGGAGACATCTCCCAGGAAGTAGAGCTCTGCTGCAAAGCCCGTGGGCACGGCCTTCCTTGAGGAGTCTTGGATGAGCCTTCTCACCAGAGTACGTCTTTGCCACCACACAATAGAGCCAATGTCCCTCCTTCTCTCTAGACTCCCAAAAGCCAGGGCTTCCCTCAGAGCTGGGACCTGCCTCTACCTCTACCACCTACCATAGTGCTTGGCACATGGGAGGTGCTAACATATGCATGGCCTGAAAGAATGCATAACAGATACACGAATGAGTGGAGCTGAGCTTCACTGGACTTGAGGCTGAGAGGAAACTGGAGTCACCAGCTCTGAGTGTGTGGAAAAGGTGAATGAGGGCAAATCCCCGGGAGCACCCCCCAGGGAAGGGCCAGGCCAGGACCGGCTGGCAGGGGGCCAGCTATTGTAAGCTTGCCTGAACAGAGAAAGAGTGACTCTCTGGGGCAGGCACAAGCGGATGGAACCACCAAGGAAATTCTCAGAGATGAAAGGGAAAGCTCACTCAGCACCTAACATTTCATGAGGAATTACTATGTGCCAGGCGCTGTGCTAAGGACTTTTGGTGAATTCTCGCACTTCAGCTTCACAAAAGCCTCACAAGATGGCTATAATTTCTACTACATCCATGGTTCTGATGAAAAGGATAAGGTGTGTAGATAATAAATATCTGACCCAGCTTCTAGAGCTAGAGATGGAACTGGGATTTGAGAGGGGGGCAGGTCTGGTCACGTCTGTGTCGCTGAATCGCTGGGCTAGCGTTCCTGGTGAGAATTCCCATTCTCCTGGGGAAGGCCCTGCTGGGAGCCCAGCATGCTCCCTGCAGTTCACGGCTCTGGGACCCAGCTGAGGATCGTGGCCAATCCTCTTCCCAGATCACTACCATCTCCCTTTCCCAGAAAATGCTGTGTGGGAGAGAGTAAATAGCTGGGTTTGGGGCATAATGGCTTTCTTCTGTTTCGTGTTACTGGATTTGATGCCCAGAAAACTACCCAGAACCTCAAATAATTACAGTAAGTTGACTCTGCTTCCTTCATGAGGCCACAGCAGACACGCGGGAGCCCGGAGACACTGCAAAGTGAGTGCTGCCCCCGGAAGATGGGAAAAGGCAGGAGCCCAGGATCAGGAGTCTTGGGCAGAAACACAAGCGCAGCGTGGCACTTGGCAGAAATGGGGGTGAGGGCACCCCCTTGGAGTTTATGGACTTGTCGCATATTAAAAAATCACTTAATAAAAAGCCCCTTAAGGCATATGAGTAAGTGGGAAAAAATGGCAAGCCGTAAGACAATGGGGGCCATTTAGGACAGGAAAAGATTCAGTCCAGACAGTCTGCCGTCTGGAAGACCATTCGCTACCTGCTGACAGGGGTGGTCTCTGAGGAGGGGCCCGTATGTGGGAGAGACATTAGCCTGACTTGTCCTTTTTTGAAATGTTCCCAATACCACAATAATCATGGATTCGTGGGCAATGAAATATAGTAAAATAAATAAAGGTAGTAAGAATTATAAGGAAAACAGGTAAGTGAGAGATGAACCCTGTGGTCAGTCAAGATTAAAATGGGCCCTTCAGGATCAATGCCAATCCCTTCTTTGGTTGTCGTGAGGGATGAATGCCCCAGGTGCCCCCTCTGTGTTCAGTTGCATGCATAGTACACTTTCCACCACAAGGTGCCTACCAAACATCGATAATTTCATGGTGCGTTCTGAGCCAGAAGAGAAGAGGAGCTCCTCCACTCTGACGGTTTTATGGATTAAGAAAGGGACTCACACCCTTTTTCTGTCCGCCTCCCCAACCCCCCCAGAACTTCAGCCTTCCCACTTTCCAGCACTGGTTTCGGAGATTCAATCTTAAAGCTATTGGGATAGAAATAATTATGGACTGAGCCCAGGAGAGCCAGGGTCCCTAGATATTAGCCCCAGGCCAGTGTATCATTAGGGCAGAGGGGGTGGGAGAGGGCTGGGGGCTCGAAATAGTTCTTTGGAAAGGACATGCTCAGTGCCAGCCAGTGTGGCATGTGTGTAAGTGTGTGTTCGAATGTATGTGCATGTGTGTGTTTGTATGTGTGACCGCCTGTGTGTACGTATGTGTGCTTATAAGGGTGTGTATGGGTGTGCACAAGCATTTGTGAAGGTTCAGATGTATTACTGAATGTGTGTGAGTCTGTGTGTGTGAGAGAGTACAAGTATGTGTGTGGAATGGAAAGATCTTTCTTCCTCCAAACCAGAAGGAGGTGCTTCGAGGGGCTCAAAGACCTAATGCCACATTCTTGACTTTCCACAGAGGACTTGTGGGCCCCTCACTGAGGCAAAGGTGTGGTAGAGGATGGCCCCTGTTTTACCCCAGAGGGAACATGCTTTCCCAGCCTCTGGAAACTGACCCATCTCACTTCGGGCTCTACTACTAATTTTTAGCGAAGACACTGGTTTCTCTGACGCTCTGGAGAAAGCAGTGTGGAAAATGGGTAATTAACAGTCACTCTAGAGTAGCTCAGAATAGCCAGCATCAGCAGTGGGAAGGACACAAGTTCTGGGACTCAGAAGTTCTCGCTCCCTCCAACATACCCACTTTAATTGCTTTTATAGATGAATAAACTATTTTGTGATTCTAGGTGCTCTCCTTATCAATATGTCTCAAAACGTATAACATAACCCGCATGTTGTTACCAATCCTTGCAAGGCCCATATACTACCTCTAACTCTAGAGGCGGCCTTGCTATAGAAGAGGCTTCTTCCAGCTGCTGAAGAGAGTAAACCTTGTACAGTCTCCGTCTATCTAGGCCACTGGCGCTTCAAGGATATAATTCAAGGACTGAATCATATCGCATGCCAGTGTCAATAGTGAGCCGTGGTCTAGAAGGTTGGCATGTGTGGAGATGGAGAGAGCCTGGGAGACAGTAAAGGTGGGAATGAACGTTCAGAGCAGTATGTTCGCCGGAAAACAAGAACACGGAGGATGAGTAGAATAAGACGCCCTGTGGAATTCCCACTCGGCATCATCCTACCCAAGAGTTTAGTGAAAGCAATAAAACGGACCACAGAATCCTCTCTTCACCTCATCCTGTTCTCTTAAGCATTTAGCATCTAGTCCTCTAACTTCGCTTTCCATCTTTTAGTCGCTGTTTTCACTCCTGGCCCAATTGTTTCCCAATCGTTTCATCAAAACAGGTTGTTTTAACAGTATTTTGGTAATTATCTTCCTTCTTGCTTACCCTCAGTGTGCTAGCATTCCTTGGAGTGCTGCACAGGCAACCAGCGCCTCTCCCCCCAAATCTCTCTCTAAACCCGTATGAGACACTCACTCTAGAGCCATGCTTTATGCATCTGGGGAGTCCCAGCGCCCCTCACCTAACGGACACTCTGAACTGCTGAACTAAACCGTGAGCTGCTGCAAGAACTTTCCTCCAAGGCTCGCACCATCACACATATCGGCCCATACCCACTCCCCCCACCAGCCATCTAGCGGTCCCCAATTACTCTGGGGAGTAAGGAAGCTTCCTGACCAATGACAAAACCTGCATCTCTTTGGAATCATTCTGCTTTGCTTGTCCTCAGGACAGGTGGCATTCTCGTCCTCCACTGCCCTCCTGTTCACTCGCCCACCTTCCCCTGCTCCTCATGCCACACAGTTCATTCAGAGACCTCTTTGCACAAGAGAAATTGGTGCAGAATGTAGGGCACCTTTATAGCAAATAAACTTCATAAAGTATGCTGGAAACTGAGGATGCTGGAAACTGAGGTTTTTTTTTTTTAATTTAATTTTTTTTTTTTTATTGCTTGTGTGGCGATCACCAGATGAGTTGCTGGTTGTTTTAAATGCATTATTTTATTTAGTGTTTGAAAAAGCCCTGAAAGGATGTTTTCTTTCCTCACTGCAGAACTTGGAAAACAGACTGAGAGGCTTGGTTTCTGAACCCTAGTGGGTGGTTCCATGACAAGACCCTTGTTCCATAGCTCCAAGAAAATTCCTCCTTTTTCCCTTAGGGATGAATAAAAAAATATGTATTATAATAATTTTGTTCTATTTTTCTATCAGGGAAAAAGTTTTTTTTAATTATATATTTTTTCTTTTTCTTTTTCTTTTTTTTTTTTATATTTTTCCTTTTTATAAAAGGAACATTTGTTCACTGAGAACCATTTTGGAAATACAGAGAGGCAAAATAAGGAAAGAAATAATTTTTAACCCCACCACTCAGATGTAGCATGTCTAAATTACATGGATCTTTGAAGATATTTTTGATTGGAACATTTCTTGTGGGTTCATCGTGCTGTACAAGAGTTAATACTGGACTCAGAGGTCGATGTCAATAGAGTGGTCTATACCATTCGATCGTGTAGGTGTACCACACTTTAACCAAATGGTTAGGCATGAAAGGGAAGAAATGGTGTTCATTCATTTTATGAATGGCGAAAGGTTTTTCACCAAAATGTATTAAAGCTAAAACAAAAACAAAAACAAAAACACAAGAAAATTTCATTTGAGTCAAGAGTTGACAGGCTTTGTTTACCAGGGCAGGTGATAAATATTTTGGCTTTGCAGGCCATATGGTCTCTGTTGCAACTAGCCAACTAGGTCATTAGAGCACAAAAGTATCCATACATGATACATAAATGAAACAGCATGGCTATGTGTTGACCAAACTATTTATAGAAACTTAAATCTGAATTTTGCACAATTTCCATGAGTCATAAAATAGTACTCCTCCTTTTGTTTTTTTAAACCATTTAAACATGTAAAAACTATCCTTAGCCTGTGAACCACACAAAAATGGGGCAGGGTTATATTTTATTGACTTTTGCTCCAAATCATCCATTCATATTTAGAGCAGCACACCAGATCCACAGACCAAGTTACAGAATCAGTGAGGATTTGCTTTCCAATTCTTCCTTCTCCTGGATATTCACACACACACACACACACACACACACACACACACACACACGCACATAAGTATCTGGTTGAGCCAAAATCCTTCCTTTGTGGGTTGGCCGTTCAAAAATTCTCCTTCTGGGATCATCTGATTATCTGACCAAAGTAACTCACATTAAGGAGTGACTGTCAGGGATCAACCCTCCTCCTGGGAATTCCCATTTAAAAGGAAATGTACAGCTGTAGTGACCTAGATGCTGAGGGAGACATATCCAAGTAGGATATTCAGTTCTTCATTTAGAAAGTTCATTTTGAAAGAAAAAAAAGAAAGAAAGAAAGTTGATCTCGGTTTTATCTTGCCAAGGAGGGTTGGATAACTAATCTACCAGATGCTTAAAATCTGATTGTGGAGGTGGGACAAAGAAAATTAAAAATTCAAGTCAGAGGCTATTAACTGTCAAATGGATAGGTAAGTCGCACTTTAAGCTCTAGACTATCATTGCCCAGTGATATCAAGCCCAGACTTTTGGGGGCATTTCCTTGTATGTTGGTAGATGCAGATCCTTACTCCTTGCCTTTTGCAGCTGGATAATGGTTTCACATGTTCAGTGGCTCAAGGCTCTTCCCCAGCCAGAGTCCCTACTTTATGGTTTTATTTGTGCTACGGCATGCAGAAGCAATTAAAGAAAAATTTGTTTTTATTAACTGGCAACACAAGCTTAGGGGCAGTTCTTAAGCCTTTCACTAAATCTCTAGATATTTGTCAAGACAAAATGCCTTCATGAGTCTTTTAGTGATTCAGGCTAGGAGTCTCCCCACCACCTCTGAGCAACCACTGGACAAGCAAAGGGAAATAGGGCAACGTGTATCGACGCGAAAACATTTTCTGCAAGTCTCCTCTTACTAAGGAAGTGGAGAAGGGTTGGTGACCCAGACTGAAGTCACAAGAATCTTCTTTCCTGAGAAACACGTCTGAAACTCTGAGGCAGTAAAAGCCTCTTCAAAGGCACCACAGAAAAGTGCAACAAAAGCGTGGCGTCCCTACCTACCTAGGGTCTAAAAGCCAGTGGGGTCTCCGTTGGAGTCATGTTTGCTCACTAGCTTTCTAACCTGGGCAGAGGTCCCAAAACTGGAGCTCAGCTCTACCTGAAGCATAGGGGAGACCAGAAGGGGGTTCTCTCCAGGAAATGCCTGGAGATACCGTGGGGCTAGGAGAGGCAGCGCCAAGGTCAACATCTGGCCGTCAGACTGTTTCTGAAAGTTATCGTGAAAAATATACCTTCCCTCCACATCCTAAGACTTGCTGCCCAAATATCCTTTTTTTTTTTAATCACACAATTTTCATTTCAATAACAACTGCTAATAGGTCATTAAAATAATATGCACGTTACTAATCCAGGCTATTGGCACCGGTTGCCTGCGGCAAGCCCCTGACATTGCCTCCTGTATCCAAGGCTCCACTTCATCTGGGCTCCCTGCCTTTGGCAATGGCCGGGTTTTGATGGTTCAGAGAGAAGCAAATTGCCTAGCTAATTAAAATCTGTATTTTTAAAAACATTTTTCTCTTCTATTGTCAGGCAAAGTTAAATGGGTGCTACTTTCTTTGAGAAAGCCAAAAATAAATTCTGGGCTTAGATGGGGTAGATAAAATTGCGGTCTTAAATTCTCAATTGCAGAAAAATAAAGGCTTATCAGGAAGATTGTTATTTAGCTGTGACTGTGTGGGTGTAGGTATGATGCTATTATTAACCTCCTCCACAAATGGATGTGTCAGGGACTGCAAAGAAGGACCGAGAGTTTGGTGGCCAGTTGCCAGTGTGGTTAAATACCCATGGCACTCTTCACCCTTTGGTGATTGTTAATTCCACATCTGTTTCTGGCCTCTCTCCCCTTGGATATAGCACTCTGCAGAAGTCAGATGGATTTCAGAAATCAACTGCAAGGGAGTAGTCTGGATCCCTGTTGATAAATAAATTATGTCCCAATTACTGGTGGTGCTCTACTGAAATATGTTACTGAATGAAGCAAAAAAAAAAAAAAAAAAAAAAATTAAGCCCCTCAGCTTCAGCATATCTTCTTTTGCAATCCACTGTAATAATTCTGTGACTGTGTTCAAGTAACTCATTCCCTTTGGCAATTCAAAGGAGAGCTTGAGCTACGAAAAGGGATAAAATACAAACCAAACTGTTTCCTTGTTTATACCTTTTCTGGAGAAAAAGTTGAGATGCTGTAATTTTTATGAACTAGAATGTGATCAATGTCACCTTGAATTTATAAAGCACAGGGGCTTTTAGATTTATGATTTCAGAAGTCTTCTGACAACAGTTGGGAATCAGTGTGATAGTTGGACATCAGGCTGGCCAGAGGGAGCTGACATGGACACAACCATGACTCTTGGCTGCCTGCCCACAGCCTGAGGACCTGGCCGTCACTCCGAGAGGGGACTAGGCTCCAAAGGAAACCAGGGACAGAGAAGCAGGAGGGTCTCAAGCCCACGCTTGTCTTCGCATTTAACAGAGAGAATTTTACCTGGGAGGTCACTTATCATTCAGAACCTGAGGACCAACCTTGAAGAGAAAAGAGTGACTGAGAGAACGTTGTCTGCCTTAGAAACACAAAGAGATGTGACAGCAAGCCCGTGAGACTTTCCTACACTCCCCAGTCTGACAGCCTGTCTCATTAGTTCTCAGACCTCACGTGCTTCTGTGGTCAGCATGAAGGCAACGGAGAAAGGTTCGGCTTCTGGCGCCACTTTGTGTCTGTGACTACAGATTATAACCTTAATTTCTCTTTTTGTTTAGGTTTGGTTGTTTTTCTTTTTTCTTTTTTTCTCCTCTCTGCAGCAAAGCTGTTTTTCTCTCACTCTCGCTCTCTTTTAAAAAAAAAAAAATCCTTTATTGGCCAAAGAGGACAGAAAAGAATTGCTGAAGGAAATTCAAAGTAGGGAATTTTCCACTGGAAGAGGAGGATATGATATAAAAGGGCCTTTTTTCCCTTTTCTTCAAATTCCATATTGATATTAACAGGAAAAGTTAGAGGCAGTGGCCCCCTGTTTTCAGAGCCTTCTTTGTTTTCAAATCTCTGCCTCTTCTCCACTGTTCTCCAAAACTGTCCCCGGGTTTAGTGGGAAGCTGTCATCCTCCCTTAGAGACCACTCAGAACTCACAGTGGGTTTGCATGCTGGGTCCCTAGAACTGGAAGGATCATGGGGTCTTGGAATCTCTTCACTCCTTCTGTTAATAATGACTCAGATCAAATACTTAAAGAACACTCACTATGCATAGAATATTCTAAGGATGCATGCATTAACTCATTAGTTTTTCACACAGCCTCATGAAGTAGGCACTATTATTACCCTCATTTTACAGATGAGGAAACTAGGGCACAGAGAGGTTTAGTAACTTCCCTAAGATGGCCCCGTATAAGGTGTCCGAGATATCCTTGTGCTTTGCACGTTCCACATTGTCACCAGGTTTGCTGTATACACCCTAGATCTTCTGTCTGGTGCCCCTCCCTGCTCAGCCCATTCCCTTTGCCTGGAAAGCCACCCACCTCCAAACTCAGTATTGTCCAAATCCTGCCAATCCCTCGTGCTCCAGAGCATACGCTACCCTCTCCAGACAGCCTCTCCTAATGGTCTTCAGCTGGAGTCCATCTCCTCATTCCAAAAAAGCAAAGAACTTCCATTGTCTTCTGCGACCTGTGCCATGTTCTCCCCTGTATCCTTTACATGCCTCGTGTATCCTTAAAAACACAAGGTAGGCGCTCTATGGTATGAGGCACATCTGATTTATCTCCGTGCTCCCACATCAGCTAGCTCATGCCTTGAAACAGAGTAGACGGCACAGAGTAGATATCCGTTGCAGGATATATCACATGTTAGGAAAATCAATGCCTGAATGAATACGTACACCAGTGGTTATGTTACCTCACAAATGAATGCCCTTTCTCACAAATTGCAGTTAGGCTCATTGGCTATAGCAAATGTGTATTTATAAAAGGAATACTGACATGGCAGTCAAGTGCCATGCAATTTTTTTTTTTTGCATGTAGTGTCTACGTCGGCCACAATAGAGCAAGAAGAGTAAGGACCCCGTGGAGGCAGGCAGGGCGCGGCCTAGCCCGGCGGGACAGGGAGCCATGCTGCTTCTTGGCGTTCTCCCGTGTGAAAGAAAGAGCTTCTGTCTGGCCTCTGCTCCACCACCGCCCTTGCTGGGTCCCTGAACTTTTGAACCAGGGCAGCGGGGCTCTTCTCAGGATGACTCTGCCCTCCACCAGCATGCCCACACAGCAAGCCGTGTCCACAGGCCACAGAGGCGTCGCTGGTTCACCGTGAGCCTTGGGGCTCAGTCTCAGCCCAGGCCAACGCCCGCACGAGGCAAAACAATCCCGCTCTTGTATAACATAGCGTATTTAAAAAGTCATTAGTGAGGACACTTGGCACCTTTAGCAGCATAGTAATTTTATGAAGGAGTCTATGTCTCCTAATTTCCATGCAAGCCACAGGAGAAACAATCAGGCAGACAGGGGAATATGCACAAAATATTTTGATCTATGCGTTGGCCGATCTTACGTGGCAAGTATTGGTTTAAAAGAGAGGTTTAGATTGCCTTCCAATCCCAAACTTAAATGTTTGCAGATATTCACTGAAATCAATAAAGTGAGAGTTCTTGATTCTGGCTCTGCGTCAGATTCCCCGTGGAATTTAAACGTGTGTGTGTGTGTGTGTGTGCACTCACGTACACACACATACACCCCACACACGCTGGGCTCTCCCCCTGGAAGTTCCACAGTTCAAAATGCTGCATAGTTCTGTCTGATGTGAAGCCTGGGCTGAGAATTACTGTGACAAAAGAAGACATAAAAATAATAGCAACTCTCAGTCCCTGGTCCTGTCTCTCGCTGTTACTGCTTTTTAATCAAAAGGGCGAGAGAGGAACATCCGTAAGAACATTAGTTCTGCAAGTGGCAGGACTTCTATTTCACGGCTCCAGGAAACAGTGGGTAGCCAGGATTTCCACACCAGCAGACGTAAAACATTTTTCACAATTCCAAACCGAAATACACATGAACCCCCGCACACTCTAAGAAGGAGGAATTAGAAATTCAAGATTGTGGAACTCACATTCCGCTCACGTTCGAATACCATGAATTAATTATTGGCAATATTTTAGTAGCAAAAGAAAATCAGAATGTTGAAGATGCTTTTTTGTCTGAGACTTGAAGGAAAGCAAGTTACTTATTTTTTTTTTTTTTAAGATTTTACTTATTTATTTGACAGAGATAGAAAGTGATCACAAGTAGGCAGAGAGGCAGGCAGAGAGAGGGGGGAAGCAGGCTCTCTGCCGAGCAGAAAGCCCAATGTGGGGCTTGATCCCAGGACCCTGAGACCATGACCTGAGCCGAAGGCAGAGGCTTAACTCACTGAGCCACCCAGGTTCCCAAGCAAGTTATTTATTGAAAAATGTTAAGAAGTCATAGTCTAAACCAAATGGAAAAGTTAGTGTTTTCTATTCCACAGCATGGAATTGATCTGCAATATTATTTCCAGCGCACCCTCATTGACTGCCTTCTCCCCGAAACAGAGGGCCTTCCTCTTGCTTTCTTTGATTTGACGCTGTCAGGGTTCACCCTGTGTTCTCCTCCTTAAATATTCTTTTTCTTTCTGGTACTGTAGTGCAGGGGTGAATCTTCATACTGTTACAGATACATTCATCGTTCTGTTCACACTGGAAGCAAGTTTTGTTCTCAGCCTTTTTCATGTAATCCAACTTTACCAGTCTCATGTTCCATTATTCCAGAGTACCCTGTTCCCCTGTCTCTGTTCTGAGAAATCAGAGCTAATAATATAGATTTCCCGGGAACAAATGTGAGTTCAAAAGGATCTCTGGCAATAATACCCAAGCTTAAAACTCAAACCTGAAAAGGCAGAATTTCAGAGTAAGAGGATCGATGCCACTTTGCAAGATAGGTCTTTCAGAAACTCTCAATCATATTTTATAAGCGTCTACTAGTCTGCCTATCCCCAAAAGCCTGATCCACTGGTCCATGGGGACCCTGGGTATCCAGAGGGGGTTGGAGGATAGGGAGGATTCAAGAATACCCCAAACTCTCAGTTTCTAGCCGAGTCCAGCAGTCCCTTCCTCCTCTGTTGAGGCTGGATTATCCAAAGCTAACCCAACAGCCTATCATTCAGCTCTTTCTCTTCTACACAAGCTTGGGCAGTTTCCCTGACAACACCTTCTCTAAAGGAAGGAATGAAAATGCAAAGCAGTCAATTTTGATTTTGCTTAACAGCGCCGACCCGAAGTCCTGCTACCTGTAAATAGCAGGGACCCTTCCCACCATATTTTTCCATTTCTGAGTGTAATAGGGAGCTGAATTCCTGCTGTAAAAGATGATTCAAACATGCACGTACTTCCTGTTCTCAGCAAGACTCTGGACACAGGATAAGAAACGCCCGGAGTTCGTTCACGGTGCATGGATAACTTCATTCCGGTATTTCCATTTCACACGCCCTGCTTCGCTGTCTCCAAAAGTACACCTGTGTACACCAAGCCATTTGGCCCTATATTTGGTTTGGAAAGGATGGGGTTTCTATTCTTTGGAAGGAGGAGTGGAAGTTTTGTAGCAGTGGAGAGGTGGGCTTCTTATACGTGTATCAACCATATTTCAAATTACCATCTTCCATTTTGTACTGAAAATATCCAAAAAAGCGTCCTGGTATGCAGAAGTGGGAGTCAGGGTGGAAATGGATTAGTCTCTTTGGGAAAGAAGCACACGAGCTCCAGCACAGCAAAGAGAATCCACCGGACTTGCCGTCGGACAGCAGGAGTTCACTCTGCCCGCCCATGTGTGTCCTGACCATAGTCTCCTTAAGGAGGGGGGTGGGGACCCAAAGAAAAACTATCGTGAGGCACAACGGTCAACTGTCGGCTGGTAACCGACATAACCCTGAAAACAGTCACTTCTCTATTGTGACAGGCATGCTATCAAAAGCCTGCAAGGAGGGGAGTAGTTATTTAAGAGGCCGGGTGGGGGGACAGCTAAAGATTCTAGATCTATTTGGAAATTGTAATTTATTTGTCTTTGCTTTCATTTGTTCACAGGCTACAGGAAAAGGTGAATTACAAAGTCTCCGAAGGAAGACAGAGTCTTTGTTCGGTTGGGCTAGAGGCGACAGGACAAAAACCTCCTCATTGTCAGATGGGGAGATCCGCGCTGTTAGCCGGCAAATTGCAGAGGCCCTCTGCGCTCTGTTCTCTGGGTGACCTCCTTCTGGAGGTGGAGGTGTGGTGACACTGGCCTCGGTTAGGTCCCACTAAGCTGAGGGCAAGGCAATGAGATACCGTGTTTCAGGAGGCCAGGAAAAAGAAGAAGGTGCTCTAGGTTATAACTACAAAACGCACCGAGTATTTTTGAATCCTCCCAGGGAGGAAAATGGCATTCTATGCCTGCCACCGCACCCGCATCTCTGCGCTCCTGCACTGGTGCCTAAGCTGACTTGAGAATAAGTCCATAAAAAAGGCAGCGGCTTCCACCAGGAATGCACAGATTTTGTCTGTCATTGTGTTTCACATCTTTTGAAGAAAGGATGTCTTTTTAAGAAATTACCTCTGAGAAACGGAGTTAATTTTTAATAAATACTGTTTAAGAAACAGAAATTGTGGTTTCCATAACATTCACGACTTTGCTTTCATATGTATACATATAAAAAAATTAATCCCATTTGCTATAATCCAAAAAAACGTGTCAAGACTCTGAGGCTGCCTTACAGTTCCCATGGAAACCAAAAATGTAACCATCATGATGGAGAGACCTGTAGATTCTCAACCATTGTGCTGTTTGAAGAAGAAGAAGAATTCGATTTTTAATTTCATGAGGGAAACACATAAATAATTTTATATGAAGTTTCTTAAGACATGCTCAAATACCGTCTGATGCGTTCTTTGCTGTTTCCGGGGTAATTTTCCCCAGCAACTGCTGGCAGGGTTTTGAGAGCCAGGTTAGAAATATTTATTGAGCACCTATTATATATACAGAACATGATTCAGGGCTCCATGGGATAGGAAGGATAACACTTTATATATAATGTCTATATGTAATTAAGAAATCACAGACAGCAGTCCAAATGCCGTTATAGAACTCTATATCAGCAATAAGACATCTTAATTATATCTTGGTTGAGGGTTCCTCAGCCCATGACAGAGACCGCCAATCATATTTCCAATGGAGCTGAGTTTTAAACCAATTTTTATTAGAAATAATGATTTCTTCTTTGATTACAAAAGTGACATGTGCTAATTGTGGAACAGTTTGAAAATATTGAAAATTGCAGAAGTGAGAGTTAAAATCAGTTATAATTCTAATGCCTGTGCTTTTTGGTGTCTTCTCATCTAGTCATTTGTTTCTCTGGAGATACAGGTATAGGCAGTTGTGACTTTGCATGATGTACAAATAACCATGCAAACTGAAACCGTGCAAAGTCATTTCAAGAGTCAATGGGGAAAATCCAATTGTTCTGTGGCCTTTAGCGTTTTTTGTCAAAACATGAAGAACTCTCTTATTGTTGGTAATAAATGTGAAGGAAAATAGAAAATAATAAGATTCATATTTAGTATGCTATAACTTAAAATACTAGAAACAATGAAGAAGAAAATGTTTTACATTATTTTATAAAAAAAAAAAAAGGAACAGAAGTAGTTTGAATAGCACTTGCCTGTTTTGCATTGTGTAACTTACAATACAAAACAATCATTTCTAAGCTTTGGCAAATTGTCATAGTCTTTTCTCAATTTAGATCAGCTTCTGGTATTTTATCTTTTACACTTTCAGTGATGTGAGCTATCTTCAAGAGTTCCTTTAGTGTAAAGTTTTTGTTGTTGTTGTTTTGTTTTTTATTTTTGCCAGCACCACTTCCTCTAGGACATTTCGATCCCTTTCTTCCCAACCACTTTTCTCATTTCTGTCAGTTTTGCCTTCCCTAGGTTCCTCTGGCTCCATATGAGGGGTCTTTCCAACTGTGGTAGTGTCAACATTCGTGGGCAGCTATTTCTTTTATAACTCCACTCACACTGATTAAAATTCCCCTTCCACTTTTCATTTCCTTGCTGCACTTCCATCATTGTTGACCAATTCCCTCTTTCAGCGAACCATTTTTTAAAAATGCCATGTGGTTTATCACTGGAAGACAAGGAAGCAGCGCAATCAATCACACACTCTGCTTGTCTGTATGTGAACTGAATTAACAGGTGCATAGAGACCAATGACAGACAGACTTGGAAAGAAGCGATGTGATTGGTTGCTAATCCTGATATGCCTCTGTCATTTACATGGTGATTTGTGCTCGGAATTGCTAGCAGTGAAGTGTTACTTCAGGCAGTTCCTCACAATTAATATGCTGGGGTAACTGAAATTTAAAGGGCGTTGTTGAGACACCGCTGTTATTTAACATACGGTAATGGAAATTCACACATATCAAGCTTGTGCAAAGAGTGGTCTACCTGTGTGTATATTTATTAAATTATATTTTTAACGAGTCTGAGGTCATGAATATATAATTTTGTGCCTTTTTTTTTTTACTTAGTATTATTCATAGGATATTAACTAGTTCCAATAACTAGTCTCCAAAAATATTATGGAATAATGTAGGCAATTTGGAAAATTGCAAGAGAATGGTTAAAATGAGAACTTTGGATTGGCAAAGGGTGACTTGCTTCCTAGTGAGAAGCAGGATAGGGAAAGGCATAAATATAAAAATTTTTTGTTGTTATATCAAGAAGATTAATTTGGCTAGAACCTAGAATCTATGTTCTACTAAAAATGACAATAATGTGTGAAAGTCCATTTTTCTGGGCTTTACAAATGATGATAGTTACAGCTAACATGGATGAAGTACTTACGACCTTCTGGGTACTTCTCAGGCATTATCTCACCTAACTTTCAACCTAAGTTGCTGTCATCCTCATCGACACACTAGGACATGGGAGCTCAGAGAGGTCGCTGAGTTTGCCCAGGTCACACAGCCGTTGTAGCACAGCCAGCAAAGAGCCCCAGGTCCTCTGAGGTCTTGCTCCCGACTGCAGGCTCCACAACATGCTTTACAACAGCATGTTTTGCCTTTTAAACAGTTCTGCATCTATTCATACCACATGTGCTGCTGGGCAGCTTGTATGGTGTGCCAGGGGCTGGTGGGGGTGCCAGGGGCTGCAATTTAGCCTGTGCCAGTAGCCAAGCAGGATCAGAAACTTGCATACTTCCAGAAGGGGTGCCTTTTTCTAATTAACACAAGGCAGGCTACTCTTGGTCCTGCTCAACAAGAACAATCCTTGCCATAACGCTCAGAATTGACAGAACAGTTAGAATTGCTCCAATCTTCCTAACCCCTGTAAAAAACCCAGGCTCACATTGGGTAAGTGATCTAGCTAAGGTGAGAAATGAATCAGTGAGATAAAGACATAGTGGAGGAAGGGACTAGATTCTGGGCTGAGCAGGTTTCATTTGAGGCAAAAGGCAACAGAGGACAGAGAGCCATGCATAAACCAGGGTACATCTTTGACTCTGACAGAGTGTAATGGGAAGCCATGGCCATTACCTACAATAAATTGCCCTGGGCAGCTAGATGCCTTCCACCCAGAGAAATCATTTCTTTCCAGAATTTAGGTTCTTTCCTGCATTTGGAGCAGATCTTTGGAGACACCTTCATTTCCCTTGAGAGGTAAATATATAATCACTAGGATTTAAAAAGACTGAATCTGAAAGCAAATTTCCCTTCATCTCACTGCCTTCCATAATTGAACTTTATAGACCTCTTTTAATTACAGAGTTGTAATTACTGTTGTTACTATCTTGAGAGGATCCAGACCAAAGATTTTCTGTGCTTCTGAGCCACACTGTCTCTATCCTTACCTTCCAGAGAAATGCTGCCTAAAGCATACCCTTCAGATGTAAGGGGTCCATTGGAGTCTACCTTTCCTCTGTGAATTTAGCAGTTCTTCCGGGCTATACAAGCTTTATAAGAATCCTTGTTTGAAAAAAAAAATGGCTGGGTAAGATACAACTCAGCCTGCTTCCAAGACAGCCAAAAGATTACTAGGCATTTAAAGATGAAACACAAAATTCCAGGACACTGGCCCTGAGAAATGCAACTTGAAAAACAGGACTCTGGTCAAATGTTTGGAAAATTCTAGATACTCTACCTCCTCTTTGGAGAGTCACAGTACTCTTGCAGAATGCTTCCTCAGAGGTAAGAAATATTTTTGATTTTTACAAATTTCTTGCTTTCCATTTAGTTAGCTGAGATAAATTCAACATGAGTGAAGCCTTTTTTATTTTTCTCATTTATCATTTAATAATATCCTGATGAATGAGAATTCTGTGGAACAGAAATGCTGGACCATAGCCATGGATAAATTTGGGTATGAATAGTTAATTCTCTATTTAAACTCAGAGCTATTTCCAGTCCCCAAGCCTGGGGCTGGAGGGATAGTGATAGGAAATGCACCAGGAATGGCCAAGCTCTCTTTCTGAGGAAACAACAGCAGTTTGCAAACTTCAGTGGTGTTTTGTGTGTTTGAAATGAGGAGTGTGAGGCCAGGTGGCTGAGGTTCTGTTCTCTCTCACTCTTCAACCTCAGCAGCTCTGCTATTACCTGCTTTAGATACTGAGATTTCTTATAAGGTTTCATTAGAAAAATGTAAAATGTTCCACTGGCAAGACAAAAACACAGAAATTTAAAAACCAACAATAAAAAATAAAGCAAAATGGGTAGTAGTGTTTAAAAACCCATTCATGGGGGCACCTGGGTAGTTCAGACAAACATCTGCTTTGAGGGGCAAATGGGTGGCTCAGTGGGTTAAAGCCTCTGCCTTCGGCTCAGGTCATGATCCCAGGGTCCTGGGATCAAGCCCCACATTGGGCTCTCTGCTCTCTGGCGAGCCTGTTTCCCCCTCTCTCTCTGCCTGCCTCTCCACCTACTTGTGATCTCTGTTAAAAATAAATAAATAAATAAAAATTTAAAAAAAAATCTTAAGCAAAACAACAACAATGAAAACCATCTGCCTTGAGCTCAGGTCATGACCCCAGCCAGCGTCCTGGGATTGAGCCCAGGGTCCTGGGATAGAGCACTGCATGGGGCTCCCTGCTCAGCCGGGAGTCTGCTTCTCCAGCTCCCACTCTCCGTGCTTGTGTTCCTGTTCTCACTCTCTGTGTCAAATAAATAAATGAAATCTTAAAAACAAAACAAAACAAAACAAAACAAAACAAAACCCATTCACGAAGCCAACAAATCTAGAGGTAATAAATATTTTCTATGATATTCCATAGTCAATTAACCTCTCTGAGACTTGGTACTATGAACTGAATCCAAAACAACCATCCCCCCAACCATCCCTCACAACCAAAAGACTTATGTGAAGCAGTAATCCCCAGTGTCATGGTATTGGAGGTAAGGCTTTGGGGAGGTAATTAGGTTTAAATGAGGTCATTGAGTAGAGCCTTCATGATGGGATTAATGCCCTTAGAAGAAGAAAAAGAGACCAGAACTCTCCCTGTCCTGTGAGGTTACAGCAAGGACATGGTCATCGGCAAACCAGGAAGTGGGCCCTCACTAGATCGCAAATCTTCTGACATTTTGAACTTGGACTTCCCAGCCTCCAGAACTGTGAGAAATAAGTGCTTTTGTTTAAACCACTCAGTGGATGCGATTTTGTGATAGCATCCTGAACTAAGATACTCGGTTTTCCCATCTGTGAGATGGGAATAATAATGCTGTAAGGATCAAAAGACATTTTTGGAAGAAAAAACTCACAGCTCTATACTAGATTTAAGGTAGAAAGTGAGCAAGTAGGGGAGGATGGAAGAGAAAGTGAATACTTAGCATATTTTGGCTGCCCATCACCGGAATCCCCAACCCGTATTCTGGGGACTTCACCACTGTGTGGTTTGGGAGGAGGCTAATTGGGTGTTTGACTGGTGACTTTAATATTGGAGTGAGTGACATAGAGAACTCTGGACAGGTTAGGACTCATTTTAGTGGTGCTGGAAAACACTGTTTAGGGGCAAGAGTACAGCCAAGGCCTGTGGTCCCCAGAGAGGTGGTGCCTGAGCAAGGCTGTGTATGTGATAGGATACTAGGGTCTGTGAGCTCCCTTTGTTTGCTATGTGGATTCCAAGTCTGATTCTCTGACCTTTTCAGAGTCTGTGAGTATCCTTCTGTTTAATACCCTAAAGCTGAGATTAGTCAGAACTCTTCAAGCGAGAGCCGAGACAGGCACTGACGGTGGCATATCAGAGTTGGGGGGGGGGGGAAGACTACGGGTGTAAAAGCATTAAGAGATATAAGGCTCTCCACTAAAATTTGATTTAAAGGGAATGGGAAAACTAGAATCCCTGTCTGTGTCCCACCTCTGCAAATTATGGAAGATATTTCACCAGAGGTCAGCTTTCCCATCCCCCATATTTTATAATCTTCGTTCAATAATCAAGCAGAGACCTGTAGAGCACCTTTTTTATTTTAAAGTGCTCTATGTGCTTAGCTTTGTTAGTATTGAATGGAAATCCATCTCTTAAAATGTCTCAAATCAAATTAGAAGAAGACATATGACGCAGCAGAGTAATACAGACAGTAGGGATGCCAGAGAACATCACACAAAAGAAGGATATGTGTGGGAAATAGTCTGCTAGAATTCTTTTTTTTTTTTAAGATTTTATTTATTCATTTGACAGAGAAAGAGAGATCACAAGTACACAGAGAGGCAGGCAGAGAGAGAGGAGGAAGCAGGGTCCCTGCGGAGCAGAGAGCTCGATGTGGGGCTCAATCCCAGGACCCTGAGATCATGACCTGAGTTGAAGGCAGAGCCTTAACCTACTGAGCCACCCAGGCGCCCCAGTCTGCTAGAATTATAACCCAAAGAGCCCTTGACTACTGGCGACCAGGGGAGTTAATTTCTATCTTGCTGCAAAGCTAAGCTCCGCCGTTTTCTGATGAACGCCCAGAGGAGGAATAAGAATTCCACTGCCATTAAGACTGGGCAGAAGGACCCTCAAGGTTACCTTTATGGGCAGGCACAGTCGTGAATCTGGTGTCATTTGCACAGAACCCCTTAGAGATCTGGGGGTATCGCTTCCTCCTCCTCTGTGTTGCTAGAGAAGTCACCTCGCTCCACTTTTCAAATTCAATGTCAGAGGAAGCCAGCAGTGACTTGTCATGTCCAGCTTATCTGTGTACCTCTAAGAGCTTTAAAAAAAAAAAAAAAGCCTAAAACTGCTGCATGGCCTGTGATATTTTTATAAAGAATATGGGGAAAAGGCAGACAGTCCCATCGCCATATTGACTTGAGACCTTACGGTAGTGAAGGGTCTCTTTCTGCAATAGCTCAGTGGCTCATGGTGCTGAGTTGCTCTGGCCAACAGAGATTACTGAAATTCTTGGCTAGTGGCTCTGCCATTGGCACCTCCAGCCTGTGGAGCCAACATATCAGATGCAGTAAAAACAATGAGATTATGGTTTGGCTGCTGCCTTGTGCTGATGGCTTCTAAAGTTGTACATCGCCTGTCATCACCAGCAACAACTTGGTTGAGTTACTGAAGCAAAAAAAAAAAAAAAAAAAAAAAAAACCAAAAAAACCCCAACATAAAATCTTTCCACTGTTTTTAAACATTAGGTATACTCATAACTGGGTTGCTTTATAGTCATCTCCTTAATGACACAAGAACACCTGGAGGAGCTTGGAGGATGATGCTGTCATAGCAGCCGACAATAATGACAAAGTAATAATAAGAGTTTACTGAGCACTTACAATGTGCCAGGTAAGATGCTCTGCAAAGGCTTTCAAGCTTTAAAACTTATAACAAGCTAGATAGTGGTGCATAACTAGGAAATGTAGAGCTTGCATGTGCATCTAGGTCCTGCTGCCTCTCAGCCTTTGCTTTTAATCCCCCTTAGCCCTGCATCAGAGGTAGACCAGAACTTTCTCCCACATGGATGAGGATCACCATGTTCCAGCAGGTGCCATGAGGTACAAGCCACCTCTCTCTCATAGTACTAAACTCAAGCTGATGCTCTCTCTGCTCACATGGCACCTTTGTCCACTTTCCCCATTTCTGTCAAAGCTATGCCAAATTGGGATCACCCTGGGGTCATCCAATCAAATTCTCTCAATCCTTTTTTGGAAAGTTTACCATGTCCACGGAGCCCAGGCCCCTCATGCTTCATCTGGATTTTGTGATAATGCCCCATAGTCACCCAGCCTCTGTCTCTCCCTTCTAGGCTGAACTATATGCCTCTGCCAGGTGAACTTTCCAGAAGGGCCTGAAACATCAGAAGTGGCATTAAATGATGAATCAGGACAGCTCTGTTCTGTCTTAGCTCTGCCACCAGGTAAGTGACACGGGGAGTCACTTCAACCCTCCGGATCTTTGGATTCCTGTAATTACCAAGGGAGGAGTTGGAATTGAAGCTCTCCGAGGTCCCATTCAGGACTGTCATTATATCAGTGCGTGAATGAGTCAGGCCTTTGCTTTTACACTTGCCTATGGATTCTGTTTGAACTCTCAAGCTGGGTGCTCAAAGCCTTATAAAAAAGTTTTCTCACACCATTTTGCAAACTAGGCATTCCTCCTATCATCGCGTATTCATTTCCAAGTCCCAGCTTTTCTTCTTGCTATCCTTGCTTCTCAAAAAGTCCAAGTCTGGTGGCGCCAGGGGAGCTCAGTGGGTTGAACGTCTTAGTTTTGACCCAGGTTATGGTCTCAGGGTCCTGGGATTGAGTTCAGGTTAGGCTCTGCCCTGAGTGGGTAGTGTTCTTGGGATTCTCTCTTTCCTTCTCCCCCCGCCCCTCCTCCACACTCCCCTTCTGCCTCCCCTGCACGCTCTCTCTGTCTCTCTTTCTCAAAATAAATAAGCAGATCTTAAAAGAAAGAAAGAAAGAAAGAAAAAAGTCCATGTCCTCCCTCTTCACAATCTATACTTTATACCATCACCAAGGTTCTACTCAAGAACTATATCTTCCCCGACTGCTTTCCCGAGTGACCTCGGGCTGCAATATTTTAATTCTATACAGAATATATATACAATAGTAGGCCTTAGCCAAAGAGCCTGGACTCAAGAGCCAGCCTGCCTGGACTCAAACCCTGGCTCTACTCTTTACTAGCTGCTAGTTAGTTAATCTCTCTGTGCTTCAGTTTCACCACATGGAAAATGGAATCATAAAAGGGGCTACTTTGTAAGACTGTTGTGAGCATTCATATATGTAAGACACATATAGAGTTTCTGGCACATAGTAAATGCTATGTAATATCATCTATTATTATTACAACTAAATTTCACACACTTCAAATAACTCTTAGCACTAAATTGTTTCATGCATGTAGATATTGTCTCCCCAAGCTAATAGCAAGGATCTTCACTATTTTCTATTTTTTTCATGTCTTTGAAAACAATTGGTTCTTAATAAATGCTTTTAATGAACATATGAATTAAGTAAATGAGTAAAAAAAGAAAATGAATGAATTACCATTCAGCCTCAACAGAGGAGAACAAGGAAGAAGTGGGTATAAAGACAAATTTTATCTAATTCTGGAGGAAAGAGCCCAAATACACTAGACTTCTTTCATGTAACACGTAACAGTTTATTTAGTTTCTAAGGGTGCATGTCATACCGTTACTTGCTCTGTAGGAGGATGCTAGATGAGGAAAAACAAAATGAGAACAAAAATCAATCTAATATTAGTTCTATATCGATGGGGCTTTTCAATGTTAAGGAAGAGTTGGTTCATAGGAGGTATCTAATGATGGATAATATATTTCTTCAGCTATTTGGGAAGAGGAATCACATTTATTCATTGGGATAAACCAAAAGCTCGGAAAACCACAACAATGCATACGCAGGAGTTAAGAAACTATAGCTCTTGTTTTTGACAACTTATTTCTTTTTCTTTTTTAACAGAAGGGGAGAGAGGCAGGCTAAGGGCAGAGGGAGAGGGAGAATCCCAAGCAGACTGACACCCAGTGCAGAGCTTGATGCAGGGCTGGAGCCCATGACCTGAGCTGACACCCAAAGTCAGATGCTCAAAGGACTGAGCCACCCAGGGGCTCCAACAATATATTTCTTTAAAAAATGGTTTACTTTTACTACTAAATGCCTACATTTCAACTTGATGAGTCTGTTTCAAATCAGTAAGGGTCACCAAGTCGTGAAAAAAATATTAGCACAGAGTTGATGCCGCAGTGTCTAATTGTCCCAGTGGATGGACAGCAGAGTAAACCCCAGAGGATTGGTTCCCTGGGTGGGGAGGGAACTCAGAGCACAGCCACCACACATCTTCTTCTAAACAAACACCCGAAGGCAGGCAGCGGACCTACACCACAACTTGGAAGCATTTTGTTTTGGCAAATAAAGACATTCATGATGGAAACCAACAGAAGCAAGACCCTGCTGCTGTAGCCACTAGCTTCTCCTTAATGTCTTGGTTTCTTTCTGAATCTTTGCAGCCAAACTCTAAGATTTGGGAATGAGAATTTTTAATGGATTTATTAACACTACATAATTCAATATATAAGAGTATGAAATCCTCCAAAATGTATACGAGGGTCACTATGTTGAGAAATTATTATAGGATAGGAGAGAAGGTGAAAAACGGGTGAGGAATAAAAGGATAAAAATGTCCTTATTTCACCAACTCATCTTTTTACTTTTGTTTTATTGTGAGTTCTAAATATGTCCAGATGAAATGTGTTTATTTGGCCTTAAAGCTTCTCAATAATGGGGCATTTCATGAATGCTAAGCAATACAGATTTCCTGTAAAGCCACCAAGCTTCCTTAAGAAGTGCTCTGGAAGGAAAATCTCTCATACGTTTGTTACATTCCTCATCACCAAGTAAAATCAAATGCCAGTGCCAAGTCGGACAGGAAGAGGGTTGTGACATCCAGTTCCACATTCCACTGAAGGTAAGATGACATACAGATTGTGTTTTTCAGACCGAGCATGCTTCTTAGGGCACTTCCTGTTTGTGAATCAGTCTCTTAGGGGATCCAGACCAAGTACGCCTTGTGTGTGTGCTGGGGCAGCAGTATGGGACGGTGGGAAGGCTTGTCATGTCTTAATGCTTTTGTACAGCCTTTGGAAGACATGTGAGGCGTAGAGCCTTAGAACAGGCTGGTTACAACGTCTGAGGTGAAAATATCACAAAACCTCAAAGGTCATAGGTTCACTAGAGCTGGGAATACAATTAATCCCTTTGCTCACCACAGGGAAGATCAGATCACCTAATAGATCTACTCATCAAGTGGGATGGTCAGTGGGTCTCCATCTAAGCTGCCATGATGGACAAGGTTATTGATTTCATTCTGGTCTTCACTGATTTCTGACCTAACTCAAAAACAAACAGAAAAACCCCATAATTCTCCTGCCCTCCCCAAAATCCCAAACATTAACTCTAATGTCCCTTTCTCCAGAACATTAGGGAATATGACAGGCCATCTGAGAATGAAAAAGACTTCCACTTTGATCAGTAGAATAACATGTTCACAGATATTTACTAAGCCCTATCTATGCTGGGTGCTTGGGATAGGCAAGTGAGTAAGACACAGTTCCTACTGTAAAGGAGCTTATAGTCTACTAAGATGATCTTTCCTGTCTCAAGCGGAACATGTGTGGCCAGCTGAGGCTTCATATTCATAACAAGGGACTTTTTCAAAAGTCTTTCACCTGCTAGGGTTTCCATAAAATAATCTGCTACTTTATGTCTTTGGGGATTAAATTATTTTCATACTACATATAGCTGTCTGACTCAAGCTTCACACACTTAAGGGGGGGAAAAAGTCATTTCCAGGCTAGAATGATGTACACGTTTATTTTTCTCAACTGAACTTTTCACAAGCACTGGGTAGACTCTCTGAATCTCAAAAACACAGTAGAATGTGATGTCAAGAATTTGGCAAGTACCTAGAGAAAATCAACTGAACTTTAACTTAACACTTTATTGACTCCTCACCAAATGAAGAAAGGAAGAAAAAATACAGATATATAAACTTATTGATTTATAGCTTTTAAAATATTGTCTGTTTTTCTATAATGTATTTGTTCTTCTCTAAGTGTTTCAAATAGTTACTTAGTCCATATGGAAATGCACTGTAAATGTTTCCAAACAATGAGAATTCCTCTAGCTGGGGGGAAAGAAAGAGACAGAGAGAGAGAGAGAGAGAGAATGGTTATAAAACTTCCTGGAGAGGACTCACTTTGTTTAATCCCCCTCTAGGCTGTGAGTGACTTGAGGTTAAGGAATGCTTTACTCATCTTTGTCAACCGCATCTACTTCAAGGCCTAGGATATGGTAAGTGCTCCACAAATGTTTGTTGAATGAATGGATGGATGGATGGATGTCTACATCTTGAAGAAGGAGGTAATAGGTAGAGAAAGATGGGGAGAGGTTGAGGAGGAGGGAGAAACATTTATACAGCCTGGGAAGTATGGGAGGATGTGTGTTCAGGGAACAATGGCAAGTGACACTGACAGAGTTGCATGGGAAGAGGTGGTGGCAGAGGACAGTGCAGAGTCTCTCTGCAGTCACATTGGGAAAGATATCTTTCTATTCTATCATAAGGGACAGGTTATTTCTCTGAGTTGTCTTTTATTTAGTTTTTGAAGGCCACACTAGCTCAAGCTGCATCACTACATCTCCATTTGACCCCTATATTAATTTATGGGTATAAAGAAGTATGCCTTTTGGAGGTGTCATGTGCAGCTGAGCAGTCTGTGCACTGCACAATTCCAGGGCATACCCTTTGCATGCGGTACAATGGGTCGCAGCCCTATGCTCCCTTGAACTCCATCTATGCATAATGGAATACACTTAGACATTTATAAACATGCTGAGAAATACAATATGCTGGAAGATGCTTTTAACTAACCTCTTTACTTGTTCCTGAAGACCAAGCAATTCTTCCACTTTCCCCAGTTGTGAGAGTTATATTGTAAAAACAAATGCGTGTTTTGTATGCGTGTTGCTTTCACAGTCTAACTCTCGTAATTAAAGGGCACCTGCTTGGAACCATTCCATACTGGATGGAGTTCTGAGGCTGGAATGCTTGGGTTCTAATCCCGGCTCCGCCACTCAGTGTGTAATCTTGTGCAAGCTACTTTGTTTCTCTGGGCCTCAGTTTCCCTAGTTGCAAAAACAGGAGTAATAAGAGCTCCCACCATCTAGGGTTGATGTAAGAAATAATTGAAATAATCTGTGTAAGGTGCTTAGCACAGTGATTGGAACATAGGGAGTTCTCATAGGTATTAGCAATCAGGCTGCTAAAATTATTATTATTGTCAGTACTGGACTACCAGGTTTGGCCTGCTAGGCAGAACTCCTCCTGAGCCCCTAGAACTGGGACTGCCCATCTAGGGCCTTCCCCTTTCCAATGAGCAGGAAGATATCAACATTTTTCTCAGGTTGTTTATTCCACGAGAGTTAGCCAGACCATCACAAGCTGTGGATCAATCTCTCACAAATAGACACACACACTACATGTACACACACTTCCCCTGTACTCCAAGAACTGCTGACAACAATGCTAGAGAATAAATACATTGTGTAGGCAGCCCTCCCCATCTTTTTTTTCCAGATGAGTCTGTTCCAACATAATTGTTGGATTTGAGAGGAAAATGAGAACCGTGAGACTCAAAACATTTCATGGCTAACAGCAACAGAATGATGGTTTTTGGCAAAAGATGAGCACCAGAGGAGAGAAAGAAAACAAGTTTTGTTGTTTTTGGTGGTGGTGAGTGCATGCGTAAGTCAGACTGTAAGTAGGGTGGGAAATCTGTAAGATCTGAAAGGGACATGGAAATCAATGAGCAAGCTGATGTTGGAGGCATCTAGGGTCAGACAGACAGTTAGAGAGAGAAAACTCACTGGCAAGGTAAATACCAGAGTCCAGCAGTAAGAAACAAGGGATCAGAACACTTATTCTCATTTAATTTTTTACTCATTCATTTGGCAACTCGTTATGGAGTCCTGACTATGTGCTGGGATGTGTCAGATGCAGGCAATCAGTAGAGAACAAGGGACTCCCTACCTTCATGGAGCTTAGAGTCTACTGCAGACCAAAAGCACGTTCTCAGTGAGAAGCTGTATTCCAGAAGTAAGGGCAAAGCATTATGGAGGGTGGGGGTAGTGCATGGTCTGATGAAGTGTTTCGGAAAAAAGCTGGTGCTTTCTGGGAACAATAGAATGCCTGGGGTGCATCGTGGGAGTGGAGCAAGATGAACGTGAAGCAGTAAATGGGAGCAATGCCATGAAGAACTTCTTAGCTTAGGTTAAAGAAGTTGGTCTTGATTTTGAGAGTACTCTGTTTTGTAAGACTTAAATATTACCCAGATCTCAAGGACTAGAATCCAGGGGCGGGAATTGAGTGGCTATTTTCTTAAAAATGACATAATACATATGAAGAAAACTCCACTGGGAATATTTGTTGGACTGTCCTTCCTCCCCTCTGTTGTCATGAGAGCTGAAGGACTGTCCCTGCCTGTGGTGGAGCATTTGGCAAATCGAGCATCTTCAGCCCTTCCCAGCACCTCTCCCACTTTAGAGCAAACCTTGCAGCAGCCCACATGTTTGCTGTGGGTGAGTTTCATAAAGCTGTAAAGAAGAAAAGGAAGCTTATCATTTATTAGCTTCTAGTCGCCATGTTCCAATTCCTCAGCCTGACAAGATCCTCCAACCTCTTCCCCCTGCACTCATACAACCCCTGTGGATGGATCCTCTCTTCCAGTCAAATGAGTCTCAAGCCCTCCATGGATTGCCCTGCTTCAATGCCTCTGACTTTTCCTTTTAAGGTTTAGCCTCTCTCAAGGTATCTTATCTGTAAATTGGGGACCATCATAGCTTTATTCAGGATGCTACATGGATCATGTGTCTGAAAGTACCAAGCACAGAGCCTGGCATGAAAACATTGTTCAACACATGCAAGCAGTTGCCAATCTTAGGTTCTAAATCCTTATCCATGTGTCACCAACTTCAATACTGAAATGTTTTCAGGCCTGTGTATGAGATCAGTGTTGGGAACTGGAGTAGATTGGAGAGGGCACGACTGGCAATGAACATGCCAAGAAACAAAAACAAAAACTAAAACTACAAAAAATGAAAATGAAAACAACCAAAAAGCCATGCCTACAAGCTCATTTGGCTTAAGACTGCTATTTACTTTTTAAAGCCCACTTTTGACTTCTGCCTCTTTACTTTAGGTTATAATATCCTTCCAGTTGTTAAAAAAAAAAAAAAATCCTTCCTGTTGTAATCCTCTTCCGTCTACCCTGTGCCACTTGTTTTTCACTTAGTTCATATCCTTTGTAGCATTACTGATATCTCTGCATAAATTTTTTGACCTTCAGGACTGCTATGAGAAATTGGTCAAGCTACACGTATAAGGCATTGAGTGCCCGGCACATACATTTTAGCTTTATTGTTTTTAATAATGATAATGATGACAACAGATGTCTCTTAAATTCAGAGACCAGGTCTCTAAGAGTTCCAAGAATCTCCTTCCCACTTGTTGACTTGGCGAAGAATAATATTAACAATAATAATGACTACTGCTTATTGAATGACTACATGACAGGACCTGTTCTGAGTACTATATGTGCCTTAACTCATCTCTGCTCGTGGGAACTCTCGAGGTAGGCTCAACTGGTATCAGACAATATCATATTATAGAAGTAAGACAACTGAAGCAAAAGACATGTAACTAGCCAAGTTTGGCAGTTGGAAAGTGGCAGAGTTGGGATTTGAAATGGTTGGTTCTTCATTCTCTGACCAAGTTCTGTTCATCCTTGAAGGCCCAGCTCACGTGAACCTCCTCTCCAATTTCCCATACAGAATTGGCTGAGTTACTTCATCTTCTGTACTTCCAAGCACTTTGAATATATCTCCCCTACAGCAACATTCACACTGAACATTATTTACGGATTTATGAGTGTGTTTATGTGTATGTGAGTTTCTTAAGGAAGACTCTATAAATTATTCACTGTTGCATACTTAGCATAGGGTGTGGTGCATAAAATGATGGGCAAAAAATATGTGCTGAAATTTAATGAACTAGAGGACGTCGGTAAAACTTGATGTTCATGATGGTGGTAGCTATGAGAGATCAAACATGGTTTAATGGAAATGTCAAATGATAAGAAACGCAGTGCTAAGTTTTTGGCTGTATGATTTTATAATATTATTATTGCTGTCATCATTTTCTGAGTTGGAGTAGCTAAAATAAATCCTATCTAAGATGGCTCATTAATCAGAGGCCCCCAGTCCCTTTTAGTTACATGCCTTTCCACTCCATCCCTTTAGAGAAGTATCAGTTCATGGTAGATATGACTGCCCTGAGAAAGACACAGAAGAAATAAGAGATATGCTGAAACTTACACCACTTAGCAACAATTATGACTATTTCACCAGAGGTTAGACAAATAAACCAGAAGAATGATTAAAGGAGCCCCACCCCAATGTGAGCCAATGATCCATATTTTATTACAACAATACCTTCTGTAGTGTTTTAAAATTTACAATCCTCTCCTTTCCATTATTTCATGATTCTTATAATTCACTGGTTTAGGCAGAACCAGCTTAGGGGAAGGAAGAGATTACCTGATGTTATGCCAGTGGGAGATGGAATCAAGACAGGGACCTGTTTTCCATACAACATGTACAAAACACACCAAACAAGATGGTCAGAGAAACTAATTCGATATTGGGAGGTTGCTGTCCCTTGTGTGCACTGATCTGTACTCTTAAGACTCTGAAGACAGGGACGATTTTGCAGATGATGAGAAATGGAAACTCTGAGAACTGGGCCAGGAGACAATATGCTAAGGGCCCCCCCAAAAAAAGAAAAGATGGGGTTCATGAGTTTCAGCATAGAGAAATGTGTTAGGTAATGCTTACTTATTGGAGACCACAGAAAGAAGCTCTGTCACAGAAGGATGTCATATGTTGAATTTCATAGGATAAAAAATTTTTTTAAATATTTTGCTTCAAAAGGAGATAAGATAGGCATGTGTAAGGTGAGAAGACAGAGGAATTTTCAGTCAGTGTGTATGGCCTTGGCCAACTACATTATATTTAATGTTCATATGTGTGCTGTGAAAGAACTTTTCTTTCTTCATGTCACTGCTAAAAGAGACATCAGATTCTTTGTGCCTGTGTCCCTCATCTCAGTTCCCTGTTCCCATCTATATTGGACTTACTGTCAACCCTACAGGAATGTGGAGAAATTTAGAAGCAGGAAATGATTAGAATGTCTCCTTTGATGCCAGCACATAAGCTTGCCTTCTATTTCCTCATGCTTTGTCCCTGTGGTTTCTGCAGACTCTCTGGACTCTGGTGTCAGAAACCCTTCCTGTGGACAATTCTCCTGGGTCTTGAGCACCAAGCTTGCCCTGATCTTTGAATTATTTTTGAATTCCCTTTATCTTTCATATGCTGGCTGCCCCTTTCCCCATTGTTGACCATAGGGTTCAACGTGGACTTGCTTTGGCTTATGGTCACACTTATTTGTTGCCAACTGCCTGGTGCTGACAGGGATCTCCATTGTACATCTACTTTCTTAAACAATGTGTGATTATACCAGAAACTGACTGAAATAGGTGACGTTTTGGGACTACCTACTGATAGATTCATGTTTTCATGTTCACAAAGACACAGCTCATGTCCATGAGTTCTTGTTGGTTGAGACAGAGACACACAGAGACAGAGAAGGGAAGAGAAGAGAAGAGAAGAGAAGAGAAGAGAAGAGAAGAGAAGAGAGGAGAAGACAAGAGAAGACAAGAGAAGACAAGAGAAGAGAAGAGTAGAGTTGAGTTCCAGCCATCTGCAAATGAAAGATGAGGCAGAGACATAGCAATTCCAAAGTACAGCTGAATCCCATTTAAAAAATCATGTGAAAGCTCTGTATTCCTGCCATCGTGATGAAGAGGGAAAGCAAATGTCTGAAAGTTTCACAAAGCAAACATTTTGTGACCAGAAAACTTAAAGTTCTATAAAAATCTCATGAACATAGAAACAGTTTGATGGGAGCCCAGCAAGTCCATGAAGGATAGCCAACATAGGGAGGTCACCAGAGGGAAATCCCACTCCCCTCAGCAAAGGAGCATCTGTGGGAGGAAGTCAAAGTCAGGTGGGCTCCCTTAGCTGACGCAAGAACAAAGACCTGATGCACAAGGAGTGCAGACAAAGCTGTCTTTATATTCATAGCCCGTCTTTTAGAAAATTATTTCAAGTCAATAGATAATTAACCTTAATTCTTTTCTTCCAAATTTTTTCTTTAGATTGACTCTGGACCTTAAAATTAAATTTAAGCTGTTCTCACCAATAAAGAAGAATTAATTGAAGTGTTCCTGGTAGCCCTTTTGAGTGACTGGTGGGTATTATCTCTCTAGACTTCAAAAGAGTTACTTTTAGAGGCTTCATAGTGTGATGAAAGAAATCCAAATGGCTTAAAGCAACAGGTTTACATTTTATTTTAGTAACAAAAAAACCCGTATAGATCTAAAAATACACATTTTTTCTAGGGTAGTTTTAAAGATTCTGTGAATATTTATATTCTGTTTTTGCACATACACTGTTCTATGCTTGGAATTCTTTGGGACAATTAACTACCTAATCCAGAAAAGGGAACTAGAAAGGCCAAGCATGAGGAAGAATTATTATACCTTTCAGTGTGAAAAGATGAAGGCCGAAGGCAGAAAGGACGGCTATTTACAAAACCACAAAGGGTAGGGCAGGGAAAACACATCAAGGACCATCCTCAAAAATTGATCAAAGGCAGCTTTTGCATAAATAAAAGAAAGCATTCAGTCACATAGTGGCTATTAATTCTCTGGAAACTATTATCCAAAGAAATGCTCCAATCAGAAAATAAAAAATAGGTGGGAGAAGATGATGAATTTAACAATAACTAACTATTGTGGGATGCTGGGAATACCTCATAGAAAGCAAACTTATCTCCCCCATCCTTTCTCCCCTGCCTAACTGTTATTCTAGAATCAGGCTATTCAGTGTGAAAGACAACCAGGCCTGGGGCCTGAACTATAAATGGGATTCTTTGGTTCTTTTAGAGAATGACAGTCTTAGCAAGTGGTCATCTGCCCTCCACCTTACCTCCTATAAGGTAAAGTGGTCCGCAATCCCGAATTTAATAACATGGGAGTGAAAAAAAACCACAAGACATGGGGAGTTTCTTCAGTGTCATGACTTGAATACAAAAGATCAGCATGAGAGTGATTCAGCAGTAGAATCCTGGGAATTTAGTATGCCACCAGAATGTCACAAATACGGTTTATGCCTGATATATAATTCCATTCCATGGCTTCCCTGAGATCTGGCTCCTCACAATATTTGCTTTCTTATAAAGTATTTAAGAAGGGTAGGAAATTGATGATGGAGGAGAGAATACTTATTTCACCCCAAGATGTCTTCTTTTCCCCATCGCCTCCCTCTCTCCTTCTCCCTTGTCTGACATAGGCAGAGGAATCTGTGCCACAGGAATGAAATAATTCCGAGAGGTGGTTCCCTCAGAATCCCAACACCCTGGGTCACCTCATTGGCCTGTAATGCCTGCTCTCCTTCTAGAGAGTGACCAGTCCTGAGCGCCAGCAAGAGCATGTGGAAGCACCAATGGAGAACACAATAGGATTTAAGAAACCCGTAAACCCACCGGCTATTGCCTAGTCTGTCTTGGCTAGAACCTTATTCACAGAACTAATCTTTCTCAGAAATAACAAAGAGAAATGACCTCATTTGTAATTCTCGGCTGCATCCATAATAAAAGTAAGAGCAAAAGTCTAGGTAGATCCACCTCTATTAGATGATAATGATGGTGATAATGATTTTTTGTGGAGGAGGGCTGGCTATTGAAGAATCACACAAAATAACATAAAAATATGAAAAAAATGAGTCTTCTATCTCTCTCCAAAAATTTACTATTAAATTTCAGATAGCTCTGTAAGCCTTTGACTCCAACTTTGTATTGAAATGGAACAAAAGGACTCCTTCAAAGTGACAGCATTCAGCTTAGTTGATGGAAAGTTAAAAACTTTGAAATTAAAGATCTCCCTTTAAGGCCCTGGGGTTCTGAATTCAACTACATTGTCTTCTCAACCACCTTAGACATTTGTTTTAAATAAGCCTTTAGAAAGTAAACATTTTAAAAAAGGACCTCAAAACTGTTCAGACCAGCAAAATAAATACAGATTCCAGATGTTTCTCATTTTTCTACGTCACTAATTCAAAGTAAAAAATGTCTTGTTTATTGGACTTTTATTTAATCCTAATATTTTACATATCTCTCTTCTAAGAATCTCCTTTCCTATCTCTGCATCCCTTTCTCTAGCCAATGTCATCTCTGCAGTCATTTGTCATGGATGGAACTGGAACTTTGCAGCAGATACTAAGACATATTTAAACTTGGGCACAAATGAGACTTCATAATTGTATATAGCTGTTTTCTGCTTATATCTGTATCTGTAGGAAAAATCAGGGAAATTTCTTTCTGCCAAAATCTTTAAAAATTGGATATATGCAATGTTTTGTAAGTTGATTAGAGGTCAGGGAGGTCAATCACCTTTCAGGGTACCCTTCCAATCCTCTGACCTTCTGATGCCTGCCTTTGGGTCACCCAGCTGCCTTCTGGATTTTGCTTTAAGGGCTGATGGGTATTAGAGGAACTAATCTCAGATACTATTGGTGCTCTCCTAGCCCTACAGGTGGGTCTGGGGGAGGGATTTCTATACTTTACCATGTTCTTAATTTTACCTGGCTCCATGTTGGATTTCTAGCCACGGCCAAGGAACTAAGAGAGCAGAGAGCTGAAAACAGCGAATCTCCAATGGCAAATATAATGTAGTAGGGTAGGAATCATGCAAAGGAAAGACACTTTCTCCTCCTTACATGCTTGTTTTTAATGGGATGAGGTCTAATGTGACATTCTTGAATTTATAATTCTATTGATATAATTGTTTTTGATTATAGATTATATTTACTGAGGTAGGCACTGTGTAAAGTGCACCTGGATTATCTTCATTCTTTCTTACAACAATACCATTTTACAAATGATGAAACAGTCCTAGAGACTATAATACCTATTTGCTCATGAAATAGACATGCTATTGAGAAGAAATCATGTATATCTTTGAAAAGGAGGGGTGTCTTAAGCAAGGGCACTTGGGGGGCAGCATTTAGCAATCATTTCAGAATGACAACATAATTCATAGGTTTAGCAGACGATTCATAGATATTCATAGGGTTACAGCAAATTATATTAAGGTTGGAGGTGAAATGGCTGCTGGGAAAGCTATTAAGACTGGCTTCTGGAATTGGAGGTAATGACTACTGTACAGACCTCCGACATATCCTAAACACTACAAGAGAATACAAGCTCCTTTTGGACAACACAATCCTTTGTGAATGGCTTCAGAGGTGACAATACAACACTTCCAATCCACGTGAAAATATTAACTTGTAAAGAGAATGTCCTACAGATATTAGGTCTAAAAGGCAACCATCTTTAGAAGTTGGGCACCCTTTTACAGGTGTGTCTAGCGTGACTACAGAAGCATTCCTTCCAAAGGCTAAAAAGGGATTTAAATCAGTTAATTAGTTGACAACTTCTACTGCATACCTACTTTTGATGGAGTCCCATATTAGATAGCATTTAAATTGTCATAAAGACAGTAATTACAGGTTTTTAATGTATGATTTTGTGATGCAAACTTGAGCTTGCTAAATGACTAATGAAGGGATGAAGCTGCAGGAAGGAGGAAAAAAAAATCAGTGGAGAAAAGAAAGGATGAGATATCAAATCCACCAAATTTCTTCAATCCAGAGGAGATATTTTATGTTCCTGCATCCACAAAGCCTGTCTAAAACAGCAATTGTCAGACTTGTGTGTGTGTGTGTGTCAGAATCACTTGGAAAGTTTGTTAAAGCACAAAGAAGGGTCAGAGAGTTTGCATTGCTGGCAAGTTCCCAGGTGGTACTGGTGCTGTTGGTCTGGGGACCACACTTTCAGAACCACCAAAACAACTGGAGATCCTGCTGGACCTTTCCCAGTCTATATTCTAGATGTTTGTCCAGAGTCAACATATCTTTGGATTTTCTAAACTTGGGTTCTTTTGAACCAAGCTTTTCAGTTTCACATTTAGTACTTCTTACCTGATGAAATTTGGTACGTTTTCAATTAGAAGAGACTTCATGGGAAAAAACTGGATGTAAAGGCTGTGGAGAGAAAGATGAAGCAATCAAGAGAGGAAACAGAAAGTCCTCTATCATTATAATTCATAGTAACTTCTAGGTAGAGTAAACACCATTATCCTAAGGATATAGTCATTGTATTTTCTACATTACTTTTTATATAAATTTGCAGATAAAGAAGATCCAATTGGATCAACACAGTGACAAGTAAAAAAGGAAATGTCATGGTTTAGAATAAATTCTATTGAATAGAAGGTGATAATTATCAGAGATACAACTAAATATTCTAAACAGCAGTAATGTTTATTTTGACCCAACTATTGTTTGCCTAAGGTCAGGCATTATTATTATTATTATTATATATTTTTTGCATTACAAAATCTACTTCCTAATGTAATGATGTGGTCTGTTTATTTGACAATTTATTTATTTTTTGATTACTAAATAATATGTGGGACATTTTGAGAACTGTAAAGAAGTACCTGAAAGGCACATCTGCATGGGGTTTGTGAAAGTAAGTATGGAGAGAGAGCATTTTCAGTAAGAGCACTTTGTGAGTATTTTATCAGTATTTCCAAATAAAAAAGAAAATTCAATGCTTTTCTTTGGTCAGGCAGTCAATTTATACCAGAACAGGTCCCTTCACCTTAGCTTTTCGATTCCCTATCACATCAAGCTCAGTAGACTCAGGGATCCACAGGGGTATTGTTTTCACACTTCTTGATCTTCCACTGGGGCTGGCCAATTCGAAGCAAACACTATGCCCACTCCCAGGCGTACTTGTGGCTGGCCTGGCACACATGCCCAGCTGTTCTGACCCTGTACCCTGCTCTTGACAGTGGAGATAACTTGGTCCAGTACACTGCAAAACTTGCTTGTGGTGAGGGCCATTTCTGGGCCACTCACCCTCACTTCTACACAGGGACAAAGACAGTGGTCAATCATTTCTGGGGCTACAATACTCACTCCACTTCTCCTTTCTCTACCTCTCGTTTCTGGATTAAGGCTGATTACAGCTCATGCTTCTGCTGCTTCAAATCACTCTAAGATAACCCAAGAAGGTCTGACTTGTGAATGTGAAATATGAATTTGACCTTCTCTAAGTGAGCCCACCATTCTCTTACTGCCTAAATCGATGGAGGGCTTCCTGCAGACAAAAGGTGGCTCAGAAAATTTTTCAAAGTCAAGACTTAGAAAGGACCACATCGCCTCCATTGGACTATATACATCCGACATTTTTATTCTAGAAAAGACATCATGAACTTGTTGCTATTTTACCAAAGGCTTCTTCTTAACAATTTATGGCAAGTTCGTGCTTCTCAGCCCAGCAGGGCACGGTGTCCAGAGACTTGGATTTGTTAGCTTGCCTAAACTAGAAATTCAGGAACTTCAAGACATTAAACTTATTTCTAGTATAACTAAGTATTCATGTGTCAGCAAAGGCTATTCTTTTTTTTCCCTTTATTGAAAAAAACCTGCAAGTCTTTATTGATCTTCGAAGTTGACATAAAAGAAGTATTCAATATGATTTTTGCCCTGGAATTGCTTATAATGAGGTTGGACTGTAAGGCCTGGACATGTGGAATAATTAGAAACAATGAGAGAAAGGACAGAGTTTATTTAGTGTGAACCGTGAAGTACAGACCATCCAGCTGTATGATGTCAGAGTTGGGGACAGCTTTAGTAAAGAAGTGATTCAAGTAGATTAAAGGATGCATATGATTTATATAAAAAGATGGGTGGTCTTTCTCCCTGTTTTATTCAGAAAATGAATGCACTAGTTTATATAATTTAATACCACCCACTGATTATCTTTGCAGGGGTCTAGAAACCTCAAACTGGTCACCAGTGGGCCAAAGAACTTTTTATCTATCACTTGCAGTGTTTTGAAACATATTTGAATTAGTTGCCAACATTAGCAACTCGAATGATTTTACATTAAAGTGTGTAGATTTATATTTTTCTCTTAAAGAACATTGGACAGTCTGTTAAAACCTGGCATATATTTCTGCATGGTAACAATGAAGCAGATCTGAGTAAAATGCATCCCCATTCGATGGGACACTAACTACCCGGTCTCTACTGCCTGAACAAACCCTATTACTTCTCTCACCCACCGTGCTCTGCTCATGTGTATCACCTACGTGGCCTCTGTGGGCATTTGAGCTTGTGAGCCCTATTGTACCTTACCAGGGCCTCCTGCACAGGGGAGGTACGACCAGTGTTCCCCTATGACCAACTCAATCAAGGTAAGGGATCCTGTCCTCTTAGCCTTACTTTTGCAGGGTAAAGCAACTTGCACATGGAAGGACACTTGATAAAATATTGTTCTCAATCTACAGAGGAAAATATCATGGACAACACATGTGACGCGTTGAACGTCCAGTTCTGCCAGTACTTGGGTGATCACAAGTCCGAACGCACA
This sequence comes from Mustela nivalis, assembly GCF_964662115.1. Classification (NCBI taxonomy): domain Eukaryota; kingdom Metazoa; phylum Chordata; class Mammalia; order Carnivora; family Mustelidae; genus Mustela; species Mustela nivalis. The sequence continues at coordinate 47,354,753 of NC_139025.1, forward strand.
TTCTAGAGTGCAGGTTACCAGGCTGGGTTTATGTTCAAGGGACAGATGTTCCATTAACTCCTTCAGTTCATTTCATGTAGGGAGATCCATGCAAAGCACAAATTTGGAATGAGATAGCAGATGAGTTGACGTTGATTATTCTATCTTTCATAAAATGTACCTATTTAACAAAGAATTTTATTTAGACGGAGTTGTTCTTATATATTTGAAAGACAGTCAAGTTTACCTGAAGGTAGGCCTGTGTGTTCTGAAGCGGGGCAATCTATGTGACTATTTACTGTGCACAATCAATTTCTTATTGTATGCTCTGAGGAAATGTACAGAGCATCCAATGGTTGGGCAACACAAGCAGAATATATTAGATTTAGAATGAGTTTCACACTTGTATTGGAACAGTCATTCATTTGTTCACTTGGCCATCCCAAACATGTTCATTTTTTCAGCCCAGCCCTGTGGGCTTTGTCTTGGCCCTTCCATTAACTGGCTCTGTGACCTTGTCCATGTCAATTCATCTCTCCTGGTTTGGGTTCCTCAGATGAGCGAGTCATATTAAGTTATCTCTGAGGTCCCTAAAGATGAAACATGCCTCAGAGGAAGGAAATAAGTTCTCAAAGGAAGGTACCTAGACTAAAGGGAGACAATCTGTTCTGACTTAGAATTGGGCTGCAATCCTTCGCATGTAGATATCTCCATCCAGCCTGGTCAGTGCGCAGGCCAGGTATGGGGCTCTTACCCAGTTTGGAGCCACTAGTAAGGACTGCACTGGAGTTTCATATCTAGCTTCCCTTCCCCTTTGATTTGCCCTACAGTCCAATGGGAGATTCCTGGGATTTCTGGTTGTTAAATACTTAATCACTGATGCTCATGATCCCTTAAGAAGTCTTTGTTCCCTTTTTAGTTCTACCTCCTCTTGCTGACTAAGAGGATGGGGGTCCATCCTCCTTCTTTGAGGCCCCTGGGAGTGAAGAGGGGCCAACTTGCAATACCTCTTAAGATGGAAAAGTTATAGAAAACATTACCTGAAGCAGTTGAGTTGCTCACTATTTTAAGAAAAAGGAAACGGAATTCTGTGCTTTTTCCTTTTTTCTTTTTCTTTTCAAATTTCACCTTGTCTTAGCAAGGAGGGAGATTCTACTATAAAACAGTGTTGGGGAAAGGGAGCATGAAAGGACAGGGTCTCTTTATGGAATTGGAGTCTTGGGGCAGAGGCAGTGACTATAACTGTATCAGTCTTCTATTTAGAGCAGCCCCTAGAAGACCCCGGGAAGCTGTTGGCAGTGCTACCACCCTGGGCCTCATGGGTCTTTTCCTTTACACATTAAAAAAAGCAAAAGGTACTTATTGTAGAATAATTATGATATCTTCAAAATATAAGTAAATCCTCCAGATTTCTACCACTCTGAGAATTATACAGTTAACATTTTGATGTATATACTCCCAGCAAATATAAACATGTATATTATGTAGAGTTAAAAAATGGGATACTATCACAAATATTCATACAAATATATATGTATGAACATATGCATGTGTACACATTACATATACAAATATATTGTATATATACTCTATACATATTTATATCACATACATTCACTGTACACACACTTTTTTTAAATAGAGGGAGACAGAGAGAGAGAGAGAGAGAGAGGGACCTCAGAGATAACTTAATATGACTCGCTCATCTGAGGAACCCAAACCAGGAGAGATGAATTGACATGGACAAGGTCACAGAGCCAGTTAATGGAAGGGCCAAGACAAAGGGACAGAGGGAGAGGGAGAGAGAGAATCTTAAATAGACTCTATACCGATGTGAGGAGCCCAACATGGGACTTGATCCCACGACCCTGAGATCATGAGCTGAGCGGAAACCAAGAGTCTGATGCTTAACCAACTGAGCCACCCAGGTGCCCCATACACACACATATTATTTTGTAAACTTCTTACTTCACTTAATATGTTACAAAATTTTTTCTACTCCAGTAAATATAGAATTTCAGATAATTGGTAGTGAATGTATTATTCTCCATTGTACTGGCATATTATAATTTATTTAACCAATCCTCTATACTTGGGCATTTAGACTTTTTCTTTCCCTATTCCTAGTGCAGTTGGTAAGAAAGATTTTTTTTTTAAAGCTTCTGGAAGAATTCCACAAGACAGAAGAGGCACAAATGGATTGTCCTCCATGATGAAAAAGCAGTCATTCTGACATTCTGGGGACAGGAGAGAAGAAGGAGTACTGGGGAGGATCTGGGTTTCCAAGGGCCTGAAACCAGCCAGGAATCTGTATGTTAGATAGAAAAGAATCTATTTTCTTAAGAAAATAAATTCTTAAGAAATCCCCAAGGGCTTTTAAAACCAGGGCAATCTACTGTTATCCAATACTGGCCATCTATTGGACCATGCTGTGACAACTTCCTCCTGTGACAAATTGCTTTTTCTAAGAGACTTTGGGAGGGAAGTTACAATAAGTAACAGGCTATGTTACACATTTGAGGTGGCAAAGGGCAAAATGACACAAAGCTGTAGGATAAACTACATAAGTGTAGTAAAGAATGTCACGCTATTGAGGAAAGAGAATAAGAAGTACACAGTAAAGATGTTATGCCTCTGAGAGTCCTTGGCAGTGGGACATACTGAGCTTCCCTCTCCAGGGGGAAGATGGCCTCAGTCACTTTATGCTGAAGTTAGAAGGGCTTCAGGAACTTCGAGTATTTCGATATGCCCAGGCAGCTAACACAACAGTGAAATGAAAATCTTTACATGTTTATTGGCTAAATTCCAATTTACATTGAATTCTGAATTTCCAAATTAGAAGTAAAACTTAATGTACTTTTTTATATCCTTCTCCCTGATAGCCTTTCCCTCACCCATTTTCTCTTCTTTTCATTTATTCCTTTCTTTTCTCTGAGCTAAATAAAATACCTTTGCATTAGGTGATCCATTTATACTTGGAAAGTTACAAAAGGATCTGGAGAACAGGCTGAATCACACCTACGTAAGTCTACCTTGGTCTTCATTAGAGTCAATGAATGTTATCTGGTTGAATATTCTTCCAGATGTTCTAAGCATACATAGCACAAATGAATAAGAGCCCCTCCCTTTTTGTTTCCACAAATGGCTGCTTACTCTATGAAGAGTTTCTGGCCTGCTTTCCTCATTTAATATACCTCAGCAATCATTACATGTTCATACCCATAGAGCTGTAGCCAGCGACTGTAGCCAGTCCAAGTGAGTACGCATAACTTATCTAGCCACTCCTTTTTTGATGGGAATTAAGATTGTTCCCCCCCCTCCAAAAAAATTCTCCAACAGTATTGGACATATGTTTTTTCATTATGTGTGTGTACATCTATCTATCTGATAAAGTCGTAGGAATGGAATCTATGAATCACATTGTATGTTTTTCAAATACTGATAGATATGAGAGTATCCCTTTCCTTATATGCTAATCAAAATACTGTGATTGATTTTTAAATCTTTGTCCATCTGATAACTGAAAATTTCTATCCCATTTTAATTTGCATTTTCATATTGTAAGTGAAATATAGCATTTTTGAAGACCTTTAATTCCTATTCATATGTTCATTTTTACATTGTATTATTGGTTTCTTTCCTTTTTATTCATAGGAGTTCTCTACATATTATAGAAATTAGTTCTTTTCTATATAATGTACAGTAAACATTTCATCTGCATTGGCTCTTAACATTTTATGCTGTATCTCACTTAAATGTATTTCACTTAGTAAGTGAAATAAGTGTATTTCACTTAAACAGAAAATTTCGTTTTTGAGTAGTTGAATTTACTGACTTTTTCTTTTATGCCTTCTTTTTATTGTTTGTAGTTTTTTGGAGGGGGGATGTCATTATTTTTTCCTTCAAGAATTAAAAAATAACAACAACTCTATTCATATTTTCTTCCAGGACATGTACAGTTGCATTTTTTTACATTTAAGTCTTTGGATCCATCTGGAACTTATTTTGGTATACTCCTCTTCTCCTCAGATTTCCCTTCTCGTATTTTAGGTTTGGGCAAATTGCCAAGAAGTTGTGATGGCCTGTGCACAGCCCTTTCTTCTCTGGCACACTTCTTCACTGAGAGACCCAAGCAGAGAGTGAACTGCTCTGAGCCTTAGTTGAAAGGGGGAGTGGGGCATGGAGATTAGAGGAAAGTGTGACTGGGAATGGGACAGTCACAGGCGTCTTTATGCACTTCTTCCTGGAAGATTCAACAGCTTCTGGTTTAAAGTTTGGGAATGAAATTCCTGGGTGTATTCTTCAAGCCTTACTGCTTTAACCATTTTCTCTATGAAATTCTCCACAGAGGACAGAAAATGTGGAAATGAGATGGGATTAAAGAGAAAATAGTTTAGACATAAAGAAGAACTTATTGACAGAGAAGCCTACAATATGCTGGAAAGCCATGTGTCTTGAAAGATACAGTTGAACACTTGTCCTGGAATAGGAGTCCTTAAAACTCTTTATTTTTGGTTTTTCCAGCTTTCCCATCAGAAAACAGACAATTTTAATAAAGAGGTAGCATGTACATTAATATCTATAAGCCTAACACCATTAATAAAAGAGGTTGCAGAGGGTACCTGGGTGGCTCAGTTGGTTAAGCATCTGACTTTGGCTCAGGTCATGATCTCAGGGTCCTAGGATCCAAACCCGAGTCAGGTTCCGTGCTCAGTAGGGAACTTGCTTGAGATTCTCTTTCCTTCTCCCTCTGCCCATCCCTCCACTCGTGCTCTCTCTCTCTCACATAAATCAGTAAAAAATAACATCAAAAGAGGTTGCAGAAATATAAACTAGCATTATCACAGATGTCTTTTTGATAATTTTTGTAGCACATTTTAGAGTAAGAGTATTTCCATCTTGAAAGTTGAGGAAATTTGGTACACAGAGACGTAGACGAGCCCTGTCTCAGTACCACATTGTACTGCTCTTGGGCAAGTTACTCAAATCTCACATAAGAGACTTGATGATAAAATCAATTAGACAATAGTAGAAAATATCCAAACCAAGAACCAGTGGCTAATATAGAGAATTTTAACCTTCTGTATCGTGACCCTCAGAAAGACATACGTTTTACACTTTGATCTAGAATGACACTTTCATATACACACAAGACTGAAATTAAAGTTACATGAAACAGTATTCATCTTTACTTCATGCATTCTGGTTTTTGTTTGCTTTTAAAGCAGGCTCCACACCCACTGCGGGGCTCGAACTCACTACACTGAGATTAAGACCTCAGCTGAGATCAAGAGTCAGATGTTCTACCAACTAAGCTATCCAGGACCCTCCTATTCTGGTATTTTCTATTTGATTCTATTTGGTTCCATTCCATCCCACCCCATTCTTTTTCTTTTTCTTTTTTTTTTTTTAAGATTTTATTTATTTATTTGACAGAGAGAGATCACAGTAGGCAGAGAGGCAGGCGGAGAGAGGGGAAGGGAAGCAGGCTCCCTGCTGAGCAGAGAGCCCGATGCGGGACTCGATCCCAGGACCCTGAGATCATGACCTGAGCCGAAGGCAGCGGCTCAACCCACTGAGCCACCCAGGCGCCCCCATTCTGTTTCTTTTTAAAATAGGTGGCCAAAACACACTAAAGGGATGTGTCAAGTCTTTGACCCTCAGTTTGAAGAAAACTAGGCTAAAGGAAAATGAACATTCACCTGCCCCAACACATAAATTTAGGTAACAAATCATCATATATTTTAAAAAGTTTCCTTGTAATTCATGTAAGTGAAGCTAATAGATAACTGTATGATATATAAATATCACATATTTTCAACTATTTTTTTGTGTGTTTTAAAAGAACACAATGTGTTTGGGAACATTTTATCTGTAGAATCCAAATAGTTCTCTAGAACAAATTAAAACTCAGAACCTAGGTAAAATTTAAAGTCCCATATAACTGCTTCATAGCAACAGCTGTTATAACTTAGGAGTGGGTGATTTTCTGACCAACTGGACTACAGATAAATTCAACCAATTAGAACTCAACTATGCTTCCATCATTTGAGGAGTACATATAGCTGCTTAATGATATTGGTGACCAAAACTCATGAACCCCTAGCAATAACTTGGATCAATTGAAAACAGATTTTTTCCCCTGGCTATTATCTAAACATAAGCTAAGAGTTTGTTCATTTAAAACAAAAACAAAAACAAAAACAAAACCAAGGTCTATCATAAAAGAGAATATGACATAGGAAAATTTGTCATGTCAGACATAATAATAAAATATGCCTTACTCCAGAGTTGCCATGCGCCCTCATCCTCTCTCTTTCCTTTTCCCCCCTCTTCATTGTTAACAGAGGAGTTGTGCTGGGACCTTGGGGTCTCTTCCTCCCATGGCATGCTCTGGTTCTTGGTGATTCGTTATAACAAAGGGCGACCACCACTATCACCCCCCACCCAAACTCTATTTCTTGAAGACTGAAAACAAGAAGGGTTGTTTCTTTCAAAATATTTAAACACCTTTGAGTTTAGACCCCAAAACACCTTTGAGCAGGAACCCTACCATCCATTCTGGAACCAGTAGGCTAATCTGGTATTGTTCTAGGAGCATCTTGAAATTGACTAGGGCTCAACTACAGCTGCCCCTCAGTGGATTATAGTGGTAACTGGCAAGTTCACACTAAGTGTAGCAACTTCCAGTGAAGAAGTCATAATCAGTTTGGGAAAAATACATCATTTGACCATTTCATTTCCATTGTTTTGAAAGTTGCTAGACTTGTCCTGCTAGGCATTAGTGTCAAGAACTTTCATCTTCCTTGGCTCCACCTTCTCCCTGTGTATGTAGAGCAGAACAAAGGGAGGAGGCCCCACTGCGATGTCATCCAAGGAGCCAGAGGCCTGGGTTTTGAATGAATAATTACTTTTGAATTCTCAAAGCTTTTCCAAGGAAGTTTGCATTGATGACTTACTGACTTTACAAATAGAAACAAATCCAGGCTGGTAGCACAGGATTGGAACAGGTCTACAATGATTCCTGCTATGAAAGATAACTTCCTTGTGTTTTTTATTCTCTACAAACACATATGTAAGGGGCATATGCACATATTTTTTCCTATATTTTTATTTTAGAGAACATCTCACATGATGATAAACCTGTTTCTATAAGAGACATGGGTACCTGATTTTAGCAAATACAGACTTCTACATATAAGTAAAGTCACTGTAACTAGTAGGTGAGCTGCTTATTTAAACATCTGCTTTCCCTTATGCTTGGGAGAAGGCTGTTGCCCTGAGGCCTTTCAAAAAGGCCCTTGACCTCTCTTTCTAAGGCTGTTGTTCTAACTCTTCAGAGGAAGGTTGTTAATTATAACCTCTAAGCCACCTATTATCCTGAGCTACTGCAGTCCATAATCTAACAAAGTTGTTCTTGGTTGGATCTTTCTGGAACCACAGAGATCTGTGCTCAAAATGGAGGGGCCTCTGAATCTCCTTGGGTCCCCACAGGTTGCTCCATTTTACCTCCTCTCTTCTCAAAGGGGCAATTTCTTTTTCATCTCATCATTTAAAAGCCATAAGAGAGATTTTTTATCAAGAACAAGGTTTTACAATTTTCTTCCCACATTCATTATTATAGAGAGGAAAGTGAGGATCTGAGACAAACTGAAATCCTGTAGCGAGCACCTCACAGATCAAAGACACGAACAGGAATACATTTTCTTTCGCTCCCATGAGTAGACTATCCAGGCTTAGGAATTTATTTATTAATTTTAAAAGATTTTATTAATTTATTTATCAGGGAGAGAGAGATAGGGTGAGCACATAAAGGGGGAGCGGCAGGCAGAGGGAAAAGCAGGCTCCCTGCTGAATAAGGAGCCCGATTCAGTGCTCAATCCCAGGACCCTGGGATCATGACCTGAGCCGAAGGCAGACACTTAACTGACCGAGACACTCTGGCATCCCAGCCTTAGGAACCTAAATGCTTCAAAGTCATGACAAATATGAATATAGAACAAAGGAAGACTCTATAAAATGGAATATAAAACTTGAATATGACCAAAGTCAGCCTGTAGAGAAACGAGGATCTTTCCTTGGGGCATGGAGGGACATGGAGTAAGTAGTATAAATCATCACAAGAGTTATAATAAATGCAATCAGCATGTAGCTGCATTTCCAAGAAGAATTTTTCCATGATAAAAAGTTTAAACATTGGTTATAAAAGAATGGTTTTCAAGATGTAAAAGATTTAGTACCTAGAAAGTTTATAACTTATAATTCTAAGTTATTTATCTTGTAGGAATTCTGCAGATAGACTTGTTTTCAAATATCTCTAAATGTGCAGTTAAAAAACCTTACTATTAGTAAAGAAACCTGGACTTTCCAAGCTCAGTTATATCAAGCATTTCCAACAGCCCTCAGTATTGTCACAGACCTTTATCTTCATCTTATAGCTATCATTACTGAGATACACATTTAATCAAAGTTATTATAACAACCACTCTAGTCTTTTTTTTTTTTTTAAGATTTTATTTATTTACTTGACAGGCAATGATCACAAGTGGGCAGAGAGGCAGGCAGAGAGAGAGAGAGGAGGAAGCAGGCGTCCTGCTGATCGGAGAGCCCGATGCGGGGCTCAATCCCAGGATCCTGGGATCATGACCTGAGCTGAAGGCAGAGGCTTTAACCCACTGAGCCACCCAGGCTCTAGTTTTTTTTCTACTATGGCTCTAGTTCTTGTTAGTTATGATTTATATGAAGAAAGTGACTTTGAAACATATTTAAAGCACATATAAATATTTTTTGACACATGGAGAGGTGGGATTTTTTTTACTCCTCCCCTTGAGGGTGGCCTATAAGCAATATTCATTCTACTACTATGGAAATGACACTTTTTACAAAAAAAAAAAAGTTTTATAATACACTGCTAGGTCAGCAAAGGCCATGCAGCTTCCTCTTGGTTTTCATGGGATACTCACTCCTGGAGGACCTAGCCACTTTGTATGAAGTCTGGCTATGCTGAGACTGTCATGTTGGGGTGGGTGGGGGACCTACTTGGCACTTCGGCTAGTTGTGCTATGAGCTCCCAGCCTGTAATCAACATGAACCACTAGACAGGTCTGAAAGAACCTTTAGAATCAATCATTTCAGCTCCCAGTTATCAGGTCACCCTGAGCTGTTGGCTCTCCCTGGCTGAGCACCTTGACCTTATGTGAAGAGAAAGGCTGTCCTTACTATGTCCTCTCTGAATTCCTGACCCAGAGAATCCAAGGGCATCATAAATGATGGTTTTATGCCACTAAATTTGGAGGGCAGTTTGTTATGCAGCAACAGTAACTAGAATAATCCATAATCACTATAATGCAAATTGTATTTAGGTAATCTATGTTTAATTCCATTCAGCTTATAAAATCTTACGTTGGAAGCAAGACTTTACTAATTAAAATCTTCTTGATGATATGCCTTCCCAGCCCATTATGATTTAGCCATTGCACAGAAATTGCACTTGGATTCGAGGGCGGGTGGAGGGAGGGAGGAAGGGAGGAGAGAGAGGATGACCTGGATGTTCTTTAATAAGAAGTAAAAGGGAGAAGCTTTATCTAGGCTAACACTTCAGGAGTCATGCACAATCACCATGCATGACTGATTTGTGCTCCTAGTTATTCTGAACTATTTTGGCACCAGGACTTTCATGAAATTGTGACTCCAGTATGCATATACCTGGGCCAGCTTGAAGATCTCAGAGTGCTATGAAGCCTGAACAATGCTTCTGCCCTCTTCCATTATCTGATGAATGGCATCATGTATGATCCTGGACAGAGATAAATTTGTCTACCTGGGTGAGACCTATCTCTCATCTCCTGACCTACTTCCATTAGTCCCCAGATCTAGGCAATTACTGGTTAATATTTACATTCTGAACAAGAAAGCAAGATATTCATTTTTAGATCATGGAACCAATGGACCTAGGGGTTGGGTAGGATAGAGGTGTGGAGGTGAGTTACGGATATTTACTTCACACTGATCTATGCTCCTCAGATTCATTTTTCAACTCATCTTGAAGGAGAAATTTATGCTAGACTTGGGCCCTGGAAGGCTGATAAAACAAGCCAAAACAAGTCAAAGAGACTCTTTGATTTGGGCCAAATTCTACAGACTAAGAAAATAAAGTGAATTGGTAATGCTGGAAATATAGTTTTATAAAATGATTTAACACCAGGATCTTTCTACGAGATCAGATTTCCTAGGAAAGCTGAACTAATACATTATTAATTATTTTCCCAGTTGGGATAAGGTTACAAATGAATCTATAATGATTTTTTCCTTTTTCTTTTGAATGAATCATGATACTAAAAAGCTCAATTAAAATAGCCTGAAAGGATCATAGGCATCATTCAGAAGATGTTGATCTTCATTTTCACTGAATAAAGTTGGCATATCCATTAATATGGAAACCTCTCATCCTAGGAATGAGTCCTCTTCAAGACTATTTTCCTGAAACTCATCAGGTCAATGTTAGGTTGAAGTCATTAAAAAACCACCTAAGCCTATTGTCAAATGCAACACAGTCTTTCCTTACAAGTCTACTGCTGTTTGCCCACAGCTCTGTTACTTAAATGCATGATTCACAGCTTCAGACTCCGTTTCTACAAGACACATTTGTTTTCTTCTACTTTCTAAGCACAGGTAGTTTACAACACATCCTTAATCCTGGGCCATAGCAGGTTCTAGTACAAAGGAGGTCCCTTCCACTGTTGAAAGGACTTTAAAAATGAATCGTTTGCTTTCACTCAATTTCATATTCTAGCACTTAATGATTAAACATGCCTTTTCTGTAATAGGGTTAGGGTTAGAGGCCACAAGAAGAAGACCATATTGATAGTCTGGGAAAATAATGTTGTCATATATATAAAAGAATCACAGTTGGGGCGCCTGGGTGGCTCAGTGGGTTAAGCCTCTGCCTTCGGCCCAGGTCATGATCCCAGGGTCCTGGGATCGAGCCCCACATCGGGCTCTCTCCTTGGTGGGGAGCCTGCTTCTCCCTCTCTCTCTGCCTGCTTCTCTGCCTACTTGTGACCTCTCTGTCAAATAAACAAATAAAATCTTTAAAAAAAAAAAAAAAAAAAGAATCACAGTCTCGGTAGGTAACCTCTTTCCTCTGTAGTCACACATGGCTAGCTAGAGTCATCTGAATCTGCTGAGTCACCCCTGGAAGGCAGCTGGCACAAATGGCTCTTGCAGAAGAACTTCATCTGAGAAGAGTTATCTAGATTCAGAGGGCAAATATTCTGTATTCAGAATTAAGCTCAATTTTAATCACAAACTGTGACACTTACAATTGTAATAGCAAGTTGCTAACCCATAGTCTTATGATAGTAGGGGAAGGAACTTAAGAATATGGTCTTCATAGATGTCAAGAATTCGAGATTAATTTCATTCAATAAACTCTGTTTTTAAGGTACAAACATCAGATTATGTTTCCCCTAATAACAAGATGATAGATTGGAAACTTTATTCAGGAGGGACCAGGAGGAATTCTGGAGTTTAGAGAAATTTGAGCAGCATATGGAAAGGACCTTATCCTAGGACCCTGGATGTCTATAGAAAAGAGAGATCAATGTAAAGGAGTGGGATTCATTAGGGATCACCTGCCCACTTGGCCATTACACAAAACCCATTGGGGCTGAAAACTCTCCCCATGCTTCTTTTGACATGCTAATATCAGCCTAGATGAATATTACTACATTACTACAGTATTACATTTATGACTACATTCAGCCTAGATGAATATTAATTCATTTGCCATTCAATTCTTGTAGTTTGCTATATAAATTCATAGGACACTGGTATGAAAGCTTTTAAGACTTTATCAGATAGTGGGGGTGCATGGGTGGCCCAGTTGGTTAAGTCACTGCCTTCAGCTCAGATTGTGATCCTGAAGTCTCGGGTTCAAGTCCCACATTGGACTCCCAGCTCGGCGGGGAGTCTGCTTCTCCCTCTGACCTTCTCCCCTCTCATGCTCTCTCTCTCTCTCTCTCTCAAATAAATAAATAAATAAATAGATAAAGAGTTTATCAGAGAATATTCAAGTAAGTACAGAATTAAACTTAGTTTTATGTTGGGCTATGCCCATTTTATTGAATAGGTGAATGTCTGTTTTCTCACACCTAGATTGTGATATGGAAAACAATGATGCAAAATACAGATCAACACATACCTATTCTATGTCAACAAATGTATTGTAGCTTCCTAGTGTCTCTTACTGTAACTGAAGATGCAAAAGGATTCTAAAACATAGTCCTAATGATGAGTTTCAAAATATGAAGATAAAAGACTAACAAGTAACATAAAGGGGACAGAACAAAAAATAATGAATTACTATTTACCACGTAAATATTCTAGAAGCCTGAAAATGGCTATATAAGTCATTCAGTTTTTTCTACCTATAAACATAAACTCACACCTTTAAAAATTCCAGGGGTTGGTGCCTGGGTGGCTCAGTGGGTTTAGCCTCTGCTTTTGCTCAGGACATGATCTCAGGGTCCTGGGATAGAGTCCCATGCTGGGCTCTTTGCTCAGCTGGGAGCCTTTTTCCCCCTCTCTCTGCCTGCTTGTAATCTCTCTCTCTGTGTCAAATAAACAAATAAAATCTTAAAAAAAAAAAAAAAAATTCCAGAGGGGTGCCTGGGTGGCTTAGTCAATTAGGAATCTGTCTCTTGATTTCAGCTCAGGTCATGATTTCAGGGTCATGATTTCATGGTTGTGAGATTGAGCCCTGTGTTGGGCTCCATGCTGGATATGGAGCCTGCTTACGATTTTCTCTTTCCCCTTCTCTTTGCCCCTCTCCCCGCATTTTCTCTTTCTCTCTAAGAAAAAGTAAAGAAAAGAAAGAAAGAAAGGAAAGAAAGAAAAAAGAAACTTCCAGAAAAGGTGTTTCATCAGTCTGTGTAGCTCCTTTATACATGCAGTCTCAGGGAAGTAGTTGAACAGCTGGCAGGAATTAAATGTGCAGAAGGAAAATGGATGACTTATTTCTTTTTTATCAGAGAAAGATTAATGAAGGGGATAGAAAACATTCAAAAGAAGGTACTTGAGGGTACTGAAACTCGAGGATCTGGAGAGCAGAAAATTCAAGATAAAGTGGATAAGGAAAATGGCTGAAATGGGTAAAGAAAGCACAGAGGTCGAGGGAAGCTGGTTCAGGACAACTGTGAACAATGCCAGAAGGGAGACCAGCATGGTGTGGGAAACTCCAGTGTGCCTGAGCGTCGATCACCAGGGGAGCTGGTTTTCTTTAAAAAAAAAAAAAAAAAAAAAGAATTAAAGAAAAGAAGAGAAGGAGGGAAGGAAGGAAGGAAGGAGGTAGGAAGGAAAGAGAGAAAAGAAAAGCAAGTACTTAGACCCCACTACCAAATGATTCTGAATGGTTTGTTCAGGACGAGGGCCAAGAAATCCACACAATAACATGTAGATGAGTGCTTCTGACACAGTTAGTCCAAGGACTACACTGAGAGACATTCAGAAAAGATGACTGTTGAAGTCTTGCAGAGGAGGGCAAAAATTATGACCTTTACACAGAAGGGCGGGGCAGGGGGAAACAAATGATATTTTCCTAGCAAACTTACAGATCTTCTTTCTTTCCTGAGAGAGAGTTGGCACATTCCCTGGGATGAGAGATACCAAACTAAGTGAACCACGACTTGCTACGCTGTGTTTACACACAACTTTCTCTCACCTAGCAACTTCATTTATCTCAAACACACTCACGCTAAGAAATGGGGGAAAAAATGCTTCAGAGTGGACAAAAGTGACTTAAATCCATACATGGTTGTCATAAAATAACTCCTCAGGGACTGGCTTGAAGCCTATTTATTCTTGTTTTGGAAATGTCTAAAAAGCTGGCTCTTGGGTTTCTTAGCTCATAGCAGTTAAAATCATAAATTTTGGCAAGGAGAGGTATAGAAGGGGGTCAGGGGGTGGGGGACAGATGCTAGAGGCACAAACACAGGTGGCAGCAAGAAGTGATAGCTGATAGTGAAGACATCCTGACAGTAAAGAATATGAAAAGCAGACAAAAGAACTCATTTAGAGGAGGCACAAATTTTCCTCAAGTGATCAACAACACCTACGAGCTACTGTGTTACTCTTACGTTAGAGCACCCAATATTCATTTTTTAAAAGATTTATTTATTAGAGGGAGAGGGAGCATGAGTGGGGGGGGAGGGTCAGAGGGAGAAGCAGGCTCCCCCATGAGCAGGAAGCCCAACATGGAGCTCAATCCCAGGACCCCAAGATGATGACCTGAGCCAAAGGCAGACACTTAACCTACTGAGCCCCCCCAGGTGCCCTAGCAACCAATGTTCATAACAGTGATCTCTAAGTGGAAAAAATAAAATAAAATGACTAAATTATGTTTAGTATATTTTGTTGAAAAAGGCATGGAGAAGGGCACCTGGGTGGCTCAGTGGGTTAAGCCTCTGCCTTCAGCTCAGATCATGATCTCAGAGTCCTGGGATCGAGTCCTATATTCAGCTCTCTGCTCAGTGGGGAGCCTGCTTCCCCTCTCTCTCTGCCTATTTGTGATCTCTCTCTCTGTCAAGTAAATAAATAAAAATCTTTAAAAAAAAAAAAGAAAAAGGCATGGAGTTATGACATTTTTGAAGAATTCTTATTTAGGCTACAGTTGAGCTCTTGAGAGAGTCTGCTTTATTATATTATATACAGTCCATGTTATAATATTCAGCTATATTATATTATATTATATTACATTATATACAGTTCATATTATATATTCAGTTATTCATTAACACCTTACATGAGTATGGTATATTTATCACAATTAGGATATTGATACATTTACATACATTAGTATGGTATGTTTATCATAATTAAGATATTGATACATTTTTATTAACTAAAGTCCATACTTTATTCAGATTTCTTTATATTTTATTCATTTGCTCCATTATTACCTTACTTTAGTACCATGCAAAGTGCCAGGAGAAAATAACATGGTCCCTCAAAAAGCAAAATGCAAGAGTCTGGAAATGCAAGCATCTCAGTTAAGAAGAAAGGTCTGAGATCTCAATCAGGATTTGGGAGGGCTTATGTGGAAAGTTCTACTGAAGTCACTTGAGTAGTCACAGAGAGGGAAAGGGGGCAGCTCAGGGTGGAGCCAGGTGATGGCCTCACTCTCCAGGGATAGAGAAGGCATTGCTAGGTTATATGAAAGACGTGCTTCAATCCTTATACAACTAGGATGGACTATGAATTGGGAAATTTGGACATAATTATGGACTAAATCTTCTTTGAAATCAAAGTTTTATATAACGTTCCTCCTCACTCCCTTGCCCATCAAGGACCTGGTCTAAATGCGTAAATAGGATCAGAAATAAGAGCTGCTGGGAAGACAAAGTTGACTGAGCCTCCGTGTGATGAAGCAATTAAACAAATGTCACCAGAGAGCAAGTTTCAGCGCCGCAGGTTTGACTCTGATCATTGAGGCTCTCACCTGGTCATCATGTCCAATTTTGCAAAGTAAACAGGTGCTATGAAGTGTTTTGGCACTTTGAAGCAAAAGAAATACCTTCTAACTATTCGGGGATTGATACCAAAAATAAAGCACATGAAAAAACAAAATGTATAGTGCATTAATACACCAATCATTACACTGAGTAAACAAAAGCTTTCTAAATTTTACCATTGGTGTCCGGGGGCAGAAGGAAGTGGTAATCAAGATGGTGTATTCTGGGTTTGCTGTGATGTCCTGTCAAGCCTCCTACTAAGTCATAGCAGCAACAGGGTTAAACTTTAATTCATTCACTAAATGTATGGAACACCAACTCTAAGGAAGGCCCTTTGGTAGTTATGGGGGAGACACGAAGGTAAATGATACTTAGCCCTGTCTTTGAAGGAGCTTACAAGCACTTGAGGTACCAACAAATGACTACATCGGAAGGCAGGGAATGATTACAGAGTGCCTTTGCATATCTCCCATTCCAGCCTCTGAACAAATCACCCAGAGAGCTTTGGATCTTACATGGGATGTAAACTGAAACCAACATGTAATTAACAGTGATTTCAACAGCTTTATCTTTTCTTTAATACATCGCTACTATTTATCAGTTGACTTTTTAGCCAGGAGCAGATGGCATCAGTATCTAAGTAAAGCTAGAATTTATGAGGGCTTGGAATCAATCGGTTCCAAAGGCAGTTTCTATATAGTCCAGGTGTAAAAATCAAAGGCACGTGATTTATATATATATATAAGATATATACTTCTATAAAATATATCTTTATAATTATGTTAATATGCTTATATTTATGTATTTATTTTATGTAATGAATAAATCACATAATAAAGATAATAATATAATTATATAATAAAACAAATATTTATATTTATTTATATAGATCTGAATATAAATATATGTGCTTATATGTATAAATACTTCCTGGCACATAGTAGACAATCATTATTTACTTGTTGAATAATAACAGAACATAAAATATGGATTAAATTTGCTATGAACTACCTGAGTTGTCTATTTATGTGCATTAATTGTTATTACTTGAAACTGTTAAATTTATCAGAGTAGTTAGATAGACATAGTAAATAGAACTCTTCCTTGGAGATGAAATTCTCTCCAACATGTATCTGAAGATAACACGTTCAGCTAGAAAGTCAAGGGAATACACTTTGCCAAATGACAGCCATCAGGTGGCCCATAGGTGAAATGATGCCTAAGCTTTCACATCACTGCCTTTTTAAGCGAGAAAGCTGCCTGAGGAAAAAAATGCATTGGCTAAATAGTCCACGTAATGCAAACAATTAGCGTTTATTAGTGCAGGCTTGGGTGCTATTTTAAAAAAATATTTTAGGGGTGCCTGGGCGGCTCAGTGGGTTAAAGCCTCTGCTTTCGGCTCAGGTCATGATCCCAGAGTCCTGGGATCGAGCCCAACATCAGGGGCTCTGCTCAGCAAGGGAGCCTGCTTCCTCCTCTCTCTCTGCCTGCCTCTCTGCCTACTTGTGATCTCTCTCTGTCAAATAAATAAATAAAATCTTAAAAAAAATATTTTGGACTAGTTTTAGATTTACAGCTAAACCGGTAAAACAGTACACATATTTCTACATACCCCATACCCATTTTCCCCTATTAACACATTTATCACAATTATATTTATATATATTTATATATAAGATATTGATATATTTTTATTAACTAAAGTCCATACTTTATTCAGATTTCTTTAGGTTTTTCTTTTACATTTGCTTGTTTGTTTTTACCTAATGTTCTTTTCCTGCTCCAGGATTCCATCCTGGATATCACATTACATTTATCTCCTTAGGCTCTTCTTGGTTGGGGCAGTTTCTCAGATTCTCCTTCTTTTTTTTTTTTCCTAAAGATTTTATTTATTTATTTGACAGACAGAGATCACAAGTAGGCAGAGAGGCAGGCAGAGAGAGGGGGAAGCAAGCTCCCTGCTGAGCAGAGAGCCCAATGTGGGGCTCAGTCCCAGGAACCTGAGATCATGACCTGAGCCGAAGGCAGAGGCCTTACCCACGGAGCCACCCAGGTGCCCCTCTCCTTATTTTTAATGACCTTGGCAGTCATTTTGTAGAATCTTTTTTATTGGGTTTGTCTGACATTTTCCTTATGATTAGACTGTGGTTATGGGTTTTTGCAAAGAACACCACAGACATGGTACCATTGTCATAACATCATATCAAGGACATGTACTATCAACATGATATCATTCCTTTTTTTTTTTAAAGAGTTATTTATTTATTTATTTATTTGGCAGACAGAGATCACAAGTAGGCAGAGAGGCAGGCGAGGCAGGGGGGAAGCAGGCTCCCCGCTGAGCAGAGAGCCTGATGCGCGGGGAGCCTGATGCGGGACTTGATCCCAGGACCCTGAGATCATGACCTGAGCTGAAGGCAGTGGCTTAATCCACTGAGCCACCCAGGCACCCAACATGATATCATTCTTGATGTTGATCTTGATCACCTGGTTCAGGTAGTGTTTGAAAGTTTTCTCCACTATAAAGTTACACTTTCTCTTCTTTTCATACTGTATTCTTTGGGAAGAATTTACTGCACAACCCCATTTAAGGAATGTGGAGCTATGGTCCACCATCTTGAGGCCAGAGTTTCTACATAAACTATATGGAACGTCAGCATGGGACATTTGTTTGTTTGTTTCTTCTTCTTTTTTTTTTTTTTAAGGATTTTATTTATGTATTTAACAGACAGAGATCACAAGTAGGCAGAGAGGTAGGCAGAGAGAGAAGGGGAAGCGGGCTCTCTGTTCAGCAGAAGGGAGCCTGCTTCCCTGCTGGGCAGAGAGCCCAATGCAGGGCTTGATCCAGGACCCCAGGAACATGACCCAAGCTGAAGGCAGAGGCTTTAACCCACTGAGCCACCCAGGTGCCCTGGGACATTTTTTTCTTGTCCCTTTTATTTATTCAATCATTTATTTATATCATATGGATTTACGGATATTAATTTTGGGTTATAATCCAAACACAATTTCATTTTGTTGGTCAAATGTTTCTAGCTTTGGTCAGTGGGAGCTCTTTTCAATTGGCTCCTTTATTCCTTTGACATACCCTACTGGTTATAAGTTTCTGTTTTAGTTAGCACTTCTTTTTTTTTTTTTTTTTTTTTTAATGGCAGCTATCAGCCTTTTTTTTTTTTTTTTTAAGGTTTTATTTATTTATCAGAGAGAGAGAGGAAGAGAGCGAGCACAGGCAGACAGAATGGCAGGCAGAGGCAGAGGCAGAGGGAGAAGCAGGCTCCCTGCCAAGCAAGGAGCCGGATGTGGGACTCCATCCCAGGACGCTGGGATCATGACCTCAGCCGAAGGCAGCTGCTTAACCAACTGAGCCACCCAGGCATCCCTTAGTTAGCACTTCTTTACTGGCATTACAAGATGCTTCAGGTTCATCATATATATATATATATATATTTTTTTTCATCTTATATATTTTTGTCCTGTCCTAAAATCATCCATTTCTCCAAGTATCCCTGGTTCCTTTTATTAAAGAATGGTGTTAGAAACCAAAATCTGAGCACTAGCTGTATTTACTGTTAATGAGGTTTTAGGGTGATATTTTGATGTTTGGGTGGAAGCTTACCCTCATCTTCCTTGGGGTCCTCATTGTCCTGCTTCTCCCTTCCCACTGTATAGACTCACAGTCTGGTTAACCTCATTCCATTTCTTCTCTTAGTTATTCCTTATCAGCAACTCCTTCAGGGTTAAAGCAGCATTAGAAAGAGTCACCAGGAAAACGACATAGATTTTTGTGTCTCTTAGAACTAGTTAGTAGGCATCCGCAATGAAAATTGATCCATTCTTCTACCATTAGTCAGGTATTTCTGTTCTGATGCTTTTGGCTATAGCATCAGGTATCCACCACTTAGGGAAAGTGACCTTTCCTTACGAACAGAAAACTTGGCCCAAATAGCTAAAACAATACTGAAATTGTTAGCAAGTTCAGTGATCCAACAATGTCAACTAAGAACTTCTGAACTTTCTGCCATGTTACCTTAGTCCTTGTCCTTAGACTAGGTACTCTCATGACCTCCAGATGCTTGATGCAGGTGTAGGTATCATATCTAGATACATAGCGAATCTACTTCTTGCCTTTGTAGTATGAAAAAAAAACTTTCTATAAGCCCCCAACAGACATTTTCTTATGTCTCACAGGCCCAAACTGGGTCATATCTTCACCTCTAGATCAATCATTGGTAAATTACGTGGGATTATCATATTGCTTTAAACCAAATGGAGTATATCTTTGAGGTTTCCTGCGGGATAGATACCTAAATAAAATCCGGATTCTATCAGCAGAGAAGGGGAAGATGACTACCGGGTAATTCACCAAAAATGTGTGGTAGAACAGCTGAAGCATTATTACATTCCCTGACAATCCAGATTAAGTTGGATCTCCTTGTGTGTGTGTATGTGTGTGTGTGTACATGCACACATAAATAATACACACACACATACATACTTTCAGAATCATT
Organism: Mustela nivalis; assembly: GCF_964662115.1. NCBI lineage: Eukaryota > Metazoa > Chordata > Mammalia > Carnivora > Mustelidae > Mustela > Mustela nivalis. The sequence goes on from NC_139025.1 coordinate 47,374,749, forward strand.
ATACATCTTCATAGCATGTCTTAACCAGGATTCATTGAAAGCAGAGCCTGAAAAAGGCTTACTTGAAGGTAATATATTTGGGGATTGATCTCAGGAAACAGAAGTGAGGGACTAGGATAATGAAATAGGGAAGGAGAAAAGCTGATAAAAAGAGATACTATTGATTTGGCCACTACTGATACTTGAACCTACTAGAATATTTTAAAGAGCCTTGCGAAAAACATCTCAAAACTGCCTATCCATGGGATAAAAGGAAGAGGCCATTAATTTATTATCTTCAGTCTCCCATTGATGAAAGGTGGCCTCATTAGTGTTAACCCCCTCCAGGCTAGATAATTGTGAGCTCTGAGTAGGTTCCCACACTTTGGCATCAGAAAAGCCCCAGGACAAGAAGCAAGAAGTAGCTATGGGCTAAGGACAGACACTGTCAAATTATACCTCTGTGAGGCTAGCCAAAGGCTGTCTGGAACCTGTTGCCACAGTAGTGGTTGGGTAAGAGGTAGGGCAGAGGGTGTGAAAAAGAGGAACAAAAGGAGTATCTGATGCATAGCATTTATCCTGATTATAATTATTCACCATTTGTAGTAGTAGTTAATATAAGTCTCCCCTGCCCCAGGCTGCAAGCTCTGTAAAAACAGGAATTGTGTGTGTCTGGATTACTTCTATCCCTGTGTCCTAGCACAGTGCCTGGCACACTGTAGGCATTCACTGAAACTATAGGAAGTGAATGGACAGATGGATGGATGTCACAAAATGAAGGAAAAGGTAAGCCAATTGCCAGACCCATCATTTCATAAAGAAAGTGTCCAGTTACAAACTCAAAATCAGCTCAGCCTCCCCGGGTATGGGACCAAATCCTCTAGGGCTCCCTAGGTTCCTGAACCCTTTGAGACATTTGGTTAGGAACAGGCTAGGTCAGAAGGAATACACTATCTAGTGTTTGGTTTGGAGAATACCTAAGGGGAGGTGTCCCTTTCTGCTGCATTCCTGAGTGTATTGATGTGGTTCAGGAGACCTACAGGAGTTCTCATTCAGACGTAGTTTCTATGGATATCTGGAAGTCAGTTCCTGAGGTTTCCTCAGTCCTCCTGGAACAGTTTAGTACAGACCAGGCCCCACCAATGGGCCATGGATCTATGGTGCATAAAGTGGCCATCTGATCTGACTTGAATCTCAAGTCAGAACAGTCTCAGAGAGTACTCGCTGATTCAGGACAGACAACAGAATCGGGTGTACTCCATGGCTCACAAGTGGCCACTCCACTGAGTAACACTACTTGGGGTGCCTCTTTGTTGTGTCTCTCTTCTTATACTGGTGGATTTATTGCCCTTTGTATATTGAAATTATATGAAAAAATTTCGGGGTAGGACCGTGTCAACCTCCATGTTTCAGTCAACTCTAATACTTATGGAAGCTGAATAATAAAGATGAATAACTATTCAATACCTTCATAAAACATTTTAACCACAAAAGAAAATGTTCCAATTTCTTTCCCATGTTGATCAGGCAACACACAATCCCCTGCTTTTATCTTGGTGTAACCCTGTATGAGAACCTGTCTGATTAAGGCCATGTGTCCATCTTGTAGAGTTAAGGGCATTTATAGGAAAGAATATATTTTAACATCCATTGTACAAATGCTATTAAGACTATTACCCTGAAATGACATTTCCTGTCACTTGGCTGGGATTTGTCTGTTTTTGACAGACCTGCTTCCCTTTTAAAATGCTATATAGACTTGTAACTTCAGTAGACCTCCAAGAGCAAATAAATCTGAGGGGTTTTATAATTTAGTCCCAGGAATATTTTTAGAAACGAGAAGAGCTTATTTGTAATGTGCTAGGACCTCTCTCTCTCTGACTGACTTGCCAATTCACTGAGTCAGGTCAAAAATTTTGGCAGCCTCCTCTCCTTGGACTGACATCACCTATGGTAATTGACCAGTAAAACTGACATCTCTGGACTTATTCCATTCACTTAGGATCTCCTGCAGGAGCCACTGAGAACCTAGGTCTGGTTTACAAGAATGACATGTTGTACCCCTTGATGATGGCAGGTACAGCCAGTCCTTTAAAGCAGTCACACCTGGCATTCAAGTATCTGTAGGCTTTCAGGCAATCTAACAGCTCACCTGCCTAAGCCAGATGCTTGAAGTTCTCAGACGGGAACTGTATGACTTGTATATGTTAGTGTTTTTGTCATACACTAATAATAAAAATAAAAATTAATAATAATGGGGCACCTGGATGACTCAGTTGGCTAAGTGTCTGACTCTTGATTTTGGTGAAGTCATGATCTCGGAGTCATTGGAGAGGGTCCCGTGTTGGGCTCCATGCTCAGCAGGGGTGGGGGGGTTGTCTGCTTGAGATTTTCTCTCTCCCTTTCCCTCTGCACCCACCTCAAATAAATAAATAAATAAATTGTACAAATGACATAAGGAACTAATGAAAATGATAAACAAATAACCCAACTAACAATGGGCGGAAGACCCACAGATGGTCAACGCTAAGCGACATATGAAAAAGATGTTCAACAGCACTCAAGATCAGGGAAATGCAAATCAAAAGTACAATAAAATGCCACTTCACACTTGTTAGAATGGCTAAAATAAAAAACACAAGAAATAATAAGTGTTGACAAGGATATAGAGAAAAGGAATGCACTGTTGGTAGGAATGCAAAACAATATGGAGGTTCTTCAAAAAATTAAAGACAGAATGTCCCTATGATCCAGTAATTGCATTACTGGGTATTTACCCCCAAATACAAAAACACTAATTCAGAGGAATACCTGTACCCCTCTGTTTACTGCAGCATCGTTTACAATATTCAAACTACAGTAGAAGCAGCCCAATGTCCATCAATAGATGAATGAGTAAAGAAGATGTGGCGCATATACACAATGGGGTATTATTCAGCCATAAAAAAGAATGAAATCCTGCCATTTACAACAATAGGGATAGAGCTACAGAGTATTATGCTAAGCGAAACAAATTAGAGAAAGACAAATACCATGTGATGTCACTCATATGTGGGATTTAAGAAACAAAACAAATGAATAAAGGAAAAAAAAAAAAGAGAGATTGAGAGACAAGCCAAGAAACAGACTCTTATCTAATGGTCACCAGAGGGGAGGTGGGGGCAGTGCATGGACGAAACAGGTGATGGGGATTAAAGAGTACACTTATCATCATGAAAATAAAATAAAATAAGACAATAAACAACAGTAACAATAATAAAGAGGGCAAGAGAAACCTTTTGGAGGTGCTGGCTATGCTGATGGCCTGGATTGCAGTGATGGTTCCACAGGTGTAGAGTTATCTCCAAACTCACTATTCATACATTAAGTGTGTGCAGCTTTTTCTATGTTAACCATCCCTCTATAAAGTGGTTTAAAAAATAAATGTGCAATTGCTGGGTCATAGGGCAGTTCTATTTTCAACATTTTGAGGAACCTCCATGCTGTTTTCCAGAGTGGCTGCACCAGCTTGCATTCCCACCAACAGTGTAGGAGGGTTCCCCTTTCTCCGCATCCTCGCCAGCATCTGTCATTTCCTGACTTGTTGATTTTTAGCCATTCTGACTGGTGTGAGGTGATATCTCATTGTGGTTTTGATTTGTATTTCCCTGATGCCGAGTGATATGGAGCACTTTTTCATGTGTCTGTTGGCCATCTGGATGTCGTCTTTGCAGAAATGTCTGTTCATGTCCTCTGCCCATTTCTTGATTGGATTATTTGTTCTTTGGGTGTTGAGTTTGCTAAGTTCTTTATAGATTCTGGACACTAGTCCTTTATCTGATATGTCGTTTGCAAATATCTTCTCCCATTCTGTCAGTTGTCTTTTGATTTTGTTAACTGTTTCCTTTGCTGTGCAAAAGCTTTTGATCTTGATGAAATCCCAATAGTTCATTTTTTCCCTTGCTTCCCTTGCCTTTTGTGTTGTTCCTAGGAAGATGTTGCTGCGGCAGAGGTCGAAGAGGTTGCTGCCCGTGTTCTCCTCAAGGATTTTGATGGATTCCTTTCGCACATTGAGGTCCTTCATCCATTTTGAGTCTATTTTTGTGTGTGGTGTAAGGAAATGGTCCAATTTCATTTTGGGTATTTACCCTAAAGATACAAATGTAGTGATCCAAAGGGGCACATGCATCCGAATGTTTATAGCAGCAATGTCCACAATAGCCAAACTATGGAAAGAACCTAGATGTCCATCAACAGATGAATGGATCAAGAAGATGTGGTATATATACACAATGGAATACTATGCAGCCATCAAAAGAAATGAAATCTTGCCATTTGTGACAACATGGATGGAACTAGAGCGTATCATGCTTAGCGAAATAAGTCAAGCAGAGAAAGACAACTATCATATGATCTCCCTGATATGAGGAAGTGGTGATGCAACATGGAGGCTTAAGTGGGTAGGAGAAGAATAAATGAAACAAGATGGGATTGGGAGGGAGACAAACCATAAGTGACTCTTAATCTCACAAAACAAACTGAGGGTTGCTGGGGGGAGGGGGTTTGGGAGAAGGGGGTGGGATTATGGACATTGGGGAGGGTATGTGCTTTGGTGAGTGCTGTGAAGTGTGTAAACCTGGTGATTCACAGACCTGTACCCCTGGGGATAAAAATATATGTTTATAAAAAATAAAAAATTAAAAAAAAAATGTAAATTAAATGAGTTGTCATTACTTTAGAATTAGGAATTTCCCATAAAAATTCACATGTTTGGCTTCATTGAGAAAATCTGACACCCCTGGGCCTGATATTGGCACATGAATGGGGCTCGGTAGTGGCTGCCCTTGGGAAAGAAGTGGGCGCTCCTGTGTGCAGACTGTCTATAGAAGGTGTCCATCAGCATCCCATTCAGTCTACTTATTCTGCAAAATCCCTACCCAGCCTCTGTTGGCAGGGAAGCCAGGTGGCACTTGTCACCGGTAACTGTCTGCCCAATCCCTAAAAACATTCCACTACTTATAGCCCCCAAGTTTCAAAGACAAATGTGTCTAGATTTACAGTGCTGAATCCACCCAAACTGGATACCGATTCTAAATCTGTGTGCAGTCCTGAGGTGATAAGTTACGGCAAAGGGGAGTCCACACAGTAAAGACCTACCTTTACCGGTGGTCACCTTAGTAAAGAATAGCTTTTTCTTTCACGTACATGTTGCATGAAAGCTCATCAACAAATTTACCTCAATGAAAGGAAATCCAACATAGAAAATTCAGAATTTACACAGAAAATAAATTAGTATATGTTCACTCATTTATTATATATGCACACACACAGAGCACCACTGTGGGCTTAGCAATATTCTAGGCACTGATCTGTTTAAACTATGACTTATATTCAATAGCATGAGAGATAATCAAATGAAGAAAAGTGGATCATAAATTCATAAGTATATTAGGATTGTGTCTCTGCATGTGTGATTTCTGATAGTTTCTATAAAGTTAGTGACAGAGGAAGCAAATATTTACACATATACTTAAAATGTATTAGCATACATTTCCATGATATATGTTAATATCCTTTATAGTATATGGATTTACTGGAGAATTTATTTATATAAAATTGATTTATTTGTATAATGTAGGCTCATTTGTATAAAGATTTTGAAGCCTAATGATTATCTGTATTTAAACAAAATTTTCTCTTCTACAATGAAACTAAATATGCCTTCAAGTCATTTTAAAAGATTATTTATAAAGATTATCTCAGCTTCAAGAAAGGCAAAAGTACTGAAGTTTAAAGAAGTATCCTAAGAACACAATCTGGGTCCGCTATTTGTCTCTAGGTCAGTTACCTGTAGCAAATGGGACAAGTCTTTTACTTGGAGTAGGAAGGGCAGGGATTTAGATACAGATGCTGGGATAAGCCAAGGATGTAGTAGGGGTCAGGGATGGGCAGAAAATATTCCAGGTGTTGAAAAAAGTGCACCTTGTAGATAAACCATGATGTTAGACCATTTTAGCGGGGACAAATGGAAGTTATTCCAATAGCACTCTTTAATCCAAGGGGATCTAGCACAGAGGAATGGGCTGTGGCAAATACACTGAGTGGCACCAGGGACCAGTCAAGTGGGAGGGAATTCAAAGCATTCATTATGCATGGTCTGTGCGCCAAGTACTAAAGGATGCAATATTATTATGCATCACAGGGAGGAAACTGAGGCTCAGAGAGGGAAAGGAAACCAGTATTTTGTTGAACACGGCACTGTACCATCCCGGACACGATGAAAACTGCCCAAGGTCATACAAGTAGTGAGTAGGAGAGTTGAAATTCAAATCCAGCTTTTCTAAATTCATGGCCGGGGCTCATAACACTCGCCTTGACCACTCTGCTTCTACCTCCACATCTTGAAGCTTCTTCCCAGGAATCCACTCAAGCTGGGATTCATGGAGTGTCTCTAAGCTGCTCTTTGATGAGGCAGGTGCTGGCACAGTCTCTCAGAACCCTTTCCCGAGAGCAGCATTGACACACAGGCTCAGAAGCCATTTTCATCCACGTCAGAGAAGCAGGAGCTACCCCCTGTTATATGATACTGGCTGGCTCTGACTGCCAACTATTTATTGAGTGAAAAGATGAACCAATACTAGGAGGACATCAGTACTTCTTTCAAAAGAAATGGTATTGGTGAACAGGTGAATTTAAGATGAGAAAGGGAAGGCATACATTCCTTGCTAAATGAACACCTCTGTGTTGATCATGTAGCTCTCATTATTAGCAGGCGTGGCAGGAGCGCCATTCTGGGGATGGTCAGGCCAGTGGACATGTTCTGGCTGTGGAAGAGCTGATGTTTAAGGCATGTTTCCTGTCTCTAAAAGGTTTATATTCTAGCTGTGGAAATACAGCACGCTAGAAAAAAAAGGTACGTGGCGACAAAGGGCCCCAGATGGAGAGTGTCAAATGAGCTCAGGGAAGGGAACATGGTCTTTGTTGGGATATACCCTTCCACGTCCCAGACCTGGCTCCCTAGGCTGATGGAGGTCTAGAACTGTCCAACCAATTCCTAAATAAGCCTTTATTGGCCTGACATGTTATACTATATGGTGATGATGTCATTAAGCAAGTCTTTCTTGATTAAGTAATAACAAAAAGCAAATTCAGCTTTGACTTCAGTTTTTTTTTTTTTTAAAGATTTTATTTATTTGTCAGAGAGAGCGAGCGAGAGCGAACACAGGCAGACAGAGTGGAAGGCAGAGTCAGAGGGAGAAGCAGGCTCCCTGCGGAGCAAGGAGCCCGATGTGGGACTCGATCCCAGGACGCTAGGATCATGACCTGAGCCGAAGGCAGCTGCTTAACCAACTGAGCCACCCAGGCGTCCCTGACTTCAGTTTTTTATATTCACTTTTACTTTCAAGTTTTTTGGAGGGAAGGGTACCATGCTCTTTACGCATCCACCCATCCATCCATTCACCCATCCACCCATCCTTCTACAAACCCATCCCTTCATCCATCGGTCCATCTCTAATATATCAGACAGTGAGCTACATGAAGGGATTCTAAGACCTGGGAGGCAGTAACTCTGCCTTCAGCACACACTTTCCCAAGGAACAACACTGCACCCACTTCTTTCCGAGGCTGCTTAACAATCATATCTGGAAATATGAATGCCTTCTAGAAAGAATGATAAGCTCTTTCGGTGGATTAACTATCATAGGCATGCATTACATCTGGTTCTCAAATGTTAATATGAATACAAATCATCTGGAGGCCATGTAAAAATGGAGATTCTGACTTAGGTCTGGGATGGCCAGAGTCTACAAATCTAATTAGCTCCAAGGAAATGCCCCAGGTCCTCGGGCTACATTTTGATAGGCTAGATTTGATAGTACATTACGATGACCTTGAGGACTTAGTAACACCAGAGTCCCTCTTCATAAATAGGAGGATCCACTTCTTTCCTGCTTCAAGGAAACATCTTTACAGAAGGGCTTCAGGCCTTCACTGAGATCTCCCTTCTCTTTCCCCACACATCCCCTTCCAAAAATTAAGAGTGTAGCCCAGTTGCTTTTCTATTTCCAAAGGGCGTCTTCTATTCTCTCAATGGCAAGCTGTGGCTTCAGAAATCCACTGAGCATTAGAAGCACTTGAGAATAAGGAGAGAGGATCCAGAGCTAATTACCCTAAGCCTACTGGGCTATGTTGCAGATCCACAGAGGCACCTGCAATTAATTTAGATGGCTACAAGCCATGGGACACCTAGCAGCTTGTGGTGATTAAGAATGAATTAGTAACCTGTCATTTAAAGGTCCCGGGGGAAAAATGGGGACAGATGCCAGATATGTATACATTACTTCCAGAGCTGGGCAATCACGAACATTCTCATTAATTTCTGGCAATGCTTCTTTTTAACTTTTCTGATTCTAAGTGGCACTTGTCCTTTGGAGCCACACAGACACAACCTTACTGATGCATTCACAAATAATGAGAATTCCTTTCTTTTGAAGATCCAGAAATCTTTAGGTGTCATTCTTCCGTAGAGGGAAAGAATTGGTAGTGACCAAGAAATTGGTAATGTTGGTCACACATTTCATTTTTTAGTAAAAGATAATTTCATGGCAACACCTCATTAACATTTCTGTGTTTTCAGGATGAATGCTGTATGATACTTATAAACTCTGGATTGATATGCAGTTTCTAGTTCAATTGCAAAAGACCCAAGATAGTTTTTTTGAGGGCCACAGAGTGCCAACAACTCTCCAGTCTCAGAATCTTTGAGAAATGTGCCCACTCTCCAAAATGCTTACAGATGTGACTCTTTATAATAAAATCCTCTTCTTGGCAGTATTTGGCATTTCCTTGGGACCATCACAGAATTATTCAGTGTGTTATATTAATGAGTAAGCACCACCATAATTAAAAACAAATCACATTTGGGTAGGACACTATACAAATGTAAGTTCCCAGGGGCAAGAAAAATGGTTCACTGAAATCACTCCATACTAATACGCACAGTGGGGCTCTCAATATATATTGCCAGAAGACATGTTTGGTTAGGGCACACTGGACTAGGATATGAATCATGGAATGACACTCCAAGACTATTACAGAATGTGCATATGATATAAACCAGAAAAGGCTGCATTTTAACCTCTGTGACTCATGCATTACAGCTTGTGGCTTCCAGAGAAGGCTACGGATCAGGATGGCATCAGGCGCAGGCTGAACAAACTTGCAGCCAAGAGAAACAGAAGCCTGGGCTTCCCGGCAGAGACCATGATGCTCAGCATGTCATATGTTACCTTAGATAGAATTATGTAACCTGTCAGTGGTAGGTACTCTGGGGAGAGAGCGGTCTGTACCTTTTTTTTTTCCTAGCATAAATATTTAAACTTCTCCATAACATCAGAGTCACAACTTACTTTCCTGGAATGAAATTCTAAAACAAATTGATAGCCAAACATTCTGGAATTTCTATGTGCCAACAGGTTTGTTTCCATTACAGAACTCTCTGAAGTTTTTGTGTCTCTCAATTTTTTACCATGACAATGCTTCCCAAGTCTCTAAGGTCATTGTCTCTGGGGCTCTGGTTCTTGGTCCACAAGGAAGGCACCAAGAGCATGCCAGGAATACCTATCATCTGAACTATCCATTTGAAACCTGCCTTTAAGGTGGTGGTATAATATTTTTTTCTTTTTTTGGCTAGCATTTGCTTTTGAGCACTCTTCTACCTGGGTTTCTCAAAATCAGTTCCTTCTGAAGATACCATCTCTATTTATGCCTCCTTATGACGAAGGTCTTTAATGCCCTCAGAAGTGGTAAGAGCCGAAGCCCAGCCTGAGAAGGAGACATCTGCCCATGAACTGTTCTCATCTTTATTCAATGACAGGGAAGATGATTTATAGTAGACAATTGTTTGATGGTTGCCCAAGACTTGCCTCATCTTACTGTACTAGCTCCCCAATGTTTTGGCGGGTCAGTTATCTCCTCCCCATTAGATGCAGTCTGTGACAGGGCTCTCAAACTAGAGTCAGGCTATGTGACAGTTCCCTCAGAGAGGTCTTCAGGAGTTGTGCAAGAACCACAAGAAAGGTGGTTTTTCTCTTGCCTGGTACACATGATTTCAGAAAGAACTTTCCACTTCAACAGTGGAGTCTGGAACTGCTGGGGCTGCCACATGGAGGCTGGGGATGGCAAACACACTAGAGGGCAGAAAAGAAATGAGCACCCATGACCTAGTCAGGGCCCCGTAGAAAACTGCGTTTAGAAGCAAATCTATCCCTGGATCTTGTTCTTTTGGAACCAATAACTCACTTTTTGGCTTAAAAGAATTTGGGTCAGGAATTCTACCATTTGCTACAGGAACCCCAAATGGTCAGATTTTCCTACCAACTATTTAAAATTGTTCATCATTGGGTCATCTGCCATTTATACTGAAATTCCAGTGAGCTGTCCCAAGAAAGACAAAAGGAGAGCTAACATTTTGAATTTAAATATAATCCCTTCCTCTCATTTTTTTCCACAACTTTTTTTCTTTCCTTTCTCTCCTCACATGTTTTGTCAAGCTGAAGATGCAAATAAGCACTACAATGAGTTGGTTAGGTCTTCTCTGCTTTATTTTCTGTGTCTGAGTGTATTCCCTGGCGTGCTGCCAGGGATAAATCATAGATGATTTATCAATTTGATAAGTAAACAATGGTGAGTTAGTTGCATTGGTTTTCAATGGCACACTACTACTACTACTACTGGCTAACATTTATTGAATCCTCTCTGTATGGCAAAAACCATACTGCTTGACAGAAACGAACTCATTCTATCTTTCAACCTATCTGGTAGGCAGTGCTGTGCTGGTAAACAAGCTCTGAGGAATGGGGAGGTAACCCAAACTTACAGAGCTCACCAGTTTTGGGGATATAAATACTGCCATCATGGCTGACTTTAAGCAGCCAAAGGTTTAACACTGGCTGGAAAAATTCTTGCATATTTAACAATCAGCCCTTGGGAACAGTCTGAAGGATTCCTGGAGGAACCTGAATCATGGAGAGACAATGTGGCTTACTCAGATCCAGTGGTTTGTAAACCCAGATTTGTCTTCCTCCAGAGCTCACACGCTCAATCTCTCTACTCCTTCCTAACCAAGAAGCAGGTTTTCACCATTTACTTTAGTAAAGCCTATGGGAATCCAAAGGCTCTTTGAATACCTTGACATACACAAGTGAAGGTAATTCAAATAAATAGCCTTTGCACTCAGATAAATTACTGAGACTATTTATTTTTATTTTATTTTATTATTATTTTTTAAAGATTTTTAAAAATTTATTTGACAGACAGAGATCACAAGTAGGCAGAGGCAGGCAGAGAGAGAGAGGAGGAAGCAGGCTCCCTGCTGAGCAGAGAGCTCGATGCAGGGCTCGATCCCAGGACCCTGGGCTCATGACCTGAGCCGAAGGCAGAGGCTTTAACCCACTGAGCCACCTAGGCACCCCTAGTGAGACTATTTAAAGAGTACTTGCATTTTCCATATGTTATGGGTAAAGAGCAAGAATTTATATTAAATATGATACCTGTATCAACCTCTTTGATCGTTACTAAATTCTTCTGGCTACAGAATGTTTTGAAGATATCTATGTCTCTTCTGTCTGGCAATGCTGATGAAAAATGAACAAATTATTTAAAAAGAATGGAGTACCAATTAAGAGTGACCTATCAACATGTGGCAGCTCTAAACTCTGTCCTAATTCAAGTGTTGCCATGTTTCTTAATCAAGAAACAAACCTGTCCATAAGTTTCCAGGAAGTTTGTGTGTGGGTGTTGAGCCCATGAAACATATTGACTTATAACCATGGATTTAAAATCATAGTGTGAGTGTGCGTGTGTGTGCATGTGTGCATGCGCATATGCGTGCATAAATACCAAATATTCCCAAACTGAGGAAAATGAAGTAAATTAGAGCTGGTAAGATGTCACGCACAGTAATTTCCTTTCATTACCCATGCAGGCTTGCCTACAAAGTCTTTCTTGGCTCACAAGTAAAGGATTATGCATATATTGTTTATTATTTCAATCTCAGCCTGAGAGCTGAAAGAAATAAACACTGGTGAACAGCAGATAATCCACAACTTTGCACAGCAGAGCTGAGTTCACTAGGTAACAGGCACGAGGGCACTTTGGAAAATTCAAGGCTTTATACAAATGTAAGGAATTGCTACTGAATAAAAACAGTTCAAAGGTAAAATTTCTCAACCGCCCGATTTACACTCTTTATGTTCAAGCTATAAATTTATAACAAAGTAGAAACTTCCCTAGCTAAAACACATAGAATAGAAAAGTTAATCACAAATGCGGTTCCAGGAACTAAAGATTTCGTATCTCAAGCAGCATTCATTTTAGTTTTTAGGAAACTGGCTCCCCTCTCCATCCCCTAACAAAAATATTAAGGGGGAAAAAAGTCTCTACAGAGAATAAGATAGAATTCGTTATGTGAATATAATGTAAATTCTTGACTTGAAAGAAAACCTTCTACCATGAAGAAGTCACTTTATTTAGGTAGTATAATCCTATTGAGATTAGACTTTAAAAATAGTTCTTATCCGTTGAAGTTACATAATAAAATATTTATGGATGAAGTAATATAGTGTCTGAGATTTCCTTCAAAGTATCTGAAATGGAGAAGGGGGCAGAGGGTATAGAGAAAATGAGATTTGGCCATGTGCTGATAACAGATTGAATCTGTGCTGATTAGATACAGGGAGTCTGTTTACTGGTCAAAGAATTTTTATGTGTTTGAAGCTTTGCATAATAAAAATATAAGAAAAACTCACCTCATGTCAATATTTGAAAGATCATAGAACATTTCTAGGGCTGAATACAAGGATATGGGGGAACTTGATTGCCAAAATACCCATTATTATTGACCTTAATGACTGGTTTGTGTCCATTCTAGTCCAGTCCTCTCTCACGTTGCTGCCGGAATTTTATTTCTAAAACTTAAATTAATTCATGGAATTCTCTTCCTCAAAAGACCTCTTTGGAGACCCCATCACCTAAAGGACAGTGAGTGATTCTTTCTTTTGTAACCCCACAGCACTTTGGAGTTATTCTCTCCTAGGAACCTCTTGTGTGGTATTGATCTTTATCAGCTTCCTGCTTTTATCTCCTGCAAGACTGTGAGATCCACAAGGACAGAGGACACATCTTTCTCTTTCTATTTTTAATACTTGGCACATTGTCTGGCATATGGTAAATGCTCAGTAAATTCTTGGTGAGTGGGATGAATGTGAGATACAGATTATATAAAAGTAAATGTTCAGAACAACAGAACTAGAACAGGTAGTTGTAATAATGATCAGACAGTTGGTACTTTTTTTTTTTTTTTTTGCTCTAGCCTTTCTGTATAACACATGAAAACTACTTATAATCAAGGCTTCGGCAGAAACAATACATACACAAGATACTTAAGTATCTTTTAATTGAAAAAAGGCAAGGGTGAATAAAATGCATATAATTTCTTAGCTGTTTTTAGATATACACACCTAAAGAAAATAGACCTATGAGGAATATACTATCTTCAACAAATAGTATCCTGGTAATACTGTCAGTACAAGATTGTCATGCTTTAGTGTCTAATCATAATCACAAAAAATCATAATCAACTTGTGTGCTTTCCCATGGGTAACAAAAGAAAGAAATGGATTAACTGGACTTCATCAAAATTAAAAACTGTTATTCATTAAAGGACACTATCAAGGGAGTGAAAAGACAACTCAGAGGATGGGAGAAACTATTGGCAAATCATAAGTCTTTTTTCTTTAGATTTTATTTAATTTATTTGAGGGAGAGAGAGAGGAAGTGCATGCACACAAGCGGGGTGAGGGGCAGAGAGGGAGGGAAGAGGAGAGAATCTCAAGCAGACTCCCCACTCAGCATGGAGTCAGACACAGGGCTCGATCTTAACCCTGAGATCATAACAAGCCAAAACCAAGAGTTGAGCACTTAAAAAACTGAGCCACGCAGGCACCCCTCCAAATCATTTTTTTGACAAGGGTTCAGTATACAATACAAAATGAAAGGAACTTAAGCAATTCAACAATGGAAAGGCAGACAGCTTAATTAGAAAATGCAATATCTACCTACAGTGGAATATTATTCAGCCATTAAAAGGAAATGAAATTCTGATATAGGCTATCACAAGGATGAACCTTTAGGACATCATGCTAAGTGAAATAAGCAGGACACAAAAGAACAAACATTGTATGATTCTACTTGTAGGACGTAGCTAGAACAGCCAGACTAGAAGAGTCAAATTCATAGACATGGAAAGTAGAATGGTGGTTACCAGGGCCTATAGGGTGTGGGGAGTTGTTGCTTAATGGGGACTGAGTTTCAGTTGGGGATGATAAGTTTTGGAGATGGGTGATAACAATGATTGCACAACAATGGGAAAGTACTTGACACCACTGAACTGTACACTTTAAAATAGTGAACTGCATGTAATATATATTTTCCACAATTAAGCAAAAAGAATGGAAAAAAGAAAAAAAATGAGGACAGGACCAGAATATACTTTTCTCCAAAGAAAATATACAAATGGCTAGCAAGCACATGAAAAGATGTTCAACATCATTAGTCATTGGAGAAATGCAAATCTAAACCACAATGTAATAGCACTCCACACCCACTAAGACGGCTACAGCGAGGAGCCCAGAGCATAACAAGTATTGATGAGGATGTGGAAAAAATCAGAGTATGCCTATGTTGCTAGTGGGAATGTAACATAGCACAACCAGTGTGCATAAAAGTTGGGCAGTTCCTCAATAAGATAACACAGAACTACCATGTGACCCAGTAATTCCCTTTTAAGGTATCTATCCAAAAAAATTGTAAAGAAGTGTTCAAACAGAAACTTGTACACAAATGTTTATAGAGACACTGTTCACAATAACCAAATGAGGAAAAAATTCAAGTGTCTATCAGTGAATGACTGAATAAAAAATATGGTATAGGGGCACCTGGGTGGCTCAGTGGGTTAAGCCTCTGCTTTCGGCTCAAGTCATGGTCTCAGGGGCCTGGGATGGAGCCCCATCAGGATTTCTGCTCAGCAGGGAGCCTGCTTCCCCAGCCCCCATCTGCCTCTCTGCCTGCTTGTGATCTCTGTCTGTCAAATAAATAAATAAAATCTTAAAAAAAAAAAACCAACATGGTATATCATACAGCAGAACATTATTCAGCCATAAAAAAGAACAAAGTTCATGCTACAACATAGATGAGCATACAGAACATGGTGAGTAAAAAAGCCAGATACACAAGGTCACACATATGTTTCTGTTTATAAGCTACATCCAGAAGAGTCAAATCCATAGAAACAGAAAGTAGATTAGTGATTGTCAGGGGTGGAGAAGAGGGAAGGATATGAGTGTCTGCTTAATGGATTTGGGCTTGCCCTCAGAGGTGATGAAAATGTTTTGGAACCAGATAGCTGTGAAACACATCACTGCGAATGTACTAAATGCTACCGCATTTGTAGTTTAAAATGGTTAAAGGGGGGAAAGTTTATGTATATTTCACAAAAATAAAAAATTATGCTTCCCACGTCCAACTTCCAGAGGTTCCAGTGTGGGGGTCCTGGTACGTATTCTAACAAGAACCCTAGTGATCTGATGCAGGTGGTTTTGGGAAAAGTACTTCGAGGAACATTGATATTCTGTTCTACAGATATTTAAATAACTTCCACGATAAAAGCCTCCTACCACATAATTTAGCAAGGAAAATGTCTCAGAGGCGTTGCACATTACCCTTCTAAAGTTCCTACTTTCTAAGATGAAAAATTGTTAACAACTTTAAATGATACATCTCCAGGGCCTGGTTACATAACCATGTGTACAGTCTCCCTTCTCAAAACTTATTCCCATAACCTCTGGAGTCACAGTCCCGTTAATTGATGAAGGCTCATCTCCCCTATGCCCTTGAAGGATGCACATGTTTCTGCATCCTAACAAAGGATCTCCTTTGACTTCTGCTCAAATCCATACATAGTCAAGAACCTCGAAAATCTGGTGGGTGTTTTCTTTCTCAATTTCTCTCTGCCTTCCACCTCCTACCTCTATCCTGATTTAATCCCTAGAACAACCTTAGGAGATATGTACTATTTTTATTCCATTCTACTATAAAGAAAATGAATCTTAGAGTGAGTGGTTGGGTGATTTATTCAGAATCATATAACCAGTAACAGTTAAAGTAAAAAAACAAAAACAAAAACAAAAAAAACCCGAACTTAATCTCTAGATCTCAAGTGTGGTGAGGGTATAAATTCCATAACAATAGAAACTTTGTGCCTTAAATAAAAAAAGAAAATAATGAGTACTGTTCTTTTCCCTGAATCCAGAAGAACACCTCAGTCAATGCTCAATGAAAATTCACAAACAAAACAGCATATAAATGATAGACAAATCTTTGAGAATATAGGAAATCTAAGAAAGAAAATCCAAGTTCAAGAATCTTGATCCGTACAGAGATATAACAGTTTGCAAATTACTAAAGTCAAGTAAAGTCACCCTGATTTGGAGGTCTGCCACCACTTTGTTCCAGGGAATCTTGTTAGGAAGCTACAGAAAACTTGTCCATGATCACTTAGAAACCGCTGGTTTAAGATACTTCACATCTATATTACGGACAGAGATTCTAAGAGTTCAGAAGGAAGGACTCCAAATTGGATTTCTTTTACTAGAGAGTTACTCTAAAATGGGAGATAGTAGCTTTTGTAGTGTTTACCTTAACATATCAGCCTAAGAAATACATATCTTTGAGTGTGGTGATTTCATAAACTTTCTCTTTCATTCTTGTTTCAATGTAAGTGCGTGGTATTTTAAAAATTTGCTCTGATGAGACATTTAGACACCATAACTGGCAAGATAAAATTTTTACTTTTGAATCATTCTCCTTTAAATTTTATTCTATTGGCAGCAAAGCAATGATTTGGTTCATTTACTTATAGAATTTATAATTAATTACCTATCCTAAAAAACTAAAAATTAAATACTCAAACTATTTGCACCCTGTGGTCTAGGAGATAAAATGGAATGATGAGTATCCGGATGAATAACAAAACAGAAAATGAGCTTAGTTTCCTGGACTATAATATCTAATTTGCAAAATTTCTTTGGCTTGCATCACCTTATGTAAGCTGTTCTATTGAATTTTCACTGAGCCTCTACTCTGAGCCAGGCATTGTGCTAGATCATAGACACACAAAGACAAACCAGAGTGTTCCCTACCATGATGGTCTCATAGATTCATATGGCAATGTTTCGCTATATCTAGCAGATCTCAAAGCCCCTGGAGCAAAACCTCATCTCAGATGTTTCAGAATCCTCTAAAATATGGCTCAAAATGAAAAAAATCTCTACTTCCCAAATTTATCTCACTACACATCAACATTTTCCTTCTCTCTGGCCTGACAACTGGAACATGGATTCCAAGAATAAGACAGGAAGTACGTTACACGCCAGCAAAGCTGCAGGCCAGCCTCCTCTTTGCTTCAATTTCCCACCCCTCCCCCCACCACTGATCTTTCCTCTTCTCTTATCACCCCGAAACTCCCAACTGAAGCACCAGAGTTGAACCCAGACTTTTAAGAGAATTCTAATTAAGAAACAAAACAAAACAAAACAAAACAAAAACAACACTGTTCTAACTATCGTCATTGATCTCAATGAAGCCCTCAGGACAGAACTGAAAGGCTCCAGGGCCCTCCTTTGGGAGGGTCAGCAGGTAAAGTGCGTTTTCTGTTGTAGTGTTCCAAGCAAATATTTTTCTTGCTAGTCACTGGAACAGCTGGTCAGGGATTTCCCTGTTTTTGTTAGAGTGAATTGATTTGGCAAGAAAAAGATGAATCTTTTCAATTCCCTCTCTCCTCCCCTTTCCCTCCACTGCCTCCTCTCCCACCTTCCCCACAACAAGCTGTACCTCAGGAAAGGTAAAAAGCTACTAAAGAGTCACACTGTGGTTATTCATCTGCAAATGACTCAGATGGCCGGGTTTTTTTTTTTTTTTCCTGTGTTTCTTACCACCAAGTAAGGAGATTTAATGGGGGGAAAAATCCAATGTTACTGGCTACACACTCAATGCCTCTGCCCTCCCAAGGCAACCACATTCCATTCCAGAACTTAATTCCCCAGAAGGAGGTCAGATTGGCTATACAGATGGTATGTGCCCCACCTTCAATTTGTTCTTCCGCCCCTCACCCCACCCAAAGTTCTTAATGATAGCCATATTTCTCCAATGCTAACCCTTCATTCTTCCTTTCATTCAACAAGTAGTTGTTAAGAATCCACTATGTGCCAGATATAGTGATGAGAATTATAATAGTGAGAAAAATGGGACAGCGGGTTACAGTCTGTTGGGGAAGAAGGATATCACTCAAAGTGTAACACAAATAAGAGCGTACACTGAGGTGTGTGTTGAGGAGAAACACAGTATTTGTGATGGTCTGCAGAAAAGAATCAGACCTGGACAGAGGTGAGGGGAGCAGTTCAAATCAAGAGAGCTGAGGTGCACCTGGGTGGCTCAGTGGGTTAAAGCCTGTGCCTTTGGCTCAGGTCAGGACCCCAGGGTCCTGGGATGGAGTCCCGCACCCTGCTGTTTGCTCAGCAGGGAGCCTGCTTCCCTCTCTCTCTCTCTGCCTGCTTCTCTGCCTACTTGTGATCTCTGACTGTCAAAGAAATAAATAAAATCTTTTAATTAAAAAAAGAGAGAGAGAGCTGAAGGCTGAGTTAACCGGGTGGAAAATGAAGCAGAATTGGTGAGATTGAGGTAGAGGATAGAGTTAAGGCCCTATGACAAGAAGGAGCTTGGCATAATTAGAGAAACCAAAAGCAGATCAGAAAGGGTAGAGTTCAGAGAAAGAGGGAGAGAAGAATACAAAGTGGAGCTAGAGGCACCAAAAAAACCCAGACAAACATAAAACAAATAAACAAAAAATCCTATGAGAAGTAGTAAGTGACGGGCACCTGGGTGGCTCAGCGGGGAGGTTAAAGCCTCTGCCTTCAACTCAGGCCATGATCTCAGGGTCCTGGGATCAAGCCCCACATAGGGCTCTCTGCTTAGCCGGGAGCCTGCTTCCTTTCCTCTCTCTCTGCCTGCCCGTCTGCCTACTTGTGATCTCTATCTGTCAAATAAATAAATAAAATCTCTTACAAAAAGAAGTAGTGAATTCAGCCAGGTCTCAGGATACAAGAAGAGGGTATATAATAAGTCAATTGTATTTCTACACAATAGCAGTGAACAATCTGAAAAAAATTAAGAAAACAATTTCATTTACAGTATCATCAAAAAGAATAAAACACTTAGGAATAAATTTAATTTAAAAAGTGTAACACACATTGAAAACTATACAACATGTTGAAAAAAATTAAAGAAGACCTACGTAAATGAAAAGGCATCCTATTTTCATAAATTGGAAAATTTAATCTTGGCAATACTCACCAAACTGATTTACAGATTCAGCCCAATCCCTATTAATGCCCCAGATGATTTCTTTCCAGAAATTGACAAGCCAATCCTAAGATTCATATGGAAATTCAACAAACTCGGAATACCCAAAATAATTTTTAAAAAGTTGGACAATAGAAAAAGAAAAAAACCAATCTAGACAGACTTTACATCCTCTACAAAGATTAGCTCAAAATGGATCACAGACCTAAATTTAAAATGCAGAAGTATAAAATTCCTGAAAAATAACATTGGAGACAATCTTGGGGATGGCAATGACTATTTAGACACAACATCAAAGGGATGATCCATGAAAGAAATAACTGATAAGTTGAATATCCTTAAAATTAAAAAGTTCTCCTCGTGAAGGCCATTGTCAAGAAAATGATCAAAGAAGCCAAGATTGGGAGAAAATACTGGCAAAAGATTGGCCTGATAAAGGACCGTCATTTATAATATACAGAGAACTCTTAAAATTCAACAATAGAAAAATAATGAACAGCTCAACTGAAAACTGGGCAAACGACCTGAACAATATCACCAAAGAAGATTTACAGATGAAAGCATAGGAAAAGACGCTCAACATCACAAGTCATTCAGAAATTGCAAATAAAACCAACAATGAACTGCTATTGCACACCTATTAGAATGGCCCAAATCCAAAACGGTGACAACAGCAAATGCTGCCAGGATGTGCAGCAGCAGAAATTCTCTTTCACTGCTGGTGGGAACGTAAAATGTGGCAGCCACAGTGGAACAGAGTTTGGCACTTTCTTACAAAGCTAAGCATACTCCTACCATATGATCTAATGATCACACTCCTTGGTATTTACCCAAATGAGTTGAAAGCACATCTATACAAAAACCTCTACATGAATGTTTATAGCAGCTTTATTTATAATCATCCAAACTTAGAAGCAACCAAGATGTCCTTTGGTAAATGAATGGAAAAATAAACTTAGGCACATCCAGACAATGGAATATCATTCAGCCTGACATTAGCTATCAAGCCATGGAGGGACAAGGAGGAAGGCTAAATATATTGAACTAAGTGAAAGAAACCAATCTGAAAAGTCTACGTACTATATGATTTCAACTATGTGACAGTTGGGAAAAGGCAAAAACTATAAAGCCAGGAAAAAGATCAGTCATTGCCAGGGGTTGGGGGTAGGGAGGGATTAGTAAGTGGAGCACAGAGCATTTTTAGGGCAGTGAAACTCATGTATGATAACATGATAGATATATGTCATTATACATTTATCTATATCAATAGAACATAAACTAACAACGAACCTTCATGTAAACTACCGTTTTGGTCCTTAGGTGATAATAATGTTTCAATGTAGATTCATCAACTGTAACAGTGTACTATTCTGGTGTGGGATGGTGTTAGTTAGGGAGGCTGTGCATAGATGGGACAAAAAGTATAAACAAACTCTCTGTGAACTTAAAACTGCTCTAAAAAATGAGGTCGATTATTTATTTATTTATTTAAAAGATTTTATTTATTTATTTGACAGACAGAGATCACAAGCAGGCAGAGAGGCAGGCAGAGAGAGATGGGGAAGCAGGCTCCCTGCTGAGCAGAGAGCCCAATGGGAGGCTTGATCCCAGGACCCTGAGATCACGACCTCAACCAAAGGCAGAGGCTTAACCCACTGAGCCACCCAGGGCCCCTCTCCCCCGCCCTTTTTAAAAGAATTTAAAAAATTTATTTCCTTGAGAGAGAGAGAGCAAATGAGAAAGTGAGCATGAGAGGGGGGAGTGTTGTGGGAAGAGGGAGCAGCAGACTTCCCACTGAGCAGGGAGTCCTTTGTAAGGTCCAATATGGTGCTCATTCCCAGGAACCCAGGATCATGACCTGAGCCAAAGGCAAATGCTTAACTGACTAAGCCACCCAGGCACCCCTACAAGGTCTCTTTAAAAACAAAAAACAAAAAACCCACCCAAATAAATAAGAAACACCATTCTGGGGGTGCCTGGGTGGCTCAGTGGGATAAAGCCTCTGCCTTTGGCTCAGGTCATGATCCCAGGGTCCTGGGATCGAGCCCCATGTCAGGCACTCTGCTCAGCAGGAAGCCTGCTTCCTCCTCTCTCTCTGCTGACCTCTCAGCCTACTTGTGATCTGTCTGTTGAATAAATAAAATCTTAAAAAAAAAAAAAAAGAAAAGAAAAGAAACACCATTATGTATCTAAGTCCACCATGCATTCTCCCTAATACTGCTAGGCTGGTTTCTGAATGATCAAATCTAGAAATTAAAATATTTCCCAAAATGCTTTTTAAATATGAGCAAAGATTAGAAAGAACATTTCTTCAAAGATGATACCTAGATGGGCCATAGACACATGGTAAAACCTCAACAACATTACTCACAAAGGAAAGCAAGTCAAAACCACAAGATACCACTTCACATCTACTACGATGATAAAAACTTTAAAAACCTAATAAAAACCTAAAACGGTAGATAATAGTAAGAGTTGACAAAGGTGTACAAAAATTAGAACCCTCCTATCTTGCTGGTGTAATTTTTAAATGGGTCAGTCCCTTTGGAAAACAGATTGGTACCTCCTCAAATAATGAAACATATTGTTACTATATAACCTAAAAATTGCTCTCCAGAGAGGAAGGAAGGAAGGGAGGGAGGGAGAAGAGAAGTTATGTCCGCATAAAGACATGTACATAAATGTTCATAGCGACATCACTGATAAAGGACAAAAATTGAAAATAGCCACATGTCTATCATCTGATGAATGGATAAACAATGTGTGGTGTAGCCACACAATCGAATACAATTTGGTCATAAAAGGAATGGAGCACTGACACAGCTCTAACATCGATGACCCTTGGAGACATCGTGCTAAATGAAAAAAGCCAGACACAGAAGAAAGTCACCATCATATAATCACATATCATGTGATTCCATGCCTATGAAATGTGGCAAATTCAAGAGGGACAGAAAGTAGATTAGTGGCTGCTTAGATCTGAAGTGGTGGGTTTGTGATGGAAGACAAAAATGTGTGAAAATTGTGGTGACGGTTGCGCATATCTGTGGATATACTAAAAACCACTGTACTGTGTACTTGAAGGGATGAATTTTATGTAAATCATATTTCATTTTTTTTTTTAAGTGGGGTTATAAAGGTAGGCAGATACCAGACTTTTCTAGGCTCTGGCAGCTGCAGAGGTCCTGGGTGTCCCTGCCTCAGCCAAGAGATGACAGAACAAGTTCAAAATGTCCTTTCAGCATCCCGAGGGTTGGAAGAGAAAACCAAACCATCCAGAATATCTAAACTGCACAGTCCATGTGTGGTGGGGAACAGCTGGGTTTCCACTGCCTGTGGATGAACAGACCACCGCCCTGGCCTTGCCCATAAGTGGGCTCTGTGTTTCCTCTCAAGGCTCACCCTGGGCCAGCCAGTATGACACCCAGCTGAACGACCATCCCCGGGGCCCACGCCCTCCATGGGGGAGTACCTGGCATGTGCTTCTTGTTTTATCTGGGTTCTTGTTCCTCTGTCCCGCTCAGCAGTTTTTATGGTCAGACTCGCCAGAAAGTGTAACCTTTTGGGTCATGCGAATGACATTGCTCCCAAGCTGCAGGGGAGCCCTTTGCCCAGCTGCTCTCTGCCCCACTTCCTGTGGTGGCGGATATTGATTTTTCTCATGACAAAGCAAGTATTTGCCCATTCTGGAAGGCTGAGAATTTAAATCCCCAGTTTTCAGGGAAGGATTGTGACACTGACGACCCCCTGTATGTAGGATGTGAGAGAAGGAAAAGCTGAATAAAGTGACTGCTGTGTGGGGAGAGGAGAGACTGTGGTATTTATACAGACCTGACAGGTATTCAAAGCAGGAGAGGTAGAAAGGTTTTAAAAAGCAAAAGCAAGCATATCAGATTGTCCTTCCAGGAAGAAGCCAGGGTCTAGGTTCTTCTTCAAAAAATGACCAGCCATCAAGAGCTTACTCACTCTCCAACCACCCAGCACTGTTGGGACTGCGTACTGAGCACTGATGGTCAAAGCCTTCATTGATGGGGGTCCTGTGACCAAACCCTTCCTCTCTTCAGCTGTGATGTGGAGTGGGAGATGGCGGCATACGTGGAGGAAGTGGGTTGAGCGTGTGGTTCAGGGAAAAGTAACCAGCTAGTAGCCTTTGAAATGAACTCGTCTCCAGCCATCTGAACTGCGTGAACAAGTCCCTGCAGGCAGACTGGCACGGGGTGTGTTCCCTGCATGCCCCCACCCTCACTGACGCGCCTCTCTGGTTGTGCAAGGGGCTGGCAGAGTTGCCTCACCCATGCAGGACACCAGGCGACGCACGTCTGCAAACTGGGTTCTCTCCCGACCCACCTGGGAGAGCCGATGCTGCTGTTCCTCCTCACACTTCCCTCCTATCGGTCTCACCTCAGCTGACAGAGGTACAGGGCTGGGCCCTGAGGAAAGGAGGCTGCAAGGGAAACTGAAAACAGGGGGAGTCGTGCCGGTGCGTGGAGACGCGGACACAGAGGCTTGACTTCAGGCAGGGCCCAGAGGCGCTGAGTGAACACAGCCTAGAGGAGAAGAATGGTGGCCTGGGAAAGGGCGTGAACCTGGGCCCAAGGCCCTAGAAGTGTCATTTGGAGAACACGACATTTATTGACCGAGTTCAAGAGGATGTTCCTTTTTTTAAAAAGAGGGAATTAGTAGGTCTCACAAACTGGGCAGAAATATCTAGAGACAATTATCTTGATGTGTCTCATTTGGTGAATGGGCCCAAGGTCACCAACATTTGGTGAGACTGAGCAGGAGGTCAGGCAGTGTGCAAAACAGAGAGGCCACCCTGATGGCCACGCATCGGGCTCTCACAAAATGCTGGCGTCTTACTCAGACTCTGAGCTCCTGGCCTCAGGAAAAATCATTTATGCAACTCATGTAAATGTAACATGAAACTGTTTTTATCCAACATTTTATTTATTTTTTTTAAGGCAAGTTTTCTGTAAATCAAACCACCCTTAGAGATAAATCCCATAAATACGGCTGGATACTAGCCAAAGGCCCTCTGGTAGATCAGTTCCCTACCATCAACTTGCCCTTTCCCAGAAAGAACTTCAGGCTCTCTTTGAAGCACAAAGAAAACCCAGGTAGGGCTTGGCTTTGTACATGTGACATTGTGATTCTCCTAAAGTGTACTCTCTTTGCCATTGGGTTGTACTGAGGTAAAGCTGAGAGCCATACATGCTGTGTAACCCAAGCATCTGGCAGACACAGAAGAGACAGACACAGTTCATGTTCATAAAAGACAGCCGTTTCCAAACTGTTCCAGGGGAACATTCTTCAGAGTGACCTCATAGCAGTGTTTCGGCCCTCAAAGGGCTTAATAACATTTACAGCATTTACTGCAAGCCTAATAAGAGCCAGGCAGCACGCCAGGCACTGGGTTAACAAAGATTTACAAAATGAGGTTGAGTGGGCCTGGAGATAACCTAGGGCTGAGCTCTGTCTTCTTACTGCTGTCACCGTTAGATAGCTAATTGTGGTTTTTAGGACAAAAAACAATGGATGATAGAGTCTACGAAAATATGGACTACGAAAATATCAATGATGTTGATATTTCCATCTGGAAGACTCAGAAGTAAAAACTTCCTAGAGATGTTTGCTTCAAGATTAAAGGTTAAGGCTGAAGAAAATCATAAAAGCTATAACTTCAGTTACGGTGTCCAGTTGTTTCTTAAAAGCAGTCAACAAGGATTTACTGAATATACACGAAGGTTCTGGAGTGATTTACAGAAGCTCGGGAAGTAGTTAGAGGTATTCTCTGCTGTTATGGGCCTGAAGTCATGGTGAAGGGTACCACACACACACACTCCAGCAGTCCAATAGATCAGGTAATCCCTGAATGGTACATAGGAAGTAACAGTACAGAAAACAATATAGGAATTGCAGAAATGAAGACTGCAGGTGTCTTCATGGAGAGCTTCATGTACCAGTAAAAAAAATTAACAATGTGCTTGGTAAAACGGCAAGATTCCTCAGAGTAGAGAGGAAGAGAAAAGTTATTCCAGACAGTAGTAGAGGGATGGCCAGGCATAAAAGGCAAGAAGGGAAAAAGTGGGTCCAGAAAACTGTGACTTTTGCAGGCTAGCCCTGGCAAAGAGGGTAGAAAGGCAGAGTATGGCTCCTATGCCTAGAAAAGTCACTTGAGCAAAGACTAAGAGCATCAGGGGTCACTTATGTTTACATATCTCATTACCCACGACCTTAACATTGATTTCTTCATTAAGGTGGGATCTGCCAGGCTTCTACGCTATAGAATAAGACAGATCAATAAATATCTTGAGGAAGATGCAACACACTTTTAAGTTTAATCACCATTATTAACATTTTCCCATAACTAAGTCTACATGATCAATGAAACAATAAGCCGAACCCTCATCTGCAGCATTTGCTGGTTTCTGCAGTGCAAACAATCCTACCATGGCAACATGAAGCTTCCAGCGTGACCCCACGAAAGGGGAGATGGTGCTGGGAAGAGATGTCCAGCAGCATGCGGCTGCATGGTGCGCCTGCCATCCCCCAGGAGCAGACAGAACAGTAATACCTCGGGAAACAATTAGAACCTGCTTGAGTTTAATATTCATTACCTTCGTTTGGAATCTAATCTATGCAATTGCAAGTTTACACAACTTAATTTTTCAGAGTGGCTTCGTTTAACAATGGCCTCACCAAATTGCTGAAAACCTAACAGTTGGCTCTTCCTGAGCCGGTAGGCGGGGATCCGGGCATGGCAGTCTGTACGCAGGGGGCTCACCCAACGCATCGTGTCACAAAGCTGGGAGTAAGCAGTTAAATCTCTCTGAAATCCTGTGGTCTGGCATTTGTTCCAGTCACAGGAAATGTGCACTTTAGCTAGAGGAAAGAGTGAAACGGACTGTGTGCCTTCTTCGTTATGAGGTGTGGCTGCCGGATGCCTCAGCCAGGAGGGATGCCTTGGACGATCTGTGCCGAAATGCGGTGGCTAGGAAGCCAAACCCTCAGTTAGACACCTGTTGCTTGCTTGGAGAGAAAGTTCAGTTCTTTTTCTCACCCATAAGGGTAGAGCAATTGCTAAGGAGTATGTAAGAAATACACAGATACAGACACAGGGACCAGATTGATAAAATGCCTGGTCCCATACCTCAGCTCTTTAGGGATGTGTGTGTAAATAAAAAATATATATAAATTTATATAAATATATTTTATAGAATTTATATATTAAAATGTCAATATATGTGTGTGTGCATTTGTATTTCACACTTCTGTAGCAGCTCTTTTTTTTTTAAAGGATTTATTTATTTAATAGAAAGAGTATGCAAGGGTAGGGGCAGGGAGAGAAGAAGAGAGAGAATCTCAAGTAGATGCCCGCTGAGCATAGGGACCAATGTGGACCCTGAGATCATGACTTGAGTGGAAATCAAGAGTCAGACGCTCCAGCAACTGCACCACCCACATGCCCCCGTAGCACTTGTTAAATGGGAGGAACTTTGCTATGTGCTATGTGTATATTAACTCTAATTGCCATAATCTCGAAAGACAGGTAGGTGTTATTGTTGTTGGTGTTGTTGTTGCTACTCTTTTCTTTAGGGATGTGTAAAATAGCATTGAAAAGTTAAGTGACTTGTCCAAGACCAAAAAACTAATAAATCCTTGGGATTTAAGCCCAAGGAATTTGATACCAAAATTAATGTGCTTTCAGACAGTCTGAAGTGTTAGTTTCCTTTCCCAGTTAGAGGAAAGGCATGAAAAGAAATACAAAACACCATGTTCCTCCATCTGTGGGCTGTTCCACGGGTGTGTCCCACGAGACACACTGTTAACTGCTGGGTGTCTCAAAAAGAATGACTGTGCTTGTTATAGTCAGTTTCTGAATATGAGAGGAGGGATGGGTGCTTGTACAATGGGAGAACCCTTACCACCACGTTAAAAGAGGAGAAAGCAACACCTTTTGCCCTGAAAGTTCTGCAGAGCCCTTCCTGGCAAGTGGGCATCAATGGCAGTGAGGGTGTTGACTCCGCACAACTTCTTGGTTACTCCTCCACTGACTGACTAGCTCTTCTGGAAGGTCCCTGTGCACTGACATGGTCCCGTTCTGCTCTGCTAGAAAAAAATCATAGTATATCAGAACTATCTCATGATTTCTTTTATGTTTTCAAAGTGAAGAAAAGCAGATTATCAGGGCCAGTGATTTCTAAACTTTCTAATTTTTTTTTTTTTGGAAGCAAGAAATTTTTCATTTTCCCCAAATGCAATCTTACACAGACATTCAATATATAAAAAAGGGGGAAAAAAAAAAAAAAAGGTGAGGTAGCTGGTTGTAGCTAGGTAGGGGACCTTGGTGCTCTGCCTTTTGGGCCCTTTTTAGTGGCTTTTGAGAAATCTCCTGAAATGCGGGGTTTGGGGGGTACGGATCGAAAGTTACAGATCTGGCTAAAACTCCTCATCTTAGCTGAGGGCTTGAGAAACGGAAAGATAAAGTGATTTTCTCAAAGCCACACAGCAGACGGAGGTGAGAATCTCCCAGTTTCTGGTGCTCCTGGTGGTTTGTGTGAATTACGTCATGGTATCAATAATGTGACTTTGGTGCTTTCTGGGGATCAGCTGGAGAGACACGACACTGGTGTCTGGAAGCCACAAAGGCACTCTCACCTTGCGGCTGGTGCTCCACTGGCCAAAGTGGGAATTCACCTGCCCAGCAGGGCACAAGCCAGAGGGCCTGGCAACTGCTGACCTGTGGGCCTGCCCCCGAGACTTGACAAAAGGTTCCCTCGCCATTTGCGGAACAGATGCTGAGACAGAGGATCATATTTTCCTGTAATGGAAGCTCCTTTAATGGATGCCTCACCCATCTGTCTTCTCTAAGGTAGAGCAGCAGACCTCCCTCTTTATCAGGCTGGAAGGTACTGTTTTCTTTATTGTCAGGAACATAAAATACACAGGGACATTTGAATGGGCATCTTTGGAATGCACAGAGAGTAGCTTCTCAGCACAAAGCAACTGTTAAATATTTTGTAGGGTTTTCATAATTCATGAAACCTGCTATTCCATGAAGATTTTTCTAGATACCCCATCTTCTGTAGGCTGCAGAGGAAGGAGAGAGCTACTTTCCTCAAGGGTCTGCCTATCTGATCTATTTGCCTCATTTACCCAAATATTTACATAGGGCTATCTCTTGATGACTAACTTTCCTGTAGTGACCTGTTTCCTGCCCCAACTCTGGAGGTTTTGGAACAAGCTGTTTAGCTATTTCAGGCCCTGGTTTATCAATTCATGTGAAGGACCGGTCTGCATGTTGTCATAAGGAATACAGAGTTGATGTTTACAAACCGTGGTGATGTTCTCAGATGAAAGATGTTCAGGGAATATAAAAATACTCCTCTGTGATGAGTAATGCATGATCTTTGCCAATGAGACTATTTACATGATGGGACAGTGGCTACTATTTTAATCGTATAGAGAGCCTCATTGAAGCCTCAAAGCGCTCTCTGACACTCAATCATGGCAAATGTTACTTAACCCTCACTTTAGAGACAGAGAAGGTGAAGCACAGTAATGCATGTGCTTTATCCATGGGCAGGGGTTCAGTTTTACTGTGGAAAAGTTCTCAGGGTTGCCTCTCTTCCAGAACATTCTCCAGATTCATTCACCTTGTCCCTCTTGCCAGGCATTTTGTAAAATATCCTGAGCCAAGACATCTTCCCTGGACAACGATGGCAAAGCTCACAGGAAATCCATTAAGTCTTTATGGAGGTCCTGGAAATAGAGAGATGAGAGACATAATCCATGTTCTCGAAAGCCTTATAAATGCCCTGGGAGAGGAAGGGCAGCGAGCGAGTGGTGAGCTGTGACAGCCGTGCATACAGAAGGAGAGTATCCAGGTGAAGAGTGAAAGGAGTGTAGGGACGATAGAAGAAGCCATGCTTTGTTAGTTGGCAAATGTGCTTTGTTCGTGAATCTTAATTTGGTTCCCTCAGACATGGTTGCTGGAGCAAAGATTTGAAATATTGAGAGGCTTATTCAGAAGATGAAGAGAGCACCATAAGGTGACAGGGAAGGAAAAGCAGTCATCACCATGGGCAACCAGAGCTTATTTCTGGGGAAACACGCACCTCCCAGGCATTCCTGCAAGGAGCAAGGAAGATGGGGAATTCGTGCCCCAGTTCCTATTGGCTGTGGATGGGGCCCTACTTCTGGAGGACAGTCATTCCCTGACATTTCTTGCCTATGTCATGGGTGACAAAGTAGGCTCCAGACACTAGAGGACATCTTCAAATAAAGAAGTGCTAGCTGTTGGAAGTCCTGCGCATTTAGGGATAAGAGTGAGGGCGGCAAGCAAGACAGAGTGACTTCTCTACCCTTTGAAGAAAATTACTGCTTGAGTGCAAAGTACTCATTCTCTACTGTGTCTCTTTGACCGTCTGGTTATAGACTGCTATTTATCAATTACAGTTATAGAAGACAGTCCCTATGAAGAGTAGGGACAAGGCTGGGGGAGGACCAACGTATGGCTTACTATTCATACTTGTGCAGAAGACACAGCTCACTCCTCTTGTCCTGCAGGTCTCAGAAGAGACGTCTCCTCCTTAGCTTTCTTCTTGACCCCTCCTGTGTCCTCCATAGGACTCTGAGCTCACCCCTCTCACAGCGCTTATAACATCCACTTGCACCTTTGTATTTACTCAACCATCTTTGAAAGACTCAGCTTTCTGAAGGCAGAATCTGTGC
The DNA here is from genome assembly GCF_964662115.1 of Mustela nivalis. Classification (NCBI taxonomy): domain Eukaryota; kingdom Metazoa; phylum Chordata; class Mammalia; order Carnivora; family Mustelidae; genus Mustela; species Mustela nivalis. The sequence goes on from NC_139025.1 coordinate 47,404,917, forward strand.
CTGTCAGAGAACATTGCAAGGGATGCATGTGATCTCCTCTTAAAAGGACAAACATAGGGGTGCCTGGGTGGCTCAGTCAGTCAAGCATCTGCCTTCAGCTCAGGTCATGATCCCAGGGTCCTGCGATCGAGCCCCACACCGGGCTCCCTGCTCCGTGGGGAGTCTGCTTCTCCCTTTGCCCCTCTCCCTCTCTCTCCCCTTTTTTTACTCTCCCTTTCTCTCTCCCTCAAATAAATGGATAAAATCTTTTAAAGAAAAGAAGAAAAATAATAAATCTTTTCTATTTTATGATGTTCCCTTTAAAGCAAGCATATGGGAGTGTGTGTGAATGTGTGCCATACTCCAGAAGAAGCGTAAGATGAGCCAAAAGTAAGGAGGTCAGTGATTGTGATGCAGGAACACAGGAGGGGGCAGAAGGGGGGAGGAGATCGACCAGGATAATACATTCTTGGGATTAAAGTTAAGCAGCAAGAAAGTAACATCATGCGAAGGGAGAAGACTCTTTAAAAACGAGCCTGAGGAGGGCACATGGCGTAATGAGCACTGAGTGTTATATACAACTGCTGAATCACCGAAGGACCCTCTGAAATGAATAATACAGTATATGTTAATTAACTGATTTTAGATAAATAAATAAATAAATAAATAAAACGTTAAAAAATAAAATTAAAAACAAAAACACAAGCCTGAGAGGAACGCCATGCTGTTTTCCACAGTGGCTGCACTAGCTTGCGTTCCCACAAATGGTACACAAGGAGGGTTCCTCTTTCTCCCCATCTTCATCAACATTTATCGTGCTTTTGATTTTCACCATTCTGACAAGCGTGAGGCGATATCTCATTGTGGTTTTCATTTTCATTTCCCCGACGATGAGTGATGCTGAGCATCTTTTCACCTGTTGTATCATTATATTGTACACCTGAAGCTAATGTAACACTGTGTTAACTGTACTGGAATTAAAATGAAGGAAAAATAACTAGAAAGTCATTTCCTTAAGGTACTTAAGGTAAAAAAATTTTTTTTTCTTTTTTTTTTTTTAGTTTTTATTTATTTATTTGAGAGAGAGCGAGCAAGAGAGAGCACAAGTCAAGTGAGGGGCAGGGGAGAGCGAGAAGCAGATTCCCCACTGAGCAGAGAGCCCAATGTGGGGCTCACTCCCTGGACTCTGGGATCATGACCTGAGCCAAAGGCAGATGCTTAACAGACTGAGCCACCCAGGTGCCTAGAAAAAAAAAAAATTTAACTCACTTTTATCAACTCTGCTTTTAAATTTAGGTCGTTGGGGCATCTAGGTGACACAGTTGAGTGTCCAGCTCTTGGTTATGGCTTGGGTCGTGATCTCAGAGTCGTGAGGTTGAGCGCCACATCAGGCTCCCCACTCAGCATGGAGTCTGCTTGGGATTCTCTCTCTCCCTCTGCCCCTCCTGCTCATGCTGTCTCTCTCTCTCTGAAACAAATAAATCTTTAAAAATAAATAAATACATTTAGGTAGTCAAATAGCTTGAATGAACATATTTTGTATTTAAATGCCTTTTAAATCTTTTCTGATTATGAATTTTTGCAACCTTATGGCAGAAAATTTTTTAAAATACAGAGAGGTTTCAAAATTATAGCCTTAATTCCCTGAGATAATCATTGTTTACACTGTGTTGTATTTCTGTATAATTTTTATCCAACACAGATCACATCTATAACTTATATTTTTGTAAAATGAGAAGCATACAAGAATTTGCATGTCATCGGTGCACAGGTGCCATGCTAATCTTCCTGTATTGTTGCAATCTGGGTACAAATGTTGCTGAAATATTGTACATAAAATTTTATATTACACGTTGCGTTTTCAATTTCTACTATATTTTAACTTTGCCCACAGCAGGATTTCTTTTCAGTCTGAGTCCTTCAGGCCAAATCTAATTTTCTCTAGTTGCTGGAGGAATTTCTGACATAGAAAGTATTTTCAATCCAGGGGGAGGGGCAAGCATTCTCTTTCCAAATCCCCAGGGGTACACTTGTGCAAATTTGTCAAACTTATGTTTTTAGGAAGATGCTAAGGTGTGGATGCTGTGACTGGTTTTAAATTCATGCCCCATTTCCTAGAGCACTTTTTAAAAATGTAGAAGGGAAAACAGTCATTCTCATTATAGTGCCACTACTCCCAAAACATCATGCCACAGATTTTATAACATCAATATGACGGCCAGGAACCTAAATGACAAAGCTAATTGAAAAATGTGAAATCGGGGCTCCTGGGTGGCTCAGTTATTAAGCATCAGCCTTCGGCTCAGGTCATGATCCAGAGATCATGCCCCACATCAAGCCTCACATCAGGCTCCCTGCTTGGCAGGAAGCCTGTTTCTCCCTCTCCTACTCCCCCTGCTTGTGTTCCCTCTCTCTCTGCTCTCTCTGTCTCTTTCTGTCAAATAAATAAATAAAATCTTAAAAAAAAAAAAAAGAAAGAAAGAAAGAAAGGAAGGAAGAAAAACATGAAAGCCTGGCTGCAGAGGCTACGTTTAAATTGGTCACCATTTTGTTCTTTCCCCCTGTCCCTGCTCTCTGGATTTATGTCTTTACATAAAAATAGCCACATGTAAAACCTGCTAAAAATGATATTGTTTGCATGTCATTCATAACCTAAACTTTTGAGGTTAAGCCAAGATTATTTTCTGGCATTTAGAAATAAGACATTTTATATATAAATCCATTTTTGATTTGATGAGTGGTCTTGGATAAATCAGTGTGAGGTGTGTTTAAGCCACTTTTAAAATCCTGCTGAAGAACAAATCTAAAAAACAACTAAACTAAGAACATCATTTTTTCACTCTGTATTTCCACGGATGAGTCATGTAAATGACCTTTAATCCTAGTACATTGAAAATGATTACTACAGTTAAAAACACTCATTCTACACTCCATAATTTCAATTGCATGCTAAATGAGTTCTCTGCACCACTCAGAGAAAAGTCTACATACATAAATGGGCTTAAACCAGATGGGGCCAAAAATATAATTTGTCCAGAGATAAGCCCTTATGGTAAATAAATATCACTTCTGCTCTTCACAAACTGGTCTTGGTAAGTTAAAGGAAAGTAGGGAAAAAGAACTTTTGAAAGTTCTTCTCATTTCACAATGTATAATAAGCTTCCCATGTGCCAGTTACAATGCCAAGAGCCTGGGAAAGAAGGGCTCTATGTTGGACTAGCTCGTCCCTGAGTGAAGGAGTCTCAGTGTTTTCTATAGAAGAGATGTGAGACTTAGACCCAAGATATATTCCAGGGGAAAAAAAGGAAAAGATGGGGCCACGGCTGGGATTGTGTCTACAAAGAACACAGAGCAACTCATTGAACTTGGCATCCCTGGGAGACTAATCCATCATATCATGGCATCTCTTTAGTGAAAATTTATAATTTCAGAACAGTTGGCCCCTGAGAGGCTCTTTTTGCCTCCTCCTCCTTCCTTCCCTTTTGGCTGAGCTTAAGACCTACTTCTTGGCTGGGGAACTTGAATTTAAGTTTCTTAGCCTACCCACCTCTATCAACAAATCAATGTTTTTCTTCCAAATTCTTTTCTAAATTTAAATAAAAATGACAGCAGTCCTTGTTTTTAAGGCTATATACTCTCTATTGGAAGATAAAATACATAAATATGTAAATGTCCCCTGGAGATTCAAATGCATTGTGCTTCATTTCTGAGGCATATCAGTATGATTATTAAAAGAACATTCAAGTGACACTTCCTTCAAATTATGCACTCCAATCTTTTTTTTTAATTTTAATTATTTTAAAAAAAATTTTTTATAAACATATAATGTATTTTTATCCCCAGGGGTACAGGTCTGTGAATCGCCAGGTTTACACATTTCACAGTACTCACCATAGCACATACACTCCCCAATGCCCATAACCCCACCACCCTCTCTTGACCCCCCTGCCCCCAGCAAACCTCAGCCTGTTTTGTGAGATTGAGTCTTTTATGGTTTGTCTCCCTCCCGATCCCATCTTCTTTCATTTTTTCTTTTCCTATCCCCCAACCCCCCATGTTGCATTTCCACTTCCTCATATCAGGGAGATCATATGATAGTTGTCTTTCTCTGATTTACTTATTTCACTAAGCATGATACCCTCTAGTTCCATCCACGTCATCGCAAATGGCAAGATTTCATTTCTTTTGATGGCTGCATAGTAGTCCATTGTATACATTATATACACCACATCTTCTTTATCCATTCATCTGTTGATGGACATCTAGGTTCTTTCCATAGTTTGACTATTGTGGACATTGCTCCTATAAACATTCAGGTATGCCTCCAATCTTATTTTAGCTCTTACATTCTATTATAGTAAAGGTACTCACTTTACTATGAATTGTACATAATATAGATACTGTGCCTCATGGTTCTACTTTAGTACATTAATGTATGTCCTTTCGTGATGTCAGTTTTTAAAATCAACCTTTTGGTGCTCTAGCTTACATATGGTAAAATGCACCTATATAGGTATACACTTCCATCAGAAGTTCACTCGGGGTACAGAACATTTGCATTACCTCAAAAAGTTCCCGCCGCTCTCTTTGTAATGCTCCTCACCCGCATCCACAGATAACCACTGATCTCCTTTCTGTTACCATAGATTAGATTGATCTCTTTTGGCATTTTAAAGTATGCATGTTTTTGTTCTTTTTTTTTTTGATCAACCTAATACTTTTGAGATTTATCTATCTTGTTGCATAAATGAATAGTCCATTCCTTTTAAGTCCTGGATTTAATTCCATTTATGGATCTAGCACACTTCGTATATTCATTTACCTCTTGGTGGGCATTTGGATTGTTTCCAGTTTTTGGACATTAAGAATCAAGCTGCTGTGAATGTTCATATATAAATATTTGTGCAGCCTTATATTTTCATTTATATTGAGTAAAATAGCTAAGAGTGGGGTTGGGCCATAGGGTACATTTGATTAACTTGAGAAGAAACTGCTTCTTTCCCAAAGTGGTCGCACCAGTTTACATTCCCATCAGCAGTGTATGAGAGTGCTCACTCCACATCTTACCTAATTTCAGCCATTCCAGTTGGTGTATGGTGGCATTTCATTGTAGCATATAATTTTTACCTTGCCAATGACCAATGAGGTTAAAATGTGTTTCTTCGATGAAGTAGTGTGTCAAATCTCTTGCTAATTTTTAAATTAGGTTGTCTTTTTTATTATTTAGTGATAAAACTTCTTCATACATCTGAAGACAGATCCTTTCACAGATATTGGTACTGTGAATATTTTTTTCCCCATTTTGTGCTTTGCCCTTTTCATTTTCTTAATGCTGTCTTTTGAAGAGCAGGAGTTTTGGATAATACCTTTCCTTAGAACCTGGCAGGCATATCTGTTTACAAGTAAGCTTTGCTAATGACTACAGTGAATATCTCTTAAGATGTAATACCAAGGGAAATCATGTTGCCTATTCCACAGTGACTGATAATGTGTCTGAGGCAAAGAGTCCCAGGGATTATCAAGCATAAAATTCACCAGGGGTATATCTCTCCAAATTCTGTGCTACCAGGAGTTTCTGCCTCAGTACCCATCTTCATTTCTTTCCTTTCTTCCCAACACTTCTCCACAAGAAGTCTTCCCCATTTCACAGAATGAATCAGCAGGACACAAACACTATTTCATCGCAGTGTAAGGGTCACCTTGACCTCCTTGTTGCACTGGGAGAGTAATATGAAAGTTGAGTCTGCTCTAGATTTCAGGAGTGGAAATCTCTGGTATATTGACTTAAAAAACTCAACTCTCTCTTTGGCTCTCAAAATCAGAAACCCATGAGTTTGTCCTCTCTTCTAAGAAAGCTAGTGGCCTGTGTTTCATTCACTTCCTGTAGAAAATATTTGTTAAAATGTACCATATGCCACATATTGTGTCAGAAAAGCAAGAAATATCTAGTATACCACATGTCAAATCTTTTAGTTTATTCTTGTGGAACAATGAGCCATCTTGACCATAGGAATTTTCTTCATTCTCCTGTGCTCAATGCTTGGCACATAAATATTTGTTAATGTAGTTAATGTATGAATGATTGTACACACCCATGCATGAATGAAGTGTCAGAGAAAGCTGCCTTGCCTATGTTTTCTTTTTTTTTTTTAATTTTTAAATATTTATTTATTTATTTATTTATTTATTTATAGATTTTTATTTATTTATTTGACAGAGAGAGAGAGAACACAAGTAGGCAGAGAGGCAGGGGGCAGGGGGAGGGGGAGCAGGCTCCCTGCTGAGCAGAGAGCCTGACTCAGGGCTCTATCCTGGGACCCTGAGATCATGACCTGAGCCAAAGGCAGAGGCTTAACTCATTGAGCCACCAACGCACCCCAGTTTCCTGTGTTTTCTATGAGACCAAGGTTTTCTCTAATGGGAAAGCTATAAGCAAATAGCTACGGCCATTCAAGGAAAAACCACACTATGGTAGCAGTGAAGCAATCCAGCTCTCCCAGTAACATCCTAGTTAGGAAGTCAGTCACAACTCAGAGTGGGGCTTCTACCATTTTTTTTCCTAATGGTTAAAATTTCCCAAAGTGGGAGAAAATACATGGGACCTCAGAAATGAGAAGGGTCACAAGGAAGTTAGTTTCTTCTTAGATTATATCAGATATAAGATTAATAAAAAGAAGAAAACTATCACTATAACACGTGATATTTAGTACAGTTTATAAAAGAGGTTCATATATATTTTCTTATTGGATCCTTAAAATACTCCTGGCAGGTAGCCACAAGGAGTGTCGGTACATTTCCCCATTATATAGAGTTGGAAGTGAGGTTCAGAGAATGAAAGTGTCTTGCCCAAGATTTTACAGCTACTTAATAATGAAGTGGACTAGTTGGATTCTAATATTCTTTTTTGCTGCCCTTGGAGGATGACCCCCTTACTTGATGGGGTGCCATGGATGGTATATCTAAGTGTACATTTCTCTTTTCCTCTTGATTTTCAAATAAAATTCCTTTTTTGTGCCATGAGAGGAGGTAAATTATCCTTACTATAGTGTATCTTTATGGTACACTCTGAACAGTATTAAAGAAAGCTCAATTTTTAAAACAAAGCTTTGATACAAAGCTTCACTTAATTCCATAGGAATGAGCCCCTTGGAAATCATGACCCCGTGAACCCTCAAATTCTTTTTTCTCTATAAACCCTATTTTATAAGAAATTAACTGGAACATGCAGAGAGGCTTTTTTTCTTTTACACAGATGAAACTTCCTTAATTGTTTTTATGTTCCAGTTGTCCAAGAGGAACTCCTTAGCTGAGGCACATCAGAAACTTCATTGCCTTGGGATGCTCCGAAGGACAATGGCACTTGATAGGTATAGACAGGAACTTAGGAGGAAAGACCACAGAGCTCTTCATCACCTTTGTTCAACTCTCCAAGGAACAAAGTGAGGCAGTGCTATCTGTGAGCTATCACATCAGGACATACTGGAAAACCTTCTTGTATCTGAAGAATGATTTTCAACGGCAAGCATGGCTGTGGGCAGCCATGACTGCTGTAATAGGATTCCATTGTCAGGCCACTGTTTTGTAGAAGGTAAAGTGTAAAGAAGGTAAAGGAAAATTCAAGGACAGAGGCTAGGTCATTGGACAAAATTCGAGATTCTATCTTCCCTGTCAACAGTTGAGAGCTATGATCAAGAAAAATACAATATAATCTCTTTCTCCAATAGCTATATTTCTGCATTTTAATTGGTGTCTATAATAGCTGCATGAAAGAGAAACACTCTCTTTATTAATGCTTCATTAAGAATTTTTATATTTATGTGACAATCTATATCTATATTCTTCGCTCGGAATTGAGGACTTTAGAGCTTTGATTCCAGCTGGTCGGGATTGGAAAACTCATTAATGCTGTGAGAATGACTGACAGCAAACTCCTCAGGGGAGAGATATGGTCTTATATGTATGGAAACAGTCAAACTGGATCGGTCAACTTTTATAAATAAACCACTGGAATATGTAATTTAAAAGGAGGAGAACATCAGTTACAGATTGTTTCCTTAACCGTCCCTGTTATTTCCCAGTTTCGAATTTTAGGCATTTTTCATGACAAAAATAATAATTAAAAGTATGCAACAAAGCTCCTCATTCAGTCCTTTATAACACAACATCTATCTGTAATGACAAAGGGAATTATAAATGACATTACAATTTGGAGGCAAAATTACAAGATCCTTTATAGTTAAGGCAATTGATAGCCATCTTGACCAAGTTCTAAATTTAAGTCACCATCTCTCAGTTCTGACTGGCATCAAGTTAAAACAGACAAGGAATTGTTTCCAGTGGAGAAGATTAAAATGCGATTATAAATACATCTATCTTCCTTTGCCCAGGGACTCTCCATCCCATAATACCATTTGCATAATGGGTTAGTTTATTTGTTCCCTTTTAAATGTTAAATTTGGAACATTTTATTCTAAGTGTCATCAAAAAATAAACACATGAAGTTCTAAGCCCACAGCTTTTCCTATCTATTTGAGACTAAGAATCTGTCCATTTTGTCTATATTTAAGGAAGCACAAACACTTTCTTATTTTTTTACACACCCAAGATGACAAGGATCTGAAGAGTTATGACAGACAAATACAAATACAAATATACAGACAAATGGAAGTTAGTATTTCACCTCATTCTCAAAAGACACACACACACACACACACACACTCACTCTGCTTCTACTTGAAGGTATCTGGAGGTTCCAGTTTGTTTGTACATTGGTTTCTGATTGCCCTACTCCTTTCCCATCTCTGATGTCTTTTCTTCCTAAGCTGTATTCTAGAGTAGACACTTGAATCGGTGCACGCTGACACTCTTTCCTCCTACGGGTCCCCCATGAAAATGGGCCATGTGTCTAACTGCCTGGATAGCAAAGAGTTAACCTAAAATCCAGTCCCTGCAAATGGAGACTCTATTATTCAACTCAAGTGGAACATGTTTTTCTTTTTTAAAGAGGGTATCTTGGGATGCATAACAGCTGAGTTTAGTCCTTAGAGGAGGGACTCCATGGCACAAAGTTGACCAGTGGTCAAACTTTTGGCAGGAGGAGAAACTTCCATGTTCTCCCAGATGTGAGCACTTTCCCCTCTGCCCAGTACGGTCTGGCTCAGAGCTAGGAGATGAAGTTAAGATGAACAGCAGCCAACATGCCCTGACGTTTAGGAGTGGTGATCAGTACAGTGACCTCCTGGAGGGTTAGAAAGTGCCACCCAGGAGTCCTTTGCATTGCAACAGTCACTACTTTGCAGCATCTCAGACACTTGGTGCTTCAAACTCTGCTGGTCTAAAGCTTCTCACATTGGATTTGTGTTAGCAACTGGCTTTTCCTCAAACTTCGCTGCCGAGGCTTTCAGTAAAGAGATTTTATGTCATTTAGTGGTAAAAATTCAGCCTCCCTGATGGTTTTCTTTAACACAGCTATTCGAGGAGGCAAGGGATGGGTCTCCTTGGAAACATCAGTAGCAACTCAGCTACTCTGTCTCCTGACAGCGATCTCCCTGTGTCATTGGCTGCCTATTTCCAGCAGCTGGTGTCCTGGCTAGAACTGAACACTGAAGACCACGCAGTAAGGAGGAGCAAATTTGCGATTAAGGTCAAGATGGGTGGTGGGAGGTAGGCCCAAGTGATAGTGGAGATTCTGTCCGACCAAGACCCTGTGTCCAGGGAGCATGAATACCTCCATTCAGGGTTCCAACAGAGGAGGGGCCCAATTATTCTAGATATGGTGGCACATCAGGGAGGTGGGGCCCAGCCATAGGGGGGGCCTGAGTGGCTCAGTGGTTTAGTATCTGACTCTTGATTTCGGTTCAAGTCATGATCTCGGGGTTGTGACATCTTTCCCCTACCTCAAGCGAGCACACACACATACACATGCATACACATGCTCTCTCTCTCTCTCTCTTTAAAAATTAAAAAAAAAATTTAAAAAGATGGAGAACAGAGACCCCGCTACTGAGCAAAGGTCTTGGCAGAGATAGGCAGGTCTGAGTAGCAGGAGACAAAGGTATGTCCCAGAACCAATACTCTGAAATGGGACAAAGGCAGAGCTAAGATGTGGCTTATAAGAATAGGAGTGGGGTAGAGTACCTTGGAATTTGGGAACAAGGTGAAAGTTTCATTATCAGAACTGAATTCAGACCACGGAATGAGGAGGAATATGAGGTAAGGCTCTGTTCCCATCTGACAGCACAACCTAAGAAAAAGAGCCAAAGAGGCATTTTTCTAGGAGAGGAGGTAGGGACACCATCGTAGTTGAATCAGAGGGTCAGGGACCCAAGGTACACATGTAAATTGCTATTGGTTGATGAGAGAGAAGACAGATTAGGGGGAAAAAAAAGTAGTATCCACAAGAACCTTCCCCACATGTTTTGCATCTCATATTGCTTCCTTTCTCTTCTTGTCATCATAGTCTTAATAACTGCCTTTATTAACAGTTTATCTTAAAAACTGTTGAGAGGAGGATGACTTCTGAAGAATGTGCTAGGGTGAAGAAGTGCTTTGAGAATGATCCCCCTCTCTCTACTCAGCTAGATCGTGCTTAGGTCACCTCCCGGGTTAGATGACAGGCGGAGACACTTTGGGGAGGGAGGCTAACGGCCCAGAGAGGATGAGCGTGATGTTGTATCACATACCGAGCACCTTCCATGGGCCAGGTATGAGGCAGGATACTTAACATACGTTATCTGATTTCATCCTGGCAAGGCAAGAATTATTCTTGTCATGTGCACAAATAAAGCCACTGAGGCTCAGAGAGGTTGTGTCACTTCTCTGATATCCACAGCTGGCTCCTGCTGGCTTTCCCTCCATTATAGGAGCTGAGAAAGCTGAAATTGCCTGCTTCCAATGAGGATTACAGAGCAGAGAGGGGTGTCAGCTGGGGAAATGCCAGGGACCAGACGTGAATAAATGAGGAAGGCAGGGGATGAATAAAAGGGTGATAATAACATAGAACTTCAGATATGCCTGAGCCCAGGTCAAAAACTGAGCTACTGTTTAACTGGATGATACCCAGACCTGACTCCGGGCCATTAGAAAAAGTCCTAATGATAGATGGGTGCTCCTTAGTTTAAAAATATAGATTCAGGAAGTAGCTGAGAACATTGATTGAATGGCTACCAGTTTTCTTGGAACATAATAACTTTCGCCCCTGCCTTTGCCAGCCAGATTTTACATTGTAAAGCCAAGCAGTCATTACAAAGACCTGGCATAGGGAATTTAAAGTAGGTGTTTAGTATGTGACAGATTTGTGGATCTGGGCTGAGAAGAAGAGCCAAAGGAATCAGTTCCTCAGTATTCTCTGATGAGTAATTTACGTGGCATTTTCTCGAAGGAGGTATCAGCCACCTAATATTCCTGCTGACAGAGACGGCTCCTCTCTTGGCAATCAGAATATGCAGCCTGTTTTGGTTATTGGAACCAAACGTTTTTTTAAAAGATTTTATTTATTTATTTGCCAGAGAGAGAGAGAGACAGAGAGAGAGCACAAGCCGGGGGAAGAAGCAGGCAGAGGGAGAAGCAGGCTCCCTGTAGGGAGCCCAAATGGAGGGTCTCCATCCCAGGACCCTGGAATCCTGTCCTGAGCTGAAGGCAGAGGCTTAATTGGCTGAGCCACCCAGGCATCCCGGAAACAACCTTTTAACCAAGAATGAGCTCAACAAAGAGTGGGTCAGGGTATTGTGTTCAGACAAATGTGGGTGAGCCTGTTAAAATGCAGAGTCCCAGGCCCCCAGAATCAGGACATTCTTCAGGTGACTCTCATGCAGACGGTCCTACAGGGATACTTTGAAAAAGTCTAGCAGAGATCCCCTTCGCAGCAGCACCCATTGCATTTGTCAGAGCTGAACTGAACTGGTCAGTCCTAATTTTAAGAGTTAAAAGTAGGCCTCCCCATCTGCCCATGAATGGGCATTTTTTCCAATACATATCAGTGCCCAGTGCTGGGGAGGAACAGGTACCCATTCCCAGAGACACTGTGGCAGCCAAGAGAGGAGCCCTCTCTTGCCAACTACAGTCACCTCACCACTGAGCCCCAATCTTTGCTTTTCTTTCATTCTGGCCACATGACCAGAAGGGGGGGGAGTACGTTCCAGAAATAAGGGATGAAAGAGGGGACATACAGGCTGTCCTTTCTCCCAGTTTTTCTCCCCACCATGGCTACTGGAGTCTACCCATTTGTGCTACATCCTGAAGACATTAGTTCTTTTTACCCATCTTGGAAAAAAAAAAAATGAACTATTACACAAACTATCAGAATGAGGTTGGGACTTCCTTGCTTAAGTCTGCTTTAAGGACAAGGATTTGCTGAGACAGAAAATTCCCCATTGGCAGGCTTGATGGATGATATGACATTGTCTCCTGGGGACCCAGTGATTTGCAGCAGCATTTCAGGCAACCCAAAATAAACCATCACTCTGCACAAGGGGTGACAAGCTTAATGTCTACACTCGTCATCATAATTCTGGTAGCAGAGCTTCCCAGACTCTAGGTTAACCCCTTTTACTTTGGCTGAAAAACCTGGAGCAGGAGCATGGGAGAGATCGTAAGATAATTGTTCTTTGGATGAGCACCTTTCATCTGACAATCTCTGAGTGCTTTATAAATATTAATTAAATTACAACAACACCTTACTATGCCTAATTATTATCTGTCCACCACCCCCAGCTCCATAACAGCCCTTTAAAGATGAAGCACTTGAAGGATAGCCTGGCTAGACTTCAATGTCTGGGCTTATCATAGAGGCAAAACTCAAACCTCAATGTTTTTCATGTCTAGAACTCTGTTAAAGCGGACTAAAATGATTGAAAGGATCACGTGATTCCCACGCACTTATACACTGTGAAGTACTACTACTAGAAGCATAAAATATGTATGTTGACTTTATCATTTAATTAGAAGAACTATTCTATTAATCTTAGTTTTTTTTAAAAGATTTTATTTATTTTATTTGATAGAGAGAGAGAGAGATCACAAGTAGGCAGAGAGGCAGGCAGAGACAGAGGGGGAAGCAGACTCCCTGCTGAGCAGAGGGCCCCATGCGGGGCTCGATCCCAGGACCCTGAGATCATGACCTGAGCCGAAGGCAGCGGCTTAATCCACTGAGCCACCCAGGCACCCCTATTAATCTTAGTTTTTAACCAATCTTTTTCCTTCTAAGAAATCTAACTTCTTACTGTTTCCATGTGTCCACCTATGAAATAGTGACTTAACAGGGTTCCCTAATCTCTTATATTATACTATCACTCTATCATAAGCCCTGATGGCTTATGAGGTGATGTGTTCTATGACCTACAAAAAGTATTCATCTTTCCCATTAATAATGGCGTACCCTCACAATTTAAAATGTGTTATCCTCATATATCACCCAAACCTGAAGGATTTCCATGATCAAAGCTGTTACTCATATTATCAGAATCACCTTCCTCTTCATATTTCATATTAATTCATGGCCACTGCCTGTATGATACTTTTATTTGAGTCAGTCACAATCCCCCCCGCCTTTTTTGAAAAGCTGGTACTAATACCACCACCAGGATTTATAAGTTAAAAAAAAAAACACCTGTAGTTAGAGACTAAATACTTTCAGTGATTCTAAAATCTGTCCCCGCCTCTCTTCTGTTTGAGGAACATCGGCTCCTCATTTAATATGTTTACCTGGAAACAGCTGCCTGGAGGTAGGTTAAAAAGCAGTGGGCCTTCTTGGAGGGACTTGGGACAGAGTTGCAAGTGAGTAAAGCAACTAAGTTAACAGTCCTTGTCAACCCGCTCTCCAGACTCACTTTGGACTCTTGTTCATGGAGGAGGCGGAAAGAAAGAGAAGATCCAGTCACGCCATCCAGAGAATCCCAAGCAGAGAGGAAAGGAGAAAGGTGTGGAGCAGGGCATATACACAGAAAGGTCAGAGATAATACTGTCACTGTAAAGGCCTGTGGGAAAATGGGAAAATTAGAGAGGGCAGAGAAGACAGATCCTTCAGAGTTAGCCACGAGGTACAATTGTGAAGGAAAGAAAGATTTCCAACTTCCAGATAAGACCAGCTGCAGGCATATTTGGTGGAATTGGTGGAGACATGATAGAGTATGTGTACCAAGATTTCTTCTAAGGTTCACAGAGAAAACAACGCCTGCTGCCAGTGGTAGCAACTCTTCCTACAGAGATCTCGTTTATGAGGCAAGGAAGAAACACCTACAAAGGAAGCCGCTGGTTAGAGCAAAAATCTGTAGTCATAAAGCATCCTTGGATTTTTTAGAAATCATTAAAATTCCTGAAACAAATTCCTGAAAAAAAACATATATGTAATGGGAAAACTGAGAGCGAAGGAGAAAGACCTGCACAAAAGACAGGCATGAACGCTCACTCGTTGAACGCTGAGCAGCTTCGGCTGTGTGTCCATGCAGCGCCCTCTTGGATGCTCTAGGCAAGGGATGTGTTTGGAGCACAAAGGAAACAAGTGAACTGCCTCTGGTTGGTGACTTGGTGAATGAGCCCTGGAGTCAGAAAAATGGGTCCAAATCCTAGGTCTGCTACTCCCCAGTTGTGTGCCTGCTCTGAAGAACTCAGCTTTCTCACAGGGCTGTGGGGAGAATTAAATGAGATTTTGCATGTGAAATGCTCAGCACAGAGCCTGGCACATCACAGAGAATGCATTCAGTAAACGCCAGTGCCCATCGCCCACGTCACAGGGGCCTCCCTACTCAGGCCCAAGGCTGATTAAAAAAATAAACACCATCAGGGGTGCCTGGGTAGCTCAGTGGGTTAAGCCTCTGCATTCAGCTCAGGTCATGATCTCAGGGTCCTGGGATAGAGCCCCAGGGTCTCTGCTCAGTGGGGAGCCTGCTTCCCCCTCTCTCTCTGCCTGTCTCTCTGCCCACTTGTGATCTCTCTCTCTCTCTGTCAAATAAATAAGCAAAATCTTTAAAAAAAAAAACAAAACACAAAAAACCCCAGCATCCAACTTCTCTGAGCATATACCCAAAGGAAACACTGCCTTCCCAAATGGCCACTTTGGGTGCCATGTCTGACTTGAATGTTGTTGCTCTGTTTCCACAAAATAATTCTGGACTGCCTCTGCTGGGAACGCCCTCAGGTCTTATTTAAAATATACACACATATGTTTACTGTTATTGATGGCAAATCTTGGTCCTTCTGGAGTGATTTTTTTTTTTTCCATTTAGAATTTGTCATTTAGAGCCAAATCTAATGAAGAAGGAACATAATCAAGAGGGGACAAAATTAAAGCATACATATTAATTGATTGTGTGTGTGTGTGTGTGTGTGTGCAGGCACACACCTTATAAATCAACCCCAAAGGCAATTCCAAGTGAGGATTTGTGTAAACATTGTGAAGAATGGTGGACAGTGATGTGACGTGCATAAACTTCCTGAACTCATTCCTTCAAGGGTGTCCTTTCATTTATTCTTGACTTTTTAAATACCATTTAACATAAAAGTCTCATTCTTTTATTATTATACATGAGCCATTGGTCTCTACTCACTTTTCCAGAAAGGGAATGCTGGGAAGGAAAGAGAAGAAAGGGCCCAAGATAGAAGAATGAGTATGGGAGGAGAGAGAAAGGCCAAAAGTGAAAGGACAAGTCGAGGCAGGGAAAATCAAACCAACTTAGAGACATCACAGAGAAATCAACCTTGTAGGCCAGAGACGTTAATTACAGTTTGCTTTTTAAGACATAACTCATGCTACTGTTTGTTTTGTGAAGGGGGAGGACTGCTTATAATGGGCCGCAATAAACTTTCCAGTTAAGGCTAAACATTTTTATAATTCTGTTCTGAGAAAGTGTGTTTATTAAAATACTTTAGCCTTGGAGAAATGGAACCATTTCTTAGAACACATATTTTACTGTTTCCTTCATATTTTGGACAATCGCTCACCACCTGTGCACTTTCTCCCCCTGGTCTCCTCAAGGCTCCCCAACAAGCAGGGGCTTGTGGGAAAGGAAGGAAGCAGCAAAGAGCTCTCTTATGTGAATAACGTGATTAGTAGAAAGTATAAAGGAGGCTTCTTCCCCGGTTCACAAAGCAGATTTTCTTCACAAGCTGGCAGAGCTCCCAGACAATTTGCTCTGGGGACAGACTCTGGCTAAACTGCTGCCAGTGCCACCTCTGGGGCCTCCAGATTGATGAGCTCGGGCAGCCACAGGGAGGGAGCACTGAAGAGGCAACACCAGGCAGGGCCATCCTGGGTCACCCAGCAGGAGTCGCAGCCGCAGCCAGCCACGAGCACAGAGCGGGGCACTGTGCTCTCCCATCCACTCACTGTCCAGGCTCTCTGGCGCTGAAACAGCAACGGGAAGGGCTGAGGGGCTACAGAGGGGAGAAGCTGGCTCCAGGGTCCAAGACAGAGCCTGAAGGGTCATGATGGAAGGCAAAGAGTAGCGAAGGATGTGTGGTTCCCATCTGCCGGCCCAGGGCGCAGGCCTGTTTGGGTGCTCAGAACAACTTGGAGGGCAGAGTAAGCTTGTTCTCAGGCACCAAGAAAAGAGCATCTCCTGACTTCCTGTCTGGTGCAGGAGGTCGGACCAAGCAGCGTCTGGGGAATGATCCTGTGGCCTGGATCTTGCATTTAGCATCATCACCCCAGCAATGCCTGGCCCCTTCCCCCCCACTTCAGCTCCCCTGGGTGGTGTTGAACACCAACACACATCCTCTGGAGTACTTCAAACTGAATTGGAAATTAACAGGCGTTCTATGATCTATAGTGTGTTGGTGGGGGAAAGAGGAGGGTCATCAGCTTCTACAGCTCCTGGAGGTTTTAGCTCAGCCAGACCTGATTTCTGACGGGGAGCCTTGTAAAAATGATTTTCCCCAGTAGTAGAGTTTTAGAAAGGGTTTATGGCCTTGAGTCATTCAGGGTCACTAACTGATTTAGCCCCTGCTGTTTCCCAAATATCCTCAAAAGGATTCTTGGCTAACTTGGATATTAACAGAAAAGGGAGGGCCCTATTTGCCTCTCAGTTCTCTTAAACGTCCACCAGTGAGGCCCTGCCCTGAGGCTACTATGGAGCGGGGACCTGGTGGTGAGGGTCAGCTGGCCGGTCCACTAGCTTCGGCTTTCTTTGTTCTTTCTATTGGTGGAACAACCTTACTGGGAGTGTGTGCATGTGCATTTGTGCGTGTACACCTCACCATACAACTAATTCCTAATTAGTTCCCCCCAAATTCAGGAAATCTAGAAGAAGGTAAAGAATACCACCGACTGAGAATAGGCATGGTTGGCATGCTAGTTCCTATTCCTCGTGATTTTTTCTATGCTAGTGTTTTGAAGTGAGATTACAGTATGTGTTTATTTTTAGAACCAACATTATCACTCCACAGCAGGTCACACATTCTAGCCTTCCATGTCAGAAAGTATAGATCCATGTTAACATTTTTAATGGTTTTTTAATCATCCAGGATAAAAATGTTCTGTGCCTTCTTTCACCGACTGCTTCTAGTTAGACATTTCAGGTGTCACTCGTCATGGCTGGTCAAAATAAGGGTCTTTGCATAAATATCACAAAAATCCTTGTCAGAGCATTCCCTTAAGATGGATTCTTCAAAATGGACCTGCTGGGTCAGCTTCCATCATCTTTAAAAGCTTTGATGCACCCTGTCAAAATTTTCCTACATTGAGTGTCTACCAATATTCCATCCTTCCAACAGCAAATGGAGCTGTCCATTTTCCTCCTCCATGTGGCCTTGAGGCTGGGCATGGAGAGTCTTATTCATCCTTCCCAGTCTGACGGTTATAAGTGATATCTCATTTGCTGGGGTAATTTGGCATTTGGGGCTTTTTCTTCTCCCTCTGGCGCCTTCCATCATCTCTTGTGGCTCTTTTCCCACTGGCATCTCTCTCATTCAATAATAAACATTAATGGAGCACTTCCTGTAGGTCGGCACCGTACCCAACATTCATACTCCAGAAATGGCATGATTTAAGGTGTACTGGGGGCAGGAGGGCAGCTTGAGGGAGCAGGAGAGAGCTTCACAGAGGTGGCGATATTTACGATAGGTTTGATGCAATGGTGGAACAGGTTATTTAATGCAGAAGATAGAGCATAAGCGAAATCAAAGGCCAGTGAGGAGGGAGGGAGGGTGGGTGGGATGCGAGACTGAGATGGACGGGCTCTGTGCGCGACACTATGCAGTGGAGATTTTATTCTGTGGCAACAGCAGATACTGAAAGGAAGGATTTTTAGGGGTGACTAGTGATAAGATTTACACACAGCAAGTTAATTCTGGCAGTAGTATAAAGGAGGAAGTAAAAAAAAAAAGAAGAAAGAAAAAGAAAAAAGAAACAGAGAGGCCGAAAGACCAATTAAATGCCTGTTGCAACTGTCCGTGTGAAGAAGCTGAGAGCTGGAAAGAAGTCAGGGGCAGTGGGACAGGAGCAGAGAGTTGGAGGTGATAGGATTTTCAGGACTGGTGACTGGGTGGGGACTCAGGGGAGATGTTCAAGAAAACCTGGAGCACAGAAAGTATGAGTTCGGGCAAAAAAGAAGAGACGGATTCAATTTTGAATACGCTACAGTTAAGGTGCCCAATGGGCTTCAGATGGATAGATCCAAGGGGGAGTCTCAATATAGATTTGGGACCCTGAGAGAGGCTGTGGCTGTGGCTGTAGATTTGGGGAAGCATCAGCACTCAGGATCCGCACACAGACTCTTAGGAGTCCCTCCCCTCCCCGGATCCAGGCCTGCCACCCTGTATTCAATGCTTTATCCTTGTCCCTGACCCAGAAGCCCTGTTCCCTTTACCCACAGTTGCCCATATTGCTATGAAAAAGAATGCATCTAATGTAGCTGGTTCATATAAAATATTGAAAATTAAGCTATCTTATGTTGCTTTTTAATGGATAAGTTTTTTTTTTTTTTAAAGGGTATTTGTCTAACACAAAGAAATGATTCCTTATTCGTGTGGCAAATGGGCTATTTGGGGGGGAAAAAAGCCTTTCTGAGCTCCCTCAAATCACACCAATAAAGCACTGTCCCCCCGTCTCGGGGTTGGGGGCTCTGCTTCCTTGCTTGAGATCCAAAATGCAAAAGCACTATCAGTTGTGGGAGGAAGGATTCCTAACTGAAGCTGGCCTTAAGACAGCTCTGCAACCTGAGACCTGCTCCCAGGAGCCACGTTTAAGCCCTGGGACCTGAAGAGGAGCAAGGGGTGTGGCGCCATGCCATCGGCTGCTTGGCTTCCCAGCTAGGATTTGAACAGCTCAATTCAAAGGACAGACAGCTGCTGTCTAAAGTTAAATAAAAACAGAATAAAACAAATCTGGGTAATTTTAGCCTGCCCTGTTCTCATCAGCCTCTCAATAAATCTTTACCTAGAAAGATGAAAAGTGCTTTTGAGAGTCTTACTGGGGTAGAAATGTGTCTGTTCTCGGCTCCCATTTTTCTGTAGCTGACAACCGCAGCTTATCAACCCCACAGCAGGACGACCTCGCTCTGACCTGACCAGAAATCGTTCTCTTTTCTTTTACTCCTGTCTACTTTTCTCACTGGCTCCCTTCGAGCCCTCTTGCCTTGGGATGTCACATCAGAAGTGACTAGTGCTCTCTGGCAACAGGGTTCTGGCTGTACCCACAGGATCGGGAGCTCTCCGCCCTGCCAGCTCCTTCAAAAGCCACCCCACATCCCCCCTCATGGTGTATCAGGAAGGAGCGTACGACAGAGACACCTCCCTGACCAGCACCAGTGAGTGGACAAACTAAACCTCTATTACATCAACAATAAGGACTTGACAAGAAAGGGGATACTTCAAATAAAGCGATATTCGCTCCATAGTAAATATCACTGTTGCGGGGTGCATGACTTCCCCCTTTCCAAAGATGGATACAGTTAGCTACACGTCAAGAAATTCAAGGTTTCTAAAATACACCAGGAATCTGAGAGAGAGAGAGAGAGAGAGAGAGGCAGCACAGAGGACATCATTGAAATCTATCTGCTCAGTCAGGGAACCAGGAATGCAGAACATGGGGAAAAATCGCCCCTATCAAGGGCTGGAATTTACACAAGATAAATCATAGCTAATGCTCTAGAATATTTCAAAAAGGCTATTTATTTAAAATGATATAAACACCCCAAATGAGGAAACTATGCAGAAGGGAATAGGGCACAGAGAGATTCTGAATTTCCGTTTCCGATCTCTTACTCAGCAATGGCACGACTTTCGGCTCAAGTTGTTAGCGTTTGGGGGCAGATAAAATGACTTATAGTATGGAGGAGGACAAGAGAAGCTCTCTGGAGCAGCAGCACCCTTAATGACAAGCCCCCTGGATAAATCGGTACATTTCTTAAAGATCAAAATGGGGGTGCCTGGGTGGCTCAGTGGGTTAAAGCCTCTGCCTTCCAATCAGGTCATGATCCCAGGGATCGAGCCGCGCGTCGGGCTCTCTGCTCCTCAGGGAGCCTGCTTCCTCCTCTTTCTCTGCCTGCCTCCCTGTCTACTTGTGATCTCTGTCTGTCAAATAAATAAAATCTTAAAAAAAAAAAGATCAAAATGGTCTCCTAATTATTTTTTAAAGATTATTTATTTATTTATTTGATAGAGATCACAAGCAGCCAGAGAGGCAGGCAGAGAGAGAGGGGGGAAGCAGGCTCCCCTCTGAGCAGAGAGCCCGATGCGGGGCTCAATCCCAGGACCCTGAGATCAACCTGAGCCGAAGGCAGAGGCTTTAACCCACTGAGCCACCCAGTTGCCCCTGGTTTCCTAATATAAGCCAACATTTCTGAAACTGTTGACACTTTCGATAGAAATTAACCTAGAAACAGCTCCCCAAAGTGTTCTCTTGACACACACACTACATGATACTACTTCTACCTTGGTTTATATCTTTAACATCCCCCCTCATTTCCCAAAATGTGTATCTGCCCAAAACCCTTTATAAAGCACAACTCCAGTAACATTTGGGTGGATTTTTACAAAGATGATTGTAAACGTGAGCTGCTTCTTTTTCTCACCCTACACACTTGGCACCTTCCTATGTCATAAATCTCGGTGTGACAGCTGCAGATCCAGAGTGACTATACTCTGTTGGGACCTGTGTGTTTGCCATCAGCATGGCAGGAGTCCTGCCAACGTCTTCTGAGACTCAACATGCTCTCTTGCCACTGTTCAGGCTATTGTTTCACAACACATCAGAATATTTGCAATCGAACAAGCTTAGTTCAGATAGGAGAATCAAGTGAGCGCCAACTAGAAAAAAAGTACCTCCCTACACATCTGCCCTGATTGGGAAAGCTGGTCACCAGAGGAAAAGGTTCTAGAAGAACAGTTTATGCAGTAGACCCAAAGGACTAAACACCTGAGAAAAATATACACAGACTTTGGCATGCTGCCCTGCTTTCTTCTGCATGCTAGGCCTTGTTTTCCACCCTTTTCTGCCTTCCCTGAGCACAGACAACTCTGGGACAGTGATTGTGAACATGGGCCACAGAGCTAGGCAGCCCCAACTCAGGGCCTGGCTTGACCCTTAACTTGCCGGGTTGCCTGCGTTTCTCTGTAACTCATTTCCCTCATCTGCAAAATGGGCTGCTTTGAGGATGAAATGACATAACAGAATGGAAGCCTTTTGCACAATGTCCTACATATAACCTGTCCCATCTGCTCAACTCTTTGTTCCTCGTTGGACCAAAAAGAGAGTAAGCATGGATGGGTCTCTCGAAACATAAAGCAAGAGCAACTTTAGAACCGAGTTCCAGTGTCTTCCTGTGAGACTTTAAGTGCTTTATGTATAAATCACCTCACGTAATCCGTGAGGTATTTAGAAGAGATAGCATGAGATGCTTTATCCTAGTGATTCCTCAACTTGTCATTTCCTCCCCGTTTGACTCTGGCCTTGGTGGACTGCTTACCTTGGCCAGTGCAATCAGCAAATGTGACACTAGTACAGACCTCGTAAGTGCTGGCACATTAAAGCGTGTACCTCTAGAATGCAGTTGCCTCCATGTGAGAAAGCTTTGCCTCCTTAAGGATGAAAAGAGCACAGGGAGCCAGTGAGGCCCAGCTGTCCCAGCTGAGCCCAGCCCCACGTCTTCAAGCTCTTCAAACTGAAGGTAACTGCATGAATAAGCCCGGGTAATACAGCCATTACCCTGTCAGCTCACAGCAGCATGAGAAACAGTCATCTGTTGTTTTAAGTCACCACATTTTAGGGTTGTTTGTTACTCTGCAATGACTAACTAAAGCAGAAACTGGTGAGTAGGGCGCTGCCCAACAAAAGATTCCAGGTGGCATTGCCCCTGGGACAGATGGTGGGAGAGAGGCTGCAAGGGCAATGAGGAAATTGTTTTTGGAGGCTGGAAAAAAGGCAACCCGTCTGGCTGAAACCATCAGCAATACTGTCATCTGCAGTAATTTGTAAGGTGAAAAAATAGACCTAATAAACATGTTGGTCTGGGTAAAGAGATTTCTGAGAAGAATGCTAAAAGCACCAAGGGATAAGTTACTCTTGCACAGTAAGGTACAGGAAGGGAGAGAAATGAGTGAAAGCAGGAAGCACTGAATTTGCAAGCAGAAGTGAGAAGAAGGAAGATTCAGGATTGGGTGAGTTGGAAAGTAAAACTGTTCCTCATTTCCATTCTCATCAGCTGGCAATGGATTCTCAAAGGAAGAGACAGTCTCAGGGTAAAGACTAATCAAGGATAGGAGTGTAAGACCCTCAATTAAGACCTCAAGAGTTCTCTAGGAAGTGCTGAGTAGGCCCTCTCAACTAGACAAAGGGCTTCTAAGATTTATAGAAGCCTAATCCCAAAATATCTCTGAGCAATCAAACTGGGCTGTCCAGTGTAGGCACATATAGCTACTGGGCACTTGAAATGTGGCTAATCTGAATTAAGATGTTCTACAAGCCTAAAATATATACCTGATTTCAAGAAGCTAGCATTAAAAAATATAAAATATCTTAATAAGATAATTAATGTTGGAATGATAATATTTTGATTATAATAAGTTAAACAAAATATATAACTAAAATCACTTTCCCCATCTTTTTTTTTTTTTTTACTATTAAATGATGACTCTTAGAATGGAAAAAAATACATATTTGGTTCACATTTGGGGTTTGCATTGTATTTTTATTTTATTTATTTATTAATTTTTTAAAGATTTTATTTATTTATTTGATGGAGGGAGAGATCACAAGTAGGCAGAGAGAGAAGGGGAAGCAGGCTCCCTACTGAGCAGAGAGCCCGATGCAGGGCTCGATCCCAGAACCCTGAGATCATGACCTGAGCCAAAGGCAGAGGCTTTAACCCACCGAGCCACCCAGGCACCCCTGTATTGTATTTTTATTAGACAGCACTATTGTAGAGAGGGACCAGTCCCCAAATGTACTCTGACTATGGATTATATCTAATGGAACGAACAATAATGAGATATGTAGAAAATCCATGAAGTCTTTAAATGAGTTCTATCAGATTGGAGGAATAGTTTATAATGATGGGGATCTCTAAACTACCTAATTTCTATAGCCAGAATGTAGGGTGAGAAAGCTAATTAGCTATAAACACAAGCTATTTATTCTCAAAAAGAAAAGACATCTCAGAATATGGAACCAAGAACCCAGAGGGGTTGAGTCAAGAGCAGAACCAGACCATAATCAAGGAACCCTGCCAGCTAGAGTAGGAAGAACCTGATATCCATGAGCCTAGGTCAATTTCAGAATTGTTCTGGACAAAGTTCTGCTATTTCTTCTTCCTATTACTCTATTTTTGAATGGGGATAACTACTGGAATTATCAGGTCCATGTTTCAACACTGCAGTTGGGTGTGTGATTTAGTTTATAAACAGAATTTAGAGGACATAAACAGAGTCCAAGGTTTGCTAGGATGGAAAGCAAACTTGATCTCTGGTTGAAGAGGAGCTACACACAAGAAACTCTTTCTCTGTCTGGACCAGATGCAGATGACAAGATCATGGACTACAAGCCTGGTGTGGTCACTGGATAAGACTTCAGGGGTTTTAGGAGAGAGGAGTATATTTTGCATATGGGAAAAATTTAAATCATTATGGCCAGAAGGTAGACTTGATGGATTGAAATATGATCACATACTACAAATCCTCTCATGAAGAGACAACACTTATTCCTCCTACCCTTTGAATCTGGACTGGTCTTTCTACTTGCTTCGTCCAATAGAATATGGAAGAAGTGATGTTGTGCAGCTTCTGAGCCCAGAACTCAGGAAGTTCACAGCTTCTGTCCTTGTCCTACTGGTACTGGGAAAATATTGTACTGTGATAAAGCCCACAGTGAAAGGCTGTATGGAGAGTCCTAGTCATCCCAACTGTTCTTATCATTCCTATTTGCAGGCCCAAACATGAGAGTATCACTCTTATTTGGGGGGTGGTTTGTTCTGCAGCAACAGATAACTGATGTCTATTTATGGTCTAACAGGGAATGAAGAGTTGAGCAGATGGTTCAGGTTTCCTGCCAGAGGTGTGACTTGGGATTTCACTGCAGTTGGAATGCTGTCACCACCATGTTCTTCATTACATGAGCCTCTCCAGAGTGCTGCTCACAACCTGGTAGCTGGCTTCCCTCAGAAGGAGGGACCCAAGAGAGGGAGAAAGTGACCAAAATGAAAGCCACAACATCTTTTATAACTTAATATCAGAAACACCATACCATCACTTGTCCTGTATCCTGTTGGACACCCAGACCAACTCTGACAGGATGTGGGAAGGAACTACACAAGATACTAATCATCAGGGACAGGGATCATTAGGGGCCATCTTGGAGGCTGGCTACCACCTAAACCAACAAATGAATAAAAGTATTTCACATACTAGTCTTTAAGAATCCCTAAGAAGCTAATTTTCCCATATCCTCTACTATTTCTCTATCCTATTTATTTATTATGGGTTCTTTTTTTTTTTTTAACAGAGAGAGAGAGAGAGAGAGAGAGAGATATCAGAAATAGGCAGAGAGGCAGGCAGAGAGAGAGGGGGAAGCAAGCTCACCACTCAGCAGAGAGCCCAATGCGGGGCTTAATCCCAGGACCCTGAGATCATGACCTGAGCTGAGGGCAGAGGCTTAACACTCTGAGCCACCCAAGCACCCTTATCATGGGTTCTTTACTATTTCTCTTTACTTCTCAGCTCATTCCATATCTGTCATTCCCCTCTCTAACTTTGTTAGGCCATAGCACATGGCATTCCAGGTCTTCACTACTCTGACTGGAAGCAACTGTGTGGTTCCAGACTTCCAGTCACTGAAGACTCAGTGTCAGTCTTCAGGTAGAAGGTTCAACGATGAGAAGAACGACACTTAAGACCAGTACTCCCAACATTTTTGGAGAAGAGAAATATAAATAAATTCAGCTCAATAATAAAAAATAATAATTCATTAATAATTCATTAATAAATAAATAATAATAAATTCAGCTCAATAATAAATAATAAAGAGC
Source organism: Mustela nivalis (assembly GCF_964662115.1). NCBI lineage: Eukaryota > Metazoa > Chordata > Mammalia > Carnivora > Mustelidae > Mustela > Mustela nivalis. The sequence goes on from NC_139025.1 coordinate 47,430,347, forward strand.
AGACCAGCCTGAAATGGGAGGAAAATAAGTCCTGATATTTGTTTGTTGCTGGTGACAATGTGAGGTTTCTGAGGAAGGCAGTCTGGAAATTTCTTGTAAGAGATATAAGATTTGTTTTACTATGTGGCTTAGAGATGTCCTCTTTGGAAACCACAACTTCCAAAAGGAAGAAATGAAGTTGTATTCTTTGGATCATCTCAGATGCTCAAAAACAAGGAATTGGGCTAACAGGACAGAAAACTGTTTCGTGAACAGTGGAAGGACAGTATTTAATCTCATTAACATTGAGTAGCATTTCTGAAATAAAATTATGTGAGAAATGGAGTAGGGCATATGGAAGCAAACACACATTGCTAAGATCAAGGTTTGAAAAAATCAAAAGTTATACAAATAGCTAACTGTTAATTAGGACCTCGGGGGTTAACATTTTCCATGTGAACACCATTGCCGCAGGAAGTCCACTGTCTGAGATGAGGAGGAAATGATCAGGCTTAATAGGAGCTGATCTCCATTAATCCAAGCAGTATCCTTTAGTCTTGGTTTTCTCATCTACCAAATATGTATCATGTACCTCAGTCCCAGGATCACAAAGGTCTGAGTACACTCTGTCTACCGGGAAAGGGTTCGCAACAGATGTGACACAGTGGAGGCAGTAGGGAATAAAGGGAAGCAACCTTGGCTTTGACTTTTGCCCCACCTTTGGGTTACACTCCCACCGAGTAGCTTAACTTCTTTGAAACTTTAGTTTCTTCAACTGTAAGTGGGTCCTTCTACCTTACCAGGTTCTGTCAGGATTAAATATCATATTATATGTAGAGAGGCTAGTAGAGTACCCAGCACACAGTAGGTGATCATTCGTCTTAGTCCCCTTCTTTTCTGCTGCCTCAAACCTCCATCTCTTTCATGCTCTTCCAATAAACACACAATAATGGAAACTGTTTGAAACCAGAAATAAGCAAGTTAAGGCCAGATTTCAAAGAAGGTGATACTTCACTAACTCGTTGCCAAATCACACAATAAAAATAGCTTGTGAGAGGTCTAAGTGGATGGGTTCTGATGCATTGCTCAAGTTAACCAAAGGGCCACCCAATGGGCTTAGGGTGGAGGCTGATCTGAGAGCTCTTCTCTAGTCTCTTTGGACAAGATCCATATTACAGAAGAATTTGCCTATAGATTAAAAATAGGAAGGAGGTCAAAATGTGAAGGCACCCCTCAGAAATGAGCTTATGACATGACTTATGAATCAGGGAACCCTGGGGTAAACAGCCTGGAGACTTTCCAAACTCTTCCCCAGAGTGGTTTCAAACAGGTAGGAAGAGTGGTAATTGACAAAACAAAGACCATCCCTAAAGGAACACCCCCTTTGGTTCTAGGTAGGCCCTGGGGAATATATGAGCTGAAGCCAAGGAAACGAAAAGAACTGGTTGTGATCATACCCTCATGAGTCTTAAGGCTAAAGTCTGTGTCCAAAAACACCAGCAGAGCTGAAGCAGAACACATGCTCCTTTAAAATTAAAGTCAGCCCCAAATAGCAAGGAAAGAGCAGGATGCATGGCTCCTGTTTGTAAACAAAGACTAAGATAAATGCTGGTTGCCAGACCTCAAAGGGAGGTATGACAAGCCACTTGTGAGAGAGAAGCCACAGGCCGCAGAGCAATCCCTTTGGTCTCCCTGGTGGTCTCCAACAGACCTTTCCAGAGGCATCACGGAAGAGCAGGAGAGCAAAGACGGCCAGAAAAGGGCATCTGCCTAAGCACCCTGCTCACCGCCCTGCACTGTCTTCTATCGGCCAGCATTCAAGCTAAATTCCATTGTCACGCTCATCACAGGCTGTGGTTAAATGCTTTGGAGTCAGACACGTAGGTCTGAACTGCTAGCAGCAAGTAAATGGTTAAGCCTCAGTATCTTGGTCTGTATGATGGGGATACCAAGAGTCTCCACCTCGGAGGTGGTTGTAAAGAATAAATGAGATCCTGTATATAAAGCTTTTAGCACACATCCAGTTCTCACGGATGTTAAGTGCTATTACTCCTATTTTTGCATTGTTTTAAATTTCATCCTCTGCTTTGTTATTTCATGCATGGCAACATTTTTCACCAGAACTGGGAGCTGTGCAGAGCTAAGCGACCACCGGTAACAGAGCTGGACATTTTCCAGAGTGGGGGAATGGCACTATTTATAGCAACTAAGAGAAGATGCAGCCATAGGGAAGAAGGGAAAAGGAAGAGCAAGTGTGGTAATGAGGCAACGTTTACACCTTTCTGCCTTGCCTCTGGGTCTGCCTCAAATCAACTGAGGAGCCAGCCTCCACCAGCAGGATGGGGCCCAGGGCTAACAGGCAAGGAGGTTCAATCAATTTGCTGAGGGCGCAGGTGCTGTTTGCAGCTGATACATGAAGAAGAAGGTCTCCTGAGAGACACCCAAAGGGACTGAGTCCCCACTTCCACCCCACTCCTCAAGCCCACAGGGTTTTGGGGAGAAAGCCTGGCAGACAAGGCACTGCCCCTGTCTTAGAGCCTGCATGGCTCTAGGTCAAACTTCTAGCCAAGGATCAGCACCTCTCTTATACAGAAAACCCAGGATTCACAAACAGAACACAAATGTAATAGTAGTGCGCTACTATTCCTTGGCCTCAGAGAGCTGGATTTTAAGGAAGCTTGGGAATTCCTGTTTGTTTTCAACAGGGTGTCATTTCCAACTAGAAGACAATATGGATTTTTTTTTAGCACCTCTATATACAAGCAGTTCAGGTCACCAGGTCACCCGAGGAGTCCAGTTAAAGTCATTGTACTAAATGTCTGTGGCTGTCTATTTGTTGGTGACACTGATAAGGGGGAGGAAAAATTTACTGAAGAAGAAACTGAGCGTGATGCGTGTAGTCCAGAGCCTAGCACAGTGCCCAGAACACAGAAAGTCCCAATTGCAGAATAAGTGGTTGCTGAGGTACATTTAAAACAAACCAGTCCATAACCTAGTACAGAAGGACAGTGTCTCCCCCCTCCCTTCCTCCTTCCCTCCATCTTCCTCCTCCTCCCCTCACCTCTCCCCAAAGCAAGCAAGAAACAACCTCAGTATTTGATCATGTTTTAAAGAGAGGTAATCACACAATGCACAAGTATTTTCTCTGAGAATTGATTCTCTGGTTGCTGACACACACGTTCAGTTTGCTTTTAAAAAGTAGACTTAAAAATTCTCATAAAACTCCATCTTGTTCTTTTCCATGTTCCCTTTATTACTGCCTTCTATCACACATGCATTATATTTGACTTTTTGCCACACTTGGGAACTGGTTATGACAAACTCTGTAACGGCTCATCATCTTCACTTTGGGGTTTTTTTTTTTTTCTAGTTTTACTAAGTTATATTCCTTATAAAGAAGTCAGTGGCCCCAAAATATATAAAAGTCTTCTTCTGTGATCCAGAGGGTGAACAAGGAACCATACTAATGTAACTGACACCTATTCACTATTTCTCAGACTGCTAAAAACTTCCTTCTAAACAGCTCATGGTACTGTCTTTCAAGAAGTCAATTGATGAGTTCTTGGAAAACTTAGAATAAAACAATGCATTAGAAGGGGGCCCATTTCTGGCCAGATCATCATCTGTGTTTTGAGGAATATTCTTAACAGAGGTGATTGTGTCTGGAGCACAGACCTTTATAAACATGCACATTACAAGTGAAAATCCAGAGAACACAGATGATATCAAACTCATCAGACGTGAGTTTCTTTCTGGCACTGACCACAATGGCTATCATATGGAACAGCCCAAGGCTCCCCCTGCCCCCAAAAGAAATCCTGAAATAGGTTCACCACCAGCAGGACCAATCCTCTCATTAGTTGAGGGTGGTTTACAGATGGAAATCACATTATTTAAATCCTTTGGTGATTTTGCTATGTCTAATATACTGACAGTTAACATTGAACACTGCCTTAAAATTCCATTTTATGAAAAACAAAAGGTAAGAACAACCATTCTTTTCCTACCTGCTGCTGTAGCCACCAGAAGCCAGGCTGCTGTTCCTCGAAGGGGGCAGACTCCAGAATCGAATCTTCGGCTCTCCCTCCTGGAACCAGAACCATCAAAGGAAAACTTTCAATTGCTAAGAGCAAGCAGATGGTTTGCTTCTAGCCAGTTCTTTCTTATTCCCATGGCTTGTGGAGTGCCAAAGTGGCGTGCCTATGAAAGGATGGATGTTTTGGGGGAAAGGGATTGAATTTGGGGAAAGGAGAAGAAAGAGTTCCCAAGGCAAGAGTTAGTTCATCCAATACCCTTCCTTCAAGGAGAGGAAAGCCCTCTTTTTCAGCTTTAATTTCTCATAGAAGATCTGCCACTGCATTACTCACAGGTAATTGCTACATTGCCCCTTCACAAACAGCAGACATACTTTTTGGGCCAGCCTCCAGATTCACGATGCATGCCCATACCTGTCCACAGGGATATCGCTGTGCCTGGGAAAATTGGGAGGGCAACAAGCCCGCCCAAAGGGAGGACCTTGTCTAGACTATTAATCAAGTTCTTGGGATAATATATGCCGCAAACGAAGATCAGAGGCTGGTGTGAGCCCCTCTGTCCATAGGGCATCCACCTCACTCATGGAATCACCTGGTTAGGGCTCGAACTTCTTCCAAGGAGATCAGCAGCTAGAGTTTGTCAAGCTTTGACTTGTTTCCCCAAAGAGGAAAGGAATAGCAAGGATTACTATCACAGAAGGAATGTGGTTTTCTTACTCTGGGCAGTTAATATAGGAGCGTCAAAGATGATAGATGTGCAATTACAGTTCCTTTAAGTTTAATATCATGAAATGTAGTGTTTAAGAAGGCATTTCAATGATAATCAAGTGTTATAGAAGCTTCACATTCGATTCATTCCCAGTTTTCAAGAAGGTAGATGTAACACAGTAGAGAGGACAGAGCAGAAAGGCAGAAACTGGAAAATCTTGGCTCTGCTATTTATTATTATGCCCTTGGACAGATTATTCAATCTGGTTTCCTAAGAAGTCAAATGAGAAGACTGGGCTGGAAGATCTGCACAATAATAGAATACCACCTCTCACTTCCACATCTATCTCACCTTGTTCTTGTATCAACTCTTCTGTTCTTCTTTGGGAAGTCACCCCTTCCTCTCAGCTGGTTTGGTTGAAGTTACATCACCCCCAGGCTTCTTTAGAAGTGGGCACATACTCGTGAATTAGAAGAACAAATACCGTGAAAATGTCTACACTACACAAAGCAATCTACACATTTGGTGCAATTCCTATCAAAATAATACCAGCATTTTTCACAGAGCTAAAACGAACAATTCTAAAATTTGTATGTAACCAGAAAAGACCCTGAATAGCCCAAGTAATGTTGAAAAAGACCAAAGCCAGAAGCATCACAATTCCAGACTTCAAACTGTATTACAAAGCTGTTTTCATCAGGACAGAATGGTACTGGCATGAAAACAGACACATAAATCAGTGGAACAGAATAGATAACCCAGAAATAGACCCTCAACTCTATGATCAACTCATCTTTGACAAAGCAGGAAAGAATATCCAGTGGAAAAAAGACGGGCTTTTTCACAAATGGTTTTGGGAAAAATGGACAGCCACATGCAGAAGAATGAAACTGGACTACTTTCCTACACCACACACAAAAATAAGTTCAAAATGGATGAAAGACCTACATGGGAGACAGGAATCCATCAAAATCCTAGAGGGGAACATAAGCACAACATCTTTGACCTCAGTCACAGGAACTTCTTACTAGACCATCTCCAGAGGCAAGGAAAACAAAAGCAGAATCAAATTATTGGGGCTTCATCAAGACAAAAAGCTTCTACACAGCAAAGGAAATATGGAATGGGAGAAGATTTTTGCAAATGACATATCAGATAAAGAGCTAATATCTAAAACCTATAAATAACTTCTCAAACTCAACTCCCAAAGAACAAATAATCCAATCAAGAAATGGGCAGAAGACATGAAAAGACATTTCTGCAAAGAACACATCCAAATGGCCAACAGACACATGAAAAAGTGTTCAACATCACTTGGCATCAGGGAAATACAAATCAAAACCACAGTGCGATACCACCTCACACCAGTCAGAATGGCTAAAATTAACAAGCCAGGAAACAACAGATGTTGGCAAAGATGCAGATGTGTTATATTGGAATATTACTCAGCCATCAATGAAATCTTACCGTTTGCAATGACATGGATAAAATAGAGTGTATTATGCTAAGTGAAATAAGTCAGAGAAAGGCAAATACCACTTCATTTATATGTGGAATTTATATGTGGAATATAAATTCACATCATAATCCACTTCATTTATATGTGGAATTTATATGTGGAATTTAAGAAACAAAACATTGTTGGTATAAACAATGGGAGCTGGTGCTGGCTATGGAAGACAAAGGTATGGGGAGAGATTCAATGGGGACTTCCAAGAAAGAATGCCATGGCCTTGATGATTGGTTGGAATGGATTTGGGGCAGGTAACAATGAGGGCAAGGAATGAGCCCAAGGGGATGCTCAGGGTTATGGTTAGGGTAGAAAGCCAACAGAGACTAAGAATTTGGAAGGACTGAACTGGGGGTAAGAATGGGATGTGGGATGATAAGGCAGCATTGCTCTTCAAACAAGCATGTACTGGATCTAGGGTCTATCTTGCCAAGAAAATGTCCTATCTCCTCATTAGTGTGCAGTGGGAAGGTTCCCTATAGTGGGGTTAATAGTATCTCCCCAAAACTCATGTCTACTCAGGACCTCAGAAATAACCTTATTTGGAAATAAGGTCTTGCAGATACAGTTAAGATGAGGTTATACTGGAACAGAGTTAACTCTAAATCCAATGAGTGCTGTCCTTATGAGAAAGAAGAGAGAACACAAAGAGACACAAAGAAGAAACCCATATGAAGACACCTACATAGATTGGAGTGCTATGGCTAGTAGCAAAGGAATACAAAATTGCTAGGAGCTACCAGAAGCTAGGAAGGGGCAAAGAAGGATTCTTCCCTAGAGCCTTCAGAAAGATCATGGCCGGGGCACCTGGGTGGTTCAGTGGGTTGAGCCTCTGCCTTCATCTCAGGTCATGATCTCAGGGCCCTGGGATTGAGTCCTGCATTGGGCTCTCTGTTCTCTCTCTCTGCCTGCCTCTCTGCCTGCTTGTGATCTCTGTCTGTCAAATAAATAAATGAAATATTTTTAAAAAATTAAAAAAAAATGAAAGAAAGAAAGAGCATGGCCCTGCCAATACCCTGACTAGAGGCTTCTAAGCCTCCAGATTTGTCAGAGACTAAATTTCTGTTGTTTTGAGCCACAGTCTGTGGCATCCCTAGAAAAATAATAAAGCCCCCCAAATCCCTTTGGCACACATTTTCTTGAAATTGCACTATTAGTTTAGTTTTTTGGGGGTGGGCTTTAATCTGTTTGATTGGAAACAATGCTATATCAAGTCAGGTTCACACATTTTAGGATTCACTCATAGCAAGGCCCTGTGGAATTGGAACATGGGTCTGATGACAGGTCTGAAGAAGGGAGGAATGTTCTTGGGATAATAAGCCAAGATAGGGTCTCACAGCAGGGTAAATCTAGAAAGTAGGGGTATTAGGTGCCACTGACATTCAATAGAATTCTGGAAAATAGAAAAATGGCTATTATTATCTCCATCTTACAGATGCAGAAACTTAAGTTTATAGACATTAGGCAATTGTGTGAAGGTTACACAGCTAATAAATGTTGGAGGCAGATATAGAAACCAGATTTTCTTAGTCCTACTCTCAGGATTTTCCATGGGACCATGAAGCCACTATCATGCTGTCTCTAGGGAATCGTCTTGGACTAAAGCAAGAAAGAAAAGAAAGAAAGAAAGGAGGGAGGGAGGAAGGAAGGAAAGGAGAGAGAGGAAGAAAGAAACAAAGATTATCAGCTATTGTCACAAAGGAGTTCTTCTACACAAGTAAATTTCCTATGGCACAAATTAAAAATATTCCTGTAAATGTTTGATTTTAATCATTTCACATGGAAGTCTGCCTTCAAAAACAAATTATACTAAAATGATTTAATCTCTTCCCATAGTATGGCCATTAATCATTGCTAATACCTTTGTTACAGTGTCTTGAGTTTTCAAAAGAAAAGGGTAGAAAAGTGCAGACACAGATGGAGGCAGAGTATTTGGTGGCCCACCCAAATCTGGTCACCACACTATCCATCAAGAGAAGAATCATGCAGATAAGGGATCAAAGTTTTCATTTACTAAGTGGTAAGTACATACTAGGAAATATACTAAGTGCTTTCATATGTGTTCTCATGCAATCTTCCAACCTCCTTGTGATATAATTTTTCCCCCCAAGGGAGACAAAGAAAAAGGGGGGAAGGGGCAGAGAGAGAGGGAGAGAGAGAATCTTAAGCAAGCTCCATGCGCAGCCCACAGCCTAACGTGGAGCTCAATCTCACATCCCTGACATCATGACCTGAGCTGAAATCAAGAGTCAGATGCCCAACCGACTGAGCCACCCAGGTGCCCCATGATATCACCATTTTTAATGCCCACATTACAGATGAGGAATCTATGGTTTTGAGACCTTTTGAGACCTTCTAGCATGTATCCTTACTCTAGAAACCTGACTGGTGATGAGTACCTACATGAAATACACACCTACTGACTGAGAATTGTGTCAATAAATATCCATGTTTAAATCCAAGAGTCAAGCCAGAGTCTTTCTGTGAGAACTCATGGAAAATGTTGTTTTCAACTGGCATGGAATGCTCTCAAGTTTCTCAGCTCAAATTTCTGAAAAATAAAATAACCTTCAAACCTGCCTTGGCTAATCTAAATCTCATGTCAACACTGCAAATAAACTTTTCATGTGAGTGCACTGTGATGCAGAGGAAAGGCCCTGGGGGCATCCTTCATCTTCTGGAACTGCTGGCTGGTGAAGGCCCCCTAAGACGCACAGTCTCAGGCATCTTAAAAGCCTACTCTTCACTGATGCTCGCAAGCTTGGTTCCACTGCATTCTTCCAAGGACCACCCAGGGCATAATCTAATCATCAGTCCTTTCTCTTTGAGGACAGAAGCATCATGGGACAAACACAGGCCCAGGAAGCCTCTCACACAGGAAGCCTCTAACACAGCCTATCATTGCTCAGAGGATCACTATATTTGACTAATGTCAACCAAAAACTCTCCCTCATTAGCTTCATTTCTAAGTTTCCAAATTGCTTTGCCAAGTGGTGAACACTGTACTTGGGTAAAAAGGGGGAGGACTGTGGCTATGAGAAACTAGTACCCATCATCCATTCTACTTTCTTTCTAGAAAGGCTTTCTTAGAAATCTAAGAACTATTTCCCCAGGATCCTTGCAGCCAGAATTTGGTTGGCAAATCAAAACTCCCAACTAGATGCACGTGTAGCAAATGTGAGGGAGGGACTCTTTTCCCTGCTGCCTCTACTGTTGCTTTTGGAAATAGGTGTGTGGAGGCAGGAGCTTTCTGCAGCAGTGTTCCAGCCTCCAGTCTCCAGATATGTAACTGCTGAGTGGAGTTTTCCTGATTGTTTCCCTGCTGCTCAGGGGATGTGTTCTTGAAGTCAACAGCTTGATCAGTGAACTTCTAATTGACACCCTGTTCCTGAATGCAGCAGAAGGTGGCAGAGGGGTTCCTCCCAGACGGTGGGATTAGGAATTTATTCTGGGAGTCATCTAGGAGTCCCAACCTAGGAGCACCTCTTCCAGTCCCTCCAGCAATGTTGAGATCTTCACAAAGGGGTTTTGTCTATGGATAGTTGTGAGCTGTTCTTCCCATGAGGGGGACTGAAGTCAGGAACCACATAGTTCGCCATCTTGCTGATATCATTCTCTACATATTTATCAGATAATTCAGGCACCATGACTCCTCATGCTTTGTTCACAATCTGTAGGAGGTCAGGTTTGACTCTCCAAGAATTTAGAATATGTTTGATTCCCTGTATTACATTTCTTTTTGCTTAAGAAAGCAAAGTGGATTGTTTCCCATGACTGACACCTGACAGACGCTCTAATTCAAACACAAGTCCTGATTTTTCCTGGATTGTTTCTAAAATTGTTCAGACCCTCATTAAAGCAGGGCTAATGCTGTTGTTTTCATTTACCTCTTACCTTAGGTCATTATTTCTGGATTTGGTGTTTAAAATAAAGGTAGACTTTTTAAATTGACATGTTTACTCTTTCCATATATTTAACAAAGATTTATTGAATGTCTTCTACATTTGAGGCATGGTGCTAGATACCCAAAGATCAAGACAACATAGCATAATGGAAATAGCGCACCCTCCTTACAAGTAGTTGATTTCTGGTTTTGTCCTTTATTTGTGTCTTATTTGTACCCCTCAGTTAGAATGTTAAGTATCACATGAGTAGGGAGCCCCACTATCTTATTCGCAATGACTTCCCCTGTCTTTCAAAACAGTGTCTAATGAATTAAAACATGCAATAAGTATTTATTGAAAGAATGAATGAAGCTTGCAATCAAATATCCCTGAAGATTATGGCTTAAAGAAAAATATTTATAAAGCAAAATATTGGTAATAATGTAGCATTCCAGTGTGCAACTATCCTAAATCCATTTAGCTTTCAAAAAATTTTTTTTAACCAGAACAGGAGGCAACATCACTAGAATCATTAAAAATCAACCAGATACTGTATGTCTCTTCAAAGTTCCTCCCTCAACTGTATCTCCCTGGTCACCAGATATAGCTGCACTGTGCTTATTTCTGTTCTTCAGACAGATTCTCCCACTTTGTAAGAATTTTTGTGGCAGGGTACCTGGGTGGTTCCGTGGGTTAAAGCCTCTGCCTTTAGCTCAGATCATGATCCCAGGATCCCGGAATCGAGGCCCGCATCAGGCTCTCTGCTCAGCGGGGAGCCTACTTCCCTTCCTCTCTCTCTGCCTGCCTCTCTGCCTACTTGTGATCTCTGTCAAATAAATAAATAAATAATCTTAAAAAAAAAAAAAAGAATTTTTGTGGCATTCCTGAAGTTTACTAGTCCCTGTGATTCTCAATGAGGGAATAAAAGGGAGTGAAAGACATAATTCCAACTCCCTGGTAAAGTCAGAGCCTGGGAACACCTACAGAGACCTTCCAGGCTGCTCTAAGGCACTTCAAGCTTTGTTCTAGAAACATGAAATGAGAAACCTCTTCACTGGCCCAGGAGGGAGTACATGGCCCACAGCCAAATGAGGGTGTGGGCTTCTGCAGTCTCCAGGACTCCATGTGCCCGGGCGGGTTCCAGAAAAAAGGGGCTGCATCCGGCCCATGTGCCATGACATAAGCCCCAGTCAACATTTCAGGCGGTCAGCAAATAGCTCTAGGGAACATCTGGATTTGAGCCCAAAATAGGTAAAGCCAGATAATTCTACTGGAGGCAGCCTCTCTTTTGTGTCACGAAAAGCACTAACCAAGTTCAGATTGTCATCTTTTGCTAGACCTGTTTTTCTTTTCTATACTGAAACAATCCCCATTCTCCAATCCCTGGAACTTCCAATTCCTTTAAAAAATAGCACGAGCTGAGGTTCCCATCACCATACTGCCCGCCTTCAGGTACACCCAAGGGAAAATGCAATTATAAAGCATGAACTGAAACAAACAAAATAAAACATAATACCAATTAGGACCAGTTCCTGGGGGAGAAAAAAAGTCAGTTCTACATATGCCCTAATCTCTGTAACTGATTTATTGGCTGAATGGTCCACTCCAGAAAGTATTTGGAGGAGCCCCATGCCAGAAAACACTCTAATGCTTTCCAGTTTTCAGTCAAGTGACTGGGAGTTCTCCTCTGACTATACATGCTTATTGTAACCTGGCCACTTTTCGGGACCCAGGATATAGCTTGTCTGCAGTATAAAAGCTACAATAAAAGCCAACTTGTACGATCAGGGAAAACATGATCTAAGGGAACTCAAACTGGAGTTCAAGTGATATTAACTTGTGAAATGTCTGTATCCTTACACCTCATACTCTTGCAAATAGTACCTAGTACTTTCATTCTTACCTGTCAAGTGCCGTATGTCTAAGAATGTAATCTGCATAGCGTTGTTTTATTTAAATGTTCATTGCATAATGATGAATCAAGGAAACACTCTCTGAAAATAAGATATTGGCCCTAGTAGGTGCTCCCTGATACCTATCCTCGCCCTAACATTTGGTCTTTACTTTTAGTATTGGATGTGGTTTCACAGGATTGTCTTTGACAACTGCACTTTCAACATACTGGTTGGAGAAACAATGCTTGACAATGGGCTATAATGTTTGCATTCACTGGGACAAAGTGAACTACTATCCTCGCCAATAGCACACAACCCACCACGGCAACCACGACCCTCCCAGATAACATCTCATACTCACCGGGCACTGTCTTAAGCACTTAGCATGTATTATCTCTCATAAGCCTCACCATATCACTTTGTGAGTTAGATATTATTATTCCATTTTACTCCTGAGGAAGCTATAGCATAGAGAGGTTCATTCAGGGGCATGCAGCTAGACGTGCTGATGCCAGAATTTGCACCTAGGTCCTGGATAGGACAACAGGCATCCCAATTTATATATGTAAACACAACGCAAGCTCACTCTCAAGCACCATGTACACTAATGGAGAATATACATATGCAAAATGGATCATTACAGCCCTGGGTTTTTAAACCAAAGGTTATTTCCTAAGTCTTAATTTTCTACAGAGTAGGAATACAGATACATAATAAAGCTACAAGAACATCGAAGAGAACAGACATCCTCCTCTTCATATTCTTTCCCACTTTATTATAAGTCTTTGCTCTCCACCTGGCCATGTACTTATGGTCCTATAAGTTTCATTTTCAGTGACCTTTTCAGTTATTCAGCCTCGATTGTTCTGTAAACACATATGTCGGTATCACCCTGCATCCTGGTGTTGGGCTCAGAAAATGTAGCACCAGATCTCAAAACAGTCTTCTCTTTCATTACTCTGCTGTTTCCCCCCAGCTTGTCACTTCTTCCATAGTTTTCTGGCTGTACCCACCTCCTCATTCTGCCAGGCCCACCCTGAGTATGGCTCAGCTGAGCTGTTCTATCAGCCTTCTCTCTGGCCTCTCTCTCTCTTCTTCATTGCTGAGCATATCACAACCCAAACTCCTCTGTCTGACTTGTAAAGCCTGCATAATCTTACTCCACCCTATCGAGTCAATTTCCTTTCCCACAAAGACCAATACATCGCCACTCAACCCGTCAGGCTGTCATCTGAGCCCACATGTCTCCACAGCTACCTGCCCACCTCAGATGACCTTTGCATTGCTCAGGTTGCTGACTCGCTAACTTTTAACCATCATTCATTCAAAGGCCCAGCTCAGATCTCAATTGTTTAAGTAAATTTCCTTCCCTGCGGCAGCACATATGGACCATGTCTTTCTCTTACCTCCTATTACACTTACAGATCAATAATAATATAAATACTAGTAATGATGGGCTAACATCTATGAATACTTTGTATGTACCAGGCCCTATGGGGATAAGTAGTTTTATCATTCCTGCTTTGCAGGGGAGTAAGCACAGGCACGGGGAAGGCAATACAACTCAGCTTTACATGTGACATTTGTCATTCAGCTCCTTTGTGTTACGGTGATCTTCCTAACACATTTCCCACTTCACTGAGACCAAAGGCTGGGATTCATATTTATCCTGTGTCTGTCCACACAACTAGTGGAGTCTGTGTGCATTGCAAGTTACCATAACTGTTGGCCCTTGGTACACATCTTTTAAATTCCTACCCTGCAAGACTTGCACCATGTTTGTACAATGCACAAATACATGCTAAAAAAAAAAAAAAAAAAAAAAAAACCCTTTCAAGTACAATGATGACTGGTTTGGGACAACTCATAGTCTACAAATGGCCGTATGTGATTCTCTACTACCCTTACGATATCCATCCTCTGCATCCTCTACATGCTTGAAACATCTTAAAGACGGGAAGCCACAGGGGAGCTGTCAGCAATCAATGACAAAATTAATTCGAAGTTTTGGAGGACTAGAGGGTAGGGGAGGTTGTTAATTCCATCCTGGCCAAGAACTAGGTCTTCCGTTTTTTATTAAAAATTAGGTTGCAGGGAGATTTTCCCAAATAATCAAGTATTTGCACCACAATACTATGAATTTTCTCTGGATCTTTTTTTTCTTTTAACAACCATGGTTATTATAGATATATATAGATATATTCAGTAAAGATAAGTACCACAGTAAGGATTGGGAAAAATAATGATTTAGACTAAGCTTTAGTATTTTTTCTTTTTTCTAATTTTATTTTATTCTTTTCAGTGTTCCAGAATTCACTGTTTCTGCACCACACCCAGTGCTCCATGCAAAACGTGCCTTCCATAATATTCACCACCAGGCTCACCCAATCCTCCTCCCAAACCCTCAGTTTGTTTCTCAGAGTCCACAGTCTCTCATGGTTTGTCTCCCCTTCCGATTTCCCCCAACTCACTTCTCCTAAAGTCATAATTATTTCTTACATTCATGATAGGCAAAATTTCCAGTTTCTCATTACCTATTCTATAAAGAACATGACATGTAAAAATTCACAAGATTCCTCTTTTCCTCTCATTTCAAATCAAAGCTTCAACAAAGCCAAGACCGTAAAGAAAAAAAATTACTTAAAAATTTTTTACATTCGTTCAACTGTAGAAAAAATACAACTGTATCTCGTGAATTTCTGAGGAAACTCTCATAAGCAATAAAGAACATTTTTTTTTTAGCCAACATATCAAGTGAGAAAACTTATCTCACCAAACTCAACCTACTTTTAGCTTATACTGACTACTGCTCACTTTTACTGATGCCAGCATTTTTATTCAATTGAAAAAAAAATTAAAGAAGAAGAAAGAAAACCATTTATATATCTTGTCTCTTTATGTACTTTTTTAAAGCTTCAGCTTACCAGGATTTCCTTCATTGCCAACTGAAGCCAGATACATGGCCCATCTGATCCTATAATAATTTCAGTTTTAGGGATAAGCTGGCTTGAAGAGCATTCTCCTGGAGAAGTTATATTTTCTCCCTAATTATAGAAAAAACATCAACTCACCGTGGAAAAGCTGGAATATATTCCCCCTTACTCTTTTATCAGTCTTTGCTCATCTAATTTAAAGTTTTTAGACCTAAGTAAATCTTTTTTTCAACAATTGGTATTAGCTTTTGTATGCAGTTTTTTAATCATATTCAAAACCTTAAAAAAATTTTTTAAATAATTTCCAGTTGCTCACTGCAAGTCATTCTGTACTTTTAATTGTGTGTACTCATACCAATTTACCTCTTGATCAACTGGACTGCAACTTAAAATAATTTTTTTTAAAGAAGGGGCCATGTAGGCTATATTTTCCACCTCCTGGTAAATCTAGAAAGGAGTTCCTACAGTGTTTGCACATAAACATCACATTAGGTGAATATGACATTCTTGAGACACAATCTTGTCTTCTAGAACAGTCTTTTAGCCATCAGGGTTGAGAATTCTGACCCCAGATGGATATTTGTCTCATTAATAACCTGTTCATTTCTGTCCAAATGCCTGAAAGATTCCTTAACCTGGAAACACAAACCTTTTAAAAGATACATATCTATTTGGGTCTATTAATTTTAATTTTATCTCAGATCTTTTTTGGCTCAGAAAAGATTTCTTCTGACAGATGTTTGACCTTTGTTTCCAGTATTTTGTTCCATTTTTCATTGGAAATAAATTAAATTCTTAGATAAAATCTATGTTTCTTTCTCTCAACATTTTCGTCTTGGTCCTTCTGTTCCTTATTTTGCCTTCTACTTTGCTGGTTTGATTTCTGTAGAGTCTTCTCTATATTTACAGCCTTAAATTCCTTAGTACAGCCTTAAATTCCTCTTACACTACTATTTCGCCTGTGAAAATCATCTTTCATCCCAATCTTTCTTCTGATGGCCCCTGATTCCTATCTTATGGTGGTTCTACCTTCTCGCATCTTTTTGAGAATACCAAAAATATTTCGGTTAAGATGTTTTTCTCTTTCCTGGAGAATTTATTTCCAAATATATAATCTTGCTTCAAGTTTTAATGGAGAAGCTTCCTGTCTCTTATCCTGCAGTATTCTTTTCTTAAGTCCCCTTTGGGCATCTTTCCATCTATTCATAGACAGAAAAGAGAACAGTATGTTCAAGTCTAGCACTTGCCAACAGATAGTACTGGTGAAGAGCCTTAATATGCCCTCATTTTCCTCTTGGGCACCAGCAAAGCAGATCTCAAGGGCAAACTCACCCACACAGTACCTACCTCAGTTTTCAGGGTCTACCAGATATTTAGCAATTGCAGCTCTCTGAATGGGGTTTCTCCTGCTCTCTCTGTTATAATTTCTGACTAGGATGAAAGAGACTAAGAGGCAATCTACTGGTTTTGGGTTTTGTTTTTGTTTTTAAAGAGGGGAGTACATAAAAGATCATATGTCCTCCCAGCATGCATTGTCTTCTGCCTTCTCCTTGCCTCTTCCCTATTGTGTGTGGTACTTTATATCATGCAATTAGCCATTCAAGAACACAAAACACTCTCTGCTTGTCTCCATCTACCTCTTCCTTGGTTGTGGTCTGCTAGCCACATATTTAAGTGGATATAGAAAAAAAGAAATTGATAGTTTGGGTAGGAGGCACGACTCTGGATTTGACTCTGGCTAGCTCAGAAGACAGTTTCTTACCAGTTGGAGCATTTGCTTTCCCAGCCAGTGCAGCTCCAAGGTCCTGAAATAGTCAAGTGCAAATGATAAGGGCAAGGTACCTGTTTTTTTTTTTTTTTTTCTCTTACAGCACCATTTGGGCTTCTCAGGTTCAATGGATGGTATGCATGTTTTATAAACCTAAGAATATGCTTCTCAATCCATCCCACTGATAATTACATTAGTAGACATTCCCTGTGGACCTCAGCGTGTGGCCTTTCTCCATCTTAAATTTACTATGTATTAGCCTTCCTTTTTTCACTTTTGGTATTGTTTCACTTTTGGTATTGTTTTATGGGTATTTTGGTGAAAAGTTTAGGAAGAAGTGTCTCAGATATCACCTGTCTCTGCTATGATGATCTGGAAAGTTTGTAAATGAAAATTTTAAATATTACTAGCTAGAATGATACAGGTAGTCTAAAATAGCATATCTATATTAGGTTCTGAATGCAACACAAGGGAAAAACAAAGACATTTTCTCATGCTACTCATAGATTCATGGGACAGAAAAACCACAAATTATGCTAATAGCACCATCATGGCTCATATTTTATGTAGAGAAGCAAAGGAAGTTACAAGGTTCAGAGTCGCCCCACCCCTTCCAGAACTTGGGAATAAGAATATTCTCTGAAGTGGAAAGCATTATCGACTTAGAATGGGTGAAATCAGCTTCCAGCAAAAGTGACTCCTGAGATTATGGTGTTTCATGACCCTACAGCAAGGAGAACAGCTGGCCGTCCAACTGAATCTAGAAAAACAAAGTATTTCAAAGAGTTGGATTGACCTGTCTGCATCCTTAGGGTATGAAAGTTGTTCACATAAATCAATTTATAACTAAGTAAACTACAAAGTCTCCTGACTGAGGAAATAATGTAAAAATATACACTCTGCTTGGAATCTAGGAAAAGGGGAAGCAAAGAACAGGACTTTGTCAGTGAGTCTCTAACACTGCCTAAGAGAAAGAGCATGTTCTGGCTAGCTGAAACAAGCATTGTCATTCTTTTGGCAGGTTCATCCCTATATTGGACAGGGGCATTATCGTAACTGATGATTTGTATTTCTGAAGTCATCTAGCTCCTTTACTCTGAGCCAGTGAGCAAGCTCTCACTTTCCACATAAGGTTTTCCCTCATTTTAGGAAAAATCTGGGCAGGAAGGAATGTGGCTCTAATCCTAAATGGATAACAGAACCTATTTTTCCTGGAGTTCAGTGCTAACATCTTGACTCTAAACTCTTTGATATGGTGAAACAACCCATGCTATGAAAAAAACATTCCATGTGATTTATTTGGGGGGGGGGCTTTCTTATATCCACATGTCTTCTGTGATCCCTCACTTCTTTCTAATTTAATTCTAAACTTTTGAATATGATACTGAAGATCCTTTCCAAATTTATCCTCCACCATTCCCCAACACAGGCTACTTTCCAATCTGGCCCATCTTGATGCCTTCCCAAATGCCCATACTCATTCCCTTCACCCTGCCTTTGATCATATTTTCCTTACTTAGAATTTCCTCTCTTCCTTTCCATTAACCAAAATCTCCTTGGTTCAGGGTAAGTTCAAGTCCACTCATCTCCATGAAAACCTTTTCAGCTACACCAAGCCACTGATTTCCGCAAATCAGCTGTACTATGTAACATTCTCAGGCCTAACTCTTCTGTGCCAGCCCTAAATCACCAATGGTAGATTCCTCTCAAGTTTGTCACTACTCCGTCTTCTTCTGTGCTATCTAAGCTTGATGAAATTTTATTATGTAGTATTTAACTATTTGTGTATGTGCCTAGTCTCTCACATTTCTAAGGGCAGAGAAATTTCTGAAATCCCCTCTCTATCCTCACTCTGATAATCACAGGGATGATAAGGAATAAGCACCCCAGCATTTACCTGAATTGAAGCAAAATGTAAATCAGTCCACCCAGATCTGAATGTGGACAACTGTGTGTCTCTCTGCATCGAAATTGTGAGTATTCTAGGTTTTTCCTGTGTGAGACCAAATGGTACAGTGATTAAGAATCTGGTTTCTGAGAAACCTGGACTCTCATCTCTGCTTGGCTATTTTTCCTACACATTTTTCTTAGAGTCTCTAAGCCAGGATTTTCTCACCTGTAAAATGAATTCATTGGGTTTTGGTGAAGATTAAAGGAGATCGTGTAAGTGACATGTTTAGCATAGCACCTCACATGTGGAAGGTGCTGAGTAAATGTCAACTCTTGATTAGTAAGAAGAGTTCCAAAAGGATGCCTTCATCTGCATCATTCCCTTGAGAACTCTGGATGGCTCAGAAATAAGAGAAATTGTATTATACAAGATCTTAAGGCATATTAGGATAAAAAAGTAATGAAAGCATCAAAATTATTTCCAAGACTAGGAGTATCAATCCTTAGTAATGAGTGGGAGACAAAGATGCTCCTGTCTCAGATGTGGGTGACTGGGAGCAAAAGGAAGGGATGAGGGAGTGGGAGGAGTACTGCTCCAGAAAGGCAGAAAACTCTCTGAGATAGGGCCAAAAGCCTGGGCCCTAACCTGGGGCATCGGTCCAGAATCAGCAAGGAAGGTGCTTAGGGACATTACAGATAGTGTCTTCAAGTGAAATGAGTACTGGTTCCAACCTGTTCAAATGTCCTCAGCTGAAGGTGTGTAAAACAGGAAGAACAAGACTACCTCTGAAAGTGGGAAGAGCTATGCTCACTTACCATTCTAGGTGCTGATCAGAAGCTGTGATCACTGGACAAAGAGTCTGTCAGGTTCTGAGGCAACTGGTGCAGTCGAGGAGCAGTAGTAGTGGTGGCCTCAGGAGGCTGGAGTTGGAAATAGCAGAAATAGCAGAAACCCACAGCTGGCTAGGTAAAGATGGCCCTGCCCTGAAAGGGCTATGACTTTGAACCAACAGAAAACTGAGAAGAGGCTGAGAGTCAGCCACATGGAAGTGTGAGGTAAGGCCAAGTCCTGATTGTCCCTCATGGGATGGCCCCAGAAGACCCTGGCTGTGAACAATTATCCAAGGCCTGGGGAAAAGGAGCAGCAGCAGGGCTGGCAGAGCCATAATCCTAGGCCCTCACATCTTTCCAGCGCCTTCACGGCTGGCCTAGGTACCCTCATTAGGATGCCCTCCCAAATAATTTAACTCATTACACCTAATTTTAAAACTGTTTTCCTAAATGCTTAAGGGTATTAACTAATAAGTGGTCTGGGGTAACCATTAGGTCTTGTCATATGTAGGGGCAAATGTTCTCTTCAAGAAGCATACAGTACATTATTCTTAATTGAATCTGGTAACAGACTTCCAGCACAACCTGGGGATTAACTTGCTAAAGTGGTTAAACAAAGATTCCTGGCGCCTCAGTGCTTGAGGACTAAGAACATTTCAAAGATTTACATGACTCAAGTCAAACCAGAAACCTGGGTGAGGGGAAGAGGGCAGCTTTGAATTCTTGGCATGACTACTTCAGCTATGAGTCTAATTTCAGGTGAACTGGGGACAAGGCTCAGAAACTGAAAAGAGGGTATTTCTATAATGGCTAAAATCATCCCTGCTAAAAGCAGTTGAGTGAAACAAAAGGGGTCTCTAAAACACCCAGACATTCTGAAGTTTCACATATGTGCCTTGGTGTGTCACTTCAACCTCCGCTATGATGTATCTTAGGAAGCCCCTTTGAATCTGGTAAACTGTGTCCCTCACTTATGGGAAACATTCTTATATTATTTCTTGGGTAATTTCTGTATATAATGTTTTGTTTTATTTTGTTTTTAACTCTTCCTATTTATATGCTGGAACTCTTTGAGGGCTTCTGTTGGGTCCTTATTATTTATCTACCATTTTCCATCACTGTTGTTTTCTTGGTTTTTGTTGTTCTACCTGCTGGGGGGCAGGGTTCTCTATAATTTTCCCTTCTGAACCTTCTTTTAACATACACATTTCAAAAATTTCATCATCATATCTTCATTTTTCAAGAGCTTTTAAAAAAAGCAATAGGTGGATGCCTGGGTGGCTCAGTGGGTTAAGGCCTCTGCCTTTGGCTTGGGTTGAGATCCCAGGGTCCTGGGGTCAAGCCTTCCTCCTCTCTCTGCCTGCTTCTCTGCCTACTTGTGATCTCTGTCAAATGAATAAATAAAATCTTTAAAAAAAAGCAATAGGTATTTTATAATGATAAAAGAAATAATTTATTAGGAAGACATAATCACAAACATGTGTGCATTTAATAACAAGATACATGAAAAAAAAACCTGACAGTATTAAGAAGTAACAGTTCCAAAATTATACCAAGAGACATTAACACCCATTAATAAGCAATTCAGAGCAAAGCAAGACATCTCCATAGACACAGAAGATGTGAACAACAGTATTAATCACCATCTAATTGACATTTAAGAAACACAATATCTAACAGCTGCAGAATACATATTCTCTTCAAGTGCCCAAAGACCAACCATATGCTGGGCAATAAATAGGTCAATGAATGTTAAAGGGCTGAAATACAAAACATTTATTTTTTGGTCACAATGGAATTAAATAAAAAATCAATAACAATATGGTATCTTGGGATACCCCAAATGCCTGGAAATTAAACACCTTTCTAGATGTCTAAATAATTCATGAGTGAAAGAAAAAAATCACAAGGACAACTAGGAAATATTTTCAGCTAAATCAAAATGAATTAAGCTAAAATAGCTTTAAAATGTGTATGTTACATAAGGAAGAAATGTTTAAAAGTCAGAGAATGATAAAGATTACAATAGAAATTAGTGGACTAGAAAACAGGCAGATAAAATAGAAAATTATCAAAGCCAAAAGCTGGTTTTCAAAAAGATCAACAAACTTGACAAATCCCAAGCTAGACTGATTGAGAGTAAGAGAGAAAGAATATAAATTGCCAAGATGAAGAATAAATGGGGAGTTATCACCACAGGTCCTATAGACATTTAAAGGATAAAAAGAATGATATTAAAATTTATGCTAATAAATTCAACTATTTAGATTAAATGAAAATTCTTGAAAAATACAACTTACCAAAATTGATACAAAAGAAGCAGAATATTTGAATAGCCCTTTATCTGTATAAAAATGGAATTTGTTATAAAAGTCCTTTCAAAAATAAAACACCAGGTGCAGATGATTTTAGTAGTAAATTCAAAGCATTTAGTAGTAAATTCAATGCACTTAAAGCCTTCATGGAGAAAGTAATACCAATCTTATACAAACATTTTCAGACTACAGAGGAAGAGGAAATATTGCTCGGCTTATTTTATGAGGCCAGCATAACCCTAATACCAAAATCGGACAAAAATATCACAGAAAAAAAAATGAAGAGTATAGACTTTAGTCTTCATGAGTATAGACAAAAAATTCTTAACAAAATATTAGTAAATTAAATTCAGAAATACTTTAAAAGAATACTACATCATGTCCAAGTGGATTCTATCCCAAAATGCCAGGTTGTCTTAACACTAAAAAAAACAAAACAAAACAAAACAAAACAAAAAAACAAGTATAATCCACCATATCAGCAGAATAAAGAAGAAAAACCATATGACCATTTTAATAGATGCAGAAAATCTATTTTAAAAGTGTAACACCTATTCATAATGGAAGAAAGAAATTATTTGTGACCCATATCAAATACTTGTATCCAAAATATATAAAGAATTCTTATAAAAATCAATAATAAGACAACGTACTTTTAAAAATGGATAAAAGATTTGAACTCTTTACAAATATGATATGCATATAACCAGGAAGCACAGGGAAAGATGCTCAAGTTCCTTATTCACCAGGCTAATGAAAACTAAAACTACAATAAAGTTTTACACACCCGTTAGAATGACTAAAATTGAAAAGCTGTCCATATCTACCACTGGTGAAGATATAGAACAGCTGGAACTCTCATAGACAACTGATGGAATGTAAAATCTTACAATCACTTTAGAAAACAGTTTGACCATTTCTTGGAAGGTTAAATATGTACCTATCATACAACCAGCTATTCCACCCTTAGATATTTACCAAAGAGAAATGATAGTATGTCTACACAAAGATGTGTATTTTCATTGCAACTTTTCTGTAATTGCCCCAAACTAGAAATGTCCAGATATCCATCCATATTGTGACTGGATAAACAGATTGTGGATATCCATATGATGTAATACTACCCAATCAAAGGGGAAAAAACTATCAATACATGCAGCAGCATCAATGATTCTAAAATCATCATGCTGAGCAAAAGAAGCCAGATACCCCCAAAAAAGAGTACTTGTAGGACTCCATTTACTTAGAATTCTAGAAAGTGAAAGTTAATTTGTAGTTTCAGTTAAAAAAAAATCATGGTTACCTGAAGATGGATACAAAGGGGTGTGAGGATGGAATGGAAGAAGTATTTGCAAATGACACTACAGACAAAGGGCTGATATCCAAGATCTATGAAGAACTTCTCAAACTCAACACCCAAAAGACAGATAATCAAGTCAAAAAAAGGGCGGAAGATATGAACAGACACTTCTCCAAAGAAGAGATACAGATTGACAGACAGATAAGGGTTGACAGACAGATAAGTTCACCATCCTTACCGTCAGGGAAATTCAAAACAAAACCATATTGAGATACCACCTTACACCAGTTAGAATGGCAAAAATTAGCAAGGCAAGACAACAAATGTTGAAGGGGATGTGGAGAATGGGGAACCTTCTTACACTGTTGGTGGGAATCAAGTTGGTGCAGCCACTTTGGAAAACAGTGTGGAGATTCCTCAAAAATTAAAAATAGAGCTACCCTATGACCTGGCAATTTCATTCCTGGGTATTTATCCCAAGATACAGATGTAGTGAAAAGAAGGGCCATCTATACCCCAAAGTTCATAGCAGCAATGTCCACAATAGCTAAACTGTAGAAAGAGCCGAGATGCCCTTCAACAGACAAATGGATAAAGAAGATGTGGTCCATATATACAATGGAATATTACTCAGCCATCAGAAAAGATGAATACCCAACTTTTGTATCAACATGGACGGGACTGGAGGAGATTATGCTAAGTGAAATAAATCAAGTAGAAAAAGTCAGTTATCATATGGTTTTACTTACTTGTGGAACATAAGGAATAGCATGGAGGACATTAGGAGAAAGAAGGGAAAATTGAAGAGGTGAAATCGGAGGGGGAGATGAACCATGAAAGACTATGGACTCTGAGAAACAAACATAGGATTTTAGAGTGGGGAATGGGTTGGCCCTGTGATGGGTATTAAGGGGGGCAGGTATTGCATGGAGCCCTGGGTGTTATACGTAAACAATGAATCTTGGAACACTACATCAAAACCTAATGATGTACTGCATGGTGACAAATATTACACAATTAAAAAAATTTTTAAAAAGGGGGGGTGTGAGGAAATTTGGGGGAATGATAGAAACATATATTTTCTTGATCATCACAACAGATTTGTGTGTGCATACAAATGTCAAAACTAATCAAATTTTATATCTTAATATATGTAGTTTATAGTTAATCAGTTAATAGTTCAATATATTTTGAATTCAATATATAATAGTTAAATATATTTTAAAACAATGAAAACAAAACCAGAAACATCTATTCTCATGGTTCATCTCCCCCTCCAATTTCCCCCAACTCCCTTCTCCTCTCCATCTCCCCATGTCCTCCATGTTATTCCTTATGCTCCCCAAATAAGTGAAACTGTATGATAATTGACTCTCTCTGCTTGATTTATTTCACTCAGCATAATCTCTTCTAGTCCCGTCCATGTTGCTACAAAAGTTGGGTATTCATCCTTTCTGATGGAAGCATAATACTCCATAGTATACAAGGACCATATCTTCTTTATCCATTTGTCTGTTGAAGGGCATTGGTTCTTTCCACAGTTTGGTGACTGTGACCATTGCTGATATGAACATTGGGGTACAGATGGACCTTTTTTTCACTACATCTGTATCTTTGGGGTAAATGCCCAATAGTGCAATTGCAAGTCATAAGGAAGCTCTATTTTTAATTTCTTAAGGAATCTCCACACTGTTTTCCAAAGTGGCTGCACCAACTTGCATTCCCACCAACAGTGTAAGAGGGTTCCCCTTTCTCCACATCCTCTCCAACACTTGTTTACTGTCTTGTTGATTTTGGCCATTCTAACTGGTGTAAGGTGGTATCTCAATGTGGTTTTGATACTGAGTAATTCTTTCAATTTCTGGTGGTTCTTGGTTGATTGGAAGTTTTGCCTATGTGGCAGGGAATTAGTTTGATATTACAGGTAGATTTCATCCTTGGGTGATCTAGCAGAGATCCAGCTTTTTTTTGTAGGAGGATTCCTAAATTTGTTTCTGCAAGCCAAGTCTCTTGAGCTTGTCCATTTCCCTAAAGAGGAATCCTCCAGCTTCCTGCTTTAGGTGTGTAAGCCTGGCTGCCAGCAGTGGGGGGCTACATTGGATAGGAAACTTTATCATTCAGTATGCAGCTCTTCCTTCCTGTTTATGGACCCCCTACCTCACTACCACCCTATGTCCTACCTGAAGCCCCCACACCCTGAGTCCTTCGGATCGCACCCCTTGAGGTAGGATTCCTGCCTTTGACTGTGATGGGGAAGGCCAGTTGCAAGGTGAAGGAACAGAGTAGTTTTTGCTAACCCAGTTCGCCTATTTTCAGCTCTACCTTCAACCCTACTGACAGGAAAACTAAACTCTTAACTTCTCCAGTCTTCCTCAGGTTCTCCAGCACATATTACTTGGCTTTCAGCACACATTCCACTTTCTCTGTTCAAAGTTAGATATCACTGCATCTGTTTTCTGTCTTCCCAAAATTTATCTTCTCATTGACTATTGTCCCTTCTGTTCTCCTTGTGCTGGG
Source organism: Mustela nivalis (assembly GCF_964662115.1). NCBI lineage: Eukaryota > Metazoa > Chordata > Mammalia > Carnivora > Mustelidae > Mustela > Mustela nivalis. Next base: position 47,455,912 of record NC_139025.1, read on the forward strand.
TTCACAGAGGCTATATTCTTTTACAGCCAGTAAAGTTGAGGTTTTAGTCAGAGCAGAGATAAATAGGGGTATAATTGTTCTCAACTAAAACCCTGGGAAGAAAATGAAGACTGTATTTTAATAATGAAATACAAAAGGCTATTGTGGGCAACCAAATCATGTATCTTCTGGGAAGGCCTGCAATGTGCCCAGTGGAGTTGTTGGTTGTTAGAAGCCCTGAAGCCAGTCTATAAGCATCAGGCCTCACAGACACTCCTCGCCAATCCCTATTTTAAGGCCATTATTCAGAGTTGCTGGCACTGTCAACACCATGTCTTATTTCAGTTTTTCCCTAGTGCCTCCCAGGACCTTTCTTGTGGATTCATTCTGGGCATTTATTTTTAATGTGGAAACAGCGTGGCCTTTAGAGGCAAAAGAAACAAATACTTTCAGTCAAGAGAGTAGTGTTATTTAGTAAACAGCTAACAGAATGGAATTGAGAACACTCATGAAGAAAAGAGCTAGCTGAAATGCAGTAGGAAAAGTTGCCATTTTCATGTTTCCAACTTGCCCCAAACCAGGGAATCCTGGAAGCAGTGCATAGCTGAAATACATATATATACATGGAAAATATTAATTTCATTTCTATAATACTCTAGCAAAGTAGGTTAGTACTATCATATTTTATAGACAAAGAACTGAAGCCACCAAGTGATGAAGCTACTTGCCCAATGTCACTAACAAGTCATGGCACAGATGGGACTGGAAGTCTTGGCCTCTGGGTTTTTAGTTTGTTTCTTCTTCTATGAATCATCCTTTACATTTTTTTTTTTTTTTAAAGAGACTTGACTTATTGGTCCTCACCATTCCTTTTCCAAAGAAGGTTACACTGATAGACCAAATGCAGAATGGCCCAAGACCAAGCTTTTCCTCATCTATGGGCACATTGTTCTGATGAAGCAATTCAGAAAACACACACACTGATATCTAGCAGTAACCCTCGCTCTCTCATACCAGGAACCGGGTAGGCAGGGTTCATCTGGTCTCAATGAACACTTGCTGCACAGAAGCCCTGAAGAAGGGGAAAGCCCCAGCCCTAAAGCCCCAGACTCACGAAGGTTCCACCTCCTCCAAGAGCCTGTCCAAGCAGGCACATGACCAAGGAAAGCCATACCAAGGGAAGAACTGCTGAGTGAGATAATCTGTACCCCTATCACACTTACAGGGCTCCTACCTGTGCATTAGTTCGTTCGCACTCACAACCACCCCATGAGGCAGGTATTCTTAACATCATTCCACCTACAGAAGACACAAGGACCCTGAGGTTCAGTGATATCACATGATTCTTTGGATCACACAGCTAAGGAATAGCACAGCCAGGCCCAGAGTCCAAATCACCTCGACCCACACCCTATGCTCTTCTCTAACATTCCACAGGAAAAAGTCTGTGACAAGGGATCCATTGCTTTGAGACCCTCCCTTCCTTCCTTCCTCTTTTTTTCCCCCCTTCCTTCCTTTTTTAACAGAATTTCTTCCCATGAACTTTATCATAAGAATAGGAACAGTTAATATTTATTGAGTGTCTGCTGTGTTCAGGAGTTGTGTGTAGTGGATACCTTACATGGGGTTTCTCTTTACTGTTATTATCTCCAATATGTAGATGAAAAAGCTGGGGCACTGAGAGGGAAGCAACTCAAACTACGTCACCAGCTACTAAAATGCAGAGTCTAGAATTTAAACCCAGGCAGTCTAGCTTAAGAGTCAACACTTCAACTCATTACCACCTTCTTTTCCTTTAATGCAAAACAAGAAGGAAAAAAAAAAGAAAGAAAGAAAGCTTGATTCTTACATTGACCAGGAAACTGGTGGTAGGCAGAGTTTTTAGGAAAACACAGTTCTCACATGTTCAGACCTCACTAGTTTCAACCCTTGACTGGTGAGATTTCTTTATCCTATCAAACATCTTAAAAGCTCTGATCTCTGTTATTGGGGATAAGAACACAAATTAGCTTTAAAGCTAAACTCTGTGGACACAACTGGCAAAAGGTTTCAGAGATGGGAAGCTTTTTGACACCGTTCATTAACTTCCTCTGGGAAGAAACAGAGGCAGTGGCAGCATCTAATCATAATTCCACTGTCTCAAACCAGGCCGGTCCAGTGGTCAGGTACCTTGCTGCGTTCTGAGGGTAAAAATAAAACAGTAAGCAGTTCTAATTCCTGGACCAAGAAATTTCTCACAGAAATTCTTTGAACAATACCTGTCCCAATTGTTGAAACAGGTGTGCTTTATCTTTCTGGGAAAGGTTTTCATAGATCTTGTGTGGCTTAACTTAAATACATGTGTTTGTTGTCAAAATTTGCTAATCCCGTTGGTTTCCCATAAGAAGGGGGGGAATCACTATACAGCATTGGGGGACTTTGGGTCTATCAAAAGGAAATTTGATCAAGGGGGTTCCACTAGCTTTCACACAAACTGTGTGGGGAAGGACTTGTTTCCTCACCATTTATCATGAACAAATACTTCCACTGTAAATAATAATAATAATATTAATAATAATTATAATAAACTACTAGAAAAATACAGAGTGAAAAAGAAGCATACAATATACGTGCCCAATTTTTTAACATAAAATCATTTTATCATATTGTCATAAGGTTTTTAAATGTTTCATTCTCAATTTCTATACTAATCAACATCTCTAGGACCTATGCCAATCGGAGGACTCTACTTTGAATAGCCTCAGTTTATAATGTGTGAAAGAAACATACCAAGCAGGGCACCTGGGTGGCTCAGTCAGTTAAGGGTCCAACTCTTGGTTTCAGCTCAGGTCTTGATCTCAGGGTCATGAGATTGAGCCCTGCACTGGTTTCTGTACTCATTGCAGAGTCTGCTAGAGATTCTTTCTCCCTCTCCCTCTATCCCTCCCACTTGTGCTCACTTGCTCTCTCTAAAATGAATAAATAAATCTAAGGGGGGAGAAAAGAGAAACATACCAATTGTTTTTACTATAATTTTTTTGATTTCTTAAAGTTAACTCATTATTTTCATGAAGGTAGTTGGATATGTGGGGGCCCACATCCCTTACCGGCTACAAAGCTCTGCATTGCTGCTTCTAGAAAGCTTTTTAATAATATGTATCAAGAGCCATAAAATACTCACATTCCTGACCCAGTAATTACATGTCTATGAGTCTACCCTAAGGAAATAATAGCACTTAGGCACAGAGGTGTTAATTGCAGGTTTATTAAAAAATAGCCAACCTTGGAAATAGCATAAAGTCCCCAAATAGGGGGAATCGTGGAGCAAATTATGTTCCATGCTGCCCAGAGAAGTTTCTCTCCTGTGACAGACTAGGCCAAGGTCCCCTATGTATGTCCCACCACAGTCCACCTGTGCTTCCTTTGTGTCACTCACTAGTAGGACTTCAACACTTACGATGGTTTCTGGCACATAGTATCTGCTCAATAAATGCAGACTGAGTGGAGGAAAACAGTATGTACGAATGGACTGGATGACTTGGAGAGATTCTCGTGATATGACATAAAGTGAAAATATTAGGAGCTAACAGAAAAACAAGAGTAGCTAAGCTCCTCCTAAGTAAACCATTTTATGCCATTTAGCAAGAACTTGTTAGAATAGTGTCGGGAAAACTAAAGCACTATAGAGAAGCATTAGCCGAGACTTATAAAAATGGAGAAGATATGTGCTACGGGGTGTGCTGTGAATTGGGTAAGACTGATGAATCACATACGCTATATGTTAATTAAAAAATATTCAAGTCAGCAATTGCTTTTTTAAGGTATGTCTGAAATAAGGAAAAAAGCAAGGGACTTTGCTTGGGAGGGTTGGTGCAGTGTTCATGGAGGGAAGAGAGAAAGGAGAAGTGCCCGTTTGACTTTTCTATTCAACAAGGGAGCCCAGTCTTCAACCTAAAGAGGGCAGAACAATGCAGAGGGAATTTCAGTTCCAGATAGGCAAGGAGCTAGTGGCCTCAACAATCCGAACCTGTATGAATTAGATTCCAGGGCCTAAAGGAATTGCAGAGTCACTGACAGTGATTATAGGAAGCGATTATAGAGATTATAGGAAGCACCGAAAAATAAAATAACAGAATGCTGAGGACGATGCAGGATTTTTGGAGAAAATAATGTTTGCTCTTTGTTGCTTTAGAGACCAAAGGAAAACCAGAGGATTTCAGTTGGAGGTAAATGGACATAAGGGTCAACATAAGGGGAAAACCCTTCAACCAGTTACAGACACCATTCAGTGAATGCTTCCCTGTGCTGCCTTGTATGCCCCAGGCACTCCGTGACCTGACAGAGATGATGGGGAAGGACTGGGCTGGGGTGTTTATAGAAGACCTCTGCCATCCTTGCTAACTCAAGCTATCTCATTCTCTCTGGCATCCCAAGCCACAAAGTCACGGCCATGATTTCAAAACCCGTGAGCCGGAGTATTTCTGTAAGACACTCCCCTTGTTTCCATCTCCCGCCCTCTGTGGAGCTTAAAACAGCTGCAGACTTCTCACGAAAAAGACCAAGAGTACATCAAAGCATGGGAATCAGAAGGCAACCAGGGGGATGGTTGCTCAGGGAAAAACTGGAGAGTACACAATCTACCCTTTGCTCACACCAGTAGCAGTTCAACCAAGAAAGTCAGGATTCAGACTAGAACACAGTCCAGGTTCCCTTTCAGTTCTTTTTTTCTCCACCTTGTTTATCTTCTAGTTTTCCTAATTATAAATCATCAATCATCCAATTGGTTCTGGAATTGCATCACTAATGGTCTGGAAAGATAGTACTGTGGTATTGACGGGGTTTAGAAAGACCAGGAAAAACTGTCTCCCAAACTTCAAAGGATTTACTCTTTTAAAACACACCAAAAAGCCCAAGAGATAGCAAGCAGTTTAGACTAAAGACACCAAACAGCTTGAAGATAAGATACATAATCTCAGAACCTTCTATGGAAGCTGTGAAAATGCTATCAGGATCATCTCCAAAAAATGCAATTTACTGTGAAAGTCTAATCAGTCATTTGGCAAACATTTCCCTGGACAGATAAGAGATTAGAGCGGGTGAGGGGAGATAGCAGAGGGGCTTTGCAAGAAACAGGGGCAATTAATTACTGGTATCGATTGCTCCTATCATAACAATACAGCTCTCTCCCCTCTTCAAAAATTATTAAAAATTAGGACATAGGAAACAAAATAGGTCAAAGAGCAAACAGCTGAATTTCAAAACAAAGGACTCAAGTTAGTCCTATGGAATGCAAGTCTGCTTTTTACCCACTTTATCTGGCCCACATTCCAAGACATCTTAGAAAGGTTACTAAACAAACAATCATGTCAGAAGCCAAGCATATCTCAGAGCAAGCACAGACTGAGTTCTCAAGGTCCTCTTCTATACCGGAGCCCATGATTCACTGAACATTCCGGATTTCATCCATTTGTTCCATATTAATAAACATTTGTTCTATGTCAAGGCACTCATGCCTTTTATAAATCAGCCATTTTACCCTATTAAAAGCTCCCAAGAAGGTTATTTTTTTATTCACAGATTAAGCCCTTCATTGGAGGAGCTATGGTAGAATTTTTCCAACTCCCCACACTGGGACCCACTGTAGGACCAGGGTGTCTTATAAAGCACAATTCACTGGTGCTGTTTAAGAATGATGGATGTTTTGGGGTGCCTGGGTGGCTCAGTGGGTTAAAGCCTCTGCCTTTGGCTCAAGTCATGATCTCAGGTTCCTGGGATTGAGCCCCGCATCGAGCTCTCTGCTCATAGGGGTGCCTGCTTCCCCCCCCTCTCTCTGCCTGCCTCTCTGCCTACTTGTGATCTCTCTCTCTCTCTCTCCTGTCATATAAATAAATAAATTAATTAATTAATAAAATCAATCTTAAAAAAAAAGGATGGATGTTTAGAAAGTGTGCAAGGAACATCTCTTTAACACTGTGCTACATCATTAGCTTCAAACAGACAATAAGGGTCCCAAATGGCTCTCATAGATGTAGTACAAAGCAAAAGACCTGGAATCACAGGGACTTGTAGCTTCTCGAATTTGCTTTTTACAAAAATGCTTTGTTGAGCACACACCCACCTTTCTTTTTCTCTTTTTTTTTTAAAGATTTTATGTATTTCTTTAGAGAGAGAAAAAGTATGTGAGCAGGGGAGGGGCAGAAAGAGAGGGAAAGAGAGACTCTCTAGCAGACTCCATACTAAGTGAGGAGCCCAATGTGGGGCTTGATCTCACGACCCTGAAATTATGACCAGAGGCAAAAATCAAGAGTTAAATGGACATTTAACCAACTGGGCCATCCAGGCACCCAAAAAAACCCCTTTATGCCAGGTTTTATTTTTTATCTATTGATCATACGCTTGGGTGATTTACAGTCTTTTTTTTTTTTTTTAATTGTCTCTGAAGGTTTTCAATCATCCTTATAGTAAAAACTCTTAAATACGTGAAGTTTTCAAAGGAGCTGAGGTGGCTCATTTTTGCAGTTTTTGCAAAAAACTGCTACTTTTCAGAGTGGAACAGAAAGAATGATGGACTTCCCCTTGAGCAAACAGCCCCCCTCCCTCCAGGAAAAAAGTCCAGCCACAAGTCCTCATACAACAAGACGAGTGGGATTGGCAGAGGCCCACTGGGCCACAGAGGGCAGGATGGGCTGGAGCTCTGACATCCAGGGGGCCTGCAGAGAGGGTGAGTCAGTGAGAACAGGCAGGAAAGAGGGAGAGGAGAGGAAAGACCTGATGGGGAGGGAAGGAAGCACCAGGTGTCCTAGGACAGATGATCTGGAGCTCAGTCAAATAGGCCAAAGACTGGACAAACTGGCTGAATCAAGGCAGGCAAGAAGGCCAGAGTTCAGTGGGGTCAGGCACCTGGGGCACATCCCATGACTCCAGGAGCCTGGGGGACCAAGAGTCAGAGGGCCTGGGTCTCAAGTCGGGGGCTGTGTCTGTCCCACTCACCTTGTGCCATAGCGGCCACCTTGTAGCAGGTCGTTAGGGTAAGAAAGAAAGGGATGGAGGGCATTCAGAAGCGCAAGCCAGGAGGTCTGGTTATTTAGGGGCTAACATCAACCAGAAAGTTTGGGCAACAGCAAAATGACATGAAACTGAGTCAACATCCCTGGAAAATACCGGATACTTCTCCCCAATTAGATAAGTGGGAAGTGAGTTCATGGCCCAAGGCAGGAAGGAGGCAACAGAACAGGAAGAGAAGTGAGAGGAGGAAGAGGGAAAGGGAAGAATAATTTTTTATTTTTGCTAGTTATTCATGGAAGCCTTTTTTTTTTTCTATCACTTATTTCCCAAAAGGCTCTTGATAAAGACACTTGCGATTAAAAAAAAAAAAAAAAATCACGTTAACATGACTCTACTCCAGGCTAGACTCAGACCTTATCTAGGAGTGGCTTATGCAATCTATGAAGAGATGCTCCCCTAAGATGATGAACTAGTCGGAAATAAACTCCACACCCAGAGCCCCTGCAAATCCAGTGCTTCCAAAGCTTTTTACCCAGGAGCTGCCACCTTCCTTGATCCTTAGTGCCCAGGTCTACAGGCACAGTCAACCCACTGCATCAGCCTGTTTCCTGCTCGTCCAGACAACAGCTGGCAGATCAGGCCCAGGCCCAGGCCCAGGCCCGAGATCTCGCCTGAATTTTGATTCCTCATCTCCCCGCACTGAAGGCAAGGCCCCTGCAAATCCTGAACTTCGCCTTTTCCATCTTTGCGTTGATCTGGCCCTGAGAAAGCGGCCCAGTGATGGCAACGGAGAGCTCGCATCAGCACTTGGCTTCTCCTTTAACTCCCACAAATCCTGTGAATCTCAACACTGAGCCTGTTGGTTCCTGAAGCGGTTGTCTGCTGGGCATTCCCTGCTCCTGCACCCCAGCTAAATCACCCGGCCCTTTAGAGAAGGTAAACAGCTCGTCAAGATGATACAGATGAACAGAGGTAGGGCTCAGAGCTAAGAATGCTGGCACAGTGTCAGGGGCAGGCTACCTCTCAGTGGATAAATATGCATTTCAGAAAATTTCAAAACTCTTCTGCAAATGCAAGAACTTATAAAACATAGTATACAGGCTCAAGAAGGTTATGGGTTTTAAAAATTCAGCTCAGGCTATCACCACAATGACCACAGCCAGTCAGGCATAATTACACAAAAGATCCATCATGGGGATGCTCGTGTGGCTCAGTTGTTAAGCCTCTGCCTTTGGGCTCAGGTCGTGATGCCAGTGTCCTGGGATCAAGCCCCCTATCCTGGCTCCCTGCTCAGCGGGAAGCCTGCTTCTTCCTCTTCTACTCCCCCTGCTTCTGTTCCCTCTCTCACTGTGTCTCTCTCTGTCAAATACATAAAATCTTAAAAAAAAAAAAAAAAAAAAAGATCTATAATGGTGCCTTTAAAAAAAAAAAAAAATCACATCTTTGGGGACTGGTAGAAGGAGCTAGAACAGTATGACTCAAGCTGTGTTCTCCGGAAGACGGGCATCTTGGGATGTGAATTAGTGTGCCTTGACAAAATAGTTCACGATGCCATTAGTTTAGGATGCATCCTCTGTATCCCCCTCTTGGTATTCCCAGTGCATTTAAGCTATTTCAAGCTCTATAATGTAAAGAAACCCCTTACATCTGATTTGACCTAATCTTTTCTAATCTTACCTGACCACTGTTCTCTTTGTCTAGAGTATACCTATTCATTCTGAGGACTGTTTGGGAAATTCTGAGCCAGATTTAGTTCATGGATTTATTTAACTCCTGATTTTTAAAATTTAATTTAATTTAATTTAATTTAATTTAATTTAATTTAATTTAATTTGATTCAATTGCTAGCTAGAGTGAAGCAGGGCACTGGCTTTACCCAGTTCAGCAGATAATCGTAAACCTTCTGTCCTTGGAACTTCTCTGACATGAGCCTTGCATAGAAGTGCATCCTTATTCAGTGCGTTGTGTTTTTTTTTTTTCTTTTAATTTCCAGAATTTAAGAAAAGGATGGGAAAGTAGTTACAACACTTCAAAAAGCCTTCCTCTGAAGTCCCTCCTAGCTTCAGAGGACTGAGGATGTCTGAATGGGAGCTCTCACTGCTCATGAAGAATTTGTGTCCAAAAGCACATCATTCGGGGAGTCAGAACATCCCAGGCCCCAGCTGGAAGAGGTCCTAGAGGTTGGCCAATCGATGTGGTCATCTCCTAACCAGAAAGCAGCCTCGGGAGGGTTGGCAGCCACCAAGACCACAAGCTACTCAGTGGTGAAGCAGGGATTAGAACCCAGATCTTTTGGTGCCCCTGCCAGGAAGTGTTTCCTGTCCTGGAAGTATCAGCTTTTCTCAGAAAGGAAGAGATCCATCCTCTTCATTCTGAAAACCACAGTGGAAAGACAAGAAGGAGCTATGCCACAATGCGAATACTGCCTGACAAAGAGATGACATTTTGGTCTTAATTCCGTTTTTCTGCATTGGCCAAAACATCTTCAAAGGGCATCTACTGCTTGTATGCCAGAAAACAACATTCCTTTAAAAACGAAGGGGAAAGAAAAGCAGAAGGTAAAGTAAAGAAGTACCCTGGAAAGCATCCTCTACGTGGCTCCTAGGGGTTGATCAAAATAAGCAGAACTAATAAAACGCCATGGCATTTCCCTATGCTGGGGAGGCACCAGGCTGTGAGCAAGGATGACTCACGGAGGCAGTGGGGAGACCCCCCCACTAGCTGCCCGTGGGCCAGCGGCTCTCCCTCAGAGGCCCTACGTTGCTGTGTCTTCACCCACAGACTGGCAAGGAGCAGAGCCCTGCTTCCCTGTCTATGGTCATTTCCTCTTCAAGCCCGTGTCTCAAGATGGGCTTTGAATGACTCCTCAATGATTTCCAAGTTCACATTCACTGAGCACACAAATCTAATTAGAAAAATTTTTTCACTTTGTTTTTTTCCTGTACTTTTGCTCTGGCCTCCCACCTAGTAGAAACTTCTCTTCAGCCTGACGTGGTCTGAACACAATACTTTTAGAGATTTAACCCTTGTCTTGGAGATTTTATTTGACAGAGAGAAAAAGAGACACAGCAAGAGAGGGAACACAAGCAGGGGGAGTGGTAGGGGGAGCAGCAGGCTTCCCAGTGAACAGAGAGCCCGATGTGGGGCTCGATCCCAGGACGCTGGGATCATGACCAGAGCCGAAGGCAGACGCATAACCAACTAAGCCACCCAGGCATCCCATTCGTAAATTGTTTATGTATAAAGCACATAGGTATGTGTTTGTGTGTGTGTATTTGCCTTCGTGCTTTCAGGCTGCTATACAGAAATATTAGAGACTGGGAGGTGTATAGATAATAGCCATTTATTTCTCACAGTTTTGGAGCCTGAGAAGTCCAAGATCATAGCTCCAGAAGATTCTGTGTCTAGTGAAGGCCCACTTCCTAGATGCAAGTCTTTTTGCTGTGACCTCACATGATGGAAGGGGCAAGGGAGCTCTCTGGGGTCTCTTCCATAAAGGCACTAGTCCCATTCAGGAGGATGCCCCCTCATAATGTAAGCACCTCCCAAAGGCCCCACCTCCTCCTACCATCACACTGGGGACAAGGTTTCAACATATGGGGGAGAACGCAAACTTCCAGTGTCCAGCAGTGCGCATGTGTGCTATTTGAGCTTGACTCAGATTCTTTAGTGCTAAAGGGAATGACTGGATAATCCTTTCAGCCAAATAACATGCATTCAGTCAGTTCTGGAATCTCTGTTCACTGAAGCTTTCCAAAAACTGTTAAGTCCACTGTTATCTGAAAATACCCTGAATCTTTAGAGAAGCATCATTCTTCAATGTAGCAACTCGGGTAGGTCTTCAGAGCCACTCTCATTCGCTTTGTTATATGCCTCCCCATTCCCAGGCTGTCACTCCTTCCTGCCTTCAACCCTCCCAGTCCCAGAGGGTGTGGTGTCCCTCCCTCCCTTGCTTAGCCAATGGCCAACAGCTATAGTGTTTCATCTCCCTGTGGGCACTGATCCATTAATTACTTCTCTTGGTCACTGTATCTTTAATTTTCTTCTTCTTACCAATTCTTCCCTCTCAGTTTATAAGCTTTATATGTTTACTTTGTAACTTTATAAGCTTTATAAGTTTATCCAGTTTTCACCCATCTTTTTTTTATTTTTTTAGGTTTTTTAAAGGTTTTATTTATTCACTTAAGAGAGATCACAAGTAGGCAGAGAGGTGGGGGGGTTGGGGAGAAACAGGCTCCCCACCCAGCAGAGAGCCCAATGCAGCACTAGATCCCAGGACCCCGAGACCATGACCTGAGCCGCAGGCCAAGGCCCAACTCACTGAGCCACCAAAGCGCCCCCAGTTTTCACCCATCTTAAAGAGAATGGCTCCCCCTTGACCACACATGGTGTTCTGGCTATTGCCCTTCCCTCAAGTTTCTTGGGTGGTGAGACTGTCCTCACTGTCTCCATTTTCTCAGTTCACATCTACTCCTCCCCAGGACTATCCTGGCCTCTACCCATGAAATCACTAAGAAGGTTGAAGAGAAGGCCAACAATGACGAGGCCATCCTTTCTCGTCATCGTCCTGGACACGAATTGCTCATGAGCATGACAATGGCTCAGGCCTCCAGATCCTCTCTGCTCACTTGGCTTCCAAGACTGCACAGTTCGTCTGTTCTTACACTCCTTGGACTGTTCCTGCTCGGTCAGTTTCACTCTCCATCTGAGCTAGCTGTCCCTCCTGTGCACGTCCCAATCGCTCTCCATGGTGGACCCAGATGATCAATTCGCACCTCAGTCTTTCTTCCCTTCTGGGTCATGAGCTTCCCAGGAGCGGATCCAGGGCTCCCCTCACCTTGATGTCCATAGTCTCTAGGACAATGCCTGGCATGAGGTAGACAGTAATTCATGGAACTTTTCCATTTGGGATGCAAACTGGTTAGCTGGTAGGTCAGATCCAGTCCACGGTCACCTGGTTTATTTGAACCATATGAGAGCTATTTTTGAAAAATATCAGTGTTTAAAAATCAGGAGACCTCATGTAAAAATCTGAAGTTTTGGAATTTCTTAAGAAGTTTAACTATCTGGAAACATTAGGTTCAGGTTTTTCTGTGGTACTGACCTCACTCACTCTCAGCCTACATCACTCCTGGACCCTGGAGGGAGCTGGCTCCCTCATTTGTGGGGCAGGCTCTTCATTTGTGCCCAAAGAGGTGTCTGGGGGTGGGGGGACTTTTTGATTGGGCTGCACCTGGAGGAGCAGCCAGAGGCTGTCCAAAGCAGGCACATGGTTGTTTTTGCTTAAAAGTGAAGAAATGGTCAGAGACAGCCTTGGTTGTCCTAGAACAATTTAGGGTGAGCAAGAAGTCAATCATAGCCAGTAACTTCTGCTCTGGTTTTCTGTCTTTCTAGATTTCCATTAGTATCAAAATCATTATACCATAGATCCTAGTTCAATTTTTGAAATTCAAAACATTTCATCTCAAATTTCCTTCCATATCTTTTCCCCTAGGGAGCTGTAAGGGAAGATGATAGCGACATTATCATCTCCAAATTCACGCTGTCACCACTGCTCTCTCATTTAATGCCTAACCTCACCTCTGGGACAATAAGTCACAGGGTCTTGGCACAAGACATTAAGGTTTATAAGTATACTACTGAATTTTCACCCCAAGTATGATTGTTTTCACCCAAAACAGACGACAATCACATGCACAGAGACATATCAAGAGCTTTCTACATCTGAAGTGTTAACAGCCTTATGAATTTTAATGGTTCAGAATAAGTTTATTTTTCACCACAGGCCCAGATGGAAATCGCTGCCATCCGGAGTAGCTGAAATCCCTGGGTGAGATAAAGCAAAAGATTTCTAGGCAGAGGAAATCAAGATTGGACCTACTGGTGTTGCCATCTGTTCCTCCGAGCTGACCTGAGAACTGGGAGGCTCCCTCAGGGCCTGAAGGATCATCCAGCTGTAGTTTTATGTTTTACTTGGATTGCATTCTGCATTGCATGACTGTCCCTGAATTCCAGGCTTGCCAATCATCCTACAAGGTCTGCTCCTATTAGACACCTCTACTATATGCTTTTTAAGACATACTGACTTCCTTATAACTGACTCTAATTATAATAATTTGATGACTTTTGGGGGGATCACTGTGTGTACTGCTAATCATGCCCACATCCAGGTTTCAGATCAGGGATGACAGAGCCTCTGACCATTTTAGAGGGTCTGTTCTGGGAGAGCAGGCTGGTGTTTTCTTTGCTGCTTTGGAACTGTTCTCTTGGAGCAAGCAACAAGCAGGAGAAGATGTGCCTTAGTCTGATAATCACAGAAACTGTGAAGGAGAAGTTCATTGTACTCTGAAATGCCTTTTTATTGGGTAGAATCTCCAAATCAGCAGCCACACGCCCTTTGGTAGAACTGCCCTGAAGACGGGTATTTGTGTTCTCCACGAGAACCTCCCACTGAACAATGGCCAGATGCCAGGCCCTGAATGCCACAGGGAGAGACTCACCCTTCCCACTCTCCCTAATCACCTTGCCAAAAACACCCTGGGAAACTCCCTCTGAAGTCATGCATATCTTTTCTGGACTGTGACCCTGCCTGGGCATGACTGTGGTCATCAGCAGCTGGGTACGGCAAGTAAGGGGCAGACATCTGTTCCAGAAAGATGGCACGGACAGCTTGTCCTTCTAATGAGGCTTCAAAAGTGGCGGCTCTGATTTAAGCACAGCAGCAGGGATCTCTGAGGGCAGACTGCATACACTGTTGGCCTACACCTTGTCCCACTTACCTGCTGCCTGCGATGACAGACCGTGACTAGTCTGAACAAGCCTTCTGAGACTTACTGAACTCCTTTTTCTGGATGGTAACCTTCCTTCATGTGTTTCTCGGTGGGACAGAATGTCAAGATTATACCTACATCAAACTGGGGTGAGGCAACCCAATTCAAAAGTGGTTTTTTTTTTTTTTTTCCTGAGGCTTGTAACCTGGCATTATGTCTCATTTCCTGCCCCAATTTTGTTGCATAAGCGGGATGATATTTGGGAGTTCCTGTTTGAAAAAGAGAGCCTGGCTTGGCCATGGTTGGTAGACAAGCCTGCCCTGTGCTCCTGCCTGGCCAACCTTGCCCCTTACAGAGAGAGGGGGTATAGTCCAACGGGTCCCGTATGTCATTACCGTGAGCAGGGAGCTCTCACGGTTCTTCTTTCCCTGCCAACAGATAACCAATTTGTATTTTAGCATGTATTTATACCTTGGATTGAATAAGAAGACCAAGCCAATGATAACCCCTCAGATATGCCAACCAATTAATTTCAGCAAACACTTACTGCTCACTAGCTGTGTCCCAGACACTAAAGTAAGATAGAATACATACAGTCCTTGACCTAAGGAGTTCACAGATTCACTGTGTGGAATTGGACACACACACACACACAGCTAAACACAGGTTAGCAAACTAAAATATGGAGGTAAATATTCCAAAAGCAACCCAGAGATATATAGCAATGAAAATATTTTTTACACAGTTAAATACATATGAAGAATAAAGAACGTCTAACATATATCTATTTGGAAATCCAGAAAGAGCTCCTTCTGGATAGAGGGAATAATGAAAAGGTAATATTTAAAGAGATAATAGCTAAGGATTTTCCAAACATCAGGAATACTGAAATCTTCCAAATAGAATAAATAAAAGGAAAGGTGCAAATAATCCCATTATAATAGAATAAATCCCAATATAATAGAATAAATAAAAGGAAAGGTGCAAATAATCCCATTATAATGAGATCTCTGGAGAGATAATCTCAAAAACATCTGAGAGAGAAGACACAGTATGAAGGAAGGGCAATCAGAAGGAAGCTAGCCTCCCTACAGCGATATTGGAAGCCAGAAAAAACAGGGAAGTAATATCTTCAAGTAGTACATAACTGTCAACCTAGCATTATAAGCCCTCAAAAAAATAATAAAACAATTTTGGCTGTGATAAGAATTGTAATAGAGTTATAAATAAGGTGATCTGAGAAAGCTAAGGAAGGAAAAATCAATTCTGCATGATAGTAGTAGCACTGAGGGGTGGTGAATGGAATAAACGGTATTTAACCGGATTTGGATCCTGACAGATAGTAGGATTTAGATAGCTGGGGGATAGGTATGCAAGGCAGTGAGCTATAGGATCCTTTGTTCAAATGAGGAAAAGGCCCTACCTCTAAGTCCATGAGGTTCCACCCACAGTGCCCAAAATGCAGGCTGGAAGCACTAGGGCTGGAATGCCAGCCCTCCCTTGATTCTTCAGCCTTCCCTTGATCCCTCACCAAATACATGGGTGTCTTGATGTCCTGTAGAGAGGTTCTCTAAACAGAGCAATCTGAGTAAAGTCCTCTAGAGGTATACATGGATGTTCTAGAATGTTCAGATGATAGAAAATAATGGAAAGTCTCTAGTTTCTGCAGTCAGTACAGAAAGAACACTTCTCATGGGGCGCCTGGGTGGCTCAGTGGGTTAAGCCGCTGCCTTCGGCTCAGGTCATGATCTCAGAGTCCTGGGATGGAGTCCCGAATCGGGCTCTCTGCTCAGCAGGGAGCCTGCTTCCTCCTCTCTCACTCTCTGCCTGCCTTTCTGCCTACTTGTGATCTCTCTCTGTCAAATAAATAAATAAAATTTAAAAAAAAAAAAAGAATACTTCTTCCTGGTGTTCAATCTTGTACATGGATTATGCAAAAGAATACCTATCTCTGTGGGCAGAAGAGACAACAAAATGAGAAAGCTAATTCAGAGTTTCAAGGCTATGAGGCCATTCTAGAATACAATGTATGTGATTTCCAAGGGACCTATCAGAATTCTGAGCCTAAGGAGGTCAAGCTCAGTTATACAAGTTCCTCTGCTTCTCCTCATGCCCTGACAAGGCCTTGCGGTTGCTCCCTACAATCCCTGTGGGCACTCTGTTCATCCATACTTTGCTGCTCCATACCAGGGGAAATGCAATGAGTTAGAAGCTACCATAAATCCTTTCCACCCTCCTTGCAAGTCCTGGGTCTCTGCCCCATTTGCCTAGTCATATGGGGACAGAGTATTAAAAAAAACAACAATGAACAAACACTGGAGGAGCCAGCTACCTTTTCCAAAAGTACTTCTTTACAGGCAGTGTAAAATTTCCAGTCCTATGTCAATGACCAGAGCCTGCCCAAACTCTCCCAGGAACACAGGCTCACGACATACTTCCCTAAGATGGCCCTTCTCTCCAAGGAGTCAAGTATCATTTCCTCCATATATTTGTCTTCCCCTCAGTCTTTTCATTAAGGGAATGCTCCAAAATCATCTTAATACTGTTAGGATTTGGCACAGTGCCTGCACTCATGCCAGTCTGAGGTTTAATCCCTCTATAGTATAACTGCCTTCCCTAGAGCCTTCACTTGAGGGTGAGGACCATTGTTCATTGACAAAATCCACAGGGTCCGAGGCACTATTGGAAACATAGTAGATTCTCACTAAATTATTTCTGAAAGAATAAGTAAAGTTATAACTGTGTTGCATGGCTTCTAGACCATCTAATTCAACTTTCTTTGGATATGCCCCAGACTCAGAAAACCATGAGATCCAGAACCAAAGCAGGCGACCCCAACCTCCACATATAGGAGTACAGAGAAGCACTGGTCTACTCTAGCAATAGCATTTCTGCTCTTTTCTTTTTTTTTTTTTTTAAAGATTTTATTTATTTATTTGACAGACAGCACAAGTAGGCAGAGAGGCAGGCAAAGAGAGAGGAAGGGAAGCAGGCTCCCTGCTGAGCAGAGAGCCCGATGTGGGGCTCAATCCCAGAACCCTGGGATCATGACCTGAGCCGAAGACAGAGACTTTAACCCACTGAACCACCCAGGTGCCCCGCATTTTCTACTCTTTTCTTCCTTATATTATTCCTTTGGGTAGCAATGGCCTCTAAGTCAATTTTCAAGCCCATCTCTACTCGTTCCTCTTTCATGGGGTAAATTTTCCCAAAGAGAGAAATGAGAAGCAAGTACATTGGGAAAACTACCCAAGTCACTCCCGTGATCCCTCCCTCTACCACTGCCCTGACTCAAGTCTCTGCTGCTGTGCAGATCCTGTTTTTTCCCCAGAAAACGTAAGCATGTCAGGAAAACTGACCATATTCTACAACTCGGAGCACAGTGTAAAGCACACAACTGATTTCTGTGAGACAATGTAGAAATTAAGACTGAGCTCTGCAAGACTGAGACCTGACTGGGACTGAATCTTCACACAATTACTCGGTTCTGTGGCAGTGGGTAAATACCAAACCTCTCAATGTTCTTGCCCCAGTATCTCTAAAATGGAGGTAGTGATGTTATCTGCTACATTAGGACTGGTGTGAAGAGTAAATGAGAAAATATGTTACAAATATCTGGTATGGGGGCACCTGGGTGGCTCAGTGGGTTAAGCCTCTGCCTTAGGCTCAGGTCATGATCTTGGGGTCCTGGGATCAAGCCCCACATCGGGCTCTCTGCTCAGCAGGGAGCCTGCTTCCCTTCCTCTCTCTTTGCCTGCCTCTCTGCCTACTTGTGCTGTCTGTCAAATAAATAAATAAAATCTTTAAAAAAAAAAAAAAAAGAAAAGAGCAGAAATGCTATTGCTAGAGTAGACCAGTGCTTCTCTGTACTCCTATATGTGGAGGTTGGGGTCGCCTGCTTTGGTTCTGGACCTCATGGTTTTCTGAGTCTGGGGCATATCCAAAGAAAGTTGAATTAGATGGTCTAGAAGCCATCACACTATTGTGTGAAACAGTGAGAATCTGGGCGGCTCCTTCCTTAGGTGCCAGCCTGAAAGTATCTCTTTATTTCCCATCTGATTTGCGTGTCCCCATAGCCAGGCTGATTTGTGTGAGGATTACAGCTGGGCCCCCCAGAGAGCCCTCAGGCCCACCTACCTCATGGAGAATCATATGCCAGCTTCCTGGGTCTGCAGAGAGTTCTCCTCCCTCTCCACTTGGTCATCAAAGCCAGTGGTTGGGTCTAGGTTGAGGGGTTTGGATGCTTCCTCTTCTGTGACCTCAAAAATGAGTCCCCTGTATGCTTATAGGAAAGCCGCAAGCCCATGAGAAGGAGAATGGGGCAAAAAAATCTGCTGAAATGGAGGTGAGAGTTTTTAACAAACCACCAACCCCCCATGATTATAAAATTCTACACAGTGAGAGCTTGAAGGAGCCTTATAGATCAACTAACCCAATCATCTGGTTTTTGAAATGTAGAAAATAGACCCACAAGGATTAAGGGACTTGCTTAAAAAAGATTTTTTGACACCTGCTAACTAACGCCTTCTTAGAGACTCCTTACAGCTTCAAACATAATAGGGAGAAGGTGAGAAAAGAATAGCTTCCCAGGTGACATCATCTCAGGTGCTCTTTGCCTCTGTACACTCAGCAGCTTGCTCAAAGAAGGTTCTATACATGCTTTCTATTGATATGAAGAAGTATGTACCTAGCAGAGGATCGTCCAGTGCTGTGATTTTGCATTTGTGCATAATTAACTCAATAAATATGTATTAAATAGTGATTATTATGATAGTGAGCAATTCTTATATTTACTACATACCAGAAATTTGAGGGTTTTTAAAAGATATTTATTTATTTATTTATTTGAGAGAGAGGGATCACAAGTAGGCAGAGAGGCAGGCGGGGCGGGGTGGGGGGGAAGCAGGCTCCTTGCTCAGCAGAGAACCCAATGTGGGGCTTGATCCCAGGACCCCAAGATCATGACCTGAGCCTAAGGCAGAGGCTTAACCCACTGAGCCACCCAGGTGCCCCCTGGCAGGAAGCAAAGCTGTGCAGAGACTCACTGAAGCTTGATAGTCAATTGGATGGCCACAGACCCTCACCTTCTTCCTAGGTCCATTAAACTGAAAAATAAATAGTCAACGTTGAGCTACCTCCAGGCTCCTGATGTAGTTCAATGATCATTACATTATCTCTGAAGCTTTCAAGCACAGTGCATTGTGGTGGTGGTGGGGGGGGGGGTTACTTAAAGGGAACATCTCTGAGGAGTGGCTTTATCTGAGGCCAGATGGGAATGGACCAGGCTGTGGGCTCCCTAGAAAATGACACTGACAGCTGTGAGGACTCAAACATGAAAATGCCTCCACACCCCAGCAGTTGCACAGGGGGGTTTGCTAAAGCAAATTAGAAAAATTTTTAGAAATCTGGAGAACAAAACTCTAAGGTAGACTGGGGTTCAGCAACACTTTGCCAGAGCCAAAGGAGAAGCTGGCTCTTATCCTCACCACCTGAAGGAGAAAGGGACTCTGAAGTACTTAACCCAGATGGGCTATGAGTCCAAATTCCCTTGCTCTCTCCCATTCTTCATCAGCCCCACAAATGCAGGCTGGCATTTTATGAAATAACTGACCACTTATATTGCTAAAATGGAATTGTAACATATTACCCAGGAAAAACTGAGCAGGAAACTGAGAGGAAAAACTGAATTGAGGCATAATCCCAAATCATATCATGGCAACCCTGTAAAACAAACAACTCTTGGTCCGTCAACATGGGAATATGCCTCTCCCCTCCCTGGCCTCTGCCAGTCCTCAAGAGGACACTCAAGGGGGTCTGATGGCCACAAAATGATCATTAAGTCCCTTGATGGTGGGACCAGCACTGACAAGGAAAAATATTCTGTCAGATAAAAACTCACAGCTTGAAGGGGATGACACATTTTCTTCCCTCTCCTCCCTAAACATTCACACACGAAGCTTTCTCCGTGAAAGCAATCATCTTTGCTATTCTCTGCTAGTGGGAGGTAAGGCAGGCTCTAGCATTCTGGAAAATGTGGAAGAAATGCTTCCCTGTTTGTTTTCTAAGGGGGAGACTGCTTCCAAGGAATTCAGGAGAGAGATTTTGCATGGTTTCTCTTGAAAGATGGGGACAGAAGTCCTATCGAGACAGGCTTTTGGAAGAGAAGGGCGAGGCATGATGTGCACATAGAAAAACCAACTACTGGTATGTCATTTGGAGTTTCAGACTCATCAGGTCCACAAGGGCTACACAGGCACTGCAAACTGGTAAAGGTGCAGCCTTTGGTTTCACACAACACAGGTTTTTATGTTCATTATATTTTTGGAGGCAAAAGTCCGTGCAGCTTTTGGCAGTCACAAAGCTTGCCATATGCTGAGAATGAGGGTTGAATTACATGCTGCCTAATCCTTTGGTGTATCACAGCTGAGTCACATGCATTTTGACACTCAGAGGATATAAATAGAAAGATCTGGGGAGAAGAAATAAGAAATCCATATCTTGGATTCTTCTAAACTCTTCTTGCTAGCATGTGCCATTTTTCCTAGCAGTCTTGGCTGCGATAAAACAAAGTCAGAAGAAGAATCTTTGTTCAAACTTTTGAATATCTTTGACACCCTGGATTGGGAGGGTTTGGTTGAACGAGCCAAGCATGCTTTATTTCTTAGAACTAGGTAGAATATCCTAAGCCAGGGCTGGGGAGAAGGGAGAAAAGCTCATGGGCAATGGGCATCAGCTTGAAGTCCTAGGGAGCTAATCCCATTCTGGTGCTTTCATGAGCTCATTAGCATGGGCAAGCCAGAGTCACACAGAGATTCCTACACCAGGAGTTCAAGCTCAGAACGCATCTAGGTAAAAGGCCAGATACTGCTAATTTTTCTCTTTTGTACTCTGTGGCTTCCTGACAAAATGATGCATAACTTTGTCCACTTTCTTGCTGTTCTTTTGAGGTGAAACATAAAGTTTCACCATGTTTTATACCAAACTAATTACACTAGAGAAGTCGGGCATAGAGTTACCCTGAAGGAGGCTGCCCCAGAGGAGAGACAATTGACCAGCAACACTTAGTTATAAGCCACAGAAATTAAGTGACCTGGGATAGTCAACATGTCAAATATGCCAACAAATATTTCTTTAGCAGTCACTAGAATAGTGTAAATTTAAAAGGCGGACTTCCTGCCCTGGGGAGCTTATAACATGCGTTGGGGTGGGAGGAGGAAGAGATAAATATTTAACAACTCGAAGACAGTGAAACTTGAGGCAAGTAAGGCCAGAGGCTATCTAGGAGTTGGCCGGAGTGAAATCACAGGCAGAAAAAGAAAAAAAAAACCTCAACGGATCTCTAGTCTCTTATGTGGAAGTCTCAAGATTAGTCTTTCTTTCTGGATGTCTAATTAACTAATACTATACTTGGCAATTGCTAAAATTATTACTTCTCCAGGTATAGAAACCCTTGATACAGCTTAGAAAAAAAAGAGGAGCCTGTGTGTTTGTGTGTGTGTTTGAGTGTCTGTGTGTGTTTGAGTGTCTGTGTGTGTGAGAGAGAGAGAGCAAGAGAGAATGAGGGAGAGAAGAAAAAGGAAAGGAAGGGAAAGGTGGGAAAAGGAGAGAGAGGAGGATTAGGAGGGAAAGAAAGAATAAGAGAAAGTAAAGGAGGGGAGGAAGATAACTGAGGGAAGAAGAGATAACCAACTTAGGTCATTGCTCCCCCAAACCAAAACACTAAGCACTTTAAGCCAATATCAGAATTATTAGTCACTGCCATCCACACATGCTTTTAGGTTATCTAAATGCATGAGAAGCCTTTAATGTGCTTT
This sequence comes from Mustela nivalis, assembly GCF_964662115.1. Taxonomy (NCBI): domain Eukaryota; kingdom Metazoa; phylum Chordata; class Mammalia; order Carnivora; family Mustelidae; genus Mustela; species Mustela nivalis. The sequence goes on from NC_139025.1 coordinate 47,477,459, forward strand.
ACAGAACAAGCTAAATTAAAATGATTCTTGCACCTGGAGCCACGGGACTCCCCCTGGGTTGTCTGATGCAGGAAGTTCTGAGCACTCACACAGGGAGAAGACAGCAAGCCTGCCTCAGGGCAGGGCCTCAAGAACCCTGACTTTTCAGGTGCTCAGAAAGAGAACAGAGAAGTGTGCATCTGAGTGGATAGAGATAGGAAAGATTAATTATGCCACTAAGTAGTATATAATTATCAGGCACATTTAATGCAGTGTATATTTATGGTAATTTTCTAAAGCAATTTTACATTATTAAATTATTCCCACAACTAAGATTTTTTAAATTTTTTTTTCAAATTCAATAGTTCTACAAGGAGCTCCATGTACCTTCTTTGAAGATTTTATTTATTTTATTTGAGAGAGAGCATGTACGAGCAAGGTAGAGGGACAGAGGGGGAGGGAGAAAATCTCAAGCAGACTTCGCCCTGAGCAGGGAGCCTGATGCAGGTCTCCATCTTGGGCCCTGAGGTCATGACCTGAGCTGAAACCAAGAGTCAGATGCCCAACCAACTGAGCCACCCAGGAGACCCTCCACATACCTTCTTTACCTTAATTCCACCACCAATATAGGAGAAGGGGCAGATTATATCGAAGCTCTAAGCATACTGGATTAAATTCAGACATTCATAGTCTCTTGCTCGCTCTCTCTAGTGTGCTGGAGTGTGCGCTCTCTCTCTCTCTCTCTCTCGGTTTCTCATAGTGCTATGATGATACAGGGAGTAAAATTGGATCAGCGTCTCCAGAACAGGGATATTTCAGTTCAACTCCCTTCCTTAAATAAAAAAATAAAATTTTAAAAGAATGGAACACAGAAACATAAACTCTGCCATAATGAAACTAGAAGACAGATGACAGCCACAACTCTAGACCATAGGCTCTGAGGAATGGATGCCGTGAGAGTGGCATTAGGACCTGAGGAGAGAGGTAAGGATGGACATGTCCGTCATGGGACATTGAGGTCTCCAAGAGGGTAGGGTGGCCCAGTGATCTCACTGAAGTGTCAGGAGTTAGGAACATGGGCAGGGCCAGAAGTTCCCCTGAGTCTTATTCCAGACTGTAGAGCAGAAGCAAAAGATATGGGGAGAAGCAAAAAGCAAAAGAGATGTGGAGAGAAGCAAAAGATGCCACTAAACGTCTAAAATGTGCAGGACCTCCCTTTCAGTGATCCAACCCAACATGTTAACAGTTGCAGAGTTGAGAAGCCCTGTGCTATTCCCCAGATAGCACAGGATCCAGGGAAGCCTGGAGCCATATGCACCTCTTGCTGGCCTGGAAAGGGAGATTTTGGATCCCTGAGCAGAGCTTTACCCCTGAGGGTGTTCTCAGGACTCAGTGTATTTGATGGGAAGTCTTTCGAAACAACATACTTAAACTGACGTGGCTGCTACCCCGACTTCATTCCCTACCACCATAACATAATAGTTCTTTAGTAAACAACTGGCTTGGGGAGAAAAGCCTCTATTCAAAATTAAGATGATCAAAAGGAAATCGACATGCAAAAAACTTGAAAGCCATTGATTTCGAGCCTGAGGTTTAAAATTTGAAAGACCTGGGCTCCAACACTTCAGAAGTCTTCCTGGCAGCTCTGTGAGAAAATAACTAGCTTTTATCAAAGGTTGAGCCTAATGAGAGGCAATCGTCAGGGGTTGGCCAAGAGAAACAAGTTTTCAGGAAGCCTCGCCATTTGAAGAGCTCCTATTTGTGGCCAGGTTCGCTGAATCTGCAGGTTGTCACGTAGAGTCTCTGCCTCTAGCCCAGGAATCTGTGGGGATGTCTTCCTAGGTCTGAAGACAGGAGAGCAGGATGCAAATGCCGAAGCTGCCTTTATAGCTGTGTTTTTGTTTTTGTTTTCTGCTCCGGAATGCTTGAGATCAACTCTGTGGTTCAAGAATGTCCCTTTTAAATGTCCCCCCAAGAACTTTCCAGTAAACCTGAGTCATCAAAATGCAGTCCAAATATGTGTGGAGGCCTGCCTGATGCCCAGTTTGAAAGGCTGTTAAGGGCCAGTTTCAGGTGACTCCAGTCTATAAGCTCACTGCAGGGAAAAAAGGGTTGGCCCTTTCATTCGAGTTATCTCTGAAAACCAACTCTTTCCCATGTTGCCTCAACTGCAGGCTTGTTTCATGTTGATTCTTTTGAGCCTCCATGACAGACAAGGAAAAAAAGTCACCAAACTGTAGGGTAAGAGGTAATAAGGAAAAACCCAAATTCTAATGCGCAGCCTACATACTGAGAATTATAGTCTTTTTTATTAACATATAATGTATTACTAGTTTCAGGGGTACAGGTCTATGATTCATCAGTCTTACACAATTCACAGCCTTCACCATAGCACATACCCTCCCCAATGTCCATCATCCAGCCACCCCACCCCCCCAATCCCTCTCCACTCCAGCAACCCTCAGTTTGTTTCCTGTAGTTAAGAGTCTCTCATGGTTTGTCTCCCTCTCTGGTTTCATCTTGTTTCATTTTTCCCCTCACTTCTCCCCCATGGCCCCCACCCCCGGCCTTTGAATTCCTCATATCAGTGAGATCATATGATGATTGTCTTTCTCCAGTTGACTTATTTCACTTAGCATAATACCCTCTAGTTCCATCCACATCATTGCAAATGGCAAGATTTCATTTTTTGATGGCTGCATAAATATCTATATCTATATAAATATAGATATAGATATATCTCACATCTTCTTTACCCATTCATCTGTTGATGGACATCTAGGGTCTTCCACAGTTTGGCTGTTATAGACATTGCTGCTATAAACATTGGGGAGCACATACCCCTTTGGATCACTACATTTGTATCTTTGGGGTAAATACCCAGTAGTGTGATTGCTGGGTCATAGGGTAGCTCTATTTTCCACTTTTCAAGAAACCTCTATACTGTTTTCCAGAGTGGCTACACGAGCTTGCATTCCCACCAACAATGTAAGAGGGTTTCCTTGTCCCTGCATCCTCTCCAACATCTGTCATTTCCTGATTGGTTAATTTTAGCCATTCTAAGTGGTGTGAGGTAGTATCTCATTGTGGTTTTGATTTGTATTTCCCAGATGCCAAGTGATGTTGAGCACTTTTTCATGTGTCTGTTGGCCATCTGGATGTCTTCCTTGCAGAAATGTCTGTTCATCTCTTCTACCCATTTCTTGACTGGATGATTTGTTCTTTGGGTGTTGCATTTGATAAGTTTTGTATAGATTTTGGATACTAGCCCTTTATCTGATATGTTGTTTGCAAATATCTTCTCTCATTCTGTCAGTTGTCTGAGAATAATTTTTTTAAAAAACATTTACCAGATACCTATTCTATGCCAAGCATAGACCTGGTGATCACACCTATGTCACATTTTGACATCCTAAAATCTGGACATTCTACAGGTTGGTGTTGACTCCTGGTCACATCACTTGGTCTCTGACCTTGACCAAGTTACTTTACCTTTCCGGGCCTTAGTTTCCTCACTTGGAAAATAGGAGTGAATTCTTATTTTATTGAGTTATTCTGCTTGACACTTCACACTGTTGACTTAACGATGGCAAATGATTGTTGCTTTATTTACTTTTTTCATTGTGGTAAGACATACATATCATAGAATTTGCTATGTTAACCTTTTTAAGTGTATGGTTCAGGGACATTAAGTACATTCACATTGTTGTGCAACTAATCACCACCATCTACTTCCAGAACTCTTTCCATCATTCTGAAGTGAAACTCTGTACCAATTAAACAGTAACTTCCCATTCCCTCTTCCCCCAATCCCTGGCAACCACCATTCTACTATCTGTCTTTATGGATCTGACTACTCTAGATACTTTATATAAGTGAAATTATACAGTATTTGTCCTATTTTGTCTGGCTTTTTTTCCCCCTGCAAGTACAAGTTCATTTGTTTAGTTGTATGACCTATAGCCACTTTTTGATACCATTCTGCTTCTACAAAGCATCTTAAGCAAAATGTCAGTTCTCCAAGACTTTCTAACAATGGCCTACTTCATTCACAACTCTTCCATGAGAAAAGTGCTAAAAATGCATGCCGGAAAGGTTCAGGTCACCATCCTGGGAAATATGATCCAACTGATCGGTCTAACACACCACTCTGATATTTAGAGTAAGGATCATAACCCACACTTCCAGCTTTACCTAACTAAATTAAAGTGAAACCCAGGCCATCTGAATCCTCAAATAAACAATTGCTTATGGGTGTATCTTCTGGATCATTGAAGATTTAGATGCATAAGGATCAAAACTTTAAACAATTAAAAAGAAAATCTTCCTTAAATGAATTATATACTTCCCTATATTTTTTTTAACGGAGTATATTAAACAGTTTAAGGTTTACTTCATGATTCAGGATCATTACAGCTAATATCAATTATCATATATGCTTCAATACATTGATGGCCTTAGGATCTACTGACGTTTGTTGACTCTTAATCCATACACTAAATAGCCCTGGAGCACTATTTTTTTTTTTAATTTTTTGTTTACATTAATTAATAGGGGTTTTTTCCTTACTTAATTCCTTGTTATAACCTCTCTACCCAGGTCCTTCCTCAAACATTACTGTCATTGCCAAGAGTAGATTAAAATTTGTAGGGGATTGAAAACCATGCTATTGAGCAGGGGGGACGGGAGAGCTTTTTAAGAATACAAAATGACAAATACAAAATCAGATTCCAAGTTGGACAGTGGGAGTATTCCTGGAAGACATCCTGCTATGGGTCAGCTACTAATGATTTAACGATACACAGAAGTGACTGTAAAATATACAAATATATTCCAATAAACCCTAATTTACTTCAGTTAGCTGGAGCTCAAAAACGCCTGCAGCCACTCCAGCGCCATGTAACAGGAGATGAAAGGTGCTGGAGGGCAAGTCAGAGTGGCAACAGGCAGTCCCAACCAATTGTGGCCAAAATTACCTTCACAAATTTCACAAAACCTTAAGATCTGGTGAACACATTTCTGGGGTTGCTTACTACAGATCTGCCTCTGTAGTGATCAGATGTAGTACTACTCTCTTCTTGCCTATTATGAGCTAAAAAACCAGACAGAGCTTGAACCAGAGCTATGTATGAAGAAAGAATGAATGGGCTCTGAATTAAGATTAAGGGCATCTCCTTGCAATAAAGTATAAGGACTTCCATGCATAAAAGTTGAGACATGAGCATAAATTGTCTCTGGTTTATCTCTTATTTCTAGCTGTGTTTCACCAGGTGAGGAAAAATGAACCAGTCTTTTTTTTTTTAGGGTCTTTTTTTTTTTAAAGGATATTCTCTTAGGATGATCAATTTTTCATATAATTGAGGTTAAAGTAAACATGACTGTATGTGGCTGGTATTCTTTTCAGTTGTAAAAATTCAAGACTTGGCCTCTTAAGGTTTCTAATAAAAGACAAAAACGGTTACTTATGTCTCCTCTTATTCCTCTTTAGCCAGCTTTTTCTTTTTAATTTTTTTATTTTGAAATACATTAACAAAAGTTGTAAAAATAGTTCAGAGTTCCCTGATCTCCTTCAGCCAGCTTCCCTAACATTCCCATCTCACATAACCATACTACAGTGATCAAACCAGAAAATCACCATTCATATACTACTACTCACTAATATTCAGATCAGTGGGCAAATGGCAAAATTCAAATAAGATCTTGTTCAGGATCTACTCCTGGATTCCATGGGTGTTGCATCTAGTTGTCACATCTAAGTCTCTTCTAATCTGTGACACTTCCTTATCCTTTTCTGTCTTTCATCGTCTGGACACTTTTGAAGTGTACTGGTCAGTTATTGGTGGCATGTCCTTCAATTTTCATTCATTTGATGATTTCTCATAATCACTTTTTTTTTTTTTTGTAGAAAGCCACAGAGGTTTTTTTATGCCCTTCCCAATGTACCATGTCAAGGGGTACACACATCTCTACATCATTACTGGTGTTGGAAATTTTGGTGATTCAGTTATGATAGTGGCAGACAGATTTTTCCACTCTAAAGACATTATTTTTCCTTTGCGAATCTTTAGGAGTGAAACTTTGAGACTAGTCCAGTAATCTTTATTTCTTAATGGAATTCTTAGTCCTTATTTCTCCCCATAAAAACACATTTGCCAACCTTGTATATGGTAATTGTGTACAGTTATTTTTGTCTTCAGTGTTATAGTACATACTCAAAATAGAGTTTTCCTGTAGTTTCGTTGGTGTCCTAACCAGGCTCAGTGATCTGGTTATTCAAGGCTATGGTTATTTTTAGGTTTCCTGTGTCAATAAAAACTGCTTTTGTAAATGCTTTAGAGCAATCTATGTATTTCGTGTAGAAATCATGAAGTTAATAATTAACATGGGCCCCAAGGGTCTTTAAATTTGAGTTCCAGGCTTTAGTACTCATGTTTCATCCTGGGAAAAGTCATTGAACTCACCATTCACAAAGGTCAAAGCAGAGGAATGACCTCAGGACTGCCAGGTTTGTGTTCCAGATCATTGTAAATTCCTTTACCCTTTTGTTTGCAAAAGGAAAATGGAATTTTCCCACATTTCATCTGAATTAATCACATTTAACAGCTCTTGGGGGAGCTGTTAAAATCACAAGTTTCCCTTAACTGCCTAGGGATCTACTCCTGAGGTATTATCTATGTGCATGTGGTCAGGCCTGAAAGGGAGCTGGGTTTCATTCACCGGTGGGCACACCTTTACCAAAGGCAGCATTTCTGCCATTCTCTGTCTTTCCAATGTTGGATCATTAAGAACTGATCAATTTGAATGAAACTGCCATTACTGTGTCTTAATTTCAATATTTTCTGCTCTATCTTGTCTTCTTTTGATATTCTAAATCAGAAGAGTTGATGTTATTTTAATTTAGCACCATTATCAAATTAAACAAGGGAGTATCTTACTTTGGTAATACCCTCCAGGGATGGAAGGGAAGTAAGGAAGTATAAGCCTTATTCAGATCACATAGCTTCTAGGCACCCTCACAAAGCAGGTGCATTTGAAAGGCATACTTCCTTTCCACATAAGTAATCCCACCAAGAAATCCACACTGACATCTAAAAATCAGCCTGCTTGCATATGACCTCTATTTGTTATTAGATGAGATTAAGAAAAATTAAGCCATCCTCAGGGTTCCCTTTACCCCGAACTGCTAATAAATCCATCTATAATTTGGAAAAAATAGATAAGGGGAAAATAGCTAACAGTCTATCACAGACATCAGGTAAAATTCAAGGTCTTGCTTGTATTACAGCTATATTTCTGTACACGTCAATCTATGATCCTTCGGTTAAAGACCATGAACTATAAACTCAAGTTCACTTTTCACTGCAACATTGGTTAAGAAAGAGAAGCTACGAATGCAGGCATTAATCATCTCAAAAACCTTTGGCAAGTGTGATGGTTTCTCTGAATTTGGTATAAAAGAAAATGTTTTGAGCTTTTCATTTTCTATGCTAGCTGGTATTACTGGTAAGTTTTCCACAGCCCTTTGAGGAGAGACAGAGTGAGTTGGAAGCATGTTAATATTAATGTTTCATAGAAGTCTCTTGGAGCCCCTGGCATACCAAAATTGTTCAATGTTGAGTGAAACAGAGAGTCTATTTTAGAAGGATTGCCAGCTTGAGTGACCATTTTTCTATTGGTAAACTTTGAAAATCCCTTATCTGAGGCAATGGCTTAACCATTAATAAGAAAAACACGGGCTCCTTCTCTAATTCTACAGTGCCCTTGTTGAACTTGGCCAATCACAGGTATGATGGCTCAACGCCCACTAAACCATTCCAACACCATTCTGGGTTAGATGTTGAAAACAATAATCTCAATTGTGTGTGTGTGCCTGTGTGTGTCTCCCTCTATCTATCTATATACATACACACACCTATATGTCAGCATGTACATATTCTCAAACACACACACACACACACACACACACACATACACACACACACATGAGCTGTTTTCTGCATGTGTCCATACTCTATACATGAATAGCAATGTCCTTACTAGCATAATAAAAGTCTCTTTCAGTTCTTCTCTCTCTTCAGTTCCCATTTCAGAGCCACACCACAGACTCTTTGTGCTCTAAGTTCACAGGAAGCATCCCAAGCATTCTCACAAATCCTGTGGCTTGGCTTATGCAGCTGGGAATAAAAGGTCCCTTGAATACAGATGGCAATGTTACATTCTAACAGCTGCCACCCAAGGGTAGTGAACCCCTGCAGTTCATGTTTTGTAGCACTACTTTCTGTGCCAAGGGAAAGATAAGAGAAATGTTCTTACTGGGGACTCCTTTTGGTCTGATTTATGAGAGGAAGGAACAATTCTTTTGATGATTCCCTGTGGCATGCAAAATGTTTGACTTTGATTTTAGTTCCCAGGAATACGTGAGCTTCTATACAAGGTCATGTCTGAATTTTGAAGCTAAAAGAATTGGAAAATGGTTCCAATTCGCATGGAGATAGCACTTTTCAGGTTTTAGAACCGATCCACAACTATCATGTGTACCCTCAGCAGCCATGGGTTAGATCCTCTGCTATTAATGGATACCAGAAAAGAACATTTGGGTAAGGTCACCAGGGCTTAGCCAGAGCTGGAGGAAGTGAGTGACTATATTTACAGTCCTAGAATGAAGCCTATTTCAGCTTTCCACACAAAGGACGCTTTCTTTCAGCTTTTAACATGTCACTAAGGCGAGATGGGTAGGTTCTGAGGACTCACAGAGGGATTTGTTGCCAAATTGTAAATCCAAACTCACATGTCATAAATTTCATGACTCTATCCCTCATTCTACCAGAACTGCCTATGGCACGGAAAGTCTTCGGCCTGGTATAATCACACTAAATACAAAGCATCTACAGAATTTCACGGAATGAGAGAATGGATATTGAGCTTTTTTTTTTTTCTTTCCTCTTGAACTTTGTGCATTTAAAACAGGCGTGCATACTCAGGAAGCTAAGTGACAGAGGAAGTTCCTAGTGGCGTAGACACAGAGCTTTTCATCCCTAGCTGGTGGGTATAAACCTAGACTGAGTCTGTGGTGATCAAGAGTAGATTGATGGGTTATATGGGTTTTTTTGTGAAAACAGTACCTTCCGGTTGATAGTTACTATTCCACACATCATTACACTGACTGTCACAAAATCCCACAAGTGAAAGGGAACTTGGAGACAATGTAGTCTAACTTCCTCATTTTACAAATATCAAAAATAAGACTGGGAAAGATATATGACTCACTGAAGGTCATGAAAGCCAGGGATGTCAAAGCTGGGAATAAAGTCAAGGTTTCCTGATTCATATTCCAGTGTTTGGTCTCTTTAAACATCTATGACACTTTGTTGAATGGTATGAATTATTTCTCTGAAATGCATAAGATGTCTTTTTGCCACATAAAGTAGTTTACTTAGGTGGAAAATGAAGCAAATATTGTATAACGTGTAAATAGGGGCTGGGGGAAAAACAGCATTTGTAGTAACCCAGCAGGAACTATTTCTGAATGGCCACACTGCACATTAGAGTCACCTGGGGGAGAGTTCTGGTTATCCAGTGTGCTGCAACAAACTATCACAAAATTCAGGAGTGGAAGACAACAGTCATTTTCTTGGATTTCACAGTTTTGAGGGACAGGAATTTGAGAGAGGCTTGACCCAGTCATTCTTCTATTCCATGTGGCATGGAACTGGAATGACTTGGTGGTATTTAGCTGGCAACTGGACTGGCAGTTCGGAGGATGAAAAATGGCTTCACTCACTTGTTTGATTCATTGAGGGAATATAAGGGAGTCTGGACTCAGCCAGTCCCTCTCTTCCCATGCAGTCACTGGGGATCTCTACATAGTTTTTTTACATGGTAGCTCAGCATTCAGGAATAGATAGAAACTGACATTGCTTTTAAAAACTAGGCCCAGAGCTGGCCTGATTTTGTTTCTGTCATTCTCTATCAGTCAGAGTGGTCATAGACAACCCAAACCCAAAGGGAGAGGAAATAGATCCCATCTCTTGGTGGGGGGAGTATCAAAGGCTTTGTGGCCATCTTTAATCTACCACAACCCATCCTCTAACCACTAATTATTTCTATTCCTCCCACATACAATACACACTCCCTCTTACTCATGACCTCCAAGAGCTTTATCTCATTAAAGCAACAGGCTGAGATTGGAGATCTTTTAAATCATGTTTAAGGAACAATATGGTTACTCAGATGTGATTCTCTCCATCTGAAGACCTGTCAGCCAAAAAGCCAAGTTTCCTATCTCATATACCCAACATAAATGATCACACTGAAATAGAAAATCACAGGAGACATTCAAATTCAGAAGTGGGAAAAAGGACAATAAGACCCACAGAGAAGTACCTTGTCCATAAGTATGAAATACAATTGGCCACAAGTCATGAATTCCTTGAATGGGTCCTGATTTAACTGGGTCTGGAGTAGAGCCCACATACTGGTATTTTGCACAGGCTCCCCAGGTGATTCGAATGGGGAGACAGAGCTGGAAGGACTGACCTAGGGAGTTCATCTGGCATTTTTAGTTTGGAAAAAAGGGGAAATACTTGAAAAGTTTAAGTGTGCTCTCATTTCTGGCAGCATCTCATCTTTTATAAAAATGCAGATTTCTGCCCTCAGACTAGATCTACCAAACTCAAAATCCTTGTAATAAGCCTGCCACCTTCTCCAATGATTTCCATGCTATTAAAAGTTTAAACCCATTGGATTTGCCTCTCTATAAAGCCAACTACATTTTGTAATTTTTTTCTTTTTTTTAATTTATTTTTTATAAACATATAATATATTTTTATCCCCAGGGGTACAGGTCTATGAATCGCCAGGTTTACACACTTCACAGCACTCACCATAGCACATACCCTCCCCAATGTCCATAACCCCACCCTCCTTCTTCCAACCCCCCTCCCCCCAGCAACCCTCAGTTTGTTTTGTGAGATTAAGAGTCACTTATGTTTTGTCTCCCTCCCAATCCCATCTTCTTTCATTTTTTCTTTTCCTATCCCCCAAACCCCCCATGTTGCATCTCCACTTCCTCATATCAGGGAGATCATATGATAGTTGTCTTTCTCTGATTGACTTACTTCGCTAAGCATGATACCCTCTAGTTCCATCCATGTCATCGCAAATGGCAAGATTTTGTTTCTTTTGATGGCTGCATAGTATTCCATTGTGTATATATACCACATTTTTTTTAAAACCACATCTTCTTTATCCATTCATCTGTAGATGGGCATCTAGGTTCTTTCCATAGTTTGGCTATTGTAGACACTGCAGCTATAAACAGTCGGGTGCACGTGCCACTTCAGAACACTACGTTTGTATCTTTGGGGTAAATACCCAGTAGTGCAATCGCTGGGTCATAGGGTAATTCTATTTTCAACATTTTGAGGAACCTCCATGCTGTTTTCCAAAGTGGTTGCACCAGCTTGCATTCCCACCAACAGTGTAGGAGGGTTCCCCTTTCTCCGCATCCTCGCCAGCATCTGTCATTTCCCGACTTGTTAATTTTAGCCATTCTGACTAGTGTGAGGTGATATCTCATTGTGGTTTTGATTTGTATTTCCCTGATGCCGAGTGATGTGGAGCACTTTTTCATGTGTCTGTTGGACATCTGGATGTCTTCTTTGCAGAAATGTCTGTTCATGTCTTCTGCCCATTTCTTGATTGGATTATTTGTCCTTTGGGTGTTGAGTTTGCTAAGTTCTTTATAAATTTTGGACACTAGCCCTTTATCTGATATGTCGTTTGCAAATATCTTCTCACATTCTGTCAGTTGTCTTTTGGTTTTGTTAACTGTTTCCTTTGCTGTGCAAAAGCCTTTTGATCTTGATAAAATCCCAATAGTTCATTTTTGCCCTTGCTTCCCTTGCCTTTGGCGATGTTCCTAGGAAGATGTTGCTGCGGCTGAGGTCGAAGAGGTTGCTGCCTGTGTTCTCCTCAAGGATTTTGATGGATTCCTTTTTCACATTGAGGTCTTTCATCCATTTTGAGTCTATTTTTGGGTGTGGTGTAAGGAAATTGTCCAATTTCATTTTTCTGCATGTGGCTGTTCAATTTTCCCAACACCATTTATTGAAGAGGCTGTCCTTTTTCCACTGGACATTCTTTCCTGCTTTGTCGAAGATTAGTTAACCATACAGTTGAGGGTCTATTTCGCGGCTCTCTATTCTGTTCCGTTGATCTATGTGTCTGTTTTTGTGCCAGTACCATGCTGTCTTGATGATGACAGCTTTGTAATAGAGCTTGAAGTCCGGAATTATGATGCCATCAACTTTGGCTTTCTTTTTCAATATTCCTTTGGCTATTCGAGGTCTTTTCTGGTTCCACATAAATTTTAGGATTATTTGTTCCATTTCTTTGAAGAAAATGGATGGTACTTTGATAGGAATTGCATTAAATGTGTAGATTGCTTTAGGTGGCATAGACATTTTCACAATATTTATTCTTCCAATCCAGGAGCATGGAACATTTTTCCATTTCTTTGTTTCTTCCTCAATTTCTTTCATGAGTACTTTATAGTTTTCTGAGTATAGATTCTTAGCCTCTTTGGTTAGGTTTATTCCTAGGTATCTTATAGTTTTGGGTGCAATTGTAAATGGGATTGACTTCTTAATTTCTCTTTCTTCTGTCTTGTTGTTGGTGTAGAGAAATGCAACTGATTTCTGTGCATTGATTTTATATCCTGACACTTTACTGAATTCCTGTACAAGTTCTAGCAGTTTTGGAGTGGAGTCTTTGGTGTTTTCCACATATAGTATCATATCATCTGCGGAGTGATAGTTTGACTTCTTCTTTGCTGATTTGTATGCCTTTAATTTCTTTTTGTTGTCTGATTGCTGAGGCTAGGACTTCTAGTATTATGTTGAATAGCAGTGGTGAGAATGGACATCCCTGCTGTGTTCCTGACCTTAGCGGAAAAGCTTTCAGTTTTTCTCCATTGAGAATGGTATTTGCAGTGGGTTTTTCATAGATGGATTTGATGATATTGAGGTATGTGCCCCCTATCCCTGCACTTTGAAGAGATTTGATCAGGAAGGGATGCTGTACTTTGTCAAATGCTTTTTCAGCATCTATTGAAAGTATCATATGGTTCTTGTTCTTTCTTTTATTAATGTGTAGTATCACATTGATTGATTTGCAAATGTTGAACCAACCTTGCAGCCCTGGAATAAATCCCACTTGGTCATGGTGAATAATCCTTTTAATGTACTGTTGAATCCTATTGGCTAGTATTTTAGTGGGAATTTTCGCATCTGTGTTTATCAAGGATATTGGTCTGTAGTTCTCTTTTTTGATGGGATCCTTGTCTGGTTTTGGGATCAAGATGATGCTGGCCTCATAAAATGAGTTTGGAAGTTTTCCTTCCATGTCTACTTTTTGGAACAGTTTCAGGAGAATAGGAATTATTTCTTCTTTAAATGTTTGATAGAATTCCCCCGGGAAGCCGTCTGGCCCTGGGCTTTTGTTTGTTTGGAGATTTTTGATGACTGTTTCAATCTCCTTACTGGTTATGGGTCCGTTCAGGCTTTCTATTTCTTTCTGATTCAGTTGTGGTAGTTTATATGTCTCTAGGAATGCATCCATTTCTTCCAGATTGTCAAATTTGTTGGCATAAAGTTGCTCATAGTATGTTCTTATAATTGTCTGTATTTCTTTGATGTTAGTTGTGATCTCTCTTCTTTCATTCATGATTTTATTTATTTGGGTCCTTTCTCTTTTCTTTTTGATAAGTCTGGCCAGGGGTTTATCAATCTTATTAATTCTTTCAAAGAACCAGCTCCTAGTTTCGTTGATTTGTTCTATTGCTTTTTTGGTTTCTATTTCATTGATTTCTGCTCTGATCTTTATGATTTCTCTTCTCCTGCTGGTTTTAGGGTTTCTTTCTTGTTCTTTCTCCAGCTCCTTTAGGTGTAGGGGTAGGTTGTGTACCTGAGACCTTTCTTGTTTCTTGAGAAAGGCTTGAAACCCTATACTCTCAGGACTGCCTTTGTTGTGTCCCACAGATTTTGAACCGTGTGTTTTCATTATCATTTGTTTCCACGAATTTTTTCAATTCTTCTTTAATTTCCTGGTTGACCCATTCATTCTTTAGAAGGATGCTGTTTAGTCTCCATATATTTGGGTTCTTTCCAAATTTCCTCTTGTGATTGAGTTCTAGCTTCAGAGAATTGTGGTCTGAAAATATGCAGGGAATGATCACAATCTTTTGATACCGGTTGAAACCTGATTTAGGACCAAGGATGTGATCTATTCTGGAGAATGTTCCATGTGCACTAGAGAAGAATGTGTATTCTGTTGCTTTGGGATGAAATGTTCTGAATATATCTGTGATGTCCATCTGGTCCAGTGTGTCGTTTAAGGCCTTTATTTCCTTGTTGATCTTTTGCTTGGATGATCTGTCCATTTCAGTGAGGGGAGTGTTAAAGTCCCCTACTATTATTGTATTATTGTTGATGTGTTTCTTTGATTTTGTTATTAATTGGTTTATATAGTTGGCTGCTCCCATGTTAGGGGCATAGATATTTAAAATTGTTAGATCTTCTTGTTGGACAGACCCTTTGAGTATGATATAGTGTCCTTCCTCATCTCTTACTATAGTCTTTGGCTTAAAATATAATTGATCTGATATAAGGATTGCCACTCCTGCTTTCTTCTGATGTCCATTAGCATGGTAAATTCTTTTCCACCCCCTCACTCTAAATCTGGAGGTGTCTTCAGGTTTAAAATGAGTTTCTTGTAGGCAACATATAGATGGGTTTTGTTTTTTTATCCATTCTGATACCCTGTGTCTTTTGATTGGGGCATTTAGCCCATTAACATTCAGGGTAACTATTGAGAGATATGAATTTAGTGCCATTGTATTGCCTATAAGGTGACTGTTACTGTATCTTGTCTCTGTTCCTTTTTGATCTACTACTTTTAGGCTCTCTCTTTGCTTAGAGGACCCCTTTCAATATTTTCTGTAGAGCTGGTTTGGTGCTTGCAAATTCTTTCAGTTTTTGTTTGTCCTGGAGGCTTTTTATCTCTCCTTCTATTTTCAATGATAGCCTAGCTGGATATAGTATTCTTGGCTGCATGTTTTTCTCGTTTAGTGCTCTGAATATATCATGCCAGCTCTTTCTGGCCTGCCAGGTCTCTGTGGATAAGTCTGCTGCCAATCTAATATTTTTACCATTGTATGTTACAGACTTCTTTTCCTGGGCTGCTTTCAGGATTTTCTCTTTGTCACTAAGACTTGTAAATTTTACTATTAGGTGATGGGGTGTGGGCCTATTCTTATTGATTTTGAGGGGGGTTCTCTGCACCTCCTGGATTTTGAGACTTGTTCCCTTTGCCATATTGGGGAAATTCTCTCCAATAATTCTCTCCAATATACCTTCTGCTCCCCTCTCTCTTTCTTCTTCTTCTGGAATCCCAATTATTCTAATGTTGTTTTGTCTTATGGTGTCACTTATCTAATTCTCCCCTCGTGGCCCAGTAGCTGTCCCTCTTTTGCTCAGCTTCTTTATTCTCTGTCATTTGGTCTTCTATATCGCTAACTCTTTCTTCTTCCTCATTTATCCTAGCAGTGAGAGCCTCCATTTCTTATTTCACCTCATTAATAGCTTTTCTGATTTCAAGTTGGTTAGATTTTAGTTCTTTTATTTCTCCAGAAAGGGCTTTTATATCTCCCAAGAGGGTTTCCCTAATATCTTCCATGCCTTTTTTGAGCTCGGCTAGAACCTTGAGAATCGTCATTCTGAACTCTAGATCTGACATATTACCAATGTCTGTATTGATTAGGTCCCTAGCCTTTGGTACTTCCTCTTGTTCTTTTTTTTGTGGTGAATTTTTCTGCCTTGTCATTTTGTCCAGATAAGAGTGTATGAAGGAGCAAGTAAAATACTAAAAGGGTGCCAACAACCCCAGGAAAATATGCTTTAACCAAATCAGAAGAGATCCCAAATTGTGAGGGGGGAGAAAGGGGGTAAAAAGAGGTTCAGAAAGGAAAAAAAAAGAAAAGAAACAATTAAAAAAAGAAAACAAGAAATATATATATATATATATATATATATATATATATATATATATATTAGATAAGCTTGTTTAAAAAGTTAAAAAAGAAAAGGGTAAAAGTTTAAAAAAATTTAGCAGAAGAGAAAAAAAGAAAAAAAAATGAAAAAGAAGAAAAAATTAAATTAACTGCAAGACTAAAGAATCACAGGGAGAAAGCCATGAGTTCCGTGCTTTGCTTTCTCCTCCTCTGGAATTCCGCTGCTCTCCTTGGTATTGAAACCGCACTCCTTGGTAGATGAACTTGGCCCTGGCTGGATTTCTTGTTGATCTTCTGGGGGAGGGGCCTGGTGTAGTGATTCTCAAGTGCCTTTGCTCCAGGCAGAATTGCGCCACCCTGACCAGGGGCCGGGCTGAGTAATCCGCTCGGGTTTGCTTTCAGGAGCTTTTGTCCCCTGAGCGCTTTCCATAGAGTTCTGGAGGATGGGAATGAAAATGGCAGCCTCCTGATCTCCGGCCCGGAGGAGCCGAGAGCCCGGGGCCCCACTCCTCAGTGCGCCCTCAGAGAACAGCGCCCAATTATTCCTGTCTCCATGGCCTCCGGCCGTGCTCCGAGTTCACCAAGCCTGCGACCGGTTCAAGGTAACCCCGAGCTGGGAGCTCACTCCTTGGCTCCTTCTCTGTAGCCGGCTTTCCCGTTCTAATACCTGTAAGCTCTGCGACACTCAGTCATCCCCGGTCCTTCTGTGACCCTGCGGGACCTGAGGCCACGCTGACCCCGCGTGGGCTTCACCCCAGTTTAGCCTCTCGAACGATGTCCCTCAGCGGAACAGACTTTTAAAAGTCCTGATTTTGTGCTCCGTTGCTCCGCACCTTGCCGGGAGCCGGCCCCTCCCCCCAGGGTCTATCTTCCCGTCGCTTTGGATTCACTTCACTGCCAGTCCTACCTTTCAGAAAGTGGTTGATTTTCTGTTTCTAGAATTGCTGTTCTTCTTCTCTTCAATCTCCCGTTGGATTTGTAGGTGTTTGCAATCTTTAGATAAGCTATCTAGCTGCTCTCCTGCTAGCTGAAGTAGTCTCAGCCTGCTACTTCTTTGCCATCTTGACTCCTCTCCCATTTTGTAATTTTTTAAAAGAATGTAGTGATGTTGCACATCCTGCAGTGGGTGATAAACGTTTAACAACCAGATCTTCAGGAAAGAAAAATGCTGTATTTGTAGTGAATGCCAATTTCTCTGGTGTAAATATGCCCGTAGTGGTTATTTCATGTGCAACATGATATCACAAACTTGCAAAATTCCTGAACATATAAAATGACCTCTCATGAGACAGCACTAGCTGACTCTAGTGTACCATGGCTCACATTTGACATGAAGCGAAAAACCACAGTGACAACACAGGACCAGAAGCTTCAAAGGAAGGCTATCTTGAATAAAAATTCTGGTTCTGCAACTTATTTGTTGCATGACCCTGGACAAGTTAGTTTTCTAAGTCCCAAGTTTTGCATAAGTAAAGTGGAGACAATAATACCACTTTAATGGGTTAAGTTTCCCCTCTTTTTCCCAATCATGTATTCCCAAAGCACTCCATATTTCCTCTATTACAAGACATCCCATATTCACACTGACTTAATCACCTGCCTTCTTCACACTACTGCGAGCTACATAAAGCAGAGCCCTTCCTTGCTTTTGGACTCCTATCTCCAGTGATCAGCAAAGTTCCTGGGATTATAGGAAGGGCTCAATAATCACATGTTGACCAAATAAAGGACATTATGTGTCCTATTCTTCCCTTCTACACCCATGGCACACATTAATAACAAATCATAATACTTGGCTACTAGATGACAAGTTATTTGAGAAAATGGCACTGTAGGGAGCCACTACCCAATAAGCTGGAACTAGCACTTCCCATGAACCTATTTTCCACCTTGTCATAAACTCTGCCAATAAAGGATCCTGAGCCTCAAAAAAAAAAATAGAGCAACCAGGGCTCAGAAACCAACTACATTAACTGCTCTGCTGAAAAAAAAAATCATGTTTTATAATTTGGATAGGACTTGGACGGTAAGGCCTGAAGAGGAGGAGAGGAAAAAGAAGATAAAGGAATAACTGGTAACCATTCCATCCTCCAGAAGAGTAATTCCAATCCACATCCAATTATCCTGTGGTGATTTTGGTCTCAGCCAAATTTGGCTCTATCAGCTCTAAGCTAAGATAGTGGGATGAAACAAGGGGACATGAAGCCAGGCACCAGATCTATCCCTGACACCAGCCTCTGAGCTCAGGTCCCCATGGCCAGTACAGGGTCCACAGGGGAATGTAGCAGAGAAGCCTTGGACCTCAAGAGAAAGCTCTCCGGAGGAGACAAGCCCCCTTTCAGAGGAGAGCGATAATGGTCCTAAACGATGGAATTCTTATCTGTTCTGCAGCCACATTTCACAGTACCTGGCATCTCTTTTCCTACTTAGTGTAGCTTATCTGCTTTAGAGATTATATACCATGTGTACCATCACTCAGGAAATACTGAATTTTCAAATTTCCTAGGCACTGCGTAAATAAAGTGCAACACACACACACACAAACACACACACACCTTTGTATTGAGGAGTTTGCAATCTGCTTAGGAAAAACAGCACTTATATAAACAACCGCATGTAAGGTTGAAAGTGATGTTTTATTAAAGAACTTCCCAAATAATCTTCAGAGAATTCCAAGAGAATGGGATCTAATTCCAGCTGATGGCAGGAATGGGGGCTTGGAGTTGGTAGGAGAAGGCAGAGGGAGTACAGGTGACAGAATCACATGGGCACATGGGTAGGTCAACAGAGAGTGAAGGATGCAGCTGAGATGCGGACTGAGTAGGTAGAGGGAATGGCAGGGGATGTGGTTGAAAAAATCAGGAAATCTTAAATGCCAGGCTATGGTACAAGACAGGTAAAAGATTTTTAAACATGAAAAGTGATAGTTACAGGGTGCCTGGGTGGCTCAGTGGGTTAAAGCCTCTGCTTTCAGCTCAGGTCATGATCCCAGGGTCCTGGGATCGAGCCCCGCATCGGGCTCCCTGCTCCACAGAGGAGCCTGCTTTCCTTCCTCTCTCTCTGCCTGCCTCTCTGCCTACTTGTGATCTTTGTCTGTCAAATAAATTAAAAAAAAAAAAAAAGAAAAGTGATAGTTATGACAAATGCGTCAGTAAAAAACACCAGGCAGTAATGAGTCACAAAGATAGCAGAGGAGACAATTATAATAATCTAGAAATGAGGGCTTGATTTTAAGCAAAAGAGTTCACAGACTTCAGACCAGATTTGGAGAGCGAGGGAAAAAGTCTATATGAATCTGAAGTTCAGGGACCAGGTGGCAGGAAAAACCATCCGTCCATTCATCACATAATCATTACACGCTTGCTCTGTGCCAGGCATGGCTCTCAAGAGTACTTAGTACTGAATAAAACATATACAATCCTGCCTTATGGAGTCTATAATCTAGTCAGGAATTCAGAGCACAGACAATGGAAAGATAAAGCACCCAATATCCCAAGTGGTGAGCTCAGATGAGAGGATCACCTGCATGGAGGCAACAGGGGAAGAAGTGCATGAGGTGGGGAGTGCTCCGGGGAGGGATAGAAGGGTCATCAGCACATATGACATTGGAACTGGACACACAGAACCCTGGGGTGGGTGTGCAGAGTCAGTCCTGGGAGTCCTGAGGGGCCACGGGGTCCAGTGTGTGAGCTGAGGAACAGGATCAAGGTGACAGAGGATAGAGAGCTGCTAATAGACAAGTTCATGGGGGGATACTGGAGGTGAAGATACTTGGAGAGGGCACAAGACCAGGGCAGGGAATGAGGTCAAGCAGCAGCATCTAGTTCAGCCTCACCATCTACTGCACCAGAGCCAGGGGAAGCACTGCTTGGCACCAGCAAGAGCAAAGGATAGAGAGCCTCAGGCAATAAAAGGAGGAAGGGGCAGGGCCAGATGCTGCCCAGGCTAAAGTGGACACAGATGGCTCTGGTGGTGAGGGAAGTGAGCTGGAATTCCCTATTTCAGCTGTTTTGTATGAAAGCTAGTCCTGCCCAACTCCAAATGCATGATGTGTTCACAGAAAATGCTGACCTTTTGTTCTCCCATGAGTGAGCAGAGCAGGGATAGAGAAGGGAGTTGTTCTGGAGAAATCTACCACTACATTAAAGGTTCAAAAAGGCTAGGAGTATGATGACAGCTGCTTTTTCTCACACTTTTCTTTCCTGTTCTTGGAGACACACTTTTCCCATAAGCTTTACTGATTGTTGCTAAAGAACAACACAACACACGCAAACTTTTAAATCTGGAAGAAAAAGAAATAGAAATTCCTCTTTGGCACAGCGCTTTAGACGACAACAAAGCCATGAGGAGGAATTTAACGGCGTGACACGTGTGGGACTCCCTGAAGAGGAGGCGTACCAAAAGTCAAGTATCCTTAAAAGAGATCATTTCTGGAATATATTTAGGGAGCCACAGAAGGTTAACAGAAATGGTTGCCTTTTTCTTTTTTTTTAAGATTTTATTTATTTATTTGAGAGAGAGAGAGAGAATGAGAGAGAGCATGAGAGGGAAGAGGTCAGAGGGAGAAGCAGACTCCCACTGAGCAGAAAGCTTGATGTGGGACTCGATCCTGTGACCCAGGATCATGACCTGAGCCTAAGGCAGCTCAGCCAACTGAGCCACCCAGGCACCCCCAGTGATGGTTGCCTCTGCCTTTCAATGGAAGCACCCTGATGCACAGACTGTGATTTCCATACAACGCAGATTAAGAATCTGAACTTAAATGATACCGTCACATTTTTTACTTTCATTGTGCTATCGGAAATTCTTATAGAAACTGGAGAAAACAATGTCACTAAGTACTTAGCTGGTCTGTATCCACATGTGGACTTGGGGGGTTTGTCTCAGTTCATAAAATATCTTAAAACCGTAACATCTTATTTTAAGCTGATAACAACTTAAATTTCAATTCCAAAGAATTCCTAAACTTTACATTTTACTTCTCCTCCCCCTCACAATTTAGGTTATCACTGTTACAATCTACATATTTTTCATATTGTGTAACTAATAACAGATTCTTGTAGTTATGGTTATTTTTACTACATTCATGAATGTAAGCAAATTATGCACTACCCATTACCATATCACACAATCTAACTTTGACTACATATTTTCCATTACCAGTGAGTATTTATGATGTTAATCTGTGGGGGCTTGCGGGGAGGAGGAATATGGTCAGCGTATAGCTGCTCCTCTTAAGTTTCTACTGTGGTCTTTCTTGGTCTCTGTGGTAATAGGGGATGCTTCTGCTTTACCTCCATGTTCTAGGATGCTACCTTGTTCATGGATAGTTATTAGTCATTGTTCTTGTGAGGGGAGTGAAGTCAGGAATGACCTATGTCGCCATCTTGAAGACATCCTCTCCGCACAGCTCCTGTCCCCCTATGAAGCAAAAATGTTCTGTTTCCATATATTTTCTGAAGTCTAATCAGTAACTTTAACTACTGTTCTTTCCCATCCCAGAGGATGAGAGAGAATGCAGCAGTCTTTATCTTCAACACTTCATCAAGGTTTACTTACCTTATTAATAAAATCAAGCACTATGCAGTTTGTACCCAATCAACGGCTACCCAATTTTTCAACTTCTAAACAATATGAAATAGAATTTACTGATGTAAATTGTCAAAAGATAACCTGAGGCATAGTAAAAATTTCAAGAGTTTATATGAGCAAAAATCAATTCCAGCAGGGCAGCACCGAACAAGAATTTGTTAGGAGCACTCTACCAACAGAAGCTCAATGGAGAACTTTACAGAGAAAGGGCAGAAGCAAAGTAAGGAAATTATTGACTGGCTCTATGTTTAAGTCAAGTTGGCTGTTTGTGATTGCTTGTCCTCAGCTTTCAATGCCATAACTTTGAGGCATTTACGGGCTTAGGTTTTGGTTTGCTTATATAGGCCACCAGGCATTAGAGTTACCTCAAACTAACAGCCCCCTTGTTTAATTACTTTAACCATACATAATGCTAAAATGTAATACTCTTTCACTCACACATTATTTCACATAAACAAGTTCTTTCCCTAATTACATTGGAAACATTTTATACTCAAGGGTTATACATTTTACTTTTTAAGTTTTCCTATATCAAGCCCCAAGAGAGTGCTAGATCATTTTTACACAGGGAAGTAGCCCAGTTCTCCAGATGTAAGTAAACTTATCACTAAATCTTTAAGAAGTAGCTAATGAGAACAAAAAAGGAGGGCAAAGAAGTTAAACTGGTAAAATTGGTGAAGCAGTCACCTCTCCTCCCCCATTGCTGATATGAAAAAAAGGGGAGGGGCTTTGTCAGAACCATCCTCTAGTTCATTAAGATGGTAGGGACAAAATACAGAACCTTCAAAAGAGGCCTAGGATACAGTAGGATAAGTGATTTTCAGAAGATTCTGAAAAAGATGTGTTTAACGATCTGGAAGGGGTGTCCACTAAGAAGTGAAGAGGAAAAGAAGGAAAGTTTCTCTCAAGTGGAAGGAAAGTCAGCCACCTCGGGTGCTCAGTTCGTACTCCAGGACAAATGCTTGTGGTCCTACTAAGTAGTAGAAGGGGCCTGGTCTCAAGGTCCACATGCAAGAAGAGTTATAGTAGAGGTGATAAGCAGTCCCCTCCATGGCAGGTGGACTTTCCAGGCCAGGAGGGCTGCTGGGCATGGCTTCTTCATACTGCAGTAGCCATGTTGTGGCCAGATAAGGAAATAGCCACTGAGGCACCACATTGAGATATGAAACTTGGAGACTTGCAAAGATGTGAGGAGGAGGAAATTCTTTGGAATGATTGGTTTATCTTGATCTTATAAAGTGACCTATCCTGAAACTCAAGGGACTAATCAGGTCAGGATAAGCTAAACTTCAGAATTTCAGTGGCCTATCATAACAAAAGCTTCTCGGCCACTCATACCACAGTTTCCAAAGCAGGTTGGCCACGGGCTCTGCCTGCCGTGTTCACTCAGGCAGCAAGGCTGATAAAGGGTTTATCTCCCTATACACTTCAAAGCTCACCCAATGCTGGGAAGGGAATTATAGGAACTGTATACTGGCTCGTATATGTTCCTCCTGGAAGTGATGCATGTCACTTTTGCTCACATCTCATTGGTCAAGGTAAATCATGTGGCCAAAGCTAATTTTAGAAGGGCAGTGAGTACAGTCCTATCACGTGGTGGCAGGAGTGGGGAGCTATTTGTGAACAACAGTAATGAACCCACTGATACCATGGAAAATACCAGTTTCCCCCCAAAGCATTGATCTACCTATTCAGCATGGTGAAAATCTTTTCTCCAGAAGTGTAACAAAAACTGATTGCCTGCTTGATTTCATACCACCATTGACTATCACCAAATATTAAATGAAAAGATTTGGATTTAAAACATGTTTTAATCTTATTCGTAAATTTTACGACAATAAATGGTTAAATTGTAAATTCTCCTTAACTAATTCTTCCCAGAACACTCTAAGTAGGTAGCCCTCTTGTCCACTCTCATTTTATCCTGTAATTCCCTTCATAGACTTTACCAACATTTGTAACTACTCATTTTTCTATGTCCTCATTTGTTTAAAAATTTTCAATAAGTAATATTGGTGTAAATCTTGTCCTAATTACAGAAGATCTAAAATATAAAAATATCACTCTCTAAATTTGCCATCCTTGGCTCATTACATACTGGTAGAGTACTCAATAAATCATGATTACTACCAGGCTGATGAGGATAGTAAATATAAGGGAAAACAGTTTTCTAAGGCCATTTCATGGAAAAACAAACAGAATTATGTATGTCACTGAAACCTGAATTATTCACTAAATGAATTAGTTTATGATGAACTTGAGTTACTTAAAAAAAAAAAAAAGTTTTACACTCAATATCCTCCTGTAAAGGGTACAAGAATAGACTTTGGTCATCCAGGTGCTGCAGACCCAGCAAAATCTCTCCGTTCCCTATAATGACTAGAAGTATCAAAAGAATATTGGGGAGCATGGGTGGCTCAGTTAGTTAAGCATCGGACTCTTGACTTCAGCTCAGATCATGATCTCAGGGTAATGACCCCACCTCAGGCTCCACATTCAGGGAAAAGTCTGCTTGAGAGTCTCTCTCCCTCCTCCACTGCCCTTCCCCTGACTTTCAAATAAACAAATAAATCTTAAAAAAAAAATTAAAATACAGAAAACCCACATCAGCCCTGGAAAGCAGGAAAGAGTATCATCAAGACTTCATTGAATTTCTAATGGGTTGCAGATAGAAGCAAATTAAAGGAAAGCCCTGGGTGGTGACTTGGAAACTTCCTTCTTGAAAAGAAGAAATAAGTGAAGGGAACTTGTACCCAAATGTTCATAGCAACATTACTCATACTAGCCAAAAGACAGAAACAGTTCAAGTGTCCATTAACAGACAAACGGATAAACAAAATGTAGTGTTCATAAAATGAAGTATTATTTGACCATAAAGAAAATGAAGTATTGATACATGCTAAGCATGGGTGAACTTTTAAAACACTATGCTAAGTGAAAGAGGCCATTCACTATGTGACTCCATTCATGTGAAAAGTCCAGAATAGGGAAATCTATGGACATGGAAAGTAAATTAGTTGTTGCTTTAGAAATTGGTGGGGGGAAGAGGGGAAAATAGCTAAAGGGTACATGTTTCTTTTTGAGATGATGAAAATGTTTTAAAACTGGCAGTAGTGACGGTTGCACATCTCTATGCATAGACTAAAAATCATGGAATTCTATACCTTAAACGTGTAAAGTACATGGTATATGAATTATATTTTAACAAAGCTGTTAAAAATTAAGGAGGAAGGGAAGGGAGCCTCAAGAAACCTTAGCGATACTTCTAAGTCTGGCTGAGGGTAAAAGGCAGCTGTAGGATAGATGAAGCCAGCTCCCTTGAAACCTTCCTGATGCAGATGAAGAGCATTCGACAGCAACTACACAGAAGGCCTGGGGCCAAGTACAGCCAGAGCAAAGAGGAAGCGTACCAATCCCGGCTACCTCTCTAACGCTGTGGAACTCTTTCTGATGTGTAGGCAAGAGGCAGGGAAGAAGGCTGGGCCAAAGAGCAAACAATGTTCAGAAGCTGGCTTCTTGTGCAGTTGCTTTAAAAAACAGGGCAGAAACTACTGGAAAGAGTCTCACTTGGGATTGACCATGGCCTGAGTCTTTGGCCACTATTTAACAGTCTTTGGCTAGTGTATGATGACACAGATGTGTTACCTCCATTCACACAGTCCCCTGGTTTGTGATCAGAGAAGAGGTTTCTAATGATAGCCAGGCTCTAAGGGATCTTTGGCTACATAATTTTTCCAAACCCTTAGTAAACGTCTAATGTGTTTGTTTTGAGGAAGTTCTGCATGTCAATAATCATACCTAAATCTCTTTCCTACTCATAATTCCCAAACCTAATTTATTTTTTCCCACTCTTTCTCAATTTAATGGTGGCAATTTGGGGAAGCTGAGAGGAAATACCACACCTTTAAGGAGTTCTTTGCCTTGGACTGAGTCTTGAAGGGCTTTAACTCCTCAAAATCGTCTTTCAACTTTTGAGCCCAAAGGCAATCAGCTTTTCCTACTTAAAAGCTCCAAAGTTCTAGTCTCTGTTTTCTTCTTTTCTTTCAAGCCAGGCAGTTATTACTTGGGATTTTGCTAAAACCTTACAAAATGTAGCCCCTGTCAACTACCACCCAGTACTCACATTCTTTTAGTCACTTTCTTCTCATAGAACTAAGAGCTCAGTGCCCACTCCCCAGCTATAAAAACAGTACGATATGGTTTAGCTTGGGGTTATGGTAGAACCCTCTTTCTTTACCATTTCTTGCATTCATACACGCTAGCTGTCATGACATTTGCATCTGAGTGGCTTTACATAGCCCAAATTTATTTCTCTCTCATATATAGTCCGGTGGGCAGTAGTGGGGCTCTGCTCCACGTAGTAATTCGGGGACTCAGACTATAGAGCCTGCCATTTCAGCTGTGGTTTACAAGGCTGCCGTGGAAGGGGCACCTGGGTGGCTCAATGGGTTAAAGCCTCTGCCTTCAGCTCAGGTCATGATCCCAGAGTCCTGGGATCAAGCCCCATATCGGGCTCTCTGCTCAGCGGGGAGCCTGCTTCCTCCTCCTCCTCTCTCTCTCTCTCTGCCTGCCTCTCTGCCTACTTGTGATCTGTCAAATAAATAAATAAATAAATAAATAAATATTAAAAAAAAAAAAAACAAGGCTGCTGTGGAAATTGTCTGCAGATCAGATAGAGCTAAGGGGTCATGGCTTTGAAGTGCAAGAACTTCACTGTCACCATATTCTGTTAGAACTCAAGTCACGTGCCCACGCTGACACCAAGGGAAACTGCAAATCCAGCAAGAGAACCAAAGGGGCACGGAGATGGCTACACGGTGTGTGAACTCATCCTATTAATTCCAGAGATTTTCAGATAGGTCTCAATGAAAATATTGGCAAAATCTCTAGATTTTCAATAAGAGACAGTTAAATTGAAAAAGAAAAGTGATACAGAAAAGTTCAAAGAGACAAGGGTGACTACAGACATATCAAAAAAGTATACATACAAAAAGAAAGCAAGGGGGCCTTCCTAGCATCAGATTAAAGGTAACAAGGCAATTGAAATTAAACAGAAAAAGCACTTGAGGAAGTGATCTGCATCAGACTCTATAAAGTGATAACTGGCAGTGTAAGAAAAAAGATGGTCTGATGTATTATACTAGTAAAGTGTTCAACAGTCTGCGTTTTTGTTCCTGGTAGATGAGGAAGCCAAAAACAAAGATATGGGGTATTTGAACAATGTATTGAATAAATTTAAACCAAAAATCACTCCCTTAAGTAACTGTTGGTCTAAATGATCAAAACCATTGTGTGATTTATATTCTTTAGGCCTCAGGGAACAGAGACTCACTCAAACGATCAGTCTGTGGGTGGTTGAACTGGCGGATGGACTTGTAATACACGGAGTACCAGGGAAGTGGAATCTAACAGAAACACACCAACAGGAGCAAAGCTAGAATTGGGGGTCCTCCAGCATAGGCAGGAGGTGACCTAAGCAAGGGGCTGGCAGACTCACCATGTGGCTCTTGCTCTAGTTCTCCAGCATGAACCAATTCAGCTGTCTTCCACGGGCTGTTTCTTCCTGCACTCCACCAACTGGCGTCCTCTCTCTCCGTATCTTGCCTTTATCTCACAGTTTCTGCTTTTTTAATGAATGTGCTAATTGCTTTTATAACCTCTCCATTCCTGCACTTCAAGACGGCTTCCATATTGTTCCTCGGGCTGTCTCTAACTCTGAGGATTTTTTAGTTCAAATTCTTAAGAAATGGAATCTCATTAACTAGCACATCCTTTGTTTAGGAGACCCCACCTTCAGTCCCTGGCCGGCCTGTGGACTCTTGGGGGCCCCTAAGTACTCCGCACCCAATAAGCAAAGAGAGAGGAGAGTATAAAACTGGATACCTGAATGCTGCCCTTTCTGAAAAGACAGGGGCAGACTGCAAACTGGATAATAATTTGTTTAATGAACAAATGAAGAAACTGCTAGGATCAGGCGTTTGGCTAGATGATATACACATTGTCTGCGACACCTATAAAATACCATGTCGTTTTCCAAAATTCACATTTACAGACATGGAGTGAGACACACGATATAATGGTGATTTAAAATATCCGATTGCAAAGCAGGATTATTCTGTTCTCTGAAAAATAAAGTATTTGTATGCATAAGAAAAAAAATCCAATAAGATATATGAAATACGAACACGTTCAGTCATGGTATTCTCTCGGTAGCAGGTTTGGGGTAATTTTAATTTCTTCCTAAATCTTTCCGAAGTGTCTGCACATATCTAATATTAAGTTTATACTGGTATTTTTTTTTTTACAATCAGGATAATAAAGCTATTTTTATTATGGGATGGGAAGCCTTAAAATATGCATACCTTTTGACCTAGTAAATCCATTTCAAAGAACTTCTCCTAAGAGAATAATTGGAGTTATGCTCAAACATATTTTTATAAGAACACTTAAAGGGTTCTCCCGCCCTTTCTAAAAGGAGAAGCTATTTAACCTTTCAAGGCTCCACAGTTTGTCTATAAATGTGGCTGAAAAATGAGCCTTTACATTTCCTTGACTGGTCTGAAGAAAATTCAGTAAAACAAGCTAACCACTGGTTTTGAGACCAAATAACCTAAAGATATAAGCGAAAATACCCCCATGGCATGGTCAGGGAAACAGACTCAGTAAATGCTCGATTCTTTACAGAGAAAAGCAATTTTTCTCATGCCAGTATCAGGAAGACATTTCTTTTTCCAGATATCAAGTATTCCTAAGCTTTTTTTGTTATGAAAATTCGTTTTGGAAAAGAATTTGAAACTAATTTTTTCAAAAGCATAAAAGACACATAACAACAATGTGATTCTCCACTGTATACTTAATACAAATTCCTCCTCCCTCCATCCCAAGATGTGTATCAGAAAGCTTGAGATGTGACCCATGATCAGCATTTTAACAAGCATGCCAGATGAATTTTATGGCAGTGGTTTTAAGATGACACTGTGAGAAATACTGCCTTAACATGCTGTCTCAAGCACAGACATTTACATTTTAACAAGAACCAAAGCCTCAGCTTAGAGGAATGAAGTTGATATCAATTTCTGGCAGCATAGTGGAGAAAAAAAAAAAAAACACAAAAATCCTGCATAAGATGTCTTTTAGCATCTTTTTAAACTGTTCAGAGAGCAAAACTTTTCTCTGAGACCAAAAAAAAAAAAAAAAAAAAAACAACCAAGAAGCCAGGAGAACCAGAGCATATAGGTTCACTTTTGCCCTGAGGGATTTGTCAAACCCAGGGGAAACTAAGCATTAGTTCTTATCCACAAAGGGGTTCAGGGTAGAAGAGACAAAGTTCTTTATAGAAAGATAGCGGGGATTCTAAATAAGAGATCTCCACTGAAGCTGGGGTTCATCAGGGCTCCTCAGTTAAGTAGCCTAGGGAAAAAAACTGCCCTCATTGCTAGATAGTGTAAAGAAAAGTACCTTTCTCAAACTGTGGGGATGGTTGGAAGGAGAAAATGTCCCCTTGGGATATCCTTAACCACAAGCCATATTTTATGTGGCTTATGCTATCTAGGTCATCCCACATGTCTTAAGGTGAATATTGGGATTAAAGCGGTTTGGGGTTAGTAGTTGATCAGGAGCCAGACAGAAGCAAAGAGAAAATTCTCTGGGATGGAAACTATTTTGGGGGCACCTGGCTGACTCAGTCAGTAGAACATGCGACTCTTGATCAGGGTCATGAGTTCAAGCCCTAACTTGAAAATGGAGTCTACTAAAAAAAAAAAAAAAGCCACACAGGAAACCATTTTTGACCCACATGCAAAAAACTGGCAAAGATAGTTTTCAAAATATGGGCTCATATAAAAATCCCTCCTATATATACAAATAGAGAAGATGTCAATATCATACTATCCTACTGTATTGACAAATCCTGATGGCTTGGTCTTTAACATATAAGCACAATTTCACCATCTCCATCTTCACCTCCCTCACCCTAATTCAAATTATCATTATCTGTCACCTGTATTATATGTTTGGGCTCACAATTTTAGATATATGTGAACAAAGAATTCTAAAGCATGATCTTAAAATGATTTTACAAAAGCATCAAAAATGTAGAGCTATACATCCAACCAAAAAAAAAAAAATGTGCAAGGCCTCCATAGGAAAAATTATAAATCGTTATTTCAAAGATAAAAAATAAATAAATATAAAGCTAAGATCACATTATGAATTGGTCAATTCAATACTGTAAAGAGGCCATTATCCTAAAACCTTAAAGTTTGATGCAGTAAAAATCAAAATCTCAAAAGATTTACTTTAAATTTTCCCTTTTGTTTCTGTGTGTATGTATGTATGTGTGGGTATATATATATATACACACAGCTTGTCTAGTTATATACATATACATGTATATAACATGTATACAGTTATATACATTTACATGTATATGTATATAACTAGACAAGCTGTATTTAAAATACATGTGGGAAAAGGAACCAATAGTACTGAGGGTCATCTTGATAAAAAAAATTGGGCTGGAAGTAGAAGAATGTCCCCAATCAGATGTCAAGAATTATTACATAGCTATATCAATTAAAACACTGGAATATGAATCAGGGATAAATCAGAACTGAGTGCACCTGTTGTTTATGGCAGAGAGGGATCACAGAACAGAAAAGAAAGGATGGACTTTTAAAAAAAATGGTCCTGGAGTATTTGGTTACCCATAAGGAAAACCAATCAAATGGCATCTCTTCTTCACAGCTTATGTGAAAATCAATTCCAGGTAAATTAGGAAGACTCGTGTGAGAAAGACAATACTTTAACATTATAGAAAAAAATAGGAGACTATCTTTGATTGTGAGATAGAAAAACAGGATGCTAAAAAGCATCAGCCATAAAGAAAAGCCTTGGCAAATATCAACTATATTAAGTACTTCCGTGTATTGAAGGACACCAAAAAGGAAATAAAGATGTAAGCCATCAACCAGAAGAAGGTATTTGTGACAAATACAACAGATAAAAATTTAATGTCCAGACTACATAAAGAAATTTTACAAATTAAAAAAAAAGAAAAACAGTCAAAGCTTGAACAAACATTACTATACAGAAAATATACTAATGAACTTGGAAATAGGAGCTTACCTATAGTAAGAAAAATGCACAGCCTCTTCAATAAATGGTGCTGGGAAAATTGGACAGCCACATGTAGAAAAATGAAATTGGACCATTTCCTTACACCACACACAAAAATAGACTCAAAATGGATGAAGGACCTCAATGTGCGAAAGGAAACCATCAAAATCCTTGAGGAGAACACAGGCAGCAACCTCTTCGACCTCTGCCGCAGCAACATCTTCCTAGGAACAACGCAAAAGGCAAGGGAAGCAAGGGAAAAAATGAACTATTGGGATTTCATCAAGATCAAAAGCTTTTGCACAGCAAAGGAAACAGTTAACAAAATCAAAAGACAACTGACAGAATGGGAGAAGATATTTACAAACGACATATCAGATAAAGGACTAGTGTCCAGAATCTATAAAGAACTTAGCAAACTCAACACTCAAAGAACAAATAATCCAATCAAGAAATGGGCAGAGGACATGAACAGACATTTCTGCAAAGAAGACATCCAGATGGCCAACAGACACATGAAAAAGTGCTCCATATCACTCGGCATCAGGGAAATACAAATCAAAACCACAATGAGATATCACCTCACACCAGTCAGAATGGCTAAAATCAACAAGTCAGGAAATGACAGATGCTGGCGAGGATGTGGAGAAAGGGGAACCCTCCTACACTGTTGGTGGGAATGCAAGCTGGTGCAGCCACTCTGGAAAACAGCATGGAGGTTCCTCAGAATGTTGAAAATAGAACTGCCCTATGACCCAGCAATTGCACTATTGGGTATTTACCCTAAAGATACAAATGTAGTGATCCAAAGGGGCACATGCACCCGAATGTTTATAGCAGCAATGTCCACAATAGCCAAACTATGGAAAGAACCTAGATGTCCATCCACAGATGAATGGATCAAGAAGATGTGGTATATATACACAATGGAATACTATGCAGCCATCAAAAGAAATGAAATCTTGCCATTTGCGACAACATGGATGGAACTAGAGCGTATCATGCTTAGCGAAATAAGTCAAGCAGAGAAAGACAACTATCATATGATCTCCCTGATATGAGGAAGTGGTGATGCAACATGGAGGCTTAAGTGGGTAGGAGAAGAATCAATGAAACAAGATGGGATTGGGAGGGAGACAAACCATAAGTGACTCTTAATCTCACAAAACAAACTGAGGGTTGCTGGGAGGAGGGGGTTTGGGAGAAGGGGGTGGAATTATGGACATTGGGGAGGGTATGTGCTTTGGTGAGTGCTGTGAAGTGTGTAAACCTGGTGATTAACAGACCTGTACCCCTGGGGATAAAAATATATGTTTATAAAAAATAAATAGTTAAAAAAAAAAAAAAGAAAAATGCAAATTAAAACTACAGTACAGTAGTATTTCATGCCTACCAGAAAACCAAAAATTAAAAATTCCTATTTTCAACAGGAAAATAGGGACTACAGTTTTCTCTGAAGGGGGAAGAGCCTGCAAAGGACTTTAAGGATAATGACAAATTATTTTTCAAACCAGATGCTTGGTATCATTATTTATTTTATCTTATACATGTTTTGTATACTAGTTTATCTTTCATTTGAAACCACTTTCTGCTATGATACACTCTTCAACAAAGTGAATCTCTATTAGGGTATTTCAAATTTTATAAGCAATTAGGAGAAAGATTTAAAAGGGATTTTGGGCATCTGGGTGGCTCAGTCAGTTAAGCATCTGTCCTGGGCTTAGGTCATGATGCCAGGATTCTGGGATGGAGTGCCCCCCCACCAACCCTGGTCTGGCTCCCTGCTCAGCCTGAAGTCTGCTTCTCCCGCCTCCCCTCTCCCTCTCCCTCCCCACTCCCAACTTGTGCTCTCTTGTGCCCTCTCTCAAATAAGTGCTCTCTCTCAAATAAATAACATCTTAAATAAATAAATAAAAGGGACTCAGAGAACCTTCTTGTCCCCCCAGCCTATGGGCATGAGGAATGTCTGCCTTGCCAGAGACAGTTCTCTCCCTCTTTTTAAAACCCGGAGTTCAGATACACTCTCCCACTCTCCTACAGACTTTTGCATTCTTGCATTCTTTCCAAGGCTATAGCGGCCCATTTTACTCCAGTCTTTTTAAATGAACACAGTTTACCCGTGCAAGTTTGCCAAACACAGATGTAAGTGCCATTTAGCCTCAGCAGAATTTACCCAGACCTCAACCACTGAGTTTTCTGGTTACTCAAAGGCCCTCATTTTGGCCCCATTCCTTGGCTCCTGCCTTTTGCTCAGCTCAGGGGTGGGTAACCTGGCTGGGCCACGTGTTTTGGCCCCGCCTCCTGCATTCCCCTCACCCCCAGCCTGGTTGTCTGACATTCATCCTCAGGCCTCATGACCCAGTGACCTCCACAGACAAACACCCTCAAAAGGAATAAGTCCAGCCCCATCATGCGCCTGCATCACCACCCCAAATACTGTGGGAAGGAAGTGTGAAGAGAGCAGCTGCTTCAAAAATCACTCAAATATAGTGATTTCGTATTAGTCTCACTCGTGTACCTCTGCCAGTGTTCCCCATTCCAGCCCTGTTGACATTAGCAAATTGAATATGACCACTGGATGTTCCAAACAACGGAAAAACTCTCTGGAGAAACTGATGACTGTTTTACTGTTGGCGTGAGCTTAGGGTAGGGCGGGCATTCCAGAGAAGTCCTCCAAGACACCACCTGATCTGATCCTCTTACTCTCAGAGTTCAAGATGTTCCTCACTGAGGGACCTTGCGTTTTACAGACTACTGCCCAAGGAACTTGTTGCTACAACAAAAACTCCCAAACCATGGAAACTGTTTGTAGCCGGCCAAACCCAAAGCGCAACTATATACAAAGTCTAAAAAATCAAGTTGCCTTAATCTTGCATTTTTGGCTTATTTTGCCTGGCCACATCCTCAAACCAAATGGGTTGAATTACTGGATGAGAAATAAGTTTCATCCGTGGGAACTGTTGCTATTGTCACAGAAAACAAAGGAAAGGGGCTTCCCTGCCATGTCTTGGAGGAGGGGAAGTCACTGTTTTAGGATCAAAGGTAAGACTGCCGTTCCCGCCACAGGCAGAAGAGTGAAGCTGGTTGCTTAACTAGATTCCCTGTTAAAAGGTCTCTCATTATTTTCAATTCTCTTTTAAGAAACCATGTCCAGGGAAGCTTTTCTAAAAAAAGTTTGAAAACGTGAATTTAAAGTGTTTAAGATGCATACAATTTTACTCAGTAGTGCCAGTTCTGGAAATAATTAGGAAAGTGCCCCCAAAGAATTATCTGCATGGAAAGTTAATGCTGTATCACTTTTAACAGTGAGGAGAAACAAAAACAAAAATAAAAAGACAACTTTATATGCCCCACACAGGAAACTGGCTAAATAAATTACTGTATGGAAGACTCCTTGCAAAGCTCTACAGGTCCCTGGAGTAACCGTAACTCTCTCTTCTTTACATAATCTTATTGTCGAATGCCCCATCATGCCCAGTGCAGGCAGCAGGCTCTCCTGAGTTAACCCACACACTTACACTCCCACTAGGTGAGTCGTATGCTCACCAAGAATCAGTTGTGTTCGTTCCCAAACCTGTTTATGCTAATCGTTTTGATTATAATTATGTAATTTGATTAAGTAGTAGGTACATCAATGAAATGACAAAAAGATTTTTATTTCTCCAAACTCTGGACTGAATGTTTTTAAAAAGACTGGATTGTGGCGCCTGGGTGGCTCAGTGGGTTAAAGCCTCTGCCTTTGGCTAAGGTCATAATCTCAGGGTCCTGGGATCGAGCCTCGAATCAGGCTCTTTGCTCAGCAGGAAGCCTACTTCCCCCTCTTTCTCTCTGACTGCCTCTCTACCTACTTGTGATCTTTCTCTCTCTGTCAAATAAAGAAATAAAATCTTTTAAAAAGACTGGATTAAGTAAGCTGCCAAAACAAAACAACAAAAATAAAAACAAAAAAACATTGAATTAAGTGACAACAGACAGCTGTAAAATATTAAGGGAGAAACTGTCATGATGCCAAAGGCTTTTTTTTTATGGATTGGCAAATATATTTTCACCTAAATACATGGCTTGGGATAGGTTTTAAGTTAAAAGGTTTCAGGGGCACCTGGGAGGCACAGTGGGTTAAGCCTCTGCCTTCAGGCAAGGTCATGATCTCAGGGTCCTGGGATCGAGCCCCGCATTGGACTCTCTGCTTAGCGGGGAGCCTGCTTCCCTCCCCCCTCTCTGCCTGGCTCTGTGCCTACTTGTGATCTCTCTCTCTGTGTCAAATAAATAAATTAAATAAATTTTAAAAAGATTTCAGTTACTCTGATCAAGTTGGAGTGGACAGAATCTACTAGACAATGATATGGTAGAGTATTAGTCAGCTATTACAAATGAGTATGCAGAAGAGTAGGTGATAAAATGGAAAAACATTTGTGGTACATTTAGTAATAGGTACAGCAAATAAGTCATAGAAGAATATATTAAATATGATCATGATTTCATTTAAAAGTATACATTTATGCATAAGAAAAACTCTAACGGACATATTCTAAAATGGTACCAGTGATCATCTCTGGGTGGTCACTCTGGGAAGGTGTGGCTGGCTATGGGATATCATGAAGGCCATATTTAGCAGTCTACAGGGGGATGGAGGAAGGTGAACAAAACAGAGAAGTCTGACAAAATAAAAGATGCAGAGGGATTACTAGCAGCTTTCTGGTTCCATTTTCATTGCTTAGTGACGGGTTCCAGCATTTTTCTGAGGCCTGGGAACATTCTTGGCTATGGTTCCCTAAGACACCCATATTACTAATTCCTCATTTTTGCTTAAGCTAGTTTTCCTAAACTTGGTTTCTGTTACAGCAGCAAAGAATTTGCTAATAAATAGACTTACTTTTAAAAACAAGGGCACACACTCACCTAAAATTTGGGTTATCTTGGTCTCTGAGAGTTCATTAATAATACCATGCCCCCGATGCACCATTATGAGGGAAAGGTCCGTTCCCTCATAAGTGTTCATCTTGAATCTGACCAGAAAAACCTAAGAAAGTGTGAAAGCCCTTCTCAAGGTCTGGAAGAACCACCCAGGATGCCCCCAGCAACTTGAGAGCAGGGCCTATGGCTTGTCAAGATGGGACCAAAGCACTGACCAATGTCATGGGTCCTTGTTTGACACCAATAGTTCATCCTCATTACATGGGATAGGCATGTTGCCCTGGGCCTAGGATTGAGGCTCTCTGTAGTTAGCCTCGGTTGGGCTTAACTGACCCATCTGAACTTCACTAGGAATATAATAAGCTGAGTGAATTCAGTATTTTCCTTGAGAGTTGTCCTTGGGGCTTCTCCAGCAGAACGAGTGGGGGACCTTATTCAATGCTGACTCCTGGACCTCACTCCAGGCCTACTGAATCAACTCAGCTGTATTTTTATAAGCTTTTAGCAGGAGTCTGCTGTGCATTAAAGTTTGAGAACCACCGTGCAACCAAAGAACATTACCTCATCTCTCAGGTGTGACTCTATGCCATTAACTGGATTCTGCCCCTGGTTCTGACTTCAATTTGCTCTGTGATCTTAGGCAAAACCATTAACCTCCCTGGACTTCAGTTTCCTCATCTATAACCTGGACGGGGTTGGAGAAAAGATTATCCAAGATCCCTCCAATGTGAAATACTTCAATTTCTATGATGTACGTGATCTTTTTTTATTTGAAATGTGCCTAAAGTCACTTCAGGCTCACAGGGGGGCTTCAATTGTTGACCGATTGCTAAATAGCAGGTATAAATATATGTAGTACCTAGCAGACTTGAAAATAACAAAGAATTAACTACATACATGTAGAATTTCAGAGTTTCTGTTCTTTGTCCTAAAATGGCAGTTTCCTTCTGATTCAGCTTAAGTCCTTAGATCATTAGGACAAGAAGATATTTGGCCATTTTCTACCAGAAGATATGAGGCAGGATAGAAGAATGACATTAGGGGTTTTCACCCTGGTTTTAGAAAACCACTTCCAAGGTGAGCCAACATTAGGACCAGGGTTAAGGGTGGGAAGGGGTTGTGTGATTTATTCATCAGGTAGAATGGTTCCAGTCCAAATTCAACATTGTAAAGGGAAAAGATTGATACCCAGAGAAACGAACGACTGATTGAAGGTCAGCCCACCAGTGTCAGAACTCTGTCATCCTGACTCCTTGTCCAAGGGCCTTGATATATCATACCACCAAAAGCCCAGTTCCAGGGTTACCAGAATTTTCCTGAGGATTCAGGGCTTTCCAGCATCAGAGAGGTACCACTTGAAAAACTGTTGTTTCCTGGGTAAACAACAGCCAAGAATGGGCTAGTAACATTTTCTTTCCTGTGAATATAGGGAAGATCGTGTAATATTTCCCTTTCTAGGTCATCTTCCAAGCCCCCAAGTATGTAGAGCAAAGGCTTTTTAAGTTAACCCCATCTGGTTATCTCTATCTGCATACAGTGGTTTACACAGAATGACAGGGCTCCAACTCTGCTGCAAAATACCGATTAGGGTATTTTGGGCACACAGACCTTGCCCACAGACCAAAGAGCTGCGCAGCAGGTGGAGAGATACCTGCCCTCCTGTTAGGGGTTCAACGCTGTCCCTTATTAGGTGACTTTCTGATCTCGGGCTCCTGCCCCATCTCCCTCCAGAGCTCCGTGTATCCCAAAAAGGATAAACTTCAGTGCCTTATACAAAAGTGAGCTCCTCTTTCCTTCCTCAAGTTTGCTCAGCTTTTGTGTTTATTTCTCTTTCAAGGCAGCTTTGTCTTCCTATCAGAGATTTGAGGTTGTAGAGACAGCTTTGAGGGTCTCCTCTTCCTCCAAGCAAGCATTG
The DNA here is from genome assembly GCF_964662115.1 of Mustela nivalis. Taxonomy (NCBI): domain Eukaryota; kingdom Metazoa; phylum Chordata; class Mammalia; order Carnivora; family Mustelidae; genus Mustela; species Mustela nivalis. Next base: position 47,515,045 of record NC_139025.1, read on the forward strand.
GGAGCAGCAAGAGTAATGAGAGCAGTAACAACAACCCTTGTCATTGGCTATCACGAGAGTCGACCGTACGCACATACGGCGCCATGAGTATGATCCCCATTTTCACCTCAGAGAAGGTAAAGAAGCTGCCCAAGGACACACAACTAGAGACTCAGGGTGCTGGTACAAAACCCAGGTGGGTCTCAAAAGCCCCAGTGTCCCACTCTGCTGCCATGCCTCCCTACTCTTCCTTCATCTGTCCCTAAAATTCAACCCTACCTCTTCCCAGGCCATGGGGACCCTTCCTCACACCTATCCCAGCTTCTGGTCTTTCTTTGTTTCAGTCTATCCTTAAAGTGACAGCCAGAGATATCTTTTTAAAAAATTGCTCTGTGAGTTCTTTCCCTGCTCCACCATCCTCCACAGCTCCCCATTTCCTCCCCAGGAAAGTAAAACTTTCTTATGTGGGCATTAATACTTTCCATAGTGTGGACCCAAGTCCCTTTCTAACCTTAATGTCACATTAGCCTGGTTTTTTTGTTTTGTTTTGTTTTTAAAGATTTTATTTATTTATTTGACAGAGATCACAAGCAGGCAGAGAGGCAGGCGGGGCCGGGGGGGTGGGGGAAGCAGGCTCCCCGCTGAGCAGAGAGCCCAATGGGGGGCTCAATCCCAGGACCCTGGGATCATGACCTGAGCTGAAGGCAGAGGCTTAACCCACTGAGCCACCCAGGCGCCCCTTGCCTGTTTTTGTTTTTTAAAGATTTTATTTACTTATTTATGTTTATTTTTTATATTTTATTTTATATTTATTTATTTACTTGAGAGAGAGAGCACATGAGGGAGGGGAGGGGCAGAGGGACAAGGAAAAGCAGACTCCGCACTGAGCAGGGAACACGATGTGGGGCTTCACCCCAGGATCCCAAGATCATGACCTGAACTGAGGTCAGACGCTTAACTGACTGAACCACCCAGCTGTCCCACATTACTCTGTTTTAAAAAAAAAAATTAAAATAGAGTTGACATATTAGTTTCAGGGGTACAGTGGTGATTTGACCATTCTATACATGATTTTGTGCTCACCACAGAAGTCTAGGTACAATCTCTCACCAAGGTTATTACAATATTATCAACTCTATTCCTGTGCTGCACTTTTTTCCCCATAACTTACTTTATAACCAAAAGTTGGTACCTCTTAAATCTCACATGACTCTTGCCCACGCACCCAGGGTTTCACTTTCAAGTCTCAGGGCTTGCACCAAACTCCTATGACATCGGGCCACCACTCTCCCTGTTCTACTATCTCCATATGCTGAAATTCCTTCCTGCTGGACAGCATGACCAGTGTGCCACCTTCTCCTGGCAGTCTTCCTCAGCTCCCCACCAGCAGCAACTGCTTCCTCTGCTGACCTCCATCAGCCTTTGTTTGAATCCCTCTATTGCCTTCTGTATCCTTCACTGGTTGGACCTTTAGGCATATGTCTCAATTCTCTATTAGACCATAACATTGTGAGGCATAAACTGAGTTTTCTATTTTATCTCCCATGGAGCTTCATTCAGTCCCCACCTGTAGACAGCACCATCTTAGTACCCTGAATCTACCACCTACCAGCTGCGTGACCTCAGGCAGGTTGCTCAAGCTTTCTGTGCCTATTACTTCATCTCTAAAGCACAATGATCATTCTCTCATGTCTCCTAAATTCTACAGGAATCAAATGATCTCATAGAATTAAGTGAGCTAATAAATATAAGAGCTAGAATAGTGCCTGGTATACAGAGGGCATTCATTAAATGTCAGTTATTATTAGTTCTATATGTATGCATCAGCACTTATAAAATACCGACTTCTACTTTACATGTTTTATGTAAGCTGGCTTCACCAATCAACTAAATTCTGGTTACTAATTATCATGGTAAAATATATTAATAATAAGATGGCTATTCATTGATACCCTAATTCTAACATATCATTCTTATTTTACTTAAATAAAGTACTTATTAGATATATCACTATTATGTGAAACTAGCATAAAATTTCAAACCCTTGTAAAATCCATTCAAATTACTAATGGCCTATAATCAAGAAATAATTGCTAACTCAACAGAGCAAGATTCCCTGACATTTGAAGCATAAAAAGAAAAAAACAAATTCAATTCTTTCCTATTCCCCTGTATTTTGCCTTATGCAATAAAACCTCACAACTCTACCTAAGTTGATTCAACAATTTCACTGATTTTGACAAGAGCTGACCTAAAGTTTATTCTGGGAGAATCAATCAATATAAGTAGAAGTGGAATAAAAATTCTAAGAAAACAGAAAAGAGAAAATTTCTCTTAGGTAGATAAAAACACTTTGGGACCACCTAGTTAAAGATTGATAACTTGACTGGATTTGAAGCACTTGGCGGGGGGGTGGGGGGTGGACAGGGGGCCCTGTTAAGGCTATCATGATGGCATTATTTCAGATTATTCATCAGGATCAATTCAAGGAGAAACAACACTTTAGAGCCTAACTCTGATAACAGCAGGTACTCAAAAATAATAAACTTATACTTTGGAAACAATATTCTAAGGATCAGATGTGTTTCTAACTCAGACTAGTATCCCAATTTTTAATCTAGATTAGTGAGATTTCACTAGTCTAGATGTACCCAAACTGAAAGATCTAGTACATCCAGATGGTGGCTAATGTCTACCACAGAGGAAAGTACTAGAGTTAATGTTTATTGAGCACTTACTATTTTCAAGTAACTGGGAGGGATGAAAGAGTAAATAGTTCCTCAAAGCGGCAGCCCCACAGACTAGTGTGGGAAATGCACAAAGATAGGTTGATATTAATACAGTTAATACATCGCAGAAGGAAGCTTTGTGTGAGGAAGACGGAAGAGGGAGCGGTTAATTCTGACTCAGGGAATGAAGGAAGGGTAAGGTTTCCAAGAGCAGAGCTGAGGCCAGGGCATCAGCAGACAAAAGCACATGAGCAAGGGCAGACACAGAGGAAAAGGGCTTGCCCAGGGAGCAATGAGCAGTTTGCAGTGAGTCGAGGGTGTGCCTATTTGGGGTGGGGACAAGCAAAAGTGTGGGAAACAGAACCTGAGAACGGGGCTATGGCCACGCTGTGTAGAGACTTAGTGACCATATCCAGGAGCTGGGTTTTTATTCAGTAAGCACTGGGGAGCAATTGACATTTTTTAAGCCAAGCAGTGAGCAGACCTAGATTTGGGGCATTCTCTTAGGCAGCAGCGGGTAGGACGGGTTAGAGTTAGGAAAACCTAGAGACTGGTGAGAAGGTTCTGGGGTCCACTGTTCCTGATTGGGACTCTTATACCCAATCTTCCAGTTTACTTGCTGTCTTCGGAGAGAATTATTAGCCTGTAAGATATGACTTTTTGAAACTAGAAAAGTATAAACTAGGCTCGTCATTATTCCTTTGGTTCAAAAAGCTGGTTATCACCTGTTTTAGTGCCCTTTTCATAATCTAAGAACTTCTAGTGAGTAGTTAATGTGCAAAAAAGATATACAGATTGCTCAGTTTATAAATGTTGGCCATTTTAATTGACATTGGTGTGACATGTCCAATGTGCCTTTAATATATAGATAATGAGAAGATGTTCTTAAGAGAAATTGTCTATCTATACATAGCTAACATTCTTGAGTAAGGTGCTAAGAGCACTCCACCACCAGGAATAGAACTAAAGAAAATTAGTTCTGCCTTGTCTACAGACCATGACTTCTACCTTGAGGCAGTGTGCCCTGAAATGAACACCCACTTCCGCTGGTGTGCCTGGGAGGGATCCTGGGTGGAGGAGCACAGTTTGACTGATTGTTCTTCTTATCTCTGGATGGCCCAACAGTTTAAACATAGGACCAACATCTCTACCTCATGAGCAAGAAAACCGACCAAAGATTTAAAATGACCAGTTTTGAGATACACACCTCATCAGTTCTAAAGCTAAGAGAAAATCTTCATCTTTAGAATTCTTGTTGGATGTCTCCCGGTACATATACAACTTTCTCCTAAGGTCATTTGCCTCTTTATATCCTAGAACATTCCGTGTTCAGATGCTTCCAAACTTTCTCCCAGGACTTCACACTTTTAAATATATCAAACATAACCAATTTATTAGCAAAGCAAATTACAAAGTACAATGCATTGGTGCCCTCACTTTTGAAGGAAGGCAAAAAAAAAAAAAAAAAAAAAAAGATTACTATGTAAAAGTTGTTTTTCTCCCCCTATACAAATCATCACTACATAAAACATATACTTTGCAAGTATTTCAAAATTTCTGAAAACTTCACATCTCTTGCCTCAAACTCTAAGTCTGAACCTGCCTATAATATTGTGGGGCTGGGGAGAGGCATCTGAACTAACTTGTTAATACTTAACTGCCCCTCCTATAGCAGAAGCCCTGGATACCTTTAAAAAAGGGGGCCTGAAGCAGTGCCCTGCAATGGGAAAACTCTCTCAGGATGTGTGCACTCCATCCTTTGCTTGAAACTCCTTATTTTGGCTCAGTTTCCTTCCTGGTAGACACCTAGAACCACCCAAATCTTTCATATTGACGACTCCCTGGGAAGCCTGCCTATGATCCAGCCTCCTGCTGCAGATAAGATATAATCTCCCAGACCCTACTCTGCTCGTCACTGACTAACCCAAGGGCCAGCTCTTCCCCGGTCCAACCCCTTCTAGAAGGGGGAGTTGCAAACAGTCACAGCAAAGGATAAACCCTCCCAGCTCTACACATGATGTGGCTTAACACTTCGTCTTCACTAGAGGAACACATAATAGCCACTTCAGCACAACTATAACTAGAAAACTGGATTTGCATATTAAAAAAAAGGAGGTGGTTGGAGCTAACTGATGAGTAAGACCCTTGTAGCTTGCCAAGTTACCTATTAGCGTCCAACTTGTCCCACTGGCTGGCCGACTAACTTGGCCTATGGGTTCCCCCAGTGCAAGATTCTCATGACTCACCTGAACTTTTACAATTCAGAGAGCTGGACCTGCTACCTGGAAAGTTTTCCGACAAGCAGGATGTCAATTTGTGAGACCGAGCGCTGCCTTTGCCCCTGGATGTGTCTGCGTGCTAGACGCGGAGACAGAACTCAGGCAGATGGTAATTCCGCAATCATTAACTTTGGGCAGCTGTGTTCAGCCACCACGAGCTCCCTGGCAACACGCGCCCCACAAGCCCACGGATTATACCGATAAATAGTACAAGACCGCTCACAGGTTGTAGGCCACGGAACACATGTTTAATTTCTTCGGGGTGGGGAGGGGAGAAAGAGAAATTTGACAAATACCTCATTTCCTGCTGTATAACCAGATGGTTATGAATCATGTAAAAAATCCCTTCCACCTCCATGAACAAATATTTCGTGTTATTTACAAGCTAATGGTACATTGGTGACTGTGTAAGTGCGTAAGAGATGTCTGGGCCACGGAACAGAGTTCTCAAGTATGCAGAGAAATACAGAACCTTAAAAAAAAATCTTTATCTTCCAGGTGTTCTGAGTCATGTTTATTAAATAGTTATGGATGACCCAACAACGACGACGGCGGGTATTCAAGCGCAATACCCAGCACTGTCCTGGAGAAAGGAGGTTTTCCAGAAGTGGGAACCCATCTTTTTCACTGTGGTTTCACCCTCTTATTTAAAAACAAGAAACATTTAGTGATGGCTTTGGAAAGAGAAGATGAATGTTTTTTTGAAGGGGAGAAAGGGAAGGTGGTGGGAGGGAAGGAAGCAAAGAACTGGAGGGTTCTCTGCCAGCCAAGGTGCCTGAGAGCTATGAACAAAGCTAGGAAATGCTGGAGCTTTCTGTACCACCTCTGCCTCTCCCTGGGGCGGAGAGCAGGCCCTCAGGCTCCCAGCCTCTGAGGGGACGCGTCACCCTCCAGCACAATCTGGCACAGAGCGAGCGGCTCTGGCGTTGTCCTCTTTGGCCTCCTGACAAGAATGTTCGCTCACAGATCCCCAGTTATCCTGAGTCCATCTGGTGCGTCGTGAGGCTCAAAAACAAATGTGGGAGCCTCCCCTCCTCCCGCACCCACCCTCTCTCTCAGGCTCTGACCTGCTTTCCTGAGCACTCGGGGTGAAGCCCGGACTTGTCCCAAGGAGGTTGCTCCGGAAGGGAGCCTCTAAGCGCACAGTGCAGTGCCTCTGCCCCCTCAGCCCGCCCCAGGGGCCGAATGAATCAGCCTGCAGTCCCTGACAAACCACATTGGAACACCACTCGGTCTCACAGATCCTCCATCCTGGCCACTCGCCCCACACTGCTTGGTTCTTATTCCAGTCAGAGACTCGATTTTACCGAAGGACGAGGCTCTGCAAGGTTGGCAGCTCGCTGTTGCTCACACGAGTCACAGAAGAGCTGGGAGGAGATACCAAGGGCGGGGGTTTCCTTTTTATTTTTATTTATTTATTTTTTTTAAGATTTTATTTCTTTGTCATTTGTCAGAGAGAGAGAGAGAGAGAGCAGAAGCAGGCATTGTGGCAGGCAGAGGCAGAGAGAGAAGCAGGCTCCCTGCTGAGCAAGGAGCCCGATGTGGGACTTGATCCCAGGACCCTGGGATCATGACCTGAGCCGAAGGCAACAGCTTCACCGACTGAGCCACCCAGGTGTCCCAGGAGTTTCCTTTTTAATGTTCTGCCATCGAAAGGCTAGGTTTAGATTAGAACCAACTTTAACCCAGCTACTCTTCAAGGAAAAATAAAGCCAGGGAGTTTGGGGCATCATGAGGGGAAAAGGAAACATCAGTCAGCGTTTTATGTCACCAAACAGACACCTTTTCTGACACAGGTGTGACAGGTCCAATACAATAGCATGCCATCTGCACCAACTGGCTTGACCTGAAAGGCGGGTTCAAATGCCAAGGTGGCTGGGGGAGGGGGAGGGCACCGGAAGAGGAGAGAGGGGAGAAGTTCCTACACTTTCTCAGGGCAGGAATCTGGCACCTCAGTCTTTCCTGAACAATAGAGTCACTGTGTAAGTCCCACATCACCCAGGGAAGGAGAAAGCCAGGAGGCCCCACGCTTTGTAACCCACACTGCTTCTTCCTCGTTTCCTCACTGATTCCTCACTCTCGGGGCTAAGGATGGGCTGCGCTTGATGTCCAGTTATAGTAACTGTCCACACGTCCTCTCCTCGATTTCACTCCATTGCAGGAAGTAGCCAGAGTGCCACTGGAGGCTCTCTGTGTCTGGATTTTATGACAAAAGAGGATTTATAAACAGAACTTAAGAGCTTTCCTGAGAAAGAAGAATCAGCCTCTCTTCAGGCAGGAGCCAGGGAATTATTTGCACGCCAAGCAAATAGCTCTCGAGCTAACAGTAAATGACTCTGGGGACGTGTCATTCACTGACCCTGGGAATTCACCAAAGACACCTCTGGAATTTGAAAATTGCTGTTAATGACATTAAATTGTGAGGGTTACAGATTCTTCCAGAAAGGGATGATCATTAGAAATGTATGGGGTCAAATGAGGTTCTGATGAACAGGCCCTACCAGTCTGAATTGTTTTTCTTATGTCCCTTAAAATGATCTGAGAATTCATACACTCAAGCTAACTGTAAGTCAGGCCAATATTATGAAGTGAAGTTAAAACCTATGCTCTTCTCACCTCCCCCTTAACAGTATACACTGCATTGGTCTGGTGCTTGAAACACCTACCACAGGTTATTGCTTTGGGCTGAAACATTTACATATGTAAGAGTCTTCCCTCAAAATGAAAATAGGCTGGGAAGGGACAGCACATCAAGCCATTATGGGCTGAATTTTGTCCTCCCCCAAATTCGGATGTAGAAGTCCTCGCCCCCCATATTTCAAATGTGACTGGGGCTTAGAGATTGGGTCTTTAAAGGGAGAGTTCAGTTAAAATTAGGTCATTAAGGCAGGCCTTATCCAACGTGACTGGTGTCATTATAAGAGTAAATTAAGACACAGACATGAGGGGCTCCTCGGTGGCTTAGTCGGTTAAGTGTCTGCTTTCAGCTCAGGTCACGATCCCAGGGTCCTGGGATGGAGCCCCACACTGGGCTCCCTGCTCAGTGGGGAGTCTGCTTCTCCCTCTCCCTCTGCCTGCCTCTCCTGTGCTTCTGCACTCTCTCTCTCTCTGTCAAATAAATAAAATCTTTAAAGGAAAAAAAAAAAAAAAGACACAGACATGTACAGAGGAAAGACCAGGTAAAGACACTGGAAGAAGGCGGCCACCTCTCAGCCAGAAAGAGAAGTCTCAGAGGAAAACACCTTGATCTTGGACGTCTAGCCTCCAGAACTGTGAGAAAATAAATTTCTATTATTTAAGCCACACAGTTTGTGGGTCTTTCTTATGGAGGCCCTAGAAAACTAAGACACAGGCTATTTCCACTTAAACATGAATTACTGATAGTAGAAAAAAAGCAAGCTCTGTAAGTTCTACAGGAACAGAGATGGCAAACCAGTCATGGCCCTTGGAGGGACGTGGGGCACAGTGTTTAAGAGCTTGAACTTTGAAATATGCACTAGCTATGGTAACCTAGGTAAGCTACTTAACCTCTCCAAACTTCAGTGGTTCATCCATGATGTGAGGATTATAACTGGACCCACCTTATGAAAGTCTTAAGATTAAATAAAATACAGAGCAAGTGCACAGTGTTTGCAACATGGTGAGTCCTTGTGTACTGGAATTATGATAACTCAAGAGGGGCCAGGAGCAGATGTCTGAGAATGGAACTCGGTGGAGCCTGGGGTGGGAAGTTGACAGAAGAGTGGTGCACCAGAGAGTTGAGAGCCCTGGATCAGCCCTAGCCCTACAGCTGATAGGGTTTGAGAAATGACTTTTCCACTCTGATCCTCAGTCTCTTCATCTATACAGTGAGAGGGCTGGGCTACATACCAAAAAATTTAAGGGAAGAGGGAGCTGATAGCCACCTCAATCTCTTCTCAAAGTGGTCCTGGAAGAAAGAAGTTCTTTATTCTTCCTTTCCACAGATGTCAGTAACAGATCAACTTCAGAGTTGGGGGGCGGGGGGGGTGTAAGTGTAAGTTTTTACTTTACTATACTTTACTCCTGTTTTTGTTCCACCAAATTCCTATCCCTGTAGCACGTACCATGATTGGCAAGTGATCTCAGGACTCTGGAACAGCCCCCAGACCCTTATCCATTGACCTTCATTTGAGTCTCCTCTCTAAACTTTCCTATCCAGGAAACCAAGATTTCCACATCCCAGGGCAACATTCCCCTTGGTCCTGGGAAAGCAGAAGAGCATGCATGGCTTAGACCTTGTGTTACTATGAAGAAATACACAGAATTTGTCCTGGCGATGAATTCTCTGCCAACATCAGAACTTAGGAGCCTTAATCACAAAATGACTACATTTAGTTGATGAGAATTGACGAAGCTTTAATCAGAGCACGCATGTAGGCAGTCCTTGCTCTGTGCCTACCAGCTGTCAAGATACTGTGCTAAGTGAACACAGGAAGAAATAAGACACCATTCTTGCTTGGAGGGAAATTCACAGAGTATTAGATAGTTAAAAAAGAGTCCATCATCTTACCATGCTCCTTAAATCAAATGAGCCATGGTATACTGCTATCAAATACTGATATAAGCCATCATGAAAATAATTAAACTTCCTTACCTTCCAGAGGCACCAACTGAACATTTCTCACCTATTCACGAAAGACATAGAGCACTTCTCCAGATTCTAGGACTCAGACACATTGCTAATAACAGGATACTTCTCAAGTCTGGGGAGCCAGAAAGATCCAGGCCCCCCGCACACTACTTGGGCATAATGTTATGAATGGATCTATAAATCAACAGAAAGATTTGTGCCCTTCAGGTATCTGGTCAAAACAAGTACTCGAAATATGACTCTGCTATAATCTGGCACCCAAGCTGAGCCCATTACTAGAATTAACAGGACTGGAAAACATCAAAAGGAGGGAACTAACAGGTAAATCCCTACTGAGTGGATATTGGGCATAGAAGTAACTTAAAAAGAGTGGTTATAAAATGGGAACACAGTATTCTAATTCCAGAGTCCATGAGTCTTACACACTTGTGCATAGTCTGTAAGTCATGCTTCTCATTGCCTTGATTACCAAAGGAAGAAGGAGGATTGAAGACCCTCAGAAAGTTCCACCCGTCTTTAAACACCGTTTGAATGGAGAGTAAGGGACACATTCCCATTTTACAAGGTAAAGTTTAAAGATTACATGGATGACCTTCATTGTCACTTGTCCTGTGGTTATGAAAAAATCAGCAGCCCTATGTATCTCAGAAGGAAACTAATGCAACGCTTAACATTACAGAGAGCAAGAAAGTGCCAGAGCAAGAGCAGAAGGAGGGAAAGGAAGGGAAGAGGGGGAGGGAGGGAAGGGAGAGAAAGAGAAAGGAAATGCACTATAAAATGTGGTATTTGTCAAGCTCTGTCAATAAACTGACCTGTGTGCATACAGATGAACCTGGCTGGCTTGACAATGAAGACCCCAGCATAGAACTTCTTGGAAGATTCCCCATGCAACAGGGATCCCAAGGCTCTCTGGTGAATGGACTGCTCCAAGAAGGATGCATGATCAAATACTTCCCGCAGCCAGAAACCACTCAGAGCTGCCTCACAAATCCTACTTATATACTATAATGAGTTGTGAAGAATATGCTTTACTTTAATTCTTGACTACACAGATCATTTAAATGCCTAAATGCATGAAAAGACTCATGAGATATGGCTTTAAAATATATTTTTAGATTAAAGGCTTTCCAAAGCTGGAAAGTTTCAAACTTGCAAGTAGGTTTCTTATGAGAAAATGAAAATAGAATGCATCCAAAAAAGTGGGTCTGTATAGTAGTGAAAAACAGTCCTTTCTGCTTTGCAGATTTAAAAATATGCACAGTCAGTGGAAGGAAGGTGCTGTTTTTAAGGAAAGAATAGCGAACACTAATGGGTGATGTTTATTGAGCATTTACTATGCACATTTGCTCTTCTCAACAATTCATGAAGCAGGTATCATTTCCCCATTTTACAGATGGAGGCAATTGAGAAATAGCAACATTAAATCCCCTAACCAAGGTCACAGGATTAGGAGGCGATGAATGATAACTAAGACCCAGAGCAGCCCGACCCTAGCACCCATTCTTGCAGCTATCACATCGCATTGTCTCCCTACAAGGAAACCATCTTAACTTTCCATAATGTCCTGAAATGAGCAGCGATTCATCTACTTTGGAGTAACTGAAGTATTTATGGTGCAACAAATTCTCTTTTACTTTTTTCTACGCCTCCAGGATTTCCAAAGTTTGGCCTCTTGTCAGCTGCTCAGCAGAGGAGGAACCTGGAACCTTCCATCCATTGTATCTTCTCTCTAGCTGGCGCTAAGAACTGCCTCACCCTGCAGGCTCGCCTCAGCTACTAAAACCCACCTACTCCCTCCCACACCAAGGAGGGAGCTGTCTGGAGAGCCACCACAAGTCTGATGAGTGCTGAAGAGGATAGTGTCCTCGGGCAAAGAGGTGCCCACTAAACATTCTCCCAAGAAATCTGGGGTCATGGGACCCCCTGGCCACTGCAGAAAGGAACAGACAGAGCTTTTCCACCCACAGATGATATACATGTGGAAGAATTATCTTTCAAGCATGAATGAAGCACATGTAAGATCTCAATCTTTCTGTCATCTCTGTCAGTTGTGGTCTTAAAGATGGGCTAATGACCCACTTGCTCATTCTCTTGGCTAGCAACCTGGGGGACATTCATCAACATTTCATGCTGTGTAAGGGATGAGAAAGTAAGTCAGACTTCAGGCTACCAAAAGTATGGCATCCTGGTAAACAACCGAGTTGGAAGGAGGATAAACAAATTCCATCAGACGGGAACATTGTCTTGTTGACTGCCTACTCCTCCATGAATGTCGATAAGCGCAGGGGGGCCACGGAGGAAGTGTAGGAGGAATGAAACTATTCCCCGCTCTAGAAAAGTACCATGTGATGCTCACCTAAGCCTCAGGTGCCCCCTCGTTCTCAAGGTCTCATTAATTACATCTTAGGTGAGTGAGATTTACACTTGTCTAGTAGCATTGATATAGCACTCAGCCGGTTTGCTGTCAGCTTCTCTTAACTATATACATAAGGTCAGGAGGGAGAGTGGTTATACATTTGTTATCTATGGCTACATAGAAACCATCCCAAAACATAGAAACTTAAAACAATGGCAATCATTTAGTTGCTCACGATTCCGTCATTTGGTCAGGATCCAGTGGGGACAGTTGGTCTCTACTCCGTATTGTGTCAGCTGTGGCAGCTCAACTGGGCCTGGGTGGCCCACTTCCAAGACGGCTCACTCACAAGGCTGGCAAGTTAGAGCTGGCTGTGAGTTGGGATCTCAGTGAGGGCTGTTGGCCAGGGCCTTGGTGCTCCTCTACCTAGGCCTACCTACATGGCTGCTTGCGCTTTTTCATAGTATGGCAGCTGGCTTCCAAGACCAAATATTCCAAGAAAACAAGCCCTAATATCAAAGCACTTCTCAGACTTTCACTTGTAGTACACTTGCTAATGTCCCATTGGTCAAAGACAGTTCCATGACCAAGTCTAGAGTCAACGTAAGAGGGAGCTTCACGAGAATATGATTACTGGAAGTCATGGGGCATTGTTAGGTTACCAAAGTGACAGCCTACCACAGAGTATGATCATTTTTGTTTCCATTAGCAGAGAAAAATTGAACATCGATGTTATTCATCCACTTGCATATGTTTTGTTAGCCAGAAACTTGATACTAATCATTTCCCAAGTTTTTAATTGGCTTAGGAAAACTGTCAGGAAACAAACAAACTCTATGAGAGGAAAAAAAAGTGCCCTGCGTATATAAAATCAGGAAAACAGAAGTTCTTATTTTAAAAAACTAAACTATCTTGTAACCACAGGAAAGAAAGGGGTAGGCACGTGACTAGGGAAGGGGGAATGATTGCGTAAACTATGGCATGTTGGTTGGCAAAAAACACACATGACATAAAGCACACACAAATTTCATAAGTAATAGAAATGTCACAAGTTAATAAAGCCTCTTGAAGAAATAACAAAGACTTTTCAGGTAAAGCCAGAGAAACAAAAGTAAGAAAATAATTCAATTTCATAAGCAGCATTTCAAGTGGACTTTTAAAGGTTTATTAATTTGACCAATATTCCATGTTTTTATCAGTGATGAGATTATTAAAATAGGGAAATGACTAATACTTTAAAGGACTAGACCAGAATTCAAATTAACTTAATAAATAGAAGAAGTTAAGAACTAAAAGTACAACTTCCATCTTTGTTAACTACCATTAATGGTTTTTGAACCGTTACATTGTTCCAAGTTTATATTACAAACTCTGTGTATATTTGTCTTCACAAAAACTTAAGCCACAGAGTTTTAGTCACTTGTTCGAGGTCACACAGTTGGTTAGTGTGGGAGACAGGATCTTAGCCTGATCTGTCTGCTTAATCAATTTGTTAGATAACAGGGGTTTTTTTTGTTATGTAAGTGGATATGTAATGTAAAATATGTAAATGGAAATTTTTTTTCATTGACTCTATGAAAATGGAAAAATGTATTCCTATAGGGGGAAAAGGCACTGACTAAAAATGCAATAAAACCATCACTTGGAAGAATTTTGAAAAAAGGAATTTTTAAGAAAATGATAATAACTCTTAAAGTAATTAACCAAATCAAATACTGAATGTTTAAATATCAAATTATGAACATGCTTCCCTGTGGCTAGATGTATATGAGAGTCTTTTAAAAGCAGTAAGCTGTTACTTTCTTTATTCCAAGTATTCTCTTTTAAGCCCCCCAAAAGGGGGTGCCTGGGTGGCTCAGTCATTTAAGCTTATGCCTTCCACTCAGGTCATGATCCCAGAATCCTGGGATCAAGCCTACTTCTCCCCCCTCCTCCCCGCTCTCCTGCCTCTGCTCTCTGTCGGTCTCTTTGTCTCTGTCTCTGTCTCTGTCTGTCTCTCTCTCTCTCTCAAATAAATAAAATCTTAAAAAAAAAAAAGTGTCCAAAAAGTTATAAATAAAATACCAAATTCCGGTCAAAAACTTGAAAATAATTTGTGCTGTAAAGTCTTTATCTTAGCTTATTTGCTTACTTCCAATGGGTCCCTCCCCAGTTTTTTATTAACTGGGGATTCTGCTGTGCTTGGGCCAAAAATACTAATATGCTGCCCTTAATTGGTCCAGTTGCTTGACATGCTTTTTAAATTTCTGATGCTAAAAAAAAAAGAACTCATTTTTATGTTTTTCCTTAGAACAAAAAGGGTATGTATGGAGATTGACCATTACTGCAGTAACAACAGAAGCTCTATTAGACATGATTAAAAGCCCTGGCTTCCTAATTTATTGCTTTCTTTTTACTAAACTTGGCATTTCTTCACAGCAAGGAAAATGACTCAATAGTGCTATAGAATTACCGTGGACCACAGCCCTAGGGCATATAAGCAGGGGAAGAACATACAGGACCATGGGGCAGGTCCTCCAGTTCATTTTTCTCAGAGCTCTGTTAGAATTAAAAGTCCAATTTTGGACTCAGTAATTTAGAGAAGTAGTGGGAAGCTTGGAAAACGTCCAGAAAAAGAGTTGGGAAAATTATTAAAAGGCCAAGGAAACAGATCTTATGAGAAATCGAAAAGAACTAGGGCTATTTATTCCAAAAAAGAGATGCTTACGGTGAGATTAAAGATCTGTCTTCATGTCTGGGTCGAACTATTAATATTAGAGGAGTGGCAGTGGCCCCTGTGAAGGGGCGTCAGGCTCAAAATGAGTTTGTATAAACTGGAATATTCTAGAACAGACTGCTGAGAAGAGGACTGACTAAAAACAAACAAACAAACAAACAAAACCAGGCTAAAAGCATCTTTTTCTAGTGTTGCCCAAGATTAGGTTTCTACTTAGCCATCAGCAGCAGGATTGGGTCTGTTTCTGGGACACTGATTATTCAGAGTGCTGTGAGATTCAGAGGCTAGGCTAGAAAAGTAAGACCTCTGGCTCCATGGCCCCTTGTTTTGTTTTCAGTGGACTCTTTCAGTGCAACACTAAGTATTTGCTAATGGTAACATTCTCTCAGTAGACCACCCGGGGTCTGCGAAGGCATTCAGGTTCCAGATTCAAGCAGCCATAAGCCGAAACTCCATCCCTACCATTTTATCAATTTGCAAATTCTTGTTTCTCCAAACTCTTGTTTCCTCAATGGTTGGATGAGGATACTACTACTTGAACTTAATTTAGTATTTACTGCATTGCACAATCTACTGCAAGTGCATTCTGAATGCCGGGCACTTTAGATCCTAATATAACAGGTATGTGTTGTCGTCTCCATTATATAAATGAGGAAACTGAGGCCCTGGAAGGTTCTGTGCGTGCTAACTAAGACATAAGGCGACGGAGATGTGGAGCCAGAACTGGAACTTCGTCTCTTTCTGGCTGCATCTCCTGCGATAGGGAAGGGGAGAGGAGAAACAAGAGGACTCCCTCAGGGCAAAGCCAGGGTTCACACAGAAAGCTACCAAGCGCAGGACAATAAGTGAGTTGCACCACCAGGGCCTGGCACCTAGAACCTGTCACCATTTCTGGGTGCCATTAAAAAGACATTTCCAGGAGTTAGCCGTGAGCACATTGCATGAAACCCACTGTGATGGGTGTGTTACAAGGAGGAGAGAGGGCTGCTTACTTCCTCAGACCTAAACACTCTATATCTTAAGTAGATTTCTAAGGGTACAGAAATAACTCTCTCTGCTCCTGACACCAGGAAGTCTTGAGTGTCACCTGATTTCTGCTTCTTCCCAACTTGTGCCAGCATGCCTCTCTGTACCTACAAATAGCTTTCTATTCATTTAAAGTCTACAGGTAGAAACAGAGCAATTCTGACTCACCGTTAGGCAGTTCCAACCCGGTGCTATTTGCCTTTCCTCACCCCATCACCAAGTTAATGGGTTGCATTAACGGTGATATTTATAGACAGCGGATTGAACCCAAAGGCAGCAGCAATGCCCATCCCATTTAGAAAGAGCCTTTTCACTGTGATTTTCACACTGGCAGTTCTGCTATTTCCCCATGGCCCTGATCCCAAAGTGTTTGCCAAATAGTACCTGTGTTTCTTTCCCTTGCATGTAAGAAGTTTTTGGCCATAGGGTTGGAAGGAAGAATGGGTAATAGAAGAACATCCACGATAGTGTCCCTGATGTCTTATATCCTGGTTTTTACATCCTGTCACCCTTGGAATAAAATAAGAAGTTGTTCTCCGGCCTGCGGAGCTCTTCATGATCTGCCTCTCCTCCAGCACACACTCAAATACAGACGCGTATGTACCAACTCCCGTCTCTCTGCCCCTCAGTCACTGGGCTCCAGCCACTGTGGCCTCTTTTTAGCTTTTGAAACACAGTTAGCACACGCCTGCCTCAGGACCTTTGTACTTACTTTTCAGGTGCCTGGAACTCCCTTCCATTATGTAGCCTTATGACTGACACCTACGTGTAGTTCAAGTCTCTGCTCACATGTTAACTGAACAAAGTGAACTTCCCTGGCCATCCTATCTGAAACAGCACCTTCAGTCATTCTTTATCCCTTTATTCTGCTTTATTTTTCTTTCTAGTGCTTATCTATTTGGCATTATATTGTCATTTGACTACATACACGCACACACTCAAATGGAAGCTCTATGAGGGTAGGTATCTGTTCACTGCTATAGCCCTAACACCTAGAAGAAATCCAGACCCATAATAAGGTGTATGACAGATAGCGACTGAATGATTAGCCTCACAATTGCTTTGTGAGGCTAAACTAACTTTTAAGGTATAATAAAGACTTTAAAAGTTCTGTGTATCTAGTATCAGCCAGCCTCACAGGATATTAAAACCAGGAATTTCAATTTTTAAATCAAAAAATTTATTGGTATAAGAGTAGCCTCTGAAAAAATATTGCTTCTCGACGTAGAAGGAAAATAAATTGATACAGGTAAGGAGAGCAAAGGGAGAGAGAGAAATAAAGAGGCTGAAAGATCTAGTGAGTACTTTATCTAGTTAATGAGAGAATTGTTTTAATTGAAGGCAGAAGCTAGACCTCTTGCTGTTTTGAACAACATCCAGATCTTAAGCTTATACAGAAACATTCCAAACAGTGCTAAATTTCAAGGCAGGGTGTTTCATAAGTCATTACAAACACACTGAAAAAGATAGTTGGTGGGCCAGAAAAGAGACATTTAAATCTAGTGTTTTACACTAGAAGAAGGAGAGCTCACAGCTTTAGAAGTCAATAGAAAAATATAACGAATAGAAAAACATAAGGATATAGAAATAGAAAGAAAAAATATAAGAAAGCAGAGCTCACTGCTTTAGAAGTCAATAGAAAGATAGAAGGGCTAGAACCCACATTCTCCCGCTGGCTGATTTTCTCCCAAAGGTGCTTATTTCCTCCAGTTGCCTTGTCCTCTAGGCTTTAACATTCACAAATTGTCATTTCTTTTCCGAAGGGAAATTCGTTTTCATCTCTGAACCTAAGCCAGCATTTGCCAAACCGCATTCTTCATAATATGTAAGGTGTTTACAGATGTTCTCAAATTAATATAGAATAGGTATATAGTACATTATAGACCTTTAAGAGAGAGAGAAAGATAGACTGTTGGCTTCCTAAACTTAACGATTTATAAAGCAGGAAAGACCCTGAGAAGCCATGCAAAACAGAAATTGTGTATCTTTGTATAGCTCCGTACTTCTAGAATTTATGTGCCCAAAGAAAATTAGGGTTTTTTTTTTCTTAGAATTTTCTCACAGACACAATTGCAAAAATATCTCCATTTTTGTATCTATACACACACAAGATAATCACTTAGGCACTGACCCTACATTGTTTGTATATGAACAGAAATATACAAAAAGATTACATATCATAGGTAGACACTTATGTTGCAGGACGTGCAGTTTATCTAGCCAATTGGGGGAATGGTCATGTGACGTGATGGTAGACTAAGCGCTCCCGCAGAACTAAAGTTGCAATTAGCTGGCAGGAAAGAAAACAGGGCAGCAGGTAGAGCATGCACACTATTTAATCCTTTGCCTAGCTCCTATATTCTAGGAACTGCTTCTACCCTCTCCCCCACTGCCCCAGGGGTTGCAGGAGGAAGCACCATGTCTCTGTGCTCTGGGGAGGCCCTGCCCACACAGCTGTAGTAGACCAGGACATGGGGTGGGCTCTCTGTTAACCCTGGCCAATTAATTTTGGATCCAAGATAGAAAGACCTTAAGAAAAAAGAATAAACGTGGCATTAAAAGAGATGCTGAGACAAGAGCTGGAGAGAAAGGAGGTACTCTTGGAGAATCCCACCCGCCCCCCACTCTCCCCGAGGTTCAGCTGGATCCCTGACTTGGGATTTCCCTCCAACCCACCAATACATTCTCTCCCTTCTCCTTTCATCTTACTATTTTTGCTAGAATCAGTTTGGGCTCCTTCCTGGCAGGTTAATACACATCAGTCTTACCAACCTACTTGTAATAAATGCTTTCAAATTTCCGACTGTTTTCTAGAAGTTCTTCACGTTACTCATAGATCATACTTCGCTTGTTAAATCTCTCTCTCTCTTTTTAAGGACCTCTTAAGCTTTTTTCTGAGGAAAGTATTTCAGGTAATTTATTCTTTTTAGTACACAAGTTATTTAGCTGTGTTAAAGCCCATTGTTGTTGCGGCTACATTTCAAAAACATAACTCCAGATGGAAATCTATGTTTTGGTTGGTGAGGGTGGAGAGTATCAGAGAGTAATTAATAATCTAACTTGATGGGGGCGCCTGGGTGGCTCAGTGGGTTAGGCTTCTGCTTTCAGCTCAGGTCATGATCTCAGGGTCCTGGGATCGAGACCCAAATCGGGCTCCCTGTTCAACAGGGAGTCTGCTCCCCACCTCCAGCCTGCCTCTCTGCCTAATTGTAATATCTCTCTCAAATAAATAAATAATAAAATCTTTTAAAAAATAATAATCTAACTTGATGGTAACCATTCACCTTAAACAGATTTTAAAATTGGTTCCCTATAAATGAGGCCAACACAAAAGAGCTCTTGAATAAGCAAATAAGCTTAGTGGGACAATTACGGAAGGATTCAAACCTACAAGGAATCAGAGAATTACAAACTAAAATAAGGCATCAATTTCTATCAGCAAAATTATACATATACGCAGGCACACACACATATGGATGCTTCCTTTGGGGAATGATCTGGGAGTATATACAAAATGTTATATAAATGCACATTCCCTTTCATCCTCAGTGCAACTTCTAAGAAAATGGGAAAAATATTACATATGAAAAGATTACATTCTTAAATATGTGAAATACTATTATTTTTAACAGTAAAAAATGGAAACAAGAAACTAATGTTCAGCTAGAAGGGAATAAATAGGTATAGTATAGTATATTTAATTGATAAATTGTTATCCAATAACTAAAGTGATAGTTAGGAGATAGATAGGAGACTATGTAGGCAATTAAAAATTATTAACTTTGTATTAAGAGCAGTCCAACCTTGCATGTATGGGGTATTTACAACTTTGTAGAAAGAAGTGTATTTTTTAAAGTCTAAAAGAAATATTCCAATTTGTTTAGACTGATTTATTGAATGGTAATGTATCTACTTTTCAGTATTTTTAAACTGTGATTGTATTATTTTTCTAATTTTACATCTTCTAAATGAAGTAAGCCTAGAAAACCATCATACTTCAAGAAACCAAATTTTGATACTAATATACAGCCAACTTGATTTAAAGACTCAGGAGAATCTTTGAAAAAGCATCTGTGAGAAATGTAATTAAATTACTGATCTAGATCTTGTATGAGTCCTAGAAAAAGTGTTACAGTAGAGAATATTAAAGCAGGGTACACAGTGTTTTAGAAGCTGTGCATTGAGAAAATATTTTTAAGTGTTCACCAATGCAATTCTTAGGTGTGGTAATATAGTACTCCATATAGACATGGGTATTAGATTATTTCATTTTTATAAATTATACTGTTAAATTTCCTTCTGAGAAAAAACAAACATGCCACTTCATGTTATAAATTTAAACATCTACTCTTTTGCATATTATTACTATATTAGACTTTATTCATGTACATGAGAAAGATTGGAAACAATTCCCCCAACGTGTAACAAATACTATAGGTAGGCCACTTTGAAAGACATACAGGGGAGTTACTATTCTCTTGATACTGCTATTACTGCTATGTGCTGTGATTGAAATTTAACATTCTGAGGACAAACTTTGTGCTCCCCCACCACTCTAAGAAAACTCTCCCTACCCCGCCAAATGTCATTACTTAACCTCCCTTTGCCAAAGGCAATGAATGGTTTTTTTTTTTTTCCTCCCCATCAGCATGGAGTCATCTATAGCATTTGGCAACATCATTCGTTTTTTAATTATGTTGTATTTCAGGTGTTGTTCTGTGTACTTTCAAGTATGATCTCACTTAAACCTCACAACAACTCTATGAGCAGATACTTTTGACAGACCTCTTTTAAAGACGGGGGAGCTGAAGCATACACAGATTAAGTTGGCCAAGACAACCCAGCTAGTTAAGTTGTGGGATCTGAGTTTGCATTCAGCCAATACTATTTGAAAGTCCATGCCCTTGTCCAACAAAGGATCCAGGTCAACACATCCAAGCTGCTGTACTACCTGGAGTGACTTCCTGTTGCATGAGGTCCTATGTGTCCTTTGCTACTTTCTTGGTGCTGTTTCTCATGAGTCCCAACTGATGCATAAGCCCAGGGCCTAGTCCTGGAGTTAAAGATCATTTTCATGACAATGAAGGCCCAGCCTGTCTCTGAAAAAACACCTGTAAAACGTTCATTTTTTTTTCATGTTCATGTTCATGTTCACATTCACATTCATGTTCATATTCATGAACACCCCATGTTCAACCAACGGTATAATTGTTACTGTTTTATTATATGAACATAGTGCTGTATACTCTTGAAAGTGCTTCAGTACATTTTTTTGTACTCAAACTCTTCATGTTCAAGATCAAGTTTATTATATTTCTCCCCAACAACTTTCGGCCTCCCTATTCTTTCAGGTCATTATCTTCCTCCCGTCCTCAAACCCGAATCATCTTTAATTCCTCTTTCCTCCTTAGTCTCCACATTTGATCTGCTACATGCTCCTATAGGTTCCACTTTCACCAGGCCTTGGGGCTCCTCCCGTCCTTTCCATTTTCCCAAAAGGCAACTAACCTTCAATGGCTCCCTACAGCTACCCATTAAGTGCAACTTCCTGAGTCAAACACTCAAGATTTATGTCTTCAGCCTACCTTTCAGCATTAATTCAAGTTAATCCACTATGTGTATCCTATACTCATTCACATTAGACAGCGTTTATACTCCTCTTTAAGCAAAGGGAACCACTGGGGTTTTAGACAGATTAAATCACACACATTTTGTCAGTGTCAGACATTTCTTAATGGGTGACTTCAGAGTAATTTGACCTTCGAATCCCTAATAACATCTTGAAAATATCAGCTAAGATTATCTCATCAAAACAACAACAACAAAAAACCCCAGTATATCATGTAACTATTCTCCATAGTCAAATTCACAAAGTAATCCCCATATTTTAACCCAGAGAGCTGCTCCTTCCATCCCACATAGCAGTAGAAAAGGAAAAGAGAAAGTTACAGAATACGGTTGGGCTATTGAACTGTGAAAATCCCCTTTAACTGTTCTCCTTTATCCTAATAAAAGGGTATAGTTCCCAAATAGAAATCCGTGTGAGTCAGAAGAAATGTAATCTTGACACTGGGGGTGGTTGGGCGTGGGTATGAACAGATTTACCCTGAATGGAGAAAGCAGTAACAGAGTGGTGAGACAGGTAGTACGTTTTTTCTTAGACTTTGATTTGTTTAATATCTTACTCATATGAATCATCTTTAAACCTAATTTTGGCAATAATTTTTAAATTCTGCATTTTTAAAGACGTAAAAATTACCTTATTTTCTATGGTAAACGCCATAGTTTTACTACACAACCAAGGTGCCAAAGTGCCCCCTAGTGGCAGGCTATCATTATTGCAGGTTCATACTTAATCCCCTTAAGGGTTCTCCAACTTCATCCTTTCCTCAATCTGGAGAATCCCTACAGCTTACAAAATGCTATTTTACGGGCCTACTTATTCTAATTTTCCATCCACCTTTTAAAAATCCCGGGCCACCTAGCTGATGCCCACTATCTCCTGGTAGTGCTTTGTTTCTTTGTCCACAAAAGCACGGGAAGAGAAGGAACGCTATGTTTCACCTTGATGTAAACAGGTTACTCCATGGCGTGAATCAGTTCATGACTCTGCTGAGGATTTCGACAACAGAGACACACACCAGGCCCTTCAGGATGGAAGGGGGTGTTGCTGGGAAAGGTGAGGGAGGGGCACAAAACGGAGTGTCTGGAGAAGTTAAAAGATAACTTGCCCATCTCAGTGTTTTCTTTGGTTAAACCATTCCTTTGGTTAAACCTTTCCTTTGGAAAGGAATAGCTTTAGTGCAAGCAAAGACATTTTGGTGAAAATGACAAAGAGCCTTAACAGGAGGATAGGCACTTGGACAGGAGGAGGTTGGGAAGGAAATCATCCCTCCCGGGTGGCTGTGCACACCACTGCTACTGTCGGCACTAGTCAACT
The DNA here is from genome assembly GCF_964662115.1 of Mustela nivalis. Taxonomy (NCBI): domain Eukaryota; kingdom Metazoa; phylum Chordata; class Mammalia; order Carnivora; family Mustelidae; genus Mustela; species Mustela nivalis. The sequence goes on from NC_139025.1 coordinate 47,537,682, forward strand.
CTTCTGCAGTCTGTCCTGGGAAATGTGTTTAACCTAGTTCTCAGCACATGGCACTAAGATTTTTCCCTTTATTTGCCTCAGGCTCAGAAGAGCTACATGACCTGGTTACAGTTTAACACAAGCCATTGACTAAGTGATTCCTCTAATTTCTTAAGGGGGGAAAAAGCCTGTGGTAAAAATCAGATCCTAAGAATCCAATCTAATGTTAACTAGGAAGAAGATCTCTGTTATACCCAGCATCTAGTTTAGGAGATCTGTTCGAGACACTTGTTTATTTGTCTGTCTGTCTGCCTGTCTGTCTTTTTTAAAGATTTCATTTATTTATTTAAGAGAGAGAGAGCATGAGCAAGGCGAGTGAGAGAGAGAGAAGCAGACTCCCGGTTGAGCAGGGAGGGAGCCTGATGCAGGGCTCAATCTTATGACTCCAGGATCATGAGCCGAAGGCAGCACTCAACCGACTGAGCCACCCAGGTACCTGGACACTTGTTTTTCTAAGACGAGAAGGAGGACTGGACCAGGAAGACCAAGCCATAAAATTTTATCCTTTCACATCCCTGATTCTAGCACTGACTCAGCTATGCAGACGCCAGAATCCCAAAAGATGCTTATACATCATACTGGTTAATTCCAGGAGAGAAAAAAGGGAATGTAGCCAATGACTGCCCTCTTATCTTTTCCTAGATCAAACCTGGTAGAAGTCTAATAGTTTCTACTATCATAAGGTGCTGAGACACTCAGCACGGTATCCCTGTGTCTCTCTACCACATAATGGAAGGATATGCCTACATCACTTCAATCCCAGACAATAGTTCCCTTTTTGGAAGAAATTTTGCAAACTTCAGAAACCTACTTCTTCATTGGACTTCCAAAGTAATCTTTTAGAGGTTGTTTGCAAATAGGAAATAATGTGGATTCTACCCCCATTGCCTCCTAAACCATCTCTTCTACTTTACATGGACAGTATTTGGTTGGAAGAACCAAATGGAAAGAAGTGGAAACCTATCTTTCGCCATCTGGTATGACCAGTTACTCCTTGAAGCTTCCCTGTCCAACACAATACCATTAGCCACAGGTATCTACTGAGTTTTTGAAACATGCCTAACCCAAGTGGAGATGTGCTATACATGTAAAATCCACAACAGATTTTGAAGCTTTACTTAAAAAAAAGAATATAAGATATCTCATCATTATTTTTTCCCATTGCTTATGTGTTGAAATAACATTTTGAACATATTGAGTTAAGTACGTCATATGACTAACATTAATTACACTTGTTTCTACCTTTTTAATTTGGCTAATAGATCACTAAAAATTACATACTTAATTTTATTTCTACCATCAGGTCAACTCTTCTTGCATTAGGATCACTCAGAGCTTTTAAAACTCGAGAACACTCAAATCAATATACCTGGGCTTGGGGCTCACAATGGGTGTTTTTTATTTTTTTGAAAGCTCCCAAGGTGATGCTAATCAACAGCCAACATGGAGAGCTACAGCTCCATGTTCTGGAATTCTATGATTCTAAGACTCTCATGACTACTCGTGCAGGTTAAAAGTTCAGAGTTGTTTTTTTCCTGATTCTGTATAATCAACTTTGTCTGTGCTGATCTATCTCTCCCTAAAGAAACAATGAAATGTTTTTCCAGCCATGCAAGTAAGAACTTTGTTTGTTTTATTTTTTAATGAAGTTCACATGAATCCAATACACTGCCAGGGTTGGGGAAAAGATGCAGTGAAGTTGGGATTTTAAAGTTGATGAGTAACATGTAATCTTTCCTGGGGCTGCTTCTTACACTTACCTTTTTCTTCATGGAAGCACCTGCTTTGTTCCTACTAATAACAAGGAATGCATTCACAGCACTGCTAGACTTGAAAGTGCCTGTGAATCACTGGGGAATCTGGTGCCAATGGCAGATAAGGATTCCGCAGGTCTGGGGTGGGGCAGAATCCTGCGTTTCTAACTGGTGTTCAGATGAGGCTGCGGCAGCTGGCTGGTGGCCAGGTGATGCCCACCCTTCTTGCGAGAAACAAGGCATCAGGGCTTAGGGAATTAACTAAGTTTCACCTGGGTGGGTGGTGCTTGTGCACAGTTGCCCAACCACACAAGGAAGTGGGCAGCGTATTGACTCTTTTCTGCAATGTGCTCAGAGCAACCTTGCTCTGATTTGCCCATTGAAGCACAGTGACGTGAACACCTATGTCCTCTCTCTATTACTATGAGTATCCTGGGAGAGAGTGCATCTTTATCCCATCCATGAGACTCAACTCCCCAAGGCCTTCTTCCTTCGGGCCTCAGGGCTGGAGGTGGAGGCTGCAGGCTTGGAGATGGGTGTTTGAGGAGGATTAACTCCATGTTTCTCTGGACCTCTAGGCATCCACCAACAGGGGTTAAGATGGGAGTCCCAGGAAGCCCAAATTGCTCCATGCTCTCCAGCCGCTTTGCCACCAGCCACCACTGCCTCACTTGGATCCCGCAGGAATACTCACATCATGTTCTTTATCCCTGACTGTGTCTGTGGCCACAGAAGCTGGCTCCCTGGTGGGCCCACGTCTCCGATTTTCTACTCCCCAGAAGATTCTACTCATCCTCCATTCTGTCTCCATCTCTCGATCACAAGGCCCTCCAGTGAGCCTTCTGGCTCCACAGTCCTTCTTTTGCAAAAGTGATTCCGAATGTCCCTTCCCCCAGGGCTCCTGCATGCGAGCACGCCTCCCCTGCGGGGTCTCATGTAGCAGTCCTGTTTGCCCCTCATGCTTCCAAGCCCTGTGCCTGGAGCTGGAATGGGTGTCCTCCCTGTCCCCCTACCCAAATATTGCCAAGATACCACCGGCCTCCCTCCTTGCTAAAACTCCCCAGCGTTCTCTCTAATGCAATCCCCTTCTAGCCCTCACTGCCTCGCCTTGTTGCTGTGGCCCCTCCGGGTTCCTCCTGCTCACAGTCCTCCTATACCACTTCCCTCCCTCTTCTTGGTGATTTCAACACACACAGATGGAGCCTGCAACCATCTGTCCTCTCAGTCACTTGAACTCCCCTCCCCCCACCACATCTTGTTTGACCTCTCCCCTCAGTCAACCACACCCAAGGACATACCCTCCCAAACCAGTAATTTCAATGTCTCTGATTTAGTTAGGGTGGGATCAGTGCTTTGTAAACTATCACAAAATCAAACAAAATAAGTACACTCAGAGCTTGTTTTTGGCTCATGGTCTATCACTCTATTGGGGTTGAATGGAGAGACTTTCACGTGAGGGGCAGCCACGCCCCAGGAACTCACAGTCCTTGCCTGCATTCTCAGCATCCAGCTGCCTGTCAGAACCGAGGGAGGGTATGGGAATTGCATGGTGGGGGTGGGAGGGGGGATTTGTAGGCCAGACCTGGAAATGGGGCATCACTTCCACCTCCATTCCATCGGCCAGAAGTAGTCACTGGCTATATCTAACTGCAGGGAGGAATAAAAAAAGGTGGTCCAGCCACGGATGGTGGTGAACCCCCGCCCCCCACCACCCACATGCTCACTGCCATTCACCCTTTGACCACTCACCCCGTAATCCTCCAGTTCATTCTGCCGGGTGCCCCAACTACAACAGGACTTCAGCCATGGGGACCACAGATCCATGGATCCCACCACCTCTCGCCATTCCTTGCCCTCTTCCCTTTTTCACCTGCTTCAATTACCTGATCAATGATCATAAGGCCTCCCTTGTCCCCTCTAGCTTCATCACTTGGCAAGACCTCAGCCCTAGTTAAATCCAGAAATTGCCTGCACCTGAACAGCTAAACAAGACTGGGGAAAAGCTCAGCCACACTCACGGATCCCACTGCAAGTTCAGATGAACTGCTCTGCCATCGTCAATTTCAGGTGATGACCTTCCCATCGATTTCACTGAGAAAACTGAAGCCATCAGAAAAAAAGAATCCACAGACTCACCCACTACCCCCTCACTGGCACCAGTGTGCATGGGTGCTGCCTTCACACCCAATTCAGGGATGGCCCATCCTTGCACCCACCCCCAACCCGTGCTCTCAATCCTTCCCTTCCCACCTACTCAAGGGCATTGCTCCAGCAACTCCTCCCACACCCCAACCCCACTCTTTGGCATCAAGAATCCTTCCTTTCCTTATCCTTCAAACAACACACACATCACAACAAAATACTATAATCAATCCCATTGAATAAGAAAAAGCAACAAAAACCTTCTCTGGACTTAATTCTCCTCCTCAGCTCTCCACCATTCCTCTATTCTGTCTCCAAGCTGGCTTTAACCTCCACACAGCAGACTGCCCCAGTCGGGGTAATTCATGGCCTCCCCATCAGGAAACCCAGGGGCTACTTCTCAGTCCTCTACTCGGACCCACAAGCAACACCTGGCCCAGTGCCTCTCACCTCACCAGCCCTTCCTCATTGTTCTCTTTTGCTGGCTCTTCCTTGTTTCCCAGACCTCTTGGGGAGCCCCAGAGCTCAGTCCATGCACTTTGTCCATTTTGCACTCCCCAGCCACCCCAACCAGTGCCTGGCATTAAACACCCCCATACACTGACAACTGCCCACATGTGCCCTTCCATCCCAGAGACTCCTGCTAACTCCGAGTCCAAGGCCTCTTGGACATCTCCACATGGGGGGACAGACTCAAATGACCCAAAGCCAACTTCAATATTCCTTTCCAAACTGGCTTCACCCACAGTCTTCCCATCTTACAACGGACTGTAGTCTTTTCAGTCTCTCAGGCAAAAGTAAACAAAAACCAAAACACAACAACAAACTCAAAAAACAAAATTTAACAAAAACCTTGGAGTTGGTAATTCTACTCTTTCTCCTACACCCAATTCAGCCTGTCCAGGAAAGCCTGCTGGATTTTCCTCCAGAATATATCCACTTCTCACCATTTCTACTGCCACCATTTTAGTCCCAAGTGCCAAGAGTCTCCCCTGGATTTTTACAGAAGCCTCCTCACTTGTCTCCTCCTTTCCTACAGTCCATTCTCAATGCCGCAACCAAAGTGATGCTGTTACAATACAGGTCCTATCCTCCCCAGCCTGATCCCCCAGTGGCTCTCAGTCTCAAAGTCCAGAAATGTCCTTCAAGACCTGACATAATCTGGCCATTTTCCCTTCGACCTCATCCCGCATTACTCAATCTCTCTTACTGCACTGAGACCACCCTGGTCTCTTTGTGGTTCTTCAGATACACCCGATGTGCCTCAGGGCTCTTGCACTGGCTGGTCCCTCTGCCTGGAATGTTCCTGACCCAGATACCCACCCAGGAAAACTCCTGCACCTTCTTCAAGCACTTGCTCAATGCGTCTCCTTCACTGTCTCATATAAAATATGTTTAAATAGCATTTTATCATATTCTAACATTTTATGACTTATTTACTATGTTTAGTTTTTACTGCTTATCTTTTCCCATTGGGATGTGGGCTCAAAGAAGTTAGGGATTATTTTTTTAAGATTTTATTTATTTATTTGGAACACAGAAAGAGAGCTCACAAGTAGGCAGAGAAGCAGGCAGGGAGAGAGGGGAAGCAGGCTCCCTGCTGAAGAGAGACCCTCGATGCAGGGCTCGATCCCAGGATCCTGGGATCATGACCAGAGCCGAAGACAGAGGCTTCAACCCACTGATTTTACTGATACATTCTAACACCTAGAGCTGTGCTCAATAAATATTTAATGAAATCAATCATATCTCCATGGTCTTTACCCCAGTAGGCACTTAATAAGTTTTCGTGCACAGGTAACTTAAACCACTCTGCCACTTTTTTTTTAGAAGGGTTGTACTTTATTTGAGAATGTCTAAAGCTCTCCAGCAGAAAGCCATTTTAAAATATTTAAAATACAGAAAAACCAGAAAAGTGAATGGAACATTACTTCATGCAAATGAAGTCCCCAGCAGAACCATCTTTCACATGTTTGCATTTGTTGTTCGTTTAAAGCTGACAAATTAGCACCAAGGTCTTAGTTTTGTGACTTTCATTTAGCCATTTGCTGGGATCGATGTCCAACATCAACACTCTCAGCCTTGTTTTTCATGCCTCTGCTCCCCTAACCATCTCCTGACTGAGTCCCCTTAATACCCACACTGAATACAAAGAAAAAAGGGAGAAAGAATGAGAAGACAAGGTAGTACACCAATCCAATCGTGCTTAACTCAGCTTGAGTTTCATAATCACCAGCAAGTTTTGTTTTGTTTTGTTTTGTTTTATGAGAGAGAGTGCATGAGCAGGGAGGTGGGAGCTGGGACAGAGGGAGAGGAAGAGAGAGAATCTCCAGCTGATTGCACACTGAGAGTGGGGCCCCACACGGGGCTCCATCTCACGACCCTGATATCCTGACCTGAGCCAAAACCAGGAGTCTGATGCTTAACCAACTGAGCCACCCAGGCACCCCCACCTGTAAGCTCTCTAACACCATGGATGCTAGGAACCCACCCTCGACTTACTGAGTCAGAGTCTCCAACAGTCAGGTGACCTGCAGCCCGGTCGAAGCGCTACCCAATGAGGCACTTCACGTTATGCCATTTCATCTTCAAAACCCACAGAAAGTAGGTATTTTCGTCTTCATTTTATAGAGGATGAATCTAAGTCTCAGAAAAGCTAAGAACTTGTCCAAGGTCACACAGCTATGAAGCGGCAGGATGAAGTCTCAAATTCAAGCCTTTCTAAGCTATACTCTGTAAGTAGACACCCCCCCGAGACCTAAAGCACCTGGCAGACTCAGGCCATGCTAATGTCCTGGGGGAGCCCAGATGTTAGTCACTCTCAGAAATCCAGAGACGCCCCTTGGAGTCAGTGACTCAGGGACTGCCTACTGGGCACGCACTGGGCCCAGCAATCTGGCTTACCATCCCCGGGCCCCAGTACTCGGCATTACCCTCAGTCCCTGTTCCTAAGCCCTGCCCTCCAGTCCAACTCTGCATGAGGTGGTCCGCCTTGCTGTAGGCAGACCCTTCACTAAAACCACATATTCCTGGCCCTGGATTCCCCATCTTCTTGCTGTATCTTCTCAGTGAGATTCTGATCCTTCATCTTGTAGAACCCTCTACCCCAGTTCTCAGCCTGAGGCTACCATATTATGCACTTGTTTATTTGTTCATTCACAGAGTAGTTCTTCTTGTTTGTTTCAAGTTTTTCTTTAAATTCCAATTGGTTAACATAGAGTGTAATATTCGTTTTGGGAATAGAATTTAGTGATTCCCATCACTTACATGTGATACCCAGCGCCCATCCCAACAAGTGAACTGCTTAATGCCCATCACCCATCTAGCCCATCCCCCACCTACCTCCCCTCCAGCAACCCTCAGTTTGTTCCCTGTAGTTAAGAGTCTTTTATGGCTTGCCTCCCCCCCCCCTCTTTTTTTCTCTTCCTCTATGTTCATCTGTTTCGTTTCTTGAATTCCACATATGAGTGAAGTCAAAGGGTATTTGCTCTTCTGTGTCTGACTTATTTCACTTAGCCTAACACTCTGTAGCTCCATCCATGTTGTTGCAAAAGGCAAGATTTCATTCTTTGTAATGGCTGAGTAATATTCCTCTGTGTGTGTGTGTGTGTGTGTGTGTGTGTGTGTGTGTGTGTGACATTTATATATATATATCACAACTTCCTCATCCATTCATCTGCTAATGAACATCTGGGCTTTTTCCATAGTTTGGCTATTGTTGATAATGCTACTATAAACATTGGGGTGCATGTACATCTTTGAATCAGCATTTCTTTTTAAAATTTTTATTAAAGGTGACTAATCAGGGTGCCTGGGTGGCTCAGTCATTAAGCAGCTGACTTCAGCTCAGGTCCTGATCCCAGAGTCCTAGTATGAAGCCCCACATCAGGCTCCCTGCTCAGCAGGGAGCCTGCTTCTCCCTCTCCCTCTGCCTGCTGCTCTGCCTACTTGTGCTATTTATCTCTCTGTCAAATAAATAAATAAAATTTTTTTTAAATAAAAAAAAAATAAAGGTGACTAATCTTTACTATTCTAGCCAGGATTGTTAAGAGAGACCAAGTTGGCAGATGATGACTACATTTATTGTGGTGAGCACTGGGTAATGTACAGAATTGTCAGATCACTGTATTATACACCTGAGACTAATATAACATTGTATGTCAACTGATCTTCAATTAAAAAAGCAAATAACCGGGGCGCCTGGGTGGCTCAGTGGGTTAAAGCCTCGGCCTTCAGCTCAGGTCATGATCCCAGGATCCTGGGATCGAGCCCCATGTCAGGCTCTCTGTTCAGCGGGGAGCCTGCTTCCTCCTCTCTCTCTGCCTGCTTCTCTGCCTGCTTGTGATCTCTCTCCGTCAAGTAAATAAATAAAATCTTTAAAAAAAAAAAAAGCAAATAACCAAAAAAAAATCTATGTCAAACGAAGTGAACAGTTTGGAAAACAGGCCATATTATACCTCTAAGTATCTTCTTAAAACTTCTATAATGATTGAGAACGAGGCACATGTAATATCCAAACCAATGTAAAGAATTAAAGCCACTAGGACTACGAGTCGCTTGAGCACCCACCAAGAACTAAAAATTAGCAAGCTTAACAGTCATAGTACCTTCATGAAAGTTAGGGCAGAGACAATGAACAGGTCAACTCACACCCATGCTTCCATGCCTGTATCTACTTATTTGTTGCAACGGCCATTAACTCCTGCAAGAGTTCCACAAATATTTATTCACATATGTGTATTACACATATGTGTAAGTGCTTTGAAGAAAAATAAGAGGATTCAGCTTGAGAGATTTACCTGTGAGAGGCTGCTTCAGAAGGCTTTGTTGCAGTGGGTCATCAGACGGCAAGGAGCCAGCTACAGGAACGATGACAAGAAGGGCACCAGAGGAAGACGGGGCAAGATGGACACGTCTGCAGGACAGGAAGGAGCTCCAAGGGACAGCAAGATCGCTGGCAGGCGCACGGCTGGGTCACCATGGAGCTTTCTGAAGCAAAGACAAATGCGATATACACATTTTATGAAGAGATACTCCGTTTAGACTGACTGGCTCACACAAAGCCATGGACACTGAAATGGGGCAACAGGAAAGAAGAGCAGCAAGGCAGGGGAAGGCAGAAACAAAGCCCTGCGCATTTCAGACTCTTCAAGCAAAAGGCAGACATTTGAACGGCACTTTCTAAATTGTGTTCTGCAAGTTATTTCATTCATCTTTTCAACAAACGTCTAGTACATGCTTATGTGGTGACATACACTGTTCGAGACTCTGGGGAGCCGGTGGCAAATAAGAACCCCTCCCCCAACCCTTCTCTCCTCACTGAACACACTCTGACTGCCCGCTTGGGATTTGTCCTTCCTTGTCTTGCCAGATGCCTCCTTGGGGTTCTTTAACTACAGAATGGAGGGACGCCTGGGTGGCTCAGTCATTAAGCATCTGCCTTTAGCTCAGGTCATGATCCCAGGGTCCTGGGATCGAGCCCTGCATCAGGCTCCCTGCTCTGCAGAAAGCCTCTTTCTCCCTCTCCCACTCCCCCTACATGTGTTCCCCCTCTCACTGTGTCTCTTTCCATCAAATAAATAAATTAATAAAATCTTTGAAACAATAAAAATAAATAATACAGGTATTGAGCTCTTACTATATGCCTGGCAATATTCCAAATAGTCAAATGGATCGTCTCATTTTAACCTCACAATGACACTCTGAGGTAGAAACTATACTGTCATCCATTTTACAGATGAGAAAACTGAGACTCAGAGGAGCTGAGTAACTTGCTCAGGATAACACAGCTGCTATGTGGCCGGGCTGGGATTTGGTTCTTGCTGGGGTGTCTCCAGACCTCACGCTCATTATCAGTGCATTATACCGTGTCTTGACACAAACTGCTCTTGACCATCAGAGCCCTTTATGGCCTTCACATAATGTAAATTTGAAAACTCCTATTCTGATTCTTTTCTCTTTCAACCTTCCCATTAGACAATAGAACACAGATTCAAAAAAAAAAAAAAACTGCACAAAGTGTACGCAGGGCTTAATGAATTGGTATAAGGTGAACGAACACCTTAGCAACCGCCATCCCCAAGTCAAGGAGTAGAGCTTTGCTTGCCATGCCTAAAGCCCCTCAATGTGTCCTGTGCCTTCCTCTTCACAAACATACACACTACCCTGACTTTGATTGGAATCATATCCTTGTGTTACTTTGCAGGTCCATCATGTAAGCCTGCATCCCTACATACTAGAGTCTAGCATCAGCCATTTGTAAATTTCATGTGTCTTTGAAATCTTTTATCGTTTACAGGTTCCTTCCTCCACCCCTTTCTTTTGCCTACAACTTCTCTGGAAATTTGACCTGTGGACCTCCTACCTTCAGGACTTTGCTGATTGTACATGCATGAGTTAGTTCCCCATGTCCCCCTGTCCTACAGATGGGCAATTGGATTCAGAGGAGATTCAGTCCTTGGTCTGATCTTTTGCAAGAGTTTGGTGTTGATTTGTTCTCTCCTCAATTTGATGTCTGTGTGTCTCTTTGGGATGGCAGCGGCTGTTTGTGTTCTAATAATTCAGAGGCGTTTGCAGAATGGTAATATTCTACTTCTAGAATATTCTAACCTTTGTTTTCTACCATTAAGCCATCTGTTGGAACACTTTTATAAATATAGCTTTCCTTCATCTAGTATTTGGTTACTCGGTGATACATTTCACCTAGGAAAAGCAGAATAAATGATTCACTTCATCTACCATTTTCACAAAAATAGTTGGTTTTCCATCATACTATAAAAGGGATCAATTTTTAAACTATCTTTATGAAGCCATGGATTTAAAGCTATCTGATGATTTCGAGGAGGCCAGGTGGCTCAGTCAGTTAAGCATCTGACTTGGTTTTGGCTCAGGTCATGATCTTAGGCTCATGAGACTGAGTCCCACATTGGGCTCCCTGCTCAGCAGGAGTTTGTCTGGATATTCTCTCCCTCTGCCTCTTACCCCACTCATGTGGGTTCTCTCTCTCTCTAAAACAACTAAGTAAATCTTTAAAACAAACAACAAACTAAACAAAGTTATTTAATGGGTTCCAAATGATTAAAATTTATTATCCTTTTTAAAGCTCAAATTTCCCCCTTCTAGGTCACCAGCAGCCTCTTCAAAGTTGGCTCCGGAGTGTTTTTTACCTAATCCTGGTGGTCTTTAATGGCTTCTCCACCCTCTAGTATGACGCCCTCTAGTATGTTCCAGGCATATGTTATTCATTTCCCACTCAAACCTGGAATTAGCTATTTCTCTAGATTCCTTTGGGGGAAATGACATTTCAAGACTACGATCTGGGCTCTAGAGAGCCTCATTTACTCCATGATCACGGTTTCCAGGCCTTTTCTGTGAGCACAGCTAGGAAATAGGTGTGTGTGCATGCACACACATACACAAGTACCCACTTTTTGTATGTCTGTTAGACTCAATAAAAAGGGTGCTTTGGTAATATTCTACATTTTTTAAAAGATTGTATTTATTTATTTGACAGACAGAGGTCACAAGTAGGCAGAGAGCCAGGCGGAGGCGGGGGGTGGGGGAAGAAGGCTCCCCCCTGAGCAGACAGCCCAATGCAGGGCTCGATCTCAGGACCCTGGGATCATGACCTGAGCCTAAGACAGAGGCTTAACCCACTGAGCCACCCAGGTGCCCCAGTAATATTCTACATTTTGTCCCTCATTTTGCTTGCCTAGACTCATGGCATGGCCCTCTGAGAGACTTTTGGTATGAAGCCCATCCCAGTATTTTGGAGGCTCTGGGGACAAAGAGAGGTGTTGTTCTTCAACTGGAGTTTAGGGACCAAGCTCCTATTTCAATGTTTTCTTTTTTTCCCTTTCACACATTCATTCAGAAAACTCTCTGCTCATCCATACCATTTTACAAAGTGTATTTACGTTTTCCAAATGTCAAAATTTCATCAAATAGTCCTTTGGGAGACTGTTTCAGAGGTAAGCTGCTACAGAAAAGAAGAGGAAATATTATCCTGCAGGCCAGCCCACCTGCCCTTTGCTCTAGCTCTGCGAGCTTGCTAGCAGCAAGTCAAACTAAAGAACGAGCTGCACAGATTGCTAACAACACATCCTCTTACAAAGGAAATTAACAAAAACATGGCCCTGAATCCAAATTTGGCTTAAGCACAAGGCTGTAGAAGGACAAGTACAAGGGACTTTTGAGAGCCACTAGATTAAGAAAGGATTTAATCTATAATGAAAAGCATAAAAATAGGACAGCATATGCAAAAGAGTCAAGGGCAAATATGCAGTTTCCGTCATCCTCCCCAAAGGGAAAAAGGAATTTGCTTTAATACTTGTGTGATCACGAAGACAGGTCTAATGTTTCAGCTAGTGCGTGGCATAATACGTGTGAAAGTCCTTTCCATGTCGCATTACACTCTGCAAATGAACAAACTATATTATTATTAAATATTATTTAATTAAATTCAAAGATCCTTTCAAAATCATCTTGACCAAGTCTATGTGTCTCTACATGCCCTTTTATAATGAAAGGCAAAGGAACATCAGAGCATCAGGCTGGCTGCCTCTGAGTGCCTGCGGGGTGGCCAATATTATGACTCTGTGATTATCATTATCATCATAAAAAGAGAGATCTAGAGGCTGAAACAGGGCCAGCCTCCCGGGCTTCCCACTGACAAAAAGCACAAAGTCAAAAATCTTCCTGTGCTCGCAAGTCCACACATGCCTTTCGTTGTTTACCAGAACTCGGGCCACAGGGCGTTCAGATAGAGGTGCCATGTCTCGGGAAAAGTTCCAGAAAGTCTGTTGCCCTGAGGCGGGGTTCTGGGGGCCTGAGCACAAGGAGGGAATGCATGTGTGCTGTTTCAGGGAAACTGAAAATGAATGAGAGTTTTTGAGAGGCAACCAAGTGAAGGGATGTACATCTCCCATGGGCCTCCAACTGTGTAGGTTGGTGTGTGGGAATCCCAGCCACACTGGAGGTAAATGAGAGCTATCCTCTCAAGGAGGTGATTCTTCTCAAGAGGGGGACAGAATGATACGCACCTGCAAAATAGGTGAGGGATGCTATAATTATGTTTATGGATTATGTTGGAATAATATCTTTAAAGATGCTTCAAAAATTATCTTCTCTAGATCTGTATCTCTCTCTCCTCCGTGGACCCGAGTGGCCTCTTTTCCAATCCATGTAGATCTATGCTTCACGTTAGGCTAACCACTCCCAGCCCTCGCACCACACAATGAGTTCTCACTGAATTTGTTCTAGTGCTATTGAGAAAGAATTGGCAAATGTACTGCCCCAAAATAGGAAGTGTAATTATTCTGCTTACACAATTTACTTAGATTTCCTCTGCTGTGAGAGGAATAACAAATGAGATGGTCGAATTGAAATTTCTGACTCATAAAACAGAGCCCTTTCCTTTCCCAAGTGGAATGTCATGATCGAAGAGAAGCCCATCAACAAATGCCTAAATTTTAAAATGTGAATTTCGGAGATAGGTTGCCTCAACCTCAACTACAGCCTTCTCTGAATCTCTTTCAGTCTCTCTCTCCCTTGGTTCCTCCCGCTCACCCACCTTCTCTTCAGTTCAACTCAGTGTTTCAGGAACATTCAAATTCCTTCTCTAGAAAGGAGCATGAATGTACTATCAAGGATGTCCCCATTGGTATGCAGATCTCCAATGTCTAAGCTCCAGTATGATTGGACCCTTGAATCCCCAGAGAATGGGAGCCTTCCTGTCACTTCAGAAGAGCTGTAGCTCTCTGAGGAAACACCAGTGCTGGTGCTTAGGGGCCTCAGAATTCTGTGTCTTCTCAGTCTAGGATCAGAACCCAAATCCAGCCTTTTCTCAGTTCTCTACTTATGTCCCTGGCACTTCAAATTCTGGCTCCCTGCCCCGCTGTCATGCTTCCAACTTGCCTTCCTTTCCACGGTCCATGTCAGTGGCCGTCAGGAGCAACTGCCTATTTCTGACTCTAGGATTTCTTGGGTCTCAGAGCTCCCAGTGCATCCCCTCTTCCCTGCCCACTCCTGCCTCCTGGCCATGAGCACCCTGGCTGCTCAGCTCTAGCAGGATTCAACCCTTGCAATTCTAACAGGAATTAATGTACTGGATTGTAACAGCCAACTATGTTTAAAGCTGCTTCCCAGTGATGATGCCATGGGCTCCAGGTATGATGGGCTTCTGCTATATAAGAGAACATAAGGACACACAGAGCACAAGTATGCTTTGGCACGAAAGGAAGGGACATGTTAAATGGGAAATCAAACTCTGCTCCAAAGAGATAAGTATGGAAAAGACTCTTTTGGCTTCAGGAAGATTTTTCAGTGTATCACAGCAAGAGAAGACTGTCCTTTCAAAGTTAAGAAAGAAATTAACCAGAACCATTGAGGACTTGTCATAAGTTCATTGAAGTGATACTTACATGAAGTCTGCAAACGTGGACTTTAGTTGAAGAACAAGGTATGTAATATATCATCTTAGGAACATGTTGGACAAGAGGAGTCCATGTACTTCTTTGTATGAGGAGAAAACCTCAACTATCCAGAACCCTCGGTCTTGGGGAACAGGTCAGACCAAGAAACTGAGAAGGAAGTGAATGAGCTCTCTGAAGGAGCAGCTACAGCCCTTGGGATGTTTCCTAAGGGCCGCTGGAAAAGGGACAGGACACAGAAGCAAAGCAAAACAGGGGTCATTTGTGGAAGGGAAGGGTAGGGGAAAAAAGGGAATCATGACAAATGTCAGACACTAGAATTGACCTCAGAAAAGAGAATCAGCCAGAAAAGTTTAAGACTGAACAGCTCCTAACAAGTACAGTCGAACAGTCTCAAGGATTATTTGCTAGGTACTGTGCCCTTATGTGCATTTCAATATCCTCATCTGCAAAATGGGGCTGATAAGAGCACCTCCATCAGTTAAGGTTGTTGGTTCACATAATAGTCACTCAGCAAACATGAGCATCATAACTAAAGCACTTACGTCACCACCATTCAGAGCTAGACCATCGACATATAACATTGCATTTACACAAATGACACTGTGCTTTTGGGGTTTATCCTCCAGCATAGGATCTAGTGGAAAGTGATGAGCAGAAATATACAAAATTACATAAAAAGACACTATACTAGATCAGGCTAATCTCTATGTGACTTGAATAGGGCAGGTGCAAGAAAATGCTCTTTGAGAATAAATAACCGATTAACCTTGTATTATATTAGAACTCGGATGTGTTTACTGTTAAAATTCTGAAGAGAGTTCTAAATTACACAAAGTTAGGAGCACACAACATATACTTTTAGCTGGAGAGAAAAATGCCAAAGGGATTCATACACATAAGGGATCCTATTTTGTTACTCAAAAGGCAAAGAGTCAGCTGTATAAGGAGCCAGTATGACGGCCAGTACAAGGATTTCCAGAAAGGAGCCAAGAGGGAAAGATCCAGGAAAAGATCAAAGCCGAATCTGGAGACCAAGACAAATTGCCAAAAGTCTTGCCTGCCATTGCAGATTGCTTTTATGAAGCAGCTCATGAGTTTGACCATGGGGCATAGTAAAGGACCCACCCATGTGTTAGTCAGGGTTCTCCAAAGAAACAGAACCAATAGGGTTGGTACATATATGGAGAGAAAGATTTATTTTAAGAGATGTATTCCTATAATTATGGAGGTTGGCTAGCCCCAAATCTGCAGGGTAGGCTGGCAGGCTCCAGAGCCAGGAAAATGCAAATGTTGCAGAATTCTCCTTCCTTCTGGGCAGATCAGTCTTTTTCTCTTAAGGTCTTTAAGTGATTGAATGAGGCCCACTCCCATTCTAGAAAGCCATCTGCTTTAGCCAAAGTCTCTGCACTGAAATGTTAATACCAACTAACAATAACTTCACAAAGACATCTAGAATGATGGTTGACCAAATATGTGGGTATCATGGGCTAGCCAAGTTGACGCATAAAATTCACCATTGTAATACGCTCTCTAATGATCAGGAGGCAGCCCTCTGAATCCCAGCACCTAGACGGAGGCTCTGGAAATGATCAAATTCTCTAGAAACAATCTCAGGAATAAAAACTAAAGAAGCTCCTGTCTCCAAACTCCTGGTAGGGCAGAAATATCCTATGAGCATGGCAGTTTCCTGAACCATACGTGTGTATCTCAAATCACCGGTTCTGGTATTTCAATGCAAGACAGTATGCTAAAAAAGGCTTAAAGAGACTAGAGAAAAGCTCTCAGCATTGGTGATAGGGTAATACTTTTTATTTATCAAAAACTAATTTCTAAAGAGAATGTTATCCTTTAACATTCAAAAAATTCCCACGGGGAGGAAAAATGCCCATGAAACCCACCTCATTTATGGCTACTTGCCACTTCCCAGCCTGTTTAGGCTTGTGGGCTTAAGAAAGTAGACAGGTTGACTCTGTTGCATGTTCCGTCTGCAGTGCCCATCAAATAGGACCTCCAATGAGTGGAAATTATTTTGGAAGAATGAGGGTATCATATATTTACTTTCTACTGATGGAGCACATAGAAAGGCAGAGTATACAGCAAAATATCTTATATGTATTCAAATTCTGAGTGAAGTGAATGATGCAAAATAATTTTTAGTGAATTCTTTCATTGCTTGGTACCTTACTAAACAGGTAATTTACTAATCGAGGGTCTACTGGGCAGTTGCCAGAATATTCTATTTATCTAATATCATTTAAAGTCACTCTGTGGAAAATCGGGATTTTATCCAGAATATAACACATCACTGCCTCAGACCGTGCAAGCCTTTCATTCTCATTTTGGCAATAAATGTTCCCAGTGCCTGAGAAACTGTCAGTTGAACCTTAAGGAAAGCTTATGTAGAATTGTGGTCTGGCATCCTGACAGCAAATGTCAGAGCTTCCTTATGAAGATAAAACCTTTTTAATCTTCAGAATAAGCACTCACCAAGTCCTACTGTATATTCTTGAAACATTGAAATGTATTCCTCTGTCTTTCTCCATGAAATAAACAGGGTGGGGTAAAGCTGATAGGAGCTGCCTTTGGATCCTGAGCCTCTGATCAGGAATGCAAAGAGCCTACTGCTCTACCTCATGCTGTCAAGTCAAAGGCTGCTGATAGGGCAAGGGAGGGAGACTTCCACCCTGGGGTAACCGACCCAGTCTGCAGGAAGGTGACCACCTTTATGTTCAACAGGTCCTCTCTCCCCATGTGAACAGCGAATGGCAATGCAGCTCAACCAGGCTTCATCTGTACATAAAAGAAAGAACCTGGACCCCAGAGGAAGTAATGGGTTTTCAGTACCCTCCACAATCCTCAATGTTCTTTACATAGTTTGGAGGTGTTCATTCTCATTTGTGAGTTATTTTAATGGTTAGAAAGTATA
The DNA here is from genome assembly GCF_964662115.1 of Mustela nivalis. Lineage (NCBI taxonomy): Eukaryota > Metazoa > Chordata > Mammalia > Carnivora > Mustelidae > Mustela > Mustela nivalis. The sequence continues at coordinate 47,554,976 of NC_139025.1, forward strand.
CCCATAAAGGGCACCTGGTGGCTCAGTCGTTAGCATCTGCCTTCGGCTCAGGTCATGATTCCCAGGGTCCTGGGATTGAATCCCTCCTCGGGCTCCCTGCTCTACAGGAAGCCTGCTTCTCCCTCTCCCACTCCCCCTGCTTTGTTCCCTCTCTCTGTGTGTGTCAAAAAAATAAATAAAATCTTAAAAAAAAAAAGTACCCATAAATATTCAGGGCACCTTATACTTTTTCTACATAATAGCTAACTCCTTGGGGAAACTCTCCTAGTGCAGTTATTCACAAACTGTGTTCCAGAAAGCATTGTCACCAGAAATCAAAATCACTTGAGGGAAGGGGGAGGAAGGATTCTGAGCTTAATTTCAGAAAAATATGATTAAACCAAGTTCAAAAGTTCTCTATGGTGGGACTTCTCAGAGTCCTTAACATGATAATATGGGCTGTCATTTGTGTGTTTTGTGCATACACTGTGGGGTGATGTGTGTATTGTGTGCCTGTTGCATGCATTGTGAGTGTGTGTGTGTGTGTGTGAGTGTGTCTTGTATCATAGAACTTATGTTTTTCAGGTATGTGCAGAATATACACTGGAAAATGCTATTTATTTAATCTTAACTTTTCAAATGTACTTCTTAAGCTTTATTTTTGTTTTCTGCATTTAAAAAAATCAATATACTTTAGGGCTAGATGAAACAGTTTATCATGACACTGCAATTTCTTGTTTATCAGAATTTTTGGTAAACTTGCATAAAGGAAAATTCTACTAAATACATACAATTTCCTATCAAGTCTGTAATCCTCTTTTAAAGTGTTCAGCTAAAAACTGAATATATTAGGCCTCATACTAGTAATAAATAAAATGCAGGGTTTTTGTAAAATTCAAAGAGGAAATAAAGCACTAATAAAAGAGTAGTGATCATACTTCAAATATTGCTATACACAACATAAATTAGAGCATTTAAATATAAATGCAGAATGTCCATACAATATGTTTATTCACTGTACCACAACTTGAATGTTGACATGGCACAATTCCTAAAACTTTAGTCATTCTTAAGCTAATTTCCAAGAATTAAGTGCCTAAAGTAATTTTAATATTGTATCCAATATCTTTCTCTTCATATCTTGGCATATTTTTCTTTCACTTGAACTTGGTTTTCTTCTCAGCCAATCCCACCCATCCAACATTACCTGAGCAAAGATGGTGGCATATAAAGGCAAGTCATGATTACCTTTGTTTAACTACAGAAAATCACTCAATGTCTACTTCCCATCACTCAACTAACTTTGTGGTTCCAAATCTGGTAGTCTAATAAGGTTCAACCATTCTTTTCCAATATTTCAAAGGCTAATGGAAAGTGCATTAACTATAACATCAAACATCTTTGCTTTTAGCCAAATTGTATTAACTATAATTGTTCTGTTGCTATTTTAAGCCAATTAGAAGCTCTGCATAGCTAATTAATTAGAAATAGATAAGAAGGGGCACCTGGGTGGCTCCGTGGGTTAAAGCCTCTGCCTTCGGCTCAGGTCCTGATCCCAGGGTCCTGGGATTGAGCCCCACATCAGGCTCTCTGCTCAGCAAGGGAGCCTGCTTCCTCCTCTCTCTCTCTCTGCCTGCCTCTCTGCTTACTTTGATCTCTGCAAATAAATAAATAAAATCTTTAAAAAAAAAAAAAGAAAGAAATAGATGAGAAAATGAATTATTACTTAATAAATTCAGTTAAAATGAAGACAAAAATCATCAAAACATGGGGTATATGGAGAAAAGATATGATGAAAATGTTTAACATTATGGAACTAAAAATGTCCCACCTCTGCTAGCAATGAAAAATATTTACTGGGAATCTACTAGTGTCATATACCATGCTAAGTAAATTATATGCATTATTTCATTCAATCCTCCACACACTGAAACAGGGACTATCTTAATAGTTAAGGTAACAGTCTCAGAAGGGTTAAAATTTGCCAAGGCTGTACAGCTAATAAATAGCAGAGCTGAGATTTAAACCCACTCTCTTATACTACCCTGATAAGGAGACCATGTTAATTCTCTGTTGCTGAGTAACAAATTACTCCCAGCTTTGCAGCTAAAGCCACATCCATTTATGATCTTAGTTTCTACAGGTCAGGAGATAGGCTCAGGATCTTTAAGAACTGCAATCTAGGTGTCAGCCCCACTGCATTTTTTTCTGGAACGTGGGGGCCTTTTCCCCTGCTCACATGGTTTTGAGCAAAATTCAGTTCCTTGTAGATGCAAACCTGAGATCATGGTTTTCTTGCTAGCCCTCACCTAGGGGCCACTCTCAGCCTCTACAGGCTGTCCACAGTTCACTACCACGTGATGGCTTACTTCTTCAAGGCCAGAAGGGCCACCACATAACAATAACATAAGCACAGGCGTGACTATCCCATTACCTTTACCATATCTTATTTGTTAAAAGCAACTCATAGGCTCCACTGGCACTCAATAGGAGAAAATTATGCAAGAGTGTGACTCACTGTGCTCATCTCAAAATTGTGCCTACTAGAGGTACCAGTGTTCTGTTCTTAATTGTTTTATTTATTTAACTGATAATTACTGTTTTCTGCATAGGGGTCGATATGACATGGGACCATCAAAGAGTTCAAGTTGGCCACAGCTCATACAGTTGACAACAAGAGAAATCAAATGACAGATTCAAGTTGGCAATCTGGATCCTCAAATTCTGTCAAAGCTGCAATTTCACTGGTAAATAATTTGAGATCAATGTTAGATAAATTCCCAGTGAATGAAGAATATTATTTTGGCAAACAACAGTTACAACTAATCTTTAGTTTGTTAGTGTGAACTTTATTCATGGTAGGTGAGGACCATTTAAGCACTGAGTTTTTTGAAACAGTCATTAAGCAAACTGACACTGAGCTACCACTTTATTGCTGTTGAACTGAATGCCCAGAAAAAGGTTATCAGGACAAACTCCAAAACTGGTAAGGTTACAGTGACCCAGCTGCTTATAGGCATAGCTACTGGTGAGATTGTCAAGGGGTACATCCTTCTATAAAGCAACATTGTCCTGGCTTTGCTAGTCAAGTTCTCTTTAGGCTTCCCAGCAGGATATGTGCACAAATTACTAGCAGATATAAAGATTTATTAAAGAGAACCATGGGAAGTTTCAGGAAAAGAGAATTGCCCATCAGCCACATAGATACACAGGGGTCTCTGCTGACCGACTGCAACATCCCACAAACTTCATAAACAATCAGGGCCATTTGCCCACGCTTACTCTAGACAAGATCATAGCTTTAAGCTGAGTGGCTTTTCTTTGATCCCCTTATATTTATATATTGTTTAAATGGGGGACCTGACTGGGTCATGTAGCACTGCATGGGTTGGAGGAATTTAATGGATACAATCCCTCCCATCTTCCCAAGCATGATTAGTTCCCTTACACCAAGCCCATACAGCATTGCCTTCAGCTTCTGAATCTGGCTCAGGTCCAGTAGGTAGGAACCAGTTAATAGGAAATTCTACTCCCTGAGAGAATAGGAACTAAATAGTGACTATACCAATGGCAAAAAGTTGGAAGGCCATTTTTGTAAAAGGTGGATGTGTCTATGAATGGTCTTCAAAAATGTAGGAATATCCCCTTCAGCTCATGTGGTTCAAATAAAATATCAAACATTATAAAAATATTTAATCTTTTTGGCTCTTTGAGGGTCTTTGACTCTTAAGAATTTGCCCTAAGGAAAAGAAAATACCAGCAAGAGAGGAAATAAAATGTATGCTTGAAGATATGTTATGGTATTGTTTATAATAGCTCCAAATCAGAAACAACCTAAATGTCCAGTAAGAGAGGTTAAAGACCCCCAAATAATCTAATAAAATAAACACTAATCAAATAAGCAAGTAAATATATTGTATGCTACTAAGGGTTATTTTGTGTTCAAGTCCTAACTCAGAATGTGACCTTACTTGGACACAAGGTAATTGCACATGGATTAGTTAAATTGAATTGAGGTTGTGCAGAATACAGTGCGCCTTAATCTAGTGTGACCGGTCTCCTTTTATGACATAGGAGAGAGACACAGAGGGAAGACAGCCATGTAAAGATGGAGCCAGAGATTGAGTGACGTGTCCACATCTATGGAATAGCAAGGATCGCCGGATGTCACCAGAATCCAAGACAGGCATGGAACAGATTCTCCCTCAGAACCCTCAGAAGGAAGTGACCCCGCCAACACCTTGATTCTAGACTTCTAGCCTCTAGAACTGGAAGAGAATACCTTTATGCGTTTCAAACCTCCCAATTTGTGGGACTTTGTTATGGCAGCCCTAGGAAACTAATACACATGCTACATACACAGAGAAAAATAAAAATAAGTAAGAGTGTGGAGAGGGAGTATTGGGTGGGGAGCTAGCTCTTTATAAAGATTACTCAGGGAGAACCACAGCTAAGATGGTATTTGAACAGAAACTTGAAACAAGGAGGAACCAGACAAGCAGATCTCTGGGGGAGAGCCTATCAGGTTAGGACACAGCCAGGCAAACCTCCAAAGGGAGAGCAAACTGGATGCCTATGTGCCTAGAGAAAGTGGATGCTGGTCAGAGGGGTGGGTGTAAAGGCAGTGATGGTGCCTGAGGGCTTTTACTAGCAGAGCAATTGGAATATTTTTGAGGGTTTTGGATAGAACAGTGATTATCTAGTTACTCTGCTGAGCATAAACTGTCATGGGGCCAGAAAGGAATCGGGATGAAGGCCCATTCAGTAGCTATGGAAATCATCCCACCAGAAGATGAAGGTGGTTTGGGCCAGGATGGTTGCAATGAAGATGAGATAGAGAGGTGAGTTCTTTTAGGTTCTAAGTTCTAGCACAGTCGAAAGGCAGAGCTGGTAGGTTTTGCTGAAGGACTGGATATGCGATATGAAAAAGTCAAAGAGAGGCGCCTGGTGGGAAAAGTCCATTAAGGGTCTAATCCCTGGTTTCAGTTCAGGTCATGATCTCAGGGCTGTCATCTCAGGGTCGTGAGATCAAACCCCATGTTGGGCTTCATGCTCAGGAGGGAGTCTCCTTGAGGATTCTCTCCCTCTTCCTCTGCCCCTCTCCCCAGTTCATGCATGTGCTCTCTCTCTCAAAAATAAATAAAAGAAAAGAGGGGCACCTGGATAGCTCAGTGGGTTAAGTGACTGACTTCAGCTCAGGTCATGATTTCCAGGTCCTGAGATAGAGCTCCATTTCAGACTCCATGCCCAGTGGGGAGTCTGCTTTTTCCTCTCTCTCTGCCCCTGCCCCTGCTCATGCTCTCTCCCTCTCTCTCTCTCTCAAATAAATAAAATCTTTTTTAAAAATTAAAAAATTCTTAAAAAAAATTTTTTTTAAGATTTTATGTATTTGACAGAGAGAGATCACAAGTAAGCAGAGAGGCAGGCAGAGAGAGAGGAAGGGAAGCAGACTCCCTGCCAAGCAGAGAGCCCGATGCGGGACTCGATCCGAGGACCCTGAGATCATGACCTGAGCCGAAGGTAGCGGCGTAACCCACTGAGCTACCCAGGGGCCCTAAATTTTTTTTTTTAAAAAGTCAAAGAAAGCCTCAGACAAGGTTGAAGATCTGTGTAGGTCAAGGATAGAGTCGCCATTTGCTGAGATGGGAATCTGGGATGCAGGTTAGTTAGGAGTTTAACTTGGACCTATTAACTTTAATACATCCATGAGTCATAGAGATGCCACAGAGATGGCAGATAGGCAGGATTTGGGGTGAGTAGCTCTGAAGATAGAATTGGGGAGTTGGCAGTAGATGGATGGTATTTGAGGCCATGGTAATTGATGGAATCACTTGGCAAGTGAATACACCTGGAGAAGACAAGCATCCTGAGGCCTTAGGACTGAGTCCTGGGGCACCTCCCACTGTTGGAAATTGGAGAGGTTCCACAAAAGAGATTTAGAAGATGCTAAGGAAGAGAACAAAGAGAGAATGAGAGAGATATCCCAGCAGCTAAATTAAAAAAAAAAAAAAGTATTGAGAAGGGAACGGTGAATTATTATGCAATCATTAAAAATAATGTATTTTAATCTTAATGTTACAGAAATAGGGTGATATAAGGTGAAGGGAAAAAAACTAGGGCTCCAAAGTACATAGAGCAAAGTGTTAATTTGTTTCAAAGAAACCTATGTAGGCATAGAAAAATAGAATGAAAGGAAGTATAGCAATGCAAACAGTTAATTCTAATTTTTACTAGAGGATGACGTTTGTTTTCTGCTCTTAGAGTAATTTCCAGGTTTTTGCTATGAACTTATATTTTAATAAATGTATATATGAGATTCATAAAATCATAATAGCAAAGAATTCAGCATTCAGTTTTTCAAAAGTTAAAAATATGTAACACTTGAAAAGACTTTTAAGCAAAACAGTAAAAACTGTTGATATATTATGTGGTTAAGTGGTTTTGCTTGATTTCAGTTTGCTTTTTTTCTCCCCCCAAAAAATCAGGAAAGTATTAAGATTTTTTTCACTTGCATTAGAATCATCTCTCCTCAGAAAGGAGCAGTATAATTAAAATAGCATCTGATTATTTTTAATTCACTTAAATAATCATTTCTACAGATATATAGAGGATGGGTTTCCATTTTCAAATGTTAGGGCTTCAGTAAAATAAGTCAGACAGAGAGAGACAAATACTATATGATCTCACGTCCATGTGGAATCTTAAAAAACCCTAAACTCCTAGAAACAGAACAGATTGGTGGTTACCAAAGGTGAGGATTGGAGGAGGTGGACAAAATGGGTGAAGGGAATCAAAAGGTACAAACTTCCAGTTATAAAATAAAAAAGTCATGAAGATATCATGTACATGAAGATACAGCACAGTGACTATAATTATTAATACTGCATTGTATCTTTTGAAAGTTGCTAATAGAGTAGATCTTAAAAGTTCTCATCTCAACAATAAAGAAAGTTTTAACTATGTGAGGTGAGAGATGTTCAGGAAACCTAGCGTAGGGAACATTTTTGAAGTATAGACATAAAGCAAATCATTATGTTGTATACCTTAAACTTCTACAATGTTATAGGTTGATTATATCTCAGAAAAACTGGAAAATAAAATAAAATTTAAAAACCAAATAAGTAAATAAATAAATAGGAAAAAAAAGTTAGGGTTTCAATGTAACCTTAAATCTTAATAAGTCTATGTCCTGGTTTTCTCAGGTTAAATGAGCTTGATGGACCTTCCACGCTCCCCAGCATGGTTGTAAGACTATTGGAGTAAATTTAGTTGGTACAGACTGTGGTCTTGCCCCTTATCAGCGGCATTCTAAGAACCCCCTACCCCACCATGGATGCCTGAAACCACGGATAGTTTTGAATTCTATGGTTTTTCCTGTACCTATAGATACCAAAATTGAATTGACAAATTAGGCAGAGAGATTAACAACAACAATAATAAAGTAGAACAGTTACAACAATATACAGTAATAAAAGTTAGGTGAAATGTTGTCTCTCTCTCTCTCCCTCAAATGATCTCACGGCACTGGACTCAATCTTCTTTTTGTGATGAGAAATGATGATGAAAGAAGTGATGAAATGTCTGCGCCGTGAGATGCAGTGAGGGGAGTGACACAGGCCTTATGACATCCTTCGCTGGGGCCCACCACAGGCCTGGGGACAACACACACTACTTCCACACTGCGGTTGACCGCGGGTAAGTGAAGTCGAGGAGGGCAAAACCACAGATAAGGTGGGCTCCTGGAGGGTAGTTGTGAGACTAGAGATGTGGGGAAATTCACCGGCCTCCTCTAGGTTGTGGCTTCAATACCAGCAGCCAATGCTCACAGCAATGGGGGACTTAAACCTGTCGATTGGCTACCGGTGCCCAGAAGTGGCCACACTAGCTCCACAGATGGTCTCAGAGGACACAGACCCTGCCTGGCTGGGGAAGGAGCTAATGGTTTCCAGCCAGACCCCAGAAGTGCCGGTTTAATTTCTGAAGTTGGTAGTGAGACAGGAGCCATGTTACCCTGTTATTAGCCCAGTGCAGCCAGCATTCAAGCTGAGTTCGGCCCAGTCAGAGGCCCTGCCTGGGCATGTGCTGAAAGCCTCTTTGAAGTGCAGAAAATAACATTTTATTTCTCCAAACACCACATGCAACTGAGGGCAGTCTGGACTCAGCAGGCCAAACGTTTTTTAAGCAGTTTATCACTGATCGTTTTAGCAAAAGGCAGGGCAGGGGAGAGAAGAGGTTGATGAGGAGAAGGGACAGAGGCAGTTATAAAGTTCCAAACACAGCCTTTTCCTCTGAAGTTAACTCCACGATAAAACACACACACGACACAGGAGCAAACAACACACAGAGCTGGCCTCTACTCTAGGGTTAGGAATAAGGCTGGGCTTATGTGGGATACGCTAGAAGCAGATGGCTTTTCATCCGGGAGCAGGGTAAGAAGCAGAAAGAGATAACCCTTTTCTGTCTCCTAAATACCAGGTGCCCCTAAGGAGGCATTCTCCCTACCTGGGAAAGAGAAAGCATCTGTCACGTGATTAGCCTCTTGCTGATGTGCACGTGTGAGTTCACCAATCCGAGACCCGACTCACCTCCTATTTCTGTAAAATGTGGGCTAATCATACACACAGCCAGGGTGGCTGTGAGGGCGAAACACTGGATGGCCAGTGGGCTTTTTGGCTAACATTCACTGTGTCCTGTCCACAAGGTCACTGCCCACGTTTCCAGGACCCTGTTACCTCTGTCTGTGGTTGTTCAAGAAGCATTGAGTTCCCTCCTCCCCACCCCGTGACCACCTCCCACCCTCCAACTCAGTGCTAGACCTTCAACCCCTTGACAGTAAGGGCAATCTGCTCTCCTTCCTCCTTCATCATACTTCTCCCTCCGGCGGCTCCTTGCCGGCCCCCTTCCCACTTGCATTGCCCAGCCCTTGGGAATCCTGAACCAATCTGCAATTCCTCTTCCTAGAATCCCTCCCCAAGAGTTCGGATCACATGTGAAACAAGTTTAGCCATTGTGCAAATGAGTTCCGTGGCCAAGTTCCTAACACAGTCTGGTAAAAGCCAAGGGTGGGACTGGGAAAACAAAGTCAGCCTGACAACCCCACAGCGAGTAGGAGGGTAGGAAGGCTGTGTGATCCAGAGGGAAACACACCAGACTAGGAGTTGGACGACCTCTGGCCCAGTGCTGGAAGCGCTGTGGGTCACACATCTCACATCTGTGGGCTTTAGTACCCCCACAGAGGAGCAGGTGGGGAAGTCAGGACCAAATCAAGCATGGCAAAAAGAAGGCACAGGTGCCCTTGTGTACTCACCCCTCCCACATTCAAGGCAAACATCCTTGATCAGTCAGTCCTTCTTTCCTGCAGAACCCAGACTACACCCAGCACTCCAGGCAGCCACCGTCCCGTAATTGGAGTTGGCACGGGCGACAAAATCTCTTTGGTCCCCTTGAGCTACAGTCTAAAATCTCCCTTAGTATTTGAACATTCTCTGCTTCTGGGACATGAATTTCCTCAAAGTACAAGTTTGCTGATTGATGAGCATCCCCAGAAAACGGGGCATCAGGGCTTCCTAGAAATCAGCCAGACACAACTACAGCCTAGTACCCTCTCATACTGCAGCTCTGGGCAGACTCCAGGATGGAGGCCAGCATGCCACACAAAGGAAAACTGATCCTAACTGTAAGCCACATCGGGGTGAAGCTGGCCCCAGCCCGTGCCCATGCAGTGTGGGATGGCCCTTTAAGGCTCAACACTGACTTTTTCTTAGGATTTCCAAAGAACATATCCCATGAGCCCCATTTTACCGTGGATAACCAGACTAATTCCACAGATTCTGCTGGGCTAAGTTTTTCCTAAGTTGCTAGCTTCAGTGTCTGCTTTGGCCTTCTGCCTTGCCTGTGAAGCCCTGGCCCAGTCTACTGTAGATTCCACACTCTGTGACCTTGACTAAACTCCATCTCTGCCTCCAGCCATCTTGGACTGACGTGGTACCTCTTTCCCCGCCAGACCCAGAACTGCCCTGGGTGGCCTCATCTGCCCTCGGCCTTACATCTGAAATGCAGCCTCGAAACGGAGTCTCCCCAGATGCAGCTGACTTCTCACCATTTTCCCCTTTGGCATGCAAGTGACACCTAGCTCTGGGCACCCCAGAAATGGTAACAACTCTCCTAGCCCTGCTGTGCCCGGGAAATAGTGTTACCTTTCCTCCTCAACAGCCTTCAATGCCATCAGTAACTCCATTTTCTTATCTACATTCCCTTACTTGGCTTCTCAGGACCTCTGTGACCAGCGAGTCCCACGTACTTCCCAGTACATCCCTTCCCTGAAGCCATCCTGATCTTCCTACTGGGCCACTAGCCCCCAAGGCTTCTTCTACTCTGGGCTTCCAGACACCATGTTCCTCTGCCAGGAACTTCCTATCTTCTTTTTCAGGCCCCAAATCTACCAATTCTTCACAATCCCACTTACATCCAACCTCCTCTGTGAGCCTTCCCTAGCCTATGCCAGCCTGTTTTTCTCTAACATTTCACTTTTTGCACCCAGCAATCTAGTACTAAATTACATATTACTTCACAGAATTCACAAATGTTTCATCAGTGTCAGCCTTAACATCTCAACCAGTGTGAAAGTTTTTTGAGGGCAAGAAGCTGCCACATGACCTGAGTAGATCTCACTGGTAACATCACAGCAGATCAACAAACACAACAAATACTGAACACCCCTTCTATGACAGAATGCTTAGTAAATGCTTGCTAACTCTTGGTTCTAACCACTGGGCGAGTCTACTGAGATGTATCCCTCTAGTCCTTGCCAATTTATGTCCAATCCAGACCATAGCAGATCCTCCTGGTCCTGAATTAAAGAAAAGGCTAAAGTAAGACAGAGCCCAGGAAAGTATCTGCCTATTAGGCTTCAGCAGTGGTTTTGAAACTTTTAAGTATGAGGAGACATCTGGCATAGTTTCTAGAAGAGCAGATTCCCCAGCTGTACGGACACAGTCTCTGAATCACAGGGTCTGGGGAGAGACCTGAAACGTGCATTTTAATAAGTGGCCTAGGTAATTTGGAAGTTGACAGTTCATCACCCAGAGAAAAAATGGGCTATGTTTTCCAGAGACAATCTGCAGTGGGTGGGCAAAGTTGATTGGGGTGGCCTGTGGCTGAGAATTTCCTTAGCCTTTTCCTTGGTTATGGTCCAACCGTGGTTACCAAATCTCTGAGACATTCCGCCAAAAGACCATTTGGCCTCGAAGGATCATTTTTATCTGCAGTGATCTCCCTCCCAAAGGGCCTCTGCCTTTGGCCTGTCCTCACCGGAGGAAACCAGGCAACAAACCATGCTCACTTAACCAGTTGCAGTGTGGGGTTTACAGGCCTTTTTAACTCCTGCTCTGAATCAGAATGGAATTATGAATAATTTGTCTGAGGCCTGTCTCATCTTGTTTGAATCTTTCTTCAGCTCATAGTTTTCGTTGTTCGCCTTTCAAGCACTGATATGCCTGTTGACATTAACAGCTCCAAGTCTGGAGTACTACATATGCAGCCTTACACAGAACCTCGCTTCTCAGAGCTGACCTCTCAGTACGCTCTCATATTTATCACCCAACATGTCAGCAGGAAGGAAACAAGGAGGCTTTGGGACAGGCAGGGGGCAGAGGCCGGTAGGGTGCCTCAACTCCCTTAGGTCCTGCTGGTACCTTGGCTGAGTAACTCTACTGTGTGTCCTAACACGTTATATACAGATGCCTGAGGCCAAGTCATTTTTCACAATAACTTCTGAAGCATTATTAACACCCCTCCTGTTTATACATGGGGATTTTGCATGGTAAACAACTGTTCACAGAAAGAAGTGAAGTTAAAAAAAAAAAACAAACAAACAAACAAAAAAAAACCTTGCCCCAAAGCAGATTTAGTTAAACCATCAGGTTCAAAAAGAAAGAACCTTGTATAAATGATCCTCTAAGCCTCACTTAGAATCTCTATTTCAAGAAAAGCTGGAACCAAACAGGAGAAATAGTCTCTTGAGATTTCCCCTGAGGCAGTGAATGCCCCCCACCGCCACCGCCCCGTGGCACCCCCAGGCACAAGAGACAGCCTAGAGCACCATCAGTGTTTCCTCAGAGACAAGAGAATGGAATCCAAGATGCTCTGAAGAATAATAAAAGTCACATGTTCTCTTGCTTCCTCCAAAACTTGATTCCCACCCTGGGAGTCACAATAAGCATGTGCAATGTTTACTGAAAAACTAGTTCTCATTTTCTTGCAGGGGTTGGGGGGGTGGTATTGGAGACCCAGGGGAGGGTCCCAGGGTAGGAAGAGCATGAGGAGATGAGAGAAAGGAAATGTGTATCTACCCATTTTTGCAGCTGGGCCTTTTCATCAGCCTTCACACTGGACCCTTGCTGCAGGCCCCTAGTCAAGGCATCACAATGGTCTCTGTGGCTTGTGTTCAGGTCTCTTCAACTCACCCCAAACCTTAGGAGAGTCACCTATCGGACAAATGAATTCATTGAACTTCACTAAGCCCCTTTTAAATCATGATTCCCCCTTTGAAATAATAGCACATTAAAGGCTATTGTTTGGCATTAAAGTTCAAAATGCATTCCCTTTTATCACCATTCAATAAAGGGTCAGATATCGAGTCAATAAACCAAAGAGAAGAGCCCCCACGTGGGAAAGGGCAGTCAGGTGGGTTCTGTGGGCTCATGCCAAACCACAGAGTACAGCTATCAGGAGTAGGGAGAGGCAGTAGGGGCAGGGGTGAAGGGCCTGGGGTCCAGGGTGAACCAGCCTGGGTGCACGCCCTGTCTCTATCACCCCTACCCATCTCACCTTAGACAGCTGACTTGACCGCCCATGCTTTAGTTTCCTCCTCTGTGAGGCGGTGATACTCATAGGAACTACTTTAGGGGATTGCTGTGAGTATTAAATTAATTACTTACATAAAAATACTCAGTAGATGTGTCATAAGGGCTTGACAAATGTTATTACTGACTTATTATTATTTTTAGCAAATGTTATTACTGACTCGTAAAATCAATGTAGGATTTAGTCCTCATGATGGGTACCTTCTGAAAATGTTAAAGGCGACATTGGCAGCTTCCTGACATGGTGAAACAGGCAGTGTGACTGGGCTGGGGCACAGTATTCACAGCCCACCATCCCCCTGCCCCCCAGTCATGCTCAGACTGTCTAAGGGAAACATGCTATGGAAGTATCTCTTGATCTCCCACCTTGGCAACGTGAGCAGAAAGCCTTTCTCTACTCGTGCTCAGTTTTCATTCCTGAAAGAATAAGACCTTCTCTGAAGGTCTTAAGTGTGGAGTTCTTAGGGCACCTGGGTGGCTCAGTGGGTTAAAGCCTCTGCTTTCAGCTCAGATCATGATCCCAGGGTCCTGGGATCAAGCCCTACATCGGGTTCTCTGCTCAGCAGGGAGCCTGCTTCCCCTCTCTCTCTCTCTCTCTCTGCCTGCCTCTCTGACTACTTGTGATCTCTGTCTGTCAAATAAATAAATAAAATCTTTAAAAAAAAGAAAAAAAGTGTGGAGTTCTTACCTTGCAGAACTAATCTGCTAAGAAAACAACAGTTCACACTAATAAAGTACCTACCTTAAGTTCTTAAGTATGTGTTATATTCATTATCTTATTTTCTCCTCACAACAACTCAATGAAGTGGGTCCTATTTCCATCTCCATTTTACAAAGGAGGCTGAGACACAGAATAGTAACTTGCCCAAGGTCAGCAGTTCACCAGGAGGTGAACTCAGGGTTTTCAAATCTAGCGCCTCGGCGACAAAGCTATTTCTCACCTTCATCTACCATCTCTCCTTCTGACTCACCAAAGTTTTTCATTTTTTTAATGGCTATTTGTTAAGAAAGCCAAATGGACAATGAAAACTGTTAATAAACATTCATCTTAGGAAAGTTGTATCCAGGACTTAACTATGTACCATGTTACAAATTATTCTACTAAGGGCAGAGATGAAGGGCAGGGGGCGGGGGGGAGGGTGGGCAGCAAGGAAGACATCCAGCCTCCACCCCATGAATGTTCAGTCTGCTTGATGGCAGGAGGTATGAGGGAGAAAGGCCATGTGAAGTAAAAGTAGCAGGATATAAGGAAAGGAAGGGGCACCTGGGTGGCTCAGTGGGTTAAGCGTCTGACTCTTGATTTTCGCTCAGGTCATGATTTCAGGGTCATAAGATCGAGCCCAGCATTGGGCTTTGCACTGAGCATGGATCCTGCTTAAGATTCTCTCTCTCCCTCTCCCCTTCTCTCTCCCTCTCCCTCTCTCTAAATACATATATATGGAAGGGGGGGAGGAAGAGGAAGGGTACAGCAGGTATGGAAGGGTGATGGGATCATATGACCTCACAAGAAAGGTCAGTGTGACTTCTTGGCTTTTGTGGCACACTGAGGAAACTGACACTCAGAGCCCTTAAAGAGTTAAACCTCAAACACTCAGCAAGCCGCAGCAGAGGTAAAAGTCTGCACCTACAACTCTGAAGCCCACGCTCTCCCCATTGCATCATACATCTCCCTAAGCCCAAGGAGGTGTTGAAGGCCATGTCCTGAAGAGCCTTAATGTCACCCTAAGGAGCTTGGGCTTTCTTCTCTAATGGGTGGAAGTATACACAGTGCCCCCTCGGCTCTAAATTTAAAAGCCTCAGCCAGGAATTTCTGAACAGGAAGCAAATCCCACTGGTTTCCCTCCGGGCATCCATATGTACCCCCAACCCCCCGGGGCGTCCAGTGAGCCAACTAACAATTTCTTTCTTTTATGCAAACACGGCAGCTGGGTTAGCTGCACCTGCAGCCCCTGCTGGGTCACACACGATAAAAGGATCAAAGCCTGGAATATGACTTCAGACTATAATTTAAGTTAATTAAGATTTTTTTAACCTAAATTACATTTTAACATTTCATAATAGAGCTGTCAAGATTCTATCTATCAAAACTCTATCAAGCAAACAAAAGAGGATAATTATATTTTCAGACACAGGCAGTCATCACTCCACTTGGTTTCTTATAAAAAGACTCCCATCTTCCTTCACATTCTCATTTTCAAATGCTCTTCCTCTTCCTTACCCACCCTCAGAATCTGAGACTATGCACTCTTAAACAAGTGGAAAATAAACCAAAGGAATGTGTAACTCAGGGAATGAAAGTGTTTCTCAGAAGCAGCAACTCTAATTAGAACTGCATCTAAAGGAAGTGTCTCTTAGTTGGTCCGAGCATCCTGTCTCACTAAATAGACTCTGATTGGGGGGTGGAGGAAAAGCAGGATATTAAACTCCTCAAATCAAAGAGAACAATGAAGAAATGACAAGCTTCCTACTAGAAGCTGAATTTGCTTTTATCCTGTTCCATTAAGATAGGAGGTCTGGGGGTGCCAGGGTGGCTCAGTGGGTTAAAGCCTCTGCCTACAGCTCAGATCATGATCCCAGAGTCCTGGGATAGAGCCGCCCCACGTGGGGCTTGCTGCTCAGCGGGGAGCCTGCTTTCCCCTCTCTCTGCCTGTTTGCCTGCCTACTTGTGATCTCTCTTTCTGTCAAATAAAGAAACAAAATCTTAAAAAAAAAAAAAAAAAAAAAAAAGACACCAAGGGAGGAAATACTGACTGTATTGGGTATTGTTGGATGTCTCCTACTCATCCACTTCACCTTCGCCCTTGAACATAATGAAAGAGTCATGCTGTTAGGGCAAAAATGACCTTATTAATAATCTCACTCACTCTCTGCCAGTTGGTTTGATTCAGGACTGGGTAGGTACACAGTCCTCAGCCAATCAGTGCATGCGATCTCCACCACCACCACCACCCCCCCCCCCCCCCGCTTACCCTAACCCCCCCCCCGCCCCCCACTGCTGCAGTCTAAAATAGACCATGATCCTTCTTCCTGGAAAAAGAAAGCCCCATGCACCAAAGCTCAGGTAGAACTTAGGGGAGACAGAGGCACTGACTGAGAGTTCCCAGCAGACTGGTTAGACATTTAGGCTTTGGAGTAGGACAGAATTGAGTTCAAATCCTGACTTGAGTTCAAATCTGAAACTGCATTACTTGGGGTCGCCTGATGCAACCCTTCTGATTTCATTTTATTCCTCTATAAAATGAGATTAATGATCATGCCTACTTCGTAGGGATGTAAAATTTGAATAAAACCATGGATGTCTAGAGATTAGCATGCTGCATAGTCACAGCCCAAATACTCTGACACAGAGCAAGGAGGAATAGTCTTTCAGGGGCTCCAAAGAGAGGGCCCTTTAGGTAAACAGCCATGTCAAATGTTCACATATGCGCAAAGGCGATGCCCCACCTACTCAAACTATGAAGTGGTTGATCAGGAATTGGTCTGGGAAAAGCTGACCTCTGGGGAAAGATCTAGGCAATACACAGCTTTCTCATCTGAAAAGTACCTTGACAATGCTCAGGATGATTGTGGACCCAATGAGGGGGAAAAAAAAGAGTTGATCCTCCTAAGGGGGGATGGGGAAGGTTTTATTAACTGCGACGTTAAAAAAAGGGGGGGGGGGGTAAAGAAAGATCTGCTCATCTCCTATAGACTTTTGGAATCCTGAAAGAACAAAAAGTAGCAATTTCCCACTCCAGCTGGGCAGAAGTGACGCATTGCACTGTCCTTTACAGGCCAAACTCCGAAGTTTCTTTTAAAAAGGAGAGACCTTATTTACCCCAAAAATACAGATGTCGTGAAAAGAAGGGCCATCTGTACCCCAATGTTTATAGCAGCAATGGCCACGGTCACCAAACTATGGAAAGAACCAAGATGTCCTTCAACGGACGAATAGATAAAGAAAATGTGGTTCATATACACTATGGAGTATTATGCCTCCATCAGAAAGGATGAATACCCAACTTCTGTAGCAACATGGACGGGACTGGAAGAGATTATGGCTGAGTGAAATAAGTCAAGCAGAGAGAGTCAATTATCATATGGTTTCACTTATTTGTGGAGCATAACAAATAGCATGGAGGACATGGGGTGTTAGGAGAAGGGAGTTGGGGTAAATTGGAAGGGGAGGTGAATCATGAGAGACTATGGACTCTGAAAAACAATCTGAGGGGTTTGAAGTGGTGGGGGAGGGGTTGGGGTACCAGGTGGTAGGTATTATAGAGGGCATGGATTGCATGGAGCACTAGGTGTGGTGAAAAAATAATGAATACTGTTATGTTGAAAATAAATAAATTAATTTAAAAAAATAAAGTATTAATACATAAAGGCATTTTCCCATTTTTTTCTGATTTTTCAGAAATTATTTCTGAGAATTATTTCTCAGAAATATATTTTTAATATATTTGTTGTTTAATGTACTTCAAGATAAAAAATAAATTTAAATTTAAATTAAAAAAAAAAAAAAGGAGAGACCCTGTGCTTCATGGGCGTGGCTACTCCATCCAACCCCTGTCTCTGCTGTTCCCCTCACGCCCTGCCCACCTCTAGCACAAGCAGGCCCTACCCCATCCTGAGGGTTTTCCCAATGCTCACATACTGGCAGAATTCTTCAAATACATCCCCTTGATTTATGACTTAGAAATATCAGCAAAAATGGAATATCCAGGGCAGAATAAGGAAGAGCACCACCCTGGACCATTTTAGAGCCGACATGACCCATCTGCTTGATCTTCCACTGTGGTCCTCTATTTCTACCTTTTACTACCTAATTTTTCTTTCTGCATCAAAACTTTCCTTCCTTTTCCACTCCATTTTCCTAAGTAGGCCAGTCACAAATAAGCACTTTTTGGAGAATGAATGCAATCCCATCATTGATTTCCTGCATTTTTTGCAGTTACATAGACCTCGGAGCAAGTCCCAGTGAGATGGCCCTGTGTGAACGGACCCTTCCCCACCAACAGGGGGTCAGAAAGACTGGGCTGGGAGGAATTATGTCCCATTAAATCAAATATCCCATTAAATCAATTCCTTCCTATGAATCTCCTCCCTCAAGACACCCTCAGAGTTCCAGGTGGGGGTATGTGTTTAAAGTAGGGATCACGAATTAACAAGAAGTTAAAAGCTGTTCTAATACCCCACACCACAGCCAGTGAGTGATGACTCAGTGAGAAAGTTCTTCTCCCTCCTAGAAACAACTGAGACCAGGAAGGCAACAGGGAAGAAATGCTGACCGGGACTCACAAAACCCGTTGCAGTTTGGTAAAGCACCAAGCCAGCCTGCATGCCTTATGGAAAAGGAGAGCTGATGCAACCACAGTTGGCACTGACAATGGCCAAGCCACAGCACCGCTGATGACAATCGCCACTCTGGAGAAACACCCCACAGGCTGCTGCAGAGGCAGCAGCTGGCTCACTGAGGAAAATATAAGTCATGGCTGACTGACAGGAGGGGGGTTGGGCCACCCTCAGGGAGCAGCAGCATTATCTGCTGTACACCAAAAGCTCAGTCTGAAAGCAGACATTCAAGGAACTCTGGGCAAGCACTTGAAGAAGCAGGATTCAACGACTACGAAGATTTTAGACAAAATCCTTGGAGATTTTTGTAAATTGATGAGCGCCTCATATGAACCTTTTCTTAAAATGCAAGATGAATGGATGGAGAATGGAAAATATTAATGCATCAAAATATTAATGGGCTGTAAAATCAGCCCCCAGGGTGAGGTGGGACTGGGCATTTCCTCCACGGTTGCTTTCCTGCCGACTACCTTGAAAGGAAAGAAGATAAACAGGTGATGGAATTTCCACTAGACCCAGCTAGCACTAAGAAAAACCCTCCTCCCTTTGGGTTCTGATGACCCAGATTGAGGAGAGGGTGTCACATCTGGTCTGGGCCAGTGGTTAAGAAGCCCAATCACGTTCCAGTTTGTGTAGCGTGGGTTGGCATCAAAGTATAAGCAGCAGTACCTTTCCCAAGCCATATGAAACAAAGGCCTTCAGGTTTAGCCTTCTTGAAGAGATGGTCCAGATCTGATCCGTCTCCTAGCCAAACACAGGATTATGGGGGCCGGAGAAGAGGGGGGCTCTGGGAACACTCAACTACCTGGAGGATACAATGCCCTCTGGTCCCTCATGTCTTTTCTGTAGCAGGTAACTTGACAAAAAGCTGAAGAGAACATCCCCAGCTCTTGTCTTCCCATCCCTACAGCTGCATGCTCCTTCCCATGGCTCAGCCTTCACTCCTGAAGGAGCTCATGCTCCCAGAGGCTGGGCATAGTAGAAAACATAATAAAGAGATTGTGATGCCAAAAAAATAAAAATCATGAAATAAAATGTATGATAATCCTTCTGCAAGGCTGGTTATTCCCACTTTTTAGAGAAGAAATTGAGGGGAATCTGGGTGGCTCTGTAGGTTAAGCTTCTGACTCTTGATCTCAGCTCAGGTCTTGATCTCAGGGTCATGAGTTCAAGGCAAGCTGGGCATGGAGCCTACTTAAAACAAACAAACAAACAAAACAAACAAATAAAATTTTAAAAAAAAGAAAAGTAAAGAAGAAGGAAATGAAATAGAGAGACTGCTGTGCTGAAGCTCAGAGAAACTAATGTTTCCTCCAGATAGCAAGTATGCAGTAAATAACCAATTCACAAAGAATTATTGATATGCTCAGCACTGGGCACTATTCTATCACCAAGGTACTCAAGTGGAAAAATCTTTTTCTGACCTAAACCTCCTTTATTTCTCACCCTACAGCTCTCTAATTCCTACTAAAACTGTCCTCACCTCCTCTGGGCCTCCATTCTCTAGATCCTTCTCTTGTGTCCTCATCCATCAGTGTCCTTCAGGCTTCCTCTGCTCCCTTCCCAGCCTGGACCTATCAGAAAGGACTTTAGCAGGGTTTTCCCCTGAACCTTAGAATTACTCACTCATAATCTACCTCCTGAGTGGCCAGATTTCCACTCATCAAATCTGAGATACTCTCACTTTTCCTCCTCCCCATTCTATAGCTGCCAAGGGATGTGGGACAAAACACCAAAGCACACAGTTTACATCCCATTTGTCCATTCTCTCTAAACCCTGCCTGAGTCCTCATTCCTTCTTGACAACCTTTTCCATTGACTTTTCCTATCTCCACATGCCACATCTAACAGCACTGTTCTCCTCAGACACATGTGACTGCCTTCACTAGAGAGACAAACTCATTTACTCAAAATTCATTGCTTTACTCAAAATTCCCCTGTATTTTTTTACTACAGTTTCGGCCTCTCTCCTATTTCTGAGAAAGAGGTATTCCTCTTCTTTTCTATAAAGTTATCCCTAGGCTCCTCATCTTCCAGCTTCTCACCTACTCCAGGATCTGAATCTATCAATTTTGTCCTCTCTCACTCAGGACTTACCTCTCTGCTGCTCTCTCTCTCTGCCCGCCTCTCTGCCTACTTGCAATCTCTGTCAAATAAATAAATAAAATCTTCCAAAAAAATTAAAATCTCAAGAGATACAACAGATTTAATAGATTATAAGAGAATGTAAGATGAATGGTAAATAGATCTAAAGAGATCATGCAGAATATAGCACAGAGAGAGATAAAGAGACAGGAAATGTGAAGTCAGTATGAACACTAGAATGTGGAAGCCCAATGTGCATCTCCAGAAAGAGAGAAAAGCCAGAATAAATTCAAGCTGGATTTGAAAAGACAATGGTTAAGATTTTTTTTTTCAAAACTGAATGTTTAATTCCTTAGAATGAAAAACTACCCAAATGCTAAAGAGGATAAATAAAAATAAATCTACCAGGAGACACATAGTGGTGCAGAATTTCAAAATCAATAGAAAACCTTCTGAGCAGAGAAGAGACAAATTACCTACAAGGGAATGACAGCCAGGCTGGCAGCCAACTTACTAGGAGCAATAGCATATTCCACAGGAAAACAAAACAGTATTTTCATACCATTGGGAGAAAATAACTGTCAACCTAGACTCCTACACCTGAGAAACCCAAAATTCAAGGAGAGAGCAGGAAAAAAAAAAAAAAAAAAACGCGTAGACAATGACAAGGAAGCATTTGTTGCTCAGAGATCTTTGCTGAAACATCTGCTAAAACCATAGCTCACGAAGAAAGAAATGTAGTCCAAAGCAAAGGAGCAAGGTACCGAATGCTATAATGAATGCCAATCTCTGTATCTAGAGTAATCAATCTAAGTAAATTTGCCTATAAAGAAAACAATAATAATATGATGGCTAACAGGAGGTTGGAAACAAGATAGAAGAAATTAGTAGGCACTGAGAACATGAAAATGGGAGAAGAGTAGCGTTTGAAAAGTGGGAGCTTCCCACTCTGCTAGGTGAAATCAGCTAGCCACAGAATGACAAATATATTGTGATTCCACTTCCATGGGGTCCTGAGAGTAGTGAAAATCATAGAGACAGAAAATCATAGAGACAGCAAGGAGAGTTGTTTAATGAATACAGACTTCCGGTTTGACGTGTCCATCCTGGACAGGGATGGTGGTGATGGCAACACATTATGAATATATTTAATACCACTGAACTGTACATGTCAAAATAGTTAAGAGGAAAAAAACAAAACAAGACAAAACCGAGAGGGAGACAAACTGTGAGAGACTCTTAATAAGAGGAAACAAACTGAGGGTTGCTAGAGGAGAGAGTTAGGGAGATGTGGTGGCCATTAAGAGGGCTCGGGATGTAACGTGCACTGGGTGTTCTATAAGACTGATGAATCACTGACCTCTACCTCTGAAGCCAATAATACATTACATGGTAATTAACTGAATTTAAATAAATAAAGAAACAAAACAGAGGATATAGGGAAAGGGAGGGAAAAATAAAGCATGATCAAATCAGAGGGCGAGACAAATCATAAGAGACTCTTAATCATAGGAAACAAACTGAGGGTTGCTGGAGGGGAGTGAGTAGGGGAAAGGGATGACTGGGTGATGGACATTAAAGAGGGCATGTGACGTAGTGAGCACTAGGTATTATATAAGACTGATGAATTACAGTCCTATACCCCTGAAACTAATAATACATTATATGTTAGTTAATTGAATTTAAATTTAAAATGTTAAAAAATAAAAGTTAGAGGCGCCTGGGTGGCTTAGTGGGGTAAAGCCTCTGCCTTCGGCTCAGGTCATGATCCCAGGGTCCTGGGATCTCGGCCCTCATAGGGCTCTCTGCTCAGCGGGGAGTCAGCTTCCCCCTCTCTCTCTGCCTGCCTCTCTGCCTACTTGTGATTTCTGTCGGTCAAATAAATAAATAAATAAATAATCTTTTTAAAAAATTAAATATACGTGAAACATTCTAGGGAGGAAACAATAGTTAAGATGGTGTACTTAACATGAGGTGTATGTTACCACAATTTTAAAAAAAGTGGGGGGGAGTGAAAGTCCTTACACTGTTTGGGAAGTGTTCACTTTATACTTACGCATTGATGGCAAAATTTAAAGATTACCACTAACAGAAACAAGAAATATAACTTCCAACTTATAAAAAGGGGAAAAAATAAAAAATCAAATGTAAGGACAAAAGGAGCAAAAAGAACAGCAAAGAGAAAGGAGAGTAAGACAAAAACAGAAAATCAGACAGAAGAAAAAAGTTCCAAATATACCAGTAATAAATGGAAAAAAAACCATTAAAACCACTGGTTATTATGGTCTCAGACCGGTACTTTTAAAATTCCAACTGAATGATATTTGCAATAGATGAAAAAAGAAACATTTATCAGGCAAATAGTAGCTGCAAGAAAGTCAGTGAAGCCTTATTAGTACCAGGCAAAACAGAATTTAAGGCAAATAGAATTATTCATAAACAAATTAAATGAAAAGGAATTTGGGGGTGGTGGGGAAGAGAGAGAGAATGAGCCTCGTTCTGTTATGCTGAGCAATATGGTCTCAAAATAAATAAAGCAAAAAGCCACAAAGTTTCAGGAATAAAAAGGAAAATCATAGGGAGCAATTCCAATATGCCTTCCCAGAAAGTGATAAATCACCCAGACCAAAAATTGATAAGACACAGAAGATTCAAATTACAATTATCAACATTGACCTAAAGGCAATATAGAATCCTGAATCCCCAAAGTGCAGCAGGAAGACATAATTTTGAAACAATGGAACAAACCATATATCCAAATAATTTGCATTAAGAAAGAAGTCACTGTAGAAATCATTAGCATAACCTGCTAATACATATAATACATCTTATATACATCTTATATATATATTAGCTAATATATATAACAACATCAATATATATTATATGAATATTTATATATGATGAGCTAAGCATTCAAGAAGTCAGAAAAAGATGAATGAATACAATAAAGACAACAGGAAGAAACAATAGAAAGGAATGAAAAACGAAATGGCAAATCGAATAGACTATCTTCTGGTTAAGACTGGCCTGGAAAAAAGAGACAGTACAAATTAATCAAGGTTAGAAGTAGAAAAGATAATTATTTCAAATGTACTAGCGATTGAAGAAATGATATGAGTGAATGCATAGATCCAAATTTTTTGAGATCTAAATTTATAATTTTTAGTAAAATTTGTCAATATTGACTCAACAAGAAATAAGAAGTTTAAATATATCCATGTATTTTTTAAACAGCAAAAATGTATTCATATATATTCCAAGGCCTGATGATTTTTATTTTAATTTTATTTATGATTTTTATCACCAAAGTTTCAGTGAACATATATCCTAATCCTATATAAGCTATATTGGAGAGTAAAATGAGAGAGAAATTTCTCAGTCTCCCTTTAGATACCATCATAATCGTGATACCAAAACCACACAAAGAATTTCTGAGGACTAATAGCAATGGGAAGCAGAATAGCAGTTGATATACAGTGAATGTTTACAAAGCACTGGGAACTATTCTAAAAGCTTTACTTGAGGGGCACCTGGGGGCTCAGTCAGTTGAACTTGGGACTCTTGATCTTGACTCAGGGCATGATCTCAGGATGGTGAGACTGAGCACAGCACTGGGCTCTGCGCTCAGTGCTGAGCCTGCTTTTCCCTCTCCACCCCCTCTGCCCTTTCACTGGCTCATGCTCTCTCATTCTCTCTAAAATAAATAAATAAAATCTGTAAAAGCTTTACTTGATTATTTTGTTGGTATCTGTGTATTAGGTGTTACTGTTAACTTCATTGGAAGAAGAGGCAGAACAGAGGGCTTGTGTGATCTGCCTACATTAAGGGTCAGAAAGTGATAGAACAAGAGTTCAAACTCAGCACAACCTTACTGCACAGCCTGCAGTCTTAACCATCAGGCCATATTCCCTCCCGTTTGCGTCTGTGTTCCAATAAGCAAATATTAAAGAATGAACACCAGATAAACATATGTGCAGAAAATAAGTATTAGCACATCTAGTCAAGCAATTTCTATAAAACTGGAAACCCACCCATGATTTTAAGAGTTAGAAAACTAGCAATCGGGGTGCCTGGGTGGCTTAGTCAGTCAAGTGTCTGCCTTTGGATCAGGTCATGGTCTCTGGGTCCTGGAATGGAAACCGGCATAGGGCTCCCTGCTCAGCAGGGAGTCTGCTTTGCCCTCTCAACTCTCCCTCTGTGTCCTCCCCCCACTTCCCCTCTGTCTCTCAAATAAGCAAATAAAATCTTAAAAAAAAAAAAAGAAAAGAAAAGAAAACTAGGAATAGAAAGGGAATTTCCTTAATTTGATAAAGGGCATCCACTTAAAGGATACATTTTATGGTGAGAATTTGATTTCCCATTACATTCCTGAAAAAGAAACAGACCTCCATCCCTGTTTCTATTCAACATTGTACTGGAAACCATATCAAGTAAAATAGGTCATTTAAAAAATGAGATGCATAAGGATTAGAAAGAAAAATCCTGATTTTCAGACTATATTATTATATACATAGAAAATTCAAGAAAATCTCCAATATTAGAATGGAAAAAGATGCTTCGAAAGACTCTGAGATAAAAGATGAATAAAAAAAATTTTGAACTCTTATTGTATTCATAATATCCACAAAAATATACTCACTCAATAAAAGTTTCAGTATTCAGGCACTGAACTGTATACTGGAATAACATGTATAAGACTTCCATTGGAAAACTTGAGCTTTCCTGAAATATAGGAAAGAAAACCAAATAAATGGAGAGATATGTCATCGTGACAAGACTTAATATTCTATAGGGATAAATTTCTCCAAATTAATCTATACATTTAGTAAAAGTGCAGTCGAACCCTAAAATAACTTTGATTGGAATATGACAATATGATTCTAAAATTAATATAAAAAAATCACAGGAACAAGGATACCAATTTTAAAGAAGAAAATAAAGCATAGCATTAGCCCTAAAGGGTATCAAAATCTATTTTCAAGTTACACAAAGTGAGAGAGCAAGTTCTTGGCATAAGGAGCCCCCGAGAGGTGGGGTGGGACATCCCCCCAGGGGACACAGCTTTGCAGGCCCTGCACTGAAACACACCTACTATCAGCTTGATCTTGTTAAATGAAAAAATTGAATTCTCTGCTCCCCTCCATGAAGAGCTCCTAGAGAAAACAGAAAATGCATTCACTTTCATTGTCTGGACAATGTAAATGGCTTTTTGGCAATCGTCTGTAAAACAGAATATCATATAGTAGAGTCTTTCAGAATCCCACGCAGAATGGGCAGCCTTATCAGGAGACAAAACAGGAGTTGAGATCTGCCTTGGCTGGGCAGGAAGAGACACTCGAGAGAAGGAGGCCAAGCATGGTGACCTTAAACGGCCTTCATTAATAAGAGGGGGTACACTTCAGAAAATCAACATGAGCCATTGGCCACAAAGTAATCCTGGGGTGAAGGGCAGTGGCCTTAATTCCACTCCTTGCAAGGCAGAATCAGTCTTTTCATTTTTTCTGCTCTCACTCTCTTCTCTTCAAATATCAGGAAGAGAAGACATGGGGATGATCCCTTCCCTGAGGCTGAAAAGTAATAGTGAACCAAATTAGGGCAAGAACTCAGTTTATTTTGGGCATGAATATTAACTGGAATCTATGATGGATGAGAGCTCTTATTTCTTTCTTTCAGTGGAGTGATTCATAACAGCTAAGACAGGGCTATCCCCAAATACAGAGGGATGTCTTTAGTCCCTTCTCTTGGAAAAGACCAATACTCAGCATTTCTCAATCTTAGAGCCTCCCACCCCCCAACCCCAGCAACACACATACACACCATATACTCTCTACTTTTCATCTAAGGAAACCAAACTGCCCTCAGCTATGAATCCATAGTTCACACTGATTTAAGCAGGAATTGTGGGCAGGGCTTTGGGAACCATAACGTGACCCATGTCCTATTAATCAGTCCTACACCATAGGAATGGAATTTGAAATTAACAGAAGGGTCCTGTGCTCTAACCATCTGCTCATTGACTTCAATTCCTTCACATGAAAATGAGAGCAGCCAGAGGGCTGGTTGCTTGTTAGCAAGACTCCTACTTCCAGCCTAGACCCCCATCTTTTTGTGCTTCCACATAAAAGAAAAGCATTGGTCAATATTCCCTCTCTCCAGTGTCTTTACTATATGGCTGCTCTTTGATTAGGCTTTTGAGGTCAGAGGACCCCAGCAGCCTCCCCCAGCCCACTTGGAAAAGAAGTTCAGTGTGTGGAAATGGACCACTCCACTGCAGGACTCAAGACCAAATAATGCAGGAAGTTGACCCACAAAGCAGACAGCCTCCTTTCTGAGGAACAGTTCTCAGTTCAGAAATGTCAAGGTTAATATAGGTAAGGCAAGATCCTGGGAGAGCAAGAGTAAGGGGAAGGAATGAAAACTATTCACTGAGGTTGTAAGGACACAGGCCATCCCATAACTTGAGTTGCTCCTCTTGAGTAAAGCTGGTATCACTCCATCAAATCCAACATATGAGCTCTGGTTTGCTCAGGTCTCAGGGTTTCACACAATGAGCAGGAAATACTGGCATTTGATGAGTCATTCATTGCTTCATTCTGCATTTTACTGAGCGCTATAAACCAGGTACCATGTGAGACTCTGAACAACCCAGGAGGGAAAAGAAACATAATTGCTATGCAGTGTGATCCGTGACCAGATGAGATGTGTTTGGGATGCTGGGGAAGGGTGCAGACAAAGGTGTCCCCAGGAGAGTGGCTTATGAGGGTGGGAGGGGGTGTCTTGAGTGATTAGTGGCTTATGAGGGTGGGAGGGGGTGTCTTGAGTGATTAGTGTATAGGGCGTCTTGGTGATGCCTCCCCTGGATCTTTGGTGTGTTTCCCCTTCACCAAAAATACTCCCAGAGCTTTTGGTATCACCATAAAGATGAATCTTCTATCTGTTTTTGAAGCGTTTCATTGTACCAAAATGAAACAATGATCCTAGGAAAAGATGCAACATTTCTCTGAAATTAATAAACTATCCTGAATATTTTTCAGCGGCTTTTTTAAAAACATTTTTTTTTAAAAAAACATTTTTAATCACAAAAGTAATACCTGTTTTCTATACAAACTCTGGAAAATACAGAGAATGTAAAGGAAAGGTAAAAATTACCAAGAATCCAAGTATTAGAAAAAATACTATCACTGTTTTGGTATTTCATTTTATTTTCTCTGAACAGACTTTTTGTTTGCTTTGGTTTGTGCAGAACTGGGATCACATACTGTACACATAATTTTTTAACTTTTTTAACTTAACATTATATTCTAAGCAATTGCCACACTTTTAAATACTATTTGAAAATAATACTCTTAATGGCTAGAAAATGTTCTATCATATGGATGGGCCACAATTATTTCAACTATGTCTCCACTGGTGGAAATTTACATCACATCCGTTCTTTTGCTCTCCATGCTGCAATGAACATAAATCTATCTGTGCATCTATGATATTTCCTTACAACAAATTTCTAAAAGAACAATAACTGAACAAAGGTCATGCATATATTTAGGATTCTTGCTACTTGTTGCTGAATTTCTCTCCAGAAATGTAGAAATAGTATCTACTGTCTAGTGAGTATTTAAAAAACATATATTTGGGGCTGACAGTCAGTTAAGCATCTGCCTTGGCTCAGGTCATGATCCCAGGGTTCTGGGCCCGAACCCCGAATAAGGTTCCCGGCTCAGGGGGGCGTCTGCTTCTCCTTCTCCCACACCTCCTGCTTGTGTGTGTCAAATAATAAATAAAATATTTAATAAATAAATAATAAATATATATTAATCAATGAGTAATTAAATTATTTCTACCATTCTCCATAATATTCTTGCTACAAATTGCCACACTTGAACAGCAGGAAACTACATAAGCTTTATGGGAATAAAAAAACTATTGAATTGGGGAACTAATAAACTAATAACATTTTAATTACTTCTTAAAAGAATAGACCAAGAAGTATTTCTAAAGTTGAGCTATATATTTATCTGATAGAAAGTTGGGTAGCCGGGGCGCCTGGGTGGCTCAGTGGTTTGGGCTGCCTTCGGCTCGGGTCATGATCTCAGGGTCCTGGGATCGAGCCCCGCATCGGGCTCCCTGCTCCACAGGAAGCCTGCTTCCCTCTCTTTCTCTCTCTCTCTCTGCCTGCCTCTCTGCCTACTTGTGATATCTGTCTTTCAAATAAATAAATAAAATCTTTAAAAAAAAAAAAAAGAAAAAGAAAGTTGGGTAGCCAAAATAATATTACAGAAGAATAATTATTGTTATAGGAAAATGTGAACTATGTATCAATAGTAGTCTCCAAAGTCGTAAGTGTATGATCCCATTTTTGTGGAATATATATATGTGTGTATACATACATAATATATATGTATATTATATTGTATATAGCATTAGAAAACCAAACAACAAAATATTAACAGTAATTCTTTCTGTGTGCTGCATGATGGGTGATTTTTTTTTCCCCTTTCTGTGGGTGTGTGTTCTAATTCTTGTGCATTAAGCATGTATTACTTTTTTTGAGAGAGAGATAGAGAGAGAAGAGAGCACATGCCTGCTTATGTGAGCAGGAAGAGGCAGAAAGAGAAAGAGAGAGGGAGAGAGAGAATCCTGAGCAGGCTCCATCCCCAGTACAGAGCCCAACACAGGGCTCAAGCTCACAGCCCTGAGATGATGATCTGAGCCAAAATCAGGAGTTGGACACTTAACTGACTAAGCCACCCACATGCCCCTACTTTTTTTAACTAAAGAAAAACAAATGTTTTCAAATGTTGAGTTACCATGGAATTAAAATCTGTCTTAGAGACAATAAACAAAATGATAAACAGGCAGTTCTTCCTCTGAAGGTCTATGAGTCCCCTTGGCTGCCAGAACAAAATACCATAGACTGGGTGGTTTAAACAACAGAAAGTAATTTTCTCACAGTTTTGGAGGCTGGGGTCTGCGATCAGGGTGTTAGCCTGGTAACTTCTCATGAAGACTCTCTCTCTCTGGCTTGCAAACAGCCCCTCTCTCCCTAAATGCTCAGGTGGCCCTTCCTTGGCGCATGCTTGTGGAGAGAGAGCAAGCTCTCTGATGTCTTTTCTTATAAAAGTACCAATCCCATCGGGGGGGCCCAACCCTTACAGCCTCATCTAACCCTAATTACCTCCCAAAGACCTCATCGCCAAATAGCATCACACTGTGGGTTAGGGCTGCAGTGTATGCATTTTGGAGAGACACAAACACTCATCTGAAGCAGAGGGTATCTTCCAGAGATGAATAGTGTGATAAGTTCAAGTTCACATTTTTAAAAATGAAATATTTAGAAGAGTGTTAGGTGATATAATACAGGGAACGGAAAAAAAAAAAACAAAAAACAAAAAAACATGTCCTGTCCATCAAGGAGACACGTTCTTGTAGGGGAAGACATAATATTACAACCAGTGCAACAGAATTCTAACAAAAATACATACTAGCCCATATCTGAGTGAAGAAGGGGAATATAAAGAGCTCTTAGTCTGGGAACAAGCAGGAAATGTTTCTAAAAAGAAATAAAAGTTAAGCTGAGTTTTGGGAGGAAAAAAAAAGTAGGATGAGTCAAGAGTGTGGAAGGCTGTGCCAGACAGAAGGAACAGCTTGTAGCAAGGTGCAGAGGTGCTGGAAAACATCACTGCACACATATGGAGGGGTGAGGCAGGAGAGGCTCGAGGAAAGGCTCCTATCTAAAGTATATCTCAACAGAGACTCAATGAGCTCAACCACACTGAACTAGTGTGCCATGCCAAGTTCAAACCTTACCTCAAGAACCATGCAAAGCACTAGTTTTTAAGGAGAAAGAAGCAAGAAATGATGGAGGATTTAGAAATATCCTGCTGGCAACAAAGTGGAAGAGAATGGCTTAGACACCACTTTGGAGAATGGAGACAGAAAGCCGGTTTAGAGGTTCTCCTTATAATTCAGAAGAAAAAATGCCCGACCCAGGGCACAGATATTTATTAGGAAAACGAGTGAGGTAATTATTGTCAAACAGCCAATGTGGTTATAGAAAATTTCTGTGGTAAAGCTACAAATTAGGTATGGTTGAGGTACTTAATGACAAAAGAGGTGGCCCTATGGTTGGTGTGGGACAGTCCTGGATTTCACTGTACAACATTCATAGCACTCCTTCTCTTTTCAAGAGTATCCCAATTTGGGTAATAAATTAATGGGCACCCTGTAGCAACTCCCTTCTGCTGGCTCCCTGAGTATCTAGTCTGAAGGCCCTACTGTAGACATCATTCCTTGGATCCCTCTTTGTTTTCACCATCTTGCCCCTTTCCAGACCATACTTTTGACCACACAGGAAAAAGCTGCCTTTTCTCTCTGGACCCCAGGATCAACCTTTTTATAAGATTGTTTGTCTTACACTTATCTAAACCCCCTTGTTTCTGACCATACAAATTCTATGGAGGAAACACTTCTGTTATGGATCCCAAGCCTGAAGCCTACTTCCACATCAGCTGCTTCTGCCCGAATTCCTCATTCTTTCTTTATCACCAGCTGAGCGCCCTGGTCTTTAAAGTCCCAGGCATTTCACTGGCTACAATGTCCTTCATTATATCATCTTGGGTCCATGGATTGTCTAGACTAAAATGTTAAATTCCTTCCCAACTTCGGCTCACATTAGCTGGTTCTCTATTTGACCAGTCTCAAACTCCTGTGACAGACACCTCACCTTTTTCTCCACCACAGCCAATCTTCATTGGGCATGTCAGTCTGCCCAAAACGTGACCTCCGCTCCCTCATTCAGAACTAACCAAAATGGAAAATGGTTGTTTATGGGATGATTTTTATGTCTCTTTATTCCTCCACTTCTTTGTGTATTCCAAATATTCTACAGTGTATAATGAAATGCGTTTTTTTAAAACAAAAAAACAATTCTACCTTTATTCCCTTCAAAATTGAACCATGCTTTCCTCTGACCTTCCAAGTCCCACTGAGACTACTTACCTCACCACCTGGAGCTTTCCATTTAGGATAAGATTTGGCTGGGATTAAGGGCGCCAAGCTCTCTGTTACAATCTTCCCGCAAACTGGAGAAGAGTAGCAATTTGAACAAAACGGCAAAAGAACCCTATTTCTTTTTTTTTTTTTTTTTTAAGATTTTTATTTATTTGACAGACAGATCACAAGTAGGCACAGAGGCAGGCAGAGAGAGAAGGAGGCAGGCTCCCTGCTGAGCAGAGAGCCCGATGCGAGGCTCGATCCTAGGACCCTGGGATCATGACCTGAGCTGAAGGCAGAGGCTTTAACCACTGAGCCACCCAGGCGCCCCAAGAACCCTATTTCTAACAGGAAATCCTTTTGACTCCCTACAGAAGTCTAAAAAGTTTTAAGAAGTTTAAAAGAATGAGTAGAGAAAGGGCAAAGATCAAAGAAATGAGAGGTTGCAGTGGAATTTACTAAAGATCCAGAGATGAAAGCATCATCGTCGCTATGCTCTCCAAAACATCGATCACCAGAGCAGAATTCATACACCAAGTAGCTCGAATGAGGGGGAAGGCCTGGATTAGAAAGGGAGACATACCCTAGAGATAAGATTACTTAAGTAACACACCAATCAACCAGCGTATTATAATGTGTATTGAACCATCTTTGTGTAAATGGATCACAGTTGTAATAATCCAATGTTGGAAGATAAGGTTTTGTGCATCTACTGATCTGAACCAGGACCTTTCAGTTTATGCTCTGATGCTAGTGCATGAAGAGGGGGGATGGCAGAAACAAGTAAATGGGTAAGTCTGACTCCCACTCACATCAGCCAGTCTTTGCTACCTTAAAGATAAAATGTAGTTGAAAGCCATTGATCTAAATAAATGTGCATGAAAAATAAACAAATAAATAAACAAATAGGTGTGTTATGGTATGCATAGCCTAACACTTCTCATAGGACCAAAATCTAAAGATGCATCACCTTGGCATATAAACCACCACTGTATGTTTTCGTTCTTGTTCACAGATGTAGAAACATTTCATTGGAAGGCTTAAAAATGCCTCTTTTTAATAATCTCATATTCACACTTCTAAACCACATACGAATTCATCTACTTCCGCTAAATAAATTCCTTGAAGACAGGGGTCCCTTCCCTCTCACTGTCTTGTACAGACTTCACAAATAGGAGGTTCAATAAATAGTGGCTGATTAAAAAGAACATTGAAGGCAGAATACATTTTTAAAATACTTAAGCAAAGAAATTCTTTCCTAGACCCAAAAGCAACCTGAGAAATATGTCCAGGGCTAAAATTGTTATCTACAAAGCATAGAGCAAGAATGCTAATTATCAGGATAACAATTTTGCTATAAGGGTCTGACAGTAATAATGAAGTCCACATACCATGACCCCAGTTTACAACACAATCATCTTGGGATGTGGTAAAAATAGAGCCTATCAGAGTAGTTTGCCCTTGTGTTAAGGAATCATACCTGCTCATTACCTTCTAAACGACCATGGTAAAAAATTCTTCCCATGCTACATTTTCTCTTTATGTGAAAACACACCCACCCACCTACCAACCCCCACGCACAACTCCTCCTCTGAATCAAAGGGTCAGGTTAAGCAAAATTTATTGTCTCTATGATGTCTTCCTATAGAATGATAAATATAAGTGAGATGAGATCTTATGTTGGTACAGTCCATAGGAACTTCAAACAAGCAAACAAGGAAGCATCCCGGTTGTGCTGACTGCCTCAGGAACTAGACCTAATATCTCACTTAAAACTTGAAACTACCAGAGAAAACACCACTTGCAGTGACTCTGTGGGTTCAATGAAAAGGTCAGATGGAGTGTGAACTTGCCTTAAGTATTTGAGAAGTGTATTGGGAAGACAGAGAAAACTCACACAGGAAGTAAAAGGGCCGTGTTGGTGTTAGCTGTTTATGTCAGGCATATGACTGATGCTGTGAGGAAAAAAGTTATAAACCAAACAACAACTTGGTAACTTGCCCTAGCATAGTTAAATTCATGACTGTAAATATGCATGGTATTGTTTTATAAAGCCTTTCAAAAGCAAGTGGAATAAAGGAAAAACAGCTTGGTTGCCCATGGGTAATTTTTCTTTGATACCGGTTTTGAATAAAACAAGAATCTTTTCCTGGATTTATAACGTGACCGTGCGAGTCAGGCAGGGGATGGATTAAAGGTGACAAGACAGGTAGTGTGTCGTCCATGTGCAGGGAGCATCACACTGACAGGGCAGCCTACGGGAAAAGTCTGCAAACGGGGAAAACGATTGCGCGGGAAGGCGAAGCGACGCTTCGGGTGTTTGTGAAGGAGAATTTCTTCATGGGTGATAGAAATCCAATCTGTAACTTCCCGCTTTTTATAATAAGTCCATAAATTTAAAACACTACTATTTGAAAAGTAGAATCACAGTAGATTTGAGATCACATTATATCTTGTCCAGCAAGATCTATTAGCCTAGCAGGAACAGCTGTGGCTAGCAGACAGGGGGCCAGTGAAGGATCCCCCCTGCCAGGTCTGTGCCATGGAGCCCACACGCTGTCCTGTTCTACAGCTTCTTTCACACTGAGTGATATTGTTGAGTTACCACATCCACGTCATCCTCACCATGCTGAATTCTCACACCGAACAATTGTAAAGCTTTCCTTTTTATGCCCACCAATTATTTCGCAATCCTCTTTCTCAACTTCTTGCCCTTACTAGTTACCTCTCTTGAGAGTAGGTTTCCATTCAACAACCAAATGTCCTCTTCATCCTAATCGTGAGAAATGGTAAGGAGATATTCCCTCGCCCTCAACTCCAACAGCGTGAGAAGAGGATGTGAATCCAGGAAAGAATGAGTACCAAGGGAAAAGAAAGTAAGCAGTCACTTGAAGGAAGGAAAAAACTCCACCGTGATCCCATCAGACAACTTCAGATGCAAACCTGGGAGAAAGGCAGCCACATACCCATGACTGTTTCAACACGGCTGGAATGCCACAAAATAAAATAAAAGTAGTTATTGTTGATGAACACATGCTATTTACTTTTAGTATGCATTTTTGGGCCTTCTTTCTGAACTGAAGCAATGATTTCCAATATTTACCATTAGGTTGATTTATTAAAAGCTCAGAGAGACTCTGGATCAAAAGTGCAGTGCCCATTGAAAATATTCATAGTCCTGACTTTTTACAATTCAACGGGAAGGGTTGCACAAGGTATGCCCAGAATTCTGTGCTTACGTTGACGTTCCAGAATGCTATTTGTGGGAATGTAACAGATTGGTGGGGCTGTGAGAGCAGTTGCAGATTGCAGTAACAAATCCATCTCGTCTCTCCCCCATAAGGCCTTCTGGGGGACGCATTACTGTCCTTCTACATTTTTTAGTCATATGATGCTCCCAGCTAGAGTTTCAAAGGCTCTGTAGTCACAAAGCACTGATAGAACAAGGAGGCTGATCTCAGTTGTATGTGCCTCTCTTGCATGGATGACAACTAGATGAGTAGAATGTCCAACATCATACCCACTGTTACTGTCTTTATTTATCATTAACCAAAAGACTTTTTTTCCTGGCCCTTTATTGTCTATCACCAACAATGCCAGTGAACAGTCAAGAGCACAGGTGTAAGAACAGAGAGTGATTTCTGTTTGAGAGGCAGAGTCAGGTGTATATCCAAGGAAAATTCCCAGAAGGCATGAGTCCAAACCAAAGTAGGAGGCAGCATGTGGTGGAGTGGGTTTGAATGAGCAGCTAGTCCCCCATTACTATCCTCTCAGGCAGAACTTTTTAAATTGCCACTTCCCTGAAGCCGCATCAAGAGTCTTCCCATGATTCTCTCATCTCCCTAGATTTCTATTCTTGGGATTGGATGCAAAGCCAGAAAATTGAAGGGATTCCTTCTCTCCTCTATAAATTGCCAATGAGACAAAAAATAAAGCCTATTCATCAGTTCTTCTCTTCTCAAAGGGCTTTATTTGCATGGCTTTATCAAGTGAGTTGTAAGAGAAAAGGCTTAGCAAAGTTGACCAAACTCAGTAACTATCTCTTATAGTTTTACTGAAGTTAAACAGTTAGAATAGGCAGGTAGCTCATCAACGGGAAGGATGTGAGGCTAAACCTACAAAACCTCTTGGTAGAAGTCTTGGTCCTAATATACAAACACTGAACCCCAAAGAATAAACAAAACTGCAAGGTTGCAGTTGGATTTACCCAATTTACTCCAGAATCACAAATACACTAAGTGATTAAAAGAAAAGAATAAAGTGTCTACCAGGATGTGTTGAACACAAACAGCTCCTGCATTGGGCATTATCCATGTGAAATTTCATCATGATGAAACTTCTTAACTTCCTGCACCACTCTCCACCTCCTTAATGTTTTATGTAAGAATAATAGCAATGCAAACTATCAAAAAATTATTCATTGTGGTTTCTAAAGAAAGGTGCACTCTTTGTTAAAATGCTCATTTATGCCATGAATGACTTTGGACTTGCAAGGAAAGGTTCACCTCATTATGTGACACAATTGTAGGACATGAATCCAGCAGCAGTGATTAAATCTTAAACACAAATGTGGAACAATTGCTCAAAGAGCATGCAAAGTCCTTTGTGATTAAATTAAGCAGGGACTGTAAAAAGAGTGTATAAGAATAATTGCTTTGCCTGAACATTTTCTGGGAAAATCATCATATCACAGAATCTCTAAATTGGAAGAGACCTTAGATGACATTAAAGGCAACCCTCTTTGGTAGGGTGACTGCTTTATCCAGGTTTGCCTGGAATTTTTCTGATTTTAGCACTCAACATCCAACTCTTAGAAAACTCCTCAGTCTTGGAGCACATGGGTTGTGCAGTCAGGTAAGCGTCTGACTCTTGGTTTCAGCTCAGGTCATGATCTCGGGGTCATGAGAGCAAGCCCTGCATCAGAGGTTCTGTACAGAGTCTGCTTGAGGTCTTTTCTTCCTCTCCTACTGCCCCTCCCACCCATGCACGTGCTCTTTCTCTCTCTCAAATAAATGAATCAATCCTTAAAAAAAAAAAAAAGAAAGAAAGAAAGAAAGAAAGAAGAAAACTCCTCAGCCTTGTGCAAAC
The DNA here is from genome assembly GCF_964662115.1 of Mustela nivalis. NCBI lineage: Eukaryota > Metazoa > Chordata > Mammalia > Carnivora > Mustelidae > Mustela > Mustela nivalis. The sequence continues at coordinate 47,591,320 of NC_139025.1, forward strand.
TTGGTAGTTGGTCACGCTAATCTCTGGATTCATAAATCCCCTTGATGACATAACCTACAAGAGACCTAACTTTCATAGGGTTCTGTTCCTGATGTTGAGTCAAAATCAGTGTCCCTATAACCTATCCTTCTTCTGTCTTCTGTAGCAAGATAAATGCCCTCTACTAAAACCGGTGGCCTTCTGATTATCTGAAGACTGCCCCTTCCCATCCCATGCTTCCCCAATCCAGTCTCTCCATTCTCTAGGTTAAATTGACACAGTTCATTCATCTACTCCTCTAGTGTTCCTGTTCCACTGGTGATCCAATGACTCTCCTTTGGGTAAGCTCATCTGTCAAGGTCCCTCAAATGGTGACATCCCAAACTGAGTTCAAGCTCCATGCACTGTCTGAGCAGAGTCCTTTAGCCCTTCCCCTGTCCTGGGCATCAGGCTCCCATGTGGACATTCTATTAGCTTATTTGGTTACCACATCCCCACTACTAAATAACAGTACAATTATGTCAACAGAAAGCCCTGGAGATTTTTCACACATGCTGTTGTTCAAAGATCTGCCATCCTGTAGTTATGCAATTGGTCTTTAGACCCAAACACTACACACTGATCTCTTAGAGGAACCCATTATTCAGTCCAGAATTCCAGCTTTGAATCATAATTCCATCACCCAAATCACTTGCTCCCCTCCCAGGTTCATGTAGTCCCCAAATGTTTTCTAAGCGTCAACATCTGCCTTCACTGAAATCATTGGAAGGAATGTTTACTAGGTCAGGGTGTAGGGCCAGATCATTAGCGTATGCCCAGCTATCTGCTGAATAAAGGCAGTATTCACATAGGTCCTTTATTTTGAAATATTCTCTAGGGCTTTCCCTATTTGCAGATTTTTGAAGGGAAGTTGAAACAAGGAGAATGCAAATACACTATAGCAATTCTTGCTTCATTTTCAACCAGCAAGTGCCTTCTCCTTTACTTTTAGCCCACATACAGTTCTTCAGGTATCTCCAAACTTCAGTAAGTGAGGAGGATGGCATTTCCACCATGAGCCCTGAAACAGAGTAGGCTCTGCAGGCACCAAGTGTGAATCATTAGTGCAGTTCATCCAGCGTCCCTGACTATCCTTTTCTAAGGGTTTTGCTTGCCCAGCTCTTTGGAAGTCTGGCATAGCCACGTGACTTATTTTAGCCAACAACAGACATATGGAATGATAAGTGTTACATCCTGGTGAAGCTTTAAAAGCCAGCTGTGTGGTGTGCCCTGTTTCCTTCCCACTGTTGTTTTCATCAGGGATATATGGGTGAAGATGAAAAGCCTTCCATTAGCCTTGGTCCCTGAGAGGACACGTGATCAGAGCCCCCTGCTGGCCCACATCAGACATGCAGGTAGAGTAGGAAAGAAAGCCCCTGAGATTTGGGACATGTTGTGACTGCTACATGACTTAGCCTGACCTGATTGCTACATTGAGGATGCTGCAGAAGAAGACACCAACTCCTATTTACAAGAAGGAGTAGAGACTCAATTAGCAGGTAGTAAAAAGCTAAAGTGGAAAGGAGAGGTAATTAGCAAAAGGGACATGGTGGTAAGGTGAGCCACTAAGACCATGCACTAAAAGGGAATAAGAAAAGGGGCAGCTCAGCATGGGCTTACAGTTCTCAGAAAACATTTCATTTCCATTAAACAAAAGAAAAAGTAAAATTACATAATTTATTGAAAAGTATTATAGGAAATAGCTCTACAAATATGTTGACTCTTCTCTCTTCGTACTGTAATAAAAATATAAGCTTAAATTATGGAGCCATTTTAAGTATATTTTATTTTAGCCTTTTCAATAACCAATGCTAATAAGGCACGCAGTTTCCTTAAATGGGTGTATTATAGGTCCTTCAGAAATGGATAGAATTAGCATTTATTAAAGACAGATAGGTCACCCATTATAGGGGTTTTACAGAAACCTTGGCAATTTTGGTAATGCAGATAAAATAGAGCTGATCTTGACACCCACTTATAATATGATTGGCTTTATTTCACAGAAAGGTCCATTATTATTACTGTAGAGATAAACACTGGCCTGAATACTGAAGGCTGAATGTCAGTTTGGTTAATCTAGCAAAAATATAGCCTTTTTTCTTTCTAAAATATAATTAACCTCTCCTTTCTGTTCCCTTCATAGAGATGGAAGAATATTGATGTTAATTGGAATATTTGTTCACTCATTCAGCATAGATTTATGAAGCACCTATTCTCTGCCTGGGACTGTGCTAGATGTTGGCTATTCATTAAAGAGAGGGACAGTCAAGGGTCTGTCCTCTGGAAGCTTACAGTCTGGAAAGGGAACAGGCAGAGAGTGGGAAGGGTGGGGAGAACTTTCTAAGCAGAAGAAACACCATATGTGCCTTACCCTGAAGTAGGAAAGGGCTTTGAGTGTTCAAAAAATTCAAAGCGCACAATGTGCCAATCATATGTGGTAAATGAAAAGGAAAAAAACTTGAGATGGGTTTAGGGCTCGGTAATGGGCCGACTCCATGAGCCTTGGAGGCCCGGTTAGGTAATTTTTTTTTTCCATTTCATCCCAAATGTCCTCAGAGTTTTGAACAGGGTTGCAGCATGGCCCAATCTCCATCTTGAGAAAGTCTTTCTGCTGCCTACTGTGTGAAGAATGGACTGATGGGGTTAGAGATGGGGATTGAGAGGAACTGTTGCAATAACCCAGGGAAGAGGAAACAGTGACCAAGACAGGGACAGTAACAGAGGTCACAGCATGAAATAAATAAACTAGAAATATATTTTACAGTCAACACTTCAGGAATAGGTAAGGTGTGAATGTGAGGAGTGACGGATCTGTCAGGGAGAATGCCTAGGTTCTGGCATGAGCAATTTTTCTATTTTGTGCAGTGGGAAAGCAAGGAGGAGGAGCCAGATTGGGAAAAAAACACTCATGTGAGGCTGCTGAATGGCAACTGGATTTGCTGGTCTGAAGGTTGGCAGAGCGGCATAGGTGAGAACTACAAATGGGCGGGTCATGGGCTCAGTGCTGGTGTTAGGCTGTGGGAGAGGTTCAGGGGTGTACAAAATGGCTGCCGCCTCACACCTTGCCTGGCAAATGTGGGGCACTGGACAAGGATGGAGACATGGTGCTGGAAAGCCAGAGCAAGATCAAAGGAGTACTTGGGAACCAAGGGGAGGTTTCATGAGAAGTCTAATGACTTAAGAAAATAATTAATTCTTGATATCCCTTGATCCAATCTGAGACCCCTAGGAAAATATGGAAAAGTTTATACCTGGCTCCTGCCATGTCCCTAAATTACAATTCAAACAAGTGGCACCTCTCTCCTGTACTTACCCCCACTTCACAAGTTAACTTCATTTTCTGCTTTCACTCAAGTTTCATCTCCCAGCCAATGACTACTGTTCAAGAAAGAATGCCATTTCTATCACTTTGCAAGTTTTTACTATCCAAGCAATCTTGAGTAAAGAGATGCTTCCCAAACATCAAACTGTGACAGAATGCTCACCAGTCCACGGCAAAATGGAAAAACTGGTACCACGGAACCTATACATGTCAATATAAAGTGGCCAACTATCATTTCCTAGCGGCGATGCCCCTTTATTATGAGACAATGTCAGTCCTGTCCTTTAAACATTAAAATGTCCTTCTTTGGGGCACCTGAGTGGTGCATCCAACTCCTGGTGTCAGCTCAGGTTATGATCTCCAGGGTCATGGGATTGAGCCCTAAGTTAGGTTCTTCACTTAGCAGGGAATCTGCTTGAAGATTCTCTCTCTCTGCCCTCACCCCACCCCCTGCCCCCATTCATAGGTGCTCTCTCTAATAAATAAATAAATCTTTTTTTTAAAGATTTTATTTATTTTGCAGAGGGGGTGCATAAGCAGGGGGAGCAGCAGTCAGAGGGAGAGGAAGAAGCAGACTCCCTGTTGAGCAGAGAGCCCAGGATCATAACCTCAGCTGAATGCAGACGCTTAACCAACTGAGCCACTTGAGTGTCCTGAAATAAATAAATCTTTAAAAATAAAATAAAATAAAATAAAATGTCCTTCCTTTTATGAAATAATGGTGATTTTTTAAATGCCCTTACTTGGCAAAATAAAAAAGCAATAATCCTATATATGACTCCAATTAAAAAAAAAATTGTCCCAATCTGTGAAATCCCAAATCAGGAAAAAACAAAGAGAGAAAAGAACATCACAGAAAAGCCAAGTGCCAGCTCTCAGCAAGGCACACACTCTTGTTGAACAAGTTCCTCCCAGACACAACCCCGGAAATGCTCAGGATTCACAACTGTGCCTTGGCAGACTTTGCTAAATGCCATGAACATCTGGAGTTGTTTCCAGACAGTCAAAAACCACAAATGTTAGGGTGCACTTTATCGGTAAAGCTGAGTCAGTGTGCAAAGAGCAAAGAAATTCCTGAACTCTAAGAACTGTAAACACGGCCCTTTGTAGCTCCTCACCACATTGGGATCTTGATTCAGTCAAACCAACTATGAAAAGACTGTGTTGGCATTGAACATAGCTAAATATGGTCTGGGTAGAACTTGCTAGTAAGAAGTTACTGTTAGTTTTGCTAGGTGTATCATGGTAAAAAAAAAAAATATTCTTATAATTTAGAAATGCATACTCAAGTATTTGAGGTGAAACTGATGATGTTTGATACTGTTTTAAAATATTTTAGCAAAAATAAAATAGAGAAACCAAATATGGCAAGCTGTTGAACATTGTTAAATTTAGATGATGACATTGGTAAGTTTAGATGATACCTTTATGTATGTTTGAAATTTTTCACAATAAAGTTGCAAGGAAGGAAGGGAGAAAAACTATCCCCAACATGCTTATTATCATTTCATAATGACTTTAAATGGAAGGAAGTGTTAATTAATTAAATAAGGAGGCCTTTAGTCTGAGGTGGCTCTAATGCCAAGCTATCCCAGTAAGCAAACCAAAACCTAAGCCTATAAATGCCTCAAGGTAACAAAATTGAAACCTAAGGACAACCTATCACAAACAGCAAACAGGGCTTTAAAGCTGAAGCCAATAATAGGGTACCTGTGTGACTCAGTTGGCTGAGAGGCCAACTCTGGTTTTGGCTCAGATCATGACCTCGGGGTTGTGAGATCAAGCCCTGCATCAGGCTCTGCACTTACCAGGGAGTCGGCTTAAGGATTCTCTCTCTCCTTCTCCCTCTGCCCCTCCTCCCCCCAACCCCTGGCTCACATGCATGTGCACACTCTCTCAAATAAATAAATAAACCTTAAAAAAATTAAGCTAGAGCCAATCAATAATTTCCTTACTTTCCCTCTGCCTTTTCTCTGCTAAAAGCCCCTCCCCCAGCTCTGGCTGGTAGAGCACAGCTAACCACTTCTGGCTTGGTGCTGCCCCACTGGAATCAATTTTTGCTTATACCAACTCTCAAAATGTTCAATATGCGTGAGTTTATCTTCTGACAGAAATAAGATGAATTAAGAGAAAAGAGAAATTCCACTAATATTTGGGAACACCTACTCTATGTTAGTATCTGTGCTACGGGCTCTCCTCTGGGTACACATGTGTCAAGTAGCTTTTATTACCCCCAGTTCATAGAGGAGAAAAATTAGACTCGAGCTCCATCTGCTTTCACATGGAAAATAGAGAACATATCAGGCCTATTGGGACTATCTTGGCTGCTAAAGAAATTCACCAGTGAACAGATTAACAACAAAAAGAATTATGCTGAGTCCTCGTGTGCTCTCTTTCAATCCACAATGAGGCAGGGGGGAAGGCTCTGCCAGGGGTGGGAGCAGTCCTCCCCCAGGCCTTTCCATAACTGTTTCTGGCAACACACACAGTTCCCGGCATCCCATCCTAGGCCCCTTCCATTTCCCTGCCACTGGGGAACCAAACATGAGTTCTGACCTGGGACTATGAGAAGGAAAGACAGAGCTTCTGTCATCACGTCCAGAAAAGGGCAGGAGGAAAACCGTATCCAAGCTGCTGGACTCCCACCCATAACCAAGAGCTGCACTAAGCTGAGGGCTCCACGAAGAGCATGTCAGATTCCTCTGCTCTCCCCCTACGTGGCTTCCACCCTGCACATCCAGGCCCCACTTTCTTCAGATTTCATCCTGCCTTCAAAAGTCAACGGCAATCTGTGCGTCTGCACAGCATAGTGGTTCTGAGGGCAAGCTCAGAGCCAGAACACGAAGAGTCAAACCCTGGCCACTTAGTTTCTGGGTGACCTGGGACAACTTTATAACTTCTCTGTGCCTTTGCTTCCTCCTCCCCTCCAAAAAGGAGGAATACCGCAGAGCTGCCGATGATGAACCGAGTTAGTTCATTCGAGTTAAGGACTTAGAACACAACACACAGCACTTCATAATGTTAGCACTGTTATTATAACCCACACTTATTTTGTTTTACCCCAGGCCACATACTTCCCAATTGATCCCCAAAAGCAGGTAGATCTCTATGCCCCCTTGATCTTTGACTTTGCCTGATGCTCTTTCCAAATATTTTCTCTCACTGCCAGCAAATCCCCAGCTGAAGTCCTGCCTTCTCCCCAAGAGAGCCACGAGACCATGACTCACAGAATCATTTCTTAGAAGTTTCCAGGTAGCAGCAGATAGCAGTAAGCAGTATATAAGTTGGCAGGAGGTCTGGGCTGGTGGCTACGAGAGCTGGTGGCAGAGAGAGAGAGGAGGAAGCAGCTCCCTGCTGAGCAGCCACCAGCCCAGACCTCCTGCCAACTTATATACTGCTTACTGCTATCTGCTGCTACCTGGAAACTTCTAAGAAATGATTCTGTGAGTCATGGTCTTGTGAGAAAACAGGCAGCACCTCAAAAAGACAATCACAGGGACTATATATGGAGGGGTGGACAGGGTTAAAGGAAACACAAAATGACCCACGGAACTAGCAACAGACCTCCCCGAGGTCTGAGGAGACAAGAGGAGGAAGCAGTTACTGAAAACCAATGGGAGGCCTTGAAGAGGCTGCCTAAGTCATGGCCTTGAGGTAAAGAAACCATGGGGACGGGGAGTGAACAAATATCCCACCTTGATCTCTTCCACTCAGGGAGTCTTTTCCAGGTGGTTCCCACTGGGCAGACACAACTGGAAGCCGGAGCCCAGGCAGAGGTCAGTCTCCCTGGGATGGAGAGAAGGGTGAAGGGACCTGGAGGGGCAAATGGTGGCTAATCATCATGGACAGGTCTGAAACAAGCAATCATCACTCAACCAGGGGCCATCTTGTGCTCATCCTTAGTATCCTCTGCGAGAATCAGCATGGAGAAATGGAAAAAGCATGGACCTGGAAATCAGAGGCCTGGTATATGGAGAGACCCTGTCAACTACCTGCTGTACAACCTTAAGAAAGTAATTTCACAGTAAAATCACACTGTGATTTACAGGGTTGCTGTGAGGATTAGAGAAGCCCTTTCCTCCTCCCTATTCTCTTTCTAACTAGGACTGAGGGTTTAGCTCTTATCTCTTCTGGATCTAGAAATGCTGAAAAATCAGTAAAAATGTGCATACTTGTTGATAAGAGATACACTTCAGTGAATCCAAAGTCATTCTAGACAACTTAAGAAATTTGTATGGTCTTTGCTTAAAGCTGGCTTGTCCATGGAGAAAAGCTGAAAAATTTATCAAAGGGCCCACAGATCTTTAGAACCTTGCAAATCCAAGTGTGGTGCAGCAGCATCCCCATCACCTGGGAGCCTGTTAGAAATGTAGAATCTCATGAGGCAATGGATATTAACTAAACTCAATGTGGTAATCATTTCATAATGTACGTATGTCAAGTCATTATGCTGTTTATGCCTTAAACTTCCATCTCCGTAAAACTGAACAAAAATACAAAATCTCAGGCTTCATACCCCCACTGGCCACCATAATTTGCATTTTAACAAGATCTCTGGGTGATGTGTATGCACATTAAAGTTTAAGAATTCCTTAAAAAAAAAAAGTTTAAGAATTCCCAGTTTGGGGGGGCACCTGGGTGGCTCAGTAGGTTAAGCCTCTGCCTTCAGCTCGGGTCATGATCTCAGGGTCCTGGGATCGAGCCCCGCATCAGGCTCTCTGCTCAGCAGGGAGCTGCTTCCTCCTCTCTCTCTCTGCCTGCCACTCTGCCTACTTGTTATCTCTCTCTCTCTGTGAAATAAATAAATAAAATCTTCAAAAAAAAAAAAAAAAAGAATTCCCGGTTTTGAACTCAAGGAACCCCAGAGACCATGTACCTTCTAGTTGAACCACCTCACTTAATAACCGAGCAAACTGACATCCATACCAATACAAATTGTCCTGAAATTTTCTGAAAAGATGCTCACCCTTGACTAATCCTATAGGCATTTACAACCCCCTCATCCCTTGCTACTTTCGACTTTACAGTGTGAAACCACTAGATAGTTTCCCAGTCTCCTTTGCTGCTATGGGTGACTGCATGATAGCCCTGGGGGGTTCTTGCAAATCTGCTTTGTTGGTAGAAGAAGCCAGACATGTCCTTCCCTGTTCATGTTGCCTGAGTACCCCTGGGGTCTGGAGTTGGGATGGGTCTCTTATGACAATAAAGCTATAAGCAGAATAAAAGAACCACATAAGGGCTGTACGAGGTAGACACAAAGCCGCTGAGCCTGGATGATGTCATTCAGCTGGCGGCTGAAATTTAACCAATGATTTCCTACTTTCAACTTTCCTGTCATCTAAAAGTAAATAAATTCCTTTTAGTGTAAGACACCACTTGTCCATCCTGTGTAATGTCACACAGCTAGCAAGTGGCTAAGCCAACATTAGGACTCAGGGCCCTGACTCCCAGCCCAGAAGTCCTTCCTATGCCTCCTTCCTGACTAAATTTTAATAAACATATATAGAATCAAGTGCTAAGGGAGGCCTGCATGGATCAGTCAGTTAAGCTCCTGACTCTTGATTTTGGCTCAGGTCATGATTCCAGGGTCGTGGGATCAAGCCCCACATCAAGCTCCCTGCTCGAAAGGGAGTCTGCTTGAGATTGTTGCACACTCTCTCTTTCTCTCCGTCTGCCCCTCCTGCTCGTGCTTTTTCTAAAATAAATAAATAAACCTTTATTTATTTTTTTAAATATTTTATTTATTTGAGACAGAAAGAGAGAGTACAGAGGGTGAGTGAGAGGAAGAAGCAGACTCCCTGCAGAGCAGGGAGCCCGATGTAGGGCTCGATCCCAGGACCCCAAGATCATGACCTGAGGTGAAAGCAGATGCTTAACTGACTGGGTCACCCACATGCCCCAAATAAATAAACTCTAAAAAGAAAAAAAAAAAAAAGTGCTAACATGGGGAGGTACCTCCCATAGGAAAAGAAGTGTTATATCAACTCTTACAAAGTGTACGGTAACATCTTAAGAGTGGATCATCAGGCTTAATCTAGGCTTTTTGCATGTGTGTAGTCTCCTGACTTTTAAAAAGGAGACTTGTACAAGAGCGATGAAGAGTACACAGACGTTCATTTCACCAAAGACTCTGCTCTGACCATTTGTGTACCATGTGGAACTTCATAAATAAAACTGGAATAAGTGCTAGGTATACTTCCTGTTCAGTGACACCACTGCCAAATGTCATGTTGATTCATCCCTGTCTACAGATTCCATTCATATGGAATATGGATCTACAGAGATATGAAAAATGAATGTCTAACCACATGTTGCTGTTCTCAAACTTACTTTTTAAAAAATCAACAACATATAAGGGCTAGAATTCATTAAGGCAGAGAAACCATAAAAAAAAATGAAAGCGATGACACACCCAGAAACTGAGAAAGTTCCAGAAGCTGGACAGCCCATTGGAGAAAATGCTGATTCTGGCAGGGCCCAGGGAGGAGTCTGAAGAGACATGGCCATCAGAGTCAGGGCTGATGGAACAGGGCAGACTTGCTTCCTTCCTTACACAGAAAGACTTTTGAAGAGCTAAGGAGGGTCTCATTTTGGCTTTGGCCAAAACCAGTCTCCCATTTTTAAGTGACAAAAATGAGTTGCTAGACACTGAACAGTCATAATCGTTTGGCTTCTGTAAGACTACGTTTTACGAAGCAACGTTTCATCCTTGCTGTGTCCTTGTCGGGTTGGCTCTGTCCACCCCTTTTACAGGTGAGATGTTAGGAAACTTACTCAAGATGACATACAAATAAGCATAATGAAAAAACCTCCATAAGCCCCTGCAGGATCTCGTCCTGATTCTCTCTGACTTCACCGGGTCACTTTTCCCTGTTTCCTCAGCCACAGCCACTCTGGCTAGGCCCTGGCTCACCGCACATTCTACACCCATTCTTACCTCTTATTTTTGGTCTCAGCTTCAAAGTTACCTATTTAAAATATCTTTCCCTCATGCCGTATCCTAATTATCCTTCTTGTGAGCTGCCACAAGGCCCTATACTTCTTTGCACTATGGCTGTCATTAACTAATCACTTGATTGATTGATTGACTGAGTAAATGAATTAGATAATGATTTGTTTACTTTGAGATGTTGGCACCAGGAGATGGCTTTGTGTTATGGTGGGAGGGAGGGGTCTTTGACCACTTGACACTACATCAGCTCTTCTCCACCATCTATTCCAAACAAACAGATAATGTGAGAGAAGTCATTTTACAGAGCAAAATCACCTTCAGGACAAACCTCGACGCCACTCCCTTTCTCTGTGAAATCAGACTGAAGCCTTTATTCCCTCCTATGTAGAACTTCAGAATCATTTTTTAATGTCTTTCATTCTGACTAGAGTAAGAGCTCCACGAAGGCACAGACTAGGTTTCACTCACTCTTGCATCCCAGCACCGAACCCAGTGCTCAGCACACGGAAGTACCACCTTTGTTGATGAATGGATGGATGACTTAGTCCTCCCAGATGGGTGGCTTCCCACTCTACCACTCCACCTCCTGCCAGGAAGAAGGCTACAGCAACTGCCACTTTGGACACTGTCTTCTGCAGATCTCCAATGCAGAGCCTTGGTGGGGTCAGGGACTTGGAAACACAGAGATCCCAATAGACCATTCTTGGCTGAGTTAGCCAAGATGTTTCATCCCACACTCAATGCCTTTTCAGGGGATTCTTCCCTTGGCTGAGGAAAAATCCTGAAGTGCTGGAGGTAGCAGGGCTGAGCAGAAGCTTCCCACCTACCAAGACTGAAGGAACCATGGTCCCAGAACCCTTGCTTCACAACTATAATACATCAAAATAGACCCAGGGCTTCCCTCTCAGGCCATTCTCCAAAAATAAGAACACCCAGACCCAACAGAATGAACTCATGAAAGGAAGAATGTTGGAGGGACCAGATGTCCTTCTCTTCATCCAAGCTCTCAACATTTGGAAAAGCAAAATTTTATAGCCCCTTCCTCAAAACCACTTGGAGATATTGATCTATAAAACAGGAACAATTCCAGGACTCTCCCGCAGACCTACTGAATCATAATCTTTAGGGATAATCTAAGAAATCTGTTTTGAACAAGCTCTCCAACAAATTTCTGATGCTCACTAAAGTCTAAGATGCCCTTAGCTCTCAAGTCCCTTCTTAACCTTGGACTTTTAGAAGCTAAGCATCAATTTTGGCCAAGCCAGGCATTCGAAGTAGAGGAATTCCATGGGATCAAATGAGACTCCATCTAACCTGATTCCTTGCCACCAATGGCAAGTGGCCTGGATCACTGTCTCTTCAGCCCTTCTCCAAGCTTATCCTTATCACAGTCAGAGTATCTCGGACCTGCCAGGATGAGAGGAAAACTCAAGGATTAGGACCTGGTTTTTGTCACTTAAAAATACAGTTCAAAGTACCAGACTGAACCTGGAAGGCACAGGAATGTGAGGGCTTTTCTTTGTTTATTTTGAGGACAAGCAGGGGCATTTTGGCAGCCAAATCCCAAAACCAAGACAGAATCACAAAACTCCTTTCATTTCCCAGTTACCCACTCAGTTTCTATTGGGTCTAGCCCCCCCCAACCCCACCCCCCACTATACAGCCAAACATCTGCTAAAAGTTCCTGGAGCCAGGTCACCCAAAATGCAGACTGGCAATTCATGGACTCTTTTGTTCTTTAAAAAATGGACACTTTTGTTGAGAAACTGATGACCACCACAATTCCTCTCCTCAACACCATCAAAAAGGATACAACCCTCAAGATTTTTCATGTACTTTCAGGGGTATATAGACTCTTTTGAGCCCATCTATGAACCTCTGCCCATGAGCCCCAGGTTAATAATTACCATAAACATGATGGAAAATTAAGAACCAGAAATGGCTAAAAATTCTTGGACACACAAGAGCAAAGTCAAGATGGGAATGGGGTGGGATGCATAAGAAAACAAGTTGTATGTGTGCTTTTTATTCGTGTTAATAGAAATTTGACAGAAATGCAGATACATGCAATATTTAACTTTCTAGTGTTTTTAATAATCTGAAGAAGTTTTGTTATTTTAGGGACATTAATAATTGACTATATAGAATTTAATCCACTCATAAAATAATCATGCTTGGCAAATTTAAAGGTATAATCTTCAAGACAATTAAATATTTACTAGTTGAATTTACTTGATAATGTTTTATATTTGCAGTGGGGTATCAAAACAGGTAAGCTTTTTAAGAATTCAGGTTTAATTTTTTGCTATTGTATATGAAGCATCCCAAAACTGCAAATATTTTTTTAAATGAAAAACTATACTTTTCTTAAAAATCCCTTTGTCCATCTCAAGTCCATACATCTCAGAAGACAGGTTCTTGACCCTCCATGCTCTTGAGACCTGTTCTAGTTCCTTTTTGGTACAGTCATTTGGGCACGTAGCAGGAGAAGCATACAGGATGCCCCTCCCCACACAAGGCTTGGTCAACAATCAGCTAGCCTTATGCTGAATCTCCTAATTGTAGGCCCACAGCAGAGAAGGCATTGGATCTCTCTTTTCCTGTAAAATGGTAGTGGCTCCCTGAACTTTGTAATCCTGCATTTTGTACCATGTTCCATTAACTGTAAGGCAAACCTTTTCTTATGCATCACATCCAATGGGCATGATCACTTAACGGCAACACGTCTTAACCACAGTCCTCTGCAGTGGTGCAAGCCTTTCATTGCTTTGACATCTCTTTCCTCCACCCAATGTGCATTAGCAGTTTCTCCTGTCACTCGGCTGGGCTTGTGATGACGGCCAGCTTGACTGTGGATCTCAGCTAGAGTTTCATCTACATGTGGACGTGGCTCTTCTGTTCATAGGCTCCAGAAAGCAGTCGGTTGTGGTTTTACAAAAACCATGCAATTGTTCATTCCTCCAACCATGCATATCTGCTTCACTGATATTAAATTCAAATCCTGCAGCTCTGTTTCCGCACCTTTTTGCAACAGGACTTTTCAGTGACAAATAAGAGTGTCATCTTCTGAGGACCTTTTACGTAACAGTCCAACTCAATCCCTACAGTAACAACAGTACACTTACCTCGACTGTTGTGATGACGATATGAGCAGCTATGACCGAGTTTTGGCAATATTAGTAACTGTAACTCTGCTGAATTTAGCAGATGCCATCTGATTCCCAAAGATGTTGGAAGGTGGAAAATGTGTGCTCTAGAATCAGTGAAATATGGTTTCCCACTCTCTACCCCTGCCCCCCATCTCCATGTCTCTAGCAGACCGGCAGTCATAACTAAAATGAAGACGAAAAACTAAGAATAGGATAGTGGTAAAAATAATATCAATGTTTTTACTTCCCATAATGTTTTGACTCATTTCCATTACTCTGTCTTAAAATGAGGGACTCAATGCTATCTTTCTTCTCACTCACCTACACTATGTCATATTACTTTACTATGATTTTAATAACAGTATCTCATTACAGCTCTTTTTCTTTTCCTCTCTCAGTTTGTCCCTTTTTTCCCCCTTCAGCAACCTGGAAGTGAAAGCAAGTACTCAACTCCTATTTCACCTGTCAATATTATCTAGTATATGACTGAGAGTTTATGATAAACTTATGATAAAATTCCTTCCTCTCATTTTTATCATGAATCCCCATAATAACTTAATTGAGTGGTAGAGACAGGAAGAGACTATGATGTTTCTGATGATGAAACTGGAAAGAAATCCTGGAGTGTTGGCAGGGGAAACAACACTGGGATGCAGCAGCCTCCCTAACTGGTATTTACTCTTCTCTGATTTCAAGACCGCTCTGAAAAGAGCCACCCCGCAAACAGAAAGCAACTCTTGCTGAGATCCCCGAAAGGGTCACCCATCACAAGCCCCCCTTCAGGATGGAAAGGCTTTATTGTGGATTCCTAGAAGCTCAAATCTGCTTACATGTGTTCGATTTACTAAATACTCATTCAGAGACTGTGCATAAAGCAGACCAAGCAGGATGCTGCTGGAGATTCAGGATGAAAGTTCTGGTGCTGCCCTCCAGTGACTCATAGTCTAGAGCTGTTCTCAGTTTGGGGATGGAGACGCAGAAAGGGAGCATGGACCCTTTTGTGAATCAGATGACATTTATAGGTCATAGAAAATTGTTCCAGATCCCCATACACCCACACAATTCAGCAAATAATTTCTTAGGGCTTATAGAGCTCCTGAATGTTGGACGAGTAGCTCATGTGTGTGTTCTGGAACATCTGGCCACAAAACTCATGGTGGGGAAGCTTTCTGTCATAGTTAGTCCTAACCAAATACAAAGAGACCAAATCAGTCAAATAGTTTAAGAAGAGAGTAATATCCTGCCCTTGGAGCTCAAGGTTTTCTTAACTAATAGCTGCTATTAGTCAAGCGGGGTTGATAGGGTGGCTGGGTTATGGACTTCGGGGCGGGTATGTGCTATGGTGAATGCTATGAATTGTGTAAGCCTGTTGATTCACAGACTGTACCCCTGAAGCTATTAATACTTTATATGTCAATTTAAAAAAATAGTTGCTAGACAAAACGACTTAATCTCACTCAGATTTGTGTTTTGAGTCCTTTCCTGGCAGAGACTGAATATATTCTCCAGAATGCACAGCCAGCAAAGGCACAATTCAGAGGAGCCAAGGCCCTCCTTGCTAGACTTGCCCACAATACTTCCTGCCCCAGTCCTCCATTTCCCCTTTAAAGCTCCTACGCAAGACCTCCAGGGCCTCATTCTAAAATCTGACCTGCTCAGAGAAGAGGGCTCCTCTTAAAGAGATTGGGGGATTCCACCCTTCCAGAGACCTCTCTAGCCAGGGCTATGGCGACAAGAAGTTTCTGGCATTTGTGAGTTGGCTGGTGGTTGAGGATTTTCCTGTCTTTCCTAACACTGTAAAAGCAACCAGATTTTTCATTTGACGTTATTAGGATGTCGAGGTGTCACTGAATTGCTAGGGGTGACGTGTGGAATCAGAGTCTCATCTTGACCACAGCCAGCGTCTCTGTATCACGTAAGAACACAAACACCCTGGCTTCTTCCCCATGTTAATTTGTGAATGTGAATGTGGGATTTTGTTATGTTCCCCACACCCACTCTTAGAAAAGGGGTCAGTTCCCATTTGGCTTCTCTTTCTGATCCTCAGGCCCAGAGCCATGGGATTTGTTAAAACTCTGAGGTTGCATGCATTTTCTTGTTTCTGTCATTCCTGGTCTCTGGATGTCAGTGCTTCAAGCCACATACAAAGGAAGCTCAGATATGGCCTCATTTGGAACTCTACTTCTTCGACTCCTAGTAATCATATATAGTGCTTTTGGCTTTAAAAGAGCTTTCACCTTTATTGTTATTTTAACAATTGTTATTCCTCTCCAGATAGAGTATCATTTGGGATTGCACAAGAATCAAGGAGCACCTTCAAAGAGTTTGAATGAAAATTCTTTAAAGAGGGAACAACTTATAGAGATATACCTGCGTTCAATCAGGAAAACAGAAATTATGATGACTGTTTTAATAACAAAGAATTACTTTAAAAGAGTTGGAGATCTTTACATAGCGTATTGAAAGCAGTCAAATTCATAAAAACAGAAAACAGAATGGTGGCTGCAAGAACCTGGGAGAGGGGAGTTGTTTCAGTTTCAGCTGAGCAAGATGGATGAGAAAGTTCTGGAGCTCTGTTTCATGGCAATGTAAGCACATTCAATACTCCTGAACTGTACACTTAAAAATAAATGGTTAAGATGGTATATTTTATCTGATGTGTTTTCTGACCACAGAAAGAAAAAAGAACAAAAAAAGAAAAAAAGCGTTGAAGAGCTGAATATGTGAAAAGGGCTCCCTGAGGTAACACAGAGAAGTTAACTGCAGAGAAGCCTCAAGGGGCATGTGGGTGGCTCGGTCAGTGGAGCACAAGACTCCATCTCAGGATCGTAAGCTTGAGCCTTACACGAGGTGTAGAGATTACTTAATGAATAAGTACACAGACAGACAGACAAATTACTGTGAAAAGAGGGTGGCATTACTCTGGCCAGGGAAGCAAGGGATGAGCTTCGGAGTGTTATAACCCAGAAGTTCAGAGGCGCTGCCATGCTGATTACGGGTTACCCAGCTGTGCTAATGGCTCAGGAAATCCTGGCTGTTGTGAGGGAACAGGGAAAACAAGCAAAGAGAGGACCAGGTCCCTCCTCCTCCTCGGCCTTGCAGGCTCCCTGTGGCACCCTGTATTGGCAGAATTGACAGAAAGTTGTTGGCACAGAGGGGTGTCATTTGCAAAGTCCCAACCCAGCACCAAAAAGGGCACAAAAGGGTTAGGAGTTTTGATGGATTCCAAAGTCCTAGAGGAGAAAGTAGGCAAGTAACCATGTTGACATCGGCCTCAGCAACTTCTTTCAAGACACGTCTCCAAAGGGAAGGGAAACAAAAGCAAAAATGAACTTTTGGGATTTCATCAAGATAAAAAGCTTCTGCAGAGCAAAGGAAACAGTAAACAAAATAAAGTAGCAACCCATGGAATGGGAGAAGATACATGCAAAAACCACTACAGATAAAGGGCTGATAGCCAAGATCTATAAAGAACTTCTCAAATCAACACCCAAAAAACAAATATTTGAGTCCAAAAATGGGCAGAGGACATGAACAGACACTTCTCCAAAGAAGACATACAAATGGCTAACAGACACATGAAAAAATGTTCATCATCATTAGCCATCAGGGAAATTAAAAGCAAAACCACTTTGAGATACCACCTTACACAAGTTAGAATGGCAAAAATTGACAAGGCAGGAAACAACAAATGTTGGAGAGGATGTGGAGAAAATGGAACCCTCTTACACTGTTGGTGGGAATGCAAGTTGGTGCAGCCTCTTTGGAAAAGTGTGGAGGTTCCTCAAAAAGTTAAAAACAGAGCTCCCTATGACCTGGCAATTGCACTAGTGGGTATTTATCCCAAAGATACAGATGTAGTGAAAAGAAGGGGCACATGCACCCCAATGTTCATAGCAGCAATGGCCACAACAGCCAAACTGTGGAAAGAGCCAAGATGCCCTCAATAGATGAATGGATAAAGAAGACGTCCATATACACAATGGGATATTACTCAGCCATCACCCAACTCTTGCATCAACATGGATGGAACTGGAGGAGATTATGCTGAGCGAAATAAGTCAAGCAGAGAAAGTCAATTATCATATGGCTTCACTTATTTGTGGAACATAAGAAATAGCATGGAGAACATTAGGAGATGGAAGGGAAAAATGAAGCGGGGGATATCAGTGGGAGATGAACCATAGCTCCATGGTTCCATAGAAACAAACTGATGGTTTCAGAGGGAAGAGAGGTAGGGGGATGGGTGAGCCTGGTGATGGATATTAAGGAAGGCACGTTTGCATGGAGGACTAGGTATTATATGCAAACAATGAGTCATGGAACACTACATCAAAAACTAATGTACTGTATGGTGACTAACATAACAGAAAAAAAGTGTTAGGAGCTGAGCAATATTAGCATAATGTGCACAAAATGTGTGGGGCGAGGTTAAGGGAATGATAAAACCACCACCAACTGGGAACAGCAGGAGGCAGTTACCACCCCAAGCCTAAGGGGTCAGAAGAAGGAATGACCTCACAGAGACCTCCTGAGGGTCAAGGCTGTGGGAAAGGGGAGACCAGTGGGAGTGGCAATCCCCTGCCTAAACTAGAGCCAAGCAAAGAGGGAGCAGGCCAGAGTCAGGGGATAACCCCCTAAACTCTCTCCTCCCACCTGCTCATCTCCTGAAAACCAGCCTCAGCTAAGCAAAACCAAACTGGAAGCCAGAGATCTGTATGTTTAGTATGCATTTTATGAAAATAAAACCTACCATATACACATATCTGCATCTTTGTTTCCCCACCTAAGGACAATAATAACAAAACAGAAATCCCTCCAAGTGAGTACCCATTCTTTCTTAGCAATAACTTGGCATGAAAATTTGCTTTTAAGGATAAAAAACTAGGAAAAAAAATAAGTAAAAAATTGGAATATTTTTCAAATCTGTCAAATGCCTCATATATGCCACTAAAATACTTGTTGATTTTCACGGCCCCTTACTGGAAAGAGTGGACCAAATGTTTATCACCTGCTTCTCTTGCCCATGGTGGAGTTGCCTTTAGGTTCCTCCTCTAAAATGGGAACAATAATAATACATCTCAAAGGATTGTTAAGAAGCTGAAATGACAAAAAAAAAAAAAAAAATAGGTGAAAGTGCTATAAAAAGATGAGGTTTTATTTCCAGTTCCCTTCAGTACCCGCTGGACCTCAGAGCGCCACCATCACCATCACCACCGCCACCACCACCATGGCCAGCACCTTTGTCACCGCCACCATCATCGTCAGCGTCTCCACAGCTGCCAATAGCCTCTCCATTGCCATTATCACCCCTAAAACCATCTTGGCTCCAGGTCCTCAATTTCCTTGAATTTCATTGCCTTTGGGGCCTTCAAAATTTTATTGAGCAACAAAACAAAAAAAACCCCACAAAACCCTCTTGCAGGGAAATATGATGTGGGATTTGGAGTCGGAAGAGCTGCCCTGAGGCCTCCTCTGGCCAGTGGCCATTTGTAGGTGCCTTCTGAGTTTTCCAGTTTTCTCATCTGTTAAGCAGGAATACCTACATACCTCTGATTGTTCTCCTTTTACCCTTCCAAATCCATTCGTAGCCCGTTGCTCTTCTAGTCTGTGTTCACGGAGGACAACCTTTACAAACTAAATCATCTGAGCTCTCTTGTATGTGCATATGCCTGTACGACTATTGATAGAAGGGCTAGAAAATATACATACTAAGCTTAAGTACCTGGTTTAAGGGGCAGGAGATTGAGCATCTGCCTTCAGCTCAGGTCATGACCCAGGGTACTGGGATCGAGTTCTGCTGTGGAATCCTGCTCAGTGGGAGCCTGCTTCTCCCTCTACCCCTGCCCCGCTCCCAGTTCATGCTCTCAAGGTGCACACACACTCTCTCTCAAATAAATTTTAAAAATAAATAAATAGGGTACCTGGGTGGCTCAGTGGGTTAGAGCCTCTGCCTTCGGCTCAGGTCATGATCCCAGGGTCCTGAGATCGAGTCCCACATAGGGCTCTCTGCTCAGCAGGAGCCTGCTTCCCCCTCTCTCTCTCTCTGTCTGCCTCTCTGCCTACTTGTGATCTCTGTCTGTCAAATAAATAAATAAAATCTTAAATGAATAAATAATAAAAACATTATGTTGAGTAAAAGAAATGAGACACAAAAATGAGAAATCATTCCCAAGACATGAGAGGAAACATTGATGGGCTCAGACACAAAATATATTTGGCTCCTCAGCCAGCCTTGTGCTAATGGTTCAGGAAGTTTAAAGCAACATGATTAGATCCTTGAGTTCATGGAACTAAGCAAAGCCCCTCTTTATGCCTGTCCAGTAGCTCTCATCTGGCCCGTTTTCTAGAAACATCTGTGTAACTTTGAAAAAGTTGAGATACCTGAGCCCATCCCTTGAAAAGTAGGACTCGAGGGGCCTGGGCCATGGCCTAGAGAACTGGGTAAGTTCAAAGGGGGACCCTGACAGTCAGCTAATGTTGAGCATGCCTCCACTGGGCACCCGCCCTGCTCTCCTCAAGCAGCCCAGGCAGCCCAAAACTGTCCTCTCAGAAGGATATTCCACCCCCAGGCCCCAGAGAAACACAAAGCTGCTTCCATACACAGCTGAGACCAGACACACCTAAACTAGGTAAAGGAGAGAGAGGTATTAGACAGTGTAGACACCCTTCCATGTTTTCATTCAAAGGGCTTATTCTCAATCTCCTTTCCTACTTCCTGAGTATTGGTGACTAAAGTTGGTTGGCAAATAGGACCCTAGAGGCACTGTTTGCACCTTCTGCAATAAAGGTACAAGGAAATGAGACGGCTTCCTGACCTGCCTCTGACACCTTCACATACACCCTGCCTCAAGATCCAGGCTTCTCAAGAGCAAGAATCAGCTCTTCCTTCATGTCCTCGAACCCCATGCACTGGCTACCTGCTACGTGCAAGCTTGATTCTAGGCACTGGGGACACAAGATGGAGTTATGGACAAGCCTCTTGCTGTTCTTGGCTATAGTCCAAATCAAAGAGACAAGTACAAAACAAAACAAAAAAGATAGAATCCAATTTTGATCCCTGTAATGCAAGAAAGTAAAAACATGCAGTGATAAAGAGTAAAGAACAAGAGGCAAGCCATGGGGGTGGGCAGTGAGGTGGGGAGGTAGTCAGGGAAGGGCTCTCTGAGGCAGTGATGTCTGATCTCAGACTCAAGAAGAAACCAGCATGCAGAGAGCCCAGAAGGGAGCATGAGGGTATGATGGCTGAGGTCTGGCAGGAAGCAGGTGACACCCAAAAGGGGACTCTGGACAAAAGTACAGACAGAGTTTAATGAAACTAGAGAGAGAATGGGATCTCCCAAAGGTGGGGGGAGCTAGGGCACTCCTGGGACACAGCCAATTACCTGTGACCTAGCCAGAAAGCAGCAGGGAGAATAAATATCCTGAATTGAGTATCTTTTTCCTCCCTCTGTCTGACCCTTGCTAGGCTTTCTGTTGGCTAATTCCAATAGGAAGCCGGAACACTAGTATGTCCATGGATGCAATTCATATGGTCAACCTATGGGGTTACAGAACAAAGTGAGAAAGGATGGACGCTGGGAAAGAAAGGGTAAAGGGAAGGCATCAGCATAAACAGCAAGTATGAAGGCTTGAGATGGGAAAGAGCAGAGCTTGTTCATGGAACAGAAGGGCCACTGAGCTGGAGATCAGAGGACAGGGTTTAGGAGGATAGAGAGGAGACAGGCCCTGACCATACAGGGCCCTGTATGCTGACGTGAGGTGTTGGTACTTTATTCTGTGCCCAATGGGAAGACTTTGGACCATGTAGAAAGGTGTTAGGATCCTGCTCGGCTTCCTGTGTGCAGTAGGCACTTGTAGGAGCAGTGAGGATGGATGCAGAAGAAACCGACGTAGCAGGTTTGCAATGAACTCAGCCCAGAACTCCAAATGTGGGGAGAAATCAGAATTCAGCTTGGTCCAGAGACCATCTATTCTTGCTCACTAGCTCCTATCAACTCTAGGAAAGTGAAAGGAGCAGGGAGATAACCCTTAGACCAATACAGTGACTGAAGCAGTCTTTTTAGATAAAACTCAGCCTCTTTGGTTAGATGCACTTAATCTCTAGATTTTGGCACTGCCCCAGGCTCCAGGATGGTGTACAGAGTGAGAGAAAGATGCATGACCTTATGGATTTGGGGGAAAAGAGTCCTCAAAACCATGCAGGGTCCTCTGGCTCCCTAGCAATGTCCCTTGTCCCTCATGTCATTAGCCTAAATGGAGTCATTAGGGGCTGCAGCTGAGGCTGAGTGGGTCTATATCTTGACCTGTACCAAGCTCTCAGCCACGTGGGACTGGCAGTCACCTCCAATTTCACTGACATGATAGGCCCCTCTGAACGTCTCGCAGCCCCAATCTCAATAGGCACATGTCAGCCCTGGTGGCTTGCAATTCCATGTTCATGTCTTGGAATAACAGAGGAAGGCTTGGGGATACAAATGAGATCCTCACTCTCTCTGACCACATCTCTGAATTTACTTACATGTGGTCACCCTCCAGGTTGACCAGAAAGATCCCTCACAGGGCCCTTGGGTGACTTTTTACCAGTGTCCCATACTAGAGGCCAAAGAGGAGGCCCTCGGCCCTACCTCCAGGTATCTAATTCACTTCTCTCTCCCTGGGCTTCCCTAACTGACCATTATCACCTCTCTTCTTTCCCTCTTGCCTTCCTCCTCCAAAAATCCGTGTAAGAGGGTATGCAGGCCTCCTTACCGTGGCCCCATCATCTGCACAGCCTTCTCTCACTCAGCATGAGGGGTGAATAGTACAGACATCCTCTGTGTTGTTGGAGACATTTATCATCAAGTCTTTTAGTCCTGATCTCTGCTATGTAAATGGGCACTAAAAACATTTATAAAATCCTTTCTCTCCCTATAAAGACTAGCTTTCAAGTCTACTGTCTTTCTGGACGACCCTATTTTTTAATGTCAGAAGCCAAATGTTAGCTTTTTCGGTTTGTAAGGTTTTTTTTTAAGATTTTATTTATTTGTTTGAGAGAGACAGAGAGCGAGTGCGCACACGTGCGCGAGCACAAGCGGGAGAGGGGGAAGGCAAGGGAGAACAGACTCCCCACTGGACAGGGAGCCCGACATGACATGGTGCTCTATTCCAGGACCCTGAGATCATGATCTCAGCCAAAGGCAGATGCTTAACCAAATGACACACCCAGGTGCCCCTCGGTTTGTATTCTTTTATCCCTTCTCTGAGCAGGTATATTTGGGAAAAAGAGAAAAGCACATTAAATTCTTCCAAGTCATTGCCATCATTACACCAGTTAGGAATCTACCTTAGTGGTCTGGATGAGAGAGAAATGCAGCACACTGATGTGAAGTGGAGAGCAGGATAGAGAGAGTAAAGCAGGCATATGGAGGAAATATTTTGGAATTAAAATAGAATTGGCTGAAGAATAAGATTGTAGGGGGTGAAGAAAATGGGGAACCAAGAATGACTCCGTAAGTAATAGACAGATGGTCCATTTGGGAATACTAGAGAAGAAACAGCTTTGAGGCAGGAAAAGTCAAGAATTCTGTTTTGCATCCAGTAAATTTGAAATTTCAATTAAACATCTAAGTGCTCATGTTAGATGATGTCAGATAAACATCTAGGCCACTTAGAAGGGGGCCCAGATATGATGATGATAAAAACTTTAGAATCCGAAGCATACAGATGGTGCCTAAAATGTTATGAAGAAAGGCTAGGTCCATGCATGGACGGTACAGGGGTAGAAGCTTCTGGAGGCCAAGCCACGTTAGGACAAGGGGGACAAGAAGAATCCCAACCCAGTCCAAACCTACTTCAAGGTAAGCTCTCAGGATTCACTGTAACATTTAAGGTCCAGACTCGGGCACCACAAACCCATCTAGGTTTTAGCTATAACCACAGAGGAGAGAGAAAATGTGTATGTGGGAACTAGGTAATTGTTTTTGTACAGACTTTTATCTGAGAGAAAGTAACAAACACTTGGGATTCTTCATCATGGAGATCACGGAGAAACAAAGCACTCCTGAATAACGGATCTTTCTATCCACAAAACATCTTGTGATGGACCAGTTTTTCAGCCCAGAAGCCAACCACAGGGTGGACACTCTGACTACCCAAAACCATACACTCTAACATTTCTGTTGTTGGGTAGGAATATGGGGAAAAAAGAATGTGTCAGCCCTCTGAGTGGGGGGAGGTGCAGAGTGCAGTGATGGGGGTGAAGAACCAATACCATTTCCCAAAAAATACCCCAACTGCTGAAACAAATTTCCACCTGGGCTCCTTGAGAATCACTCTTCTGAACCAGCATAGTGGAATGGAAGCAAGGCTGGCAACTAGAAGACAGAGACTTAATAAGGGTTTAGGGAAACCTATGTGGATGTCACATAAAAGAAGGAGGAAAATAGAAAATGATAAAGAAGACATGATTCTTTAGAACCAACATGTTGGGGCACCTGGGTGGCTCAGCTGGTTAAGCGACTGCCTTCAGCCCAGGTCATGATCCTGGAGTCCTGGGATCAAGTCCTGAATCAGGCTCACTGCTCAGTGGGGAGTCTGCTCCCCCCTAACTCATGTTATCTCTCTGATTCTCTCTCTTTCAAATAAATAAATAAATAAATAAATAAATAAATAAAATCTTTCAATAAAATAAAATAAAACCAACATGTTTATGTAGGTAGGATAAAAGAGAAAAAAGGAAGACAAGAGGGAGAGGAGGGGTGAGAACAAGGGAGGTTAAAGTTTTTTTTTCAGGATCCGTTACTATTTAACTATAACCCTCTTGCTCCCTCTGGAGGGCAAGGGTGTGAATGACACGTCTGTAAACGAAAAATAACTGTAATAGATGCCTTGGTTTCATTTGGACGGCAACTTTCTTCACTTTAAAATGTCAGGAAAAAAATAACAAAATAAAATCAGTATCAAATAAAAGGACAAAATAAGGGTAAGAAATAAAAATTTCTCTTGACTTTGAGGCACTTTCCATATATTCTGAAATTTGAAGCCCAAAAATTTGAGGTGATTTGTAAGCAAAGCTAGACTACAGCACTAATCAAAAATTTAAGGCAGGCCTTATATAGGATGGGGAAAAGGTACAATACTGCATTAGCCTACATTAATCTATTTCCCATACGGCTCATTGTTTTTTTGTAAACAGGAAGATTCTTTAGGATGGGTTTTGTTTTTTTTAAAGGTTTTATTTTTAAGTAATCTCTATACCCAATATGGGGCTTAAACTCACAACCCTGAGATTAAGAGTCACATGCTCCATTGACTGAGCCAGCCAGGCACTGCTAGGAGAGTGTTTCTCCTCACATCAATGTAAAGTCATCTTGGAAGGACAACATCTGGACTTTGTTTCAGATTTTTTGTATTTTAACAAGGATGTCATTGTTGCCAGGTAACTCTGTACTTAAGACATAGGTATAACACGAAAGTTAAATTATCTCATATTTCTAATGACTAGTCTGGTAGCAACCACAATATTACAATTTGTCTCCCAAGATCTAGCAGCTGAATTAAAAAAACAAGTCAAGGAGCCAAAGACAATGAACCTTTATAAAACTAATGCTCATGAGACCATTCTTCAAGGTCTCAATATAGTAGTTCCAAGCTAGCAGCCCTGCAACTCATTTTAGGAAGCCTCATTTTAGCCTAACAACAGAGACGGACTCAGATAACATTTGGGCAGAAGAAGCAATGCAATGCCTTAGAGCTGTGGGTTCAATTTGGGTAACAGTGTTTAATAAATACATAGCCAGAAGGTAAATTTCTCTGGCTTAATTAACTATTCTCTCAGAAGAATAAATATCAGTCTGGAGCATTATGTGTGGCCACAGGCAATGAACAGATAACATAACACCAACCACACCATGACTAAGTACAAAAAGAGCGAAAATGAATTTTAAAAGGTGATTTGATATAATTTAGTATATGCTAAAAGTGACATCTCAAATCACTTTCGAGTGGTGTCAGGACAAGGGGAAAGCCATTTGGAACAAAAGGTAAAATCAGATCTCTATTGCACTCCATACAAAAGAATGAACTCTAAATGTATCAGATATCTGACAAAATTATCCAGATACTAGAATAAAATACGAGTAAATTCCTCTTCAATTTGGGTGTAGAGACAAAGACTTAAAATAAAGAGGCAATTAAAGAAAAGACCAATAATCTGACCACATAAAAATAAGTACAATATAGAACAACAATTTAAAAAGCCCAACCATAATAAACAAAGATAAAAGACAATTGACAAAGTGGGAGAAAGTATTTGCAAGGCTTATCTATAATAGGTAAAGTGCTCTTAAAAATCAAGAAAGGGGGGTGCCTGGGTGGCTCAGTGGGGAAGGCTCGGGTCATGGTCTCAGAGCTTCCTCCCTCTCTCTCTGCCTGCTTCTCTGCCTACTTGTGATCTCTGTCTGTCAAATAAAGAAATAAAATCTTTTTTTAAAAAAAAGAAAAGAAAATCAAGAAAGGACCAAAAACCTCAGTAGAAATAAATGGGAAAAAAGAGACAATTCACCCCTGAAATATAAAAAATCCTTAAAAACGTGAAAAAAAAGTTAGAGAAATATAAATTAAAGAAAAAAAAAAACACTGAGATACCATTTTTACCTATCAGACTGGCAAAAATTAGAAAGTATGATAATATATTCTGTTGGCAAAACTGTGGGGAACTATTCTTGTAAATTGCCAGTGGAAATGAAGATTGATACCATCCTTCTGGGAATGAAATTTGACAACACTTAACAAAAGCTACAGATATACTTAACTTCTGCCCCCACAATCTCACTTTTAGGAGTCTACTCTGAAGATAAACCTCCAGCAATACAAAATGAGTAAGCACAAAGTGATTCACTGCAGCACTGCTTATAACTACAAAATATTAGAAGCAACCCAGATGCTCAATGCCACCAGTAGGGGAATTGCCAAATACACTGAGACACCACACAGTGAAATAGTATGCAGCTGTAAAAAAAAAAAAAAAAAAAAAAAAAAAGAATGAAGATCTCAGTGAATTTATATGGAGTGACTTCCAGAACATATTAAATTTAAAAAGCAAAATGAAGAGTATCTATAGTATGCTACCTTTTGTATAAGACAGAGGGGATACAACAATATATGTGTGTCTATGTATCTTCATTCATTTGTTCAAAAGAAATGCCAAAAGGTTAAACCATATATTAATGAGCTTTGCCTATAGAAAATGAGTGAGGTGGAAGGGTGTCTGGGTGATTTTTAGCATCTTCCTTCAGCTCAGGTCATGATCTCAGGGTCCTGGGTTCCAGCCCCACCTCAGGCTCCCTGCTCAGCAGAGTCTGCTTCTCCCTCTGCCTCTGCTACTGCCCCTGCTTGTGCTCTCTCTCTGTCACCTAAATAAAATCTTTTTAAAAATTAGCATTCCAATTAATAAATGTGGAAGGAATGAAGGAAACAGAGTCACCATTAGGCAAATACCGAATGTACTATTGCATAGATGATCCATTAATGGACAATAAAATCAGGAAGCAAAAGTATTATGAGAAAAAGGATGTTTGCACGGTCTCCAAGTATCTCCCTACGAAATACTAATGACAAAGGCAAAAACAGTTACCTTACAGGGCAGAAACCTGCCACACAACATCTTAAGTAATCGAAGTGAATGTCACCAGGAATTAGGCACAGCAAGATCCTGTGCCCCTGAGAGGACACACGGAGGAGGGTTCAACATAACTTCTGTGATGTTCTTGCAGAAAAATATATCAACTCACATCTAATCCTCAGAAAGCATTAGAAAAAACCAAATTGGGGGATGTTCTAGAAATTAACTGATCAGTATTCTCCAGAAGTGTCAAGGTCAAGAAAGACAAAGGAGACAGAGACCTGACAAATACACACAGTGTGTGTGTGATCCTGGGTTAGATCTGGGACCAGAGGATTACTTCAACATGAGTGGGAAAATTGTTCAAATTCGAATAAGTTAAAAGTTGGGTGTCGATATTAATTTCCCTCTTAACTCTGTTGACTACAAACATGACAGGACATGAGTAAAGGTTACGTGGGAACTCTGTATTAGCTTTGCCAATCTTTTCTGTATGTGTACACTTACTTCAAAATAAAAATTTTAAAGGATTTTTTAAAAAAGTGGTTCTGTTAAGTGAACACATGTTCCACATGGCACATTTCTTTTTTATTTTTAAGATTTTATTTATTTATTTGCAAGAGAGAAAATGAGAGGGGAGAGGTCAGAGGGAGAAGCAGACTCCCCACTGAGCAGGGAGCCCGATGTGGGACTCTACCCCAGGAATCCAGGATCATGACCTGAGCTACTTAACCAACTGAGCCACCCAGGCACCCCTACAAGACACATTTCTGAAGGGTATGACATGTACAAAACTTTATTATGACTGCTGGAGGTAAGCTCTGCAGATATTGATGTGTAAATCCTACAAGACGATGTTGGACCCCAGAAAAAAACATCAGCAGGACAATATCTTGTTTAAAACACTGTAAAATGAAGTATACCCTCTTTGCTAAGTGCATAAAATAGTCTTAAAGATGTTCACGAATGAGAATTTTACTCATTACATGATCTGTTTCAGATGGAGGCAGACTGTGAGGTGATCCCTGAGGAGTAATAACTCTTTGAGAGAGTAATTGAATAAGCAAAGAGGGTCTCCCACATCCATGGACAGACAACGCAGGACTCAAGCTGGGTTTTCTTTTAGCCAACATGGAAAAAAGGACTGTCATAAGACTGCGATCAGCACTGCTTAAGGATGTATGTATATGACCTCTCAAAGAAGTCTACCACTAGCCAGCAAAAAGATGAAAAATGAGCATTGTTAGCTGGGAAAGAGAAAGGTATATTGCAAGGTTGTTGATAGGAAATGTTAAGTCCTACATTTTCTTAAGGGAGAAATTTTTTGTGTGTGGAATGCCAGATAGGAAATAATTGATTTATACAAAGAAAAAAAAGCAAAAAAGCCTAAAAGAAATACAATTTCCATTTGTTAATAAAAATGAACTTGGCCCTACTGATGTCTGAGATATTTTTTAACAAACCAACTGCCTAATAATTTGTGCCAATCATATCATTTTATAATTGGCAAACAAAGATTCTGTTGCTCTTTTCCCCATATTTCCTTTCTTTTGGTAATGTTTTCTTTGAAAGATCTAATAGCTACTTCCCTTGAAAAGAAAAAACAGAACTGTGAACTAAAACTATGGTTAACCAGTGCCCAAGTTCCTTGCCAGTCTGAAACGTCAGCTGGAAAAACAGCCACTTAGCATGGCACATTTTAAGCCCAGTCTTCAAGAAATCCATCAAGTTTTTATTTATTTATTTTTTGAAGATTTTATTCATTTGAAAGAGAAAGAGTAAGAATAAGCAGGGGGAGAGGCAGGCAGAGAGAGAAGCAGGCTCTCCACTGAGCAAGGAGCCCAATGTAAGACTTGATCCTACGACCCTGAGATCATGACCTGAGCTGAAGGCAGACGCTTAACCAAACTGAGCCACCCAGGCATCCCTCCAACAATTTTTTAAAGATCTGCAGGAGAGCCACTTCTCTGAGGATGAATAGCCCTCCCAGATGTGGTAAACACACACAAAAGGATGTCAATATAAATAAAAAAGATGTGTTAACATGAAAAATAAAGTCTGACTGAGACTTTACTATTATCACCTCCACAATTAACACACCTGATAAGGATGACTTTTAAGGGTTGCT
Organism: Mustela nivalis; assembly: GCF_964662115.1. Taxonomy (NCBI): domain Eukaryota; kingdom Metazoa; phylum Chordata; class Mammalia; order Carnivora; family Mustelidae; genus Mustela; species Mustela nivalis. The sequence continues at coordinate 47,620,492 of NC_139025.1, forward strand.
ATTGTTTTTTTAAAAGATTAAATTTTTATTTGACAGAGAGACTGCGGGAGAAGAACACAAAGGCAGGAGAAGTAGGAGAAGGAGAAGCAGACTTCTGCCAAGCAGGGAGCCAGATGCAGGGCTCGATCCCAGGACCCCGGGATTACTACCCTAGCTGAAGGCAGACACTCAATGAATGAGCCACCCAGGCACCTCTGACTTTTAAGTTTTTAAAATCCCAACCCCATAAGACAATTTTTCTTCAGTATGTAAAATCATGTTGCTTTCATTTATGTTTTTCAGTTTCTCAAACTACGGGATCCAAGCTTTTGGGAACTCTAACTACCATATATATACAGTTACACAGTTTGTGTACTACATAAATGTACCTTATGCCAAAAGGAATGTGAGAGCTAGGGAGGGTTGGGGCCTAGGAAAACTCAAGAACATAATTTTATCTGTAAAACTATACATAATTTCAGGGGATCCCAAACAAGTTCAGGCCCTTCTGTTCTATTGTTTCTACCCAAATAAATGAGGTTTGCATTTTACCATATTGAGAATTTGTTGCTGGGTCAATCCTACCCCAAACATAAAACTAATTACAAATGTGCCCTTTCCAAGGTAAAAGGAAATTTATCTTTACCAAGTTAATTAACTATTTTGTCCTTTGTTACAAAACAGTTTTTTTTATATGAATAAGATCTTAAGATAGTAACTCTCAAGTATTTTCATTTCTCTTCTGTCCCACTAAAAGCTCACTCTCTGCCCTTTATAAATTTAATAAAGAGCTAACATTATAGAAAGCACATCTAGGAGTAAAAGTCTCAACATTTATAACTTTATGATATCTCCTTTATATCATTTTAAAGTTTCATTAAAAATGAGCAGAATTGGGGCGCCTGGATGGCTCAGTGGGTTAAGCCGCTGCCTTCGGCCCAGGTCATGATCCTAGGGTCCTGGGATTGAGCCCCGCATCGGGCTCTCTGCTCAGCAGGGAGCCTGCTTCCTCCTCTCTCTCTCTCTGCCTGCCTCTCTGCCTACTTGTGATCTCTGTTTGTCAAATAAATAAATTAAAAATCTTTAAAAAAAAAAAAAAAAAGAGCAGAATTCAGGGTGCCTGGGTGGCTCAGTCTTTAAGCGTCCACCTTCTGCTCAGATCATGATCCCAGAGTCCTGGGATGGAGCCCCACATTGGACTCCCTGCTCTGTGGGAAGCCTACTTCTCTCTCTCCCACTCCTGCTTGTGTTCCCTGTCTCGCTGTGTCTCTCTCTGTCAAATAAATAAATAAAATCTTTTTTAAAAATGAGTATTTATCAATTGAATCTATCAGCAATAATAGCTTAATTGAATGAAATGACACAGGAACATACCTTTAGATACACACATTCATCTGCAAACCCAACTGATCTAATGAAAATATCTGACAATAAAAGGAAAAAAAAGCATCACACTTAATTTTTGGAATGCAGCTATAAACTTAAATTCAATTCTGTCTGTGACATCACCACCCCATGTTTCAGTATATAAAAGCCCCCAATGTAATAGCTAAAAGACCTCCCACAACAAAAGTTTTTATTAATCTCTACATTTTCTCAAAACACTATTAAAGTAATGGTAAAGAGATTTTTTTAAGTGTAAACCCACAATACCAGAAAGAATAGGAGAGTAGTTCTGTTTCAGGCAAAATGATTTAGTGGAATGGATAACTTAAGAAAAACTCCTGGGACAGACATCTAAAATTTCTGGATTAAAAAAAAAATTTAATCTAATTATATTCATGGCTGGGCATTATGAAGAAACACTCCACAGGCCAAAAACGAAGCAGGAACTAATCAAGTGAGACAGCTAAGTATAAGAGCTAATAGTTACCACTGATGGCTCTGCTGATCAGTGTTAGTGGATCCCAGGTTTTTGGTCTTTATACAAACAAGGGGACTAGAGGAAAAACATCTAGGACTTAGGTAGGATGACAGGTCAGATGAGATGAGACCCACCAACAACTCCCTCAGAAATAAGATAAACACAGAAGGAGATAGGAAGGAAATGTACCTATTTTACCTTAGCTCTGGAAGCAGGGAAGATTCCTCTGGGAGTTTCTCCACAAGCTGGCCCTGCACACACAAGCAAAACCTATAGTACCTTTGGGGGTGAAAAAAACTCCAACGTGAGAATTTAATTTAAAACACTCCTTTGGGGCGCCTGGGTGGTTCAGTGGGTTAAGCTTCTGCCTTCATCTCAGGTTATGATCTCAGGGTCCTGGGATCCAGGCCCGCATAGGTCTCTCTGCTCAGTGGGGAGCCTGCTTCCCTCCCTCTCTCCCTCTGCCTGCCTCTCTGCCTACTTGTGATCTCTCTCTGTGTCAAATAAATAAAATCTTTAAAAATAAATAAATTTAAAAAAATAAAACACTCCCAAGTGACTGGCAGAAATAAATGCAAATCCTAGTGGAACTTTGTAAAGCCAGGTCTCCAGGAATGTACAGATAAAGTAAATTATGAATTAAGATAAAAAAATTCCTAAGGTATAGGAGAAAACAAATCAGCATACATGACTGACACTCAAACAGAATACAACCATATCAGACTCACAATGTCTGAAAATAATTACACTGACTATATATAAATATCAAAAGATAGTACTTAAGAGTATGAATAGGCATGTGTCATAAGTAGAGTGTCTAGAAATTTAAAACATATAATTGGATTTAGAAACTCAATAAAGAGATGAAAAAACATTGTTGAAGAATTATTATTAAAGATAATTTTGAATAAATTATTCAGAATGAAGGAAGAGTTTAATAAGAGATAAAAAAAGGAAATTTAATAGCTACTGAGAACAGAGATGTGTTTAACACATCTCTAGTAGGACTATCAGAAGGTGCTAATAAATAATAAAGGGATGAGGCAATATTCAAAAACATAACAGCTGAAAATTTTCCAAAACTGATAAAAGGAACAAATCCTCAGATTCAAGAATCTCGATGAGGGCTGCCTGGGTGGCTCAGTGGGTTAAGGCCTCTGCCTTCGGCTCAGGTCATGGTCTCAGGGTCCTGGGATAGAGCCCCACATTGGGCTCTCTGCTCAGCAGGAAGCCTGCTTCCTCCTCTCTCTCTGCCTGCCTCTCTGCCTACTTGTGATCTCTCTGTCAAATAAATAAATAAAATCTTTATATTAAAAAAAAGAATCTCAAATCCTAAAATGCTTAAATAGATTCACAACTAGACCTTACAGAACAACAAAGGGTAGATCTTAATGCAGCTAGAGAAAAAGATTACATCAAAGAAATCAGTCTGATAACAACTTCTAAAATTCGGAAGAAAGAAATAAAAGAGACCGTCCTAAAAATGGTCTATGATGCAGAAACCAATGGTGAGCAAAATAAGTGGAAAATGCATAAGAAAGTCTAAACTACTACTATATAAGGCAGTGACAATGATACCAAAATTGTGGGATTAAATACAGAGAAGTAAGATAAAAAGTAATAAAATATAATTTGGATGATGGGCAAAAATAGCAATCACATTTTGTATCTGTTAAGTTAAACGTGCTGTTTAGAATTTCTGGGAGCACAAAAAAAATTAGTAAGAGAGAGAATCAATTCAATGGAGAAGATGGATTTTAAAACAAAATTTTTAAAAATCTCTATCGGAAAAGAAAGGGGAAAATAGGTATATAAGAAGAACACTTACAAAGCACAAAATAAGATGGTGGAAAGAATTCCAAATTTGTTAGTAACCACAATAAACTGTAAAGAGCAAATTCTTCATTAAAAGAAAATGTCCATATACAGTCACTTGTTTTAGAGATAAAGTAGTATTGGGACACACCTACACTCCTTCATTTACTGCTTACCCCAGGCGGTCTTTGTGCTCCAACAGCAAAGGTGAGCTCTTCAGCAATATCTCTGTATGGATTTTCTATTTATTATAAACATTTCTAATTGTACAAGAGGAACCTAAACAAACTTTTAACGTTCTGACTCAATTTCATGGGAAGCACTAAAGGCCAAGTGCTCGCTATAATCTTCCTCTTAACCTAGCAGCAAAACCTACTGACCTGGGAAGAACAGCAACTAACCTGCAGACTCTGTTTTGAAATCTCCTTTAAACGTGATGGTGTCTCATGCTGTACCATCTTTGGTACATCTTTTGGTACTCAGCAGGTAATCCTATCTTCTACGAAATCCCATTATTTTCTCCGTGCATGCATTTATACTCATTGCTGCCATACTTTCAATACTGCTGCCCTTCTATGACCTGAAGGAGATACTCATAACTGTTTAATCTTTATGCATGAATGACCTATGCTCCAAATTGATTTATTAGAAAACACAGACTTAAACTTCTTTGTGGATGAACCTACCCAGAAAAATATTAGAAGAAAGACACTGTAACAAGTCTCACGCTTCACCTCTAGGATGTGACTCCCTGTAAGGGGCAGATTTGCCATTATACTCAAGAGAGCTTGCTGACTACTTACACATAAGAGAATCAATACATAAACTGGTAACAGGTATGAGTCTGGATCTCAGCAGAAAATCTAATTAAGATCGGTCAGCAGATTAAAGAACTTCCAATACTCTAATGTTTCCTAAAGTACTGGTATTATAATGGTTGGAACTCATCTCAAAAGGGATAACACAACACAAAACAAAATACCCTGGATGATCACAATGCGAGACAGGCATCTCTTGCTAACATCCTAGCATCCATATAACCCCAAAAAGACCAAACCTTTGGAGAGGTGAAGTTATATTATAAGATGCCAGTAATTAGATCCAGAGTTAGAAGATAGCTACTGGAAGAAATCTGGATGCAAACTGCATACGGATGATCTCTTGACCTCTCTCAGCACGGGATGTTGTAAAAAATTTACATGAAACTACTGACCACAGTAAGGAAAAACTGGCCACTGTACTGAACCAACATTGGTGTATCAGGGTTATCCAGAAAAACAGAAGCAACTAATGAACAAACTAAATAAATAAATGTATTTATTTAGAGAGAGATAAATAAGAGAGATAAATAAATAAATGTATTTATTTAGAGAGAGAGAGAAATTGGATCACATGGTTATGAAGGCAAGAAGTCCTGTGATCTGTCATCTACTCTGCGAGCTGGAGAAACAGGAAAGCCAGGGAATTATTCAGTCCAAGTTCAAAGATCCCCAAAACAGGAACTTTGATGTCCAAGGGGAAAAGGAGAGAAAATTCACTCTCCAGCCTTTTTGTTCTATTTGGGCCCTGAAGTGACTTGATGCCGCCAACCCACATTCATAGGGCAGATCTTGACTCAGTCTAATGATTCGAATGCTAATCTGACTTCAAAAACAAACCAGAAATACTGGTAACTTTCTGGGTAAATAAATTCAATCCTTTCAATAGGCAACTTTTTAGATGGCAAATGACACATGGACAGCCAGAAATCTAAATCCTCTATGAGGGGCGCCTGGGTGGTTTAGTGAGTTAAAACCTCTGCCTTTGGGACCCCTGGGTGGCTCAGTTGGTTAAGCAGCTGCCTTCCGCTCAGGTCATGATCCCAGCGTCCTGGGATCCGGTCCCACATCGGGCTCCTTGCTCGGCGGGGAGCCTGCTTCTTCTTCTGCCTCTGCCTGCCATTCTGTCTGCCTGTGCTCGCTCTCTCTCCCTCTCTCTGACAAATAAATAAAAAATCTTAAAAAAAAAAAAAAAAAAAAAAGCCCTCTGCCTTTGGCTCAGGTCATGATCCCAGGGTCCTGAGATCGAGCCCCACATCTGCTTCCAGCCCCTGCCCCCACCCTGCCTGCCTCTCTGCCTATTTGTGATCTCTGTCTGTCAAATAAATAAATAAAATCTTTAAAAAAAAATCCTCTATGACATTCTATGCAGAAAAAAAAGACTCTCATATCCACGAAAACTAGTATTTGGGACCTTTTGTAGGAGCTAGCTTTCGTATCTGAACCTTCAGATATTGACCCTGAAAGAGAACTAGAGAACATATGGTAGAGATTTGGAAGCTCTCTCACTTTATCTAGTTTTACAGGTAAAACACACGATTTCTTTCACTTGAGATGTGCCTAACCGATGACCCTGACACTATAAATTTCAACACCTGGGGCCAGACTACTCTCAAGTGGCCCCAAATCATAAACTATTTAACAACCCCACAGGGGTATCCTAACCAAAAACAGATGACTGGGTGGCCACCAATAACTCCATTTTGTGACAAAAAATTGATCTGTAATCCAGTTAGATCTGTAACACGAAAGCCTATTGGCTACTAGCAGCAAACTGGACAAGGGCTTGTCACCAGGGTAAATGGACACGTGCCTAGTGAACAGTCTGATATCAGCCACTCTGACTCATTCATCTGCCTCTTAGAAAATGTAATTAAGGTGAATTAGTGAAAGGAGAAAAATTGGGCCTTGTTTTGAAAATTGAAACCTTAGCCACTCATAGCGGATCCTAGACTGCTTTCTTTTCTCTGATAAACTCTTTATTTCACTTTGCAAGTGGCCTAGAAATAGGGAGACATCTTACATGCTACATGTTCTGAGAAAAAAGCACAAGAGCTAGACAAAGCCGCTAAGCCTATAAAGTTCCCACCACGGCAATCCTCATCCAAGAGATTCAGGAAATTGAACTGAGCAGGAGCCCATTAGATATAATATTGGTGTCTTGAGAGGAAGCATGTGCTGTTTTAGGGGTAAATGATATGATTATATCCCTGCAGACCACTCTGGCATCTTTAAAACTTCTAAAGAGATCTAACAAAGAAATCACAAAATTAGGTAATTTGCCTAATAATCTCATGTCTGGTACTGCAGACATTTCATCATGATGAAAATGAAAACTGTTCTTCCATCTTAATTTGGGCACTCTTGGCTCAGGTTTAAAAGGTACTCGACAAACTTTGATCATAGCCCTTCTCCTAGAAGCTCTCCGTTATGAGGGGCTCAGATGGGTGATGGCAAATTTGTTTTAATTTTTTTAAAGATTTATTTATTTATTTATTTGACAGAGTGATGGCAAGAGAGAGAACACAAGCAGGGGAGTGGGGGAGGGAGAAGCAGGCTTCCGCTGAGCAGAGAACCCCATGAGGGGCTCGATCCCAGGACCCTGGGATCATGACCTGAGCCAAAGGTAGATGCTTAATGACTGAGCCACCCAGGTGCTCCTGCAAGTTTTAAATGCTGCCATGCAACTGATGTCCCACCATATAATTAAACAAATGATCTATGAAAAGAAAAATTTAAAAAAAAAAGTAACTTTATGGATGTTGAAACAACCATCTAGGAAACGTGATACATGATCACAATGCCACAAACATCAGTGAAGATCTATAGTAAAGATTGTGGGACCACAGCCCATTATGAATTTCTCAGCTCAAACCAAAGAATGGCAGTAAGAGGGTGATACTGAGAACTGAAACTACTTGCAATCACATAGCTGTCAACATTAACATCTTTACTATTCTACTGTCTTCATCCACATGGTATTAATATTCTAGGTAACTACCCCAGAAAGCTCAAGTTGCAAAAGACTTTATTGTTCATTTCAAGAACTTCCTCAAAGTCAATTATCTGACCACTAGACTATACACCTTCCCCTAAGCAAAGTATACACTCTCTTCTCAGAACAGGTAGCACTGAATGACTATTTACTTTTCAAGATTTACTTTAAAATTCTAGTCCTAAATTTGTCCAGTATAAAGAAGACCTCCAGTCAAGACACCCACCTTAAACTAGACCCCAAAAGACCTCAAATAATCTGCCTTTGTTCTCCCTCTCTCCAGAACACAGTATACTACGACTCTGTCAATGAAGTGATTGTCCTAACCATGGTAAAGAATAAATTCAGCTTTGCTTAATCAATAAGATTATTCTGGTATATTTTCAGGAAGCCAGCATTCAACTGAGTAGGAAGCGTAAATTATGAGGTACCATAAAGGAAACCTCCTATAAGGTGAGGGTAGCATGGTATAGAAGTTCCTACATTAACACTTCCCCAAAGTGTACTTTAAGGGAAACTAACACTTTGAGATGTTTAAAGAATGTTAATTTAAAAAGAGGTTCTATGTTCAAATAAAGGGAAGCATCAGGTTAAACAAAGGTAACCTGGTCTTACTGGCACAGGGATTTTAGACTAAACTAAGAACATCCAGAAGGAGCAGCATATACAAGCTTTCCCTAACTCATTCTACCATGAGACTCTTCTTCATGACATCTTGTGGAACTAGTGAGCTTAAGATAATCTGAGAAACACCGAACTCTACCGAAGTGCATGCCCAGGTTCAAGTCTTAAATCCACCCCCTTAATGGTTGTGTAACCAAAGGTCTTTTGGCCTGAGTTTCAATTTCCTTAACAGTAACATAGTAATAGTTGCTCTGTCCACTCATTAAGGATGTTGTGAGTCAAATGAGACAAAGCTTGTGGAAGCCCTTTGTAAACTCTACAGCAGTACATTCGAGTAAAGTGTGTTTTTCTTAAAGATTGTATTTATTTATTTGGGAGAGAGAGAGCACAAGAGAACACGAGCAGGGGAGAGTCAGAGGGAGAGGGACAAACAGACTCCCCCAGGGACACAGGGCTCATCCCAGGACTCTGGGATCCTGCCCTGAGCTGAAGGCAGAGGGTCAACAGACCAAGGCACCCAGGTGCCCCGTGAGTAAAGTATTCTTAACAATACCTCACAGGAGGGGTGGCTGAGTGCCTCAGTTGGTTAAGCCTCTGCCTTCGGCTCAGGTCATGATCTCAGGGTCCTGGGATTGAGCCCCACATCGGGCTCTCTGCTGAGCGGAGAGCCTGCTTCCCTTCCTCTCTCTCTGCCTGCCTCTCTGCCTACTTGTAGTCTCTATCAAATAAATAAAATCTTCAAAAAAAAAAAAAAAAACACCAACAATACCTCACAGGAGAGATAAAGTAAATCCGTGGGGATCATGGGGCAAAATATTATTAGAGAAATAAAATGGAAAATATTCTAATAAAAACCATTTTGTGTGAAGTCAGAGCTTTCTTTGTCTACCTCAAGATAAGTGGTAAATAGCTAAGAAATATACTAAGCAACATTTGTTGAGCTTTGTAGTGCCAGAACATGAAAGTGACTGATACGAACCTAACTTGGGTACTTCTCCTCGCTACTATATGTAATAATGATGCTTCAGCCAGAAAAAAATAATAAGGCTATATAGACCCTCACTGTACCCAACTGTTACTTTCTATTCCTTATCACCGGTATCAGATTTAAAATGATCTCACTCTATGACCAGGTGGAAATGTTACTGATGAAGCAAAAATTCAATTGTTCTCCTTGATGAGTCCAGCATAACACAGAGACACAGAAAAATGAGGTTACTACAGGCTTCCATTGCACAGTAATACAAACTGTGACCTGCTAGATCGCCTATAAGCCAACAGCCCTGCTTGATCAGACTTGGGTTCTATTTAACATTGTGAACAGAGCATTTAAGCCTTCAGTTGCGTAATATGGCATGGCTTCCAGTAACTCCACTCAGAGAAAAATTTATGAAGAAATAAGAAATTGGTTGTGAGGAGACTGGAATTCTTATTCTTTGTCCTTCAAGAGCTGACTAGGGAAGAAACTTCAGGTGGTTCCCAGACTTCAAAATGTTATGGTCCACTAAAATTCTCTAAACTTAAGATACTCACAAGAGACTGTCAATTCTTAACTTTACCAAGGTAAGATCATTTTTTAAAAATCTGGCATTTTTAATTTTAAAAACATTAAGGAGGATACATTCCAGAATAAAAAATAGCCCATTAATGAAAAACCCATCAGTGTCTTATCTTTGTATACTATAATTTCCCTGTAAGCTCATATCCAAGGGTGAGGATACGCAACACGTCATTTTGCACAATCTGCACATCCTCAGAACAAAAATGAGCCTGAAAGCTCGAGCCATTTAACAACTTGGACTCATACATAAACACCAAACATAACTAATAATTTTTACATGTAGCATATAACTCAAAGTTAGCAAGCAGTGTGACTCTTCCAATAATAAGGTATCAAAGCATACATTGACAAGGAGCTCAGACATCAAAAAAAAAAAAAAAGGTAACTGCATTCTCAACAGGTTTGCAAAATCAACACTTCAAACTACAGTGCAAATTACAGTCTATTAAGCAGTAGGGTTATTCAGCTGGAATCCCCTTTCATAAACATCAGATTAAGAAACATTCCCTATCAAGCCGTTTGCATGTGCTAAGTTATGATTGGCATTTTCACATACATTCTCATTTAATCTTGACAACAAACAATAAACTTAGAAGAGAGAAACGCTCCAGAAGACATAAACAAACTTCACCCTTTATTACCTCGTCCTTTATTTGCTCCATCTCAAATGGAACAGAATGGCAAAATAATTCCTTCTTACCATCTTCAAATTCATAATCTCATTCTCAGTAGAAAACTTAAGTCGCTGTCAAATATAAGCTTTACTCACTAAACACAAAATCCAAATAAAAGAGGATTTTACAAGCCTAACACGGCTATTTCAGGCTCAAAACCTGAGTGAATGCTACACAGCTAGCTATGCTTACATTCAACATACAATTTTTAGTTTCCAGGATTTCATCTCTAATGCTTATAGATCCTAACATTAACGTAATAAAAATGTGAGCAAAAAAAAAAAGCTCCCCCAAAAGAAAACTATACTCTCTTAACTTTTCATTACCAAACCTGTTTGGAGTACATCTGATTTACCCCATTAATTAGTTTCAACCACATATATAAAGATAACTCTTCTTCCTGAACTTGGAATGTCACGGGAAGAAAAATAAACCACACAGCTTGAGGTGAGCAATCTGAAAATAACATGGAATTGAGCTGAGTTAGGCCAAATCAAGACGCCATTGCTCACAAAGTCCAGAAAGGTGACATGCTGGTAACTTTAGTTACAAGTAACTGAAAAGCCTTATTCAACATGGTTAGGTAATAAGGAAAATGACCTCTAATAACAAGATGTCTGGAGGTAGGATGTGCTCTCGCTTTGCTTTTCTGATCCTCTTGGCTATGCCCCATTTGTTCATTTCATCCTCGGGCTGTGAGGCGGTCACAAAATTCTAAGAAAATAGCCAACTCCAAAAGAAAAAGACATCTCCTTTGAGTCCTCATTTTTAAGCAGAAACCTTATAAAAAGCCCCCACCTCCTCACTGGCTCAAGCTGGACCATTGATGATGTTAGTCACTGGTTTGGATCATCAAGTCTTAATAATCCAAACTCAACCCTAGTAGGTGAGGAGGGAGTCAGCTTTTCTTGAAGAATATGGCTGCAGAGAAGATGGAGAATGGAAAATCTCAGTTCTGCTGTGAAGGATGTAAATGTCAAGAGAGTAGACTAGACATCAGTGCTTACAATGATAGTGAAGGCAGCCTAAATAGCCTTTTGCTTTTCCTGCTCCCCCATCTAGGTAGACTGAGGACCCAAGCTGGTGCCTAGTGACACCCAGTTTACTGTCAACATGAACAGTTTGACTATTCAACTGTATTCATTCCTGTGGCATTAATATTCTAGGAAACCTGCCCAGGAAGCTAAAGTTGCAAATAACTTCACTGTTCATTTCAAAAACCTCCTCTAAGTAATTTATCCAACAATTAATTAATTGTGCTTTGTCTCACACTAAAGTATTTTCAGGGCTCAAGGTGATGACAATCAGGTTTTAGAGACAACTTATGAATGCCTTGACTATCTTGTGAAAGGCAGAGAACTCCAGAAATCACTGAACTCATACATTGAGATGAAGGGATGTGTTGTGATTTGCTCTATCACTCAGTTAATTGATATAATAAATGTGAGAAGAAATATCACAAGACATAATCTGATTTAACTGCCAGGGAAGGGTGAAAACCTACATTTTAGTTTAGTTTTTAAAGAAAAAATATTGTGGGCCAAAAGGACTTAAGGGATTTGAGCTGACTTTAAACCAACAGAGGGAATGTGAGACATCTTCATGGAACAACAGAGGATTTGTTAAAATAGTTTCAGGAATTAGTTAGGTTGGGGGAAGGGTGAGATAAAGTTGATTTCATTTAAAATTTCCAACCAAGTATATAGTATGTATGCTTCTGTGGAAGCAGAAACATCTTCAGTTCAGAGACATTTTCTTCAGAATGCTCAGGTAGCAATAAGCTGAATTTTCCTAAGTACTGGGCTTGGTATCCGCAATCTACTAGTAACCTTATTTCTGTGACATACTGTATTAAAAACACGGAACCTAGGAAAGTTTTTCAAAAATACTTAATTAGTTAAATTATTCTTCAAAATTAAGTATATTTTCACTCAGTTTAAAACTGACCTTAATTATATTTGGATTTGAAAGAAATTCCAGAGAATCAAAACTCTATTTGGTCAACTGACTTCTTTTTTTCATTTTTCATATTTTCATTTTCAGGGATACAACCAGTCTTTTGAGTTGTCAAAACACAACCAAAATAGGTGTAAAAATAATGTCACAGACAGCCAGGTGGGTAGAAAGGAGAAACAGCTGATTTCACTAATGGCCACAATACTGTCATTACCACCATTTGTAATTAATGAGTCAAAAGAAATAATCATTGGGGTGCCTGGGTGGCTCAGTGGATTAAGCCTCTGCCTTCGGCTCAGGTCATGATCCTAGGGTCCTGGGATCGAGCCCCGCATCGGGCTCTCTGCTCAGCAGGGAGTCTGCTTCCCTTCCTCTCTCTCTGCCTGCCTCTCTGCCTATTTGTGATCTCTGTCTGTCAAATAAATAAATAAAATCTTTAAAAAAAAAAAAGAAAAAAAAAAAGAAATAATCATTAAAAGAAAGGATATATTTTAGATCTGTTCAAGTGTATAACTTGACCTTACTACTTGTGTAATATCAAAGTTCCAATTTAAATTTATCATTGTTCTATTTTTAATGGTTTTAAAACAAATGCAAAAGTTGCTTTATACACAATACAAATCTAAATCTGCAAGATACTTAAAATTTTACTTTTACCATTATAAAATTACTTAGTAGGACCACTCAAATTCCACCCCAAATCAATCATTTTATTAATAAAAGAGCCATATCAAAAGTAATTTGTTTTGTCAATCATACCTCAATAAAACTGGACAAAAATAATTTGTTGAAAGACTTCTACTTTAAACTGTTGTGATGGATCAGAATATTCTGGGTAACCCTAAAATGAGTCAAAATGTTTACTTTAATGTTAATCTCATAATGTAATAGCATCCAGAACAATGCCTTTGATGCACTAGGCTCAATAAGGACACATCCTGAGAGAAAACTGCTTTCAAAGCATCATTTATAAATGAAACTGGGCCATTTTCTCACACCATACATAAAAATAAATTCAAAAATGGATTAATGACCTAAATTTAAGATCTAAAAACATAAAACTTCTAGAAGAATATCAAGATAGGCAGTAATTTCTCTGACGTTGACATTAGCAACATTTTCTGTTTCCTCAAGCAAGGGAAACAAAAGCATAAACTATTGGAACTACATCAAAATAAAAAGGCAACCTACTGAATAACTGAAAAGATTATCTGAAAAGGTTATCTGCAAATGATCTATCCAGTCATGGGCTAATATCCAAAATATATAAATAATTTATACAACCTGACACCAAAAACACCAAAATGATTGGATTAAAATGGGCAGAGGACCCGACTAGACAATTTTCCAAAGACAACATCCAGATGGCCAAAAGACACATGAAAAGATGGTCAACATCACTCACCCTCAGGGAAATGCAAATCAAAACCACAATGAGGTATCACCTTCCACCTGTCAGGATGGCTAGATTCAAAGAGAGAAGGGATAGCAAATGTTGGCAAGAATGTGAAGGAAAAAGAATCCTGGGGTCCTTGGGTGGCTCAGTGGGTTAAAGCCTCTGCCTTCGGCTCAGGTCATGGTCTCAGGGTCCTGGGATGGAGCCCTGAATCGGGCTCTCTGCTCAGCAGGGAGCCTGCTTCCTCCTCTCTCTCTGCCTGCTTTTCTGCTTACTTGTGATCTCTGTCTGTCAAATAAATAAATAAATAAAATCTTAAAAAAAAAAAAAAAAAAAAAACCCTGGTGAATGGAAGCTACTATGAGATACACAGGACTCTTCATTACAACTCTTCTCATTCCTGCTCATTAAGTATCTAGGCAGTATGTGCTAGAACTGAATTCTCCATCGAAGTGATCAGATTTTCCACTTCCGTGGTAGCACTGAATAATTACTGGGAGTGGGGAGCAGAGTTCTCCAGAATGCTCATACTGCATCTTAATCTCTCCTAAGCTGCCATATAGAGCACCGTTAACCCAGTAATGGAAACAAAAGGGATCTGTTAAAGGTAAAATGATCCCGTATAGTTTCTGCGTGTTGCTGGTGTGACCAAAAATTGATTATTCAGATGTCTAAAGTGACTTAAGAGTCACTGATGGAATGCAAGATTATGTTTTCTGAAATATCATGTCTCTGCCTATTCAGGCTGCTTTTAATTTTCTACATATATCGTATTTTTTAACCACTTAGAAACTTAAAATCTATGCCGCGTATACTAGAACACTAGAAAACAACATGCCTGATTAAAGAGTACTGTTTTTCTGTCATCTCAAGAAAAAGAAAAAGATGTGTAAGACTCTAGCCTTTTGACTGTACAGATCAAGAACACATACAGTGACACAACTATTCATTGGAACATCAATAAACACAAAGTAATTAAAATTTTCTATCCAGAAATCACACTTACCTCCAGCTTTAATGAAGTGCTTAGAAAAGTTTATTTTGTGCTTAGACTATTTTTCTAAAGCAACACAAAATTATTATACATCCAAACTCTGCAACAGTAGAATATTTAATATTCTAAAGGCAAGGCCTTTCAAGAAAACTGCTGTACATTATGATACTGTGTAAGTCTAATGAATTCACACAGAAGCAGAATCTAGACAAAAGAGGACATTACAGAAACTATTACATAATGGACAAGTGATTCACTCTGAGTTATGGTTTTCTCCCTTCTTGTAAATAATACAGTTCTTACTGCCACCCAGCACCCCTCCCCAATTTTGCTTTAAGGTAAAAATTCTGTGCTCTAACTCTCTATAAAGTAAAACCATACTAAATGTCCCATACTGCTGATGTGCCCAATTGTGAAATACAACACAATAAAAAGTACAGCAGAACACAGATTCTGTGTGTCCAAAATGTAAGAATGCTATGATTTTTTAAACAGCAAGCATATACAGACTTTGTAAAATTAAGAACTTTGTGAGGATGACTATACATTGAAAACATACACTAAACAATACTTTTTCCTGAGTAGAATGCTAACTTTATTTTATATCAAACTAATTTTCTATGAATTTTCAAAATGTAAAATATCAAGGCTTTTCCACAACATCAGATAAAAATCAGGAATGTTCACCTTCATATCAAAAAAAAAAAAAAAAAAGTTCAAGTAGAAGTTCAACAGAATGATATAAAATCTGAAATGGCCAAAATTTTAAATGATCGGTAGACAGCTCTTCAATTTTAAGGATCCCTCAGCCCACTTCGGTTTAAAACAACAAAAAAGGGCTATTTATTAAGAATGAAAAATATTTCCAGAAAATTATCCAATTTGGAAAATGAAAAATGTAATCCATGGTTAAGAAAAATACAAATTGTACACTGAACGGGGGGAACAAAAACGATAACCAATCTTTACAGGAATCAAGACAACACCATCGACTTATATAAAAACTTCCTAAATCAGTAGCATATCCTGTATTATCACATGTAAAAAACTGTAATTAAGCAAGGTAGTTTTTATTAGTTGCATAATCTAAAAATATGATGAAATTTTGGGCTCTATCTCTAAAACCACCAGAGTTGTCGCTGAAATACACATTTCTTGAGACAATGGGCAAAGTTCCCATTTATGGGAAATATGTTCTTTTTTTCACACAGTGAAACTGAGAAAAATTATACCAAATGAGAAATCTTTTTCTCCAAAGTAATCTCCTTAACTACCTCAATAATGCAGTGTTCGGGAAATGTAATTTTTCAACTCAGAAAACTTGGAACAGATTATTAAACAAACATACTGAAATCTTATTGCTTGGCACCACATTTTTCAAAAAATTAAAGAATTGTTTAAACCATCACTGCCATTTCTTAAATCCTATTTCAAACATTTTTATGCATTTTTACATAGTGCTACTTTTATTTTCTGAAGGTAGTCTGTTCAATCTAATGACAATCTAGACTGAACCCTGCAATGTACAAGCATGTCACAGTTTACTTCAAACCAAAAGAAATGTTCAATCTTCTCTTTTTGCCAAAATAATATTATGGTATTAATAAAAACCAACTAGGATTTATCTGTGGCCAATGAAGGACCCACAGAGCGTTGTCTTATAGCATTCTGTGCAAAGTCTTTGTTTGTTCCTTCTTTACTTCCTGCTTCCTCTTCTGAAACATCATCTTCATCATCCTCTTGTTCCTCCTCCACTTTTTGCAAAGGTTGAGATTCTGGTAATAATTTTTCTTAAAAATAAAGACCAGAGGGAATTAAGAGGTACAAACTTCCAGTTATAAAATAAGTAAGTCACTGAGATGAAAAGTACAACATAAGGAATACAGTCAGTAATAACATAACAACATTCACAGTGAGCATTTAAAAAAAAAAAAAAAGATCAAGACCAGAAATGTTTTTTGTTGTTGTTGCTATAACAGATTTGCATTAGCGTAAAATGAAGACATAATTCATATGCCCACAAACTGCTTTGCCACTTATTTATCAACCATAAGTTTAGATTTCCAAAAGGAAAAGTCATCTTTAAGAGTGACACCATCAAAACAAAAAGTGGTTAGGAAGATCCATTTTACTTACCAAATGCATTACAATTACCTGCCTGTTTATGAACCAAACTGAAATTAATAAATCAAAATTAATGCTATGAATGTGGATGCTGTAAGAACATGCACTGCATTCATTAGAACCACCTTAATTTGCTATTAAATCTTCCAGTGAACAAGTACACTGAAACAAACTCCAACACTATCCTTGTTTCAGTTCCCAGGCGAACAAGAATGAGACATTTACAACTGAAGGTTATATTCCCATCCAGGTTTTTTCCAGGGAGTTTCAGAAATGTTCTTCCTTACATACATAATCTCATTAAAATATAATTACAAATAATAAAATGTACAAATCTTAAGAGTACAGCACAATGAATTTTTAACTCTGTCCACACACACACATACCCTTTCCATTTTTTTAACAGGCCTATTGATAGTTCGCTTAAACTTAGAACATACCAGGTTACTAAGAGATACAGAACTGGACCAAGGAGCTTCAGCCTGTTCAATGATCCTAGACTGCCCCTAATCTTAGGCAATCTAGAAGAGAGTAGGGAGACGCAAGGGTGCAAGGCAGAAGAAAACATCAAAGTGATTACCACATGGTGAACAATCTGTTGTTTGGGCTGGCACCCCTCTTTCTGTTGGGTTAATAGCCCCTTCCCTGTACCACAGAGCATATAGTTGTGGTAAGCACCTGTTACAGTTCACAGTAGTGGTTCTCCACCAGGGATGATTTTGCCCCACTCCCGCCCCCACCCTACACCCCTGGCCAAAAGAACACTTAGCAATGTATGGAGATATTTTTGGTTGTCACAACTAAGAGGAGTGGTGGTATTTCCAACCAGCGGGATGCTGCCGAACATCCAACAATGTACAAAAGACAGTCTGTCACAAGAATTAACCAGCCCAAATGTGAGACGTGTGTCCAGGTTGAGAAACCCTGATTTACAGTGACTGTTCCAAACAAGTGAGCTCTTTACACTAGTAGAGTATACCACAATTTTTTAAAGATAGGCGGGTATAGTGGAAAAGTGTATCTCCTCCTTACTCTGGATTGTGAGCTTAATCATTTTACACGAAGGACTAAAAAGAGCCAAAAATGGAACAAGCTAAGGCACAGAAAACAAAGCAATTCAGAAACACAACATCTTAACATTTAAGCCCTAGGATCCAGCCATCTCTGCCCTCAGACTTCCTTGCTCCCTGAGGCAATAAAGTTCTATTTTGCTTAAAGCTGGACTGGGTTGGGTCTTTCCCTAGCAACTCAAAATCTAAGCTAAATACATCCTAGAAAACAACTTAAATCATGTGGCCTGCTATAGAAGGGGCGGTACCACACCGAACTGTGGTATCTATCAGTTGTGCCACAGATAACTTAAGAGACGAATTTGTTAAGGTTTTTCAAGTGATATTAAATGTACATTCACCAACTTTTAAATTGTCTTTTACAAAGTAATCTGTGCTTGCATTTCTTTCCCTACAGGTCACTGGCTCTTGCTGGATAAAATGATTCCTTCCTCTGTATATGTCCTTTTCGGTATTGACGTAATGATCGAAGAAATGAAAAGATAATCTGTAAGTTATCAGCAATCTCCACTGACTTCATTTCACGAGTCCTGACCTCAATAAATCCTAAATCATGAAAGGCAGCACAATGAAAATGTCATGCCAACAGTCTAATTTAGGCCCTAATCTCCACTCTGTCACTTCTGTGTGACCCTGGAAAAATATTTCATCTCTCTGAGCCTTACTTTCTTCAACCACAAAAAGGAAAGAGTATCATTTATGAAATCCAGAGTTACAGGAAAGTGAAAGGGATTGCGCAATGTGAAAGTTCTTTATAAACAGCAAAGAGGGGGGCTTCTATAACACTGTAATTTTCAAGATTAAATGCAGGTTTGAGAGGCTATTATACTAAGACAGACATCAGTAAATACTTCTAATTATATAAACTCATCTTGTAGTACCATGTCAATGCCACTCCTAAATCAGCTACGGGAATTACTTTTCCCAATATCCTACCGTAAAAACAGACTTGGCTAACATGCAAAGAAAAATCTTCAAATGTGGTCATTATAATAATGAATGACTTCAAGAGCAGAATATATTCAACTTCTTCTGATTCAAGTATACTCAAATGGATCCAGGAATATGATGGCTCAAATAAAATGACATCAGATCAATGTCATTAAATATCTACAAGTTATATGCAATGTTAAAATTTTCTACATCATAAAAGCCAAGAAAATAACTGTTTCAAAATCCACCAGGCTGTCATTCTTACATGAAATAAATATTTCCCTGTCCCTTCCAATATAACCTATCATTCCACATTTAGAACACTAAGCTAGAAGGGCAACCTGTTAGAGCTGTGATTGTATTCACAGAAATGAACAGGATTACAGTGAATAAAAAATAAACACTAAAAAACATACTTACTGGAAGGGTATGGCTGTGGTCTGCGCCTTTTTGAAGGAAAAAGGCAATCTGCCACAAATATCATACACTAAAAAAACAAACAGAAGACATCTCAATGTATGTGACAGAGCTAGTATAACTATATTAAATTATCAGATGTAAAGGATTTTTTCCTAGTACTCTGAAAAACTAAATACTTACAAGTCCTAGTAGTAGTCCTGAAAGCAGAGTTGCTAAAGCAAAAACTGCATATGATCCCCAAACTGGTAATCCAAGGTCTTCAATAAAATAGTTATGGCAAGTCTAAAATGAAAATTAAAAAAATAAACTAAAAACCTGGTTGTTTAAAATAAAGGGGTGGTGCCAAAAATGTTAAGAATAGAAATAAAACTTTAGCCCATACCCGGATCCACATAGAGAGCTGAAAGAGTGCAGACATACTGCTCATCCTGAAAGAAAGGAGAGAGCCCTGAGAAACTGAGTAAATCGCACAGCTTTGAAGCAGAACGTGTGTGTATCTATACCTTCCCTTCTGGGTAAATTTCTATAATTTCTCTGACATGATAGATTTTATTGCTAGTGTTAATCAAGATTAGTGATGCATCAGTGATTTCAAGCCTGTATTAAAAAGTCTCATTAATGAAAATTAACAGTTCTTGAATTGTTGTCACTATGTGATGTCCTCATAAATAAAACACTTGGTAACTTTTTTCCTTTTCCCTATTGCTTTGCCGTTAGACTTTCACCTGATGATTTCTCCAATATACTCTGAATAACAGCTTACAAGCTCTATGGAGCCAGTTAGAGTCAAGTGTACTGTAAGCCAATGGCAACTCTTATTGATCCTTAAAATTCTTCAAAAAATGACCAGAAGAGGGATTCTGAAGGAAGAACTGGGAGCACTTGTGGAACTAATCCTTGAATTAACCCCCTTTTGTATTACAATTAAATAAAACTTATAATACATTAGTTTGATATAGCTTAATGATATACAAAGAAATTACACAGGAAATAAATACTAATAATATAAATAAAAATAATTATTATTTTCACATAAACCCAAGTAGTTTAGATGGGCAGTTAGAAACGTATGCTCGAGAACTAAAAGGGTTTGTGGGGTCCCAACTGTTTCCCCTCTGGTGCAGGTGTTGCTACCAACACATAAACTAATTCACACCTAAGCGAAAGTTCCTGTACGCAGGATCACCTAACCCATTGCCCATCATTGGGGGGGGTGACCATAGTAACACTTGAAAATACCTTTTATTTGGTCCACCAAGACAAAAGACATGGACTGCTGAATCCCTGAGGATTCAACAAAGACTTACAAGCAACCCCTTCTTCTACTGGAGAAGGGAAGAATCATTTATGAGATTTCAAATTAACAAAGTCAGTTGCATTTCGTTCAACATAAAAAAGTGATTCAATCATATTCCTTCTTTTGTTTAAATTGCAAAATGGGAAGAGGAACAAGGAACTGAAACAAAGCACTACGTAGCCTCACTACAGTCAGCACTAATTAGGCTCTATCAGGAATATTAGGTGCCTTAACTGGGTTGGCCTGGTGGTTCAGTAGGCGGAATTCAGACAAATACAGGACAATTCAATTCAGATTCTCACAGGAAGAAAGATGTAAGGAAAAGGTGCTAAAGACAAAATTCTATTTCAATATACTGTATATGGATCATCTTTCCTCCATTCCCAGAATCCAGAGCATTTTTCTCTCTTAGACCATTGTGTAACAACCCCCCCCCCATCCTCTAAGAGCAAGTGTGGTGAGAAGATAGGAAGAGATAGCTTAATCACACCAGCATGAGTCCATGAGGACCTCAGCAAAACTCAGTTATTTCTAGATGTCTCTCAAAAACCTGTGAGGCCTTACACCCCAACAGGTAACAGGAAATATGCTAGCTGTCTCCAATTCTTACTACTCCATATATCTAGCTATATATATTAAGCCCAGTGGTTACTCAGGCCATTAGGATCACTATTCATCCATACATTCATTCAACAAAAAATTATTTTTTTGACTACCCATTCAGATGGGTAGAATAATTCAATCACATTAAGAACTGAAATCTAAAGGTAGCAAGAGGAGGTATATGTTTAAAACTTCTTATTTCAGTATTAAGCTCAAATGATAACTTTACCCATCATACTGCTCAGGACGATTGATTAGTTTCTGATGATAGAAATGACCATAATCCTCAGTTTGTTTTGTGAGATTAAGAGTCACTTATGGTTTGTGGGTTGTTGGGGGCGGGGGGGCGGTTGGGAGAAGGGAGGTGGGGTGATGGACATTGGGGAGGGTATGTGCTTTGGTGAGTGCTGTGAAGTGTGTAAACCTGGCGATTCACAGACCTGTACCCCTGGGGATAAAAATATATTATATGTTTATAAAAAATAAAAAATTAAAAAAAAAAAATGACCATAATCCACAGAGCTAAAATATTCCTGAAAAGCCTTTCAATTCTAGTGAATTCCTCCTTTTAGCTTAACAAGGATCAAAGTATTTTTGTCTCAGAGGAGAAAAAAACTAAAAATATCACAGCAAATATGAATGTACCTTAAGGGTCCAAGAATTAAAACCCACTATATATGCTTTATTTCTACAAAATGTAACTGGTCCAGTTAATTCTGAAATAAATAAAAGAAAAATCCTCATACTTACAGAACAGAACCTGGACCAAACCATGATGAAACAGGTTCAATACTCTTCCACTCTTTCTCGCTGATAAAGTTTATGAAGTCCTTCTTAGTTCTTGGGCCCTGATAGCGCCTAAATTCACCATCTTTACAACTAAAGAGGACCAGAATCACGTATTAAACAGAACCAAATAAATAAACTTTGTATTTGTTTTGCTATTTTTAACCTCATTTTACAATCAATCCTTATATTCAAAATCATTAATAATGCACAAGTAACAAATTAAACTAATTGCACTCATAACATCTTAGCTCCAAATTTATTTAAACAAGGTTATAAACAATCATAAGCCTTCAGACTAGTCTTACCTTTCCAAATAATAAAACAATGAAATAATAAATCAATTATATCTCAATAAATGTGTGATGCCCTTATAAAAGAATGACTATGAAAAAGTTGTTAGAACAGTGTCTGCACTTATTAATTACTAGTTACTTCTAAGTATATAGGTTAAAAAATTTAAGGCATTTTTCTGGTATTTTCAGCCCTAATAACATCATCTTAACCATGCTACTTTAAATTACTGGAGGTATCTGATCGTATTTCCCTTCCTATTTCAGTCATTCTACTCTACAGTCTACTTTGCATTCTTCCTGACAGCCCCCTCCTTCCTTCCCATTCCCTGTGTATGGAGTTCTCATAGGTTCAAAAATGCTCTCTCTACTCTTACATCTTCACTATTTCCAAACTACCCTCAATAATACTGCCAGTCTAATCCTATAGAATACTTCTCTCTTTATCACATAAGTGCAAAAACTTTCAAGAGCTCCCTACTACCTATAGTCATTCAGAGTCAAAGACCACAAAAAAGCCCCCCCACCCCCAAAAAAACTTTTTGTAAAGGCAATGGCATTTGAGCTGTTTTTGAAAAATAGGTAGAAGTTCAACAGGCAAAAGAACAGGCATGATAAACAATGTAAGCTAAAGAAAGGACAGGAAATTCCAGGTAAGTTCAGGGGATGTTAAGAACTAAGAAGGAAGATGATAAAAATAATCAGCACCAGTTAATGATGTTTCTCCACATCAGGACATGTGGAGAAAAGGACTGAGTGAAAAAGGACAGTAATACTTATGGTGACATAAACAGACACAAAGGGAGTAGGGAAGAATACAAAGGTAGAGGGAAACAGGCATTAACATGAAAATAAAAAAGATGACCAAAAAAAAGGTGCTATAAACACACAAAGAATTGCCAGCTTGCTTTCATATTTGAAATGAGAAGTACCTCCTGGCATTCAACTCACCAGCTAGATGAACTTTAAGGTATCAGACAGGTACAGGCATACCTTGGTGGTATCACAGTCCCACCCCAGTAAAACAATTATCACAATAAAGCAAGTCACAAGACTTTTTGGTTGCCGAGTACATGTAAATATTTACTATATTATAGTCTATTAAGAATGCAATCGCATTATATCTTTAAAAAAAAAAGTATATTCCTTCATTTAAAAATATTTTATTGCTAAAAAATGTAAACCATCATCTAAGTTTTCACCAAGCTGTAATCATGGGCCACCATAAGAAACAGAGTAATGAAAAAGTTTGAAATACTGCAAGAATTACCAAAATGTGACACTGAGAAACAAAGTGAGCAAATGCTGCTGGAAAAATGGTGGATAGACTGGCTTGATACAAGGCTGCCACAAATCTTCAATCTGTAAAAACTGCAGTATCTGGGAAGCACAATAAAATGAGGTATGCCTGCACAGAATGGAGATTTCCTATCCCCAGTTTATTAGACAAATTCAAACTAAAAGATCTGATACTAGAAACTACATAATCTTGCTCATTCCAATTTAGCACTGTCATTTCACCTACTACTGTCCGAAGACTGAGCTACAGCCCTTTCTTAGCCAATTTTTGAACATACCATGTCCCTATTTATGACCATTCATGAGATTATTCAAAGGATGGAACGCTTACTTCTGTAATCTTTTGAAAATTCAGGGTTGTGTTCACATCCCCATTTCTCCAGGAACCACCCTAAACCCAGTGTTTTTTTTTTTTCCCTCACCAAGCTTTCTACAGGACTTAACACAACTCTGGGCACATAATCATTTATTATGCTATATGGTATCACACCATTTCATGTGAACACCCTCCAAAATAATTACAAAGTTCTGAGACCAGGGACAGTTTGATACCTCATCCATCCACCAAAAGACACCTAGGATAGCGCTAAGAGCAAAATGAGCCTTACTGAATATAATGCTCTTTAAACATGATCCAGGCCAGAGGCCTACTATTCTCATTATACTATGATGCATCCTTCTCCATAACAAAGAATCTTCAAATACTTACTGATAAATAGTAGGAAGAGCAGTTATGATAAATCGTCCACTCAGCCCTAAAAATGATAAAGATTAAAAATAAATACAAGAAAGAACACACAACAGATTTTATATGAGCCAACAATCACTACTTAAAAGTTGATTCTAGGGGTGCCTGGGTGGCTCAGTGGGTTAAAGCCTCTGCCTTCAGCTCAGGTCATGATCCCAGGGTCCTGGGATCGAGCCCCACATCGGGCTCTCTGCTCAGCAGGGAGCCTGCTTTCCCCTCTCTCTTTGCCTGCCTCTCTGTCTACTTGTAATCTCTGTCTGTCAAATAAATAAATAAAATCTTAAAAAAAAAAAAAGTTGATTCTGAATTATTTAAATACTAATAGGGAAAGCATATGAAATTATCCCTAAAAACAGCTGAGCTTTGTAACAATGAAAAAAAATCCCAATTACATACTGAAAGCAACTTTAAAAAAAAATGAACACTATTGTATATTATCTCAACTAAAAGTACATAAAAGTTTGACTACTTAAGTGATCTGAATATGTATTTATTAACATTTGGTCATTTATACCACTGTATGATAAGACTACTAGCGATAAGTAATGGGGAAGCACAATTTAATAGTAGTCTTAGAAACATCTAAAATCAAATGAAATTGCATTTGAAATTCGAAAAACAAAGGCAGAGTCAAACGTTTGTTAAAGATGGAGAATATTTTGGGGCGCCTGGGTGGCTCAGTGGGTTAAAGCCTCTGCTTTCAGCTCAGGTCATGATCTCAGGGTCCTGGGATCGAGCCCTGCATCGGGCTCTCTGCTCGGCAGGGAGCCTGCTTCCTCCTCTCTGCCTGCCTCTCTGCCTACTTGTGATCTCTGTCAAATAAATAAATAAAATCTTTTAAAAAAAAAATGGAGAATATTTTGAACCTTTTATAAGATGAGTAACAAAAAAAAAATTAGCCATGTGTTAGGCAATAACTTAAGTAACGATTAATCTATGCCTCAGTTTTCTTATCTGTAAAATGGGGATATTACCTACCCCGCAAGGTTATATGGGATTATACAGGATAAATGCAAAACACTCGGAGCAGTATCTGTACTAGGTAAGTGCTCAATAAACTTTAGCTATTATTGCCATCTGGGGTGGGAACAGAGTCAACAATCTAGGTTTACTGTGACCAAGAGCAAGTATGATGAGGTTGGCCTAAGAAAGAAGTGTCCTTAAGAACAGGCCTGCCACTTATTCAGGAGTATGCCTGACTCCTCAACCATGATTAAAATATACAACCATTTATTAAAAGCATGTCCTCAAATCACAGGTATTAAATTTGAAACCCAGTTCAGAAATTCGGATCACTCGTCAGGGAACATGATCTTGGCTCTACACAGAACCTCAACCAGATTCTTATTCTGAAGCTTGGTATAGATGCAAATGATGGCTTGGCATCCACAGTACTCTAGGACTTCTTAAAGGCATCTTACACGCTAATCTGGGCCCTGGGATACAAAGGAAAGAAAGATCAGGGGCAGTTAAATGGGCAAGAATGGGGAGAGGGTAATGTTTCCAAGGTCCCTTAGAGCAACACATAAAAGGAATGAGCTGCATATACAACCACAGACCTGCTTTCTACAGCCACTGCACAAGGATCCCTCCTCAGAGAGGTGGGTGAGTCAGCTTAAGTAGTACAATTATGTTTTCAAAACCTAATGAAATGTAGTTAAGACCAAGTGATGTGGCAAACAGGATGAACTTATGAACCCAATCTGCAAAGACTAACCACAGACCTACAGTACCTGGCTGCTCTGTGACATCCACTTTTGCAACATTGACCTCAAGATCTTCTCCCCATTCAGCAAAATTTTCCCATTCCGGTTGAAGATTCTGACAAGCAGGACACCATGGAGCGTAACTGAGAAACAGAACAGAAAAAAAGTTAAGCACTCTAATATGATCATATGGAGATAAAAATTCTAAGTGTATAGTTCATGAAGAATATTTTATACAAAAACAAGATAGCAAAGTGACTAATTTTGTGAAGATGAAAAAGTTTCAACTGTGGGTATAACATTCTGGAAATCAAAATTAAATGATAACGCTAATCACAGAAAAATAATTCTGAGAGTAAGTTCTTAAGCCACAAAAATTAGTTCCTAAGTCCACATGCAAAACAGCTCTTTAAAAACCTATGAATTTCTCAGGGTCCCTGAGTGACTGAGACAGTTAAGTGTCTGCCTTCAGCTCAGGTCATAATCCCAAAGTCCTAAGATCAAGCCATGCATCAGTCTCCCTGCTCAGCAGAGGGGAGTCAGCTTCTCGCTCTGCCCCTTCCCAGACATGTGCTCTTTCTCTCAATTAAAACAAAATCAAAAACAAAACCGAAACCTTTGAATTTCTCCCTAAGTATGTGGCCACCAGAAACCTCAAAATCAAATTTGGAGTTCACTGGTTTTAACAATTTGCACTACAGGAGTCACACACAGGAAAAATAGAAGTGCCCAGGGCTGAGGTGAACAAGGAAATGCACGGCCCTACTTAAGAGGGGAACCATCACTCAGCAAGACCATCAGGAAGGGAATTATAGCTAGGTAGCAGCTCTATCTTATTTAAAAGAAGCTGAAAATCTCCATTTTTATGTAAAAATGCTACCTCAAAACTTAACCCAGACACAAACACTAGGCAAGCCAAACAAAATTCCTTTGGCCAGCCCTGGGTCAGCCAGTTTCTAAGACCTCAGGTTTACAAATCTATGGGTAAGTTTATTAGCTTTTTAATTACTCCTCTGATATTCCACATCTTTCAAGGCCCTGATTTCTCTCTAGGGTTTTATTCTTCACTTTATTGTATATCATCTTCTAATTTGCCTGTTTTTTTTTTTTAATGGAACCAAGAAGAATAAAGTGAGTACTTGTTGAAAACAAGAGTACAGTTTCTAGATTTCATTATATTTGAACTTATTTTATGAAAATAGAATTCCTAAAAGTAACTGGCGCTATAAAACAAGACTAGTACCATACATAAAAGTCCAAATCCTTAACAAGAGATTATATTTCATTGTAAGTATCTCTGTAAAAAAAACTGATCAGGATGGATGTAATGCAAATAACAAACTTGTAATAAGAGCAGACTATCAACAGGACTAGTACCGGGCTCTGTTTTCAGGTTCCTTTTGTTCTTAGATGATTTTAAAGTCTTAACCTCAAACTCAGAAAGCTAAAGGAAAAAAAGAATCGGTATATTCTAATTTCACAGAGCAGTTCTAAATTCAAATCTAATAAATTTTTTACCACTGTATAGTTTGATCAAATGAGCTAAAAAAAAAAAAAAAAAATTCATGCATTACTTGAATAAGCTAAATTTAAAAAACCTCATGTAGGGGCGCCTGGGTGGCTCAGTGGGTTGAAGCCTCTGCCTTCGGCTTGGGTCATGGTCCCAGGGTCCTGGGATCAAGCCCCGCATCAGGCTCTCTGCTCGGCGGGGATCCTTCCTCCTCTCTCTCTGCCTGCTTCTCTGCCTGCTTCTCTGCCTACTTGTGATCTCTGTCTGTCAAATAAATAATTAAAATCTTAAAAAAAAAAAAAAAACCTCATGTATTACTTGACTATATTTTGCATATAAATTCATAATCACTATTGTTTAATATTCATGAAACTATGAATATTTTATTGACACAAGCTAAAACAAGTTATTCACGACAACAAAAACCCAATGTTGTCTCTGATTAGATTTCCTCTCTCCTGTAGCTTCAATGGTGTCTGAAAATTCATTTCACTAAGTTACAGATTATGTGCACACTACATAAACATTTTTCCCTATCTTTTCCCCCATATAAATGTTCGTGCCTTTTCGATTTTATGACTCGATAGAGTTATTGATTTGGCCTTTTGCACTCTCCTTTAGGAACATCCACCTCCATCCATTAACTGGCAACCCAAGCATACAGAAAAACACTCACTGAACTCTGTTAAAGAAGGGGGCTGTTCTAACAATTATTGCATACCTACTCTTGGGCTTTGAAAACAGAAAGGAAGCCAGTATTGCCATACTGGGCCAGATTAATGATGCCTTTAGGTATTTCTCTCACTTGTAGAAAGAGGAAAATAATACCCATCTTACAGAATTTGTAGAGAATTAAATAGGATAATGTATAGAAAGTGGTTAGCAGTGTTTAGTACAGTTAACACTCAGTAGTGGTGTTTGTATCAGTAATACCACCACCACCAATTTAGCAACTATAGCAAAAGCAGGCGGTTTATTTTCTACCTATGCAGAAGAGACATTATAAGAGAATCCCCGGAAATATAGGATTTCCTCTGAAAAGTAAGTGATGACCCGGTGGTCTTAAGAGTTTATAATCACACTCATACATTTATTTTTTAAAGCAGTATCACTTGGAGGTAAGAGTAACAATCCAGGATACTCAGTACTTTGCAAAAACACACATCCAAAGGAAAACTGAGATGCGGAGAAAGAGAAAAGAAAATTTAACAATAACCCAACTTGAATTTACTCAGTACCTTAAATAAAAATATACCCAATCTATAAAATAAAAAAGGAGTCTCAAATTCCTTTAAATGGAGTTTTAAAGGATAATTAGACAAAAAGAGAAGCGAGGTTCAGCTCAATTTCCTGTTTTGTAAAGTCTGATATAAGGTAAGTCTATTAGATTGTGAAGAATCATTCTAAAATAAGTAACTGTATAGAAACTAGTCAAACGAGCCACCTCCACCCCCAAATTCATGAGCAGCTGAGTGAATTCCAAGTTGAACGCCGTCTTTTAGGCGCTAAAAACAAAACTACGGTGCACATTTTAGAAGAAACTTCATATTCCCCGGTAAGAAACGAGGAGGGGGTGGGACCAAGCTGATCCGAAGAGGAGTTAAAGGATCTGAAGAATCAGGGACGCCTGCTCCACGGCTCGAAGCGGAGTACTGGAGAACCTGGGACCCGCAGGAGGCGGTGAATGCAGGTGAAGTGGGGTGTCCAGACTCGGATCTAGGACACTGGCATTCCGGCCCACCGAGGGGACCCGAGACAACGGTCCCACACTCACAATTCTATCATCCACTCTCCTTGCAGCAACTCTTTCCAATTCTCGTCCGTAATGATGCGCACGTCGCTCCGCCGCCCGTGGGTCCAAGGAGCCCCCCAAAGCAAGAGCAGCATCATTGCCACGGGAACCACGGGACTCCCGGAGGGCGTCATACTGCAGCTCTCCCACCCAACAGCAAGCGCGGCAGCCCCCACCTCCGCGCAGCCGCTCCTCACTTCCGCCCTCACGAGCTTATCTGCTCATGCGCCTGACCGCGCGGTCAGCGCGCACGCGCGCGCGTTCTTGGGAACTCTCAATGCGCATGACGAGGTCGGGTCCTAGTGAGTTGGGTTTGTGGAAAAGCGGGAAGCGCGCCTATCCCTAGTGCGCATGACAGAAAAGCGGTCTCTTCCCACCGCCTCATGAGCCCCAGTACTTTTGGGAAGGGGAAGAGCAAGCAGGGGGCGTGGCGTAGGAAATGGGGAGGGGCTTCGGAGACGACTGGCTTTAAAACTGCTTCAGCATTTTGGCGCCAAATAATTGGTATTCATACTTACCCAAGCCGATTGGTAAGTTTACACAGTTTCCAGTTAACTGCCCTTCAGAGCTTTCATTTGCTTCTTTCGAAAACTTTTGTAGTAAAACTAATGAATGTTGGACGCTTGGGTGGCTCAGTCGGTTAAGTGGCTGCCTTTGGCTCAGATCAGGATCTCGGAGTTCTGGGATCAAGCCCCGCCCTGGGACCCCTGCACCGCGGAGAGCCTGCTTCTCCCTCTCCCTGCTGCTCTGCCTACTTGTGCTTTTTCTCTATCTCTCTAATAAATACATAAAATCTTAAGAAAAAAAACTAATGAATGTTTATGTAAATCAAAGTATTGGTTTACTTCTGGGGGATTGCAGACTGGAAAGGTGCACAAGGGAAACTTAGGGGATGCTTTTCACATTCTTTAACTTGGTCTCAACAGTTGGTTACACGAGCGTGCACATAAAAAACCATCAAGTCGTACATGTTGAGATGAGTGCACTTTATGCCTTTAAGATGTATGTTGTCCCTCAGTTTGTTTTTAAATGTAGTAGTTGCAGAGATGCGACATCTGAAATTCAAAACACATAGGCTTATAATATTTGATATTTTTTTTTCTCTGAAGCATTTGTAAATGCAAATTCAAATGAAAATGTGCACTGTCTTTAGAAAGTACTAGTCAAAGGACAGTCTTTGTCAGTAGATCTCCTCACCTCATATTCTTGCCTAAACTCACTCCAGTTGGCTGACTTCCTCACGCCTCCTTCCACTGAAAGGCACTTTCTAGGACACTAGTGATCTGCATGTTAACAAAGCTGATTATTTCTTCTCAGTATTCATCTTACTCCACTAGTCAGCAGAATTCTACAGTCCCCACACTTGAAGCTGGTTTACTGTCTTCCGTCAGTAGAGCCTCACCTTGATTGTTTTTTTTCTCCTTCCTCACTAGTGGCTGCTTCTTGGCTGGTCCTCCTCTATGTGATTCTAGTTATCGGCTTGCCCCAGGATGCTGTACTGGCCCTTCCTTATCCTTGTATCCACACACTGCTCCAGGTAACCTCTGTCTGGTTGTATACCTGTCATTCCTGCTCTGACCCTTCTGGGAACTTTGGACATATGTATTCAACTCTTTGCTGGACAGCTCTTGGATATCAAATAGGTGGTTTAAACATAACATGAACAAAAAAATAAAATTCTTGATTCTCCCTCTCCTAGACTTCCATCTCAGTAAAGAGCCCCAAGGATCATCAGGTTCCTCAAGACAAAAATTTACATTTTAGTTCTTTGTTGTTTTCTCTCTTTACCATGTCCTCCATCAGCAAGTCCCAAAAACTCGATCTCCAAAACATAGCCTGAAGCTGAGCACCAATTCCATCTCCACAGCCAACACCCTAGTCCAAGATTCTATCATCTCTTCCTTCTACTATGATGATAGATTCCTAACTGATCTCCCTGTGTCCTCTCTTGCTTCTCTAAATAAGATCAAGACATTTTTCTTTAAAACCCTCCAAGTGCTTCCCACTTTATTTAAAATTAAGTCCAAACTTATTAAACTCATTACTATCACTGAAGAAGTCCTACATGATATGAAACCAGCCCAACCTCTCCTTTTACCCTGCTACACTCCAGTGGTTCCCTGAAGATGCCAGACTTATCCCACACTAGAGAATTGGCATTGGATGTTCCCTCTACCTACACTACTTATCCATTGATCTTTGTATCACTCCATTTTGTCATTGATCTCAAATGTTACTTCTTAAAAGTCATATTACCCATCATATTAGTCCACTCCAAATCTCTATAAAGTTAAACTGATGTCCTTGTTTATGATCTGATTTCTTTCCTCACTCATTAAGAATATAAGTTTCAAGGCACCTGAGTGGCTCAGTCAATTGAGAGACTGACTTGATTTGAGTTCGG
The DNA here is from genome assembly GCF_964662115.1 of Mustela nivalis. Taxonomy (NCBI): domain Eukaryota; kingdom Metazoa; phylum Chordata; class Mammalia; order Carnivora; family Mustelidae; genus Mustela; species Mustela nivalis. Next base: position 47,652,153 of record NC_139025.1, read on the forward strand.
TTGTGATCTCAAGGTTATGGGATGGCTCCACACTCAGCACAGGGTCTGCTTGTCCCTCTCCCTCTGCTCTTTCCCTCCCCCCACCCACCATGCTTAAGCTCTCTCTCTCACTCTCTCTTAAATAAATAAATAAATAAAGTGTTAAAAAAATTTAAGTTTCATGACATTGGAAAACTACTCTGGTTTGTTTACTACTATAATCTCTAAAGTATAGTGCCTAGCCACTATTAGAAGTTAGTACATAATAGGTGCTCAGTAAATATTTGTTGAGTGACTGAATGAGGAAAATCATAATTAAAGATATGCCATGCTTTTATTATATTGTATGAGCTGTATTAAGGAAGAATGTAAATATATCCTTATGTGTAATATAGAGATAATGCTTGCTGTTTATATTCGCAGGGTTGATAAGAGGATAAAATGAGTATTCTTTTAAACTGTAAGTCATTCAAGGTAATTTATTAAAATTTTATTTTAAGGGAATTTTTATATTATAAGAAAATGCACTTATGGCTAAAATGTGCAAATTACCAAAGACTGTAAAGTGAAAAGAAATACCTTCTAAAATCTTTTCCCAGCTCCTGTGAGAATTTGCACCCTGTACGCAACTCTATTAACATTTTCTTTTGTATGCTTTCAGAATTTTTCTACACACATAGACTATTTCTAAAAAGAAAACCAAAAAAACAAGCAAACAAACAAACAAAAAACTGACAACAACACAAGGACAAGAACAAAAACATACATAGGGGCACCTGGATGTCTCAGTCAACTAAGCATCTGCTGGAAGCTCAGGTCATGACCTCAGGGTCCTGGGGTGGAGCCCAGTGCTGGAGCCCTGCTTTGGGCTCCAGGCATCAGCTATTTACTAACCAAGTATTTCAATGTTTTATCAACTGGTGCAGCTTTACTATCACAATGTAACTGAAGACTTAAACCAGGCTAGGGCTGTTCCTCTTCTTCTGAGAGCTAGTTTTTGACTGTTTTGGTTTTTTATATTAGGCTTCGGGAGAGGAGCCACTGATGATCTAGTGTCACTGTTATGGCTTACGACAAAAGCTCTCCAAGAAATACTCTTAGATTTGAATTACTAAAACCAGATTAACCTTCCTAACCAATCAACCAAATCATCAAGTCCTATTGATTTTAACAACTAAACTCATCTCAAATCTCTCTCTTCATCCCACTGTCACAGCCCTGATATATGCCATTATCTTTTTTCTTCTGGAATCTTGAAGGGTTTCTTTTTTTCCTTTTTATAATAATCTCATTATTGATATATAATTCATGTACCATACAGCACAGCCATTAAAATTTGTAATTTAATGGTTTTTAGTATATTCAAAGTTGTGCAGTCATCACCATAGTCAGATTTAGAAAATATTTATCACCTCAAACAGAAATTCCACACTCATTAGAAGTCATTCCACATTTCCACCCAACTATCCCTTTCCCAGCTCTAAGTAACCACCCATCTCCTTTCTGCCTCTGTGGTTTTGTGTACTCTGGATAGTTCATAGAAATGGAATAATATGTAGTTCTTTGTGACTAACTTCTTTCATTTAGCATAATGTATTCAGAGTTCACCCATGTTATAGCTAGCATGTATTAGTACTTCATTTCTATTTGTTGCTGAATAATATTCCATTGTTCGAATAGAACATAATTTGGTTATCTCTTCATCAGTTGATGGACATTTGATTTGTTCTGCTCTTTGACTATTAGGAATAATACTGCTATGAACATTCATGTACAAATTTTTGTGTGGTTATAGTGTTCTCATTTCTCATGGGCACCCACCTTGAAATGAAAGTGTTTATGATACAATATCTAAGAAACTATTGCCTAATCTAGGGTTACCTAGGTTTCATAAAAGAGTTTTTATAGTTTGGCATGTCTGGGTGGCTTAGTTGGTTAAGCGTGGGATTGAGCCTCACGTCATGCTCCATACCTGGTATGGAGCCTGCTTAAGATTCTCTCTCTCCCTCTCCCTCTCCCTATCTTAAAAAAAAAAAAAAAAAGAACTTTATAGTTTTATCTCATTCATTTAGATCTTTGATTCATTTTGAGTTCATTTTTATATATGGTGTGGAAAAAGAGGTCCAACTTCATTCTATAGCATGTGGATATCCAGTTGTCCCAAAACCATTTGCTGAAAAGACTATTCGTTCACCATTGAATTGTCTTGGTAACTTTGTCAGAAACCAGTTGGTCATAAATGTATAAGGTTTTTTTTGTTTGTTTTTCCCCTGACTTTTCAGTTCTGTTTTATTCATCTATATGTCTCCCTTGATGCCATTTCCATACTGTTTTCATTACTATAGTTTTGAAATCAGGAAGTGGAAGTCTTCCAGCTATGTTCTACTTTTTTACCTATTCTGAGACCCTAAATTTTTAAATCAGTTGCGTGATTTCTATAAAAAAGCAAGCTGGAATTTTGCAAGAAACTACATGAAATTTGTAGGTCAATTTGGGGAGTATTGCCCTTTTAACAATATTAAGCCTTCCAGTCTATGAACATAGAATGTCTTTCCATTGATTTATGTCTTCTTAATTTTTTTCAGCATAATTTTGTAGTTTTCAAATTAACAAACCTTGTAATTTTATTAAGTTTATTCTTAAGAATTTATTCTTTTTGATGATAGTATTAATGCAATTGTTAATTTCATTTTTGGTTTGTTCATTGCAGCTGTATAGAAATGTAATAGAATTTATATTTATCTTGTATCCTGCAATTTTGTTGGATATGTTTATTTATTCTAATGCTTTTTAGTGGATTTCTTAGGAATTTTTTTGCATATAAGATTTTGTGATCTAAAGGTAGAGATGGTTTTACTTCCTTTCTCCAATCTAGATGCCTTTTATTTCATTTTCCCACCTAATTTCCCTGGCTAGACCTGCAGTACAATGTTGAATAGAAGTGGCAAGACTAAAGAACTCTGTCTTGTTACTATTCTTAGGAGGACAGCATTCAGTTTTCATCATTAAGTATGAAGCAAGTTGGGTTTTTCATGAATGCCCTTTATTAGCTTGAAGAGATTTCCTTCTGTTCCTAGATGATTGTGTATTTTTATCATGAAGGAATGTTGAATTTTGTCACATGGTTTTTTTGCATTTATTGAGATGATCAACGACTTCTTTTATTCTATTAATTTAGTGTATTGTATTAATGGATTTAAGCCAACCTTGTATTCCTGATACAAATTCCACTTGGTTATGGTATTTAGTTCTTTTTATATATTGCTAGATTCACTTGTTAGTATTTTATTGAGGATTTTTGCATCTATATTCATAAGAGATACTGATCTGTAGTTTTCTTTTCTTATGATGTCTGTGTCTGGTTTTGATATCAATAACACTAGCCTGGTAAAATGAGGTAGAATTGTTTATGAAGAATTCTATTAATTCTTTAAATGTTTGGTGGAATTCAACAGTGGAGTCATCTAGGCATGGGCTTTGCTTTGTGGGTAGTTTTTAAATTACTAATCCAATCTTTTGTTACAGATCTATTCAGATTTTTGGGCACCTGGGTGGCTCAGTTGGTTGGGTGACTGACTTGGGCTCAGGTCATGATCCTGGAGTCCTGGGATGGAGTCCCGCATCGGGCAGGGAGTCTGCTTCTCCCTCTAACCTCCACCCCCCACCATGCTCTCTCTCTTTCTCTCTTTCTCAAATAAATAAATAAAATCTTCTTTAAAAATTAAAAAAAATTAAAAATTAAAAAATTTAAAAGATCTATTCGATTTTTTACTTTCTCTTATATCAGTTGAGTATTTGTATCTTCCTAGGAATATGTCTATTTCATATAAATCATCTAATTTGTTGGTCTGTAGTAGTTCATAGTATCACATAATAATCCTTTTTATATCTGTAAGGTCAATATTAATGTCTCTTCTTTCATTCATAATTTTAGTAATTAATAATTTAATAATGTGAGTTTTTTCTCTTTTTTCTCTTTTTTCTTGGTCAGTTTAGCTAAAGGTCTGTCAATTTTATTGATCTTTTCAGAGAACCAACTTTCAGTTTCATTAATTTTTTTCTATTTTTAAAAAATCCTCACTTTTTCATTTCCTTTTTTTTGCATCTTTAGATTTAGTTTTTTTCCCCCCTCAAAGTATTTTAAGGGGGTATTTGCTTTAATTTGAGATGTTTCTGCTTTTTCTAATGTTGGTATTGAACCCATAACCCACCCTCTAAACTCTGCTTTAGCTGCATCCCCTAGCTTTTGTCATGTTATGTTATCATTTCATTGATGTCAAGGTATTAACTAATTTTCCTTTTGATACCTTCTTTGTCCATTGGTTACTTAAAAGTGTGTTGTTTATTTCCACATATTTTTGAATTTTCCTAATTCCTTTCTGTTATTAATTTCTAATTTCATTCTACTGTCATCAAAGAGCATACATCATGTGATTTTAGTTTTTTCTAATTTATTAAAATCTGGTTTATAGCCTAGCATATGGTCTAGTCCACAGAATATTCAGTGCTTGAGAAGAATTTGCCTTTTTCTGTTGTTAGATGAGCGCTTTTTAGATGTCTGTTAGGTCTAGGTGGTATATAGTGTTCAAGTCTTTAATTCCTTGCTGATCATCACCTAGTGTTCTATCCATTATTGAAAATGGGATATTGAAATCTCTAACAGTTATTGTTGAACTATTTCTTTCTTCAATTATGACAGTTTGTGTTTCATGTATTTTAGAGCTCTGTTGCATATGTTTTTATAATTGTTACACATTTCTGATAGATTGGCTCTTTTATTATTAAAAAAAATTCCCTCTATATCTAGTAATTTTTTTTGTTTTATAGTCTATTTTGTCTGCTATTAGTATAGCCACTTGTGACTTTGTTAAATTAATACTTGTTGTTAGAGCCCTGGGTTATCAGATGGCAAGTTGAAGTTTAATAAAAGACCACAAGGGAAATTGAAATAGAGAAGTTTATTACAAGTCCTGGAAGAAGAAGAGAGTATGCCTTGAGGGTTGGTAGAGTGCTTTGGGGCTCCTGGACTAAGGCCAAATTGGTTGGCTCACACCAGAAAAAGCAGGATTTTGGTAAATTTCACAGGGTTTTTATCTTGTTTTATCTGTGTGTAGACCCTGTTTTAAGTCCTAGGAAGAGGTTGGGGGACTGCTTATCACAGGGGCCACTAAGGGAGTCCTATCAGGAATTTACATTTATTTATGACTCTCTGGGCTATTATCTAGGGCATACGCTCACAGGAGGGCCTAGTGTCAGCTCAAGGCCCCTGCAGGCTGCCTCACCACCCTAGAAGATGCCAAAGCAGCAATATTATGGAGTAGCTTAGCTAAGCTCTCTGACAACCTCACTGTGAGATAACATCTTTAGATGGTCTCACAGCTCTCCAAGCCAAGACAAGGAAGATTAATTATTCTTCTTTCCCATGTAGATGCAGAAAGGCAAAAGTGAGGACCATTCTAAATTTATGAGGTTGACTTTAAAATTTAAATTTAAAGAAGCATATTAAATATTTTATAATGTTCTCATTCATGCATAAAATGTTTAAATGGAATTAGAGAAAATTCCAAATGTTCAAAGGGATACTGTCACATGAAACCCTAAGTTAGAGTTAAATAAAGATCTGGCCATCTGAAGGATTATAATCACTGACATACTTGGCAAGTTAGAGGGGATTTGTAGCTCAAGATTAGCTTAAGATATATATTATTGCAGATGTCCACAATACATGAGGAAAGCTAAAGACACAGACACCAGACATACATTTTTAAGTCTGGTCAATTTCAAAAGAAGAAAGAGAAGTGTGTTCACTTAGCATTGGAATCTTTGACACAGTAGCAGATCTTCTTGCATGGATGGCCAAAGGCAGAGAAAGGATCATAAATGTTAGAGTCAGGACAAGAAATGCTTGAACTGGACCTGGACAGAGATGGTTATCTGAGCACATCTCTGATGTCACAGTTTCCCTGCCCTTGAGAATTGGTAGTTAACACAGAGCAACATTGCATACTAACTTATATATTTTTTAAAGATTTTATTTATTTATTTGACAGCAAGAGAGATCACAAGTAGGCAGAGAAGCAGGCAGAGAGAGAGGGGGAAGCAGGCTCCCCTCTGAGCAGAGAGCCCGATGCGGGGCTCGATCCCAGGACCCTGAGATCATGACTTGAGCCGAAGACAGAGGCTTAACCCACTGAGCCACCCAGACGCCCCAGCATACTAACTTATGTTTACCTAGTACATTAATTATAGGGGGTTAAATATCAAATTATATATATATATTTTTTTTTTTTTTTACATACCACACTTACACTAAAGTATCTCTCTGAAATTCAGCCATTATAGAAAATGACCTCTTAATTTTTGTTATGGGCTAAGTGCTTGTATCTCTCCGAAGTTTGTATGTTGAAGCCCTCAAAGCCCCTATGCAATGGTATTAAGAGTTGAGGTCATTGGGAGATCATTTGGTTTAGATAAGTTCATGAGAGTGGAATCCTGATGATGAGATGAATGCTTTTATAAAAAGAGGAAGAGACACCAGCGCTAGTTTTCTCTGCCATGTGAGGACACAACAAGAAGGCAGGCATCTATAAATGAGGAAGAGGGCCCTCACCAAGAACCAAAAGTGTCTGCAACTTGATCTTAGACTCCAGCCTCCAAAACTGTGAGAAATAAATGTCTGTTGTTTAAGCCACCAAGGCTATGGTATTTTCTTGTAGCAGCCTCAGCAGACTAGGATAGTCATTTTAAAAAAAATTAAAAGGAGCAAGTCATGGTTTTTGTTTTGTTTTGTTTAAATTTTATTTATTTATTTTTGTGAAAGAGAGAAAAGCATGAGTGCACAACAGGGGTGGGGAAGGGGCAAAAGGAGAGGGGGAGAGAGAATCTTAAGGAGACTTCATGCTAAGTATGGAACCCGACACAGGGCTTGATCCTATGACCGTCTCTCAGAATTTCTATGTGTTAGGACTTCAGGAATGACTTAATTCCTGGTGGTTCTGGCTCAGAGTCTTTCATGAAGTTGCCGATAAGATGTTGATCAAGGGACATTCATCTAAAGGTTTAACTGGTGCTGGAGGATACTCTTCCAAAGTGGCAGTTCATGTGGCTGAAATGTGGGAGGTACTGGCTGGTGGGAGGCTGTAGCACCTTCCCATGAAGGCCTCTCCATAGGCCACTAGAGGTTTTCATGACCAGCTTTTTCCAGAGTGAGCCACCTAAGAAAGCCTGGCAGAAACAGGGATGTCTTTTATCAACTGGCCTCAGAGGCTGCTTACTGTTGGTCACTTCCACAACATCCTTTTGATCCCACACAGGTCATACCTGTGCAGTGCGGAAGAAGACTACATGAAAGTATGATACAAACAAGCAAAGATTACTGGGGGACATCTTGGAGGCTGGCTACCACACCTAACAGCTCCATTTTACTGGTCATGATAGCTTAGGTCTGGTGGCGAAGAACCTGGTTCTGGAGTCAGACAAACCAGTATTCTAATTTTAATTGCACTACCTACTTATACTTTCCAATCCTCTGTTTCCTCATCTGTTGTATGGAAATATAGATCCACCTCATGGGTTTTCTGTAAGCATTAAATGAGTCAATGTCCACAGGATAATCTTTTCTGTCAGATCGTGTCATCTCCAACTGAAAATCTTCAGACTTAGAAAGTCAACTAGCCTACTAGATCTTGACCTACCTGCAACTGACTTAGCTACTACCATTATTGCTGCTACTACTACTAGCACCACCACCAACTGATCTTGTTTCTTCTTGCTGTCTTTCTCCCTTCCTAACTTCATTCTATCCACTGGTCTCATTAGTTTTCAAACATGCTTAGCTCTCTCCCACCTCAGGACCTTTGTACTTGCTGTCCATTTGCCTGGAACACTTTCCCCTTATGTTTTCATGGATCATTTGCCTACTTCATTCGGATCTCTACCTAATTGTTACTTCATCAAAGACCTTCCCTAACCATTCCTTTTATCTCTTAATCTTCTTCACTTTTCTATTTATAGCATTTACCACTACTTGATATTATATGTTTGCCTATGTTGATTATTGTGGCTTTCCTTCATTAGTATGTCACTTCTGTGAGGACTGTGTCTCATTCACCATCTGATCTTTAGCATTTAGAAATATGCCTGGCTTACTACAGTAGGTGTTCCAAAAATAATTGTTTTTTTAAGATATTATGTGTTTATTTGACAGAGAGAGATATCATGCATTTAGGAAAATGCAGTAGGCAGAGACTCACACAGAGAGAGAAGGGGAAGCAGGCTCCCTGCTGAGCAGAGAGCCCGATGCGGGGCTCGATCCCAGGACCCTGAGATCATGACTTGAGCTGAAGGCAGAGGCTTAACCCACTGAGCCACCCAGGTGCCCCCAAAAATAATTGTTTAAAAATTAAATAATGCATATGAATTACTCAGCACATTGCTTGACCCACGGCATCATGAGAATTCAGTAAATCTTAACAGACTTCAACTTTGTCATCATCAATATCTCATCAGCAACATCCTTCCCATCACCCCCCTGACCATCCTAGTCTCTCACATACATATATATATATATACACTTTACAATTTTCAAATTCCCTTACTATTTGTAGAAAATATGTTATATTTTTAAAGCAAAGCTGTAATTGTGTAGGTATAGTTGAAATGATTTGACAAGTAATAAAACTGGTAAGTACAAGGGGAGGATTTGTCTCCTGTATGTGACTTTTGTTCAGATGGTCTTGCCTGAGAATTGGTCTTTCTTCCCTGCAAATTAGCAGGCTTTCTTTAGGACAAACAAGTCTGTTATGAACAATCATTTTAACTTCATTTAAGATTTGCCTCTTAAAAGAGTCTTTAGTGATTGGGTAGAGCCCTGGATCTTTCTTGGCCAAGCTCTGAAGCAGAGAATCATGCTTTATGACTCTTTGACCTTGGAGTTGTCCTAGAAGCTTAGTGATTTCTTCTGCACACTCACTAGCCCTTTAATCTACCCTCACCTTCCCTGGCAAATCAGATCTCCATGCGAGGCTGTTTGCCTTTATTGTGTGATCATGTTAACTATGAAAAGGCAAACTTTTGTCCTGGCAAAGGAACCCTGCAGGGGACCAGATTTGGTGTGAACAGTAGGCTTGGCACATGGCTTTGCCAGCAAAGCACAGGCTGAATTTAAGCCCCACTCAGTCCTTGGTTGGAGGCTCCAGAGCACAGTGGCAGGCCAGGGACATCTCTTGTTCCCTCTGTGCTGCTTGCAGACGGCACATATCTCCACTGTCATCCTAGGAGATGACCATTCTGCCAAATCATACTGAATACAGCAATCTTCACTGAGAGGCAGTCTAGCACAGTGGGGGCTGCAGAGTAAAATACTTAAGAGTGAGGGTTCTAAAGTCAGATACCCTGTCCTTGAATACTGCCTCTAACAGTTATAATCTGAGACTTTAGACAAGTGATGTAATCTCTCTTGCCTCAGTCTTGGGTCATTGTGAGTCTTACATGGGCTATTATATAAAATCCATACTCAATACATGTTATTTATTAATATAGGGTAGACTAGAAAACCTAGGAAGGCTGTTCAAAATGCTTCCTCATGCATTTAGGAAAATGCAGTTCCATTTAAGATTGCTTCACTTCCGGGGCGCCTGGGTGGCTCAGTGTGTTAAACCTCTGCCTTTGGCTCAGGTCATGATCTCAGAGTCCTGGGGTTGAGCCCCATATCAGGCTCTCTGCTCAGCGGGGCACCTGCTTCCTCCTCTCTCTCTGCCTGCCTCTCCGCCTACTTGTGATCTCTGTCTGCCAAATAAATAAATAAAATTTAAAAAAAAAAAAAAGAAAAAGATTGCTTCACTTCCTTGCCTTCCACCCACCCTTTCTGGACTCAGCATTGAGTCATTGAGCAAGTGTCTGAACACTTACTGTGCACGGTGGTAGACGAAAACATTTGAAGAGACAGTCCTCCACCCCAAGTATGTTCCCTGGTTCTCAAAAAGTCAATCAAAAGAAGAGAATGCTACATAATGTCCTAAAACAAATGTGACCATATCAGGAAGCATGGCATAGGCCTTCTGGTTTGGAGTCATACTTTAGAGATAGATCATCTTTGAATTCAGGCTCCTTCACTTACTGGCTTTGTGACTTCAACTAAGTGACTTAACTTCTGTGAGCCTCAGTATTCCAGTAGGTAAAATGGGGGGGGGGGGGTTGTCAAGGGTTATTGTAAAGACTGAGATAGTTTTAGAACAAAAGGGGTCTGGCACATACAAGGTGATTATTTAGTGGCAGCTTTCATCTCTATAATTTTCTCTGCTGTAAAGTTCTGTGATGGAGGCTGCAGGTTAAAGTCACATTCCAAGCTTTTGGGAATCAGACCCCATCGACCTTTTTACCCTCATCTTTTTACCCCTTGAACCTTGTAGCCCACATATGTAGAATGACTTGAGGTTTCCAAAACCTGGTATTATATATACTCAGCCTTTGTATCCAGTGTCCCCTCTGCCTAGATGACTCTTTTTGCCTCTTTTGCCCAATGAACTATCATTTTTACATAACACATATATATATTTAAAGAAGAGTAATAAAATAAACATTTTCTTACCCGCAAGTTAAGTAACAGAAATAGAAGGTCCCTGAGCATCCCACATTTTTTTTTTAATCAGCATTTGTGATATTTATATTTTAAAAGCATGACAGAGGGGCACCTGGGTGGCTCAGTCGGTTGAGCATATCTGCCTTCTTCTCAGGTCATGATCCCAGGTTCCTAGGATCCAACCCCATGTCAGGCTCAATGCTCAGCAGGGAGCCTGTTTCTCCCTCTATCCCAGCTCATGCTCTGCCTTGCTATCTCTCTCAAATAAATAAAATCTATAAAATAAAATGAAATAAAATCCTGGCAGATAAAATCCTTATATATATGTACCACCTGTGCCATGAAGAAACCAAGGAATTTAAATATGGCATAAAAAGCCCATAAGGACTACTAGTCTCTCTGCAGAAATGCCATTAGCAACTAAATATTCAAATGCTATTTGACTGATAAAATATTTTGGAGAAAAATAATATTTCAATATTTTTAAGCATTTTTTCCTACTATGTATTGTTTCTTTTGGAAATCTACGGCATAGTTCCTTTGTTTAAAATAAGTATGGTGGGTTTTTTTCTTTTTTCTGGGGGAGGGGCAGTGTCTTTTGTGTTTTTCTTGAGTGGTCATAAGGAGCCACTAGGTGGCAGAGGATGCTTTTTTTTATTACAATGAGAAAAGCAAAAATCATCACACTTATGGACTTCATACGTTAACATGTTCCACTAGTACCTTCATGGCCTTGCAATTAGCAAGTCTGGCTTATTGGCTATATTTTAGTAGCAACCACAATAATACCAAAACCACAAAGATTTGTTAAATGATTACTGAATACCAGACTAAGCAGTACCTACACATTTTGCTGTTTAACCCTCACAGCAGCAGGAGGTCAGATTCAAACCAGGTTTGTTGGATTCTGGAGACTGAAGGATTAACAACTTAATAGACTCTCAGCACTGGGAGAATATTTAAATCTTTTTGGAAGTATTAACTGTGATATAATTAGTTTTAGACATGTGTTGACCTCATATTTTCTAATATTTTAGACATCACATTAATATCTGTGAGCTTAATCCTTAAAGACCTTATAAAATGAAAAGTTTATTAAGGACTTTACAAGGGGGTAAGCCCAACCTCTTATCTCTTTTCCCATTTAGTGACTATTTGAACCCAATTCCTATTCATCTCGTTTGATCTATTCCCTTAAAACCTCCTTTCTATTATACCTTTATGCCAAGAAAAGGCAATATATGAATGAAAGTCAGTTTTTCCAATGTTTTATAGATCTTTCTCTAACCGGTCAGGTTTGGCCAGCAAACCCTGAGACTGCAAATGGAAAGAATACTCCAGACGCCTTAGTAGGAGAAAGGAGAGGCCTGGGGACCAGATATTCTAGTGGCAAAAGCCTCAAAGCAAGCTTTGTCTCTACTTTTATTGGGGTCTTATCAATACACCAAGCACAAGCAGAAAACAAGGAGGCAAGGAGTTCGTGAAGTATGTGCCTGTTTTTCTTTAAAACTGAAACATTTAGGCCTGGGTGGCTCAGGCGTTGAGCATCTGCCTTCAGCTCAGGGTCCTGATCCCAGGGTCCTGGACCTCCCAGCCTAGCCGGAAGCCTGTTTCTCCCTCTCCCCCTGCATGTGTTCCCTCTCTTACTGTGTCTCTCTCTGTCAGATAAATAAATAAAATCTTAAAAAGAAAACAAATACTTAAACATAAACTCCCTAGGTGAGAACCTTGAGCTGCTGTAAGAATCTGGCTGCTTTCAGCCAAGAAACTTCAAAGGAGGCCCAGCATTGCAGGCACTCCTTTGCTTTTCAGTTAGTCTCATCGAGGGGGCCTTATTCGAGTTAGATTTTGTCTATCCAGGCACAGTGAATTCCACACTAACCAAAAATTTTTAAGCTACCTGCAGCAGCATAATTGACAAGAACGATATTATAATGGTGTCGATGACCACATGTAGAAAATAAAGTGAAATCAAATGACACAGTCATTAATCGTTTTTACAATCCAGTCCGTCATCTTCAGAAAACTACACCATGTTCTAAAGCCTCTAGCTGACATAAGCCATCAAAGAAGCATTTTTAAAAATTTCCTAAAGAACACTTAAAAACAGTCTTAAAGATATACACTGTGATGGGAACAGGGAAAGACTATAGACACACTATTGGTTAATGTTAAGCTTTGTGGCAATACATGACTGTTACATCAATCCAAAATGGGGCAGTGATCGAAATTTCAGAGGGCTATGGATGGGTCCTCCTTCTAACTGGTCAAGTTTTACTTAGTATCTTTATCCTTGTCTTTCTTTTATATCTTTTCTTCTTTGGAAAAAGAAAAGATCAGGGGAGGGGGAGACATGAAGGTGATATCCCATAACTACACAGATGTTATTTAAATCAAAGAAGGATGTTCTTTCCTGTACCCCTGGTGCTAATAATCCATTATATGTTTATAAAAAATTTAAAAAAAAATTTTTTAAAAGAAGGATGTTCTTAAATCAAATCTTCATGTTCTTGGACATGAAGGTAGGAGTGCAGGCCAACAGAAGGAACCTTGAATCTTGTATGTCTAGTACTTGTTAAATTATGTTGTTATCCTCAAATCATCTAGATTGAATATTTTATTCAATTACATTCATAAAATGCTTTATAGTTTAGAAGATGCTTTCAAAACAATCAGCTTATCCTTTGAAATAGGGGAGGAAGAGAAGCGAACAGATTAGAATGGCAATTAGTAGTTCATTGAATGTTGGTGGTTTGTTGGGTATTAAATATGATACTTATTTGTATTATTGTTTAAACTAGATTTTAACAGTGTTTTAGTGTTTTTTTTTTTAATTTTTCACTTAGAAAATCTTCCAAATATATGAGGCAAAATGAAAATTCAAAAATAATATTCCTCTTTTGATTTCCTTTTAAATATTCAAACTTTATGTTGGTCAAATTTAAATGTCTACTATGGCTGTACATTCTAAATGTGCCAATAAGTTGTGAACATTTATAATGAGGAACTTCTCTAAAAACAGAACAAAATAGATTAATAAAACTTTTAAGAATCCAATGTTGTAGGAATTTGGGAGGGAAAATTGCTATCACACTGATTATAAACTTTACTATTTTACTGAAAATTTGTTAATATTACTATTTCTTTAAGCTAAAGAAATAAGCAGAAGTATGTTAGGAATTAGTGAATTATAGCTATTTACTATCCCTTACTTGATAAATTGTTTTTTCATAAGTGGTTTACAAGCTCCTTTTTTCCTTTCTTTTTTTTTTTTAAGAGATCATGATTGCCTACTGCAATTCTGAGAGACTTCTTATGTCAAAGAATCTCTCTTCTAATTTTACAATTTTAAATACCAGGCATTTAGAATGTAATTACACCGCATAATGTTATTTTAGCCTACTTATTTACTCTAGCTGTTAGATAATGTTCTACTCTATTCACTGTTTAGGAAGAGATTATTGCCTGCATTGCTTATGTCTTGCATGATTTCTCTGTGTGTGTGTGTATGATTATGCAGTAAATCACTAAGAATCAGACATTTTATATATTCATACCTTTCTCCCTTTCTCTGAACCTATAATGCCTTTTGTCTTCCTACTAAAAATAGCTATTTTTAGTTATCCAATATGCATCAGGAGCCATTTCTCATTTGAATATAGTAGTGAAGTTTAAATAAATGGGGCAGCCTTGGCAAAAGCATCAAAGATAAATTTCATGTTGTAGAAGACTGCTTCCCCTTTCCCCATACACTAGAGTGAGAAAGCTAGCTGCTAGGAAACTGTTCTCAAAATGTCAGTAGCTTGCGGTGCCTGGCTGACTCAGTGGGTTAAAGCCTCTGCCTTGGGCTCAGGTCATGATACCAGGGTCCTGGGATTGAGCCCCACCCTGCATCGGGCTCTCTGCTCAGTAGGGAGCCTCTTCCCCCACCCCCCTCTCTCTTTGCCTGTCAAATCAATAATTTAAAAAAAAAAAATCTTTAAAAAGTCAGTAGCTTAACACAATAGAAGTTTATTTTTTTGCTCTCAAGTAAAGTCTAATGAGAGTATTCTGGGTTGGAGAACAACCTTCAGTGTAGCCACTCAGGGAAGCTGTCTCCTTCCCGTGCATGCCTCCACCATCTCCCAGGACCTCAGACTTCTCTGCTGGATCCTCTGCATCCAGCTGGCAATTAGGGACTGAGAAGAAGTGGAAAATCACCCAGGGAGTTTGCAGGATGGGCCTGGAAATGGTCAACATGGTTTGGCCCTCATTCCATTGGCCGTAACTTGAATCATGTGCAAGGGAGTCTGGGAGATGTTGTTTAGCCATGTGACAGAAGTAAAGGAAAAGGTTTTGTTGAATGTGTGGTGGTCCTTGCCAAGTCAATGATAGTAAACCTATGAAAGAAGTTACTTTCAGCAACACTCACATCTACCTTGTGCAGAAACAATTTTGAGTTTGGGACTGCAGGATTTTCAAGCTGTGTCGTTGTACTGTTATCATGCCTGATCTTTGAACTTTAGAGTAGACTCTAGTGAAATCTGTCACTGAGAGGCCTCACGTGTTATGTGGCTCTCAGAGCCTTTAAAAGCAGACAGTGGTTGGATAGAGGCATGAGAGAGGGAACATGGCCCTCCAGTAGCTAAAACAAGGACTCCTATCTCCACTGAGGGCAGTGCCCAACGCCGTAACAAGAGCTCTCCTGCCGTCTTTCCAGCTCTCCTCTGAATCCATTTTCCAGTGCCTCTAGCGTGACCTGGCCTCCACCTCTGACAGCCAGAGAACTCCTGATCAATGTGGCCAATATTCACTAGTAGAATGAAAACTGAAAAACTGGACAAGAAAATTAGTAAGGGTATAGATTCATTAAGCAAATGTATTTTGTATAATGTATAGTGCAAATGTATAATGCATAGTTTAGTGATATTTGCAATAGATTAAAACATTGTCTTTAGCTTTATGCCACGAAGGACACTTGAGCCTACCACTGAATTTGGTAATTGGGTTGTTGGTTGTTGAAAATTATATCCAAGTGTATTGATCACCTTTTTAATCTTTGAGACTGACTGAATGTAAATTTGATTTGATGGCTTAAATTAGAATATGTCACAAAAGGACCTTAACCTCTTATGAGGATTAAGAGAACATCTTCTGTTGACTTGTTTTATTGTTGTTGCCATGGAGACCACAGGAGACACATAAATGTATAAATTTGTAACCCAAATGAATTAGCCGCCAAGCAATGAATGTTTTTGTATTTTATTTGTTTCAAATAGTTTTTGAAATGATTTACATTTTTGTCAAAAGTGAATATGGATTTTTTTTACTTGCCTGAGTTTCATAAATATGTAGCCCAGGATCATAGGTTATAAATATAAAATTAATTCACTGAAATATTCATTTTATGAGCCTAAAGTTATGAATTAGTTCATCACAAAATGTCATAACAAAAAAAGCAATTTAATGGTATCACCGTTTTTATCAGCTGCAGATCATTAAAATGTGCAGTTATAATGAAAAATCTTATACATAATACCAAGATTAATGTTAATATTCTGTTCAAAATTACCTAATATTCTGTAGGACATATATTATTCTGTTCTAAATCTCAGAATAATAATTATTATTTCAAAACATATACATAAAATGAGAACCACTAAAAGTCATGCCAGAAAGTAATTGACTGTTGTCAGTGTAGTGTTAGTAATGGTTATGACCAGCGATATTTAATCAATTCTCATAACAAACTGTTTGCTTGAATGGCAACATTTTCTTCCCATAAATATTGTGTCTTTCTCATTTGGAGTTATGACTGACTCAGAAATCTCTATGAGGATTCTAAAGAAAATATGGATTTAGCCTAAATGACTATCATGAGTCTATAAATTCATTCATCTTAGCCAGAAATGACTGCCACAAATTTAAGAAGAATAACTCTGCATTGCTATTCTCCCCAAAGAATATTCCACAAGATTCTGCATATTAGCCAGAGTTCAGACACAGCCTTCTGCTGGGGTGCAGAGGAGAGAAGAAGCAGTCCTTTTTTAGCTTCTGGGGTGTCCCTCTAACCAGTCTTATACCCATCTAGACTGGAGAGTCATCCACTTGCCCCTAAAATTATCCTCCCCACTAAAGACTTGTAAAATAGTTTTGCCACAACCGGTAATTAGAATGTAAATAGAGGTGAATTGGAGGCCCCTGGAGCTGTTGTAAATCTACACTTCCTTATCCGAGAAGCAGGAATACTTGGGAGCCTTAAATTGGCTATCCCAGTTCAGCCATTCACAAATCATGGAACCTTAAGCAAACCACTAAACTTTTACTAAACTCTGTTCCTCAGTTTCCTCTTAATGTAAAATGGAGATAAGAAGAGTACTTACTTCACAAGCAGCTGTGTGACGGTTGATGTCTGTTTGCAAAAGCCAGTTGTTAAATTTTCGGGAATTTTGCATGGCACTATTAAACACAGTCCCTATTAAAAATTAAATGATATAATTTAACAAGTGAGTCATGTTAAATCAAAGTTAATATTCCAAACTCATCACTTCCTACTTATTTTACTGCATTTTATCATTATCTATGTTTTTAAAGTTACTTATATCTATTGTATCTGTATTTTATCTTGTATCTGCCCCAAAGCACATAATGGTGGCTGCTTCCAATTTCTACACATGGAAATTGACAAATATTACACATCAGGCTTTTCTTTAGAGAGCCGGTTGCTAAACATTTATCAGTACACCAGGATGTCACTCTTCATAGTTTTTTTTAGGGTTTTTCATCCTAAAAAACATTTGTTAAGTATATGTTATTAAATATATAATATGTAGCAAAATGTAAATATGTTAGATTTGTAGCATATATATATTTAAACAAAATAGCATGGTGAGCACTCAAAGTTGTCACAATGGGTTAGCCATTAGTATTTCTGATGTGTTTATCATCTCTATTCTTTCCTCCCTTACTCCTTCAGTTCTACTTCTTTTCTTCTTCCCTCTTTGCCTTCCTTCACCCCCAAACCTGAAGCTCAGGGTATGGGGAGATTCGGCAATGACTGGCAATCCTTCTACCTGTTTCTTTCCTCCTAATCTCTCCTAACTTGACATTCACTCCAACCCAGTCAGATCAGAGACTACATATATCTGATTTACCACTGGATCCCCAGCACCAAGTAGCCTGCCAATTAGCAGCCTCAAATAATCCAAGCTTTGTAGCTCCACCTGGGGGCTAGCCAGGAGACATAGTTCTAGAAAGTCAAAGCTGCAG
The DNA here is from genome assembly GCF_964662115.1 of Mustela nivalis. Lineage (NCBI taxonomy): Eukaryota > Metazoa > Chordata > Mammalia > Carnivora > Mustelidae > Mustela > Mustela nivalis. The sequence continues at coordinate 47,669,959 of NC_139025.1, forward strand.
TTCTAACTGCTGCATGTCAACACTGTTGTCCTCCCCAGACAACTCCCAAGATACACTTGAAAGGTTTTAGAAAATGTCCTAGAGAGTCTATGGCCGTATCACCCTGAAAGCGCCCGCCCGATCTCGCCTGATATCAAAAGCTAAGCAGGGTGGGGCCTAGTTAGTACTTGGATAGAAGAAAATGTCCTAGAGAGTGGATTTGTTCAAAATGACCTCAGGTCATTGTAAACAGCTGTAGACTATTCTAGGGAGAAGTATGCAAATATAATGACTTACTAAGATTTTCGTTTGTCCTTAATTCTGGCAGCCCTTCATCTTTGCCCTTCGTCCTCTTTTATATGTCTAGTCAGGAGCTTTATGATGTGGTGATTGTTGTCAAACTGACTCTAGTTTTGAGAATCAGATATTCAATCTGTTTGTCAATCTAATGACCTTCTTCAGTGCATTTTACAATTAGAATTCCCTCTGCCCCATGGCCTATTTCAGTTTTCATTAATTTGCCTTTTAATGAAGAACTTTGAGTTTTAGATTTTACCATGTCTTGGCTGCATTCTATTTTAAATTATAGGTTACCATTTTGTCCTAATTCAACCTAACAGCAAGACCTGAATTCTGAATTGCAGTTGCGTATGTAAAAATACCGATTTCCTATGGTATAGCTAACTGTAATTATTCGTTTAATAAACAGAGTCATTTATAGATTCTTAAGATTTAGAGAGAACTATCTAAGGGATTTTTATGGATGACTTTTGCCACAATCTCCAGTGACCTTCCTAGTGTTTATGATCAAAATAGTTCAAGGAAGGGCACCTGGGTGGCTCTGTAGTTAAGCGTCCACCTTTGGCTCAGGTCATGATTACAGGGTTCCGGTGATGAGGGAGCAGGAGGCTGGCTGAGGACAAAGCAAAAGCTGGCACCTTGCACCCCTCTCCACCCGCTCCCCTCAGTAATATGTGTCACATTCCTCAGGCACCCCTGACTACCCTAGAAGGAAAACAAATAGTTAACTTGCAGAGATCACAATCCTGCAAGGCAGGAGTCTCCCTTGGTTTACCAATGTCCTTGAGATTTACAACAAAGAAGTTACCTTATCAATAGCCCAATTTGCAAAGGCACATAACTCAATTCCTCAAGCCCTAATGTCACCCTTCCCTCCATAAAAACTGAAGGAGGCTGAGGTAGAAGGAAAAGTAAATAAAGTTAAATTTCTCCTAAACCTAAATCTCACTAACAAGGACACTTGATAGCAGGAATGTAACATTCCACCAGGAGACTCCCAATTGTCTTTATGTTAGTGCCTCATTAGAGGGAAAGTGGCCTTGGCTTGATAGTAACCAGGCCTTCAATATCCTGACAGTCTTCTTTACCCCAATAGCCCTTCTGAACAACCCTTTGTCCTCACCTACCCAACTCCTGTGTATATAACCAGCTACTCTTCACATGCCCGGCGCAGCTGCATCTCCGCCTGCCCACGGGTCCTGTCCCCGTGCTCTAATAAACCACCATTTTGCACCAAAGATGTCTCAAGAATTCTTTCTTGGTCATTGGCTCCGGACCTCAGCCCACGAAACCTCACCTAGGTTCTAGAACTTCATCACTGGGATCAAGCCCCACATCAGGCTCCCTGCTCAACAGAGAGCCTGCTTCTCTTTCTCTCCCTCTGCCCACTGCTCTGCTTACTTCTACTCTATCTCTCTGTCAAATTAAAAAAAAAAAATCTTAAAAAAAAAAATAGTTCAAGGATCCTTAACTGGCTCTTTTTTTTTGTGCCACCCAGGCTCATTTAGCTAAATATGTAAACCTCTCTTTTCAAATATTTGTAGATTTTTAAAAAATGAAACTCTAATATAAGAACTTTTTTTTTAATGACCTAGTCCCTTACAAGTTTTTTAAAAATCAAATACTTTTATCTCAATTTTGCTTTTCCCAAATCATCTTAAATAGGCTATGGATTGGCATTAACCCGCCATCTGGGACTATTTGGTTGCTTTTTAGGTGAAAGGTGGCCCTCCGAAGGGCTAAGTTATGTGTCTAACACAGCCCCTGCTATTGTTCCAGCTGCAAAGCAGATGGTGCAGTGAGCAGAGGGCAGCAGCGGGGAGCCTGCCCTCCATTTCATCTGCTTACAAACCAAAACACTCTCTCTCACTCAAAAACTGGGGGCTCATAAACATTCTCTTCCCTCTCTACCTCCCCACCTCCCAATAGATACATGAAATATTAATTTGTATGTGTGTGTAATAAATGATTGTAGAATAACCTCCATGCAAAGTTGAAAAAAAAACTCCCTTGAGTTTAGAGTTTAGGGAGAAGGCCTGGGTTAGAAGTCCCCTAAAGAACAGGTATTGTAGTGTGTTTCAATGGTGGACCATCTGCTAGGCTTTGAGAACCTGCTGGGTACAGCTGGCTGCCTGACACTTAAGAATGTCACTGATTAATACATAACATGAAATACATTAACACCATAGTTGTAGGAAATGGTGCCCAATGTAGTATGAAGCTGAAATTAGAAAGACAGATCTCTAGCTTGTTGGTTCTGCTTGGTATGGCCTAATGTGAGATTCATTGTGTCATATTTGAGAGTACAAGTAATACCATCCCACTCATTTATTACTTTTTTTTACATACCATGAAGATCCAATGACATTAATCTTTCCAAATATTAAATATCCTCCTCTATAAAATGCAGTGCAATCAAATAGTATTCTACCTGAAGGCACATCTCCCAGAGACCAGATTCTCTCTTTAGTAAAAGATTCTTCCATCTTAATCCAGATTTTTTTATAGTATCACCAGAATTCAATATTCTATTTCATGAATGTAGTATATATCCAAAATGCATTCCTTTGTCTTGGCTTCCTTTGAATGACATTCCTGTCTCATAGAAGTTATTCATATTTTTGAGGAAATTAGGTATAAAACCACTTGCAGCCATTATTTGCTTTTTGAAATATGTTTTATGTTATCTGAGTGATCTGTCTACTGCTCTTAGATCTTTCAAACCAGCTGGCAAAATATTAGTAGTGCTCTCCATCTTGAAATAGGGTTGACAGAAACTGAAGGAAACACTTTACAATTCCTGGGGGAAATGTCATTATCAGATTATAATTTCCCTTTCTGAAGGGAAAATGCCATTGAGACACAGGAAATAGGCTGGGAGATATAAACTAAGCTCAGGAATAATGGGAACTCTAATATATTGACAGCTCTTGGTCATCTTCAGTTAAATTAGAAAATCTCTTCTCCATGAAAGAAGTCATATGAAAACAGAGCTGGGTTTTCTGTGTTTTCCTTTGTTGGCTCTCCAGTTCTCATAGTTATTACACAAGTGAATCATAATGCGCTAATAGTCCTAAAAACCAGAAGCATCATCGGTAATATTGTTAGTTTATGCACATTTTTTCCAAGTTCCATCTCAAAACTCCAGTCATTGTCAGGGGCTTTGCTTCTCCTTCCAAACGACAGAGGAGCAGAGATGAGACCCTGGGGTTGTGGCAAGTTGAAGGGTCTTTTGCCCCATTCGGATGCTTTGTGGGCTCCTGTCTCGTCATTCTGAGCTTCAAGACAGAGTGGGTCTGGCCTTTGGGAAGCAGCAGTTGCGATGGAGAGAGACGGTGGAGAAAGAGAAGGAGACAAGCAGCATGGGCCCAGCAGCCATTGTCCATGGGAAGAGCCCATCCTGATCCTGGACAGGAGAGGAGAGTTCTTGCAGTCAGACCAGAGGGGAGGTTCTATTTATACACAAAGTCTATAGAACAGGTATTGGCACATTAGCAATTCCCTGCATAAATTAAAATCCAAACTCCCAAACAGAAGACCTGCTCCTCTTCACAGAGGGCTACAGTCGGCCAGTGTATCAGTGGGCTTCCCTTGCAGCATCAGCCTGTGAAAACAGTCCAAGTTCAAGATAATAATCATTCATAAGAAGTAAAAGAACAGTTTAAGGATTTATAAGATGCTCCTTTGTGAGATGATGTGATTCTACAGAAATTCTGGTTCCTCCTGATGAAATGCAAGGATTATTAAAATTAGGTAAACTAAAAATAGTTCTAAAAACAACAACAAAAAATAACTTTAAGATGTTGCATGCATCTTGCTAAGAACAGAAACCTGAGCTGTGTTCACAGGAGGTATTTTTTACGAAAGCAAGGAGAGATATGTAAAAATAGAAACTTGAATAGTGGCTCACAGCCAATTTTATATCATTTGGACTGAGAACAAATTGTGCCACATCTATCATTAGAGAAGAACATATCATGCCCGAATGGGAGAATGGGTAAAAGTGATTTATGAGGTACTTTTGAAGAAAACATTCTGGAAAACAAATGAGAGACAATCAATGAAACTGCTATAAAAGGTAACTATTAGAATTCAGGAATGGTCCCTGTAAACTGACACATGAGCATAAGATGAATAGCTGAGAGAATTTACGGTCGATACTCATCTCAGGATCTTTGTATTCAAATAACCTTAACTAAGTAAGTCTCTGCTCTTTCATTTTCCTAACATATGTAAACTGTAGCTGCCAGTGACCCACACTTGAAGTCATTTCATCTTCGTATGTGTTAAAAAAAAAAATAAAATTTTCAAAGAAATATTACCCACTAAAAGGAGGTCTCTTGGCCACCTAGAACCTTCAAGTTTAGAAGCACTGAGTCATCTAAATTGATGTCTGAGGAGATGGTAATGTTTATTAATCTAGAAGCTAGTGCCATCTGCTAGCACTGACTCCTGGGATAACAGAAGAGGTGTGCGTAATATTACATCAACTATTGAATGTAGGGAATGCAGAGTACATCTCCATTTTTTAAACTGGGCTGCAGTGATATGGTCCCTGGGCAGAGTAGAGGTGATCCTTCATCACATCCCTTCTCTTCTGCCGCCTCCAGCCCATGTTACCCCCGGTGCAGCCTGTGTTAATATGGTATTAAAGGAAGCAAAGAGTAAGAAAGAACAAACGCCAGCAGGGGATGGAGACTGTGCTGCTCTTCACCATATGATTTGCCCCTACTCTTGACCTGCCTTTGGCATGTTTCCTCCTGGAAGAGACCGACTGGACCAGAGCAGCAGGTGGGTCTGGGCTTCCCAGCCTCTTGCCATGTTATGTGCTGGACGTTGGGAGGCATTCATTCCATGCAGAGGTACACATTGTTTCTTTCCACCATGTCCTTAAGAGATCTCCGTTCTTCCTTACATCCATTGAGAGGAGATTGCTGTGCTTGATATTACTGAAATCAGGGAATGCACACAGGCAGCTATAAGCTGACCACCAATATGCTTGCTATGCTCAAGAGTCACCATTTCTGGTTTTTTTGTTTTGTTTTTTAAATATTGTATTTATTTATTTATTTGACACAGAGAGAGAGCACGCACAAGCAAGGGCAGCAGGGTGGGGAGAAGCAGGCTTCCCGCTGAGCAGGGAGCCTGATGTGGAATTCAATCCCAGGTCCCTGGGATGACCTGACCTGAGCCAAATGCAGATGCTCAACTTCCTAAACCACCCAGGCGCCCCTACCATTTCTGTTTTAATAATAATTTTAAAAAGAATGCTCTATGTGAAAATTGTTTAGCCAAGGAAAATGGGCATTTCTTTCTCATGAAAAAAAAAAAAAAGAGTGCTGGACTTCAAATGCGATAAATGAATGAACTGGCCCAGTCATTAATTTTTCTTAAGTGACAAAGGGGGGGCATGTAGGTTGAGTGACCAGCTCTTGGTTTTGGCTCAGGTCTGCACTCAGCGTGGAGTCTGCTTCAGATCTCTCTCCCTCTCCCCTCCTGCTCATGCTCTCTCTCTCTCTCTCTCAAATAAATAAATTGATCTTATAAATAAATAAATGACAAAGGAAATTTATATACAGGTTAAACTTAGTTTCGTTGACACTTCTTTCTGTTTGGAATTTTCACAAAGTGAAACATACTTTATAGCATATTTAAAATGCATTTCATTTAAGTTTGTAAAAGTTCCTAATACAAATTGTACCATTTTCTGTAAATATAATGTGTGATTTTAAAAAGCCATCATTTATACTTAGTTAATACAAAATAATAGTGACAGACAGCAATTAATCAAGAGAAATATTGAGTAGGGTAATCATCCTTCAATGAGATTATATATAAGATATTTATATACTGCATTCAATCCAAGTTCATAGGGAGAAATCTGGACTCATTTAGAGGTTTAATTTTCAAAAACAAAAATAAAGCAAACAAAAAAAGGAATAAAAATAGAGATTAACTGTGATTTTTCATATCAAAATTGAGCAAGATTATATAGGAATTCCAGAGTCCCTGGTCACAATATCCAAAAATCAACCTTTCTTTCTTTTTTTTTTTTTAATTTTTAAGTAACATATAATGTATTATTTATTTCAGGGGTACAGGCCTGTCTTCATCAGTCTTACACAGTTCACAGCCACCTCATCCCTCCCACTCTCCTCCCCTCCAGCAACCCTCAGTTTGTTTCCTGAGATTAAGAGCCTCTTAGGGTTTGTCTCCCTTTCTGGTTTCATCTTATTTCATTTTTTCTTCCCTTCCCCTAAATCCTCTGGCTTATTTCTCAAATTCCTTATATCAATGAGATCTTATGATAATTGTCTTTCTCTGATTGACTTATTTCGCTTAGTGTAATAGCTCTAATTCCATCCACGTCATTGCAAATGGCAAGATTTGGGGGTTTTTGATGGCTGCATAGTATTCCATTGTATATATGTACCACATCTTCTTTATCCATTCATCTGTTGATGGACATTTAGACTCTTTTCATAGTTTGTCTATTGTAGACATTGTTGCTGTAAACATTGGGGTGAACCTGCCCCTTCAGATCACTGTATTTGTATCTTTAGTGTAAATAGTAGTGCGATTGCTGGGTCGTAGGGTAGCTCTATTTTCAACTTTTTGAGGAAAGTCCATACTGTTTTCCAGAGTGGCTGCACCAGCTTGCATTCTCACCAACAGTGTAGGAGGGTTGCCCTTTCTCCGCGTCCTTGCCAACACCTGTCATTTCCTGACTAATTTTAGCCATTCTGACTGATGTGAGGTGGTATCTCACTGTAGTTTTGATTTGTATTTCCCTGATGCCAAGTGATGATGAGCACTTTTTCATCTGTCTATTGGCCATTTGGATGTCTTCTTTGCACAAATGTCTATTCATGTCTTCTGCCCTTTTCTTGATTGGATTATTTGTTCTTTGGGTGTTGAATTTGATAAGTTCTTTATAGATTTTGGATACTGGCCCTTTAGCTGATATGTCATTTGCAAATATCTTCTCCCATTCTGTCAGTTATCTTTTGGTTTTGTTGACTGTTTCCTTTACTGTGCAAAAGCTTTTTATCTTGATGGAGTCCTAGTAGTTCATTTTTGCCCTTGCTTTCCTTGCCTTTGGTGATGTGTATGGGAGAAGTTGCAGCTGAGGTCGATGAGATTGCTGCCTGTGTTCTCCTCAAAGATATTGATAAATTCCTGTCTCAAATTGAGGTCTTTCATCCATTTTGAGTCTGTTTTTGTGTGTGGTATAAGGAAATGGTCCAGTTTCATTCTTCTATATGTGGCTGTCCATTTTTCCCAACACCATTTGTTGAAGACTATCTTTTTTTCCATTGGATATTCTTTTCCGCTTCATCGAAGATTAGTTGACCATGGAGTTGAGGGCCCATTTCTGGGTTCTTTATTCTGTTCCATTGATCTATGTGTCTGTTTTTGTGCCAATACCATACTATCTTGATGGTTACAGCTTTGTAATAGAGCTTTAAGTCTGGAATTGTGATGCCACCAGCTTCGGTTTTCTTTTTCAACATTTCTCTAGCTATTCAGGGTTTTTTCTGGTTCCATGTAAATTTTAGGGTCATTTGTTTCATTTCTTTGAAAAAAGGTGATGGTATTTTGATAGGGATTTCATTAAATGTGTAGATTTCTCTAGGTAGCATAGACATTTTCACAATATTTTTTCTTCCAATCCATGAGCATGGAACGTTTTTCCATTTCTTTATGTCTTCCTCAATTTCTTTCATTAGTATTCTATGAAAAACCAGCCTTTTTTTACTACACTAATATTTGAACTTGTCTATTTTTTCTTAAAGTATATAGGGAGAAATCCCATATAAATTTCATTTGTAGAGCCTCATATAACAATTAACTGATGATAATTACCAATGATTTGTTAGATCTTTGAGTTCAGTATCTTTAGGGGGAGAAGGAAAATTATACAGTAGTTTATTCTGCCATTTAATATCAAATGAGAACACTTTATTAAGGTTCTATAAATGAAAGAGTTCTAACTTAGTTAATGGGAAGAAAGGATCCTGTGTTTTATGTTCAGTAGATTATACTGCATACTTTTAAAATCATTTTCTAAAATTCTGTAAGTTATGATAAATGAAAATATTATACAATATACATGTTGACAGAGCCTGTTGAGACCTATCAACCATTTGAAATTTAGTTCTGAAAAGTTTTATTCAGCTCACCCACAGTTCCCCTCACCAGGGATAATTAACAGGTGAGCTGGTAAATTGTACATTCACCCACTTGCCATTTTTACAGATCTTTTTTTGATATAACATGGTGTTTATCGTTAGAGCAATGTTCCCTCTGGAAATAATACATGAAAAACTGTCAGAAATTATTAGCTACAGGGGAGTATTGGATTATGGAAAGGAAATCTTAGAGATTTTTTTTTTTTAAGACTTTATTTTTTTGACAGAGAGAGATCACGAGTAGGCAGAGGCAGGCAGAGAGAGAGAGAGAGGCTCACCACTGAGCAGAGAGCCTGACACAGGACTCAATCCCAGGACCCTGAGATCATGACCTGAGCCAAAGACAGAGGCTTAACCCATTGAGCCACACAGGCACCCTGAAATCTTAGAGATTTAAAGCCTTCCATGGGGCTAACCTCTCAGGAGACAGAGCCACCTCTGCCATCTTTATTTCAATCTTTATTTCCTTCTGTCTCCTCCCACAAATTCTGCTTGTTTTTTCCATAAGGAGAGTCCTGCTTTGCCTCCTGTGTTATATAGATGGGTAAGAAAAGTCCAGCAAGTTTTAAGTTTAATCAGAAAACTATCAGGTAGTTGTGAGTATAGATCCCATACGTTGTCCTACAGCCACATGTGACCAAAGTCATTCTTGAAAGAAGTTATAGAGGCCACCTGGGTGGTGCCACCAACTGTTGATTTCTGCTTAGGTCATGATCTCAGGGTCCTGGGATGGAGCCCCCAGTGGGGCTCCCTGCACAGTAAGGAGTCTGCTTGCCTCCTTCTCCCTTTGCCCCTCACCCCTCTCAAGCACATGTGCAAGCTGTCTTTCTCTTTCTCAAATAAATCTTTAAAGAGAAAAAAAGAGAAGAAGTTATATAAAGGGATTTGATGATCACCTGAGAACTTCAAGCTAGGGATACAAGGAATTTCATGGAGGCAAGATTGATTATACACTGAAACTGGCTGTTGAACAAGGTCATGGGATAACTATCTAATAGAAGTCATTTTTTAATATGAGTTTTATTAAAAATATGACAGTGTTTTATGCCATAGTAGCAACTTGACTACAGGCAGAACACTGGATAATGGGTTTCAGATCAAAAGTGTTTTTTTGCAGTAAATATGATTATGTAAAAATATCTCTGATCTCTCTTTTTCAAAAAGCTAGTAAACCTGCCTATGTTCATAAAAGACATTCCAATCATAAAGCATGTGGACCCTGATGGACCTCCATTTTTTTTAGCCTAATTGACTGTTGAATGATTGGAACAATGGATTTCTCAGACTATTTTTTAAACATAATAGATAAGAAAAAGAAAAAAATCTCTTTTTTAGCCTAGGCAAGGATATCTAGCATTCCTTATACTTAAATTTATTCCAATCTATTTTTTATTCATCTAGTCCTTTCATTTGCTGAAGGATTATATCCTAATACACCATAAGGTATGAAATGAATGGTTGAATAATGAAGTGAAGATGACTAATAATTTTACCCCATAATATCTATCGTAGAAATTATAAAAGTCACAGATTTAAAATCTCCTGTGATATAAACATTCCTACCTTCTCCACTGTGTTCTGCCAGAGAAAATCAGCATTGTGGGACTAAGTTGAATCATGACTGGTAGAATTTTTGAAAAGGAAATGCCAAACTGTTTTAAGAAGATTTCAGACAACAGAAGAACCAAGGGAGAATCAGGACTAAAATTGGGGTAGAAAGAAATCCCTGTCACTAAGACATTGATGCTTTCATTCATCTTCTAATTATTTCCATCAGAAATGTCTTCCATTATACACTGCCTTAGTCATCTCAGTTATCACTGCTCTGGAATTAACACTGAATCCCTCCTACTCTTTTCTGCACATTATCATCCATATAGTACTAATTTTATTTTTGGCATTCTTCCAATTACGCAGATTCTGCCCTATGAAAGAAGTCAAGGAGAGCACTATTCCCAAGGAATTATCTAGTTCCAATCTATTGCCTTCAGGTAAACAAATAATAAAACCAACCATCCAAACATTCAAATCTTGATCTTCTTTATACTAATAAGCTCTGCACTTGGAGAACCATATTAAGTTTCTTCCCGGATAGGGTCTGATGTTCAAAATTGTGCTAACATAACATGCTATGTTCCAATATAATCACCTTCAGTGACTTCTAGTCCATTCTTAAGCCCAGCCATTTAGTATGTTTTTAGATTCACAGATTTATTCACCATCTTGTTTACTCAAGAGACTTTTGTGTGTATTTTGTATTTCAACAGGAAACATAAACTAATTTTCTCAAAGTATCTGGAGTAAAGAATAATTTTAGAAATTTTTCACATTGTGGGGCACCTGAGCGGTTCAGTCGGTTAAGCAGTAAAGCATCTGACTTCTGCTCAGATCATGGTCTCAGGGTCCTGGGATCAAACCCTGCATTGGGCTCCCTGGTCCATGGGAGTGCTTCTCCCTCTCCCTCTGCCCCTTCCCCTGCTCCTGATCTCTCTCTTGCTCCCTCTCTCTCAAATAAATAAAATATTTTTTTAATATTTTAAGATTTTTAAGATTTTTTTTTAAAGATTTTATTTATTTATTTGACAGAGAGAGATGACAAGCAGGCAGAGAGGCAGGCAGAGAGAGAGGAGGAAGCAGGCTCCCTGCTGAGCAGAGAGCCTGATTCGGGGCTCGATCCCAGGACTCTGAGATCATGACCTGAGCCGAAGACCGCGGCTTAACCCACTGAGCCACCCAGGCGCCCCAAGATTTTTATGATTTTTTAAAGACTTATTTATTTATTTATTTATTTGAAAGTGAGAGGGTACAGGCAAGGAGCACCAGAGGGAGAGGAGAATTGGGGAGCCCAGTGCAGGGCCCCATCTCAGGACCCTAGGATCATGACCTGAGTCAAAGGCAGACACCTAACTGACTGAACCACCCAGGCAGCCCAATAAATAAAATCTTTAAAAAAATTTTTTTCACATTGATAGAGGCCAGTAGTTCTGTGAAAGACAAAGAAAATTAATTATTTGAAGATAATACTGGATATCAGCAAAACCAAATTGCTGCAAGAAACAGCTAAGATCTTATTCTCAATTTCTGTACTTACCTTGTTATAAACCAGCATCATAATATAGGCCGTGTCTTACATAGCACTATTCTCGAACATTCTTGTGACTTTATCTCAGTCTTTTGCCATGTGTGTGCATCACTGTCATGCCAAGAGCAGGGAGGAGGGAGCAGACCACCTGCGCGTATGCAATAGAAATTGTATTAAACAATCATAAAACTGATTAAAAATCAGTCCAGTTTTGGTTATTATTAGTCACCATTTGATCATTGACAATTCTAAACAATGTCAGTGATAAAATATCCTTGAAAAAGAGACTTCTCTCCCCACAAAAATCTATTCCACCCGCACAGAACCTACTGTTTGTACTTCAGTTGAGTTTGCAACTGTATCATGTATGGTCTCTAGTTTCTCCACACTCTGTGTTAACCAAATAGGGTATTCTATTTTATTAAGAGTCTGACCAATTCAGGAAGTACTGGAAGACTTATTCTTAATGGTTCAGACATCACATTTCTTCGACATAGCTCTGGTTTGTTGTTGTTGTTTTTTAAGATTTTATTTATTTATTTGACAGACAGAGATCACAAGTAGGCGGGGCGGGGGGGGGTGGGAAGCAGGCTCTCTGCCGAGCAGAGAACCTGATGCGGGGCTCGATCCCAGAGCCCTGGGATCATGACCTGAGCTGAAGGCAGAGGATTTAACCCAATGAGCCACCCAGGTGCCCCCAACATAGCTCTGTTTTTAACAATATTTTAAACAATAGCACTGTCATTGCTAATTAATATTTGGTTTTTGAGATCAACTGTTAGTTCTTTTTTTCTTGAGTGTTTGGCCTGAACCTATATTTCTGTAGGTTTAATATCTGTTTGGAGGGGAGGTATTTCTTTTTATCTCCTGTAATTATACCATGGGATTCTCTTCTGTTCTAAAATCCACCCATGGTTGAATTAGTCTTGCAGTTGGTCTAAGTCAACACAAAAATAGTTTCTGTCTCCTGTCTCCTGTCTGCTGTTAGGGAACCTAACAGTAGAGCCTGCCACAGGGGCTTGAGTCAAGTGTTTTACTAAGGGAAAGCTCTTCAAGAAAAAAACAGTCTGTAAGGGCAGAGGGACACAGGATAGGAAGGGGGAAGGAGTTGAGCTAGAATGTGTCTCAGGTAGTCTCACTTTGGCCTGATTAATTACACTGTGTGTGAGTGTGTGTGTGTGTGTGTGTGTGTGTGAAGATCAAGGTGGGGAGGGTGCTCTGAAGTAAAGTCACATAGATTGTCCTGCCTATAGAAGACTATAATTGTCTGTCCCCAGTAAGGAGGTATGTAAGCTCCCACACATCCTAGCCATGGCACTCTATGAAGGCAGAATATATGCATGTAAGTCTACTATCGGTTATCTGAGCAGAGCGCCAGCAGCATCTACCACAGTTCAACCTACGCAGCACTCAGCACTGGCTTCCCACATTAAGTTCATTCCATCTAGATGCAACTTCTCCAGGATGCTAGTTGGTCACAATTTCTTTGGAAGCTTCTACGAGAAAGATTAGAGGAAGAAAGCAGATTTCTGCTGCAGCATTGGTCCCAAGTTATAGCTGATGTTCATTACCACAGATTCTAGGTTCCCCTCGTCTGAGGCTAGTACTTTTACTAAGTGGCTTGCTTGGTGCAGTGCCCTCGATCCACATCATGCAGGGTTTGCACTCCACCTTGCTTTCTTTTTTTTTTTTTTTTTTTTATTTTATATAAACATATATTTTTATCCCCAGGGGTACAGGTCTGTGAATCACCAGGTTTACACACTTCACAGCACTCACCAAAGCACATGCTTGCCCATTTTCAGTTAAAATTGGATGTGGGAGAACCACAGGATGCCTTGGTAGAGCACCCGAGTACCAACTATATTCCTTCTACCCCCATTTTGTGTCAGGCTTACCTCCTCATAAAGAGCAGGGTCAACTGTATCTGGCAGTATGAGAACTCTTGTGTATGTCGGCTGGTCTACTGGCATGAGGAGCCTTAAGTGACCAGATGGCAGCCATAGCAATAAATTTAATGAGTATCTTGATATACTCCCTATTGGAAACATCCTCTTTATGTGAAGGACTTCTAGACCCACAGGGCCAAAAGTTGTGAGAATGGGAAGCACAAAGTCCCCAAATGGGTCATTGGTAATAATGGAGGGCTGTTCCTACTATTATCCCTTGACTTCCTACCCCATGTGGTCTCCCTATTTGGGACACAGTACTATAAAATGGTTTTTGATCTACACCCTGAAGGATAGCACCCCCTCATCACAGAGCATCTACCTCCAACCTGACATCATCTATGCCTCCTAATGTCTTTTTATGACAGAGGGAGAGGGAGAGAAGCAGGCTCCCCACTGAGTGCAGAGCCGGATGCAGGGCTTGATCCCACGACCTGAGCCAAAATCAAGAGTTGGATGCTCAATTGGCTGAGCCACCCAGGTGCCCACATTAAATTACTTGTATTGTAACAGACCGTATACAAAATCCCTTGAGTATAAAATCACACACGAAATAATCATAAAGGCCATATGCGATGGATGAGAATTGCCCTTAGTAATAGCTTTTTAATTTCCATTCCACAACTCAATACTATAATAATTGCACTTTTCATTTTATTATTCCATATAATCCTGGAAATACTTCAGTTTCAAAAGAAAAAGACAAGGGAAAACTTTCTCAAATGAAGTACATCTGCTGTAATAATTGCATTTTCACCATAAATGTTGAGATTATGCCCATATTTCCTTGGCCTTAAGAGATGGAAATGGAAATTAAACTGCAGTTATTGCTAGTAGGTCAGTCATATAACAAAAGCAAAGGCAGATTTTAAAGTGGGTTAATACTAGGGCCACCAGATAAAACATAGTTTGTCCAGTTAATTTTGAATTTCAGATAAGCAATGAATACTTTTAGCACAAGTATGTCCCAGATATTGCACAGGGCATACTTATACTAAAAAATTATTTGCTTGTTTATCTGAAATTCAAACAACAGTGTGTCCTATGTTTTTGTCTGCTAAGTCTGGCAACCCTCCTTTCTAAGAAGAGAGACCAAAAAATTTCTTGTCTATTTGTTTTTCTAAAGCCTTAGAACAATCCCAACCACTTTACCCAAGAAAGAATATGTAACCCAGCTAAAAATAACTGGCATTAGGGACACCTTGGGTGGCTCGGTTGGTTGGGCGTCAGACTCTTGATTTTGGTTTGGGTCCTGATCTCAAGGTTGTGGGACTGAGCCCCACGTTGCCTCAGGCTCCACGCTCAGCGGGGGCTGTGCTTCTCTCCCTATCCCTACACCCCTCCCTCCTCCTCCTCAATCTCTCTCTCTCTCTCTCTCTCTCAAATATATAAATAAATCTTAAAAAAAAAAAAAGAAGAAGAAAACGAGCACTAAGCTGGGAGTTTTTCCAGATGTTACCAGGACTGAAATTAATTGGTAAAAATGGAAGAAACAGATTAGGTGAGTATCCCAACCCTAGGAGAAGTAGAGGAAGAAAAAGAGGGAGACATCAAGAAGACAGAAGATAGAAGGAAATACAAGGAAGAGAAAAGAGAACAAGAAAGAAAGACAACAGAAGAGGAATGACTAAAAGAAAGAGGACGATGGAGCCACCACATTGTTGGTGAAGACACAGCCAGTTAACCCGCTCAGCAGGAGAACAGAGCCTGTGCCCACCAGAAGGGAACCACATGGCCATTCCGTCTCTGGCTCCAAAGCAAAGACATCTCCCAACTCAAAAAATCATGATCAGATGCTCATCAGAGGAAGACTCTGACAAACTTAATGATCTAGCCCCCAGAAGGAATAACTGGACAAGCATTTACATCTGTGCTCTCTGGTGAAACTGTAGGCCCAGAATGATTTCTTACTATGGAAAAGGTTTTTGTAACATCTCCCAGTATCCACTTCCTCCAAAATGAGCCCCTATAAACATTTAACAAACATCTTTTCTTACCCATGGCTTAGGAAACTGTTGCAATAAAGTGTACTGGGATAGCATCATAATAACATCCCAAAAGATCCTACCAAGAAATCAGATATTTTGATACCATATGCCACAAATAATATCCTAGAACTTGAGTTTTCCTTCATTGCCGAAGCATTAGGCATTCCATTTATATTGTAATAGTAACAAGTGGACTTTAACTCTGGCCGGCAGAGTTTAATCAGATGAATAAACTGAAGAATATCACAGAAACTTGGAAAACATTTGACCAAAACATATTGCTCCTGACAGATAAAGAGATTAACACTAGGTCAACATCTTATGTAAGTCGAATTCTAAGAGTTCAGTTCGGAATCATGGTAGCAGACACTCTTGGTGTCCTGGCTACCATCCCTGTACTCAGCAACTTCCTCTACCATGATTTCCAACTGCCACACCTCTACTTCTTTACCTGAAGACAAGAGCTCTTGCTGCTAGAAGCAGCCAGACGAATCTTACTATCATCACTTTGTGAAGTCAGCAGGCAGGAAGATGAACATTCCAGGAGCAGCCCTCAAGCACTCCCTCACTCCTTAGGTAGGATAACTCTGAGGTGTGTGTGTGTGATCTAAGCTGGCTCCCCAAGTTCCTCCAGTGAGATTGAGCTCAGCCTCCCACACTGATAGCTGCCTTGATAACACATTCTTTATTGGCTGCCCTCCCTTTGCCTCATATCTTCACTTGGATCAAATCAACTACGAGTACTTGAGTCATTGTCTGCTATTAGGGGAACCCAAACTCAGGCAGAGTTTCAGAATTTTGCTGTATCTCCAAATTTCTGCTCAATGTAACAGATTATTAGAATGCATTTGGTTAATAAATCTCATTTTATTGTACTTTGATAATATGGTATTGTGCATAACAATAATTGCTCTTTTAAACACGTAATGTTTTCAAAGAATGCTTTTTATTATGCTAACTCAGTGTTCCTTCATTCATTTATATTTTCTTTCTTAGATGAATTTATAAATTAGTTAAACATCAACAAGAGGAGTGAAACTTTACAATCGGTAGGTTGCTATCAGTATCCTCGAGACGAAAGGACAGGAAGAAATCCCTAACTACGTGTTTTTTTGTTTGTTTGTTTTTTAAGTGAGGTGAGGAAGACAGAGGAGAGACTGGAGTCCATTTAAAGATTCTGGCACCATTTAGGTTGCTAATTACTTCTTATAGCAGTTAAATAGGCTAAGTTACCTTTGTCCATGTCCTACTAAATTGATGCCAAAAAACTGTAGAATTGGAAACTTCTGAGGTTTCTTTGAACTCTAAAAATTTCTTCTTAATCAGCCACTGAAAAGTCATCTCAATATTTCAGACAATCTACTTCTCAGGTAAAAGAGGATTTAGGAAAGTTAGAAGGAAAAAACACCTTATTCAAGCCCCCATCGGGTAGACAGTTGATATATTTTTTGCCTGCCCTGCTCCTTGGAACACCCTTCCAATGCTGGGAAATTCTCCATCTCTTGAGTCCCATCCTTCTCATGACAGAAGACAGGAGCTCTTTCCCACCCTCCGTGCAGCCTGGTACCAGCAGGTGAGAGAGTTATAGAGGCCTTGCCGATCAGAAACGTGACCAGTTCAGAAACTGGTGCCCTGCTATACAAATTCATTCTGGGTAATGTGACTGCAAAGCATGGTATCCAGAGGCAGCCAGGGCCAACATTCAGCTACTAGCTAGTTTGTTCTCACAGGCAGCAGTGAGCTGGGAATCCCACAGGACCATTCTGTGGTAGGATTTGCACATTGCTTCAGTCCGTATAACCTTCAACCTGCTTTCTGGTCCTATGTGTGCTATTCACATACCTTTCTTTTCTGCTTAAACTAGCTAGAGTTTGCAACTCTGCCCCTTGCAACTAAGAACTAACCGCCACACCCTTTATATGCAAAGCTAAAATGTAGGGAATTTAAAAATCAATGGGCTCTTGTCCAGGAGGAGCTTATATAGCCCAGTGGAGAGAAAAAAAAAAAAAAAAGTAAATGACCACAATGTACAGTAGACTCTGTACAGTAGACAATGTACAGTAGAACAGTGTTGTAGGTAAGAGCAAACCCTATGGACTTCCTGGGGTTCAAGTCCTGGCCCCACCATTGCTTACTTAGTTTACCTGGACGAGTTACTTAACCTCTCTCTATGCTTCAGTTTTGATTTGTTTAGTTTTGTTTTGTTTTTATCTGTACAATGGGGATAACAATATAAACTACCTTATATGGTCTCATGATGTAGAATCCTGATTGTCTTATCACATCCATTCTCTTTCTAGGGACACAGCTGATCAACCAAAGATTGTGTTTTCAGTCTCCCCTAGAACTAACTCAGTGCAGCTATATGACTAAGTGTTAACCAGTACAATGAGAGCAGAAGCAGTATGTGTAGCCCTGGCTTTACTTGGCTAAAAAGAAATTCCTTGTCCTGGACTTATACTGTGTCTTCCCTTCCCTCCCAGCTTTTGCAAACGGTGATTACAGGTGATGAATGGTAATGGTAAACCCTGATATGAAGGATAACAGAGCCATCTTGCTAGCCTGGGTTCATGGATGACTCTGTGGAGAACAGCCCATCTACCATCACTGCATTGTTGTAAGAGAAATCAATGTCTATGTTAGAGTTCTCCAGAGAAATAGCCAATAGGGTGTGTAAAGATAGATAACAGGAGATTTATTATGGGAATTGGCTCATGCCATTATGGAGGCTGAGAGATGTCCTAATATGCCATCTGCAAACTGGAGAACCAGTTTTCAGCAATTCAGTCCAAGTTCAAAGGCCTGAGAATGGGTTGAGGGAACATAATGATCTAAATCCAGTTTAGTCTAAGTCCAAAGGCTTGAGATTCAGGAGCTCTCGTGTCCCAGGGCAGAAGATGGATATCCCAGAGGTGCTAGGGTGGCTCAGTCAGTAAAGCAGCTGATCTTGATTTCTGTTCAGGTCATAATCTCCAGGTCATGAGATCGAGCCCCATGTCAGGCTCTACACTGGGTATGGAGCCTGCTTTGGATTCTCTCTCTCTCTCTCTCCCTTTCCTGTTGCCACTCCCCGCCTTGCTCCTTCTTTCACTCTTTCTTGCACTCTTTCTCTCTCTCTCAAAAGAAGAGAGGATGGACATCCCAGCTCAAGAGAATGAGATTTTGCCCTTCCTCCATCTTTTCAGTCTATTTGGGCTCTCAATGGATTGGATGATACCACTCCCATTAATAAGGGCAGATTTTCTTTACTCAGACTGCTGATTCAAATGCTAATCATTTCCAGAAATACCTTCACTGACACACCTACAAATGTTTTACCAGCTCTCTGGGCATCTTTTAGCCCAATGAAGTAAAGTTAACCATCATGATGTTTTTATTCTTTAATTCTCTACATCATTGGGACTCTTTGTCACAGCAACTCTGGCTTTTACCTTATGAACTATAGTTATTACAGGGATTAAATACATAGATTTTATAGGGAACTTAGAACAGTACCTGGCTTAAGGTAAGTACTATACAGGTTGTAGCTAATATTAGGTCCTTTTTTTTTGGTCATATGGGGAAACCGAGGCCCAGAAAGATTAAGAAGTTGACCTATGGCTACACTCAGAATTAGGATTAAAATGCAGGTCTGTAGAACTAGAAGCTTCAAAATACATGTGTCTGTTACTTAAACAAGTTTCATACTTATATAAAAATAATGAGGCCCCAAGCAACATTATCATTCCTGAGAATTTGTAATTATTAGATGCCCTTCAAGGTCAAGAGGGGTCCTTTTTATCCCAGGCTTCCATTATCCTCTTATAACACTGAAATGAGCAGTCAGGGTAATGGTGGGGGGGTAGGTGACATTGTCTCTAGAGTTGGGGCACAGGGAGGTGATCATGAGAGGAGTCTAAGTCTCACTGAACAGGCTGTCTGTGGGGTCCAACCAGATAGGAAGACAGTGAGAGCAAAAGGACAGAAGGGCTTTGAGCCCAGAAACTAGTTGCCTATCCCTCTAGGGATATATAAAGAAGAGGTGAGACATAGTGAAAGCTGGGAAAGATAGAAGGATAAGAAGTAGCAGTCACAACAGGGAATAATACAAAGACTCTTTCAACCTCCACCTCTATGGCATGTACATATTTATTTTTTCCTTCCATTTTTAACAGTCCGTGAGATTTCCATATTACCTCCTTGGAGGAGGTAAATTCTTTTATGTCAACAGCTCATACCATTCCACTGTATGCTGCCTGCAAAAGATTTAGTTGTTTAATGGTTCATTTGCTCAGACCATTTGCTATCTCTACAGGTAGCTTCTCCAGGCTTGATTGCACATGGATCTAAGGTGACTTCTGATTGACAGCTCTACCATACAACTCTGGTGGGGGCCTCTAGGATTGCAAGGGAAGGGAAGGGGAACTAGGATTTATGGAGCATCTGCTATACATTTGATATTTTAAGCATCTACTTTTCTTGACTTTTACTAATTCATGACATTTTATTAACCCAGTTTTTAGAGACTAGAAACCTGAACTTTTGAGAGGTTACATAATTTGTCCAAGCTCACAAATTTAGCAAGTGGAGGAACTGATGTTCAGGCTCACCCTCGTCCCCCGACTCCAGAGTCTACACCCTTGCCTCTGTCTTGTGTCCACACGCCCATGAGGATGCTCCCATTCACACTGAATTGAACTTCCTCTATATAATGGGGATAATAAACACCTGGTAGACCTGGATAAAATAAAATAACGTATGCACTTAGCACAGTGCCTGGCACAGGGTAGATGCTGAATGTGCTTGAAAACAGATAAACATTCTCTGCATGTGACCATAAACAATACAGAAATTTCAGCTTGTCAAGCCTCCCTGAGAACAAGTAGACACTTGGGTTAATTCTTCCATTTTGGTAGTAAGTGAAGAATTATCATGTTAGGACCAAAAAAAAAAATAAGGTGACAATTCATTTTTCTCCAGAGAGTAAACAATAACAAGTGAGTGGACATTACAGGAAGGGAGACTCCAACAATATTTAGAGGGAGAAGTCCAGTTTTTAGGTGTTTCCTAAGGAAATAAAGGTTACTGAACATGTCCAAACTGACTGGGGGATCATCTGACAAAACATAGCCTCCCATACTGGGCAAGACAGCTTCCTGTACTGGGCAGGACACCAGGCTACAGTGGTCTGATCCAGATTCTTGGCCAAATTTCTATGGCTTTTTTGTAGGTTAGGAAGAACAGTCTATTTCCTCCCTGGGTAATTTCAGGACATCTCAACCTTGAAATTTCTGTGAATTATGCTTGATTCTAGACTGTGTTCTTCTTCAAAAGCCACTTTTCCCATTTGTTTCTCCCTGCACCTTTTGAGGGAGGAGCCGTGTTGAGCATCTGCTCCCAAATTTCTGTCCTGTCCTCCAGCGATGAAGAACACCCCCGTGCCTGTGGGGGCGGGAGGCTTGGCTCTCCTTTTAGAAATTCCCTTCTGTGCTGTGCTAATCACACCCTCGGTACATTTTACATCTTATTTTTAGGAGCAAAGTATAAAGACTCCTAGCACCAACAGCAGTTTCTGTGGCAACCTGCATCGCCCCCTTGCTTGTCCAGCTGTGCAGAATTAAATTCAAAAAAGACCATTTTACATCATGTAAAGGAGATCCACAGTGGTGCTTTTTAAATGAAGATTTTCTTCTGCGTTAAGTGGGAACTAGCTTGGAATTAGGTTGGGGGGTGGGTGGGTGCATAAAATAATAGAACCTTTACTTAGAACTAGAACTGTAATGAAGTCCCAGGTGTTCATGGCCATGCCCTAGTTGCCCTGATTTTTTTCCCACAGGGTATCATTTTAGACACAAAAATAGCACTTAGACCAATGAAAACTAGGTTTGAATATTTATATCAGAGAAGTTTGTTGATAACCTCCCCTTCCCTATGCCCACCCCCCCCAGGGTCTTCCTCTTAGCCTTCTAGACTAGACTAGATTATAAATTAACGTGCTTTCTACATTCATCTTGAATAGCTCTTTGAAGCCAACTATCCCAGCTCCAAGAGGCTTTCATCAAACTTTCCCTACCTGACACAGGTTAAAAAAAAGGTAGAATCTACCTGAACCAGGCCTAAGAATAGACCTGTTAAGGCAGCAAGCACCCTGAGACTGTGATTTGGAGGACACCAAAAACCAGCAGTCCAAAATAATCTCCAAGGTCTTGTCATGTCCCCCAATATGATAATAACCACTGCTTTGTGTTAAGTCATTTGCTGCCATGTGATTCTGGGAAATTGCAAATATGCTTCTGGGAGGAATAACAATCAATTTTATATTTTATATTTCACTTACTTCTAGGAAAACACGAGGGAGCACAGAATAAGAAAGCCATTTCTTCTAAGACCATTAGTATAGAGACCACAAAAAGGAATAAATAAATAGGCCCCAAGCCTAGACTATGCTTACACATTGATTGAGGTCCAAGTTTCCTGAAACCAGTCAAACAAATTTTTTATTATGATTCATTATTTGATTATCGCCTGTTCAAAGACACTATTTTTTCAGGATAGAGATATTTTTCAGATACTAAATTTTAAAAAATAGACCCCTGTGTTTAGGAAACAAAAAGGGGAACTCTCTTGCTTGCTTGCTTGCTTTTTTTTTTTTTTTTAAGCTTTTGTTTATTTATTTGCAAGAGAGTACACAAGAGGACAGAAGCATTGGAGAGGGAGAAGCAGGCTGCCCATTGAGCAGGAAGCCTGATGAGGGGCTCGATCCCTGGGATCCTGAGCTGAAGGCAGATGCTTAACCAGGCAGAGGCTTAAACGACTGAGTCACCCAGGCTCCCCAAGTGAACTCTTTTTCAACAGTAATTTAGGAAAAGGTACAAAATCATTCTCCCATGGTCAATTATTATACTGACCGTTGATCAAATCTAAGGGTATAACCTTAGTGAGGTTAAATTAAAAACTCAATGAGGCCACCAATGCAGTGCTTTAAAACATTAAACAGGCACAAAGACATTAACCCAATCTACCTGAGCTGATTGGCTCCAGGAATGCTGGAGAATGGGCTTTAAGTGAGTATGACATAAAAAGCTAGATTTTGGTAGGAGCAAGTGGCACTGAAAGCCAATCAGTAGGTTTGATGAGATGTAGTAGAGTTGGGGCAGTCCGGCATGGAAAGCCTGGTCATATTAAAGAAAGGTGAAGGGTAACCAGGGAATGGGAGGGAGGACTGGAAGGAGGAAGTGAGAGGGTCCAAGATAACCTATACTTCCTTGGTAATTTTGCCCAAGGCCATCCCTCCAACATTCAACCCTTTGATGAAAAATTCAACAGTTGTCAGCAGAGGGACAACTATCATAACTCACTCGGCTCTATTAAGCATAAAACACATTGGTTGTGGGTCAGATAGGACTCTGAAAGTGGTATACAAAACTCAGAATTGCACCTCTAAGGAAAATGTCTCCCAAAACTTCTTGATTAAACTTCCTTTCACTGAAAGTTTGAAAGTAGAGGTTTTGGGGGGCGAGGATGGGGAGGGTTTTTTCTTTGTTTGTTTTTTCAGAAAGCCATTAGTAACCCAGAAACAAGCTAAAACTCTCTAAAACACTTGAAAGTAAGTTCAAGTTTCTTCCATACTAAAATGTGTTTTTTCATTAGTATACTACTCAGTCTGTATGTGTTGGGTGCCAGAAATGTTAGAACTGGTTTCAAGAAAAATAGCACAAATTAAATACTGATGTTAAGGGACACATAATTGATTTCATTTATTTATTTTAAGATTTTATTTATTTGAGAGAGATAGTATAAGTCAGGAGAGGAGCAGAGGGACAAGTGGACTCCCTGCTGAGCCAGGAGCCATAGGACCCTGATACCTGATACCTGAGCTGATGTCAGGTATCATTTTATTTTTTAATAAATTTTTATTTTTTTAATCAGACAAAATTTTCTCTTTACCCCTAGTTTTTAGTAATGCTAAAATATCAGCTAAACAGATTTAGCATATAATGGCACGAGACCCTTATTTCTGTCCCCTTGATTCCAAAGATAACTGATTCTGGAAGCAGGAAGGGACTCAGGGTTTCTAGGGTCCACTCCAACCTAAGTATTTAAAAGCTATAGAACCAAATGTGGTGACCACCAGTTGGCACACCTGTGCATATTTGTCTCTATTTGTGTATTAAGGGAAAGTGGTGGGGAGAGATTGGAGGACGTTTTATCCTTGAATATTTTTCTCCCCATTAGATATAAGCTCATCAAAGGCAGGGGACACATTTTATCCATCTTGGCATCTTCAGTACTTAACATACTACCTTGCAAACAGGTGACATTTAGAATATACTTATTGAATTGAACGAATAATAAGAGCAGTTCTTCAAATTATAACCTCTAACATCCCAGAAAAATTCACGCTGACACTGGATTTAGAGTGTTACTGAATCACAAATCTAGAAGATTCCTAGTTCTAAGGAGACAGGAGAAGGGAGTCAAGGTGCTCTCTCTGCATCTCCATTCCCCCTTCCCCATGCCTGTCCCAGCAGCTGCTCCACTCATTTCAGCATCCCCTAATTTGGCTCTGTCGATAATTGGGGAGTTTATGTAATCTTTTCTGGTAGAAAGAGTTGAATCAGGGGAGAAGATATCATAGCAGGTGCTGGCATTAGGAGGAAGTCCAGTCAAGTGCCCCTCTGAAAGAAGGCATGACCGAGGCCGCAGTCTGTGACAACAATGCCTAGCTCCCTCAGGCAGCACCCACACAGAAGAAGCCTAGAGAAGCTCCAAGACAGAAGGCTTCCACCATTTCCACCGTTGGGTAACCCCAGCGGTTGAGTTTGTCCTTTATCTATCACTGGAATCGTGGCTCCTTCTCAGCATTTCTCTAATGGTAAGAGCTCTTTAGGATACTTAAGTATACAATTTTTTTTATTATTATTAAATGTCAAGGAATAGGGGCACCTGGGTGACTCAGTGGGTTAAAACCTCTGCCTTCGGCTCGGGTCATGATCCTAGGGTCCTGGGATCGAGCCCCGCGTCGGGCTTTCTGCTCAACGGGGAGCCTGCTTCCTCCTCTCTCTCTCTCTCTCTCTCTTTCTCTCTC
Source organism: Mustela nivalis (assembly GCF_964662115.1). NCBI lineage: Eukaryota > Metazoa > Chordata > Mammalia > Carnivora > Mustelidae > Mustela > Mustela nivalis. Next base: position 47,694,516 of record NC_139025.1, read on the forward strand.
GGCCTGCCTCTCTGCCTACTTGTGATCTCTGTCTGTAAAATAAATAAATAAAATCTTTTTTAAAAAAATAAATAGATGTAAAGGAATAAATTCAGCAGATTGTATATACTAATTAGATGATTTCCCAGCCCTTATTCCTGTTAATCGACTTGGCATGTGTTTTTGGTAGAACTGACTTGTGTATCACTTCTACCTCTCCTATAGTGGCTCTGCCTGGTGACTGTTTCACCGTGGGCTGTTGGATCACTGAGGAAGCCAACTGGGCTTTCTCCCTGTCTTTTTCTCTCCAGCTGAAATGATTACTGATTCTCTAGTCAGCTTACTAACAGCTACCTGGAATTTTTCACACAGAATTTCTTGAAAGTAAAGTTCCTCTCCTCCTGGGATAAGTGTACCTACACCAAATCCCTTCTGTTGTCGCTCCTCTGAAATTCTTAATCCAAATGGCCCAGATTTCCTGACAACTCCAGACTTGACTCATTATCTTACCTGATGAATGTCAACATGTTTAGTGGAGGACTTCAGCCCACTCGCATTTATTTTAACCACCAATCCATTTAGTCATATTCCTGACTTTTTAAGTTCTCTTTTTCTTGATTTGCTATTTGCTGTTGTTTCCCTGTCTTTCCTGACTTATACTGTATAACCAGATTTTCTTTTTTGTCCCTCTATAGCATGGACATTTTTTCTGTTATGGGCCAGACAATACATATTTTAGGCTCAGTAGGCCATACGGTCTCTGTCACAGCTCCTTAGTTTTGACGCTATAGTGCAGAAGCAGCCAGAGACAATATATACATGAATGAACAGGGTTGTGTTTCAGAAGAACATTGTTTATGAAAACAAGCAGCAGGCCAGATTTGGCCTGGGGCTGTCATTTACCAATTTTCATCGTAAAGGTTTAAAAGTTCTATATCCTGCATTTTAAACAAATATACCTTGCAACAATAGAATATTCATTCAACTTCTATGATAGGTAATCTAAACAACATGATTTAGACAAGATAGTTTATTTCTCTAATTATATGTGAGTAGTCAGGGGCTGCTATGTGGTTCAGGACCCTGGATTCTGTCTTACTGGTCCTTATGGCTAAGGTGTCACCCTCAACTAACTGTACCTACGTCCTCATCCACATTTCAGCCTATGGATGTGGGGGAAGCGGGAGTGGAGGGCATGCTTCTTCTCTTCAGGGGACAGCCTGGGAGATGCACAGACCACTTCTGCCTGCATCCATCTTAGCACTAGTTTGTCCTAGGTCTCAGCTGGTTTATTGGGGGCCTGGGATATGCAAGCAAACTGGCAGGCTGTATAGTCAGCTACAAATCCTATACTACAGAAGATGAGAGGATAGATATTGGGAGTATCTGACAATCCCTACTACAACTAAAACTTTGATTTTTTTTTTTAATTTGCTTCAAGGATCATTTACAATCTGTAACCATTATCCAGTTAAAACCTTTAGCATGTATTTATTGAACACATTTAAAATCCAGCTATGTTTGTAATGCTCTCATCTCCCTCAGTTGAGTTTCTTCAGAATCCCATATGAGATTTTGGTGCCTTTTTTTTTTTCTCATCACTCCTTTTTCAATAGATGCAAATGCTTTGTTGATGATTATTTTCTCCAAGATCTGACCTCCAAACTTTCAGGACAGTTATTCTGCATCTTTCTCCTTTTTTTCATGGAGAGAGAAACAGCAGCACAGGGAAAATCTTTACTGTTTCTGCTTAGAAAGACCTGGGTTTTAATTACTGTAATTTACATGAGAGTTTTGTGTTTAGTGGTGGACAACATGAGATGAAACACTTGTTAATATGACATGACACTAAGGGAAGAAACAGCTCTCTGCAGACAACATGGCAGTGAATTATTTCTCTGCTGTTATAACTGTTCTGAGAACCTCAGTCATCAGCCCCCTTTGTGAATAATTTTCCATTCGTATGTATGGGTGTCTGACAGTTTGTTTACATGAACGTTGGGAAGAAGAGCCAAAATTATTTGGCTTGGCGTCAAAAACTGTCTCTATTTTTGTTGTCTGCAATGCCCTGATTCAGTGCATTTTAATAAGTTTTTAACAATGCATGAATTTGAGTCAGAGGAACTAGAGGAAAGGCTGGGATGACACGCACTTATTATAGGATATAAAGGGATGATACGTCATCTATTGTTCCCCATGCCAACAGTCCTTAAATCAATGCCCCTTCTCCTTTGGAACTGGATTATTCTCATTAGGACTGGGCACAAGCAACTTGGCATAACTTGGTCTTTTCCTTTAAGAGGTTTTAAATCTGAAGTCATGCTTGAGTTCATTTCCAAGTTCTGTCTTACCCAGATTTTATCTACTTTCCGTAGGGTCCGGGCTTTGGAAAGGTTCTTTCCTACACAGCCATTAGAGGTCTGTACTTTACTGTGTAAGGATATATCTTGATTCAAGTGAAGGCAGACAAGATATGCAGTATTGGTTTTTTAGAGTCTGGAATAATCCCTTTTTCTGGATGTTCTCCTTCTGCTCTTTAGCTTACACCATTGAACTGACAGTGAAACTAAACTAAAATTTGAAAGCATTGGAGTATATTCACTTTTTTTCTTTAGTGAAAAACTAATTTGGACTCTCTCATGGAAGTCCTATATCAGGGACAAACCAGTATATTTAAGCTGCCTGAAGTTTCTTCCTGTTGCTGGAGGGAGAGTTTGAATTCTAAGCTGCTGAAATGAAAAAGCTGCTATCTGGGGTCTCATAACCAATTTCTGCATTTTAAAATGGAAATTGGAATCTATTCTGTGGGCAGGCCTTTGCCAGGTTCTGCATTGCAGATAGATGTAAAGCAAATAACTCCACATTAATTTTGGGAGCACTGAACCACTGAAATAGCTCAAATATAGATGCCTCAGACTGAGATGTTTTCATTCAGTTTAGAAATAGGAATTGGCTATGTCTTCAGCAAGACTGTGTCCTTGCAGAAAAATGTCTTTTTTCTAAATATATACTTGATTATGTCCCAGAAGAGTAGTTATTTAGGACTGAATAACCTACTCTTTAGTTAATATGTTGCTCATTAATTATACTGTGATTGCCCTGCAGGAGAGTGGGTGGGACATCAGAGCACACTGTTTCCCCCCTGTCAGTCATAGGGGGGTGGATAAAAGAAAAGTCGGCTTCTGAATGATAGAAGGAGAACGGACTCTGAATGGCTGAGAGCCTAGTTGGAAACTAGGCTCTTAAAACTAGGCTCTTAAGAGAAAGGACATGGAATGTGCTATTATTTGTGGGACATAAGCAGGTTCCTGTAAATAGTGACAGATCAGGAGGAATGACCTGGAGGGGCCTCTGTGAGCATGGTCTGTGAGTTCTACTTAGCTTTTTCACTCAGAATTTCCCAAATATATTCAAAATAAAGAACTCCTCTGTTGCATAACACTTGTCAATATGCCACAGAATATTTTCTGAAGAATATACATGGGAAATGATATTAGCCAGTCTTCCTCCTAGCACGCATCAAAATCACCTGGACGAATTGTTGGAACACAGATTGCCGGCTCTACTCCCAAAGTTTCAGATTCATTTGGTCTGGGGTGAGCCTGAGGATTTGCACTTCTAACAAGTTCCTGGGTACATGGGTTGCTGCTAGGTCCAGGAGCCACACTTTGAGAATGAATCACAGACTGAAAGAGTCTGATCCATTCTTTGTCTACAAGAAGTATAGTCATTGAAATAAAGGCCAGATATTAAAAGCCCACAGCTAACAGCATACTCAGCGGTAAAAAACTGAAAATTTTTCCTCAAATGTTAGGAACAAAGGAAGGGTGCCCACTTTTGCCACTTCTATTCAACATAGTATATTGGAAGTCCTAGCCAGAGCAATTAGGCAGGAAAAAGAATAGAAGCACATCCAAATTGGAAAGGAAGAGTAATAGTATCCCTGTTTTCAGATAACATGATCTTATTATAGATAGAAAACCCTATATACTCCACAAGAAAACTGTTAGAGCTAATAAACTAATTTAGTAATGTTGCAGGATACAAAATCAACATACAAAATCACTTGTGTTTCTAGACATGAACAAAAACAATCTGAAAGGGAAAATGAAAAAATGCAATTTTTAATAGCACCAAAAAGAATAAAATACTTAGCAATAAGTTTAACCAAGAAGGTGAAAGACCTGTATGCTGAAACTACAAAACACTGATGGAAGAAACAAAAGAAGACACAAATGGAAAGACACCCTGTGATCACGGATTGGGAGACTTAATATTGTTAAAATATCATAGCTCTTCAAACTGATCTACAGATTTAATGCAGTCCCTATCACAACCCAATTGAAATTTTTTTACATAAATAGAAAAAATAATTCTATAATTCATATGGAACCACAAAAGACCATGAATGGGCAAATCAGTCTTGAGGAAGAAGAACAAAACCAGAAGCATCATACTTCTTGATTTCAAAATATATTACAAAGCAACTGTAACCAAAACAATATGATACTGGCATAAAGATAGATATAGAAATCAATGGGACAGAATAGAGAACCCATAAATAAATCCATGCGTGTATGATTAACTAACTGTTCTTCCACAAAAGTACCAAGAATACACAATGGGAAAAGGACAGTTTTGTCAAACTGCAAAATGGTGCAGCCACTGTGGAAAAGTACGGAGCTTCATCACTTCTGGATATTTATTCAAAAGAATTGAAATCAGAATCTTGAAGAGATACCAGCACTTCCATGTTCATTGCCACATTAGTCACACAATGTGGAAACGACCTAAATGGCATTCAGTAAATGAAAGAATGAAGAAAATGTGGTATATACATACAATGGAATATCATTCAGCCTTTAAAAAGAAGGAAATTCTTCAATATGCAGCAACACATGCTAAGTGAAATAGGCCAATCATGGAAGACAAATTCTGCATGGTTCCACTTATATTAGTTACCTAAAATAGTCAAATTCATGGACTCAAAGAGTAGAATGGTGGTTGCCAGGGACCGGGTGTTACTAATCAACAGGCATGAAGTTGCAATTAAGCAAAACAAATAAGCTCTAGAGGTCTGTGCAACATTGTGCCTATGGTCATTGATAATAATGTACACTTAAAAATGTAAGAGAGTAGATCTCTTGTTAAATGTTCTTACCACAATAATATTTTTTTTAAAGGACCACTGTCTTACACCATATACAACAATAAACTCAGAATGGATTAAAGACGTAAATGTGAGACCTGAAACCATAAAACTCCTAGATAAAACATAGGCAGTAATCTCTGACAGCAAGCTGAACAAAACTTAACTAGGTATGTCTCCTTAGGCAAAAGAAACGAAAGAAAAGTAAGCTGTTGGGACTAGAATAAAAAGTGCTTGCATGGCAAAAGAAACCATCAACAAAACAAAAAGGCAACCTACTGAATGGGAGAAGATATTTGCAAATGATATAGCCACTAAGAGACCAAATATATAAAGAACTTATACAACTCAACACCAAAAAAACCCAAATAAGTAGATTAAAAATGGGCAGAGGATACAAATAGACATTTCCCCAAAGAACACATACAGAAGGCCAACAGGCACTTGAAAAGATGCTCAACATCACTAATATCAAAGTAATGCAAATCAAAACCACAATGAGATAATCACTTTATACCAGATAAAATGGCTGGTATCAAAAATACAAGAAACTACAAGTATTGGTGAGAATATGGAGAAAAAGGAACACTTGTGCACAATTGGTGGGAATGTAATTTTGTGCAGCCACTGTGGAAAACAGTATGGAGTTTACTTTAAAAAATTAAAAATAGAAATCCCCTATGATCCAGTAATTCCACTATTGGGTATTTGTCAAAGAAAAAAAAAACACTAATTCAAAAAGATATGTGCCCCCCTGTGTTTATTATAGCATTATTTACGATAGCCAAGACATGGAGACAACCCAAGTGTTGATCTTAGATGAATGATAAAGATGTGAGATATATATAGATAGATAGATAGATAGATAGATATATTACTCAGCCATAATAAAGAATGAGATCTTTCCTTTTCCAACAATATGGATGGACTTAGAGGGTAGTATGCTCAGTAAAATAAGTCAGACAGAGAAGGACAAATGCCATATGATTAGACCTATATGTTGAATCTAAAAAAAAAAAAAATGAACAAACAAGCAGAAACAGACCCATAAAGAGAACAAACTGGTGGTCCAGAGGGGAGGGAGTTGGGCAATAGGCACAATGGGTGAGCTGGAGATACAGGCTTTCAGTTACGGAGTGTGTAATTCACAGGGATGAAAAGTACATGCTAGGGAATGTAGTCAGTGGTATTGTAATAGCATTATATGGGGACAGACAGTAGCTACACTTGTGGTGAGCACAGTATAAAGTATAGAATTGTAGAATCACAATGCTGTACACCTGAAACTAATGTAACATTAGGTATCAACCATACTTGAGTTAAAAAAAAAAAAGTAGTAGTCATTGAACTTATACCATGAGCAGCCCATACTGGTTTATTCTACCCCCATAACACAAAAGCATACTGAAAAAGAAGATTTCAGAGACAAAAATTTAACTCCCTCCTCAGTTATTGCAAGGTAATTTTAAAAATTAATAAACGTATATACTATCCAAGCTTACTGGATGTTTTGACCATTTTACAATCCAATAGTGTTTTTGTTTCAAAGTGCAGAATAATTGAAAGGAGTTTTACTCATTAAAATTAGCTATAGTAACTTTTCAGCAGTCTTGCCGCTTTAAAAGCCATCTGGGTATGCTGGTATATGTTATCACAGCAGTTCAACATCTAGTCAATTAAATCTGAAGAAACCCAGTTAGCCAGTAGGCAGTTTGGACCACCTAACAATAAACAACTGGTTTTGTTGATTGCTTCAGCTGAATTGATTACATGCCTCAGAGAAACAGTAGAAACATTTCAATTTGTATGACAGCTTTACATTTCTGCTTTCCAGTAATTATAATCTCTGTTGAGCCAATACTTCCAAAGGAAATACTGTGAAATGTTCTGAATTGGTATCTCATTTGCAATATATTATTATCTTCATTATATTTACCTGAAATAGAGAATTAGCGAAAACAAAACCAAAGTAGAGCAGAACAGATGAGCTGTGTATCCCCAGCCAAAGTTCATCTGAAGAAGTTAAATATGCACAAGATAACTATTTCTGCATATGTGAGGCAATTGGAAAGTGATATGCGTTATCAGCCCACAAATTCAGATGTGCTTCACTTCAAGTTACTTTAGGCGTTGCCTCATAGCATATCTTTAGATAGTGATGAACTTCAAGAAAATGTCAAGGTCTCCATTCTTTGTTTCAGAGACTTAAGGAACCATTCAACCATCCATCTTGTTATGTGCATCTTAATGACTGTGATAGCCCTGAACTTGTGCTGGCCAGATGCCCAGCTGAGGTGAGCATGATTGACTCTGGCCCTAATGGCCACCCCTGAGAATGTACCACTTCACTGGGCTCCAAGGTCACAATTCCCCCAGGCAATGACTGAGCACAATGCCTTACAAATGTGTACCTATTCACGTGAAACTCAAAACTTCTTCAGTTAGTATTTTGGTTGGAGGACTCCCCATAGGCCTGGCTGCATGTCTCTTGGAACTGTACTGCAGTCTGAGACTCTTACTACCCAACCTCCCCTTCCTCTCTGCTTCCACAGGAGTTGGACCTTTGTTTCCATCTCAAGGCTCTTCCTGCCTCGTCCTCCCTCCCCTCCTCACCCTTCACAGCTATTAACGTCTCTTGCACATCTGACCCCACCTTGGAATCTGCTTCTCAGAGGACCTAAACTCATAAAGACAATGATTTTCATACTATCACACAAGATAAAATCAAGATGTTTATGAATTAATTTTTAAATAATGGGGTAAGAGGGGCGTCCAGGTGTCTCAGTCGGTTAAGCATCTGCCTTTGGCTTGGCTCATAATCTCAGGATCTTGGGATTGAGTCCCGCATCAAGCTCCCTGCTCAGTGTGGATTCTGGAGTCTGTTTCTCTCTCTTACTCTGCCTCCACTCCTGCTCATGACCTCTCTCCCTTTCTCTCTCAAATAAGTAAATAAAATCTTTAAAATAAATGAGTAGATAAATAAATAGGGGGAAAGTGTCAGACCCAGAGTAAAAACCACAAAATCTGAAAGTTTACTGGTTTTCTTTATTAGATTTCTTGTCAGGGTCACAAATCAGCTGTAGGGCCTTTTGATATTTTCTGATATTACTTCCTTTGTATTTAGCATGTCAGAAATATCCACAGCAGCACATTACTATGATGAAAAGTCTGGCTTTTCCTGATAAGCACCCTCTCTTACTCAAAGATTGATGCAGAGATACTGAATGTATCATGTAAAAATTTATAGGTTTGGATTAATACATTTTAGATCATCATATTGTTTCTACCTAAAAGTGTTTCCTGTTAGAAAATCATTATGAAAAGTTTAGTACATTGTTTGTTTATTTGTTTGTTTGTTTATTTTTAAGTAAGCTCTGTGCCCAGAATGAGGCTTGAACACACAACACTGAGAACAAAGGTCCCATGCTCTATTGGTCAGGCCAGACAAGCACCCTTAGAATATTATTATTATTTTTTTTTTTTTAAATAAAAATCAGGGACACCTGGGTGACTCAGTCAGTTAAGCATCAGATTCTTCGTTTTAGCTCAGGTCATAATCTCAGGGTCATGAGGTCAAGCCCCGTGTGGGGCTCCATGCTCAGTGTGGAATCTGCTTGAGATTCTCTCCCTGTCCCTGTCCCTTACCCTCTGCCCCTTTGCCCATTTGCACTCACTCTCACTCTCAAATAAATAAAGTCTTGAAAAAAAAAAACAAAAATCACCACCTAGTTTCAGCACTCAAGTAAGTTACCTGTTGATAGCCAGTTATTATTTCAGTATGCTTTTGTCTCCAACTTTTCTATGTATTATATTTCTGTCTACCCAGGGGAGATAATACTACATATAAATTTAGTATCCCTCTTTTCCCTCATGGTATTAAACTTTTTTTATAGAATACTCCTAATGGCTACACAGTATTCCATTGTGCATTATCTTATTACTCCACTCTCTCACTATTCACTTAACTATTTCTTTATTGTTGGAATTCAGATAACTTCTAATTTGTTGGCTATTATAAACATTTTTATTATTATAAACATTATAATGAATATCTTTGTTCATAAAACTTTAGTCTGACTTTCGGATTTCCCCCTTTCCTGACCTCCTGATAAGCCTACAGCTGAGAAGGACCAAAAGGTTTATACCCTATATCCACACAGCATGGTAGGAGGGCACAGTCCTAGCAATCAGAAGACTCATTATTCCACTAACTACCTTGTGCCCTAAGCAAATCTCTTTACCTCTGAGTCCACAGATGTACAATCAGGGAGTTGAATTACATAATCTCTCTCATTCCATCTATGTTCAATATTCCTTAAACATTTGCTCCATGGACCTCACTCCTACACAGTACCATAATTCTTATGCCCTTTAGAGCTATGTAACACAAAAGAACAGCACTGGTAGTGGATGTTGGGTATTACTATTTTACTGTCTTTATACCATAGAGAACACTACACATTATATAGGAATATGATTGATTCCGTTACTCTGCTCTCTCCAACTCATATAACTTAGTATTTTTTGTGTGTTTTTAAATTACTCTGGGCTTCTAAGTATTAAGAAGTATAGCTGTGTGAACCTGCTGACCAGCCTTCTAATATTAACCCAAAGCAAAAATATTGTTCATTTGTTAGAATATATTAAAATGTCACATTTAAATTTTTTCTTTTGTGTTTTCTAAATTTAAATCTGGCTCAGTCTTTTTTTTTTTTTTTTAAGATTTACTTATTTATTTATTGAGAGAGAGACAGAGAGACAGAGCTGAAGGGGAGGGGTGGGGTAGAGGGAGAGCATCATCAATCAGATTCCCTGCTGAGCACAGAGCCAGACCTGGGGCTCTATCCCAGCACCCATGAGATCATGACCTGAGCCAAAACCAAGAGCCAGATGCTCACCTACTGGGCCACCCAAGTGCCCCTCAGTCTTCATTTATAAAAGACTATATTAGGGGACACCTGGGTGGCTCAGTGTAAGCGACTGATTCTTGGTTTCCCCTCAGGTCATGATCTCAGGGTTTTGAGATTGAGCCCTGCATCAGGTTGGGCATGAAGCCTGCTTAAGATTCTCTCTCTCCCTCTCCCTGCTTAAACAACAACAAAAAGATTATATTAAGTGTTTCTCTGTGCATGACCTTGTGCTAGGAACTGAATTACCAAGATGTTATTTTTGACATCAAGGAATTTCTAGTGGAAAACCACAACAGTAAGGACAAGGAACATCTAAATAACCAGTCTGAATCTCGCTGCCCACCTGGCACTGAGGGCCTCTCCTGGGGCATCGGGAAAGGAGGGCTCTAAAGAGTTCTGAGTTTGGAGAGATATTGTATTCCTAAGAGAGAAGATACTGTGGATGAAATGAGATTCAGGAAGCTTTCAATGAAGTTGTAAGGCTTAGGTCTACCAGAGAGAATATTTCAAGATCTGAGATGCAAATCAGGAAAGATTCTTTTCCTGATAAAGGTGGAAACAGAGACATCTGATGTTGTACAGATCAAAAGTAAGTCAGATATAAACTCCAACGGATGATAATAATTCAGGTGAAGCGGGTCTTAGCAAACAGCAGTGCAAATATTTGACGGGAGTTAGCATGGAGAACTACGGCTCAGGAAGTGGACACACTGAAGTGCTTACCTGAAAAAATGCAATTACTTTCAATTGCACTCCACCTAATGAGATCCCCTTATTGTTTTTAATACAGCTGCTCTGGAAAATGAACTTTTGGGACTTCATCAAAATCAAAAGCTTCTGCACAGCAAAGGAAACTGTCAACAAAACAAAGAGGCAACCCACGGAATGGGAGAAGGTATTTGCAAATGACAGTACAGACAAAAGGTTGATATCCAGGATCTATAAAGAACTTCTCAAACTCAACACACACAAAACAGATAATCATATCAAAAAATGGGCAGAAGATATGAACAGATACTTCTCCAATGAAGACATACAAATGGCTATCAGACACATGAAAAAATGTTCATCATCACTAGCCATTAGGGAGATTCAAAATAAAACCACATTGAGATACCACCTTACACCACTTAGAATGGTCAAAATTAGCAAGACAGGAAACAACATGTGTTGGAGGGGATGTGGAGAAAGGGGAACCCTCTTACATTGTTGGTGGGAATGCAAGTTGGTGCAGCCACTTTGGAGAACAGTGTGGAGATTCCTCAAGAAATTAAAAATAGAGCTTCCCTATGACCCTGCAATTGCACTACTGGGTATTTACCCCAAAGATACAGATGTAGTGAAAAGAAGGGCCATCTGTACCCCAATGTTTATTGCAGCAATGGCCACGGTCGCCAAACTGTGGAAAGAACCAAGATGCCCTTCATCGGACGAATGGATAAGGAAGATGGTCCATATACACTATGGAGTATTATGCCTCCATCAGAAAGGATGAATACCCAACTTTTGTAGCAACATGGACAGGACTGGAAGAGATTATGCTGAGTGAAATAAGTCAAGCAGAGAGAGTCAATTATATGATTTCACTTATTTGTGGAGCATAACAAATAGCATGGAGGACATGGGGAGATGGAAAGGAGAAGGGAGTTGAGGGAAATTGGAAGGGGAGGTGAATCATGAGAGACTATGGACCCTGAAAAACAATCTGAGGGTTTTGAAGGGGCAGGGGGTGGGAGGTTGGGAGAACCAGGTGGTGGGTATTGGAGAAGACACGGATTGCATAGAGCACTGGGTGTGGTGCAAAAACAATGAATACTGTTACACTGAAAATAAATTAAAAAATAAAAATAAAAAAATAAAAGGATGCAGCCAGTCTATCCTCAGGGGAAAATAAATAAATAAGTAACAGCTGCTCTGTATGAGATACAGTGGTTCCAGCTATTAGCTCACTTATATTGTGAGTTTTATCTGGCTTTGTTACTGGACCCCCAAGACCAGGTTCTTGAGTCTCAATGTCATAGAAATAAACACTGACCATGATACAAAAAAAGCAGGTGGGGGTTTTAGAGATAGCTTATATACGAGAAGGCCAATGAGAAAGAGGAATGTCACTCCCTAAAGGGGTAGCTTGCAAGGCTTACAAAGGCACTTTTCCAAAGGGTGAGGGCCTGTGAGTAGGGAAACGTCCTACAGTCCCATGGTTATTATCTTGTAGCTGTTACTTTTTAGTGGACACAAGACAGTCACAGGATGCCTTTCTTTGTGGTTGATGTTCTGTAGGGCTCCTGGAAAATAGAAATACTTGTGCAAGCCGGCTTGGAATTGTTACTTCTTATTTTGCCCAGACAACCATTACTCCCTGGTGGCTATTATCTATCATTTGTTCTGTTTCTCAGAAGGAGGTATTTGTCCCTAAGCCTATGGAAATTTTAACCCTTGCCTCAGACCAGCAAATTTACAGGAGTTTAAGTCCCTGTGGCTTTCCCTATATTGTCTCAGCTTTGCAATCAAGAATTCTCGGTGGGGCTTGGGGAATGTTAGGAAAAATATCGCCTCCCCCCTAAATGGACTTGAGGTAGAGAGAGTGAAATGTACTACCATTTTGAGAATGCCAATATTACCAAGAACCAGCTAATGCTAAGCTAGGATATGTTTTCCAAATGAGGATATTTTAATAGGCTAATTGGTGCCCAGCGTCCTGTGATCCCCAGACATTAATTTTAGGAACTTGAAATTCTAGCACAGAAGAGCCTTAGTTTGAGCTTCCGTAAAAGCAAAGTGTGAAACAAGAACTGGGGTGTGGTAGTTGAATTGGGAGGGAGCAGGAGCGAAGCTGCTGAGACAGAGAGAACAGAAGAAGTAATAATGCATGGTGACTTCCTGAGTGAAAAAGAGGCCAGAACAGGAGACTTCTTACTGCTGTGAACATCGGGGTCTCAGTCCCACAACAGACCGTTAGAGGAACTGTGGAGAATGTTTCTCAGAATTATCCCACTGAAGGACAAGGAGGCTGGGGATTGACTCCCTAACTTCTTCATTCAGTGAAGTTTGTCTTCTAATGCATTAATTTCCCCCCCACACTTCTGGATCGCATCTATTTGGACCAAAAAGACTTAGGAGGAAGTGCTAAAGCAAAACGTAGATTGATCTCCTGATGCATGCCTGAGGTAAGACATTGGCCATTTACAGGGACTGTCCACCGAGCAGCTCCCATGCCCCGTCCTGAGGTCTGAGAGGTGGAGGGCCATGGTCTGAAGCCTGTGGAGCATGGCCACCTTTGACTTAATATGGTCACTGCCACTCTCATTAGTGTGTTCCTTCTTGTATTAGCAAAGGGTCCCTCAAGCTGGGCAACACAGTCACTGGTAGGTTCTCTGGTGTCCTTTAGTAAACCAGTTTGAACATGGCCTTTCTGACTCTTCTCTCCATACTTTGTCTAGGCAGTTAGGCAGTTGCAACATCTCTTCCATGTTTATTGTAAGCTATTGTCATGTCCAACCATCAAAGAATCCAGCTAGCAACCTCTTAAGGGTCCTTACCAGGAAGTTTAATCCTGCATCATGGGAAGGTGCTTCCAGGTCAGTAATTGCTTCTGTACAGAACTTTATGTCCCACTCCCTCGACTGAGCACCCTCAAGGTCTACTCCCATACACCATCTCTAGGTTCCTACCAGGACATATTGGTAAGATCCTGCAGTTCTTCCAGGAGTGTGCTCTCTGCTTCTGCAGCAGGCACTGCTTGGGCTATGCCAAGAGCTGACCCTAATTATTCATCTGATGGCAATGGTGGAAGGTGTGGGTAGACCTGGAAAGGATGGGTGTCATCTTATTTCCACCTCAGGTGAAGGCTTCATGCCCATCTGTTGGCAAAGGGTAGGGGGGGGGCCTGCTCTTCTCTAGCAAGATGGAGGGGAATGTTTCTTCCCACTCTGAAGAATCTAGGGCTTCAGAATTCTCAGGCACATCCATCAAATATGTCTCAGCATCTACTCCTTCCCTATGAGACCTCTGATCTTACCAAAAGGAAACCTGTCAATGACAAGCAGTCTCCTTACTAGCACATCTGTCACCCACCAGTTGAAGAGAAGCAGCTCGATAATGTTACCAAGAACACTTTCTGGGCTTCACAGCATGCCCTGAATTGATAGACCATTCTCTTTCTTCCAGGTTTTTAAAGCAGATAATAAAATTCGGCCAACTCACAATCTTCATACTTACCCTCATAACTACTAGAGCTACTGTGGAAGTCAGTGCTTCCCCCTTCTACCTAAACCTCATGCTAGCTCTCCGCTAGTGAGATTCTTAGCAGTTATGAGGATGAGCTCACCAGAGGTTCTCTCCATTGCCACACACCACTAGCACTGGGGTCCTTGCTTTCTTCTCACGAGTTTCAGTGTCCTATCCTGAGGCTTTGCTTTTTCTAACGCTTCCATTTCCAACTATCTTGCGTTAGGTTCCCCTAAACCCACATATCAATTGAACAAACTTCCACAGCTTCTGAGAAAGCATTAAGAAAAGTAGAGAGACACCATGCATACACTTGAGGTAGGATGTTGTCCATATGCATGGAATTGTTCATATGACTACTGAAATCAGGCAGGTCAGGGGTGTGGCTCAGGGTGCTCCAGTGGGCTGCAACAAGACATTAGTGAACTAGAGGGAACTCGGGAAAACCAACAGACATTTTAGATCCTTGGATAATCAACCCTTTCCCCAAAACCACCAAACCAAGAATAGATATAAAATTCATTAAAATAGAGGCACCTGGGTGGCTCAGTGGATTAAAGCTTTCTCTGCCTTCAGCTCAGGTCGTGATCCCAGGGTCCTGGGATTGAGTCCCGCATTGGGCTCTCTGCTCAGCAGGGAGCTTGCTTCCCCCTCTCTCTCTGCCTACTTGTGACCTCTCTCTCTCTGTCAAAAAAAAAAAATAATATATATATATATATATATATATATATATATATATTCATTAAAATAACTTCTTTAGTCAAAAGAATGTATGCCAGTGGTTTAAAGCTAAGACCCATGGAGAGAAGTGTTTTTACTTTCCCAGGGACCAAACAAACAAACAAAATGCTCAAAGATTGCCTGAAAGACATAGCTCAGACATTTTAGAATAAACTAGAAAGAGGGGACAGTGATTGTTGCATCTGAGTGAGATGAAAAAGAACAGGAAGTGCCTGGAAAGATACCAGGCAACGCTTTACTTCTGAGGTACACTAATAAAGTCAGGAAGCTAGGAGTCTATGTATTTAAGACTATTTTGAATATAGTTTACCCAGAAGGCCCTGCCATTGGCGGAAGCACCTTTCATGGTGCCGTGCATGGGAAGTCCTGCACAACAGAGGGGCAAAGCATTCATAGCATCCTAAGCCTATGAATCTAGAGTCTTATTCAAGGTATGGAAGACCTTGTTCTCTCACCCCCAGCAAACCTCAGGTGGGAGCAGCAGAGAGTTGTGTAAGAAAAGCAGCAACACCATCTGTCTAAGGAGCTGTCTACCTGGGACTCAACATAGGGATGTTTGCTTTACACATAACTGGCAAAGAAATAGCTTCCAGCTGGCTGCAGCTGGATAGGATATGTGTTAAAATTGGCTAATTGCTCTAGCAGACCACCCCAAATCTCAATGGCTTACACCCATACCAAAGGTTTAATTCTTGCTCATTTCATAATGCCATCAAGTTGGCAGGGACTCAGGGGTCCCACCTTCTTTCATATTGTGGCTCCACTTTTCCCTGAGCCTTGGAGTCCTCCACTAGATCTTCTGCCTCCATCCAGCAGAATGTGCAGAGGGAGAGAGAGACAGAGAATGATGAGTGAGGGTGGAAGACCACTTGGGAGGTGGAAACCTGATGGCCTACATGATTTCTATCTACATTCTTTTATCCAGCACTAGTCACATGGTCCCACCTAGACATGGGTTTGGGAAAAGTAGTCTTCCTGTGAGCCCAGGAGGGAAGTGAAAGAGTCCAGTGAATACAGAGAAATTTCTCTGCCACAAGCTGTATTCTATATATAATTAATTGCACTAAATGATGTCCACCAGAGAAAAGATTACCACTGACATAATCCTAAAAACTCATTTCTTTACACATTCTAATTTTGGTTAAGAAATCACTTAAATTGATGCTCTTATCATTTCTCCCTGATGGCTGAAAAGAACTTATTTTCTGGGCTTTCCTCCCTAAGTTCTGTCAAGTTCCTGCCCAAATGTCACTTCTCAGTGAGGCCTATCTGGAGCATCCCATTTAAAATTGCAACCCATCCATCTCATCTTATCACTCTAACTCTGCCCTATTTTTCCCCAAGGCATGTATCATAATCTCATTTAATACATTATTTATTATATTTCTTTTTTATGGAATGCCTCCCCTCCTTGAAATTTAAGCTCTAGTAGGGCAGGTGCTTTTGTCTGATTTGATCACTGAGTATTCTGATGCCTAAAACTGTTCCTGGTACATGGTAGGAATAATGAATGAATAAATGAATAATGAACAAATGAATAGGGGGAGCCACAGGCATTCATCAAGAAGGAACCCAGAGGGGCACCTGGGTGGCTCAGTGGGTTGGGCCTCTGCTTTCAGCTCTGGTCATGATCTCAGGGTCCTGGGATCGAGCCCCATATCGGGCTCTCTGCTCAGCCTGGAGCCTGCTTCCCCCCGCCACTCCGCCTGACTCTCTGCCTACTTGTGATCTCTCTCTGTCAAATAAATAAAATTTAAAAAAAAAAAAAAAAAAGAAGGAACCCAGAAACAGATCTGTATACCCACATTCATGGTACCAATATTCACAATAGCCAAAATGTGGAAATAGCCCAAATGTCCATGGAGAGATTAATGGATGAACAAAATGTGGTGTACATGTACAATGGAATATTATTCAGCCTTAAGAAGGAAAGCTCTAGTAATCCCACTTCTGGGTATGTAGCCAAAGAACTGAAATCAGAGTCTTGAAGAAATACCTGCACAACTACGTTCATAGCAGTGCCATTCATAAGAGCCAAGAGGTGAACGCAATCCACATGTCCATTGACTAACGAATGGGTAAACACATGTATAAATATACAATGGGGTATTGTTCAGCCTTAAAAAAGGAAGGAGATCCTATTTCATGCTACCATGTGCGTGAATCTTGAGAACATTATGCTAAGTGAAATAAGCCAATCTCTGTCCTTCTGGAGCCTTTTCAGAAGGAGGGAACTCTATTGATATATAACTGACATAGGGTTCAGTCAGAACCTGGAATTCAGCAATATGGATCAGATTTGACCAAATGATGATGTGCTGATGGCCAACTCACAGCCCTCAGATGACAGGAGCAGTAACACAGAGTCACCTCCTCCTGTTTGCCAGGAGCCATCTCCAAGCCCAGCAACAAGACCTGCATACCTATAGTGACCTACGAAAGAGATAAACTATGTGCGCAACTTCTCCTGGTGGACCACAGACCAGTAACAGATCCAAGTCATTCACTTGCTAGGAATCTATGATGTGGTAAAGTTGAATTTAGCAGAGAATGGAGCAAATGGCCAATCCGAAGGGTATGCTGTGGTGGTAAAAGCTTCGGAAAACTCTGTTCACAAATCACTGACTTCTCCCAGGGAAAGTTCTTAACAGAGAAAAAGTGGACATGAGACCAGCCACTTGGTAGAGCCTGTCACAGTTTGAGGGATAGTGTCAGAAATGTGTGTCTGAGTCCCCAGACGGGGGATATCTCCATGGAACCACTCCTGAGATTCTAGTGATTCTGCTGTTGGGTGGACCACACGTTCGGAACCTTGTACCCTCATCTACCTGGGAGATAGGCCCCATGTGTGCTGCCTGCTTCAGTTGCCCTCCTTCAGCCCTTCACCTGTTGCATCTGCCACCACTCCCAATTCCATCCCCACCACCTCCCTCCGCAAGACTTGGAGTCCCTCCTTTTCCCCCTGGAATCCACTATAAGCATTTCATGCCTCTTTAAATTACAGAGACAACCAAGTAAGTAAGTTGATAGTTTAAGGAAAAAAATATATAGAATATGAGAAAGTGGGGAAATTTTTTCTCCCCATTTCTTGTTTTGTTTTTACTCAATGGCACAATTTTTAGTTTTAATTTCTGACAGCAAACAGGGAAAAAAAAGGCCTCATTTCCCATGTTGTCAGTGATTTGTTTGTCTTTCTGATAGCTTGAAAACTAATAAATTTGATGTCGCTGTCAATCTTTTTTACTGCCTTGCATCTTTTCCCTTTTGCAGCAAAATATTTTTAAATAATAAAATAGGATTGTTAACTGCTAGAAACTAAAAAACATAAATATTATATGATTCCATTTATTGAAGTATCTAAAGTAGTCAAATTCGTAGAAACAGAAGTGGAGTGGTAGTTAACAGGGAGTGAAGGAGAAGAGAATGAGTATTTAGTGTTTAATGGGTACAGAGTTTGAGTTTGAGAAGATGAAAATGCTCTTCACTGGCTTGACTCCCACTAAGAATGGACATCGTTTAGGAGTGTTGCCAAGTTTGGTTCATTTCAATAGAATATTGGTCATTGTGCCCAATATTGATAGATGATGTATTACATTATGCATTTCTATATATATTACAAAGTGTTCTTCTGATTGTGACAAAGTTAGAGTGGACCAAACATTTTGAAGGAGCTAGCTCAAAGGTGCTGCCATTGGCCACACTGAATAATATAAACTTAAATATCCATAATTCCCATAGTGGAACTGAGAGAGAGAGAGAGGGATAGAAAAAGAGAAAAGAGGAAAAGATTTCCTTTATTAAAAAATAATATATATAGCAGAAGATAGTAAGTATAGAAGAAATGGTTTAATGAGAAATCACCATTTTGCAACTCTTTTTAAAAATTGATTCAAGCGGGACGCCTGGGTGGCTCAGTTGGTTAAGCAGCTGCCTTCAGCTCAGGTCATGATCCCAGCGTCCTGGGATCGAGTCCCACATCGGGCTCCTTGCTCTGCAGGGAGCCTGCTTCTCCCTCTGACTCTGCCTGCCACTTTGCCTGTGCTCACTCTTGTTCTCTCTCTCTCTCTCTGACAAATAAATAAATAAAATCTTAAAAAAAAAAAAAAAAGAAAAACATGTTTTAAAAAAAAAAAAAAAATTGATTCAAGCAAGGATAAACAGAGGATGCTAAAACCATTCAGTGGAAGTTTGTTGGAGAAGATGATAGTTATGTTATTCAAATTATCACCCCACAGACTCTTTTAATTAAAAAGGGGGGAAGATATTTACAATGAAGATATCTCACAAACATACTTTAACCAAGTTATCGAAATTTCTCAGTAATAACAGAACAACTGACATTCTACACCTCTTTCTCAGAAGCTACAAAAGAAACTATACAGTATCATCTGTGTAGTATTCTTGCCAAAATGTTTAACTAGAATCTAATCACAGGGCCAACACAGAATGATGGTACATTCTACAAGACAACAGCTCAGACTTCAAAATGTCATTGTCAGGAAAGGAAAAAAAAGGTGGAGGGAAGCTGTTCTACATTAAAGAGGACTAAAGAGACCCAACAGTCATACAGCATGCATAAATCTGGATTTCATCTTGGATTTTTAAAATATAATATAAATGCCACTGGGGGGTAAGTGGAAACTTAAATATGGACTGTATGTTAGGTGATATTGTCAAGTCAATGTTAAATTTTTGTAAATGATAATGGGTGGAATGTCACTGAGAATGTCATGTGGAGTGGAGTGTCATTATATTTGCAACTTATTTTTATTTTTTAAGATTTTATTTAGTAATTTGAGAGAGAGAGTGTGAGAGATCATAAGCCAGGGGAGGAGCAGAGCTCTGGTGAGGGAGAAGCAGACTCCTCACTGAGCCCAATACAGGACCTGATCCCAGAATCCTGATATCATGACCTAATCCGAAGACAAATGATTAACCAACTGAGCTACCCAGGTGTCCCTGGAACTTTAGAATATTTTTATGTAGGATGTTGAAGTTCTATACACATGTAAATAGAAATAGAGACAGAGACAGAAAATAGAAATAATGACCAACCTAGTAACAATAAGCATCTCTAGTGCCTAAATTGTGATCTTGAAATAATATTTTTCACTAGAAGAAACTGGAGTCTCTAGACAAAAATGGCTGATCCAAGTCTGTGACAGAAAATGACAAGATAAGCCTGGAATATCTTGTTTACCCAATACCAAAGAAATTATTAGACTGCTAGGGCCACCTCAGAAAAATTCAGAAGACAACATAAAGTTTTCGCTGGTCAAAGATGGGGCAAGTGGAGCTTCAATCATGATAATAGTAATTTTTTTTTAAGATTTTATGTATTTATTTGACAGAGAGAAATCACAAGTAGATGGAGAGGCAGGCAGAGAGAGAGGAGGAAGCAGGCTCCCTGCTGAGCAGAGAGCCTGATGCGGGACTCCATCCCAGGACCCTGAGATCATGACCTGAGCCGAAGGCAGCGGCTTAACCCACTGAGCCACCCAGGCGCCCCGATAATAGTAATTTTGATAGATTGAAACTAATTAAATATGTTTAAATCTATGAGGTCATAATGATATGTATATATGTGTGTGTGCTTATATAATATGTGTATACATATATATGTATTTATATAAATATATACATATATATAAAGAATTGATCACATCCAGAATGTAATTGGAGTCATTCCATTATCTTGAAAAATTATTTAAGTAAAAACAAAGAGGGGCACCTGGGTGGCTCAGTCTGTCGAGCATCTGACTTGACATTTCAGCTCAGGTCATGATCTCATGGGTCCTGAGATTATGCCCCCAACAGGCTCCATGTTCAGAGGGGAGTCTGCTTGAGATTCTCTCACTCTGTTCCACTCACTCTCTCTGTCTCTCTCTCAAATAAATAAATAAATCTTTAAAATAAATAAATAAAAGTAAAGAATCAAGGATCTATCTTGCTCTCCTATATGAACTATACCACTGGGTAGCCAAATAAGAGATTAGGGGAAGTATCTCTTTATTAATAGTATTTAACAAATGAAATAGAAATTATTAAAATTAGAATATGTCCATTTTGTAAACAAATGAACTACTAGATATAATAGTAATCCTCAGTGGCTGTTAATATCACTCTGAGGGAGACAATCAGATGTGCCTCTTACAGAACTGCCCAACACCTCCTATGCTCTTGCCTAAAGGATCAAACGTGAGACTGATCCAGTCCCTGGATCCAGCTGCCAATTAGCAGGAAACAGAGAGGACAGAGGAACATGTTGAATTATACCATGAGTTTATAATCAGCAAATTTCAGTCTATGGGAAATTCTACCAGTCAAAGGACCCAAACAGAAAGTAAGAAAAAGACAGAGATGATTAGGTTAAAACTTAAAAGACTTTTTTTTTTAATGGGCAAATCTAAATTATAATGTCTAGAAACATTTTATCACAACTGGGTTGGGCGGGGGGGTGAAACTATTTGCAAAGCAGCAATTATTATAAAAGTAATGGGGGAAGACAGTGTTCATCATTGGGATGAATCTCATGGAAAGGAGCTCCTGCAGTGGAAAGCAAAGTTTTACATTTTTACCTGGGGTGTAGTTACAAGGGTGTTCACATTTATAAAAATTCATTTCATGTAGTTTTCTATATCTTTATTTTACATTCCAAAAATAACACGTTTTAAAAGAGAGAAAGATACTTAGGAGACACGAGTACAATATGTAGCCCTTGTTTGGATCCTGATTTGAACAAGCCAATTATAAAATATTTATGAGATAATCAGGAAAATTAGAACATTGACTAGATCTTTGATAACATTTGGGATTATTGTTTAATTATAGATGTGATAATACTATGTGTTTTAGAAAAAGAGTCTTTATTATTTAAAGATACACTCTGAAATATTTTAGATAATGTTTGAGATTTTTAATCCACTGAGGATAGAAATGGCAGGTAGGGGTATAAATGAAACAAATTGGCAAATGTTGCTAATTGGGGAGACTAATTGGTTTCAGAGTACATGGGGGTTCATTATATTATTACCTCAACTTTTAAAAATTAATTATTTTAAAGATTTTATTTTATTTATTTGAGAGAGAGCAAGCATGAGTTGGGGGAGGGGCAGAGGGAGAGGGATAAGCAGACTCCCCACTGAGCAGGGAGCCCAAGGTAGGGCTTGATCTCAGAACCGTGGGATCATGACTTGAGCCAAAGGGAGATGCTTAACCAACTGAGCCACCCACATTCCCTCAACTTTAGTGCTTATTTGAAGTTTTCCATAACAAAAAATTCTTTCATTGTCATGATTTGGATGAGTTGTTCATAAGCAAATGAGACACGGCCACATAAGAACTGTATGTCGATTGCACGAGCAGCTTCCTCTCTTTTTAATGAACTGTCATGAAAATTCTGTCTTCATGGGATGATTATTTAAGTAAAACCAAAACTTCACAGCCAGGTGAATACCGAATATCCCAGTGCTTCTTTCAGACCAGACTGGCAAAATAAAACACGTTTTAACTCCTCTCTAGAGGTCTGGAGACTGTGAAGCACAGACTAAATTGCAGTGAATGTACCGTCTGGGAGCCGACGTCCAGATTGGTGCACCTTATAGGACAGAACCTTCCATATTCTGTGGAGTTTCAGGCCCAGACCCAAACTCTGTCTTTGAAACACCTCCCACACTTGTTGAACAGCTGCTCAATCTCAAGTTAGCACCCAAAGGAAAACATAATAATATGGGTTGTTTTTTAAGGCCTCACTGCCTCGATTTTATTATGCAGGCATCAGCACCATATGCCTACTGGTGTGGCAAATTGAGAAGAAAATGCTCCTATGACCATGCTGCTGATTTTAAAAATAACATATCTAATGTGCCAGCTGTGATTAGACAAAAAAAAATTAATAATCATTTCTGCAGTTTGTTTCATCCTAAACAGTTCTCAAATATTACTCTCTCTTTACAGAACTCTAATACAGATATCATACAGATGGTCCATTTGACAGTTTCTATTTTAATCAAGCCACCAGGGAAATCATTGTTTCTATCAAGCCGTAGAAAAAAATAGTTTGTCCCAGGTCAGATGGGCAGGACTAAAAAGAAAGTATGACTTTGACAAAATGACATGTGTTTTATAGAGCAGTGTTGTCAGTTCTTCAAGATACAATGCTCTGTCCCCTTGGAACTTGCAAATACAGGAAGTAAAAGATTGACTTGAGTGCTAAACCACACAATCAATATATAGTGATCAGAGCTGACAGTGCAAATTTGCTTAGAGACCAAGCAGCTGTCAGGTCAGCAAGACTGAGCTATGAAAAACAAATATACTATGATGCCTAGAGAATGTGTTCATCCAAAAGTGTGTGGGAGGGGTCACAGAAATATAGAAAAGCAAGTGTCACTAAGGTAAGTTTTGGTTGAGTCTAAACACCATTTAGAACAGTGAGTCTTTTTTTTTTTTTAAGATTTTATTTATTTATTTGACAGAGAGAGATCACAAGTAGGCAGAGAGGCAGGCAGAGAGAGAGAGAGGAGGAAGCAGGCTCCCTGCTGAGCAGAGAGCCCAATGCGGGACTCGATCCCAGGACCCTGAGATCATGACCTGAGCTGAAGGCAGCGGCTTAACCCACTGAGCCACCCAGGTGCCCCTAGAACAGTGAGTCTTAACACCGTTCAGAGGGTAGAGTCTTAACTAGTGACTCAGTTACTCGAGACCTCAGGCAATGGAAACTCAAGGCAGAGGTCACAGATAGATCTGTCTGGACCTGTTTTCTTTTAATATTCAAACTAACTAGAAACGTTTTTTTAAGATTTTGTGCAAGATTGTCCATTTATGGCTTTTCTTGAAAAAGCCCACAATCTCATGTGGCAAAAATAAGCTAGAACTGAGTAAAACTGCCACCTTCACTTCCCCATCAGTCATTTTCACTCAGTTCTCTTACCTGCCTGGTTTATGTTGGCCGCACACCCTGCCCCCCCTGCAGAATACCATACACTAATCCACTGGTCTCACTTCTGTATACTAACTCCATGCTCATACCATCTGCTGGTCTCAGCCTGACTTCGCCTCTTGGTCTTTTTTACAGGGACGGAATGAGCTGGTCATGTTGATGTTGTCTTCAAGGCTGAAGATTGAAACACCACTGCTGCTAATTTCACAGTGGCGTGCACCCTAGATCCGTGACTTGGGATTGAACTACCCAACGTCACCATATGGAATGCTCTGCAAAGAGGACCTTGTCCAATTTTCATTTTATATTTAGAAGGTACTTCATGGTCTAATTTTATTTTATAAATCACATATGCTCACGTTATACTTTTGTATATAGCTGTGTGTGTGTGTGTGTGTGTGTGTGAAATCTGAAAATGGGAGTTGGGTTAGTGGAAGAGCAACCAAAATAAAAGTTTGGGTTCAAAAATAAGATGATATTTGCTTTTCTAGCACTTCTTGCAGCGTGCTGGGTGTATGTTTGTGGTTGCCTTATCCTTTCTGTTAGTATCATGTTTCATGGTTCTTTATTAATTGTGAAAGAATTATTTTTTCTGACTTTCAGACTTTATCTTCTCTACTTTGTTAATGTCGTTGCCTCTGCAGTCACCCACTAGACTCCTTTATTTTATAATTTAGAAAATGTCCACCTACATATTGTACCTCAATTGTGTCATCTGCCGAAAAGCAAGATGATTGGGAAAGAAAATCTTAAAAACACTTCCTACACGTTCACACATTGCAGAGGCTTTACATCACGGGCATTTGGGAGCCCCACTGTGTCTAGGAGAACTTTCGAATGACTCATGCAGGAAACAACTTGGGGGAGGATGAACTCTGAAAGAGTCTCTTTAGCATGCATGTGGCAATGCTGCCTCGTGGAACAGCTCTTAAATGCTTCAAGATCCTCCAGCTCTTTCCACGTTTCTTTTTTTTTTTTTTAAGATTTTTATTTATTTATCTGATAGAAAAAGAAAGCAGGCTCCCCGCTAAGCAGAGAGCCCGACGCGGGGCTTGATCCTAGGACCCCAGGACCACCACCCAAGCCAAAGGCAGAGGCTTTAACCCACTACGCCACCCAGGCGCCCCTCTTTCCACATTTCAGTCAGAAACATAGACCTCCTCTTCATTCATTCAAAAAGTGGTTATCAAACATCTACCATGTGTCAGTGACCAAAGACATACTTAAGGCCAAGAGAAAGCAGTTTTCCTAAACTGAGTCTCAATGATTGTAACAATGGTGACAATGGTAAGACAGGACATTTTTTGCCTTTGCAGCCAGCCCCACAGTGTGACTTCCATTGTTTTCTGCATTATAGGATAGGGCCATTTGGCAGCTAGTGTCATCGAGATCTATACTTAGGATTTGTGTGTTTTCCTCCTGTAGGGAGGTGTCTTTGAACATGAAATTAGAGTTCGCTACAAAATGCAGGCTGAAAGCCGGCAACTACTTAGGGAATATTTCTCAGTATTCCAAGTAATTTTGAAAATATACCAGAATGCCAGAAACTCATTTTTTCTCTCCGTCCTACCCCCTAATTTTTCCTATATGAGCATTACTTATGGTTGAAGCATCTTAGAGTGAACAATGAATATGGGGCATACTGAGAAATAATAAATAAATAGATCTCTTACTGTTATGTTTTGAAATCACACGTGCATTTGATTGGTAAATCAGTCACACATAAAAGTATCCTAACTGAGAAGCATCTCAGCTTCATTTCTACAAAATGGAATACTTCCAAGACTGACATTTTGATAACTAAAATAAATCTTCAACAACAGAAAGAAGTATCTGGATCAACTCTTTACCTGGGTTACAAACTAAATTTATTTTAAATCTTGCTTTCTAAGACTCAAAGAGAATGACAGCAGAAAGTTAAAAATGACCACAGTTTTAAAGGACCAAATACTGATGTCTCAATTATAGAATTGACAGTCTAGCTTCAACAACTCACATAAGATACCTGACATTGGCCTGGGAATGGGTTTTATCCCATAAAGATGTTTTATGTCTGACCTCTAAGTACTCTAATGAGTACTTAGAATTTAGATAGAGAGAGGAATAACGGAGATACAATTTTAATGTCAACATTATTGTATATAGGATCTATTTTACTAAAAACCTGTTTCTTCACCTATAAACTATGTTGGCAACACAGTTGCCAACTATGTTGGGACTATGTTTTAAGGAACTTAAAAAACCTAACAAAGAGTGTTGTGGAAGTTGTGTGTGTGTTGTAGAGATTGTATGTTGTTAAAACTGTTAACTTTCAAATGACAACTCTACTATTTTATCATAATAATAAAATGATGACTCTGTGAGTTCCATGTGGGAACCCTGTAATTAATTTTAAAAAGTGCCCAGCAATCTACAGGTATGTCAATCTACAGATATGACAACCAAGGAGGATGTTTGTTGGCCTCACAGGAGTGGGTTTGATATGGTATTTTATAAGAGAAGGGGGAAAATATTGAGCCAAATGCCAAGTACCTTGTATTCTGTAAGTAATCACAGAATGGCCTTCTGGGAGATAACAAACATATTTACCTGGACCACCCAAAGCCACTACCAAGCTGTTCTAAACTTGAAGGACTGAAGGACAATGGCTCACCTGCCTGCTATTTATTTTGCAAAGCAAGGACTACCATGAGTCTATTCCACTCCAGAACCTCAGGCTTCAGGGTTTCCATAACCTGAGTCCACAATGGAAAGTGGGAAAGTTAGTCTGAATGAAATGGGGGTGGGGTGGGAGGGAGGTTTCAATTTTTCAGTTTTGAACCATGTGAGTTTTTGTTATGTGTAGTGTATATTTCAGAAATCACTCTTTCTAAAGTCACCTGCCATCTCTGACAGGACTTCTCCACTTTCTCAAAAGAAGTATCTCTTCCTTCTTTTTCCTGTGCCTCTTTAATTTTCTATAAAGTCTCAAAATAGTTAATTTTTCCCACCACACATAAATATGCATCAGCACATATCCTTTCTAGGTAAATGAATCTTGTAAGAAAACTGTAAAATTGAACTTTGGTTTCAAGAGAGCTATTCTACTCAAATATAGAATGTAACCAAATCTTTAGTGAAGGCTTCTTGTTCATCAGCAACAACAAAAAGTTGACTCCAGAGAGGGTGATGGTGACCTTACAGGGTTTGATAAACTGATAGTTCATGCTGGCAACTGCTTTGTCAGGTATTGGCCTTCTCTCCCAGGGGTCACCTAACAGCAGGTCCATTGTGTAGTAGGTGAAGTAACCACTGTGCTGGGGACATGTGGTCACGTTTTCTCCCTGCTGCCAGTTTCCCTGAGGCCTGATATCAGCTTCCAGGCTGCACTCTCCACCATTTTAATGGAAGGACTCAGTGGTGTTAAGCCATCTGAGGGGAATGCCTCAGAGAGACTGAGAGAACACAAACAAGCAGATCTGCAATGTAGTGTGAAGAAAACAGAAGAGGCACGTGAGCTGGGATGTGTTAAATATGAGGAATTCATTTACACAGTCACCCGCAGAAGCAACATGATCTATAAAATCAAGACAAAGCCAGGAGCCTTGCCTTCAAATCGCCAGTGTGTGGAACACATGCTTAAAATATAGATGCTTTCTTCTTCCCCTCCAGCCTCTTTTTCACCTCCCCACACATTTTCCGGCCAGCGGTAGGCAAGTGAATTATTATGCTGGCCAAATTCTTCTAGGAAGGAAAGAGTAAACTCAATCCATCTTCATTTTTCTCCTCTGACAAAGTAGGTAAGACAGTGATGATATCAGTCTTTTAACTCACTGGATTTTGTTCACAGGGATTTAATGAATATTCGTTAATACACTGTGATAAGCAGTGCAAAATTATGAAGCATAGCAAAGTGATAAAGTCCACAAATTATAAATTCCTAAACCCTTATGCAGAAAATGGATTTCTTCTTACTACATTAAGATCTGACCCCCCCCCCAGATCCAGTGCCTTTTGAGTACATCTATGAATTTTAATTAAGTATATAATTAAAATCTGAAGAAAGAAGTCATTTCTAAACTTTTATTTATTTATGTTTAGTCAAAGTATAGTTGACTAGTTGGCATAAAATATTATATTGGTTTCATGAATAACATAGTGATTCAACTTTTATATACATTACAAAATGCTCATGAAGTGTAGTTACTATATATGGCCGTTCAAAATTATTACCATATTATTGACCATATTCCCTATGCTGTACTTTCCATCCCATGGACTTATTTATTTTGTACCACTTTATCCCTTTCACCTGTTTCTCCCACCCCCTCCCTGCAGCCACCAGTCTATTTCCATGTTGTTCATTTGTTTTTTAGATTCCACATATAAGTGAAATCACACAGCATTAGTCTTTCACTGTCTGATTTACTTTACTTAGCATAATACCCTCTAGGTCCATCCAGAAAGGAGTTATTTTAAATATAAAGATTTATTCCTAATTTTTCACAAAATCATTTCCCTTTATACAAAATATTATTGAATAGTAGTCCTCTAGCATTGAAAATTGTCACATATCACAATGACTTATAAATGTCTTCTATTAAAACAAAGCCTAAAAATATTTTGTAATTGATTTGTTAAGATTATGTATTCTAGTTAATCCTCTAGCCTAGAAAATCATGTTAATGTAATTGGAAGTTGAAAGGAACATTTTCTAAATCGTTGCTTGATATTTCTCAGTGTTGGCTGCTGCTTCTGTCCGGAAAGATTATAATGGCACCACCCCTCCAGCCCCCAAACAAGATCGTCTGTCCTGTGACCAGAGCAGCAAGTGGTCGAACTCGTTGCTACTTACCACCATGACTATAGTTCTCTCTCCAATGTAGGGGTCACACAAGGAAAGAAGAGCAGGTCCCATCCCACCTCGAGGTGCCGTAAGCACCAAGCCCGAAGAGAGCAGCTCAGATCCTCTGAGCAGCACCCGCAGAGAGAGGACGTCAGACCCCAAATAACAACTTTGCTGTGAGCAGCAGAAGCAATGCACAATTCTGCTTATGATATTCAAAGACTGCAACACTGTCTATGAACCTGTGCTTCCAGAGCACTAAAGAGAAGTCACGCTTCAGGGGTCAAGTGCTGGAGGAAGGGCCAAGGCAGAGGCAGTAAGCTCTGGCAGTTGCCATGGTGATGGCAATAGGCCTAGAAAAGGTTTCCAGATACAGGTCTGTCTCAAGAGTGTATGATGCAGTCCCACACTGTCTGTGTTTACCATGTCAGAATGAAGGCAGAGACCGTCCATTTTCCATCTCCCTTAGTCTGTTTGCATTACGATTATCTGATGAAATTCTGGAGGGGCAAGTGTGATGAGCTGTCTGACCTGGGTCTTTAAGTTAGTGGGCAGTAAAGAAGGCTCGGGCGTTTCTTCCTGGCTTGAGCAGGAAATGTAGCATAAGCCAATCACTGTGGCAGGTTTAGCCTGGTTTGCTGAAATTTCCAGTTACACTAGAACATTTACCAGTCTCCACCTGCAAAATGATTGATCTAATATTAAAACTGACTTGGTCACCGAGCACATGGCTGGCTCAGTCCATAGAGCTTGACCCTCGATATCAGGGTGGTAAGTTCAAGCCCCATGTTGGGTGTGGAGCCTACTTCAAAACAAAACAAAATAGAAATCTGATTTGGTCACTATGTACTATTATTTGGAAATATTAAGAACTATTCCTGATAGTACAGGCGAATGTTCTTTGAATCTGAATTTATTTCAGAGAAAGCAACAAGGGAATATTTCTTTTTCTCCTTATTCCTTTAAGTGACTTGCAGAGCACAATTAGGCTTTCATTGCAGAGGTCAACTCTTTCCCCGAGACAAGAGGCCAGACCCTGAGATGTGGGTCTATTCTCTAGATAAATTTTATCCTTCCCACACCCCAGAGAAGATCAAGTTACTTTTTTTCTTGTGGTAAAATATATATAACTTAAAATTTACCACTTTAACCATTTTAAGTGTACAATTCAAAGGTATTAGGCACATGCACAATGTTGTATAACGGACCATCAGTATTACCCGTGTCCAGAACTTTTTCATCATCCCAAACAGAAACTCTGTACCCATTAAAAAATAACTCCCCAGGGGCACCTGTTGTGGCTCAGTTGGTTAGGCAGCTGGCTCTTGATTTCGGCTCAGGTCATGATCTCGGGGTCCTGAGGTAGAACCCCGAGACAGGCACTGTGCTCAGCGGGGAGTCTGCTTGAGGATTCTCTTCGTCTCCCCTAGCCTCTCCCCATGCTTAGGTGCATGCTCTCCCTCTCAAATAAATAGATAAATCTCTGAAAATAATCATTCTCCATTACTCCCTCTCCTCAGCCCCTGGCAGCCACTGTTGTACTTTCTGTCTCAGTGAATTTGCTTATTCCAGGTACCTTATATAAGTCATACAATATTGTCCTTCTATGGCTGGCTGTCAGTATAATGCTTTCAAGATTCTTCCATGTTCTTGCCTGTATCAGAAATTTCCCTCCTTTCAAAGGCTGAATGATATTCCATGGTATGTATGTACAACATAATCCCATTGTATGTGTATTACGCTGATCTCTTCCTCTGTCAATGGACATTTGGTTTGTTTCTACCTTTTGGCTGTTGTGAATAATGCTGTTATGAATATGGGTGCCAAGTATCTGTTTGAGTCCCTGCATTCAGTTATTTGGGGTATATACCCAGACGTGGAATATGGTAATTGTGTTTAACTTTGTGAGGAACCACCAGGCTGTTTTCCACAGTTTACATGGTGGGGCAGTGCATGTTGGCATGACCCTGGCTCTACCATTTTACATTACCACCAAATGTCTCCTTTGAATGCCTTTGGGAAGATAAAACCTCTTTGTTACTTTCCCAAATTTCAAAGTGCTGGGGGAAGATGGCCAGTAGAGCCAACTCCATGAGTCAATGGTTCATACATTTCCTTGATGTTACACCGAAACCCTGATAATTTAAAGCCAGTAAACATTTGTTGTGTACCTGCTATGAGCAAGGCAATGTACCAAGCATTAGATATAAAAAGAGCTCATAGCTTAGTGAGGATGACAGACATTTATGTGCAAAAGTGTAGTGTGATGAATCCAGTAATAGAAGGATGTGCAAGGCAATAAAAGGGCAGGAGAAACTTTGGAGAAAGGATCACTGTGCTCAGTTTTGAGGGATGAATAGAAGTTTGCCAGGTGGGAGGAAGGAGAATAGCCCAAGTAAGAAATAGTAAGTTCAGAGAAGATCCAAGAGAACATGGGATTCTCAGGGAATGAAGTACATATAGTTCCTCATGGCTGCTCCCTGATACCAGGTTGCTCCCTGGTATCTGACCTATTGGGTGTCCCCTCAGAAACTCTAGATAGGGGAGGAAAATGTGTGTATTTGGAGGCATGTGCTCATATATGGACTTGTATCTCAGGGGAGGATGCAACGGGACTTCATCAGGCAGTGTCTGTTCTGGTGATCTGTGGTCAAATGTAGGAGCAGAGAGGCACTGAGTTAGGAAGGTGACTGCTGAGTGCTTTCTGACTCCTTGAGGCATTTAAGTGGTTGTTACCAAACCAAACTTTAAAGCACCTAGAGATAGGAAATATGGCCCACTTAGATCTTAAGAAAAATCTACTTGTGATTCATCCCATTTTAGCAATATGGTAGACTGAGAAACCTGAAAAAACTTCACTGCAGCTCCTAGAAAAGGCTTATCAAATACAATAAAAATTCTTATGAAAGCAAAGTCAAATTAACACATACACAACATAGGCACATTTCCTGTGCCAGAAAAGGGGTCACTGGCAGCCAGAGCAGCAACCTGAAACCGTAGTCCATGTAGGTCAGAAACAGGGATGCAGGATGGACTGTGAAGGAAAAGGCAAAGTTTACTGGCTTTTATAAAGCCAGCAAGAGACAAAGAGAAGAATTAGCAACAGGGGTGTTAGCTAATGTAACATAATCATGGGAGTGACATCCCATCACCTTTGCCATATTCTGCTGATTATTAGTAGGTCCTAGGTCTCAATCACACTCAAAGAGGGGGTTGGGATGGCATTTATAATGCATGAATACCAGAAAACAGGTATCATTGTGGGTCACTTTAGGGTCTGTCCACCGCCTGGGTACAGACATTCTGTAATGCTACATCCCAGGTGTATCTATTAAGAGATTTCTCCCCAATGTCAGAATATTGACTTTCCATGTCACCTTTGGTGTGCTAGTGACACGATTTGTCCTATAGCCATTGACTCTAAGTATAGAGGAACACAAGATTTACTAGTTTTTTCATTTGTGTATTTTATAAAAGTATTGCATGGTTATGGAAACGTTCCAAACAGGACAGCTAAGTGTAAGTACATAGCAGAGATCCTCCTTCCCCTTCACAAATTTTCCGGTACTACTCCTCCTCAGAAGTAATTTTTGGAAATAGTTTCTGGACATGCAAGTTATTGAGACTATCGCCATTTCAGTAAAACAAGAGCACCAGCTGTCAAGAGAAAATAGGAGTTGTAGTGGGCAAGTGTAGCTATTTAGTTTTCTGAGGTACCCAAGGTGAAGGTGAAAGGGTGAGGGATTATTAAGGGGGTCAGGGTTACCACAGGGCAATGACAAAAGTAGCTTCCATTCTGCCCTGTGGTGCTTTGACTCAAGAATGAAAGTTTAGTAGCAGGTTAAGGAGAGGTTAAAACCAAGTATTTAGTTATAGAACAAGAGAATTAAAAATTAAAAGGAACAAAATAATGACATTTACATAGAAAAAAAAACCAAGCTATTTTTTTAGGAGTAAAAAAGAAAAATAGTAGTATGGAAAGAGTGCAAAGTATAAAAATAAATAAAGGTCAAAATTTCAAAGAAATCACATTGAAAATTAAAAGTTGAGGGGTGCCTGGGTGGCTCAGTGGGTTAAAGCCTCTGCCTTCGGCTCAGGTCATGATCCCAGGGTCCTGGGATCAAGCCCTGCATCAGGCTCTCTGCTCAGCAGGCAGCCTGCTTCCTCCTCTCTCTCTGCCTGCCTCTCTGCCTACTTGTGATCTCCGTCTGTCAAATAAATAAATAAAATCTTTTTTTAAAAAATTTAAAAGTTGAACCAAAGTATCACAAAAGTTAGGCTTAATTCTTTAAAAAAAAAAAAATGTGGTAAAGAAACATTCTGAGAATTTACAAGCAATATAGATGGCCTGTATCTGTGAAAAGAGGGGAGCTTCATCTCCATTCAACCAAAACATTTAATAAGAATCACAAGATACTATTTCTCATCTGTTAGATCAGCAAAGATTTAGAAGTTTGATAATGTCCAGGGTAAACTTGTGGAAAACAGTTAGTCTCTTACACCATGCATGGGTGGGAATATAAATTTCTATGGCCTGTTTAGATGGCAATTTGACAATATCCATAATAACTTATTGAGCTACTTAAATTAATAAATCCAATTTTATGGATATATGTCTTAAGTATGTTTGCATATGGGGTGTGTGTGTGTATGTGAATATGCCATTTATCTTTATATGTTATAAAGATCCCCATTAAATATTATTCATTACCACAATATAGCTGTCTCCCACCTGAAAGTGGGCTTCCTTCCCTTCCTTTTCCTTCTTCAGGAAACCTCAGATTATTCCATATTTTAGTAATGGCTTCTTTAGTAGCTGCTAAGGTATTACCCACAATACCAATTTTCAC
Organism: Mustela nivalis; assembly: GCF_964662115.1. Taxonomy (NCBI): domain Eukaryota; kingdom Metazoa; phylum Chordata; class Mammalia; order Carnivora; family Mustelidae; genus Mustela; species Mustela nivalis. The sequence continues at coordinate 47,728,138 of NC_139025.1, forward strand.
TCACATTTACTACCCTCAGGTGGTAGATTAATTGTATTAATGGTATTTAATGTCCCAGTCAGTGACCACTCAATATGCATGCTCTCTGCCTTATAACTCTGTTGTTCTTGCTCAGTTTAAATCTGAATTTTGTGGCCATGTGACCTATTTAGGTCAATAGGAAAAAAGCAAATCTGAGACACATACACACACAGACTTGCAACAAGAGTGTGCACATTTCTGCTTCCTCTGTGTACACATTTCTGGTGGACCACTGTGATTGCCAAAAACATGCCTCAGCTAGACTGCTGAGAATACGTTATGTGGAGTGGAGTCCAGGATCCCGGCTGAAGCCATCATAGACCAGCACATTGCCACTTAATAATTGTCAGGCCAGTGAGTAAAAACAATACCACCCAATCAACATGTAGATTCATGAGAAATAATAAGTGATTGTTGTCTGAAACTACTGAAATTTGGAGTTGTTATACAGCAATAGCGTACAGCATTGTTTGTTATATAGCAATACACCCGCCAATTAACTTTTTCAAAAATATGTAGGTTTTCCCAAGCTACTCATGCTTCTTAATTAGCGTTCACGATCTTAAAAAATATTCTAAAAATATAATCTACCATTAAGTTCAGGATACTCTGCTATCTTTATGGTTGTTTAATTATTATATCTTTTACAAACCTGGATTTTTTTTTCTTTTAGAACCTAGCTGTTTATTTCAGTCTTCTTAAATCAACTTTCATTAGTCTTTTTAAATTTTTTTCCCCTTTTTAAAAATTTTTTTTAAGTATGCTCTAAGCCTAATGGAGTGCTTAAACTCACAACCATGTGATCAAGAATTGCATGCTCCACTGTCTGAGCCAGCCAGGCGCCCCTCCATTAGTCTTTTTTTAGAACAAACCACATTATTTTCAATATTGTGGCTATCAAGAGGTTGATGGTTATGAACCAAGTAAAGAGAAAAACCTTTGGAGAGGAGTCCCTAAAGTCACCAGTTTAGGGCCTTCTTTTTTCTCCCATCCTGTCCTCGTTTCCTCAGTAGCTTAGGACTTCAGCCGACACAGAGCTGGTTTCAAATACAGGAGAATGAGGTATCCCCACAGCCAATCAGCCATGGTAAGAGAAGATTTTTTAAAAGCAGGAGCCGTTTAGATAGAGATGAATATGCTTTTATTTTGATATGGAAAAATTTAAGCATTTTTTTTTACATTGCTGCATAACACAAATTGATTTAACCCACTTTTATACTTTCAAAAGCCTATAGAAAAAAGACTTTTAAATCCATCAGGTTTTGTTTTGTTTTGTTTTTCCTGCTCAGAATCTTTTCTAAAATCTGTCTTTTCCTTGAATTCTGATTTTTTTTTCCCTTAAACAGTATTCAGCTTTTCAAAACAGAGGAGGATTGATTAGGACCTTCATTCGTACTTCAGGGACCCCTTTCTCAGAAGATGAAATGCTTCTTCAAAAATCCATTGCAAACAAGCTCTCAAGTCAATTACTCTCCTTTTCTGGGATGTAAAACAAATTGTACCATTAGTCATTTAACACAAGCAAAACATCTCCCTCTGTGGAAACCACCAAGCCATTTGGTTTAAAAAACTAAAGGATAAATCACATTTACCTAATGGGTGAAACTTGATAATTTATCCATATGTCATTACTAAAATTGACATGGCAGAAGTTGCCAGAAGGAAGTGATAAACAGTAACTCTTAAGGAAAGATAAATAGTTCTTGAATCCTCATTAAACATATCTTTGTTTTAAAGTTTGATTCTGTTTCCACCAGGGCATCAATTGACATTTTCACTTACTCTTTTACCTACAACTGAATAACTTTGAGAGAGCTGTTTTCAAAATAACTGTTCCCAAAGCCAGTCTATGGAAAAAGCAATATTCCCAAGTAACTTTTTATGGTCTTTAGGTTATCAATGAATGGCTCGTGCCCTTCTTACACACAAAAAAGTACAAGAAGATGCTCACTTCTGCATCATTTGTTTTTTTAAAATAGTAGACCTGGGAACTGGGTATCACCAGTTAGGCAGGAAACCAGAATCCTCCATAGCAAAATACCTTAAAATTTGCTTTAAGTCCAGCCTTGATCTCCTGAGGCCATTGACGGTACTCAAAAGGTACCCTCACTTCTGGCAATTATGTCATATACCAATGGAGTTCCTCTAAGAAGCTGAAAACTCTTATTAATTGACCGTAATCTCTTTTTGCTTTTTGGCAATGGTTTCCCAAAAAATTAATTGAGAAGGCTGTAATTTCAGCCCCACATCACTCTTACTCAATGGTAGAATGCCACCATTAAAAATACATTTTTATTTTTTTACCCTCACTAGTCTCCTTTGTTATCATTGTTAAAGTAGATTGTTTGTTTGTTTGTTTTTTACCCATCTGGGCACATCATGGCAAAATAGTTGTGGGGGTTTTTTGTGTTTTTTTTTTAAATAATTGTTTTTTAATAATAAAATCACATTCATTTTGTGGTTCTGCAAGTGGTGGATGAGGTCCCCTTCTGTATCCACTAAAGAGAGGTATGATTGAGGGGCTCCTGGCTGGCTCTGTCAGTGGAGTGTGTGATAGTTGATCTCAGGGTTGTGGGTTTGAGCCTCACATGGGGTGTAGATTACTTAAAAATAATAATCCTTTAAGAGAGAGGTGTAATTCAAAGAGAGGGAAGTATAAACTAGATTATGGTAACCTGAACCAGGTGCTTTACATATGTTAGCTTATTTAATCCTTGTAACCTTTGTAATGTAGCTATTATCATTTCTGATTTGTAGTTGAGGAAATTAAGGTTCTCTAATGGATGAGATAACATGCCCAAGGCCACGTATGGAGCCAGCATTTGATTTCACATGGGTCTGGCCCCAAGGCCAGTGATCTGTTTCTTCTTATTACCCAGTTTTTAATATAGCCTATTTGAATGGCATTTAGGAGAAACCACCGAGATTTATCTGATATAATTTCTGGATCTAGGATTGTTTTCTCCTCTTTTTTTCAACTTAATCCACAACTTGCTTACCTTTGACCCCTTTTAGGTGACCAGAATATAAGTAACAAAATTAAACAACAGTCCCTTATTACACAACCCAAAACTTCCATGACTTCCAGGCTAGACAGGCAAGCTCTTTGCCCGCAGCAGGATTTAAATACCTTCATCAAGCAGGCCAATATTCAAATTCTCAGGGGGTTGTTAAGGACTAAAAAAGGTCCTGTATGTAAGCCCCTGATAAATGTGAGACAAACAGTAAATCTGACAACTATTTACTGAGTGGCAAACAAAGCTGACTTGACTCCTGCCCCCATTAGACAGCCTTGGAAGGGGAGAAAAGGAAGGAAAAGTGAAGGTGGGGGAATGACACAAAGGGGAAGGGGCCTCAGGGCCACGTAGTCAAACGCAGCTGGGAGTGTGGAGACCAAACCTCCCACTTTACAAAGTCAAGGGCTGTGGCTTTTAATTGTATCTGGGGCTTGGTAAAGCTTTCTTCTCCATTAGAGAACCTTCCAATTCCCATCTCAGAGGGAAGCAGTCAAGCTTGGCAGATAACAAGCAGCTCTGTGACAACAACAATGCTCAGACATCAAGCCTGTTGACAGAACAAGCTGACAGGTTCATACCCTCTATGCGGGATTGCTAATTTTCACGGGTGTTTTGCCCCCTTCAGGTGTGGACAGATGTATTTGGGAGGAAAATTACTTTATTGCAAGTTGGGTTTTTCATGTGTTGCTCAGTAGCCCCTGTAGTTTTGACAGGTGCAAGAGAGATGGTGGAGGTAGGTTTGCAAATCTAGCCACCATGCCTCAATGCCTCCCCCAGTCACATGACGTGGATAGTCACCAGGATGTGCTGGCATTTACCCCATCAGGATGTAAGTGACAAGGGATTGCTTGGAAGGAGCCGTCCTAGCTAAACTCTTCCCACCTCCATCTTTCAACCTTTATAGTGAATTCCTCTAGGGAGCTCACCGTGTGCCAAGTACTGTTCAAAGTATATGTAACTAATCACTATATCTTCACATCAGCCTGTGAAGCAGCCCCTGTGTTTACGCTATATCACAATCAAAGAAACAGAGACACAGAGCAGTTAAGGATCTTGCCCACGGTCACCCTTGTAAATAGTGGCAGTACCATGTTTTGAACCTAAGCAGCAAGATGCTGGAGTACACACCATATGCAGGACATTGCACTGAGAGGCTGGAGATGGGGATTCAGCCTTCACTCTGCCACTCTGTCATAGCAGGTGCTACATTCATGGAGCTGATGCTGTGGTCCAGCCCTGTGCTAAGCACCTTCAGTACATTTCTCACTTAATACAACATCTGTAGGAAGTGAATACTATTGTTATCCTTATGAATGGGAAGATTGAGCCTTAGGAGGGTAAAGAATTTGCCCAAGTTTACAAAACTAATGAGTTGAAGCCAAAATGAACAGCTCAACTTCTCTGACCCCAGACGTCTTAACTACTCAGTGTCCTGCCTCTGTCCCATACTCGCTGTCTGGAGTATTTGACCTCTCTAAGCTTCACTTTTCTCATCTGTGAAGTGGGCATATTAGTTACTATCTCAAAAGACAAATGTGAGGCTGAAGCAAAGGTACGAAGAGGTTCTGCAAACTATAATGTACTAGACAATTCTAGATACTATCATCTTTTCTGAATTGCTCAAGTATTGAACCTTAGCTCTTTCAAATACTTACCTAACCCCAACAAAATGCAAGTTTCTCAAGGGTAGAAATAATGACTTCTCTGCTTGCAATTTTATCTCCCACAGAATTTGGATATATGGTTAGGTACATAGTTAGAGCCCAATAAATGTTCTTAAATAAGTGTAAGCATGTGGGACAGCAATGCCAGAGGTTTTGTTCTAGAGGAAGCTTGGTTAACCCATTTGGCAAAGGCTATTTCAGGCTTTTAGCCAATAGTTGTCTTATTTATTATAATTCTGAAATACATATATGTTCTTTTACTTTAAAATGATACATGAACTAATGTAAATCAAATCAATATGGGAAAAAACTAAAAAAAAAAAAAAATAGCCCCATCATTCCACTAAATCCCTTCATTTGAGGTGTCTGTCCCTCCACAGCTGTTCCAAAGGATCATGTAATTAGAAGAAGGAGAGTCCATTTAGTGGGAAATATGTGATTTATGTAGGAGGACTAGTGAAAATGACCTCCCTTTCCTTGGATTTCCCAACCTATTCTCTACAAAGATAAACTCTAAATTGTGTTGATTAAGGTATTCTCTCTACTCTAATGTGTGACCATTATATCCATTATATTATCCATACACGCTTGCTATAAGACACACTGTCATTCACATTCTTCTGCAAGCAAATTAATTCAATCCTTCTCAAAGCCGAAGGCTTGGGCATGTGTGATCTCACTGATTTATATGAACTGAGACAGCATTCAGAGGGTAGAGGAGGGAAGAGAGAAAAGAGAGGATAGATCACTTGCCTCTGTCTTCCCCACCAGGTGGTTTTGTGCAAGGGAACCCCAGACAGTCCTGTGTCATGGCCATATCTTTAGTCTCGAACAGGGTAATAGCAAATAACTGAGCCTTTTCCCTTCAAACATGACAACTTCTTTATCTATCAGGGTCTTCACATTTTGTTGCTCCTTCTGTCTGTGGTGCATGTCCCCATATTCCCCCACAGCTCCGTCTTTTCCATCTTTCAGGTTCTTTCTCAAGAGGCCTTCATTCCTGGCTAAAGTAGTCTCCTGCTCCATCCTACCCAGTAAGCCTGTTAAAGCATCTCCCCAACATCTCTCTGGGCCTGAAGATATCTTATTTGCTTATGTATTTATTACGTAACTCCATCAACTTGGGCATAAGCTCCTGGAGGGCAGGCAGCTCGCATCCCCAGATGCTTGGGACACTGCAGGTGCTTAATAAACATGTGTGGACTTAACTATGGGGAGAAAGGTCCTCCTCCCTGCAAACCTCACCCCTACCCCCTCCCCAGTCTCCATGCCAGAAAGGCCTGGTACTGAAGAGTACATCCAAGGGAGTGGTGCTCCCTGGCCCTTGGCAGTACCCTATAGCCTCCTGACTATAGCTTTGTCTGTGGTATAGCCTCAGCTCAAATCCTGATCCACACACCTGGGGGATTGTTTCAGGGAGTCAATGTCATGACTGCCAGGGTACAAATTCCTGTGCCAGCTCTTAGCAGCTGGATGACCTTGGGCTAATTATTTAATCCCACTAGGCCGGAATTTCTTTATCTTGACAAACGGGATATAAAACAGCTTGCCTGCAGAGTTGTGAAAATTCACTGAGATAATGTATGTAGCGGGCTGTGCCCAGGGCCTGCCACAAGGTAAGCTCTGAATAAATTGTAGTTCTGAATTTATTAATGATAGCAGATAATTTATACTCATGCCACTAGTCCCTCTCCCATGGTGGACGCCACTAATTGATTATACCATTCTTTCTCTTAAAAAAAAGAAAGAAAGAAAAGGTTTCTCAATCTTCATGTAACAACACCCTCTCCTAGAGGGTCACTACCAATCAATCATTCAGTGTTGGTGTGCAAATGGAACCCTATTAGCCCGTCCTGACTCAGGAAACTCTTAACAAGCTGTCAGACAGGATTATTAACACTGAGCTTGATGTTCAAAAGGAGATTGGTAAATTTCGCTTCTCGACAAGTGGTATATTCAGCAATATACATCCATGAACAAACCCATTAACGTGGAAAAAAGAATAGTAATGGGAGAACCTGTTCTTGATAATTGAGAGTGGAGAGGAAGACCCTGCCTCTTCCCATTCGATCTGGCTCCCAAGATATTATAAAATCAGGACCTTCAGAAGGCAAGTTGTGAGCAGTGCTCTAATTTACTCTCTGGTATATTCCTTTAGATGTAATCACTCTGACCAAAATTGGAAGAAATTATCCCTCATGATTGGCTTCCTTTGAATTTTCATTAAATATTCCAGATGCCTCCTAACAATTTCTGGATTCCAATCAATATCAATAGAGAACTATAATTTTCATTAACTTATTTTTAAATGATAGAGAGTCCAGCAGATTAATACCTTTTTGGTACCATTTTAGAAGTGACAATGAGATTATTAAGGAGCTTTTCCCATAGCTGAGGAGCCCGATGATTTGGATGGATAGCAATATGTTCAGAACAAAAATGTGAAGGAACTAAAAAGATAAACTATAGAAGTAAAAATTGAAAGTGAGGCTTGTGTTTAATTTACTTCTGTCAAGTCTGGCCCTTCCCCCAAAAACAAATTAGGAAATGCCAACTTTCCCACATTCCCACTTTCTTTTCTTATTCCTACTTTCTTTCTTATTCCCATTTTTGGTCAGTTTTATTTCCTGAAGGACCAGTGCCCCAACTTTCTCCATCAGTTTCATCATCAACTTTTCCCCCAGGAAATTAGTTGGGGTAAAGCTAATTCATACAGAGTAGAAATGTCTCGTGTGTTAATATTTCCTCTTATAAACAATACACAAACTTCATGGCTTAAAGACTTATGGCCTGAATTATATCCCCACCAAATTCATGTGTTGGCATCCTATCCCCCAGTAACTCAGAAATTGGTGTTTTGGGAGATAGGGTCTCTAAAGAAGTAATCAAATGAAGTCATTGGAGTGAGCCTTAACCAATATGAGTCATGTCCTTATAAGAAGAGATTAAGAGGGCGCCTGGGTGGCTCAGTGGGTTAAGCCGCTGCCTTCGGCTCAGGTCATGATCTCAGGGTCCTGGGATCGAGTCCCGCATAGGGCTCTCTGCTCAGCAGGGAGCCTGCTTCCTCCTCTCCTCTCTCTCCTGCCTCTCTGCCTACTTGTGATTTCTCTCTGTCAAATAAATAAATAAAAAATCTTTAAAAAAAAATTAAAAAAAAAAAAAAAAGAAGAGATTAAGACACAGACAAACACAGAGGTCAAACTACTTAAAGATGGAGGGAGAAGATGGCCATCTACCAGCCAAGGAGGAAGTTAACCCAAACTGACACTTTTTTTTGTTTTATTTTTTGTTCTTTTTATTTGTTTTTGGTTTGTTTTTTTGTTTTGTTTTGTTTTGTTTTGTTTTTTTACCAGGTTTCAATGTATTTTATTGTTTGGTTTTTTTTTTAATATTTTAACTTTTTATTTTTTATAAACATATATTTTTATCCCCAGGGGTACAGGTCTGTGAATCACCAGGTTTACACACTTCACAGCACTCACCAAAGCACATACCCTCCCCAATGTCCATATCCCACCCCCTTCTCCCAAACCCCCTCCCCCCAGCAACCCTCAGTTTGTTTTGTGAGATTAAGAGTCACTTATGGTTTGTCTCCCTCCCAATCCCATCTTGTTTCATTTATTCTTCTCCTACCCACTTAAGCCTCCCTGTTGCATCACCACTTCCTCATATCAGGGAAATCATATGATAGTTGTCTTTCTCTGCTTGACTTATTTCACTAAGCATGATACGCTCTAGTTCCATCCATGTTGTCGCAAATGGCAAGATTTCATTTCTTTTGATGGCTGCATAGTATTCCATTGTGTATATATACCACATCTTCGTGATCCATTCATCTGTGGATGGACATCTAGGTTCTTTCCATAGTTTGGCTATTGTGGACATTGCTGCTATAAACATTCGGGTGCATGTGCCCCTTTGGATCACTACATTTGTATCTTTAGGGTAAATACCCAATAGTGCAATTGCTGGGTCATAGGGCAGTTCTATTTTCAACATTCTGAGGAACCTCCATGCTGTTTTCCAGAGTGGCTGCACCAGCTTGCATTCCCACCAACAGTGTAGGAGGGTTCCCCTTTCTCCACATCCTCGCCAGCATCTGTCATTTCCTGACTTGTTGATTTTAGCCATTCTGACTGGTGTGAGGTGATATCTCATTGTGGTTTTGATTTGTATTTCCCTGATGCCAAGTGATATGGAGCACTTTTTCATGTGTCTGTTGGCCATCTGGATGTCTTCTTTGCAGAAATGTCTGTTCATGTCCTCTGCCCATTTCTTGATTGGATTATTTGTTCTTTGGGTGTTGAGTTTGCTAAGTTCTTTATAGATTCTGGACACTAGTCCTTTATCTGATATGTCGTTTGCAAATATCTTCTCCCATTCTGTCAGTTGTCTTTTGATTTTGTTAACTGTTTCCTTTGCTGTGCAAAAGCTTTTGATCTTGATGAAATCCCAATAGTTCATTTTTTCCCTTGCTTCCCTTGCCTTTTGCGTTGTTCCTAGGAAGATGTTGCTGCGGCAGAGGTCGAAGAGGTTGCTGCCTGTGTTCTCCTCAAGGATTTTGATGGATTCCTTTCGCACATTGAGGTCCTTCATCCATTTTGAGTCTATTTTTGTGTGTGGTTATTATACATGGTATAATGGAAACGTCTTTGCACATGTATTTTTGCTCACGAAATTGCTGGGCCCAGCAAAGAACTAAATTTTTTTATACTTTTCTTAAGTAATTATAAATCAATAGATTTATTCAGCTTAGCTTCTCTGTGTTCACAGCTCATGGTAAATCATGGAGGTGGTAGACAGGGCCACACTTCATTTCCTTTGTGTAGCCTCCTTTCATCTCCAAGCTTTTCTGCTGCTTCAGGTGAACTCACTCCATAGGCTAGCTTTGTTATTCATGGGTAAACTAGCTTTGCAAGTGCTCTCCACTAGTCTTTGACTCAGCAATTCCCCACATCTCCGATTTTGTATCTGACCTGACTCTACTGGCTGTCTCTTTCATCACATTGTAATTTGTCAATCAATTTTATCGACCAGTGTGTTTTATTTTAAAAATTCTTTTAGGCTATACTGATGAGAGAAGACAGAAGCTGATAATGTTGCAATCCTCTGGATTCATGGAGGAATTTGGATTGATACCACTGGATGTGGCAGCTTCTGTGAGCATCGGGGATATCTCTTGCAGGGCCTGGTAAAATCTTCTCATGCTTTCACAGGCAGGTCTATTCTATTGTACATGGGAAAGAAACCACTGGAGCATGCAATTTTGACTAGCTTAGTCACAGAATTCCCAGAATAGTAACTAAAGGAATAAAAGCAGAGTTTAAAAATGACATTAAAAGCAGCAAATATAATGCAATGCTCCCCATAAACATGTAGTAGATACTTGTTAACAGATTAAGAGACAAAAAAGGTACCAAAATGTGACTCAGTGCCCACCTTCAGAAAATGCAGTCACTGACCAGCTGCAGATACTCAGGATGCAAGACTTCACCATCCCCTGCCCCAGGTGATGGGGAGAACTTGAAAGAGGCAAGTGTCACTTAAAAGAGAAAGCTTCTTGGAGCACCTGGGTGGTGCAGTCTGTTAAGCATCCTACTCTTGGTTTTCGGCTCAATTCTTGATCTCAAGGTCTTGAGATCAAGCCCTGTGTCGGGCTCAAGACAGAGTCTTAAGCAGATTCTGCCCCTCCCCTCACACACACATGTGTGTGCTCTCTGTCTCTCTCTAAAATAAATTTTAAAAAATTTTAAAGGGGAAGCTTCTTTCATCTTTAGTAGTGGCAACATCGATGGAACTTCTTTCTATCTGTCTTAAGTTCTCCAAATGAAGCAAATACATACCTATTGTTTGACCTCAAACTCTGCCTTGTCAACATGAACTGGAATGCACATAATTTCAATAGAGATGTTTGGTCTTCTGTTTAACAATGTGTTGACTCGGGGCACCTGGGTGCCTCAGTGGGTTAAAGCCTCTGCCTTCTGCCCGGGTCATGGTCCCAGGTCCTAGGATTGAGCCCCGCATTTGGCTCTCTGCTTAGCAGGGAGCCTGCTTCCTCCTCTCTCTCTCTGCCTGCCTCTCTGCCTACTTGTGATCTCTGTCAAATAAATAAACAAAATCTTTTTTTAAAAAATGTGTTGACTCTATTTTTGCCCTTGTAGAAGAAAATGTTTACCTAAGTTTGGCCCTAGACACTACTGTCTTTGAAAAGTTTACTTATTCTAGTACTTTTAAAAAACTAAATAGGCCAGATTTTAGGAAAGATGCCATCAACTATTTGGGCTCTCTAGACCCGGGGCCAGAACCTGTGACTGATACTGATTTACTCCTAAGGGGAATAGAGGTTTCCCCTGTCTAACTCTGGGGACAGAAGAGGACAGCCCATTGCCAGTCATCTTTGAACAGGAATACAGATGGGACTTGCAATGAGGATGAGAAAGGAACTTTTCCTTTCTCTTGGGCCAGAGATTGGACTGGCCATCTAGGGTATGGTGGCAGTTGGAGATTTTAATTTTTGAGGTTGAGCCAACCTCTCTGACTCAAACATCTATCCTGCCATGGGCCTAAGAGTAGCCACTTTTGATGGCATAACTAAACTACTCTCAAAAGTCAAGTGATATACACAAGGCAAAGCTTCACTATATCGTCTTTGTCGCTTGCAAATCTTTTTCTGAATCTAAAAGTAGAATTAAGTTTTTTATTCACTTTTATATCCCTAGCATCTAGCTAGCTCTTAACACACATTTTATTGGATTGAATAGTCATAAAACTCAGTGGAATTATCAGTATAGGAGTTTTATCTATATTCAATAAAGGCAGCAAGCCCTTAAGTGACTTACTTCTCACTTGATCTCCACCCATGGAAAAAGTCTAGTTCAACTAGCCTGCTTTCATTTTTGTTAAACTAAGTTGGTTGATCCTGTCACTGAAAACAGATGAACCCACTGGTATCCTCACAGGCCTACAGTGGAGAGAAGCATTGATTCATCCCAATGTCGTTCTGAGCATCATCTCCATTTCTCTCAATGTAGTTGCTTGGCTAGGCCAGCAAAAAGCATCAAAGCCAATAAATGGTTTGTTTTCCCAATCCATTTAAAGTCACATTTTCATGATGTTCTTGGACCTACTGAAATTAAGCCACAAATTTGTTTTTTTTAATTTTTTAATTTTTAAAATTTCTTTTCAGTGTACCAGAATTCATTGTTTATGCACCACACCCAGTGCTCCATGCAATACATGCCCTCCACAATACCCACCACCAGGCTGATCCAACTTCCCACCCCCCTTCAAAACACTCAGATTGTTTTTCAGAGTCCATAGTCCTTCATGGTTCATCTCCCCCTCCAATTTCCCTCAACTCCCTTCTCCTCTCCATCTCCCCATGTCCTCCGTGTTATTTCCTGTGCTCCACAAATAAGTGAAACCATATGATAATTGACTCTCTCTGCTTGACTTATTACACTCAGCGTAATCTCTTCCAGTCCCGTCCATGTTGCTACAAAAGTTGGGTATTCATCCTTTCTGATGGAGGCATAATACTCCATAGTGTATATGGACCACATCTTCCTTATCCATTCATCCGTTGAAGGGCATCTTGGTTCTTTCCACAGTTTGCTGACTGTGACCATTGCTGCTATAAACATTGGGGTACAGATGGCCCTTCTTTTCACTACATCTGTATCTTTGGGGTAAATACCCAGTAGTGCAATTGCAGGATCACAGGAAAGCTCTATTTTTAATTTCTTAAGGAATCTCCACACTGTTCTCCAAATTGTAAGCCACATATTCTTAAAAACCAGTTATATAGTCATAAAAATAAAAAAGGAATTAATTAATGAAAGATATAGTTTGGTGCACCTTGATCTGAAAATGTAAAGAATGTCATGTTTTTAGAAACCTAGTATGTGAAAGGTACTATACTATTTTCCTTAGCATTTTCTTTTCTTTTTTAGTATATATTTATTTAATTGGTTCCCTTTGGTCAAACATTTATATTTTGAGACTTCTGTGACATACTCCCAAACTATTCTTACTTTCTATTTCATCATCAACATTGTACAACAATAAAAGAGGTTAATTTCCTAATGGAGGCCCTACCTCAACTGGGTATTATATAATTTTTTCCTACTACATTGTTATCTCAATTGATGTTAGTAATTTATGTGACCTATTGCACTAGCTTCATAAGTTATCTTTTCTTCCTACACTCACTATCAATAAATTCTCAGAACAGTAACTTTTAAATTTTAAACTATGAAATATTTTTAACAGATTTTAACTTAGATATAAATTACATATAAAATTTTCAATTTAAAGTATATGATTCAGGGGTGCCTAGGTGGCTCAGTGGGTTAAGCCTCTGCCTCTGGCTCAGGCCATGATCTCAGGGTCTGGGATCAAGCCCTGCATCGGGCTTTCTGCTCAGCAAGGAGCTTGCTTCCCCCTCTCTCTCTGCCTGCCTCTCTGCCTAGTTGTGATCTCTCTCTCTCTGTCAAATAAATAAATAAAAATCTTTAAATAAATAAATAAAGTATATGATCCAATGGTTTTTATCCTTAGCATTTTCCTGTGTAATTTCTCAATACAACCCATAGATTTGTACAGGTACAAAAACCTGTACACCCAGGTTTTGATTGGAAACCTGAGGAAACTGAGGTTCAAAAGGGTCATTAATTCACTTCACAAATATTTATTTTATTTTATTTTATTTTATTTTATTTATTTATTTTACTGAGAGAGTGGGAGAGAGAGAGAGAGAGCACAAGTAGGGGGAGCAGGAGACGGAAAAGGAGAAGCAGGCTTCTTGCCGAAAAGGGAACCCGATGTGGGGCTCCATCCCAGGATCCTGGGATCATGACCAGAGCTGAAGGCAGACGCTTAACTGACTGAGCCACCCATGTGGCTTTAGTACTCATTATATTCCAGGCACTGTTCTAGATGCAGGGGATATATAACAGTGAGCAAAACAAGGTCCTCATGGCATTTATGCCCATGTCCTTGTGGCTAGTCAGCAGATTTACATACAGATCTGTCACATCCCAATATTCATGCTTTTTTTGCTGCACATGGCAACTGGAACGGAAGAAATCAGAGAGAGAAGACTGCAATATTTGAGTAATCGGAATAAATGTTATATGGTGCTAAGGGAGAGTACCCAAAAAGTAAATTTCAATTCTTGGTTCTAAATTGTGTACTTTTAAAAATAATGAACCTTATTTTTTTCCACTAACAAATATATTCTTAAGTTCCCTTTTCCTGTCTAGACTCTGGGGAATATGAGATTTTCATTAGAAGGAAGTATTCTGAGTTTTTCAGAGGATGCTAAGACTCATAGACATGTTCCTGCCCTTTTAGAAAAAGTCCAGCTGCTTCCTCCATCCATATGCTGTTCTGTCTTCTACAGTAAAATAATAATTCAGGACTGATTCCCCTTTACTACAAATTGTGTCTTCAAAACCCCACACTCCAACTTCTCTGTTTACTATGTACTCTACTGAATGTTCTTTCCTACCCTCGCTCTTTCTTTTGAAATCCTACCAATAGAAGCTTCGTGACCTCACGCACACATGCTGCCTCCCTCCTCTGATCCCCCCACCCAGTGACATTCTGGAACACTTTTCTGGTATTTATGGCCTTATACTGTAATCATGAGTGACTTTTGTCTTATTCTCTAACAAAAGATGAACTCTGAGAGGGCAGGGATGCTTTTCTCAAGTCTCTGATAATCAACAAATCAGCAAAAAATACTTTTATTTATTTATTTTTAAAGATTTTATTTATTTATTTGACAGAGAGAAATCACAAGTAGATGGAGAGGCAGGCAGAGAGAGAGAGAGAGAGAGGGAAGCAGGCTCTCTGCCGAGCAGAGAGCCCGATGTGGGACCCGATCCCAGGACCCTGAGATCATGACCTGAGCCGAAGGCAGCGGCTTAAACCACTGAGCCACCCAGGCGCCCCCCAAAATACTTTTAATTGATTGTGTTGTTCTTTATCATTAAGCCCATAATTATCTCTACTCAGATTTTTTAAACTGCCATTTTGGAGAACCAGCTACTTTCAAAACCACAAGGAAACATGCCTCTCAAATAAAAGCCCCATGTTATAGTTAATTTGAATCTATGAGAATATAAAAGAGGATTTTTCATTCAATCCATAATCCATAATTATTTGTCATTTACACTGCATAAGGAATTATTGCAGGAGAACTGGAGGTTGCACTGAAGAACTAATGTACACCCAAACTTGTGAAGTCTTATAAAAATAATTTATCAATCAATTAAGAGGTGATTATAAACAATTCAAAGGGATTTGAATCATGGGTTTGGGGCAAGAAGAATGATCTTGCTCATTCAGGTTCTTATCAGAAGTAGTTGAGTAAAATTGAAAAACCTAGGGCTCAAAAACCAGAAATAAAAGAGATTATTCCAAAATCTGCATGAAGGTATTCTACTACAGTCTCCATTGGCAGCATCAAGGAAAAGAAATATGGAGCAATAAGTAATAGCCATTTCATAAAAATTGGTGTCTCATTTTTCTCTGTAACTACCCTATAAATATCATTGAACCTGAGACAACATTGCACAGGAGAATGCTACTTCTACAAATTATGACAAAACGTTCTCTTATGAGCTGCTTTGGTTACCCACATGTATGATCTGAGTTCTACTCCAATGACACCCGCATGATCAAGGGGACCCACATAATCTCTCAGAGCCTCTGCTTTTGTAAAGATAAAGTCATTTACTCACCAGGATCATGAGAACCTAACAACCTCAAATACATGAAAGTGAAAAATCAGGTTAAACTAATATGTTTGTTACATTTAACTTTTACTCACAGGCATAATAGGTATTTTCTGCTTGAGAAATTAAATAAAAATTCATATCGAAGACTAGGAATTAGTAATAAAATGACTAGTAGTAAGTACTACAGCTATCTTGGAGTGGTTTTGCTCTCCCAAATGAGTTTGGGCTTTAATTTATTCTATTTAGATCATGTAGCAAGTGTTTTGACCTTCACATATTACAGGAACTAGTACAGGATGCTTTAAGTACTATCCTCATTATCATCAGTGTAGGAAAAAATGATCTATAACTTTTTTCCTTGGAGACTACAGAGCAAATTTTCTTCTTTCTTCTTCTCCTCCTATTCCTTCCCCCCCTCCTTCTCTTTTCCCTCCTTCTTCCCAGAAATAGAATGTGGATGTTAAAACCAGAATCTTCTAGAGCTTCAAAGGACCCAAGGAACCATTTTGGCATTCTTAAGATTTAGAAACTTAGGATCCACAAGGTAAGGACCTGAACAGGATCCACTCAAGATCATATAACTCATACCGTCTTTAGAAATCTAACTTTGGAACTGGAATCTGGGCTTTCCATCTTCAAGGAGCAATCAGATTGAAAGAATCAGTCCATTCAAGTCTTCACATTCAAGTCCATGATCTTTACAAATTCTCTTACCTTGCCAATATTAAGAAACATATAAATAACAGCATTATTCTTGCTTCTATTCTAGTTCACCATAGGGAAAAGAGAATTGAACTAGACATCAGAAGTTTTGGCCTGAAAGCCTAGCTCTAATCATTACTTGGTAACCTTAGAAAAGTCAGTAGACTTGGGCCCCAGTTTCTGTACCTGTAAAACTAAGATGCCTGCCTTAATTATTTTGCAGAATTTTAACAAAGAAGGTAATAAATGTGAATATTTTCTATAAGTTATACAGTTCTGAATGAACACAGTCATTTTTCTTATATATTCTGTGATCTCCTGAAAGGTTTTTAAAATTTAAAAGAGAAAATTACATTATATGTGTTGGAAACACAATAAACTAAATTCCATTTAAAAATAGAAGATAAGGGGCGCCTGGGTGGCTCAGTGGGTTAAGCCGCTGCCTTCGGCTCAGGTCATGATCTCGGGGTCCTGGAATCGAGTCCCACATCGGGCTCTCTGCTCAGCAGTGAGCCTGCTTCCTCCTCTCTCTCTGTCAAATAAATAAATAAAATCTTTAAAAATAAATAAATAAATAAATAGATAAAAATAGAAGATAAGAATAATGCCAGAAGGATAACAGAACTGGAAGCTCCAGCCCTAGTTCCCCACAAAGACACTGACTTAAAAACAATATATGGACCAAAATATCTTTATGAGAACTCTAGAAGCTAGTTAAGTCATGATACTTTGCGAGTGCAAAGCCAAGAACAGCTTGCGTTAAAATGGGTAAGAAAAGCCATTGCATTCATTCGGTGGGTGCAGAGCCAATAACCACAGGCTTATTTCACTGAAACAATGCTTCTTTCTGTACAATGAGTCTTTCAGTTACCATCTTCTTTCCTTATGCTACCAGTGTTTTGTAAGTTATATGCAGAAGCATAAAGGAATAACTGTAGGCTTAACTCACTGAAAGTACACTGTGTACAATACATCCTGCAACTAACATCTTCTCTCATTAGGTTGTAAGTGTTTCTAAATATGTGTGTAGAAGCATATGAGAATGTATGCTGAACTCATTGCAACTACACTTCGTGTTGTATTGTGTTCTTGAGCTAACTTCTGCTTTCAATAAGATACAAGTCTTAGTAAGTGTATGTGTAGAATTATATGGGAATGGCTGAATGCTTCACTCATTGGAACTACACTGTGTCTAAACCTTCTTTTAAATAACATGTTGTTTCAGTAGATATAAGGCTTTTTCCCGAGTTTTCATTTAAATTCCAGCTAGTCCACATATAGTGCAATATTAGTTTCAGGTGTAGAATTTAGTGATTCATAACTTACATACAAGACCCGGTGCTCATCAGAGCAAGTGTCCTCCTTAATACCCGTCACCTGTTTAACCTATCCCTCCACCAACCTCCCCTCCAGTAATCACTAGTTTATTCTGTATAGTTAAGAGTCTAGAAAAGCCTTTGAATTTTTTTAACTTAAATTCAATTAATTAACATATAGTGTATTATTTGTTTAAGAGATAGAGGTCAGTGATTCATTTTATATAACCCAGTGTTCATTATATCACATGCCCTCCTTAATGTCTATCACCCAGTAACCCCATCTCCCCTTCAGCATTCTATCTGTTGTTGCCCCTCTCCGCCCCTAGAGGAGAAAAAGCCCAACTCAGAACTTCACCCTTAGAACAGAGAGAAGAGTAGAATGTGCATGAAATGTTCCAGCTGCCCAAGAGACTGGTTTCTGTCTTGCCTGATTTGGAGTGATGATGAAACCAGCAAACTTTGGATGCAGGGGCCAGAGAACAAGAGAGGGTACTGGGGCTTGCTACTACCCCAGAGAACCTGCGGTTCCACAAACAGACCAGAAGGAGCAAGAGATTATATACTCCTAAAAAACAAACTAGCAAACCTTTCTAATTGGGAAATTATGTGCACAACAGAAAAGACACATCCCAGAAGAAGTTTCAGAGGTCCCCAGAATCTCTGGCCAGCCTGACTGGGGAAAGTCTTCCTCTACACAGAACTTCCCATAAAGACTTGAAGAGGTGGCAATTTTCAGGGAAACAGGGCCTAATCAAAGGAACAACAACATCAGAAAGCTGTAGAAGTTGACCATAAAGAAATGGATCTGTGAATTACTTGACAGAGAATTCAAAAAAGATGGCTTTTTTAAAAAATAAGTAGGCTCCATGCCCAGTGTGGACCCCAATGTGGGGCCTGAACTCACGACCCTGAGATCAAAACCTGAGCTGAAATCAAGAGCTGAATGCTTAACCAACTGAGCCACCTAAGTGCTACCAAAATAAGTGTCTTAGAGAAGTTCAAGTGTGCTTAAACACAGACAACTAAATGAAACAATAAAAATAGGGGCACCTGGGTGGCTCATTGGATTAAAGCCTCTGCCTTCGGCTCAGGTCATGATCCCAGGGTCCTGGGATAGAGCCCTGCATTGGGCTCTCTGCTCAGCAGGGAGCCTGCTTCCCTTCCTCTCTCTTTGCCTGCCTCTCTGCCTACTTGTAATCTCTGCCTGTCAAATAAATAAATGAATAATCTTTAAAAAAAAAAAAAAAGAAAAAGAAAGAAAAGAAAAGAAAGAGGCACCTGGGTGGCTCACTGGGTTAAAGCTTCTGCTTTCGGCTCAGGTCATGATCCCAGGGTCCTGGGATCGAGCTCCACATCGGGTTCTCTGCTCAGCGGGGAGCCTGCTTCCTCCTCTCTCTCTCTCTCTTTGCCTGCCTTTCTGACTACTTGTGATCTCTGTCAAATAAATAAATTTTTAAAAAATCTTTTATAAAAAAGAAACAACAAAAATATGATGCATGAACAAAATGAAAATACAAACAACTAGATAGAAACTAAAAAGAACAAAGGGCAAATTCTGGAGCTGATATTAGGTGGTATAAAAGGCATAATGGGCAGAGCATCACTAAAAATGGAGGAATAAATGATAATTTCGCGAGATGAAGCTTCCCTTCATGGTCTACTTATGCATTCAAAATAGTTATCTTGGTTTGGAGTCCTCTGAGAAACATACCCAGGGACATGAATTTAAGTGTAAATACCTTATTTGGGGGATGATCCCAAGGAACATAATTAAGGAAATGAATAATGAAAGACAAGAAGCTATCAAAGCCATTTGGGTATCTTTTTTTTTTTTTTTTTTTAAGATTTTATTTATTTATTTGACAGAGAGAGATCACAAGTAGGCAGAGAGGCAGGCAGAGAGAGAGGAGGAAGCAGGCTCTCTGCGGGACTCGATCCCAGGACCCTGAGATCATGACCTGAGCCGAAGGCAGCAGCTTAACCCACTGAGCTACCCAGGCGCCTGCATGTTGGGTATCTTGAGCTGATCGCCTGGGAACTCTGGGAAACAAGGTAGGAATATGCCTCAAAATGATCCCAACTAAGAGATGTTAGGAACTTAGGTATTTAAATGCCAAAACCTTCATCTACCCAGCATCATTTGTTGGGGCAGCTTCCAAGGGCATTGACTCTCTAGCAACTCTGGTTTGCCCTGTGTCTTGACTGAGCATGCTCCCTCAGAGAGATAAAGCCTTCAAAAACCCACAGATTGTTGCACAAAGCTGCCTTCAGCACAAAGAGGTACATACTAGGAGCACCAGCAGCATCTGCCACAGTGAAGATCTGAATATGTAAGCAATTAAAATGTGACTAACTGAATAATTTGATTTTGGTCTTTTGAATGCCAGGAAAACAGGCACCCTTTTACCCAAGAAAAGTTAAGTATATTATAAAGATACTGTTAGGTTTGTGAGCAAAGTAATAAAGAAACCAAAGCAATGCCAGGCCTAATGGGAACTGTAATGAGATAAGCAGTGTAGTTGTTTTGTCTCTTTCAAGGGCTGTGTCTCTGCCTGTCTTCCACTCATCTCCCTTTACCATACTGTATCAGTCAGGTTAGGCCATGCTATGGTACAGTAACACACCGCTCTCATACCTCTGGCTTTAAAGTGACAAAAATTAATTTCTCCACCATTGTTTGCCAGGCAGTGAAACAAATCTGATAACTGTTTTCCCATGTGGTGATTCAGTCATCTGGGCAGCTTTGATCTTACAGTTCTGCAAAATCTCAACACATTTTCCATAACAATGAAAAGCAGGGGCTTTTCACTGACTCCATCTGGAAGTAACACACATCACCTCTGTACACATTTCTTTGGCCAGAACTGGTTACAAAGTCTTCCCAACACAAAGGGATGGGATGCAGGTGTCTCCCGTGTGCCCAGGAAGGACGAGATACCTACAGATTGCTAGGCATTGGCAATATCTACCACACTAGACATGTTCCTTGAAACTTTAGCTTCTGCATAGTCATATTGATGAATTTGGCCTCTAGTACACTTCTCTCCCTTTATGCTTAGACGCCCCTCCCTCCCAACTAATGTATTCAGTCTTTCCGTTCTCAAATTTCCAAACCATGAAGAGAAGAATTCCTATAGTCAGTGTCTTCTTGCATGACCAAAAGTAGGAACAGCTTAATTTAAAAGAAATTGTGATGGGAATGCAAACTGGTGTAGCCACTCTGGAAAACAGTATGGAGGTTCCTCAAAAAGTTAAAAGTGGAACTACCCAGCAATTGAAGGAAAAATACTGATTTGAAGGGGCACATACACCCCAATGTTTATAGCAGCAATATCCACGATAGCCAAACTATGGAAAGAGCCCAGATGTCCACTGACAGATGAATGGATAAAGAAGATGTGGTGTATATATACAGTGCAATATTACTCAGTCATCAAAAATGAAATCTTGCCATTTGCAATGCATTGGCTAGAACTAGAGGGTGTTAGGCTAAGTATTATAAGTCAGAGAAAGACAAATATCGTATGATTTCACTCATGTGTGGAAATTAAGAAACAAAACAAATGAACATGGGGAAGAGAAAGAAAAATAAAAATAAAATAAGGTGAATATTGAGAGAGAGGCAAACCATAAGAGATTCTGAACTTCAGAAACAGGGGAGGGGCGGTGGGGGGTGGGTAACTGGGTGGTAGGCATGAAGGAGGGCATTAAGGAGGGCACTTGATGTAATGAGGACTGGGTGTTATATGAAACTGATGAATTACTAAATTCTATCCCTGACACTAATTAAACATTTTTTAATAAAATAAAATTTCTTTTGATTTCTTCTTTGAAAAAAGAAATTATGGTGTGAATGACCTGTGCCTCTGAAACTTAAACATCTTCTGGAGCCTAGGGAACTGTTCACTGAGCACCTAAAGAAAGAGGATTCTGCCAGCAACTATATTTTTCTAGCAAGCTATCTTCTTCTTAAAGTCGGGGAAAAAAGATATTTGAAAACTTACAGAATGTAGGGAAATTCACCTGGAAGGCAGCTCCAGAGAACATTATAAAAAACAATGGCATGGAACTGTACTGCAAGGTTTAAAGGGAAAGTAGGTGTGATATCTAACAGAGACAGAGTAAGTGGTGTAAAGTCAGGTTAACATCATAATAGCATATGGAAAGTAGAATTCCAAAATACAAGAACAAGAATGTAAGAAGTACTTCCCAAATTCTGATATGTGACAATAAAGATTAGATAGGAGAAAGGGAATCCCTGAGAAGTGCTCACACTCCTTCAGAAATTCATTCAAAACTCTTCTAAAAGTTATTTATTAGATATTTTTTGAATTATAACACATTTGTAACATACACCTGTTATAAAATTGAAATAACCCAGTAATAGGTATATAAAGTCTAAGCCAGTCATTTCTCTCTTAGCTTCTTTCCCAGCCCCAACTCAGTAGCAGTCCTAAGATAAGGTATTCTGACCCTTTCTCCTTGTTCATACATATACCTTTGAGAGAATACATTTATACCTAGTGGTGTGTGGGTTGGTTGGGAATACATTTATACCTAGTGGTGTGTGGGTTGGTTGGTTGGTTGGTTGGGTTTTAACAAAGGAGAATCCTAATGTGCACAATAGCCGATAATTAACTCTTTTTCATTTGACAGGATATTGGGATAACCATATATGTCAGTATCTATACATCTAGGTAATTTTTCTTTAAAAATGTACGTGTGTGCATATAAAATACATAAGACACTCATAAATTTTGTTTACGTTAGTGGAATATCCTCTGTGCTAGGGGAGTAGAATTGGTACATTTTTAATGACTTCCATACTCTCCCTGCAGCTCTACCTACAATCCATCTCCTGACCTCCCCTGGTAACCATAGTTTACAACTGGTGTACATGCTTTAATGAGTTTCTAAGTGTTTATATAATCATATGCAAACATATTTACATAGGTATTTTGAGCAGCGGTCATTGTCAACCTACCAAAAACAAAATTAGCTTGTGTACACTCCTATGTATCTCCCTTTTCTGAAGCAGCAATAACTTATTGGAAATCCCTGTAAATCAAGTAAATGCTAACCAGTTCAGCTCTTTTGCCTTTAATTTCTCTCTGGAATGTTTTATAATTCTTAATGTATAGATCTTGCACATATTTTGTTAATTCAATTTCGTGTTTTTTGATGATGTTGTAATTGGTACAGTTTTTAATATAAATTGCTTATCATGTACAGCTAGTATTTATAGATACAATTGATTTTTTAAAAAGATTTTATCTATTTATTTGACAGAGATCACAAGTAGGCAGAGAGGCAGGCAGGGAAAGGAGAGGAAGCAGGCTCCCTGCTGAACAGAAAGCCCGATGTGGGGCTCGATCCGAGGACCCTGAGATCATGATCTGAGCCAAAGGCAGAGGCTTAACCCACTGAGCCACCCAGGCACCCCAATACAAATGATTTTTGTATATCCAGTGAGTGCTCTTCACTCTGGCTGATGGGTATATGAATGACTTCTGGTCCCGTGTGTACTCTAAAAATTGTTTGTATTACAATTCCAGTAATCGCTCTTTCCCTGGAAGTTGTTATTGCCCAACCCGGTGGTGGACGTTCACTCTATACATACCCACATTGCATTCAGTCAGAGACCCAAACAAATCCCTATGCTGAAACTATATCTCGCTCTTTCCTCTTTGCAAAGTCTAGCTTCCTTGACCTTCCCCAAATCCAGTCTGTCTCAACTCAGAGAGATTCCTGTACTACAGTCTAGCAATTACCACCTGGGAGAAAGCCTGGCTGAAGATAGGACTCACCTCTTTGCCCTCTCTTGGGAATGACAAGGCTACACTGCCTATTATCCAGTGTCTGATAATAGTTGTTTTCAATAGTTAATCCTGTTTTTTATGGAAGGAGGATTATTCCCATATGGTCCAAAGAGAGAATTGTGTTCTTTTGATTTTTCATGTAATAAATGGTGTTGATAGTTTTACTGACATTAGATTCCTGTGAAAATCCCTACTTGGGCATTTTCATTAATCTTTTGCTCCAATGCTGAAATCTGTTGGCTAATACCAACACAAATAAATAAAATAAACACAAAAAAATAAAATAAACACAAAAAATAAACACAAAAGTGTTTAGCACTTTTCCATCTATTACTGTGGTGATTTTGACCTATAGTTTTTTTCATTTTATTGCATTTTCTGTTAACTATATTTTCAGATTTTATTGGGTCACTTGGTTAAGCCTCCAGCTCTTGATCTCAGCTCAAGTCTTATTCTCAGGGTCGTGAGTTCAAGCCCCATATTGGGCTCCATGCTGGGTGTAGAGACTACTTAAAAAAATATATTATTTAAGTTATATGGCTTTACAAAGCAGACTGGGTAACATTCTATATTTATCTTTAATTCAGATTATTTCAATAACATTAAAATTACTTGGTTTTTAAAAAAGTTTTTATTTATTTGAGAGAGAGAGAGTGAGCGGGTGAGAGAGAGGGGGGAGGGGGTGATTAGTTTGCAGGAGAAGCAGAGGGAGAGGAAGAAACAGACTCTCCCCCCCATCCTCCCCTTCCCCCCCCCCATGCAGGGAGCCTGACTCAGAGCACCAGGGTTCCATCCAGGGACTCCAGAATCATGACCTCAGCCAAAGACAGATGCTTAACTGACTGAGCCACCCAGGCATCTCTAAAATTACTTGTTTTTTAAAAGTTAACTGTATTTCAGCCATGCAACGATCATATCCTTTACAATGATTAATCTGAAATTATCTTTCCAATTTTTTTTCCAGAAGTTGGTCTGCTCAAGCTTTCTACTTTGAGAGCATTTGAACATCTTGTTTTGAAGGTTCTTTTTATTTTTGCAACATCATTCCATACAAGACCAATAAAAACATAAGAGTCTTAACAAGTTTACAATAGAGTGTTTGAATAAAAAATCTGTATACATTATTCTTTACAGCAATTTTTAAATTGTTTAAAAATGTTCCTTTTAAATACCTGTGCTATCTTACTTCTTGGAGTATTATAGGTAGAGAGCCTACGTAGTGCTATTTGCGAGTACAAAATTAAGACTATAACTTATATGGAATCCATTCATTTAAGAGCTCAATTTAATATCCTTGACTATTCAGTGCTCTGTAAGGAAAAAAATCCACCTTAACATGCTGACAAAGAGCCAAAAGTTCAATTTCCATAAAAATATTAAAGGTATCCAATTCTGAGAATACCTAGTTGGATGACAGTTTGCTGAAGCTAATGCTGTATTGATGCTAGAGTTGAAGGATTAATTAAGTTAATCTATTTTTGAATGAAAACATATTGATTTCCTTTAGGTTTTAAATTTTGTTGTCATAGTGTTTCACATAGTATTTTCCCAATGTTTGTTAATTGTGAGTTCTCTTGTGCTTTCTATTATATCAAGAGTTATATTTCCTTTCGCAGTTCTCATAATGCACATATTTATTTGCTATTGAATGACAAAGAAAAGAATAGGTCCTGGAATAGGGTGTGTCTGGCTCCCTGCTCAGCAGGAAGTCTGCTTCTCCCTCTTCCTCTGTAATATCCCCCCTTCCTGCGTACCTATTCTCTCAAATAAATAAATAAAATATTTTCTACAAAAAACATCATTTGGGTGCATAGTAGAGTAAGTTTTAGAGAATGATAAGACACTTTACACAAATGAGAACATCTGCAGTCACCCCAGGAATGATAAAATTACAGGGCTATCAGTGCTCATGCTTCTGGGCATGGGCTGATCACCAGCTGGAAGAAGATATATTCCCTACAGTATTTATATAATACCATCAATTACATTCAGATTTTTTATTTCCCTTTAAATACAACTCCTTGGAGGACTTAAATGTACATTATGGCCATGTAGTGCTACATGAGGGGAAACCTCCCAAAGTTTACAAAAATTTTTTAGAGAAATGAATTCCAGAAAAACCATAAACTCTCAGGGAAGGTAAACGGAATGATATAAAAATTATCAAAGATCATTTTGAGTATTTCTTATACACAGAGCTTGACAGAAAACTAGGCATTTGTTGAATGAATGAAGGAATGAAACAACGAAGGAAGGAACGAATGAATGAAAGAACAGGGAAACAAAATTACATGTGCCTGGATTCAAATCCCAGCTTCACCAGTATTTGACCTTTTGTACTTCATTTATCCTCAGATTACTCATCTTTAATATTAGGATAATTATGCCCACCTCTTTTTGTTATCACAGGGACTGAACTAGGTAATCCATGTAAATAAATAAACCCACTGCCTAAAACAGAATGAGCACTTAACAAATAACAGTCATTTTAAGAGTTCTCCTGGGATTGATTTAGCTAATTCCTAGCCAAATAGCTCTATTAAATCACTTCAATATATTTCATAATAGGTCAATTCTTCATGTATTGATTATATCATAAATCTATATTCTATTGAGTCTCTGTGAAACCAACAGCATATTACACCACAGACATTCCCTAAAATCATCCTTTATTTTTAACTTAAGATATGTTTTCTGCTAATTAGCAGACCTCTTAGATGGTGGTTTTGGCTTTTTCCGCTGCTAAAACAAAATGTCACAGACTGGGTAGCTTATAAACAATAGAAATTTATTTTTCACATCCTAGAGGCTGGGGATTACAAGATTGAGTTGTCCACAGATTTGCCCTGTGGTGAGGGTTTGCTTTGTCATGGACAGTGGTCTTCTCATGGTAACCTCACACGGTGGAAGGGGGCAAAGAAGCCTTCTTGGGCCTTTTTTATAAGTGCATTAACCCCATTCATGAAGGCTCTACCCTCATGGCCCAATCACCTCCCAAAGGCTCCACCTCCTAATACCATCACCTTGGGGATTAGGATTTCAAGATGAGAATTTTGGGGAGACACATTGAATCTATAGCAGATGGAATTCCATGAAAGGCAAGTTCAAACTCATAAAGGGAATATTTGCTGCTCACTTTGAAATGTACATAGCCTTGGCCCAAGGCTGCTGTGACTCAGCCAAATGCATACAAAAATCCTGGAAAGGATTTTTATATATTAAATTATGCGTGGTACTGACACTCTTTCCTAAATTTCTCAACAATTAACTATTTAGAATTAGCAAATTCTCTTGGGACCCATAAATTGGATACATCCTTCAGATACAGATAATGTTCCAAGTCCCCATGAAGAAACTGTATGGCTGTAAACAGAGTACCTATGCCTTTGGACGCTCTGGATTTAGCTAGTTAAAAACCAGATTAAAAAAGAAATCATATAGCATTTATGGTTAGCATAATTTTAAATAAAAATGAGAACCATTCCCCCAAGAATAATCTAGTGCTGTTTTCATTGCAACTGAGGAAGATTTTGGAAAGATAATGTAGTTTAGTGGACTATTTCTCCAAGGGCAGGATTATGGGCCACTTTTTACTGGGCAATAAAATGCTTTTAAATTCTAAATGGTGCTGCATATAATCAAGTTATCTCTTTTTTGGAAGACGAAAAAATGGAAGATTTCTTAGACCTTGGGAAGAGTTTTTGCCATTTATTTATGAATCACTCAGCAAAAGGCAGCCATGTACTATTTCAAATAAGATGCTATCTCAGAATGTCACCGTCACTTGACTCAAAGATTTTTCTTTCTTTCTCTGGTTTTTCTTTCTTTCTTTCTTTCTTTTTTTTTTTTTTTTTTTTTTTTTTTTTTTTGGTGGGTTGGGGGAGGAGCTCCTCCTCCTGCAACATCAAGTCAACAGTTCTGTGGGCAAGGGACAGGACCAGATTATCTCCATCAATATTTGGTACGAGGGAGAAGAAGGGTGCTTAATATATAAGGGCTAACACTCGATCTCGCCCCCATGCCCCTCTTGCACCCCTCCACCAGCACCATCACCCAACGCACTTCACTGGAGCAAACAGAAACAACCCACCATTCTGAAGCTGTGGTAAACGCTCAGGCCACGTGACACTGAATAATGCTGTTTGCATTCAAACACTGAGACTCCGCAGTGACACAGTAATTCATCTGCAGCTAGTTACTGAACTGTGGGCACTGAGAAATAGGCAACCCGTACTGAGCCAAGGGTACTGCTGGCCTCGCGAAAGCTCGGCCGGATGCAGAGAGCGGGGTGACAGCACAGCTTTGGGAGGCAGGGAGAGTGAAGAGGGGAGAGAGGCACGTTCACACCATAAGGTTCACACCGCGCTCTGAGAAGCCTCTGGGCCGAGCCTGAATTTAAAGCGGGAAATGAAGGGGCTGACAGAGATTTTAATATACTGAGCCTTCACATCGGTCGCCTAGCTTCAATCTCACGGCAACACTAAGAAATTGGTATTATTATTAATCCCCTCTTAGACCCTAGGGAGTGAGGCTGAAGGAAGCAAAGAGGCTCTTCCTGGGGCTTAGGCCCCGCGCGCCAGACTCCCAGGAGGCGGGAGCGCCCGGGCCGCGCTGCACCGCTTTTCCGGAGGGGGGAAAAGCGGGGCTGCGGCACAAAAACCTAGGCCTGGGTGAGGCGCCAGCCCAAGCTGCCAGCGCCGGAAGGAGAAGGGGGGTCTCGCAGGCGCGCGGCCCTCGCGGGTGGTAGGTCGGCGCGGAGACCAGAGCTGGAAGGCAAACGCAGACAGTTGGCGAGAAGCACCAGCCCCCTCCGCCCGCCTACTCGCTGTGGGGAGGGGTTTCTCACGCCCCCTGCTCCTGGGTGACTGCACCGGAGGTCGGAAGGAAGCGGGGCGAGGGATGAGTCATCCCGCCTGATTCCTCCTTCCCGGTCCCTCGCCTCCGCACGCCTGCCCCCTCCAGAGATGGAGCAGCCGAGAGCAAAGACTCGCTCTTCCTCAGAGTCGGCTACCAAACCCCCTGTGGCCTGCAGAAGAGAGGGGAAGGACGCGGCGTGTGGCCAATGAGAGCTTCGCCCTCTCGCCGCCGGCCAATGGGCCGCTGCTTACAGGGTAGGGCGGGACTAGGAGGGGGCGGTCCGGGGCTGGCGCGCGGCGTCGCGGTCCCGTGGCTCACAGAGAGAGTGGCTCCGTGAGAGAGCGCCTCACCGGGAGTCGGCGCCTAAGCGACGCGGGAAGGCGCCACCGCCGCCGCCGCTGGCCAAGGTGCTGGAAACGACAGGCCGGTCGGCCGCTTCGCCAGCTCAAGCACCCGTTGCAGCTGCTGCTGCTTCGCTCCAGCTCCGTCCTCATGGAAGAGATGGAAGAAGAGTTAAAATGCCCTGTGTGCGGCTCCTTCTATCGGGAGCCCATCATTCTGCCCTGCTCTCACAATTTATGTCAAGCGTGCGCCCGCAACATCCTGGTACAGACCCCGGAGTCTGAATCCCCCCAGAGCCGTCGGGCCTCAGGCTCCGGGGTCTCCGACTATGACTATCTGGACCTGGACAAGATGAGCCTATACAGTGAAGCGGACAGCGGCTACGGTTCCTACGGGGGTTTCGCCAGTGCCCCCACTACCCCGTGCCAGAAGTCCCCCAATGGCGTCCGCGTTTTTCCCCCGGCTATGCCTCCACCGGCCACCCACCTGTCACCGGCCTTGGCCCCGGTGCCCCGCAACTCCTGTATCACCTGCCCCCAGTGCCACCGCAGCCTCATCCTGGATGACCGGGGGCTCCGCGGCTTCCCCAAGAACCGCGTCCTGGAAGGGGTAATTGACCGTTACCAGCAGAGCAAAGCCGCAGCCCTCAAGTGCCAGCTCTGCGAGAAGGCGCCTAAGGAGGCCACCGTCATGTGCGAACAGTGCGATGTCTTCTACTGCGATCCGTGCCGCCTGCGCTGCCACCCGCCCCGAGGGCCCCTAGCCAAGCACCGCCTGGTACCCCCGGCCCAGGGCCGCGTGAGCCGGCGGTTGAGCCCGCGCAAGGTCTCCACCTGCACAGACCACGAGCTGGAGAACCACAGCATGTACTGCGTGCAGTGCAAGATGCCTGTGTGCTACCAGTGCTTGGAGGAGGGCAAACACTCCAGCCATGAAGTCAAAGCTCTGGGGGCCATGTGGAAACTGCACAAGGTGAGTCCTAAGAAAACCTACCCCTAACTCCCCTCGCCTCCAGTCCTGTTTTGCAGTCAACCGTCTCCCTTTTGCGCACAGTGCATCCCAGTAGGGGCGCAATGCAGGTTCTCCTGTATCTGCTTCCCCCGTCTGGTGCACTGCAGAAGCGCAGGGGGACCTTACAGCTAGCGCAGGGGAGTTGAATATCCCCAGAGTTGTTGCGGGGATGCCTGAGAACAGGTCTCCCGGGGGGCCCTGCCTAACCCGGGGCGTCCCCTCTCCGCCGCGGAGGCGCACCCTGAGGTGCCCGCCAGAGTACT
Source organism: Mustela nivalis (assembly GCF_964662115.1). Lineage (NCBI taxonomy): Eukaryota > Metazoa > Chordata > Mammalia > Carnivora > Mustelidae > Mustela > Mustela nivalis. The sequence goes on from NC_139025.1 coordinate 47,757,898, forward strand.
GGAAAGCGCTGCGTAACTGGGCAGAGGAACGCCAGCGCCCGGGACTGCCAGGAATGCTCCAGGGCAGATCCGGCTGCGGTCCCCAGGGACGGAGTGGGGGCGGTGGGGCGGCGCGACCCGCCGAACGCTGGAGCTGCGGGATAGACTGGCGCTGTGATTCGCGGCGGGGGCGGGGAGAACTCCGCGGGTGGAATACTGAAGAGTCCGCGCGGGCCCAGACCGGGGGTCCGCGCCGGAGCGGTTGCGGGAGGCGGAGGAGTGGGGAGTGTGTTGCGGGAGGGGGGTGGGGGGTGGGGAAGAATACTGTGGCTGCCAAGGCAACAAGGCTTGATGGCGGCGGGTCCTGACCCTCCTGGGGGCTAGGGACTTGGGGCTGAAGTAGCAGGACCAAGGTTACTGTGTGGTCTAGGTCTGAAACCTAGGCAGATGCGTCTCCCAGAGTGACCCCATCCTCCCAACCACCACAAACGCATTTGTCCAGGATTCAACCCTTTTTCTCTTTCAGTAGTTGTCTTTGACAGCTTTGAGGCACCTGTTACCACCAGATTTATCTTTCTGGTCTCTTTTGATGTGCCTTTACCAATGTTTAGGTAGGCTTCTCCTCTGCTGGGAATCCTCCAATTGTCCCCGCATTTCTTAGACAGACCCTAGAATGGTCTACCAGGACCTGCTTGACATGTTCACTTTTGGCCTCATCGACCTGACCTCATTTCCTCCCACTCATATCGTTTGTTCCAGCTGCACTGTCCCTCAACCAATAGCAGACGCCTTACAGCTCTGCCCCCCCCTCCACACACCGCCCCCGGGGCCTTTGCATTCGATATTCTTTATGCCTGGGACATTCTTACCCAATACCCTGTATTCATTCGCTGGCTCATTCTCTTGCCTTCTTCAGATTGTTGCTCAGATATCACCTTTGCAGTGAGACCCTTCCAAACACAGTTGCTGCCATTAGTCTCAGACACCCCTAACTGGCATGCTATATGTTTTAATTATCATGTTACTTTTGTTTTTATCTATTGCTCCCCTCCACTTATACTAGAAAATAAGATTCATGAGGAAAAGGATTTTATAATGTTATGCCCACCCTGCTTAGAAGGAAGGGAACAACTCTTGAGGAGATGTGTATAAATTTAAGTTTTAATTTTTAAATAATTTGCTTGATTGGGATGCAAAGGCTAGGGCAGGGATTCAGGATTATTGTAGGGAGATTTTCTTCACCTCATTGAGTTTCAAGCCCAAGGTTCAGGTAGGACAGTAAAGATGGTGTTCAGGCCTAGGCTATGCCCCACTAAGGGTTTCCCAGCATTTCTTGGAAACTAGAAAGGCTAGCCTCTGAGAGAGTCCATGGAGTTAAGGCTGGAACATTGGTATTTTATTTACAGCAAGAAAAGAAATAAGATATTAGCATTTTCAGCAATCAGGGAGGTTTTCTCAATTCAGTATTAATTGAATGTGATCCATGTTTACAGTTTTTTGTGTTCTCACATGTAACCTATTAAATCTTATTTGTACTGATGGAAATTTAAGTCAGCACAAATTTGAGCCCTACTAGGCACATGCATCTATTTTTAAGCCATTTCAACTTAACTTTAAAAAAAATGATATTTAATTTTGAAAGTTTTCAAAACTTGAGTTCACAGCCAATCTTTTTCTTCATGTTATGATTTCACTCTTAAACTGCTAACTATAGCCCATGATAAGTTGCCTTCCAAAACTATCCTTGGAACTAAGAAACTAATCACCCTGTCTCAAAAAAGAACAGAAGAGTCACACACTAATTAGGATGGTCAAACCACAGCGTGGCTTTTTCGTGAAGAGTCTGTACTTTATCCATACAAACCAAAAGCAACCCTTTAGTCTTTGTCAAGCCCTGTATAGATTTGAAATTGTTAAATCATTCGTTTTATGGGTAATGGAAATTGTGAGTGGACACTGGTGTGGTCTGGGTTGAAATTTGGATGTCTGTTAAAAAAAAAAAAACCAATCATGTCAAAGCCCTTAAGACATGACATAAGTAAGCTTTTAGAAAAGGAAGGTTGGTTTGTTGAAGAAAAAAAATAACATTTCTTATCTGATCTTTTGCACACTTTTTCCAAAATAGTGGATAGGTATAATTTTTGTTCAGTTAATAGCAGAATTATTAAACTGCCAAAAAAATGACAGAATGATGACAGATTTTAACATTTGCTTACCATCTTAGGAGAACAATGAACATTTTCCCCCATCTTATCTTCTTAATAAGGTTGTTAATGTGTCAACCCTGGATTTTCTCATATAGTCATTTATGTTCTGTTTCCACAAAATCTCATGGGCCAGAATTACTATGGGCCAGAATTTATATGTCTTTCAAAACATAAGAGAGCAAAGAATTACATTAAGTAGTTTTCCCAAAGTTGGGCAATTAGTTTGTCAACACATGTTATTACTAGACCTAAAAGTTTCCATTAATGTTCTACCATATTTATTAGTGATTTCTACTGATAAAAAATTCTGTGAATAAGTATTTCCCTCGAGCACAAAGTCCTCATCTTACACATTCAAGACAAAATGGCTGAAATTTATTTTTAAAGAGGTTATAAAAGCATCTGGTATAAAAGCATTAGTTGTCAATTGACTGAATTAAAATACTTCTTGCACATATATGACTTTCAAAATCCATGAAAAGTAATACTGCATGAAGTAGCTGTATAAGACAAATATCTGGGGCTCCTGGGTGGCTCAGTGGGTTAGAGCCTCTGCCTTCGGCTCAGGTCATGATCCCGGAGTCCTAGGATCGAGCCCCGCAGCGGGCTCTCTGCTTAGCGAGGAGCCTGCTTCCCCCTCTCTCTCTGCCTGCCTCTCTGCCTACTTGTGATCCCTGTCTGTGAAATAAATAAATAAAATCTTAAAAAAAAAAAAGACAAATATCTGATAACAGTTTTCATTTAGTACCAGCACTTGCCATATTCCTTTATACAACTTAGATTATTCCTTTATACAACTTAGATTATTAGACAATAAAGAATTGCTACACAAAAAATCATTCCTTTATACAACTTAGATTATTCCTTTATACAACTTTATACAATTTAGATTATTAGACAATAAGAATTGCTACACAAAAAATCATTTTGTAGATACTTTCAAACAGGCAATTGGAACCATTATTACTACTTTGTAATTTTAGCAATTCACATTTCTAAATCTAACTTTATTCTCAAATTCCAGGTGATTTTTTATCAATCACTCAATCAATACATTTGAAACTATTCTGTTGTATTTGTGCCATTGAGCAAAGATTTTTCTTTTCTGTATTAAGTACTCTGAATCTTGACTCAATAGTTATTTTCTTTTACTTTTTTTAAGTGAAGATTTGCAATTTAAGCAACATTTTATTTTTAAAAAGATTATATTTATTTATTTTAGAGTACCAGTATGTGGGGGATGGGGCTGGTTTAGAGGGGGAAGGAGAAGGACAAGAAACTCCCGCCCTGAGTGCAGAACCCCTGGCGGGACCCAGTCCCACAACCCTGAGATCATGACCTGAGCTGAAACCAGAGTCACATGCTCAACTGACTGAGGCATCCAGGTATCCCAGCAACAATTTAAAATTTTAATCAGTTATGCTTTAATTTTCAAAGTATTCTGGAAAAAATATCTGCTTTGTGGTGTGTTGGTATTTCTTCAAATATTTATGTAGCAAAGTGTGTTATTTAATATAACTAAAATGGTAGTTAACTATCAGCAGTAAACGCAATATAATCTAGATGTTCCTATGATACATATAACAGGTAGCAGATATTCATGTTTTTTATATTTTTTAAATTTATATCTAGTACAATCAGAACACTCTGTGCACAGTGGTACAAATATTAAGGAGAATGAATCAGAGAAGTTGATTGTTCCTCTTTGTACTGAGACATAATAGTAAGAGCTAGATAACAGGGGATTCCATTCCAGACCTGATACTGCCACTTACTTGCTAATAACTTGAAGCAAATCTCATAACTTCCATGCTTCCTACACACAAATCTGTATTTGTGGAAGTATTTTGAAAAAAATAATTTAAATGTTTATAACTTACTCATTTCAGTTTGGCACAAGAGAAGAGTTTTATGTAAAGCAAAAGTTGTTGTCTCACTAGTCAGTAATTATTTCCTAAAAACCTCATCCCCCAGTTTGGGATATTTTGCTTGTTCCTTTCAGAGTACAGGATGCAGTAAAAAGCTATTCTTGAAGGTGGCCCCAAAGGGTGAACTACACCTTCATGGGTCCAGAGAATACTCAGTTGAAGTAAGCACAAAGAATAAAAACACTACACAAAAATTTATTTATATATTAAACAAAGGCATTTTGTTTTTCAATAACGATGCTAAAATGATAGTTGGTATCACTGTTTTGTCAGATTCTCCAAAGAAGACAATGTTCTCACTCTGAAGTAACAGAACTTGTTCTTCCCATATATACCATAAAACAGTGTTATTAACTGGGGCGCCTGGGTGGCTCAGTGGGTTAAGCCGCTGCCTTTGGCTCAGGTCATGGTCTCAGAGTCCTGGGATTGAGCCCCGCATAGGGCTCTCTGCTCTGCAGGGAGCCTGCTTCCTCCTCTCTCTCTGCCTGCCTCTCTGCCTACTTGTGATCTCTCTCTGTCAAATAAATAAATTAAAAAATCTAAAAAAAAAGTCATTAAAAAAAACAGTGTTATTAACTGAAATTTCAGGCAAGTCACAGTTTACATAAAGAGAAAATTATCATAGCTACCTGTTATTGACTAATAAGAATAATGCACAAAAATTATCCTTACTTTCAGTACAGTATATTCTCTCATCTAAGTATTTCTCAAAGTGTGTGTATGCATATAACTCAACCTTGGCATGGAGGAGGACAGACCCATTACATGGTAAAAATTAAGAACAAAATAATTCTAAATAGTATCATTGTTATCTATTTTACCAGGGACTCTTAGTTATAAGGAACAGAAAACCAACTTAGGTGATCTCAGAGGATTTCCTGGGAAATGAAACAAGTCAACTCTCAAGGAAAGCAGAACTAGAAAGGTAGAAACTAAGTTTATTTTCTGTATCAGACAGGTTGGACTAAGTTATGCTACAGTAACAATTTCCTAATCTCAGTGAATTACAACAATAGTATATAATTTCTCACCCCCCTCAATGCCCACTGGGAATCAGCTGTGGCCCTTCTCCACATCTTCCTATTCTTGAACTTAAGCTGAAAGAGCATGTTTGGAACATGTCAACCTTATAATAGAGGGAGGAGAACAAAGCAGAACTACTCAATAGCACTTCAGTTTTCTACTCAGATGTGGCCCGTCACTTCTGCTTATATTGATTGGCTAAAACAAGTCATGTGGCCACACCTGAAGGCCATACTGTAGCAAATACACTCTTCCCACAAAAGGACACCAGAAAAGGACCCTATAATGGGGGTTGGAGAATATTTAGAACAAATAATATAATATGCCACATATTTAACTCTCTCATCTCTGCTGCTTTCTCTTGCAATGGTCCTCTCTGTCTTGCACAAGCCCTGACAGGACTCCTCCAGCCCCAAGGCAGCATAGCATTTTAGTACAAGTTTCCACTGTCATCTAGCTAGAGTGTCTCTTCACATTTTCAACTTTAGAGAAAGAATCTGATTGGCTCAGCTTGCATCAGGTAATGACTGATGACTATCCAGGCCATGACCCAACCCCTTTGGTGAGGTAGATGTAGAAGCCTAGGCCGAGACAAGTGAGGTACTCACTTCAGCAGCATAACTTAACAGGGCACCAAAACTCAGCAATCAAGATAAAAAAACAGTGTAATGCCATTTCTTAAAAAATAAAAATAGGGGTGCCTGGGTGGCTCAGTGGGTTAAGCCGCTGCCTTCGGCTTAGGTCATGATCCCAGGGTCCTGGGATCGAGTCCAGCATTGGGCTCTCTGCTCAGCAGGGAGCCTGCTCCCCCCACCCCCGCCTGCCTCTCTGCCTGCTTGTGATCTCTCTCTCTCTCTGTCAAATAAATAAATAAATAAAATCTTAAATAAAATAAAATAAAATAAAATAAAAATAAATGCAAGAAATCCATAATCAACAAAATGTCATCATTTTAAATAAGGGCAAGATCAGTAACAGTATGGCCATGCTGAGCCATACTAGACCCTGAGTCAAAAGGAAAAACCAAGATCAGTCCTGTCTTTGTTTCCTATTTTGACTTTTGTTCATCAAAGCATCCTTACATTAATTTTTATTTTTAAAAAATGCCACATTAAAATAGTATTCATGTTGATTCCTGAGGTTTTTGGCACTCCCTTAAATTCTACATCTGAGGAGAGTGCCTCACTCCCCTCCCCCAGCCCTGGCCCTGAGGGACAGAGTCATATGATACAACACCTGGCTCCTAGTTTACTGTACACTCAGAGAGAAACTCCATGCAGAATGCCTCAGAGAGCAGCAGGGGTAGGGAGGCATTGACCAGAATTCTGTTACAGTCTCAGAAGAAACCATGCTAGGTGCAGAAGAAAGCATTTTGCTCTACTTGGATCTTCCACATTTCAGCTACAGCACTAATCTCTTGAGCTGCTTTGACAGTGACGCAATAGAGTTGATGATGATGAAAGGACAGGAAAGTATAGAGAGAGCACTGAGAGCTGGAGCTCAGTGCTCGCTCTCCACAGCAATGCTCCACCACCAAGTGGTTTGTGTTATCACTGTCCTGTACTCTGGTGAACATGGTCGTATCAGAGCAAAGCAGTCCCTCACTTCGCTTATGTTTGAGAAGAGAAGGAGGACAGAAGATGCCATAACATGATTTTGTACTCACTATGGGTACCTCTTTTAAAGTCTGTGGTTGGACTGGGAGTGGGAGAAAAATAAAACCATGGTTTCCTGTCAGTAATTTCGTCTACTTATTAGAAGGAAAGAAGAGTGTTAGTAACCATGGGGTTCAGTGTTTTGTGTTTCTTTGTCTTTTGGCTTCCTAACAGCAGTACTCTTCTTGCTCTAGTTAAATGCTTCTCCTTACCACCTTATTCCTACCTCTGCCCAGTCCCTGTGGTGGGCTGCTAATCCAGGGTCCTGCCTTACCTGGCCATGTGGAAGGGCATGGGACATAGGCCTGGCCAGTCATCATTTCCTTTCCCCCTGGTCAAAGTGATTAATTTAAAAGATTAACACCTACTCAAGCTAGTTCAGTTGGAGTCCTTTTCTGAGGTTTATATATACTGAGTCAGGGACAGAGGAGTCTTGCTTTCCTCTGGACGTGGGGTAGCTGGAATAAAAAAAGCCAGGAGCTGTCTGTGTCCATGCCTCTTCCTCCTACCACTACATCAGTAGAAGAAAATAAGGCAACCCACAGAAATACAGAGCTGAGAAATGGAGAGAGAATTCTGAGAACAGTAATTAAGCCTGGAACATGTCATGAGTGTAGCCAGCTACCTCTTCCTGCCTTCTGAGTTACCCAAGTCAGTAAACCTTCCTACCTTTTTTAACTTTAGCTAGTTTATTTCAGCTACTTTAAACTGAGAAGTCCTCACTTGTAAAAGCATATGAATTAACACATGTGAACATTTATATTTGAAGATATCCTTATTCATTCTAGATATTGTCTCTAAAATACTATACTTAGAAGGCTGCATTCTGATGCCAAAAACAAAAACAAAAACAAAAATGGAAAGCAGTTTCGATTCAATGAAGCAGAAATCATATGATATTTAATCTAACCCATTCACTAACTGCGTAGCCTGTACTAGCTTATTGGGCAATAGGCTGGACAGAAGAGAGCTTCTGAAATCAGACTTCTGCTAATAATCAGTTTTATTTGTTTTCAAAGGCAGGAAACCTCTGAAGATATACATCTTACTTTGACCTGTTCTTTAGGTCAGAATTTCTCAAATTGTGTTCCCGCAAAGTTTCCATACTTAAATAATTTTGAGACTCTCTGCTCAAACATGCTCCTGGTGGTTCATGTTGTACATTATTACATCAGTGTACTGATCCATTCTGCAGCAAAGAAAACTGCTAGAATCTTTTTTTTAAAGATTTTATTTATTTATTTGATAGAGATCAGAAGTAGGCAGAGAAGCAGGCAGAGAGAGAGGAGGAAGCAAGCAGGCTCCCTCTGAGCAGAGAGCCTGATACAGGGCTCAATCCTAGGACTCTGGGATCATGACCCGAGCCGAAGGCAGAGGCTTTAGCCCACTGAGCCACCCAGGCACCCTTAATCTAGAATTTTCTAAACTTATTTGACTTTGGAAACTATTTTTTATTTATTTTCTCATTTTTTTCCCAGCTTCATTGAGATATCACTCATATGATATCTATACGTTATAATATATATATGTTAATATATATTAATAATATAATAAATAATATATATACATTATATGTATGTATATGTATACATATAACACATATATAACATAGGTAAGTTAAAGATATACAAAGTGATGATTTGATATGTGTATATATCTGAAATGATTGCCACAATAAGGTTTGTTAACACCTCTATCCCCTCACATAATTACCTTTTTTGTAAGTGTGTAGAGATAACTTTTAAGAATTATACTCTTAACTTTCAAGTATATAATACTGTGTTGTAAATGATAGTCACCATACTGCATATTAGATCCCTAGAACTTATTCATCTTATAGCTGGAAATTTGTACCCTTTGACCAACATCTTCCATTTCTTCAGTTCTCAGCCTCTAACAACCACCATTCCATTCTCTATTTCTTTGGATTCTGCTTTTTTTAGTTTCCACATGTAAGTGAGAACATACAGATTTGGTCTTTCTCTGACTTATTGCACTTAGCTTAATGGCCTCCAGGTCCATCTATGATGTTGCAAAAGGCAGAATTTAAAGGAAATTCTTTAAATTCTTTAAAATTTATGGCTGCATAATATTCCTCTCTGTGTGTATGTGTGTACCGCATTTTCTTGATCCATTGATTTATTCATCTGCTGATGGTCACCTCAGCTGTAGAAACCCTTTTTTGGTGCTAAATGAGTTAGGGAAACACTATTCTAGACACTGATTAGCTAATAAGCCAGTAAGAAAGTAAGCATTCTTAATTTCTGCTATATGCAGAATAGACTACTCTAAAACTCCAGCCTGTGGATAAATGTCCCAAATAAGACTAACTTTAAATCAGGCTTCCTGGGTGGCTCAGTGGGTTAAGCTTCTGCCTTCAGCTCAGGTCATGATCTCAGGGTCCTGGGATCGAGTCCCGCATTGGGCTCTCTGCTAGGCAGGGAGCCTGCTTCCTCTTCTCTCTCTCTCTCTCTACTTGTGATCTCTCTCCGTCAAATAAATAAAATCTTAAAAAAAAAAAAAGACTATCTTTAAATCTTATGTTAATCTTTAAAATAAGTATTAAAAGTTAAATTTATGTTACTTTGAACATTAAAACCAAAGATAGAGGTAAAAGCAATTAATATAAGTTTTTTAGGGTTTATATACATATACCCAATATATGTTGCTTCCCTTTTTATTTTAAATAACTGAAAAAATTAGTTTAGGCAGCAGTGATACCAAGGTAACATAATTAGAATTAACTGCTTTGGTCTGTTTTTGCCTATTTTTAGGCATTGTGTACATGATGCCAAGTGACTTATTTGATTGAGTTTGCTGTTAAATTGTGGTAGATAGAAATAGATTATTTTTAAAGTACTCATTAAAACAAAAAAGATGATTTAGCTTGAAGGTTAAAACTCTAAAGGTGCTCCTGGGACAACATATCACAACTTATGAAAGTTAAAAGAGCAGTGCTTTACTTGGTACATTCCAGGCTTTGCTAATATTTTCAAAATGACATTTGGAGTCAGTTTGTAACCTTGGAAGAAGAGTTAGTGATAAAATGGCCCCCAGCAGTGTACCTAGATTATTAGAGATGATCTAGGTTTTGTCAGCAGCATGTCTATTGTATCCCAAAAGACATTTCAAAGCCAAAAACACTTACTGGGGTTGTTCTTGCAAGCAGTTTCATCACAACCGTAAACTGGGCCCTTGTCTTAAACTGAGAACTCTCTCTCAGAGTGACACTATTCAGAAAAACCCAAGCAGAATGTCCAGAATGCACTCGACACATCATCAGGGAAGTCATCACAATTTCATTTTCCCTTAGGATATATTACACACGCTGCTGACAAAAACCAGCCTGTCTGCGAGCCCTGTCCTCCAGCATTTTCTTAAACTAGACCTTAAGATCAACTAAGCCAGCCTCACCAGCCTTGCAGCAGACTAGCCTGCTGTTGGGAAGCTAAGTGCTGCTCCCTGTTCCCCAGAGTCACTCCTGCACCAGCAACACTCCCACCCCAGCTGGGTCGAATTAGAGATACTTTTTTCCCTTAACTGTAGAAAGAGAGTTTTTTTCATTTTGACTCACTCATTTTACGCTGACGAAGCAAGAACACTTGTTTTGAGTTTCTCGTCTTGAATAAATAAGCATCACTGACTTCTCTCTTCCTCAGCATGCCTGTCCCTAAAGACACACTTACCCATCATCTCAACTCTTTGCACCTGAATGTCTGAAACAGATCCAGTCATCTCAGTCCCTTTCACAACGTGCTCTCAAACTCTTGTATCTTCTGTCCACCCACCTCCTCAGCTCCCATCTCTGAGTTCCAACACTGAGCGCCCCCCCCCATATTATAATTTCATGTTAGAATCTCCCACTGGATCCTACAAAGACAGTCATAGATTATTTCTTATATATCTTTGTTTCCTCCATAATGCTTTTAGTAGATGTTTGAAAAGGTTTAATAAAGAAAAGAGTCGGTAAGAAGACCAATGATTAGCAAATACTCTAATATTCTAAATTTCTCATATTAGCCTGGTAATAATAGTGAAATTTGGAGTCTTCAAGTGTATACTTTTGTTTAAAACTTACTGAGCACTTATTCATGCCAGGAACTGTTCTAAGCTGTTTCCAGGCACCTTCTCGTTTAATCTTCGGAATTCACACATTCTTCCTACGAGAAAACTGGGGTACAGAGAGATCATAGAGTCATACCAGTTTTAAGTGGCAGAGCCAGGGTTTGAATCCAGGCTGCCTGACTCCAGAGCTCACATATTAAACTGCCATTCTGTCCTACCATCTGATAATCACAGGAAATGCATGACCTAGAAAGTGCTGTTTTATGGTCCTATAAATTACAGTAGTATAACAAATAAACTGAGTTCCTTTAGTTCTCATGCATGCAAATTACTGAAAAATTAAGTCATTTGTCCCCTATGTTTCCTTGTGACAAAATAAATTTAAAGAGGAAAATACAGGGCAGGGGGAAGAGAAAGACAAGTATATTGAGTATTCCCTAGACCAGATCCTGGGAGGCATACGGGGTAGGCCAGATTCCCCTGGGAGCGGTCTGTCAGAACCTGTCAAGGAGCAGCAAATAAACAGTGGGGTTCTATCAGCTCAGCCACTGATTCATTGTCCTCATGTAATAAAATCACCATCTTAAGATTTATAGAAAGAAATTACGTAAAAGTTTAGGTTGAGGGGTGGTTTTTTTGGCATTTTCAGCATCTTTATTTCTGCAGATCTCAAACATTTATAAGTCTATCTTAGAAAACACAAAAATATGTTGAAACCTGTAAGCAAGTATCTGTTCTGTTTCTTTTCCATTTTTTTCTTGGACCTTTTGCTGAGGTGGTTAAAGAAAATACATACATTCCTTTTCAAGAATATGTGCCTGGCCCGCCTTTTCCATAAATACAAAAAGGAGTATATGAATCGGAAAAGCCTATTGTTTAAGAATGAGTTTAAGCACTGCCAAATGAAGTTTGTTTTTCATAAGCCTCGCATAGAACCAGAACTGTGTGTTTTATACTCAGAGCTCTGCTCAAAGAAGAAACTGTTCCTTAAAGAATTAGCTTTGGAAGTAGAATGCTGAACATTGTTCTTTGGTGTGGGAATAGCCACCTTCTGTCATTAGCCAGTACACATAGATGGTTAATTCTCATCTACTGCTGATTTATTCATGTGAAGCTGACTTTCCAGCCAGATAGCATCAATTCCGCTTTATTGAGATTTTTGTTCATCCTCTCTTTACTCTTACTTTGCTTGCAGCTTGCATTTTAAGAAGCAACTGTTTGACACCAAATACTTAATTCTCTCTCCCCTGCTCCAGGAAAAGCCGGGGAGAGGGCCATGTTGCTCTGACCCATGCTGTACATCAGTTTAAGACATTATTGAATCTCTGAAAAAGCAGGCTGCAGAGGGAAGTAAATGTGAATGGGGGATCAAACAGTTTTTACCTAAGACAGCTCTTCTTCACAAGCTTTTTGTTTTTGTGGGGAGCAAATGCTTGGAAGGTCAAATATACATAGGCTTAACTACAATTACAACTCACCTAAAGCCAGAGGGAAATAACTCTATAATAGTATCTACCATTTTTTGTTGTCTGTACTGTAATTTCTTTTCATGACTACAAACAACCAACAGCTGATTTTACTCTGGATATGGGTAATACACAACAGAGTGGTGCTGGGCTGTTTTCGCCATCACCCAGATAACACAAGTTCATGATAAAATGGGTAACATGATAAAATGGTGTTGCCTCTGCCATTCCCACTCCTGCATCTATGAAATGGTTTCCTAAGAGCATAGTCACATAGAATCAAACATGAAGTCAGACTCCTAAACAATCTGATAAATCTTACATGGTACAGATAAATCTGTGGTGCTTTTTACAAGCAGTTGTTATTGATTTCATTGGCCATCAATCATCTGGCCCAGACTTAGCAAGGAAATATGATAAAGAGCTCTCAGAACACAATCAATACTGTGTGAAGAAGCTTAATGTTTACATTCAACTGATGTTATCTGGCTGTCTTCTGACTTATGGAAGCAAATCTGCCATTAGTAGAGCTAAAACATTGTTCCATATTAAATAAAATATTCTCTACTTTCTACTTTGAGAAAAAAGAAATATGGAATTATGAAAATTTGGATAAGCACTCAATTTCCAGGCTGGCCTCAACAAGCATGATAAGCAAAGGTACCGAGTGTAACTACCATTCTGTTAGTGTTCAAAAATGGCACCTTTGCAGCTAGACTTAGGATGTGGACTTCTGATTTCCCTGGTCACTGCATATAAAAGTGTTGTGGAAAAATGTGAATTGGTAGGGAGGTCCTATTATGTACATATAAAACATAATAGTAAATATTGTTGTTCATTGGAAAATCAACACATAAATGTTTTATATTAATTTTTAAAAACCATCAAACCAAAAAGAAAATTCATCCTGCTGGGATCAATAACATCCTTGATTCTTGATTTCCAAAGAGACTGCATCATCTTACATTCCTACCAGCAATATATGAAGGTTCTAATTTCTCCATTTTTTCACCAACACTTGTTATTGTCTGTTTTTTTGTCTAGAGCCATCCTAATGGTTGCAAAGGGATGTCTCATGTGGTTTTGATTAGCAATTCTCTCATGACTGGTGATATTAAACATCTTTATGTGCTTAATGGCTATTTTTGTATCTTTTTTAGAGAAATGTCTATTCAAAGGCTTTGCCATTTTTAGTTGGGTTATTTCTCCTTTATTGTTGGATTTCAGATCTTTTATATATTCTGGACACTTATTCATTCATTTAAAATGGAAAGGACACAGATGTAAACCTCTCTTCTCTCAGAAACACAGAAAATAAAAAGCAGACATATAGTTGAGGGTGAGGAAGAAGTTAAGACTGGCCTACCACAACCTACTGCTTATTTCTTGCCCTGTCACCTCTGTCAACCAGTTCTGAGGCAGAGCTCAGATAAGTTCTAACAGAAGTGGCTCCTGATGACTAGGAAACATGGGAAAGTCCAAAAGTAGGAGGAGGAAATAATCTGGTTATCAAGGTACCTGGATATGGTGGCTGTGTTACCAAGTATAACTTGAGTTATACTTCTGCCAACTTTGGTGATAGAGTGCATTTATATATTTTATATATTATAAACTTCAGTTATAATAAAGTTCCAGTGGTGCTATAGTTTCTGTTACAGGTTACCATGGTATTTAAAAAAATCACTTCCAGGTGTCAAAATGGTAGATTCTTCCCCTATAGTTGAGAGTTATAAATCGATAGAATTGAAATACTGGATATTTGAGACCACTTGCCAACCCTGTCCAAAATCAAAGGAATAAATCCCAGAATACTTTAGTAAATCATGAAAATTACATAGGATGTATCACCGTAAAAACACATTGATTTCTTAGAACTTATATTAAGAAGGCAATATCCAAGGACCCATTTTTCAGTTGCTTCTGTGTGTGTGTGTGTGTGTGTGTGTTCAGTGAAGCTCAATTAAAACACCTATTCTCTTTTGGAGGTACTCCCATGCCCCCAAACAACCATAATCACAGCTTTTTTCTCTACTCCATGACCATAGCTATCAAAGTTTACTTGAACCTTGTTGTTCTCTCTTTAGGGGGAAATTATATATGTCTATATTCTTGAATTAATGTTCCTTTATTATATGTATTATTATTTTTTTAACACTGGCCCTCAGTAGACAGTGCCTTTACTCAAAGGATAAATCAATCTCATGTGGGAGTTTCAGCATAAAGGCTGGAAAGGGCAGCATTTGTAGAAAATAGGCTTTGCTTTGTCCCTCGCACAAGGAGAACTGCTGCATTGCAGCATGGCTGTCCCCTTGGATTGGTTGTCTGATTGGCTCTTGCCCTAGCCAAAAGCACAAAAGAAGTTTATAGGATGAAGCAAAAGATAGTCTCCAGTTGCTCCTCTTCCCCTTCTGGTACACTGCTTGCCAACTCTGTTGGCATCTGGCTGACCACCAGCACTCTCTACTCCTCCCCTCCCACAGTGGTCTCCTCTGAATCTTCTGGTTTCTGCCTACTTCTCAGCAAGCCCAGCTTTCCTTCTGATGTATGTGCCTTTGTCTGGTCATCTCCATACTTTGCTTTGGCCACTGTGTGTCCAGTCTGTACATCTAGCTCCATACCCTTGACCAGCCACTTCCAGCGAGTCTCTCTGCCCAGCCCATCTGGATTGTGCACCCTCTCCCTCCCTGGATTGGCTTTCCCCATGCTGGCTTCCTTCCTAGTGAAGGACCCAGTGCTGACAGCTCCTCAAATCATACCTCGTGGGTAGCAGCCCCAGAGCTGGCGCTGATCCCAGCAAGAGATTACTGTCATGTACTTGGCCCATCACCTGTAATGTTAAAATAAGATTATAACATACACATCTGGGTTGTATAAAAATGCACTCACATAACTCTTTTCATAAAATGATTTAGCTAAATACAAACACAGAATCCACTGACATATAGCCACCACTGAAATGAAATACGACAGATATTTAGCTGGACGTAGAAGTTCTACTTATGTTGAAGGCAGAAAGTAAAAAATAATTTTCAAATTTCATCTGCAAAACAGGGAAGGAATGAATTAGTTAGTAGAAGATTATTACCCAATTTGGAGGCTAGCCAGAGACTGGTCGATTACTGTCTTCTGAGTAGAGCCAAATGGTTCAATTATGTTGCAGTCTTACCTCCATAGATCTTCTGTTTACTTACATGAAAACAATGTCATCAATTTACCATTTGTATATTATTTAATTTGTATGTTATAATGGCTTTTAGACAATGATCAATTATTGAGTGTTCTAAAATTATATGTACAAAAGGTTATTATTGTGAACTATAGGCTCAAAAATTAACCCAGTGTTTTTAGAGAAATTCTTTAACTAGCATATATATCTAAGGAGATTGATATCAAAATTACATAAATATTAGGTTTGAAAATTAACTTACTTTGGTATTTGTTCATATATCATGATTTTCTTCAGGGATTAAATCATATTTATCAGTAGGGTACTAAAGTCACTCTGTTCCTTCCTGTCCTGTTCTTCTTTAATCTTCCCAGCCATGTTAAGGGATTTAGATGATCTGTATTCAGAGCTCCATCATCACGTAATGACCACAAGGCCCAGTGTGGGCTGCATGAGGCCCTTCCCTCTGCTGATTCAAGTTCAGGTTACTGGTGGTATAGCATAGAACACTGGCCGTTTAGCTGGCCCTGAGCTCCAGCTTCATTCAGCTGCTGGGGGAAATTCACACAGTCAGGGAGATTTCCAGTTTGACCACATAAACAAAGCACTTTTATGTGCCCAGAAAGAAGAGTGGATAATGGTTACACAGATAATAGCATGTGACCGTGTCAATTCCCAAGCACCCCTAAGAAGAACTTGTTCTCATAATGTGTTAAAACCAAGGTCATGGAACAGCTGGTGCTAGAACAGGTTGCTGTGTGAACTGTGCTGTGAGATGTGATTTTGTATCTGTGTCCTTTCCACCATGATCTCTTTGATTTAATAGCAAGGATCATTAGAACTGGGTTAGGAGGGCTTTGTGCATATTGAAGCTGAGACCAAGGGCTGAAACTTAAGTCTGACAGCTCATGAACACCTTCCCTCCAAGCTTAAAACACCCTGTCAAGGCTCTCAAGTCTCCTACAGGAAACGTGGACTCCTTCCTCCCTGTTCCTAAAAGTAGTTGATCATGCCCGCCACGGTGAAAGTGCCACATCAGTGCCTGGCTGGCTGAGCGCAAATGGTGACAAGCATTTTGACTTTAAGCTAAGAGAATCAAAGTTGCACAGCAAGAATTCAGGTAACAGATAAAATAGTCAAGAGAAACAGGAAATAGAATGTGCCTGGTAGAAACACAAGAACTAATCTCTGGGTAAGCCCTTTTATAGCAAGTCCTAAAATAAGAATTAGCCAAAGGACTAGAGTCTTGCTGAAAAGGCCTTTTTGTGATAAAGCTATAGTGTGTGTAGTGTGGTATTGTGCAGCTCACTGGTATGGGGGCCCAAAGAGCTTGGGTCTGTTCCTGGGTGTACTGTTATCCAGACAACACAGGAAGGGCTGAGAACACAGGCCTTACATACTACCTGTGTTTAACCCCTGGCTTTTAACCCCTTTTAACCCCACTGCTTAGTTGTGTCTGTGCCTCAGTTTTCTCATCTGTAAAATGGAGATGATAATCAGACCATATAGAGTTGTTGAATCACTGTGTACCTGAAACTAATTCAACACTGTATGTTAATGATGCTGGAATTTAAAAATATATTTTTTTAATCAGACCAAACCCCAAGGATTGTTGTATGGATGACAGGTATGGTAGATACAAAGTCACTGGAACACAGCCTGGCCAAAACAAGTGCATGATTAATGTGAGCTTATGAAATAGGACTTGAAATTATAGATATAGATTAAACTTATATTTAATTTATAATTATAAAATATAATTTGTGTTATTTATATTAGATATATGGTTTATTATACAAAATTGGCTCATGTAGTTGGATGCTAAACCTGGACAGAAGCAAGTTAGTGGTGTTGTTCAGTCTGAATCTGATGGCCTGAGAACCAGGGAAGATGATGGTGTAATTCCCAAACTCAAGGGAGGAGAAGACCAATGTCCCAGGTCCACAATCAGTTATAGAGAACAAATTCTCCCTTCTTCCACATTTTGTTCTTTTCAGGCCCTCAATACATTAGATGATGCCAGGCACACTGGGAAGGGCAGTCTGCTTTACTCAGTCTATGAATTCAGATGCTAGTGTCATCCAGAAACATCCTCATAGACACACTCAAAAATAATGTGTAGCCAAATATCTGGGCAACCCGTGGTCCAATCAAGTCAACACACAAAATTAACTGTCATATTATTTTAGTCAGAGGTTGGCCAAGAGCAATGAGAAATTGAGATAGATCGGATTCCTCCCTCCAAAGTCTTGAGAGCTAAGGCAGCTCAGCCATCTATACTGCCATTTGTTCTTGCCCAGGGCCTCCTCTGAGGCTTCCTCACTCGCAGTCACCTCTCGGTATTTGCAAAGAATTTGGGCAGTGATTTCTAGGAAGGCAGCAAGGATGGAAAAAAACGATTGACAGGCAACAAGTTGCTCCCGAAACACAGCCCCAAATAGGCATGTGCTCCTAAAAACTTGAGTAAGTCAATCCGTATTTTGAATGTACCAAGACATTTTCAATAGAAGGAAGTCTGGTATATATTTTTCAAACATAAATATCTATTATAAAGCCATGATGCCTAGATTCCAGGACATCAGCAAGTTAATAATAGCTTCTTAAATTGTTTTCTAGAAAAAAAAAAAAAAGAATTTTAAAAAGAATTGGAATGTATATCCCAATTTCAGAAGCATTAACAGGGAGTAAGAGTGGGGTAGGAATCCATCAAGAAACTGAGAATGCTTGTGGCTACATAGAATAGAAAAAACAGGAGACAGGGAGCTAGGGGTCTCTCTGTTTTGATCCTACATATACCTCTTGGGCAACGCACTGGACACCCCTGGGGGTCCAGCTTCTCATGTATAGGACAAGGGTATAGAATCAGATGAGTGCTAAGGTCCCTGTCAGGGGTGAATTTAATTGGGATCTACATTTATTGATGTTTCTCTGGCTCAGTTCCTGAGAAGAGTTTCTTGGATAAAACTGTCTGCTACCTGCTGTTTGTGCCTTTGTGAAGAGATACTTTAATTTTCCTCCTGTTTCAAGTTTCTCAGTTGGGGTTTCAACATTTGGAAATCAAAGGAAGATGGACAAGATAGCAGCAGCATCTTCCATCCCCCTCATTTTACCCAGGCCTTGGCAGTGCTCTGGGGTGCCAGAGCCACGTGGAAGGGGCTGACAGCACAGGCGGAATGGGCAGAGGCAAGCACATGCTGCCCAGCTTTGGCCTCTGTTTCTCCATTTCAGATGGAACAACCCACTGGTGGACCTGTAATGACCTTTGTCCACAGATGATACTCACTATATGGGGATTTTGAATATATGAACCTGGCCTAGAGTTCCTTATCTCAGGGGAAGAGCTAGTTTGGTGCCAGACTTTTAGGGGGAGTAAGATATGCTCCAAATTCCTTCTATTTCAAGTGATTATTATTTATGCAGAAGAAGTAGATAGTTGGTTTCTTGTTGTTATCATTGCTGTGATTCAGTGGTGCTGGTAAATATGCAAACCCTTGATTTGCAGCATTTGCCATGGCTGACTTCCAGCTGACATGAGGGCACTGACCTTGAAGTTGAGAAGGGAGTCAGAACAAGCCAGCTCCGGCACACCACCACTTATCATTAGTTCTTTGCTTTATGTCAGACTGGAGGAAGTGCCAGATTGCAAGTTTTCTAAAATTATTTAAGCCTGCAGCTGCAAAAAAAAAAAAAAAGAAAGAAAGAAAGAAAGAAAAAAAGTTACAGAAATTTTTAGTGTAGAAATCATTAATGCACAGCTCAGTGAATTTTCACAAATTGATCACACCTGTGTAATTAGCAAAAATCAAGAAACACTATTATGAGACTCCCCCTCCCCTTGCAGAAGCCCTCCCTGTGCTCCCTTTCTGCCAACAGCCCCACTCATCCCTTCCCCGGGTAACCAGTACCCTGCCTTGGAACAGCACGTTAATTTTGTCTGGTTTTTTGTTTCACATGAATTTACTCAGACAGCATGCACTACAGCATGGCGTCTTTTGCTCACCTTTATTTAGATTCATTAGATTCATTAGATTCATTCACATTATTGTATGTAGTTTTAGATCATTCCTTCTCATTGTTTTATAGTATTTTATTTAAGGGATATACCACAACTAATCCATTCTACCATTGGCAGGCATTTGGGCAATTTCCAGGTTTGGGCTATGACGAGTGGGGCACCTGTACACACTATAGAAGATGTCGTTGGGTGCACAAATGTAAGCAGTTCTCTGGGTTACACCTCGAGAAGGGAGATGGGCGGGTCATGGAGTACATACAAGGTCCACCTTAGAACCTGCCGCCTAATAGTGTTACCCAATGGTGGTGTCATAATAGATTCCCCCAGTCGTGCTCCTCATTGTTCCCAGCATTTGCTATGAATTGTTTTCATGTTAGCTGTCCCAGTGGGTATATGGCAGTGCCACGGTGTTATGGTAACCAGTGGTAGTGAGCACGTTTTCATATGTTCTCTGATCCTTTTGGACTTCCTCTTTCATGGGGAGGCTAAGTAATTTGCCCACTTTTTCATTGAGTTGTCTGCATTTTTCTTACTTACTTGTGTTTTAGATCTCTTTTTTCACCCAAAATTCTTAAAACAACAACAACAACGACAACAACAGCTTAATTCTGAAATTAAATAAGCTGCTTTTCCTTATGGACCAAAGGTACTACTTAGAAGAGATTTGCCCCATCTGTTTTCTTGTCATTTTTTTCTCAGTGTAGAGTTTCTCCTGCTCTTTATATCACTCTTTATCACGTCTCTATCAGATTTTATGCTTATTTCATAGCTTCACTTAGAATATTATAAAGCAAGTTGGGGGGAAACGGTTTTTAAGAACAAACAGTGCAAATGCAAATGCATTTTCGAAAGCGAACAATTCTTTCTTAAATGAAAGTAAGAGCTGTTCAAATAGTTTGTAAGAAAAAAATAATAAATTGAGGTCTTAATTACCTCTAAAAAGTAGTTCTAAAAAGTAATTTCATATTGAATATGAATTTTTAAACGTTTCCAGAGGTAGGGCTTCATTTTCCTTTCTCTTGTCTCAATAGATAAACCTTGTTACTTATCTATGTCCTTTTTTAAAAAACCATATTCACTAAAAATTGAATTTCTCCTATGTATTTTGTGAGCTATCTTATTTTAAAATCCTTATTTAGATATGGAAGTGCAATCTATTCACCCTAAACTGGTTCTATGGCAAGAATATAGAAAATGTTAAAGAATAGTTTACTATTTCAGAAATTAAGGAACTTTCCTTGGATGGCTGAATATGGGTCAAACATACCAAATAGTTTCTTCATAGAAGTCTAATTGCTTTACTACCTTTATTGTTCTTTCTCATATAATGAAATAGAATAAAGTATTAAGATTACTATTTCAGGAGAGTTAAGTCTCCCCATGAAGAAGGGAAAAGAAATCTCCTGAGATGTTCCAGAAAGAACTGGGGATATCTTTAGAACCACCTGAAGGCCTAGGCAGATTGTCCCATAGGCTGGGCCTGACTGGTCCAGCCATGTGTGTCTTTTCACTGTGCATAGCATGGGTAGCCCAGAGCAAAACTGGGAAGAAGGGAAAATTTCCCTTCTGTGCATTCTGCTTCTCTTGTCCCTATGCTGTCCCTTCGTGGTGCTTCCTCACATTGCTGAGACCAGAATTGGCAAATAGAAAGCACCTTGCCACTCTTCTGTTCTGGACCCATGATAACTATCATCGTCAGTCATGGTGCTTTTCCCAGTGAGTCCAGATGTAACACAAATGCAGCTCAGAATTCTTAACACAGCACACTGAGAGAGAGACCAATACCAATCTATCAGAGTTGGCATTTAAGATGGTTTCTACTTGGGACATCTGTGTGGTTCAGTTAGTTAAGCAAACAACTCTTGGTTTTGGCTCAGGTCATAATCTTAGGGTCCTGAGATTAAGCCCCATGTGGGGCTCTGCACTGAGTATGGCATCTGCTTAAGTTTAAGGTTCTCTTCCTCCCCCTCCCCCTTTGCTCCTCCCCAACTTGTATGAGCACACTCTCTCTCTCTTCAATAAATAAATAAATAAATAAATAAATATTTCAAAAAGTTTTTAAAAGATGGTATCTACTTGCCATCACTTATTCCATCTACTGCAGCAGCCCAAAAGTGTAAATGTTTTACTTTTCCCAAGATTATTTACATTACCTTGTAAGGTGGTTCTTATGGTTTGAATCTCTGACCCATCATTTTCTATCCTGGTTCTGGATATCTTCTATCCCAACCGAAAAATAACACAAAAACCTAGGATTATGAGTCAAATGTCTACAGGGACAAGTGATACAGGCAAGGTTTTCATATTTATTTAGTCCAGCACAGTGATAGCCTTCACTTTCAGAAAGAAATACACTGTCCCATTTTTCAAGTAACATGTGACCCTTGTCTACCTTTGATTTATCCACATTTGAAAAAGGTATACAATTTATTCTCATTATTCAAGATATTTATGTTGTACAAAGTTACCAAGAACATTGAATTAGTGAATATTGAACCATTGCTCCTATGGAAATTTAGGGTTAGGTTCCTGTGAGTTTTGGTCACATTTTTGACAAGTGATCAATACATCAACTTGTCTTATGTGCTTTTCTATTTACAGGTCCCTTGTTTAATACATATTGTTAATTGATTATCATTGAACTCATGTAATCAACTCATATATGAATGAAGCTTATCTAATGCATACGTTTTCTCCATAAGGCACATCACAGCTTTTTTGTACTTAACATCAGACAGCATTTAAACACTACACTTTGGGGTCATTTGAAATACAAGATCACCAACAAAGCATAGAAATGCAAAAACCGTAGCACTAAATATACATGAAAAGGATAGTTGTTTATAGTTTGAGTTGACAGAAGAAGGCAGAGTACCTACCTCAGCTAGTATGTGTGCATTGGACAACTCAGATTTTTTCACTGCTCTGTCCATGTATGACCATGAAAGTACTGTAAGTATTGATTTTCAGGTTACAAGTTAATTTTAGGAAGTAGGCAAATTTACCAATGTGGAATCGGCAAATAATAAGGATCGATTGTATCATTGCACCATGAGGAAAATAATGGTGCGAGCACAAAGACAAATGATGTATGAGTTTGGTCTCAATGAGAAGAGAGAAAATGGGATCCATGAGGCTGGCAAACCAAGGAAGGCACAGTCAGTTATAGTCAGATATCACCCAGGAGAAATTTGGAGCCAGAGTTGGCAAATCTTCCAAGAGAAACCTGCCATCTGGATCATTTTAATGTGAACTCTCCTGGTTTTAGATGTTGATCTAAATTAAAAACAACAGCATGGAACAAACTAAACATACCTCCTTACCTTGTCTGACTTGCCTGAGGGCCTCTGGTTTACAATGTATCCCTGTAGTCCAAGGAGAGTTTCTCAATCTCAGCACTGTAGACATTTTGGACTGGGTATAATAACATTTGGACTGGGTAATTCTTTGTTGGGAGGTAGATGTCCTATGCGTTGTAGGACATTGACAGCATCCCTGGCCTCTACTATTTAGATACCAGTAATGAATCTGTCTCACCACCTACCTCCAAGCTGTGACAACCAAAAATGACTTTAGATATTGCCATATGGGCTTATGAGAGCCAAAATCACCCCCAGTTGAAAACCACTGGTCTAGACTGAGACAGATAAAGGCACTTCTGAGTCAAAATTTCTCTATTCCTAAGACTGCTACTCTCTTGATTATCTAGACCTAAATCCTCCAGATATTTGGATATTTCCCTTCCTCATATGGATTCCATTTCTAAACTTATCAAATCTTACATTCAACTCTCCCTTTATTACTAAAATCATTACCCCAGTGCCCTATATCCTCCCATCTAGACTGCTGAAATAGTCTCCTAATGGAGCACCGCGTACTAGTTTACCCTTTCTTTATTCCATCAGATCATCATTCTGAATTAATACTCTAAGACACTGATTTTTTTTTTAAGTTATCATGTTAACTTCATACTATTCCAGACCTCACTTGAAAATGTTAAACAGTGCTTCTTTTAACAGAAACCATTGCTAAACACCCAACAATTCCGGTAAGAGCTTATCAGAAGAGGCATGGAAGCATGACAATAGAATTAACAGGTGTTCTAGAATGCCAGGAACCTTGGACTATGCCTTGGCTCCATCACAGGCTAGCTTCTTATAATTCCTCCCCTTCTAGTTCTACCCAATTTCCCATCCTTCCTTTTCCCCTCACAACTCACCCATGGTGGTAGAACAGTGACTGGCTAGGTGCTTGGGTTTCAAGATATGCAAACTAAGGTTAAAATTCTCAAGCAATTCCTTAATCTATCTGAGCCTCATTTTTGTCATCTGTAAAATGAAGATTAAACATAATACATATAAGGTTGTTGTGAGACTTAACTGATATTTTCCATGTAAAATACTAGGCCCATTATAGGTACACAAGAAGCTCTTAATAAATGTCATATGGTATTTATTCCTATTGTACTTTCCTCTTGTGAGATCTTATTGCTCTTACCACTTATGCTGCCTATTTGACATCTAACCTATATTGACTTTATTTTATGTACACGTGTGCATGCATACATGTGCACACACACATATACACATAAATGCTCTTTATTTATTTTTTTAAGTAGGCTCCACATCCAGAGTGGAGCCCAATGCAGGGCTTGAACTCATGACCTGAGATCAAGACCTGATCTGAGATCAAGTATTGGATGCTTCACTGACTGATCCACCCAGGTGCCCTTAAACTGTCTTTAATTTTTTGTTTAACTAGAGTTGTGCTTACTGGGGGGCCAGACGCTGTGTTTATTTCTTAATCCTCATGATCCTAGCATAGTGCTAAAAAGATAGCTGACAGTCAGTAAATATTAGTCCAGCTCTCAAGGTGTTGTCTTTAGACCATTTGCTGGGAACTTGTTAAAAATACAAACTCTTGGGTGTTACTCCAGACTTATGCTTGAGAAATTCTGGGAGTGGGGCCTAGCAAACTGTTTTAACAAGCCCTCTGGGTGATTTTGATGTACAATAAATTTAGATTACCACATAAACTTTAATTCATTTATTCAGCAAGTATTGAACACGTACTATTGTCAGTAACTTTTAAGAACTAGGGCCACAGCAATAAATAAGAGTATCTCTGCTATCATGAGGCTTACATTCTGTTGGAAGAAATAGACATAACACAAACTCAAATAAATAATGTATTTTTGTATGAGGGCAGGCCTAAGAATAAAATAAATAAAATAGTATGAATAAAATAAAATAGTAAAATGAGATGGGGAGCAATTGGAAAGAGGTAGTGAATAAGGAGTGGTTTGTGCCTGGTTTTGGTTGCTCTCCAATACCTTAAAATACTTTTTTCTTTCCTTTCTTTTTTTTTTTTTTTTAAGATTTTATTTATTTATTTAGAGAGGGAGAGAGAAAGTGTGTGTGTGTGCGTGTGTGTGTGTGCATGTGAACGAGTGGGGAGAGGAACAGAGGAAGAAGGAGAATCTCAGGAAGAAGGAGAACCTCTGTGCTGAGCATGGAGCCTGAAGCAGGGCTTGATCTCAGGACCTTGAGATCATGACCTGAGCCAAAATCCAGAACTGGGTGCTCAACTGACTGAGCTACCCAGGTGCCCCTAAAATACTTTTCAAATACATATTTTTCCTATGGTTTATAACTGATACTTACGCAAGGGTTATTTCATAAAAACTATTCCACCATTAGCAAAGCTGGCACTTCTCTTGTTTTGTTTGTTTGTTTTTTTAATGCAATCACTGGCATATGAACAAAAATTATGAGACATGTGAAGAATCAAGAAAACATGACCGTGGTCAAGACAGGAAGCAATCAACATAGCAGACACAAAGATGGCACAGATACTTATATCATCAGGGATTTCAAAATAAGTATGATAAGTATATTACAAGATTTGGTAGAAAAGCTGAATAACATACGCAAACAAATGAGTAATTTCAGCAGAGAGAGGGAAACCATAATATATATATTATATATATAATATATATATTTCATATATATTTATGAAATAGTACTATTGTCATAATGAAGGATTTATTAATTGGGCTTAATAACAGGCTGGACATAGTAGAAGAAAGAATTAGTGAACCTGAAGAACTAATTATCTGAACTATAACACTAAGAGAAAAAATAGGGGAAAGCAAACAAACAAAAATCCAGAACAGAGGGTCTGAAATTTGTGAGGTAATACCATATGGCCTAACATACATATATATTACTGAGCTCCAAAATAGTGGAGAAGGGGAATGGGACAGAAGAAGTATTTGGAGAGATGATGCCTGTGAATTTCCCAAATTTGAAGAGTTGGTTCAACCCATGGATTCAAAAAAGCTAACAGAAACTTAAGTGGATAAATGATGCTAAAACAACTGGCTACTCTATGCAAAAATATATTAGGTAGATGATAGGTAGATAGATACATAGATAGATTGATAGATAAAAACAATGTAAACCTCAAGTCCTATATCCATCTATATACAAACAGCAGTTTGAATTGAATCATAGGCCTAACAGTATACATTAGAATCATAAAACTGCTAGAAAACATAGGATAATGTATATTTGGAAAGAGCAAAAATTTCTTAAAGAGAACATAAGAAGTGTTAACCATAAAGGAAAAAAATATATAAATTAACTTTATCAAAATATTGAAATTCCTTGGATAAAGAAGATGTGGATATAGAAGATACTATAGAATACTATGCAGCCATCAAAAGAAATGAAATCTTGCCATTTGCAACGATGTGGATGGAACTAGAGGGTGTTATGTTGAGTGAAAGAAGTCAATCATATGATCTCTCTGATATGAAGAATTTGAGAGGTAGGACTTGGGGTTGTGGGGGCCTAGGGAAGGAAAAAAATGAAACAAGATGGGATCGGGAAACAAACCATAAGAGACTCTTAATCTCACAAAACAAACTGAGGGTTGCTGTGTAGGGATAGGGGGGTAGGGATAGGGTGGTTAGGTTATGGACATTGGGGAGGGTATGGGCTATGGTGAGTGCTGTGAAATGTGTAAGCGTGATGATTCACAAACCTGTATCCCTGGGGCAAATAATATATGCTAATAAAAATAATTTAAAAAAAATTTTTGAAATGCTTACAAATCAAAATTCACTAAGACAGAGACTAGGAAAAAATAAAATATGTGCCAAAGAACTTGAACTTTGCATATATGCAATTGTAATAAAAAACAAACAATCCAATTTAAAAAATGACAAGACTTGAGGGAGATATAGATCTCCAGTTATGGAAGGAATAAGTCATAGTATTTAAAAGCATGGCATAACGAATGCAGCCAATGATACTGTAATAGTGTTGTAAGGGGACAGATGTTAGGTACACTTGTGGTGAACATACATAATGTACAAACTTGTTAAATCACAAAGTTGTACACCTGAAACTAGTGTAATATTATGTGTCAACTATACCCAAATAAGAATGATAATACTTGAGCAGACACTTTACAAAAGAAATAGGAATGTCAATTAAACACATGAAAAAGTGTTCAACATCATTAATTATCAAATAATTATGTGAATTAAACCACAGTAAGATACTATTTCATATTATACATCCAATTTTATATCATATTTATGTATTTTTTAATTAAGAAGATTGAAAATACCAAATATTAGCAATGATTGAAAATACCAAATATTCTCTAGAACTTTCATCCACTGCTCTTAGAGAAATAAAATGACTTTTGGAAAACTGGCAATTTCTTATAAAGTTAAACATTTATCTATACTATGAATCAACAGTACTACCCAAGAGAAACATATGTCCACAAAAGGCTTGTATAAGAATGTTCATGGTAGTCATACTTATATTAGCTTAAAACTGTAATCAACCCAAATGTCTATAATAAGATCATGGATAGACAAATTGTGGAAAATCTACATAATGGAATACTACTCAGCAATTAAAGGAATGAACCTGTGTTACATATGAACGAATCTCAAAAACTTTATGTTGAGTAAAAGCAGTTGACACAAAAGAACGCATACTGTATGGTTCCATAAGGATAGGAAAAGGATGATGATATGGGCAGAGAATGCTATGATGTTGATCTTGGAGTACTGAGGGCGTAAAGAGGTGAACTAGATCATTACAGGAAGATGGGCTGATGAAGGACTTCGAAGGGTAGGGAGTGAGAATTGACTGAACAAAATAATAATATTTAGATTCTTGATAAATAATATGATAAAAATGTTTCTGAAATATCTTCACAGCCATGTGCAATTTGACTTATAGAAGGAAGAAACAGAAAAGTAGAAAACCCATACCACATTCTGATGTGTTCTAGCTAAGAGATGATTTTTTTGTGTATTCTGCTTTGATGGAATTCTTTTTCAATGAAAGGCCTATAAAAATCTTCAAGTTATGATAAAACATTTCTTTTAAAAATTTTATTTTGTATTTTCCACTTAATGTGTTTTTTGGAACCAGTTTAATGTCCTTGCTAGGAACTGGTAATTTACAGAAGCCACATTGAAGGTTTAGATGTTCAAAACCAAAGAAAAGAATAGGGCTGTATTATTTTTCCCATTCTGTTCTTGTGAATTTTAATTTGAGTATTGATGAATAAAATTAAAAGTAAATGTTGAAAAATACATCATGTAGGGCGCCTGAGTGGCTCAGTCAGTTAAGCATCTGACTCTTGGTTTTGGCCCGGGTCTTGAACTCATGGGTCAGGATCTCAGCCCACTTGCAGGCTCCGTACTCACCAGGGAGTCTGCTTGAAGATTCTTTCCCACTTCCCCTCCCCTCACTCCTGCTCTGTCTCTTTTTCTCTTTCTCTGTCTCTCTCTTTCTCCCTCTCGGATAAATACATAAATCTTAAAGAAAAATACATCATGTGTATTTTTAACAGATAGCCCCTATTTTCTATTAATAATGCAGGCACCTGGGTAACTGCTATGCCATGACTGCTGTTTCTGTAGAAATTAATTCAAAAGTCCTGTGGTAACCATGGTAACATGAGGCAAAGTTGTAGAAGTGGTGTTTAGGAAAAATGAAAAATCTCTGCCCTTCCCCTGCTCTCTGATCTTCTAAGCTCCGTTGTTTTTCTCCTTGGAGGAAGGAGTCGATTTCCCAAGAACCATCATGGGGACGAAGTGGGGATTTGTGCTGATATTGGGCTGGTCCTAGGCCTGGACTACTAAACCTCCCATTCATCAGTTCTTCCTTCATGGACGTGTTCTAACCTGCCCAAGAGAACACGGAGAACTGTGTAGTCAATCCAAGGGTTCCTGAATCTTTGTTTATTACTACAGTCTCTGAAGAAAAGTGCAAATGATCACAAGAAAATTCTTCCTTATATGTGGAGAGCTAAGAATATAACCTATTTCAGCTTCTGAATCAGCAATATTTTTCTTATTATTCAAACATCTTACAACAAATCCTATCCAGAGTCCTCAGGGCCTTTATCATTCTGACTTGGTATGATAGAGACACAGCACATGGAACTGAATTGAAGGGGCTTCCACAAGACAGAAATTTCTTTCTTTCAGGTGAGCGTCTGAGCTGAGTGTATCTGTTACGCTGAAGCAGTCATTGGGAATGCAGGTGGCTTTGGTCTTGTGCCATCATCCTTGTGGCTCAGGTTGGCTCACCACCCTCCTGCATTCTTACCACCACAGTGGGAAAAGGCAAAGGTAGGGCATGTTCTGGAGGATGCCTTCCCCTTACATCCAGTGGCCAGAATTTTTCTACGACCACACTCAGCAGCAAGAGAGGCTAAGAAATAGTCTTTATTATAGAGGGTTTATATACAGCTGAATCACTAACCAAACTAATATATACATGATCTCAGTTGGTCTTCCCAACCAATAGCGCTGAAGGAGTAGGCAAAGGCAGAAATAACTCTTTCCTTTCTGTGGGTGCCAGGCACCCCCCAGCACCTGCATATTCACTCAGGGGGCACTCATGTATTAAGTAGTTATGTCTAGCCTAGACTCTGGTTTGAACTCTGAGTTCCCGTGCACGATTGTGTTGTGCTGTAATCTTGGGACATTCTCAGGTTACTGTGCTAACCAAGGCCCCTGGATTCCCTGGAGACTTTTCTTTCTCTCTCTCTCTCTCTCTCTTTTTTTTCATTTTCACTTGTTTTTCAGTCTCTTTATTGATAGACTCTCAGCTGTTGTTTCTTCTGTAATCTTTTTATAGAAGTGTTACTTTCAATAAGTTGTAGACTTAGAAAGTAAATAAATAAGGTTGTTGGAATTTAATTTAAAATTATGGTAAATAGGCTTGGCATGAGAACCCAAAGTTCTGTCCTTTGGGTGTATTATATTTAATCGATTGTTAGTGGATGAGCTTGGATATCACCTTGGCTCCACAGGCATCATTTCCACTCACTTCTTCCTTACCTGAATTCCAAAGAGAAGGTTTAGTCTTATAAAAATGTTTAGGTATCAAAAGAATTTTTAAATGATAGATTTTGTAAGCTTGGCCTATTTTTTAAGTCAATAAAATACATTCCTAGAAAAAAGATGAATAAATCAGATGAAAAGATCATGATTTTGATTTTATAACAAAAATAAACGTGATTTTCATACCTTCTGAAAATTGCTGAGGTACAATGCTACTCTTTCTGTGGATGTTATATTTGTAGTGTCTCAAACATAAATAAGCAGATTTTAAAGGTGAAAAAAAAATCTAAGAAAAAATTTCAAAATAACAAAGCAGTCTTTTAAATAGAGTGTTTTATTTTAGCAGATACAGTATTACTATACAAGGGGGCTCTTTTTAATAATCTTAATTGTGATGACTTCCAGAAAACAAATCTTTTCATCCATAAGAGGAAATAGTATGACTTTCATTATAATCATCATCATTGAAGATAACTAAAGGAATATTTAATTTGTAAATTTCTTTGGGTTATTTTAGAAGACAGAAACATTTTAATTCTGTAAAAAGAAGAGCACTCCTGATAATTAGGCAGTATTAGAACAATTCATTAGCTAAGTAATTGCTGTCATGGCCACCCAAGCAATTTGCTTCCCATTGAAAATGTGAGCAGCAATTTCTACTGAAGGATGATGGGGTTTTTAGAGTATGGCATCAGTGGTGATGCAGATAGAATATGTCTGAGACCTTATGCTGGCTACCGATATGCTCCAGAAAGTAAAAGGCTCCAGAATGGTTGTGTTAATGAGTAGGAGATGGGTTCATTATTCATTCTCCTATCTGCTAGGCAGAAGCTAAGCCATGCCATGCCAGATGAATATTAACAGGTATAAGACATTGCCTTGAATCTCTATTTCACCTTAATAAATGTTTGCTTCTTGATCCCAGAAGCTGGACACACTGACCTTTGATTTGAAGGAGGTAAGAGAAAAGCTTGGGCAAATTATATTCCATATGACAAGACAGCAATGATAGTGGAAACAAATAAATGAAAAGAAAATTACTGGTTGCAGAAAAATCAAGATCTTGGACCAGTTGCAATTAAGATCCTAGAATTGTGAAACTGGAAAGGATAATGGCGTAAGAAGGCAAAATACAGAATAGCCTTTTTTGATGGTTTGCTGAGCTGTTGATCCAAACAAACTGCCCGGGTCATCTGTTTTGTATTCAGAGCGCTTTGCCGTCTGATGGATAGCTTGCTGTGCACATGTGAGGTGACATTTCCAAACTGTCTGAAAAATGCTGGACTCATTTGTTTAATGTCAAAGTTTTATATGTGAGATTATGAGATCTGGTGTCTAGAGTGTGGCATGTCTGGTGTTGGGAATTATTTCATGATGAGTTTGTTTATTGTTTTGTTGTTAGAGATTCAGCCTTGGATTTGGGCAGTATGGTTGAAAACTATTCATTTGTTTAGAATTAATGTACTGTGTACTGGACTGAAGGCTAATAAGACTTTGGTATATTTAAGATATTTAAAACCTAAAAAATGACAATATTTTTCAGTCCATTGCATGATATTCACTAACTATAAAACTAATTTCTGATTAAGAGGTTTTTTTGTTTATTTGTTTGTTTTTTGTTTATTATTTGACAGAAAGACACACAGCAAGAAAGGGAACACAAGCAAGGGGAGTGGGAGAGGGAGAAGCATCAGGCAGGAAGCCTGATGCGGAGCTTGATCCCAGGACTCTGAGATCATGACCTGAGCCAAAGGCAGACACTTAACGACTGAGCCACCCAGGCACCCCTGATTAGAGAAGTTTTAATACTTCTGGAATCTTCTAACTTCTTAGCTAGATCAAGGACTCTGAATGCATAAATATAATTTTTGTCCCATTGTAAAGATTTGCTTTTACATGTATGCAATAAGTAGAATTGAAGAAAACATCAGAGACATGCAAGGAGTATTGAGTAATGAAGTTGGATTTTGAACATACAATTTATAATTTATAAATCCTAATGTATAATTTATGCATACTAATGAGAGTTATCCCCTAAAGCAGAGGAGTGCCGTAATTAAGCTTTTCAGGATTGTCTAAAACTATTTATTTATGAATAATAGTTGAAGTCTCATGAATTTTATCTATCTAGTGAAAGTTAAATATTACAATTTCAAATTTGTTCAAGTTATATTGTATTCATTGATCCTAAGATGTACATTATACTAGCTTCCTAGCCCTGCTATAACAAATTATACAAACTTAGTGGCTTGAACCAACACAAATGTATTACCTTTTATAGTTCTCTAGGTTAGAAGTCTGATACAGTTCTCTCTGGGTAGAAATCGAGGTAGTAGCAGGGCTGCATTCCTTTCTAAAGGCTGTAGGGGAAAATCCATTTCCTCGCCTTTTCTAGCTTCTAAAGGCAAGTTGTATTTCTTGATTCATAGCCCCTTTCTCCATCTTCAAAGCTAGCAATACTGCTTCTTTCTAACCATTCTTCTGTAATCACAGCTCCCTCTCACATTTCTGCCCATCTTCCATTTTAAGGACCCTTGTGATTACATGGTGATTATGATCCAGGATAATCTCTCCATCTGCTGATTAGCTACCTTAAATCCATCTGCAACCTTAATTTCCTTTTGCCATGTAACCTAACATATTCATGCATTCTAGGGATCCAGATATGGATGTGTTCGGGACCATTATTCTGCCTACCCCATCTTATTTTTCACCTTTTATCATGCCTATGAACAGAATACACCTTACAATCAATGTGATAAGAAAATATTGTTTCTTAGTGTCATTGGCAATTTTTTTCTTTCTTATCAGAACATAAAATAATGGTGCTTTTTACAATTGAATGAAATTCAATTATTAATGAAATAATTTACGGTGGCTTCACAGTAATAAACCAAATGAGTATAAGTAAGATTCAGTTCTTTCTCTTCTGTGTGAGTCATAAATCATACGCTCAGAATGATGTCAAAATGATTTCTAGAAAATGATTAATAAATTCCGTGATCGTCTCTGGATTTCAATTACCGAATTTTAAAATAATGAATCTTTAAAATTCAGATTGGCCATTCATCTATCTTTAGAGAGAGTAGCTGATTAAATTGACAGTTTCCTTTGTTTAAAGATAGTAAGATAGCTGAACCTTATAGGCTTATCCTTGCCTATAAATATTTCCTTTACATTTTATAGTCTTTATCTTTGGATAATAATGTTACCCCTCCCACCCATAAGAATACCTATTCTGATCAATTCTACAGTTGAACTTGTTTGTCTGAGGCACTCCCAAAGAGCATAAAGTGTGCACTACAAACTGAGTGTTGAGTGAACTCTTCCACATTTGAAATGAAGCATCCCCTGTTGTCAGTGTGCTCTGTGTATCACTTCCCCATCATCAGACACACACACACACACCCCTCCACAAAGACTCAAGCCTTTAAAGAAAGTACTAAGAGAAGCAAAGGATTACCCTTGGGACCTTGGGAGCAGATGAGCATTTATTTATTGACTTTAACTCATCCTAGGACTCTTTTTTTTTTTTTTTAAGATTTTATTTATTTATTTATTTGACAGAGAGAAATCACAAGTAGGCAGAGAGGCAGGCAGAGAGAGAGAGAGAGGAGGAAGCAGGCTCCCTGCTGAGCAGAGAGCCCGATGCGGGACTCTATCCCAGGACCCTGAGATCATGACCTGAGCCGAAGGCAGCGGTTTAACCACTGAGCCACCCAGGCGCCCTCATCCTAGGACTCTTAAGAGCCTGATAAATACTAAGAGAATGCCTAAAATAAGCTTATCTTCTCATTTATAAAACATTTCATAAATATGAAATAACACTGCTTTGTGCAAGGCATTTTTCAAGATTCTTTTTTTGATTCTGAGTTTTGTTTTCTTTATTTGCTCTAAAGATACTAAAATGACATGTTCCCTCTGTCAGAGTCAGGAATGAGGTATGAGGCTTTGTACAGTGGTGTGACCTGTCCAACCCAAACCCTCCACACGTAGAGTTTATAGGCAACAATATCTGTATCTGGAGTCTGAAATGAGGGCAGAAGACATCTGCTTATGTAATAGAGTCTGAGTGCATAGTGGTTGCAGCTAAACGGAGTGTCATAATCTTGGCAACCTCTCTGCCTACATCAGAACTCCTACTTTGAAATGAAGGACTCATATCATTGAAGGGTGATGATATGTCAGTTCAATGGTGTGCTTCAGGCAATCCAAATCATTGTATCCTCCCCATTCAGAATCAAATTTATAGGGATTAAATATAAATTAGCTGTTGCTAATAGCAACAGTAGCCAAAATACTGAGGAATGAGGCTGTTGATGATCACATTTAATTCCCAGAAGAAAAGAAATTCCAGCAGACACACAATAGGAGGTAAAAAGGTTTTGAGGAGTCATTATTAACTAAAAAGTGATTTCTAATCTTATTTACAGACCTTGGCTCTTTTGTGATTTTTCAAGGGTCTCTTCAAGTGTTAGGGAGTCGAAACCTTGCTTTACAGCATTAATAGGCCTTTTTTTTTTTTCACCATGTTAATGATTTTGGAAAAATATATGTCAAAAGAACAAATTTAATGCCCAGCCAGATAAGGATATTAATAGAATTCAGTAGCTGGATCATTGTGATTATCATATAAAAGACACAGTATGGATTGTCTGACTGCCATCTTTTCTTCAGGGAGCCCATGTTTATACCTGACTAACAATCCAAGTTTAGGGCGATTTAGCTATTTGCATTATACTTCTCTGCCAAGTATACTCATACTAGCAAGTTGTGTGAACGCATCTCTTCCTGGGTGCTTTGTGTAAAAATCTCTGATCTCCTAATCCCAATGTGCAACAGGCCTGCCAGGTAAGAGTCAGCTTGCCTGCACCCCACCCAACCCAAATTCCTCTTTGATTTTTTTCTCCACAGTGGTGGTTGGGCTAAGAGAATCATGTCCCTCTGAGTGGCCTTGGGCAGGACACTGAGGGATGGGTTGAGATAAGAATAACCAAGAGAAGGACATGGAGCCAAGAGGAGTGAGGGAAGAGATAGAGCTAGAAAGAGAGGCCATTAAAGAGAGAGCAAGGTTAGAAGAGATGAAATAAAGATACAGGAAGAAAAAGAAGAAATATATAAAATTTTTAGGGACAAAGAGAGTTTCCTTTGTTATCTGGTTGTGATGGTTTTATTTTTTTGTAACTGGTAAATCAGAGCATATCAGTTCCTTACTAAAAATACTCCAATGACTTCCATCAAACTTAGAATTAAATTCAAGATCCTTACCATAATCTACAAAGCCTTAAATGATCTAGTTCTTAGGTACCACTTAGTAACTAAAAACAGTTCATTATCTCTCATAGTTTCTGTGGATCAGGAATCAGGAGTGTCTGGTTATTCTGGCTGAGAGTCTCTCCTGAGATTGCAGTCAGCTGTTATCTAGTGCCAAAGGCCTTGTATGATTTGAGGAGGTTTGGAGAATCCATTTCTAAGGAGGCTCGTGCATATGGCCAGCAAGTCAGTGCTGGCTGTTTGCAGGAAGCTTCTGTTCCTCTCTACATAGGTCTGTCCAAGTAGGCCAGTCTCCCTTACAAGCTGGCAGCTGGGTTCCAATGGTGAGCATGCAGGGAAAGAAAGAAGGAGGGGAAAAAAGGGAGGGAGAAGGGAGAGAAGGGGGGAGTGGAAGATGGAGAGGAAGAGAGAGAACAGGAGGAAGAGAGAGAGAGAGAGATTAAGATTGGAAGCCAGGCAAAAGTTTTATCCTTTTTATGAACTACCCTTGGAAGGTACATAAGATCACCTCTGTCATACTCCAAGAGCCTCTCCAGACTCCACAGATTCTTTTTCTTGGAAGATCATATTGTTAGAAGTACATCTAGGAAGAGATAAATATATAGATATGGCCAACTTCAGAAAATATAGTCTTCCTAAGGGAGAATTTCCTATGGTTAAGTGGTTAGAACTCTTTTATATAACTGGTAAATCAGAACATATCAATCTGTTCGATGAGTTCTTATCAATGACTTCCAAAATTTCTACCTATAAAGTCTTACATGGCCTAGTCCTTCACACTGAACCCGTTTCCTACCACACCCCCAGCCCTTCCAAATACTCTCTTTTCACCACTTCTCACACATATCAAGCTCATTCCCTCTGCCTGAATGAGTTTTTCTCCCAGATATTCACATGATTTGTTTGCTTGCTTCATTCAGTTCTCTTATTAAAAGGTGCCTTTTGAGAAAAGCTTTCCCAGTGACCCCACACTACCTAGTGTGCTCATGCACACACTTTCTTTCTCTCTTCCTCCCTTTCCCCTTACCCTGCTCTATTTTTCTTCAAGGCACCTGTCACTAAAGGAAGGAACTCATTTTGTTCAGTGCATGGAACAGTGTTCACCCCAGAGTAAGTGCTCAATGCGCAAATTGATGATAGCTCTTTCTGAAGGCCATTCCCAGGTAGCTCTGACCAGGGGTGGCAGCACTGCAGTGAATGTGTCGGGGAGGATTAGGCAGGGCAGGACTCCAGTGGGAGCACAGATCCTAGCTGCCAAGAAGCATTGACATTATTGCAAGTCATAGTGAGACCTGGTATCCTCTTTTCAATCCTGATGAATGAATAAGAAAGGCCCATAATGGCGCTCACATGAACTATGCTAGTGGAAATAATAAGACTGAGATGGGATGACTTTTAATCCGTGGATTCAGAATCTAACCCAGCAATTTGTTTTTGAATGTGTTCATCATTCATGCCAAAATCAACAGTCTTTGAGGCTTTTTGAAATAGTGGAGTGCTATCTTAATGGTACTATATCAAAGGATTGAAACTTCAGGGTAAATAGGATTCTATAATAGATTTTAAAGCAGGCTTGCCTTGCACATCCCTGGGTACAAGGTAAATTGTACTGCTGATGAGATGATAGGTCAGACCTTTTCTGAAAGCCAGCAGCATAAAATCAAGATTAATGCCCATGCTTGCTAATTTGAGAAATTTAGCAACAACTTGATCAGCAATGTCTGTGCTTCCTATGGTGGCAGAAAAAACATCAAGGCATCGCTGGACTGTGTCTCCTCACTGCCCTGCTACAGCCCTGCTGAACTGCTCACCATTCCTGCCAACCCAGGCCATCTCACACCACCATGCCTTTGTTGACTGGGCTCCCTGTTTGGGAGACACTACAACTATTGAGCATACCTCCTCTGAAGCCTCTCTTAACCCACACCCACTTCAGAGTGGAACTGGATACTTCCTTCTCTTGATTCCATGGTACCCTGTATGCACACTTCTCACAGAAGTGTAACAGTTTTTTACATTTAACATCTTGCATGCCTGCCCTTTCCTGGATCACCGGGATCTCGAAGGCAGAGTCTGGGTCTTATTGGTCTTACTGTATCTCCACCAAGAAGACATTGAGTTTTGCATAGGACATTTTCAGCAGGAAGATTTGATGCATATATAGATAGATAGATAGATAGATAGATAAGCATACAGACAAATGTGTGAACTTTCTTAACAGTGCTCTACTAAGAAGGGTCTTGAAAGTATGAGAGAAGATGTACTCATCCTGATATCCTACTCCCTGGAGGTTCTCTTCCTAGACTGTCATAATGAATACAGCTCCTGTCTAGAAGAGCTGTGAGATGAGAATTCTCAGGACTGGCCTTCAGGGCCAGAGCTGCATGGTATTCAGTATGCCCTCTACATCACAGCCAAAAAGTCACAAGGCAAATTTTACTGGAGCAGTGGTTCTTCTGTACGCTGCCAGACAACCATTTTAATTCTGAAAACCTCGGCACTGCACACCCATTCAGGAATTTAATTTGCTAGATAGTCATTGTTCTAAACTTAACAACAGCATCTTGTGGGAGTAATATTCAGAAAATAGCATCTTGGATCAACTATTAATCAGGAAGGAAAAATGTTACCTTTTGGTGCCCAAGTGAAGACATATACTACATGGTTATAACATTTGCTAAGGGGACTTTTTTAGAGTAATAGATTACATAAGAATATATATACTCAAAATAGAGTATTCTTTTATGTTAGGGGTTTTTAATTAGAATAAAATATAATTTTTGTTGAAGACTATATATTTCCATTAAAATATTTTTTATATAAAATATTGTTAAAAGCTTTTGTTTCCATTGAAAGTGGTGTTCTTGTTCTCTAAGATGTGTTGTGTTAGTCTCACTTGGAAAAAAAAAAAGGCTCTCTCAGATTCACCCATAATATTTGATTGTTACCCTTTCTTTTTTTTTTTTAAGATTTTATTTATTTAACTGACAGAGAGATAGAGAGCACAAGTAAGCAGAGTGGCAGGCAGAGGGAGAGAGAGAGAAGCAGGCTCTCTGCCAAGCAGGGAGTCCGATGCGGGTCTCCATCCCAGGACCCTGAGAGCATGACCTGAGCTGAAGACAGAGGCTTTAACCACTGAGCCATGCAGGTGCCCCTGATTGTTACCTTTATTTGGCCATTTTCCTTACCAGACACAGATCATATGTGCAAGTCTTTCCTATACTAGACCATTCCTCCCTTGAGTATGTGCCTTATCCTGTTTGTCTTTGTACAGCAGGGCCTAGACTAGTGCCTTACACACATTAGGTGCATCATAAATATTTTAATTAATTACCCATCAAATATCTTGCTGCAGAGTATCTGTTGTCCTCTCTTGCTTCCTGACTTTGCAACATCTCTGAAGATAAATCAGTCCCATCATTTCATTATCCTACAGAATGGTTTTCTAAGCATTATGTTTATTTCTCAATAGTCAACCATTGCATAGTGTACCCATTCTTGCCGTCAGAGAGCTCCAGTGAAATACACAGTCACAGAGGCATGAGTTTATGGACAGATGAAAGTTCTGTCAGAGTGCTGACTGATGGTCTCATCTGGGGCAGGGTCATCAAGGACAGCATCTCACAGGAGGTGTGTTTGAGCTACAGGACTTGAGAAATAGCATAGACAAATGGCGATCCCTGTGTGTTCTTGCCCAGGGAATCACCTTCCCCATTGCCAGAGGTATTTCTGTCCTGAATTTATATTTATCATTTCCATGTGTTTCTTTATAGTCTCACTGTATACATGTGGATTCCTATTCTAGTATCACCTATTTTCAAACTTTATATCAGTGGTATCATAGTGTTCAACAACTTACTGGGCACTTAAGATGTGCCAAGCACTGTTGTGAACATTGTACATATCTCAAGTTATTTTATTCTCACAATAACTCAGTAATGTGGATATTATTCTTATCCCATTTTACTAAGAAAGAGACTAAGGTTCAGAGTTTAATTTGTCCAAAGTTTCACAATGATAAGTGGGAGAGCAATCTGGTTCCAAAGCCTGAGTTCTTTTCCCCTTGACTTTAAAAGTAATAATATTAGTGAGAATCACACTGTTTTTCTGTGGGGGTGAATTTTAAAATTTTCTATCCTTGAACAGGAGATCAAAAATATTTTCTAGGTTTATCACATTTGAAGCAATGTTTCTTTCTTCCTTTTTAAATTGAGAAAACTGGGGTGCCTGGTTGGCTTAGTCGTTAGGTGTCTGCCTTTGGCTTAGGTCATGATGCCAGGGTCCTGTGATTGAGCCCCACATTGGGCTCCCTGCTCGGCAGGAAGCTGGCTTCTCCCTCTCCCACTCCCCTTACTTGTGTTCCCTTTCTTGCTATGTCTTTCTCTGTCAAATAAATTAAAAAATCTTAAAAAAAAATAAATTGAGAAAACAATGAATTCATATGCAATTGTGGGAAATAATATAGAGAAATCCCTTTTATACTTTTCCCAGTTTCCCTCAGTGGTAATATTTTACAAAACTATAGTATAATATCACAGGGTATTGACATTGAAGTGGCTCACCAATTTTTTTTCAGATTTCCCAATTTTACTTTTTACTTACAAATGTGTGTACATTAAGTTTTATACAACTTGAGCACTGTATAAGTTTATATAGATGCCACCATAGTCAAAATGATCAATAGGTCCAACCCCACTAGGATTCCTCACATTGCTCTTTTAAAACCACACCTTCTCTTTCACCCCTTCAACCTGCTCCAACCTCCTCCCCCAACCCCATCCCTAACCCCTGACAACCGCTAAACTATGATCCATTTCTAAAATGTAATCATTGCAAAACCTGAATTTTTAACCCACCCATTATATTACAATTTGCTTCTTTTCCAATAAGAATTATATTTCCAAAATCGATACTTTATGTTGATGTATATCATTCTATTCATTCTAATTGCTATGTGGGTATTCCCTGACTTCTTTATCTTTTCTTCTGTTGATGGACATTGAGGTTGGTTCAAGATTTTTTCCCACCATTACTAACAGTTCATGAACATATCTCTTTGTACATGATGTTGCTTCTTACACTTGAATTGGGGTCTGCCCTTGATGACCAAAGAAAGATGAATGAGAAAAGTTTATTACCGATGATGGATCTGTTGCTACAATCATGCTCACTAGATGGACCTAATTGCTAAAATCTTGCTCATCATCCTTTATCAGGACTGCTACTCTCTTTCAAATGAACATCCAAATTACTACATCATCCATATTATAGCATATGTCAGTACTTTATTTCTTTTCATTGCTGAGTAGTATTCCATTGTATGGCTATGCTATATCTCATTTATACAGTCATTGGTTGATAGACATTTGGTTTGTTTCCACTTCTGGACTTTTATGAATAATGCTGCTATGAATATTTCTGTACAATTTCTTATGTAGACCTATGTTTTCAGTTCTCTTGGAATTAAAGTGGAATTTCTAGGTCTTTTTGTAACTCTATATTTAACTTTTTGAGGAAGTTGTTTTCCAAAATGGCTGCACCAATTTGCATGCCCACCAACAATGTGGTTCTAATTTCTCCACCTCCTCTAACACTTGTTATTGTCATTTTTATTATCCTCATCCTGGTGGGTGTGAATCAATGGGTTTCAACTCACATTTTGGTTTATTTTTAAAGATTTTATTTATTTATTTGAGGGAGGGAGAGCCTGTGTGTGAGCAAGCAAGAATGGGGAGAGGGGCAATGGGAGAGGGAGAGAGCCAAGCAGACTCCCCACTGAGCATGGAGCCTAACTCAGGGCTTGATCCCAGGACCCTGAGATCACGACCTTAGCCAAAGTCACAGGCTTAATCGACTGAGCCATCCAGGTGTCCCTGGTTTGATCTTTATATGCATAGTGTTCTTGGTCATGAAAAAAGACTTATTTATTCTAGAATTAAATGTCTTCAGAATCCTTCTTACCTTTCTGTATCAGTCAGGGTCCAATCAAAGAAGCAGTACCACTAGGCAATATAGCTGGTTAGTTAGTTCATTAGTTAGGTGGCTTGTTACAAGGATTTGCATTTGCACAATTGTGGGAGGAATGGATTAAGCAGTCGCTGTAAGGCTGTTGTCTTCACATCTGATCCTGGAGCATGAAGTTCACAGGGCAGCACTAGAGAAGGCTAAAGTGCACAAGCATGAGCTGGAGCCCATGAGGTTGACTGAAACCCATGTTGGTTCTTGCTTCTGTCCTTGGAGATGTGATGCAAGTGTCCTATAG
This sequence comes from Mustela nivalis, assembly GCF_964662115.1. Lineage (NCBI taxonomy): Eukaryota > Metazoa > Chordata > Mammalia > Carnivora > Mustelidae > Mustela > Mustela nivalis. Next base: position 47,799,325 of record NC_139025.1, read on the forward strand.
AATCTGGGGCCTTTTGTCATTGACCTAAATACATACATACATACACACACACACACACACACACACACACACACACGCCTGGCCCAAGAATTGGAGAAGCTGAAGGAGGACCCCAGAGAAGGTGGAGCAGTTGCTGGTTCAGCTGCTGCCTCATGCCAACAAGCTGAGACAGCAGATGTGACAGTGGATGTGGGCTACAAAATGACTGATAATTCACTTCCCCCTCAAATTCTCCCACAGGAATCTCTCCTGTGGCCCGCCCTAACTATACATGCAGGAAAGGGAATTCTGGGGGATGTACTTCCACCTACTTTGACACATTAGGAAGCTACCACCTCTCTGGTTTCACTGTACAACCATGAGCTAAAAAACATGACTATAATTAGCGAGCTGCCTACTTCTGCAACTCTGGTTGCGCATCATATAGAAACAGATGAAGAATCTGTAAGTTATATGGTGGGAGAAAAAAGAATCACTAAGTTGAAGTCCTAATATTTGGTTTTGTGTCCAGATTTCATATAACTTCTGTGGCACCACTGGTCCCTCAAGGTTAGACCCAGTTGACATCACTATGCCTAGCTTTCTGGGTCATCCATGGAATTGAGCAAGAGTGCTCTGGAGATCACAGGCATTTCCCTGCCATCCCAGATGATCTGATATTTGATCCTAACCTGTTCCCCATCTTCCCTCTGTCTATCTCTTTACCTTTCTCTTCTTTCCATTGTTCCTACCATTCCCTGTTTCCTTCCTTTGGCTAACATTCCTTCCCCTAGCTTGACGTATCAGTTGTACTCTGCTCATAAAACCACATATTCTACACACTCTCATTTTACCTTCCCCAGTCCTTCACCTCTTGCCACACCTAACTCTCATTGATTAGCCGCTTGCATATCTGAGTTCTGTCATTTTAAATATATAAGTAGAAATAGACAAAGGTGATAGTCTAAATATAAGACATTCAGGAAGATGCAGTCTATAAAATGAAATAAAAGTGATGCCCTCCAGTAATAACATTCTTTATTGGAAATTCAGACGTAGAAACACAAGAGGAAACAAAATGTATGCATTTTCAGACCTCCTGTAAGTAAGTTATGCCATTGCCATTATTAACTATCAGCTTAGATCATGTTTTATGCCAACACCTATAGCAGAGGAGGCCACCCCATTGTTTACCCAGGGAAGGTTGAGGAGAGATCTGTCTATACCAGGTTAGGCTTGGCTCCTGGGAAAAGCTCCTAAGGAAGGGATCAGTTCCTCTACTCGTACCTGCTGATAGAACTAGGCCTCCAATGACTCAAAGGGTTGCTCTTACCTTAGGGAGAAGATGCCCAATAGGAAGGGTGGGAGGAGAGAGACTTCATTCTAAAAAGATGATATCAGGATTGCCTTTGTGGCCAGCAAGGTAAAATTAATGTAATTTCAAGGTCCCCTTTCCTAAGCAAAATTGTTCCCATTTTTCTCAAAATTACTAAAAATTTCCTTAACTGCAAAGTCTTTCATTTGACAACTAGAAATGAAAAATGTAAAAGGGAAATCTTTCGTTTAGATAAAAATTTAATATGCATGAATTTCAATGAAAGGTTAATGGGCTACTTGGTCCATCATTCTTAAGTGAGTGGTATTAGATCCTTCCTAAGCTTTTAGCGGAGGAAGGAAAAGGAGAGTTAGCATCAGGGGACAGCCTGAGGAAACAAGGAAGGTGTACAACATGGAAATGCAGATTTTACCAGACTTAGTCATAATTACCTTCTGCTGAGTGAGGATAGCGACAGGCTGGGTACTAAGGGATTTCTGTTGCATGTTTGAAATGGCTTTTAAAAACCAGCTCACTGAGCAAAATGCATCAACGAGCTGGGGTGGGAGGGAGTTGATTTAGCTACTGAGTTTGCACTTTGGGAGCAGTCTCATCACAGTTCTGAATATTTGCATCCTTATTCAAAGCCGCACATTCTTCTCTGCTGAGGATACCATCTCCTGCAACACAAGTTCCTACTTCAGCAGTGAGTCCCACTGTTCAGAAGGAAACCTGGTTTACTGGATCCAGGAATGGAACTAATTGAAATCACTTTAACTATATACCACAAGATTGATAGCAATTATTTTCTTATGGATCAGAATTAACTGTTATAATTTCTATAAAATGTTATTAGGAAAATATGTTTGTAAACCATTATTTGAAACACTTAGCATCATGTTACATTTTAAAATGAAAATTAGGGGCACCTGGGTGGCTCAGTGGCTTAAGCCTCTGCCTTCCGCTCAGGTCATGGTCTCAGGGTCCTGGGATCCAGCCCCACATCGGGCTCTCTGCTCAGTGGGGAGCATACTTTCCCCTCTTTCTGCCTGCCTCTGCCTTCTTGTGATCTCTCTCTCTCTCTGTCAAATAAATAAATAAAATCTTTAAAGAAGAAAATTAAAAATCTGCAAGTATTTCTATATATTTTTAATTAATAAATACGACAGATTATTAAAATAAGGGGAAATAATAGTGGAGAGACAAGAGTATTCTTATACGATAGCAGCACCTAATTTAACAGAGAAATAGACAATAAGCAATTAAATTCATATCATACCGTATGCCTGAAGCACAGCTCTGAGAACTGTGTCCTTTCAAGGAACAACAGTTTCTGGAAATAAGACGAAAGACTTTCAGGGATGAACACTTATGTCATTTGCTATGAGGTGCTCTAGAATCTATTCCCTCCACCTGGAATTAAAGCATCGTTGAAATTCATAAGAGACCAAGCTATGCAGCCCACACGTGATGGCTGCAGAACTGAGCAAGCTGCGGCTCAAAACAAGCACTTCCCTGCACATCGCCCCATCTGTGTGAGGTTAGCGGCAGATTCAGCAGTCACCTCGCATAACCTACCCTTGCTCAGGCAAGCTTCTAACAGGCTTTTCTTTGGAAATGATTGCACAGTTATTTAGTCGTTTACAGAATCAACCAAGTCCCATGATGAGATTTATTTCTGTGGGAGTCAAATTGTAGATTCTAACTAGCAGAGCGAAAATCTGTTGTTATGGAAACCATTCCCTTTTCACTAGGCTGGCACTGCAATTGACTTGCATAGAGATGGATTGACAGAGACGCAGAGGGAAAGGGTGAAACAAAATCAGACATGGCTTAGATCCATTTTCCTGAACGATATTGATGATCACTATTAATTTTATGTTGAATGGAAATTGACCTATAGGTACTGGATCTTAACAAATCTTTCAGTACTGCAGGGAGAAAAATCAAAATATGTTTTAGAAGCCATTTAAGATATCCCCAAGAGTTTCTCTTTCGGCAAAGAGGATCATTTATTAGACAAAGATTGTGTTTTACTTTGTTCTTAGAGTAACAGAAGCAATGATAGTGAAAAGGAGAGTAATATTAAGGCTAATTTAATTTCCTTATGCTTTGGACTTTATAAATGAAATGTTAGGACTCTCAGAGAGGAACAACGTGGATTTATCAGCAAAATGAGAGGATTCATGCCTCTCAAACTCGTAGTCAAACTAAAGGAACCAAGAACATCTGAACACAAGTTCTTCCTACAACTTATGGCATCATAAGTTGACCAAAAAGGGTACATTTGCATTGTGAGTCTTATGGCATCTGTGCCTTCCCGAAGGATAGGACATCTCTGAGGGTGGGCGAAGATTCTGGCAGAGGTGGTGAGTGGCCTCCCATTTCTTACTGAATGGTGCCCATCATTCCTGTTCCCCCTGAGGAATTGCCACTTTTCAAATTAGGCCTATATTTCCACCTAAATGACCTTTACCAGATTCATCTTTTTTTTTTTTAATTTAATTTTTTTTTTCAGTGTTCCAAAATTCATTGTTTATGCACCACACCCAGTGCTCCATGTAATATGTGCCCTCCATAACAGATTGATCTTTAATATTAAAATCATGTCATTGAGAGGACATGCAGACCAGTTAGCAGTGGCCAGGTAACTCGATTCCAGGGGCTGCTAGGTATCTGCAACAGAAGAAAAGAGTCAACACAACCAGGGCAAAGGCATGAAATCATCCAAGGCAGTAACACCCTGTGAGTGGAGGTCTCCCAGTATCCAGTTTTTGGTGTCAAATCCAAAAAAAACATTGCCAAGACTGATGTCAAGGAGCTTATCCCCTGGGTTTTCTTCTAAGTGTTTTATGGTTTCAGGTCTTATGTTCAAGTCTTTGAATCCATTTTGAGTTAATTTTTGCATATGGTGTAAGGTAGTGGTCCAGTTTTCTCAACACCATTTATTGAAGATATTCTCCTTTCCCCTTGTATATTGTTGGCTCCTTTGTCATAAATTAATTGGCTATATATATGTGGGTTTATTTCTGGGCTCTCTATTCTGTTCCATTAATCCATGTGTCTGTTTTTATGTTATTACCATACTGTTTTGATTACTATAGCTTTGGAGGCGTATGATGCCTCCAACTTCGTTCTTTATTCTTAAGATTGCTTTGGCTTTTCAGGATCAAAGATATCTATTTTTTAAAAGCATGAATTATCTATAGTAGAATATACAGATTTTAAATTTATAGCTCAATATGGGGCGCCGGGTTGGCTCAGTGGGTTAAAGCCTCTGCCTTTGGCTCAGGTCATGATCTCAGGGTCCTGGGATCGAGCCCCGCATCGGGCTCTCTGCTCAGCGGGGAGCCTGCTTCCTCCTCTCTCTCTCTGCCTGCCTCTCTGCCTACTTGTGACCTCTGTCTGTCAAATGAATAAATAAAAAAAATCTTTAAAATCTTTAAAAATAAATAAATAAATTTATAGCTCAATAAACTTTAACATATATATGTGTGAGTATATATTTACATACATACGTACATGTATGTATATACATATGTGTATATACACGTGTATGTACATATATGTATATGTGTATATGCATATGTATACATATGTGTGTACATACATAATGTGTGTGTATACACACACACACACACACACACACACATATAATTACCACCCAAATCAAGATATAGAACATACCCCTACCTCAAAGACTTTCTTTACAATACCTTCCGGTTAATCTCCCCATTTTCCTGACTTCTCTCATTGTAGATTAGTTCTTTAAATCGCCTCTTCTTGAAATTTACATAAAAACAATATGTACTTTCTTGTGCTTGACTTCTTTTACTCAATATGTTTTTTTAAATTTCATGTATGTTTTGTATATATCATTAGCTTGAATTTTTTAATTGCTTAATAGTGTTCCATTATATGAATATACAAAATCTATTCATAGTACCATTGAGAGTCATATGCAATGTTTCCAGCTTTGGGGCTATTATAAATAAAGCTGCTATGAACATTTTATCCAAGTCTTTTGGGACATAGGCTGTCATGTAGGGTAGGTATACATTTAACTTTATTAGAATGAACCAGTTTTCACAAGTGGTTGTACCATTTTAACTCCTGCTATCATTGTGTGAGTCTTCCCATTCTCACCAGCACTCAGTGTGGTCGGTCTGGTGGGTGTGTAGTGGTCTCTCCTTGTGTGCCCTTTGTTTTTAAAGACTCTGTGGGGGTACTTGCCTGACTCAGTTGATAGATTATGCAACTCCAATGCTTGATCTCTGAGTTGTGAGTTTGAACTCCATGTTGAGTGTGGAGTTTGCTTAAATAAATTTTAAAATCTTTTAAAAAAAGAAAAAGAATCTGTGCTAATATATGCATCGATAGTGTAGTGAGGTCTGGAAGTCGGAATTAAAATTCAGATATTGCAATTAATGTTTCCCAGCCTGCTAATGACCCCCATGCTTTTGAAAAATCTAGCTTTTTTAAGATAAGTTCAAGTAAGCTGAGATTTCATTAAAAAATATTCTGAAATTATTGAATGCTTAGAGCTTAAGAACATTTGTCAGAGTCATCCTGGATATAAGCACTTAAGTGCAAAAAAGCCACCTCTGTCTTTTATGATCCATTCCTTTTTTTTTTTTTTTTAGATAGGGAAAGGGACAAAGGGAGACAATGGAGAACCTTATGTAGGCTCCAAACCCAGCATGGACCTCTATCCAGAGCCTGATCTCACAACCTTGAGGTCATGACATGAGCAAAAATCAAGAGTCGGACACTTAACCAACTGAGTCACCCAGGCACCCTTGATCCATTTCTTCTATGTGCTATCTAAGAACAGTATTTCTAGAGGGATCAGTGTTATAGTATTTGAGTTGCCTAGCTAGCCCCAAAAAATCATATTAAAAAAGCAATATATTTTCATAAACTGATTCTCCTCATTATATATAGAAAATTTGTAAATGCAGTTTTAATTTCCTGTTTGATCTAGGAATTGTTTAAAATAGTATTTCTTAATTTGCAAGAGATTAGTAAACATTTGGGGAAATGTTGAGAGTTAGGACGATCAAAGTTACTAGTTAATTTTGACTTAGCAATAGAAAAATGAAGGTTTACCTAAGATGAAAGATATGATGTTAACAGCTTGCAAAATAGAAAAACATAGCAAAATATCCAGATTAATTGGTGAACAGTTTAAGATATTAAAAGAAATGTGATAATGCCACAAAAATTTTTAAAGGAAAATGGATTATAATAGAAATATATACAATAAAGACGGAATAAAGCCAACTATATCAATTAACACATTGTTAATTGATATAAATAGCCCAAATTTCCCTATGATAAGGTAAAAAATCATCAGATTGAGTTAAAACAAATGTAGTTTAAAAAAAAAAGATGAGCAGGGGCGGGGTGCCTGGGTGGCTCATTTGGTTAACCATCTCACTATCTTGGTTTTGGCTCAGGTCACAATCTCATGGGTCATGAGATCAAGTCCTGCATTGGGCTCCATGCTGTAGGAAATCTGCTTGAAGATTCTCTCCCTCTGCCCTTCTCCCCACTATTTGTCTCCCTCAAACTTTCTGTCTCAAATAAATAAGTCTAAGTAAAAAAAAAAAAAAAAAAAAAAAAAAAAAAAAAGGATAGGCAAATTTATTTGAGAAGGAGAATGAGGAGAGGATGTACATAATAGTATAAGAAAAAATGAAGTTCAAGGCCAAAAGAATTAAGTGAAACATCTAAGGAGATGATCTATTGTTAAAAGGTATAATGAATGCACAAGAAGAACAAACAGCAAAACCATAGATTACATAAGACAAAAATTCGTAGAAGTAAAGAACATGATCAAAGTACTATCTTTGTGGGAAATTTATGAGACTGATGCACTACCTACTGCGCTAATGAGGCACCTTCTTTGTGGGAAATTTAATCACCTTTTAATTTTAGAATATTATAGGCCAAAGAGACAAATAATAAGAAAAAATGTAGGGTGTCTGAACAACCCTGTTAACAAGTTTAACTATGTTTACACGTGTGTTATAAAAATTTATATTATGCATATTATCTTTATATTATATAAATGTATATATATTCTCTCCTAGAACATATTCTTCTCTTATGCCCACTGAATGTTTACCAGACACATTATTGTGTGTCCACAAAATAATAACTATAAGTTCTAAAGAGTAGAGATTTTGTGAACCAGACGTGCTGACCAAATTCTACTAAAACTGTTAAGCCATAACTTTTCACTTCTCTGGCAGGCCACCTAAATTTTCCATGTTGTTTTTCAGTTTTTGGTCCCTAAGGCTTTCTTGATAAGCAAACAAGTGTCCTCAGGCTGGCCTTGTTCACAGATAGTCATCAACAATGAGAAGAAACTAATTTCCTTGACAAACACTTAAGTAGTCCAAGTAGCACTCTGCCGGCTAGGACTTCTAAGTGCTTTATAAATAATACCAGTGGGAATTTCCACCTTAACTAGGAAAATATCAATAATAAGCTTTTGAAAAAAGTCTCCCTCTCCTCACCTTGGTAATGTAAAAATGCAAATTTTAGAAATGAGATTCCATTCTTTGCCTCTCTGATCTTAAAAAATAATACAAATGATAATATTTGCAGGTATTACTTACATCACCTTTAACAGGAATATAAATTAAATGACCACTCAGGGACATTTTGATAAGATGATAACATTTAATGTGAGTAAATAGAAAATTTCATTTCTGAAAATGAGAATAATCAAGAATGCGTTTAAGATTTACTCCATGAAATTCATGTCAGTTCTTTGCAAAAAATGGAAGCAAACTGAATGTCCTAAAATAGGAGATTAGTTAAATAAATGATGCTGCATCAACATAGTGGGTTACCCTTCCGCTTAGTGGTTACCAGAATAGATTCTGGTCACACACTTTTGTGAATTTGGATTCTGCTCTGCCTGACAGTTTTAAGACTTTGGACCATATAACCTCTCTTGCTTAATTCTACCACTTTTAAAAATTTTGAATATTAATAGTACCCACCTTGCTGGGTTGTTGTGTGAAAAAAATGAGTTACTATGTATAAAACATTACAGGCAGTGCTTGCCACAGAGTAAATGTTATCAAATATTATATAGCTATTACACAAAAGGAGGAAGTAGCGTATTTTTAGTCAGATGGGAAAATATTTATAGCATATTAAGTGAAAAGAGATTATTATTTTTTTTCAACTACTAAGTCTTTTATTTTCTGATTTTCCTGAAAGAAGCATGTTCTGTTTTTGAAATATAGGGGGAAAGTTATTTCTTAAAACGTCTTGCTCCCACTAGTTATTTTGCCATTCCAGCTTTAGCACTTAACACTTGAGTCTCTGAAAGAGCACAGGAAAAGCATTTCTGTATGAAAAGTAGTTCGGTGATTTCTTTCACTTCATATATATTTCTTAGAGCATGTTTTTATTATTTAGAGAAAAGTCCTCATTTGAAAAATGAAACTTTCTATCTGGGACACTTAAATATTATAGAGAACTGAATATGTATTGATCTCAAATCTGTTCTGCTTATCTTAAAACTGTGCCTGGGCAGTATCAGACAATATGGAATGCTATACCACCTGGAAGGACATGGCAGACCAAAAGGAAGGACATGGCATGACCTAAAGGAAGCCAAAGGGATCTGCAGAGAAGACAGCTTTCTGGGAAAGGATTCAGTCTTCTGACTAGGGCCTTAGAATTATCCACAGAAAAAAGGCAGCACACACACAAAGGAGATGTATCCTGTAGCCATCTCTGGGATGTAAAATCCAATATTTACACAAAGGCTTAGCCCAAGGAAAGCATATTTTTGATCCTCAGCTGTAAATGCTTAGTAACTGCCTAACAACACACGTGTAGTGGTTTTAAATATCCATAGAAAGGCATGCTCTCTAACAGAGCCTTGGGCCCAGTGGTGTTGACCTTGCAGCCTATATGCTTGCCGCTTTATTAAAGTTTCATGCCTTCCATCACAACAATTGCTGCATGAATTCTTTCACAGCTTCCAGCACCCTGCAAAAGCCATAGAGACATGGCAAATTGATTTTCCCCCAAGAAACTATGAACATTGGGTGAGGCAACAGTTTTTCTTTTTTCTTTTCTTTTTCCCTTGCTCTCTCTCTCTCTCTCTTTTTTTTTCCCTGTGCCTTGAGGCAAAAAGTGACTTCTATCTCCATGAAAAAAACTCCATGTTGATTTGCATCTCCAGCTTGAGAGTATCCTATCTATGGCAGGAACTACTTTAAGTTTAGTAGATAAAGGCCATGCAGAGTATATCTAGAATTCAAACTCTAGCCAGAATTGGCTGTGTCTGGTGAGGAAGCAGGTACTTCTCATTTGCCCTGAGAGGTGGAGAAGCTTCATTTCTGTTGTTAGTTGTTGGAATAGTCTAGTCTGCTTCCTCTTCATTAGAGAGTCCATAAGAGAGAACTTTCAAATGGACATTATAAAGCTCAGAATGGTGGTGGCTTCTGAGGAATGATGGTTCCTTGAAGGAAGGGATTGTGTTTACTTTCTTTATCATTATTTTCCTAGTGTGAATCACTGTGCCTGGTCCATGATAAAACTATGAATATTGATTAAATTAAATCATGAAAGAAAATATTATAATTGCTTCGTGATACAATTATATTTATTATATATAATTAATTAATTATATAATTATATATAAATATATATTTTATTTTAAAAATATATAATTCAAATAAATAAATTAAATATATATAAATAATTATATAATTATATATAGTTAATTATATAATTAATTATATTAATTATAATTGTATTAGTCAATTTTGCTAGAGTAACAAACAGTCCCTAAAATCTTGGTGACAAAGATGTATTTCTTTTTATTTTTTAAGATTTTATTTATTTATTTGACAGACAGAGATCACAAGTAGGCAGAGAGGCAGGTAGAGAGAGGGGGAAGCCCAGGCTCCCTGCTAAGCAGAGAGCCCAATGCAGGGCTGGATCCCAGGACCTTGAGATCACTACCTGTGCCGAAAGCAGAGGCTTAACCTACTGAGCCACCCAGATGCCCGCAAAGATGTATTTCTTGCTCATGTTCTATCACAGGAGGTAGTCTGAAGTTCCATTCCACCTGTGTTCCTTCTGAAAGTCCATAGCCACTATGTGGGATATGCCCAGTGGTATGCAAGTATGCTGATCAGCTCATACCCACTCACTGTGAAGAGCTGATAATATACATCTTTTCTAACTCTACATTAAGTGATGTATGTTGGTAGCCTAAAACCAACCTTGGAAATTGGCAAACACTACAAATTAGAATGGGGCTTTTCGGGAGCCAATTTATCAGCACACCGCTGGATTCGTGTGATAAAGAAGAAAAGCCAATGAGCTGGCAGAAAATCACAGTGTTGTTTTGGGCTAAAGCAAAGCACATGGCCAAGAATGACAATGGGGTAGGGACGGATGCTCCACCTGCAGGAGGCACCACAAGTCTTATGGCAAAAATGGGGAGGGAGCAAATAGTTGTGAACAATACTATAACCTAGTGCAGTATCTGTATAATCATCAGTGGTCAAACCCCAAATTGGGACCTGTGGTATGACAAAATGTTTTAGTGATTTATGTATTTTTTAACATAATTCTTATTATAAATGCTTGCAATATTTACTAAATGCTTACAATATGCCAGATGTTGCATAGATGAACTTTATATATATGATTTCAAATAATCCTCACTACAGTCCTCTGACGCAGGTACTATTGTTATCTCCATGCTGCAGACCCAGGAAGTTTAGTGTTTTAGACTGGGGCTCCTGGACACAGACTCAGAGAGTTGTGAAGGGATTGTTAGCTGCTGAGTTATCTTAGTAGAAGAAGTGAGAAGGCCAAGAATGAGCAGACCTGACTGGCCCCAGCCCCGTCTGCTGGGAGTTCTGGAGCTAGGATAGCCCTTCGGGTTGTTCTCAAGTCCTGACAAGGAAGCCCTAGCCAGTCACTTATGGGACACCCTGTCCCCATAGACAAAAAGACTCCTAGTGTAATCAATTTATCAACAGTGGTATTCCCAGCAGCTAGAGGGACGCAACAGCCTTTTTTTTTTTTTTAAGATTTTATTTACTTATTTGACAGAGAGAGAGAGATTACAAGTAGGCAGAGAAGGAGGCAGAGGGAGAGGGGGAAGCAGACTCCACGCCGAGCAGAGAGCTTGACACGGGCCTTGATCCCAGGACCCTGAGACCATGATCCGAACTGAAGGCAGAGGCTCAACCCACTGAGTCACCCAGGCACCCCAACACAACAGCCTTTAAAAGAGAACTTGGACAGAGCACCACAGTATTCCCTACATTAGGTAATATGCCCATGCATGGTTCCACAGCAAGTGAAAGGCTGGATTTAAACCCAAGTCTGTCTGACTGGAAAGCCTGTCTTCTTAATCCCAATGCCAGGTTACTGCCCATTGCCCTCTCTATCTCAGTCAGTTGCTACTACCTGGTGAAAAAAATAGCATTGCTGGAGCGCCTGGGTGGCTCAGTGGGTTACGCCGCTGCCTTCGGCTCTGGTCATGATCTCAGGGTCCTGGGATCGAGTCCCGCATTGGGCTCTCTGCTCGGAGGGAGCCTGCTTCCTCCTCCCTCTCTGCCTGCCTCTATGCTTACTTGTGATCTCTGTCTGTCAAATAAATACATAAAATCTTAAAAAAAAAAAATAGCATTGCTGGCCCATGTTTATGGTTTCAAGAATGACTGAAACAGTATTGGATTTGAATTGTTATTAAAAAGAAGGTCAGTGGCGTTACACATTAGCTTTTAGTGTGGATGTTTGTGTACTTGTCTGTGCAGATCTAGCCCTGTAGAATGGGAAAGGAAATTATATGGAACAGTGTGTTAGGGACAAAATGTCTTCTTCCTTTTTCTTCTGCACAGCTTATAGCTCACATTCACAGTCAAAATGGTAAGATTGGTTTAGTATATGAGAGATGTGCCTGTTCAGGCAGGGGAATTTGGACGTGCTTCCTTCCCTACCCTTAAAGTTAACCTGGGCCGGCTGAAGGGTCAGCTCATTGCCCAAGATTACCACAGCTTTCCCTAGGCCAGAGCCAGGGTAGCCACTATCAAAGATAAACAGAGTAGACACCAGTTACAGTGGTAAGGACAGATTTCAATCAGTAATACACTATTGCAATAGGGAAAGGAGTCCAGGGTAACTGAACTCAACTTCAATTTGTACGGAAGTGATTTGGTGTTTTGGAGGGTTTTTTTGTTTTGGGGGTTTTGGGGGTACAAAATGGTAGTTTATTAAAGCACGAGGACAAAACCGGGGAGGGGGGGAGGGCAGAAAGAGCTGCTGCACTGGGGTTGTGACGGGTAGCTGATTATATACTATGGGGTTGGGGGAGGTAGAGAAAAAGGGAGATTTCAAAGGCCTTGGCAATCAAGTTAAGGTTGTTTTTCCCCTCTAGCAAGTCATTAACATTAAGATAGTTGGGAGATTCCTGGAAGGTCACACACAGTCCCACCCAGAAGTGGGGGTTGTGGGGAGGCTGGGGACGGGTCAGCTTGTGCTTTGTCTTTTGCTTGCCTTTGTGACTGGGCTTTTTAAAGGAAGATTGGAAGAATGGGGAGGGGATGAGCTGAGGCTCAGGAGAGTCAGGGAAGTGAGAAATTACAGAAAGTGAAAAGGGGTTGGCCCATGTGGGATGCATCTGGGTTTGCTAACTGGTGTTTATGGAGTTTGGACTCTTAACCTCCTACAGAGACTAGGAGACAAGGGCTCTATCTTCACGTGTTGGCTGAAATAACCAGTAAATTCTTTTGGCAGCCTTGAATTTCCTCAGACTGACACTTCAAGGGGGCTAGGGTCATCCCAGGGATGTGGCCATGACCCATTAGAAACTATGTTAGAATTTTGTTCAAGCCTTTGTGGGCCAAAGTTGAGAAGAGGGCTCAGAGGAACCTGAGTGCGTTTGGCCACAGAGAGGATCTTGGTCAGAACCAATTAGCAGTAAGCAGCAACTGAGTGGGCCCAAATCAGCTGCCCATAAGACCCCTCTGATACCTGCCTTATCCAAAGCCAAGAGCTTCCTGGTGCTCCACTGATGTCTCATACACATATACATTCACTTACACACACACATGCCAAAATTACTGTTCACAGATCACAACCTGTTTACTACCCCTGCTCTGCTGCTGGCCCTTATCTCCAGGCAGGCCAGCCTGTGGGGCTTCCTGCCCATCTAACTAGTGAGCTGGGGCTGGGCTAGATCCAGGGTCTTACACCATCAGAGAAACCAGAGGAGAGATTCCTTTGTGGAAGAAAGGAAAGGTGCAAGGAAAGGTATAGACCAGAAACAGAAGTTTAGCCAGAAAGAGAATCAGTCCCCCTGGGAGTTCAGCTCAAAGGTTCTCCAAGTTCTAGTTATTCAGTGACTTCTCATTCCTTTACCTGATTCCATCCTCAGCCCAGTCCCTCCCAAGGTCTCAGGTCAGTGCATGATAAAGCCAATGGTGGACCTCAGTCCAAACCTTTTGGCCCTCTCCCATGAGACCCATGGATCTCATTGACAGGTCCTTTTCAAATTCACCAAAAAACTTTATGCAGGAAAAATCTAGGTTTGACTAGCTATGCTATGGATTACATATTATCTGCCTGTTGAGCATAATCAGATTTCCTCATAATCAATCATAACCCCCACCACCTCACCTTCCTTGGTTTTGCATGCTCTCACCATGGGTGGTTTTTATTTCTTCCTGCATGAGTGAGAGACTTCTCTTCTTTGGACTGTGGATGCAAAGAGCACAACTTTGGAGTTAGACGAGGGTTTGTGTTCCTGCTCTTTTATATGTGAGTTGTAAAACCTAAACTCGAGTATCCTCTCTGAACCTCTGCAAAATGGCAGGGTGGTGATTGGGATTAAATGGAGTCCCATTAAAAGCACCCAGTAGTCCCTTGCTAATAAGAAATGACCAATATCTCTTAACTGTTAGAATTTCTTGCCTTTACTTTTTAATTATAGAATGACAGTAATGTAGTAAGACTTAGAAGCCAGCACTCCTTCCAGAAAAAAATTGTTCTTATTCTAAGGTCTTCCTTCAAAATTACATCACATCAATTGTCACTTTGCTCCTGTATTTTGTGTTGACCCTGGTACTTGGGAAGGAGGGGGCCTGGGCATGGTCCCCAAGTGGAGTGTGCTGTGACAGAGTCACAGGGGCCATTAAGCCAGTGTTGCTTCATCTATTTTGTACTAATTCTTTAGGGCTGACCCTTTTGGACCTGTCCCATAGCTGTAACTTAAGATCATAGACAGCCAGGAAGCTCTCCTTCCTTTGTCCCAATTGCCTCCATCCAATATTCATAGTAAGGGAGAAAATGACACACAGATCATGTTCACGGCAGAGCGAGGAGAGGAGACACCATCCTCTGTGTGGGCATCCTCTGCAGCTAGGCAGATGCTGAGCCAAGGGAGGAGCTAGTTGAGAGGGACTGAATCCCATACCCATCTACTGAACCTACGTCATAATGGGTTGCAAACTGCCCTCCCACGGCTTCCAGGTTGAGCTCCTGATCCCTTATAACCTCAGTCCTTTGGAAGGTGAGGGGAATCTGGGTGGAAATTGGAGGGAAAAAGCAGCACATGGAGGAAGGAGGAGGGGGAGTGTTTTGTTTCCCTCCTTACAGCTCTGAGCAACTTGCTGCCTTTCTGAACCATCTTGGTGATTCAGTGCATGCTCTGAGCTCTGGCATCTTAGGCTACATTAATTCCCCACTCTCATTCACTTTCTGAAAATTGGAAGACAACTATTCAGGAAATCAGAACGTCATTGCTTAGGCATTATAAACCGCTTCTGATGGCTACTGGTACAGCCGAAGGTGCTGTAAAGAAAACATGCACTAAGTATTTGCATCTTTGGTGATCTGCTATACATTCAAAGGGCTGCTCCGTGGTCCTGAATGCAGACAGAACATTTCTGTTAGCTCACAGCAGAAATTTAAATGCTCCTGGGAAACAAAATCAATCAATAATAATGTTCTTCTGTGTCAGATGTAGCTTATAAATGTGATCAAAAGACTATCCTATAAAAGCACATAAATCCTTATAATAAGGGCATTTTCTAGTAATAAATGGTTTCCAAGATTTTTCATTGTCTCCTGCTCAGTTTCCACAAGCTGGCAAAGCTTAAGAGAAAGGTTTTTAGATCTTTATCTTATAATACAGTTGTTTATCAAATACCAGAACCATTAGCCAGGTAGAAGGTATTCTTGGGATTGAAAATAGACACAAAGGGAGGTAATCTGCAAATGAATTGATTTTTTCAGTTTGCTTACAGCTTTCCCACATGAAAACCTGGAATGGGGGTGCCTGGGTGGCTCAGTGGTTTGGGCTGCTGCCTTGGGCTCGGGTCATGATCTCAGGGTCCTGGGATCGAGCCCCGCATCGGGCTCCCTGCTCCGCAGGAAGCCTGCTTCCCTCTCTCTCTCTCTCTCTCTGCCTGCCTCTCTGCCTACTTGTGATCTCTGTCTGTCAAATAAGTAAATAAAATCTTAAAAAAAAAAAAAAAAAAAGAAAACCTGGAATGGATGAGGCCAGTACTCTTTGTATCCTACGAAATAGTTTCTTTTCTAAGGAGCTAGTGGTATCTTGCCGAAAATTCTTTATGGGTGTCAGGTCTAACTAACTTACATTATATATTAAGTACCAGGTGGGAACACAAGAAATCAGGTAGCTTCAGTTCTCTATAGTTAAAAGGGGGATGAAAACTGTAGTAGCCAGCAAACTTTTGCTCATTCTGAAAAAGAAAGATGTGAATTCTAAGGTAACAATGAAAAATGTCTCCTTTAGAATATGTCTGTCATTGTATTGTCTGCTTCTCTAAATGAGATCCTCCTACCCTTTTTCGTTCCCTGGGCTCTTAGAAAAAGTTCTTAAGGAGAAAACTTTTATTCCAAATAATAGGTGCAGCTGGGACCTGGTAATAAATAATTGAGTAGCCCTTCCAGCATCGTAGGCTCACTTTGTGCTTTTTCTTTCGTAGCTGTGTTGGTTTAGCCTCCCTGAGTCTGAGTACATAGATCAGAGTAAAAGTGATGAAGTATATTCTCCCAACAGATCCTCTTCTAGGAATCTGCTCTGCAAATCTCCCCAGTCAGTCTGCAGGTGTTTGTGAGCAGGAAGGAAGAAGGTGAAAAGAGTTAATAATAACTAGGGCAGCTGGGTGGCTCAGGTCATGATCTTGGAGTCTCAGGATCAAGTCTAGCATGGGGCTCTCTGTTCAGCAGGGAGTCTGCTTCTCCCTCTTCCTCTGCTCCTCTACCCCCCGCCACCTCATTCATGCACACTCTTTGTATCTCCCTCTCAAATAAATAAATTTTTTTTAATTAGTAATAACTAACATTTATTAAGCATGTACCATACAACAGAGGGGTTCTGGCCTTTAAATTTCATTTCATGCAATGCCCATGACACCCAAGAATAGTAATATTCTTCTTATTTTACGGAGGAGGTAAAACTGTGTATAAAAGTTGGCACTACCAGTAACTGGTAGCATTTATGAATTCAGAGTAGTTCCCTTATCCATTATACATAGCTAGCAGGAGCTTTTTCATTGGTGAATGCACTAAACCCTCACAATGACCCAACTATAAAACATTATTATGCTTCCCATTTTTTACACTGGAGTAACCCAGGCACAGATAACTTTCCCAAGGTCACAAAGGCAGAATTTGAACGTTTCCAAGGCCTGTGTTCTTTCTACTACCCCACATTGCTTCTATCAAGCATTTGGTGTGCATATTTTTAAAGAGATCCAGTGCCCAACTTTATATTTAATAAGGCAAATATAAGAAGAAAAACATTCACTTAGCTTTATACACTCTAGCTCCATGTGGTTGCAAATGGCAAGATTTTGTTCTTTTCTATAGCTGAATAATATTCCATTGTACACACACACACACACTCACACCCCGCATCTTCTTTATCCTTTCATCTATTAATGGACAGTTGGGCTGCTTCCATACCTTGGCTATTGTATATAATGCTACAATTAACATAGGTGTTTGTGTATCTTTTCAAATTAGAGTTTTTTATTCTTTGGGTGAATACCCAGTAGTGGAATTACTGGATCATATAGTAAGGTGAAGGGGATTAAAAGTACCCTTAACTTCATAAGCACTGAATAATGTATAGAATTTTTGAATCGCTCTCTTGTACACCTGAAACAAATAAAGCACTGTATGTTAACTATACTGGATTTACATTTTTTTAAAAAGAGGCAGAGAGGGACGCCTGGGTGGCTCAGTTGGTTAAGCAGCTGCCTTCGGCTCAGGTCATGATCCCAGCGTCCTAGGATCGAGTCCCACATCGGGCTCCTTGCTCCGCAGGGAGCCTGCTTCTCCCTCTGACTCTGCCTTCCACTCTGTCTGCCTGTGCTCGCTCTCACTCTCTCTCTCTTACAAATAAATAAATAAAATCTTTAAAAAAAAAAAAAAAAGAGGCAGAGAAACATTCATTAGACCAAGAGATATAATCTTAAGATTCTGCCCTTTTACTTGAAAGAGGAGAGTGGTTGTGGAATTGTCTTGGCAAGGAGGGGAGTAGGCTTTAGTTTTCAAAGAAGGTGTTGTGAGAAAGGAGTTTGTCTTTGTAATTTCCTGGAGAGATGGGCAGTTATGCCCAGGCTTGTAGGAGAAGAACTTTTGCATCAAGTACAATGGTAGTGGCTGCAAGTAATGGAAACCCCCGTATGGGAACTTAACTAAGTCAATTAACTAATTAATTGATTAATTGGTGATTGGTTAATTAACTAATTGAATTAGCTACTTAATTTAAGTTAATATTCCCCATAGACAAGAAGCCTAGTGGAGACTTCAAGTGTTGTTTGGCTGCTCAAAGCTGCCCCTGGAACCCAGGCTGTTTCTTCTTCTACCCTTCCTCGCTTACTATGCTGGTCTTCTCAAGGAGAATCATAAGACTTCTGCCATAAAGTTGGGAACACAAGGGCAGAGGCTGCACCAGCCACACTGGTCTCAAGTGAGCAGAAAACCAAGAGCTTCCTCAGACTACTCTCCACCCCCAGCCAAGCTCCACTCCAGTCTCATCAATTAGCAATGTGTCTCTTTGCCACCCCAATAGGCAGGGAGGCTGGAGAAAAAGCAAGGTCTTACCTGCACCCTTGGCCCCCCAGCAGAATTGCATCCCATGTGGACAGGACAGTGTGCAAAATTGGGAAGAGAGCCTGCCTTGATTTGGGAGTGGAGAGGAGTTACGGCAACAGGGCTGTAATTGGAAGCCAAAAGGTGACCTTGGAGAGGAGGAATGTGATCGTGGCTTTTGTATCTGTCATTACACTGAAGTGGCCCCAGAGCATCACACCAGTGCTCTAACCCTTCCTTCCCTCCTCCTGTTCTTGACTCTCTATTCTTCCGGCCCCAGGCCCAAACCAAGAACACTTAAACCTAAATCATTTTGACAATTACAAAATCATCTAACTCACAGTTTTCTCTTAATTTCAAATTAAATAAATTATTGCTGAATTAATCAACAAATTAATGAGATGAGGGAATTCCAAGCAGATACAGCTGGTGAGGGCCTCTGCAATGGCCAGGAGTTGACCCTGCTTCAGAGGAGAAAGTTCTCAGGGGCCTGTGGAAAGGGTCTGGATGCTGTTAATACCAGAATCCTCATGTACAAATGTTGGCTAACTCTCCCAGGCTCTGACAAAAAGAATCTGAGGAGGCTGAGGACCCTTGGGTCTTGGATTGAAATGACTCTGTACAACCTCGTTGCTACTTCCTGTGATTACAGCTCCATGGTTTCTTTCTTTATCTTTGCAGAGCCAGCTCTCCCAGGCGCTGAACGGGCTGTCAGACAGGGCCAAAGAAGCCAAGGAGTTTCTGGTGCAGCTCCGCAACATGGTCCAGCAGATCCAGGTATCGGCAGCACCTGAGACAGAAAGCAAACCCCATGGGTTCAGATATTGCTTCATCATGGGGAAGTTTGTTTGTTTCTTCTACTTATCTGTGTTGTGGGGGAAATTCCAATTATTTTTCTGCTCTGTCTCTTCGAAAACAAGCAAATGTACAGACCAATTTCAAATGTACTCCCTTCTTAAGGTGGTTATATTTTGCCAACAAGCCAGCTACAACAACCTGGTTTTCCAAATAGTTCCTGTCCTTGGCACTGAGGTCCTAATTCTCTACTACTCTGGATTTAGAAAGAGGCCTTTGTGTGAAGTTGGAGTCATAATTGTTTAGTTTTTTAAACTCTCCAGGCTCCCAAAACATCTTGCCATAAGTGTATCTTATCCGATGGTTTCCCTTTCCTTTCTTCCCTTCCCTCCTTCTCTCTGTCCTTCCTTCCTGCTTGTAGTAATGCTTCTTCTCCACTTAGATGCTTAAATATTTTCCAAACAAGATCCCCCATGGTAGCTATAATTTCAGATTGCTCTACTTGGACATGACCCACAGATCAGCTGGCATTTGAGAGTTTGTGAATTCTCCACTATTGCCAAAGGAAAGAAGCCATAAACTACATGAGATGCTTAAATAATGACCTTCTGCTCTGTTTACTGTTCTTATGTTTTGAGGTTGCCTCACAGAAATAACCTTCGCTCTGGCCTCTAGTAAATTGCTTTCTGAGTTAATATTTAACCCATGTCAAGGTAGAAATATCTTTTTAAATGTAAGCTAGTCTTTCAAAGCATCTCACACTGATTTCCTCACACTTTTTTGCATGCATGCTCATGTTAAAACTTTGATTGCCTAACAACCTAATACCCATACACTTCCTTCTGTTTTCCAGAGCAACAGAGGTTATCAGTCAGTCCCTCCTTTGCTTTTGCCTCTGCACCCCACCTCTTCATCAGAGCAAAGCTTTCTTTCTGCTCTACATCAGAACCTGCAAGAAGGCTGCACTTATCCTCCCAATGTTATCCTGCATGGGACATGGAGAGCTCTTAAATGATGTTTTCTATAGGACTTCTTTGAGTACTCAAAAGCAATTGTCATGAAAGCTGAAATTTCATATGTAGATGTCATTGCTGTAGCAATTACTAATGCACACCTTAAATGAAAAAGGACTTGCATTTGAGAAGTTATCAGATACCTATCAGTATGTCCTCATATTAAGAGACACAGTTCTTTTTGACTTTGGGAATAAATTAAAATTTGATAGGCTAAGCTGTTCTTTCCTTGCCAGCAAAAGCTTACAGTTGACCCGGTTGGATGCTATTTTTTCAGTGCTATTTGTGTATATGTGAGTATTCATCTTTCATTTGCTATAAATTACAATTGTTTTGCAGATTATGGTTTCACTCTCAAAATTACATATGTAACTTATTGAAAGGATGATTGTTCATGAATGCTTATGAATTGGGAGAGAACTGCTTGAAAAAAATGTCGACAGCTTGTATAGGTTTAAATCAAAAATAGTTAGATCTGGCATTCAATTTAAACATCATGAAGAAGCCATAATTCATTTAGAACATGGTTTACTTTCTCCAAAAAGCGGTTGGTTCATGGCTTGACTTTTACAGCTGGGTGATGCCTGTTATATATACTCATTGTTCTTGATGCCCTGTGTGCACTAACTATTTGCCTTCTTTAATGAAAGGAGCAAGTACATTTGGCCATGATTATTCTTTAAACTTCTATTGTCATTGGACTATTGTTTAATATTGAAGACCACTGCTATCCTCTTTCTTCTCTCTCCTCTTGAATTTAATAGTTCTTTAACTCTCATGCCTCCACCATACCCAACACGTTCAGGCAGCCAACCTCTCCAAATGCCACCTTCCACCATCCATAAGTGGACATATGCCAGCTCTCAGAAGGATTTATGTTCAACTCTAACTTTATGTTCAACAAACTAAGCTTTATTTTACACAATATAATGTGAACCATGAAGATGATTTCCTTTTGATAAAAATAAATTTATTAAGTACTATTTATACTTTTCAATGTAAAATTAAAGGGAACACTACCACTGTGGAGTGAAATTTATCCAGTTACTTAAAAAAATGCCAAATGTGCATTGTAGACAGAGTTCCTTTCCATCTCCTTCGGCAGGGATTTCCATCACACAAATGGACAGGGGAGCTCTGTTTTTTTCTGGCAGCCCAAGGAGCCCAGGTACTCTGGGACTAAGACATGTGCTCTCTCACACAGGAGAACAGTGTGGAGTTTGAGGCTTGCCTGGTGGCCCAATGTGATGCCCTCATCGACGCCCTCAATAGAAGGAAAGCCCAGCTGCTTGCACGTGTCAACAAGGAGCATGAGCACAAGCTGAAGGTAAGTGCTGTGCTGGGGGGAGGGCAGAAAGCTGAGGAGCCCAAGCTCCCAGGGCCAGGCTGGACAGGCCAGATGAGTAGGCCAGATACCCACAGTCTTGGGTGGCCAGTGGCCCGGAGGGCAGGCAGCCAGCATCCCTTTATTCACCATGAACACCCTTATTTACCTCACTGATGTTTATTGAGTGACTCCCAAGAATTGCTCTGGGTATAGACATAATTAGGTAAATAAAAATTACTGCCCTCATGAGGCTTATATTCCACCAGAAGGGATAAACATTAAGCAAGAAAGTAAAATATGCAGTATTTAGTAACAGGCACTGAGAAAAATAATAAGGAATAGAGAAAGGGAAAGTGCAACTGGACAGCTGCTTGGATTTTTGTCATCACACTGTGAAATCAATTGATTACAAGTCTGCCCCCATTGGCAAAAACATTGGTCCTCTTAGAGACATCTGATACCCCATCCATTGCCCCTTTAGAGCAGGGCAACAAGATGTGAGAGCAGGCTGAAGAAATGGGAAGGACCCAGCAGGAGGGAGCTCAGAAGCAGGCAGTCAGAGAGGTCCACATGCTCTGCCATAAGCCCCAGGGTAGCTACCAGTAGGAGGAGGATAAGGGGTATGCAGTGCTGGTCTGATGAGGGCAGAGGGAGAGGTGAGGTCTGACTATAGCCTCTCTAGTGCAGTTAGGCAGTCAACATCAGAGAGCTTAGATAGTGGGCAGCAGAGAACGTATACAACCTCAGGGGAGCTTGTGAAAGGCCCCATAAGCATCAGGAGATTTGAACAGGCTGTAGTCACTGAAGAACAGGGAAAGGCCCCATTTCTAAACGAATGGGATTCCAGTAGGAGGACCAAAGAAGAGTTTCAAAATGAAGAAATAAGAGAACACAGCTTATAAGATTTGGGGCTCAAGGTTGGTGGCGGGGAAGCTTCAGGTTGGGCCAGTACCCATCTTGTGGTAACCAGAAACAAGACAATAAACTAGTTGCTAACTAGGGCACGAGTCCTGGGCAAGACCCATGGTAAGACTGGCAATGCTGGGCCCTGAGCGGCAGAATCACCAACCTTCCAACTTTACTCTGTGCTTCAGCCACACACCAGGACCACAAGCTCTGGGGTGGGGGTGGGGGTGGGTGGGCGGTCGCTGCCAGAAGGCAGGGGGCCAAATGGCCAGATACAGAACAACCGCTCCCCAGGGAAGCTTAATAGTTTTCTCCAACAGTTAGAAAACCCCAATCTAGCTTCCTCTTCTATGAGGCTCCCTCTTCCACAGCCCACCTGCTGCAAAATACAGAGCATGTGGCTGGAATAGAAACCTTTCTCCCCTGCCTCAGGTGTCCCTCTGAAAGGACTTGTGGAACTGCACCAGGCAGGAGGCAGAGCTGGGATAACAAGGTCCAAGCCTGGAAGAACTCCTGGGGGCTATGCCACGTGATGAAGCTTATTGGCCTGACACCCTCTGGGGCTCCATCAGGGCCACGGCTCTCTGAACAGTCTTGACAAGGCAGCTGCAGTGCCCTTTTATCAAGAAGAGGCACAGCAGATGCCTTGATAAAGAAAATGGCATGGCTTGAAGTTAAATCTGAAGCAGGAGTTGGGAAAGGAAAGTGCACAGGGCTCTAACGTTCCTAGAACATCAGCCTGTTGGTTTGGACAGGAAGCCAAGGCCGGCAATGGTAACACTCCTTCTAGAGACGCCATTACTGTTTCTTAGTGGTGCGTCTAATTTGGAAGATCCTCTTAGGCTCATGTTAGAACAAACTCAAACCTGTTTCCATCACCTGCTCTAACATTTACTAAGCCCTTCATTTCATACCCTTCAGAAACCTAGATCCTTTTTGGTTATGGTGGAGGAGCTCAAATATCACTTGAATCCCATAGAGCTCTCTAAAGGAAAACCCCAGCTGTCTGCAGGAAATGAGCTGGATGGCTGGATTTTCCCTCTAAATAGTAGACCAACCATTTTTGTATGTAGTCACCAAGTGTTAACTTTTCCTCAGTAGAAATCTCTTTTTTAAGTTGTTGCAGGCACTTTCTTGGTATCTTTAAACCATTTGTGATCAATCTCACAGGGCCTATGGTGGCCACTGCAGGTTTTCTACCTGGGAGAGCCAGAAGGGTAGTGATCTGGACTGAAAAGGGAATCACAGATTGAGAAAGCATTATTTATGCATATCAAACAGCAGCAGAGGGGCAGGAGAGCCCCCTGAGCCCCTGCTGCCCCTGTGGGATGGGACTGTATGAAAATCCATTGAGGGTTGTGCCGGGGACACAGAGAGAGAGAGATCCCTCAGGAACAGCTGCTGCTCATTGCTCAGGCTCCACGTGGGGCAACAGTCTGTCCGTCCAGGTGACCCGCCCCAGCGGGACACATGGATGCACCTGGGGCCGCTGAGCAGAGGCAGCTGCCTGCTCTCATGTCGCCCTGCCCCTCGTGGAGTGCGCTGCCGCAAGTGGAGTGTCCTGCCCCAGATCCCGAAGGGCCGAGGAAACAAGAGGCAGGTGGCTGGTTGTCCCCCACGGCAGCAAAGCTGTTCTGTCTTCTGTCGTGAGCGATTTGTTTCTCC
Organism: Mustela nivalis; assembly: GCF_964662115.1. Lineage (NCBI taxonomy): Eukaryota > Metazoa > Chordata > Mammalia > Carnivora > Mustelidae > Mustela > Mustela nivalis. The sequence continues at coordinate 47,823,449 of NC_139025.1, forward strand.
GCCGTTTTCAGCAGATTGTATGTCACTGTTAAAAACCGCCAGCAGCGCCGACACCGGGACCATGGACGCCAGCCTCCGAATCTCCCTCCCTCTGCTTTTCTCTTCCTGCCATTCCCCTTTCTTGTCATTTCTGTTGCTACTCAGATCTGTGAGAAAAGACTGGCCTTTTATAGACAGCCCTCGCCAAGCACAGTACTTCTTTCTGTCTTTGTTGGCCGACCCATCACTCACACTTGGGCAGGGATAATCTTATGGTCTTCCGCTCCCCTTTGGCAGAGCTCTCTAGGGGCCTGCTTTTCACTGACAAAGAGGAGAGTTGTGTGTGTACTTTTCTGGCAACTTTCTCTTCTTGAGCAATCCAAAAGGCCTGGGATGCTGGAAAGGGAGTATGTATAAAGAGTCTTTATGATCTCCTCAGGCCCCTCTCTGAAAGCACTCATTGCTGGAGCAGATTGGATGGTTCTGGTTCTGAGACAAGCCAGAGCTGAGAGGTGAAGAGCCCAGCTTCTGTGTCACAGAGAAGGAGGTGGGAGGACACACTTCCTCACTTACTAGGTCTCCAACTGTGAGCAAGTCTCTGGCTCAGTTACTTTCACCTGCGGGTAAAATCAGCCAGGAGCAGTGGTCACCTCACAGAGCATTGCCCAGCACTTCCGGCAGTCCTTGGGAAATGTTGTTAGACCTGAGAGGATGCCTAGAAATGTGCTGGCACCCAGCATATTAAAAAAGTGCTCCTAGGGACTTAAGGTCCATAATACCAGAGTATGTCATGTAGAAATCGTCTATACACAGGTGTGATTGTCTCTGAAACTAGGAAAGTAGCTTGTGTTTTTAACTGATCATCCTATGAAATGGTTCACGAAGTTTGGTGAGCTCTTTTTAAAATAGTAAACAAACAAACAAAAAAAGGCTTGGAAACATATGTAGGCAGCTGTGACCATATTTTAGGAATATTTGAAATATAAATTTTGTTTAATATTATTCTGTGGTTTGAAAAAAAAACACTGGGAGACAAATATCTAGTTTTGGGATGTGGTAAACTAATCAAATGTCAGAAAGCTACTGAAGGGGAAAAAATGCTTTCAAGTTTTGAAGAAATACTACTGATTCGTGTTTGGGACAACATGGGCAAAATCCCCATAATAAGCACTGTAAACCCAATCCCCTGCTGTCTTGTTTGAACTGTATGGTTTGTGACCATTCTTCCTGGGCCTTCCTGACCTGAGTAAGACCTTAAAATATCCTTATAGGGAATTTGTGACAACACTTAAATGTGCCATTAATGAGATCCATGTTTTTCTCACAAAACTTACAAACTTACAAATGAAAAGAATGATTTTTATTTATGTAACACTCAGAATTTGAAATAATTCTACAACCATCTTAAATGCATATTTGTTCCAGTATTTTAGAGTAAATTCATATGTTGAATAGTACAAGGTGACAGGGGTCTTCTTGGTTACCTTTCAATTCTAAGATTTTCTGGAAGAAAAAAGTTAAAGTTATTTAAAAATTTCTGAAAAAATTTAATCTTTAATTTCCACGTGTGGGTGGCCAATGAATGTACCAACAAAATTATCCAGTGAGAATGCTAAAAGAAAATGATAAAGTTTGCTGTTTCTTATAACATTTCATTTTTACAGATGACCTCCACATCCAATTGTAACCATATACAAAATGTTTGACTTTGAATCCAAGTATATTGTTGGGTTTTGTTAGAATTGTTATCATTATTAGCATCATTGTCTTTATTATTATTATTTACCATGTATTGCCTGTCGTGTTTCCAATATGTTTATTTAGAAAAACGAATTATATGGTCATTTCATTCAGAGTACAGATTTGCACTAGGGACGTTATTGGCTTGTCAAATTGCTTCCTTAGGCTATTTTGCCATTGCTTCAAAACAGGCTAGTAATCCTTTGACTTAGATTGGGCTGGGAGATGGGAAAGAAAGAAAGAAAGAGAAAAGAAAGAAAGAAAGAAAAGAAAGGAAAGGAAGGAACAAAGAAAAAGAAAGGGGGAGGGAGGAAGACAGGAAAGGAAGGGAGGGAGGGAGGAAAGAGGGAAGGAAGGAGAAAAGAGGAAGGGGAGAAGGAAGGCAAAGAAAGGGAAAGAGAAGGAAAGGAAAGAAAATGAAAAAAAGGAAGAAAGATGGATGGGGAAAGGGTGGAAGACAGACCTACCCAAGCTCACAAAACTTTTGTAAGTAATTAGATAGGATTTGACAGGCTACAGCCCTTACTAGAAAGAATAAGCAACAAATTTATGCCAATAATCAGCTCAATCCCAATAAAACAACTGGCAACAAATTCTATAAGTCCATTACAATGAAGACATTTGGAAATATTAAGCACACTGGAACACTTGAAGCTTTGACTGCCCTTGGGGGGACCAACTCTAAAATTTGAACCACAATTATTATTGATTATAAGGCTATATCATTAATGGGGAATTCATTTAGCAAATGCTGTGATTCCCTGCTACTTACCACATAGGAACAAAAGTCATAGAGGGACTGTACGCAAGGATCCTATGGGATCACCAGGATGCCACCACACACAGCTGGAGCTCACCAAAGTTAGGGGACACTCTTCTGAACACTCATTACCCACTTTGGCAATGTCAATGGAGGGCAGTCACAGATCTTTAACACCTTAACTCAGACATGAATGACATTCCTTCCCTCCAGAGGGCACTAAACACACACACTTTGAATATGGGCGAGTCATCTACTGTGTCTCCCTGCACCTCACAGCCTACAAAATACCATGCTGTATGCATCACTTTAACCGCAGCCCACCATAAACAGTAAATGTTCTCCTGTGTGGGTGGGACCCACCAATATGTGTATCTTTCCAAGCGACTTGTATTCCTTCATTAACTTCTTTGTACAGGGATGTAGTATTCTACATGCTAAGAGTGGGTTTTGCATATTCCACTCAAAGTTTATTGATAAGGCTATGGGTGGCATTCATACTTTTGAAATAGAAAGTTCAGTTTTTCTGTTAAAAACTCAAGCCTTCCTCAAAACAGGTACATATTTTATTTATTTAATAGGGCTAAATTATCCTTTTCTTGATTAAAAACTCAAAGCCTCAAAACTGGTCTTTGAAATGAGTAGTTGCTATGTGGGTAAATTAATGACATTAGCACAGAGAGTGGTATCAAGAGAAGGGGGAAATATTTTTTATAATCATGTGGGAGAATGGTGGCATGTGAGAAATTGAAGATGCTCTTCCTTAATTTAAATGCCTCTAAGTTTCAGTGAATATAATGATAATATAGGAGATAATATCCTAATCTAGGGGGAAAAAAAAGAAAATTTGTTATTTTACGAGACAAATCTCATGGACAAAGCACTTCACTTGTAACTCACAAATGAGTCCATTCCAAGCATTAGTTGGTCATCTTGCTTTAGGAATGATGCTACATGTAGAAACTCCTCCCACTGATCAAAAGAACCTGTGAAGAATAAATTCTTCAGGCTTGCATCTTGAGATTACTTGTACCTTACATATAAAAAAAGGATTACCTTATATTTAGGAGAAACTGTTTTTTTTTTTTTTTAAGTATTTTATTTATTCATTTGACAGAGATCACAAGTAGGCAGAGAGGCAGGCAGAGAGAGAGGAGGAAGCAGGCTCCCCGCTGAGCAGGGAGCCGACACGGGGCTCAATCCCAGAACTCTGAGATCATGACCTGAGCAGAGGCTTTAAGGCACTGAGCCACCCAGGCGCCCCTAGGAGAAACTGTTTTAAGCTGTGATGGGAAGTTGTATATTATATTTAGGAAAGAATTTCTCAGAATAGAAAAGAGAGAAGTGTTTACTTAGACTAAAAATTCATTAGTGGTATCCCTGCAGACCCCATGATGAGTGAAAAAATAGTATGAGTGGAAGTATTTATTAAAAAGAATAAATACAGAAAATATTTTAAAGAGCCACACACACGTAAGATAGAGAGGTGAATGGAGGCAGAGAAAGGGTGTCAAAGTCAAATTGGATAAAATAATGAAATTCACTTTAATTAACTTCAGTTCTCACTGCTGGTTGTGTTACATGAGCTGTGCCAGAGGGAAGAGATTGGTCTACTAGACATGGGATGGGAAATGTAGTTGTGGACAGAAAGAACAAAATTTTACACATAAGCTATCACGGGTTACTCTATGCTACTGAAAAAATTTGAGCACTCAGAGGAACACGCCAGTCTATTCTCAAATTCATTTTTTCTGAATAGGTGTCTGTGACACATCTTGACCCAAAGAATAACCTTAATAAATTTGCCACTTAACAAAATAAAAACATTCAAGTGATCAATAGGACTTGCCATCCTGAACAGATGGGGACTGCTAATAAGATTGTGAAAGCCTTCTCTGAAACTATAAACTAAAGATTAATTCATTGTCCCCAGAGAGCTGGTTCAGGCCATAATGCAGATGAAAGCAGGGAGATTTTTTTTTCCCAGTCCCTATTTGTGTCACTCTTGCAACTTGCACATTTCCTTCCTAAGAAAAGGAAGTCATCACTAGCCAGCTGCAAACATGGTGCCAACCGTTTCTCCGGAGCATCAGAGCAACTGCAGAGAAATGTAGACCTCAAAGGAAAAGTGACCTGGCCTAGCTTCCTAGGAATTGTTTTCCATAGAAAATATAACGTGAGATAAATAATAATAGTAGTAGAAATAACACAGAATGAAGAAGGGAACAAGTAAGAGAGCTGATGCAAACATTCAACTAGAGAAAATATATTTATACTCTTAAAAGCTCTAATTATTTGGCTGATTTCATAGGATGGGAAATCTTGCCAAATTAATTCAGAAACTAGATGTCAATTACAATACACCCAAAAGTGCTGCTTCTGGGAACCCTGTAGTTTAATTTTTAGTAGTGATTTTTATCACAGGCTAATGGGATCATTGTGAAATGGTTGATTAAAATGTAAAAAGATGGGCCAAATGCATTGTTGTAACAGTGGGAGTTGAGAACCAGGAACTCAGGGATATTGAGTTATCCCAAGAAGATTGAACCATGGAATACAGGAGCCAATGGCAAACCCCCACTGAAATGCACCAACTCTTCACTACAGTGAAACTTCTTAAGATTAGCTGGAGAGCCCTGACATTCAAGACAGCTCCTTTAGCATCAAATAAATCTTGCTTTAGAAGGAAATGTATAGAGGCAGATGTAGAATTTTATGAGGCCTGATTATCATATGTATTTCGGTACATTTAGGTCATAAAATTATCATTGATCTGTATGCTATGGAAAATAAACACAACAATTCAAGTCTATTTGGCCTCAGCAGACTCACTTTGGGTTACAATGCCCAGTGCAGACTTGCACACCACTCAGTTAGGTATGCACAGTCTTAGGACAGATGCCCTTTGGATAGTGATTGGCCACTGCTGAGGCTTCTGCTATCTAGAAGCATTCATGCACTGGCTACCAAAATGTCAACACATTTTCTGGGAACAATTTAGTTACACCTAAAATGGCAGACAGAAGTAGCATATTAGCAGTAGGTCACCTGTCCTGGATTTTTTTTTTTAATACTTTTGGGTGTTTTGTGTTTTTTCTCCCTGTAAGAAGCAAAAACTTAATCTTCCTGTTTGTTTTTTATTAAAAAAATAAAATAAAATAATTTGCATTCCATGAGCCCAGACCAACAGATAGGGTGATGGTTTGACAGAATACTAGATGCCAGAAGAAAATAAGTCTATCACTGAATTTTAAATTTGGTCTCGCCTCTCCCCGGCAAAATCTCAGAAATGATCTTCACATCAAAGTTGATTTCTTTCACCAGTTCTGATATGCAGATTTCAAACCCTACACTTTATTTTTATTTTTATTTTATTCAAAGTGAAAAAGTGGGAACAAATCATCTGTCAAAAAATTAGGAAACTCTATAGAGCAAAAACAATCATGTAAAAGGACAAAACTAGAGTTCTCATACTTCCTGATTATATAACTTACTGCAAATCTACAATAATGAAAACAGTATGATTTTGACAAGGGTGGCAAGACTAGGCAATGGGGAAAGACAGTTTTACAACAAATGACACCAGAAAAACTGGCTATCCACATGTCAAAGAAAGAAGTTGGACCATTACCTAACACCATACACAAAAATTAACTCAAAATGGACCAAAGACCTAAATGTAAGAACTGAAAATATAAAACTCTTAGATGAAAACACTAATGTTTCAAATGGGCAAATGCTTCCCAACACTGGATTTGGCAATGATTTCTTGGATATTGCACCAGAGGCACAGGCAACAAAGGAAAAGGTAGACAAATTGGACTTCATGCAAATTTATAAATTTTGTGCGTCAAAAGCAAAAAAACAACCCAGTTAAAAAATAGGCAAAGGACTTGAATAGACATTTCTCCATGGGAGATATACAAATGGCCAATAAGCATATGAAAAGATGCTCAGCATCACTAGTCATTAGGGAAATGCAAATCAAAACCACAATGAAATACCACTTCACATCCATTAGGGTGGCTATTATTATTTTTTTAAAAAGATAGTAATAAGTGTTGGTGAGAATATGGAGAAATTGGAACCCTTGTGCATTGCTAATGAGAATATTAAATGGTACAGCTGCTATAGAAAACAGTATGATGATTCTCAAAAAACTAAAATAGAATTAGCATATGATCCAGCAATTCTACTTCAGGACATATACCCAAAATAAGTGAAACAGGGACTTTCAGATATTTGTATACCCATGGTCATAACAGCTTTATTCACAAGAGCCAAAGGTAGAAGTAACCCAAGCATCCATCAATGATTGAATGGATAAACAAAATGTGGTATGTACCTACAATGAAATATTATTCAGGAAATTCGGGATGTCTGGGTGGCTCAGTCAGTTTAAGTGTCCAACTCTTGGTTTCAGCTTGGGTTGCAATCACAGACCCTGCATTGAGCTCTGTGCTGAGCGTGGAGTCTGCTTGAGTTTCACTCTCCCTCCTCCTATGCCCTTCCCCCTTGTGCTCGCTCACTAAAATAAATAAATCTTAAGGAAACAAAAAAAAAAAGGAAGGAAATTTTGACATCAGCTACAGTGTGGATAAACACCTTGAAGATATGATGCTAAATGAAATGAGCCAATCACAAAAGAACAAACATTGTATGATTCCGCTTACATGAGAATCCTGGAGTAGTCGAATCCATAATGACAGAAAATAGAATGGTGGTGTTGCCAGGGGCCAGCGGGGAGGGGAGAATACAGAGTTACTGTTTAATAGGTACAAAGTTTTAGTTCGGAAAGATAAAAACAATTCTGAAAATGGATGGTGATGACAGTTGCACAACAATAGGAATGTATTTAATGCCACAGAATTATCTGATTAAAAATAGCTGAGATTGGAACACCCGAGGGGCTCAGTCAGTTAAGCATCTGCCTTCAGCTCAGGTCGTGGTCCCGGGGTCCTGGATCGAGTCCCATGTTAGACTTCTGCTCAGTGGGGAGTGTGCTTCTCCCTGTTCTCCCTGCTTGTTCTCTCTCACTATCTCTGTCTCTCTTTCAAATAAATGAATAAAATTGTTTTTAAAAAATAGCTAAAATTGTAAATTTTGTATGTACGTTTTACCACAAGAAAAAAAAATTAGAAAGACATCAGCAATAATAAATGGATGAACTGTCAAAAAAATTAGGAGGAACTTAAATGTCCAAAAATAGAGGAACAGGAATGTTTAATTAATTATGATAACCCACTCAGTGGGATATTTATGGAGCCAGTAACATGTATTGATGGTGGCAACATGTGAAATGGTATATGGTATAGTGTTAAGTGGGAAGGAGGTAAAATTATCACATATTATGATTGCAACTATAAAAATATCTAGCTCAAGGATAAAGCCTAAAAAAAACAAACAAAATGTTTAAAAAATTTGCATGAGAGTGATGAGATAACTCCTTTTTTTGGGGTCTATTTTCCAATTGTTTTCAAAAGTAGATATAATAATCTTTGATGAAAAATGTATAATCAAAACTTAAAAGAAGAAATGAAGAAAAAGCTTTTTAATAATTATTATTAAAATTTCTTTTAGTTATTATTTATAAAATCAAGAAAGCTGGATATTTTTGAGGATTTTGTAAAGTAGTATAAACATAAGTAAGTGAGTTTCCTAGAAAACTCTTGTTCAACTCTAGCTTCAGAAACCACTTCAGGATTTGGGTCACTGAGCAGAGGACATGGAAAATGAATCTTTGAAGAAAGAAACTTTTCAAGGACTGTCATGTGTTTGACACTGGGCAAAGACAACTTCCCAGAGGCAGAAACTGCATGTTCAGAGAAATGCCTTTCTAGGTTAAAGCAGGCTCACAGCATGGTAACTAGAGAGAAACTTTAAAACTGCTCTCCCAGGGGCGGCTCAGGGGCTCAGTCAGTTAAGCATCCTACTTGGGCTCAAGTCATAATCCCAGGGTCCTAGGATCAAACCCCACATCAGACTCCCTGCTCAAGGGGGGAGTCTGCTTCTCCCTCTCCTTCTGCCACTCCTCTGTTCATTCTCTCTTTCTCTCCCATTGTCTAAATAAATAAATAAATAAAACAACTGCTCTCCTAATGAGGCAGTGACTGCTTCTAAGTGGGTTATACTCCAAACTTAACTCTGCATTCATCTTTGTCTGGCTTCCTTGTTGTCATTAGCTCACTGTCTTTCAGCAAGTTTCACCTCTAACTCCATCCCACCACCCACTCAAGAAGAAGAATCATAATGAGAAGGAATTGGGTTCAGATGAGGACGTTTGCTCTTTACAAGAGAGGCACAGGGTGGGCGCGGGTGGGTGACGTTTCACAGAACAGAAGCTGCAACCACATCTCGGGTTACTCAGCTCCTTCATAAACTCTCCACGACCTCCCACTTAGAGCAGCTCACAGTATCAGCTTCCTGGAAGATTGGGGAGCAAGGGGAACCTGAGGAAGATGTCCCTTCAAGCACCACAGTTTGCTTCTTTTTCAGCCCGTTCCACTTTGGACCATTCTGTTCTCACATCAATCCTAGGTGGTTCGAGATCAGATCTCTCACTGCACAGTGAAATTGCGCCAGACCACAGGTCTCATGGAGTACTGCCTAGAGGTCATTAAGGAAAATGATCCCAGTGGCTTTTTGCAGGTAAGTGTTAACTAGTTTCTACTTCAGATTCTCAGTGTTCCGTGAAACTCAGTCCACCAATGTCGCAGCCGGACTCTCGGCAGCCCTTGCTGACCATGTTCCCTCCACAGTGGGACCCACCTTTAGACAGCCACACACATGTGGGCGCCAGCAGAACACCACTGACTTCCTGAAAGTCTCTGCCACCATGTGCTCCAAGATTGAGATGTACATGGGCTTCTTAAAATTTGTTTCTGTTCATGTTTAACCATGAAAATGTAAGTCCCTGTAATTTCCTCTGAAGCAGGGCTACTGTTTTGCCTAAGAATTGGGTCCCTTTCCACTAATATCTTGGACAGTATTGTCAGCTAGAAATGTTTAAACATGCAAGGCTTCTACCTTCTTGACAGTTTCTACTGGCTAGTTAAATCAGTGATTTTCCAGGAGTTTTTTCATTCCTTGGATTTCTCATAATTTTTTTCGGTGTTGATTGTTTTAATGAGATGTAATGATGTCAGCTGAATTTTGCTTAGGTTTTGAGCTCAATGATTAAGGGAGCTTTTATTAAGGAACTCATAGATTCCTTCCAATTCACATTTTATCAAACTGGCCAAGAGTGACAATGGGAGATTAAATATAAGAAATGGAAGAGTTCTCTATCAAAGAATGAAGTGATAGAGAAGATGACAGGCTTAAAGTGTAAGAAATTCCACATTACAGATTACCATCTGCAGCCTCTCAAACTATTTTATAAAACTCATTCCAAGTGTTTACACAATATCCACACATCCTATTAGAAACTTAGGGTTGTTAGTTCTGCTAGGATTAACAGATCACCAACATGTTATCAAATGTTGCTGGCATTTAGTTGATCAGTCATAAATAGCAATAGCATATATCCGGGTTTGTCTACAAAGCAATTTACAGCTGCTAATTATTTATAGTGGCTCCCTCCAACTCATGAAAGCACCCAGGTTTGCATGGGTGACCCTGGTCATAATAGGCTTCTCACTGCCTACATGGAGACAGGAAAGGTGTGAGTCCCAGGGTGTTTCTGTGTGCTCCTGGAGAGTGGAGGAGCAGTGTTCTGTGTCCAGTGTGGTATTATATTTCTTAGGCTGTGGTCTTTGATGTGATTAGATTTCCGACGCCCTCATAAGGAGGGTGCACCTGACTGAGGACCAGTGGGGGAAAGGCACACTCACTCCCAGGATGACCACGGACTTCGACCTGAGTCTGGACAACAGCCCTCTGCTGCAATCCATTCACCAGCTCGACTTTGTGCAGATGAAAGGTGCGTGCCTGCAGCCCCTGAAATAGAGCAACACCCCAAGTGGATACTGGTACTTGAAGCAGGATTGAGGCTTTGTGCCAGAGAGTAGCAAACAAAATGCAGCTGGCAGGTTTATAAATCACCTAAGAGGTGGGGAAGTAAACATACACACACACACCTCTGGGTAACAATACAAAAGTCTGGAGTGGCTCCCAGCTTACCACATATGGGAAATGTACCATTGTAGCCCTGTGACCTAACTCTCAGAAAGCCAGATAACATACAGATAAACTCAATGCTTGCCTCCTTAAGAGTCTTAGAGCTGTCACAAGCCCAGCATCAGGGAATAGCTGACATAAAAAAAGATAAGGAGATAAAGACCGCATCACTGTACATAAATAAAATCTTGTTACAGAAAGTAACCCAGAAATATTGGTATAAATCAAGGCAGTTGAGAATTGAAATGACTACTGCCACATGGGTAGGTGGTGAGCAAATGGTTGAGCATAAATTAGTAGGAATTTGAGAGGATCAGTGTTGACTTGCCAATACTGGTCAGGAAAATGCCAGCCTGGTTACAGAAGGAAAATGAAGTTCTGAAATAAATTTTAACTTTTTAAACTTTTGGCTTATATGATTTAGGGGTTTGCAAGATGTCTCTGAGATTTTTTTGGTGGCTGGGGGGAAGTACAAGTACCTAAAATTATCTTAAGGAAAGTAACTCTTTCAAAGAAAAATAAAAAGCCAACCATGCAATGGTATTTTTATGCAGTATAAGTAATATCCATTGGAAAAAGATTCTTTTTTTAACTTTCATTTTGAAATATTTATACACTCACAGGAAGTTGCAAAAAATAGTAAGGAGAGGTCCTGTGTACCCTTAGCCTAGTTTCCATCAATGGTTGCATCTTGTAGAACTATCATCTTATATCAAAACCAGGAAATTAGGGGCACCTGGGTGGCCCGGCCCAGTTGGTTAAGCATCCAACTCTTGATCTCAGCTCAGGTCTTGATCTCAGGATTGTGAGTTCAAGCCCCGCATTGGGCTCTATACCCTGTGTGGAGTCCACTTTAAAAAAAAAAAAAAAAACCAACAACACAGGAATTAACATTGGTACAATGAATATGTATCACTTTGGGTCATTTGTCAGGTGTTTAGAGTCATCTAACTGCTCCTACAATTAAGCTACCACCATAAAGACCTCCCTCATGCTACTCCATTATGGTCATATAATTATACCCACACCCCTCCCCTCTGCTGTCATCAATCCCTGGAAATCACCTATCTGTTCTTCATCTCTGTAATTGTGTCACTTTCTAGTCTTTTTCCTAAAACTGAAGAAATTGATTTGCTCTTTGCTTCTCCCAATTTGAGCAGCCACATAATAAAGGACTTAGAAGTTAGTGATTTAAGATATTCATTTTTTAAGAAAAATCTACATGCTTCCTTTTATCAGAGATAAAGACCTAACCAGCAAGTCTTAGGGCTCTGCACTTGTAACTCACATCACACAGCTAAACTCATCTGTGTATCTGGTACAGGTAACTCTCTCATTCTTTTAATGGATTTTTGCTCTTTTATTTTCAGTTTTCTCATTTTTTGTTTATTATGTATTGCTTTGGGATGATGCCTTAACTGATTTTTGGAGTAAATAGCATCTAGATTGTTAATAAAAGTACTTTGTTGCCATAACAAAAATGTTTAGCATTTCCTGACTATTTACCAAACCAGAAACTCTCCTAAGTGCTTCATGTGGATTAATTCAATTTATTCTTACAGCCCTAGTAGGCATCCAAGGAAACTGAGGCACAGGTAGACTGGGTAGCTTGACTGAATTCACACAGCTAGTGAATGTCAGGCAAGCACTCAAAGCCAGAGGGATACGTTCTAGACCCTGCACCTACAACTTCCAGTTTGTGTTTTAACATTAGTGCCTTATAAACTGGCTTCTTCAAGCAATAACCAAATTCTTCTCTTAAACTTAAGAAATTTAACTTTTTGTTGCAACACAACTTTCTTGCTATTTAGAATGTCTTCTTTAACACCCCCATGTGGTCTATAGAATACAGCCATCTGAGTAATACATGGATCCCCAGGTAAATCCCCCTCAATCAGCCTCTCTCTGGATCCCATCCTCTCAATGAGGTCAAATCATTGGAAGTTATGTCACAAATAGCTCAGAGGAGAAAATATGTCACAGAAAGGCAGTAGAAGGAAAAAAGGAGCCAACCCAATTAGATTTGGTGATGGAGCAGGTAGAGGGGGAGAGCCTCAGGGCTTTGAACTGCTTTCAGCAGCTGACAGAGCCCTCCCCTCCCTTATTTGCTGTCCTTCTGAATTATGTCCATCTGCCCAGAGAGAAGTCCAGGCCAGTTGGCAGGATGGTAACAATTGTGTTGGAATGAACAGGCCCTTCATCTGGTATGGGAACTGCAGCCTCATGTGCTGTGCCTCACAGACCCCAATCCTAAAGCACAGGCACTTGGCCCCTTAAGGCTGCCTGCAGACATATGCATGAAAAATGGCTGTGTGTCCACTCCACCAAAGTCTGCATGTGCGGCAGAGAATGCCACGCACTCTCAAGGCCAAAATGCAGAACACACAAAAATTCACCCGGGACACAAAATGATCTCAGTTATTTACAAGGTTCCTCTAACAGGCTATTTGGGATGAGACTGGATTATTCCATTTTCCTTTTCTTTTTCATACTTCACATCAATTTAATTTACTGCTGATTAGTATCCTTCTGCAGAGTTAATTTATATGCTTTGCTTTGTGCTTGTGAAGTTTAATTAATTCGGTGAGAGCCAAGTCCTGTTAGACTCGAAATAATTTTTATCTGTCAGATGTTTTCGATGGAAAGGAGAAGCCAAAAGGTCATGACGCAATAGAGTTTGACTGGTTGTGGTTAAGACTACTCCTACTGGCCTCTTTGATAGCTGTTAACATACACAGCTGTGCTAGGTGTAGTAGTGTTTTTTGGTAGGATAGCTTGGTCAGTTTAATACACTGCATGTTTCCAGCTTGTCAGTAAAAATATCTCAAGAAACTGTACCCCCAAATCCGTGTAAGAAGGGTCAAAATTTAAATAGCATTGAGAACAGTGCTAAAGTAATCTGACCATTAATACAATATACAATATGTGTACTTCAATATATGTTTCCTAATTATGCTAAGCAGATTACAGTAGAAAGTTAAAATATTTTCAGAGCTACTTAAAGTATGCATTTAAAGTTTGACTCAAACTAACAACAAAAATATCTGTTCATTTCTTAACTGGAAATTCTAGCATCTCTCTGGTTTTGGAATTTCATCTCAGAAGTCTTTTTTTCCCTTGATATCAAAAAAGATAGGTCTGTTGCTGGGTTTTGTTTTTTTTTTTTTTTTGGTTTGTTTGTTTCAGTTAGGGCAGCTACTAATCAGCAAGAAAATTATTCTCCTATGAGCCAAGGATTTAACTTATCTGCTCTTCCTGATTCTGCATCTGAAATCTAAGTGGAAAATGCTGGTACCTTCTTTGTTCAAACATCCTCAGAAAAATATTATCCCAGAATTGTTTTAAGTATAGAAAGTGTCCCAAGATTCATGAGTCAGTGCTGGAAAGAAATGCCAACATGTTCATTCTGAACCAGGATATGAAACAGTGACCTAATGCTCCCCTAAGCCTTTTTAGTACCAATGGCTGTTAATCCCTTAAGTGCCTCTACTCAACCTAAGAACACATTTATCTTTATGAACTCATGTCACATGTAAGAGCCCGGAGTATGCACCAAGGTCATGGGCAAGGTCAGTGTGATGTGAACCGACCTTTTTATAAATCATGGAGAAAGAGCACCCAGAGGTTTGACAGGTATGCGGATGGGCACACACACTGACTCACATGTCTTCTGTTCAGGCATGTGATCCATTCATGGTTTGGAGTCCTGCAATGCATGTCCTCAAAACCCACGTTCACATTTCTCTGTACCAGTGTACTAATGAGAGTTTTGCAAAAATGGCTTGTTGTTCCTCTAAAGTAGAAACTTTCCTGAGATGCTACTTGTGTTGTTCAGCCACTGTAAAGGAGAGAAAGTCCCCCAAGGAACATTCAGATAGGATGACTCAGGATAATTGCATTTCCAGCTACCATAGCTCTTATGGTGAAATATTTCTTTCTTTTTCTTTCTGCAATTTTTAAAGTATGGTTGATACCCAATGTCACACTCGTTTCGGGTGGACAACACAGTGATTCAATTAAATTGATACATTATGCTATGTATGGTGAAATATTTCATTAATCTATGCCAACAATTCTTGGGGAACTTTGTCACTCACATTACAGAAGCAAAAGGAAATATTCCTCTTGGAATCAGGTGTGGGGGACTTCCCTCTAGTACACTATTACTACACATGAGTCTGGAGAGGCAATGTGGTGTAATTAAGCATATAGCCCCTGGGGCCAGCCTGCTGGGACTCGGACCCCAGCTCTGCCACTTAATAGCCATGAAAATTGTGTTTCTTTTTCCTCATCTATCAACTAGAGATAATAACAACACCTGTTCTTGTGGGGTTACTGTGAAAAACACTTGGGTGACACTTGTGAAGACACCGTTGCAGAATTTAATTTTGAGCCAAAACTCCAAGGAAGTCAGTAGGAAGAGAGTAAGAATGGTTGCCTCTTGCAACTAAGAAAAGTATTTTTAGCCCAAAGCTTGATATTATGGGCCAAAAGAATACAAGCAATAGACTTCTGATCAGTCAGTTTCTCCTGAAACTGGAAAAACAAAACATCCAAGAATGATGGTGAAAGCATTAAGATTAAGACAGCTGCAACAGCCCAATGACAGAAGTTTCAGTAAAATAAAAATTTCTTAGAGTTCAGCCCAGGAACTGTGATGCTATCCATTTCCAAAGCACAAATAATAATTTGAAAATACTTTGGATTCTTATACATCATTTATTTTATACCTAATAAAGTGAAATAGGGTAATAAAATATCCACTATAAAATCTGTTTTTCTAAAATGTCAGCCTTAGTCTTTGCTAATGAGGCTGTAATTTTGGCACATTTGCCTTTTATATGCAACATCACTTTGGGGTAAATAAGGACATAGAAAAAATAATTCTGAGCACATCAAGAAATAGATTTAGATATGCAAATGTCTCTATGTTCCTTCATTTTCATTTCTCTCTTTCTCTCCCTCTTTCCCTCCCTTTATCTCACTCTCCCTCCCTCATTTCGCCTTTTTTTTTTTTTTATTCATTTGTTTAAGGTCTAGACAATATTAAAATCTGAAGATTAGTGAGTGATTAGAGTTTTTATTATCTTTTTGGTCTTTTAAAGTGTATCCACTGAGGACTTAAAAATGAAGCTCTCATGCTTTAATTACACATGACATCATGTATTTCAATTAATCTATTAATTATACCTATGTCTATACAAGGAAATTTGAGTTTCTTATTGGAGACATTGCAAGCATTTACATGATTCAAGTTGAAACCATCTTGTGAGCTTATTCTTTGATTTTAAAATGTTGACTTGCCTGAAACATGAACAAAGGGAAAATGAAGATTGATAGGAGAACTAATGAAATAAAGAGGTTGTTTTATGATAGGCTCTGATCTGTAAGGACAGCTCGGAGCAGATATCCCCAAGGAGAATCATTCCATGTCTCTAGAAGCCATTCGAAGAACAGTTTGCTTAAACTTATCATAATTTACTCCACAGTTAATATGTTAAAATTTATTATTTTTATTATTTTATTATTATGACCCAGTGGTTTCCTAACACATGATTACCTGAAGTTAACCCTCCAATTACAACTGTTAGGCGATGCCTGTTTATGGGCAGAGGATCATTAGGTGTTACATCTTCTCTCTCCTCCCCTTCCCATCCAGTCCTGTAGTCTATTTCTTGAACAAGGCAATGAATCCATCTCCTTTTCTCCAATTCCAGATGTTTGAGGATCTCTTTCTCATAAGACCAACTGAATTCTATGCCATTAAAACCTGAAACATGATTTCCCTTCCTAAACTCACTACCTCCAATCAACTGGTCATAATGTTCATTTCATTATGTTTGTTCTAGTAACTCAGGCATGGTTTTCTTGTATCAAAGTCTTTTCTTAAGTATAATTGACCTGCCTCACCTTCATATCTCTTGTGTTATGAGCACTGCTGTTATTTCCTAGGTTATCCACCATAGAACCCATTTCCTAAATGGCTGTTAAATAAACCATCTTTGGGGTAAGATGATGGCAGGGAGCAGATAATTTGATTCATGACACGGAGTCCAATTTTGGTACAGCATACCAGGTGTTCCATAATTAACATTTGTTCATTTAAATGTCCCTGGATGCCATCCAAACTGTTCTCTCCTATTGTTAAAGTGCTACAAAAACGAATTAATGGTTTGGTGCTAAACAAAACTTTTTTAAATAGTTGGTAAAAACATTATTCCCAAATATATACATTGAGTTCATATGTTAGGAACTGGAATTGTTTGTTACCTAACAATTCTATGTCTGTGTGTCTGAAGGTTCAACCCCTCTGCAGTTTGAAGTAATAGAAAAGACTCCCAGCACAAAATGGGGACAGGGGTATGTTGTAACTCATAGTACTGTGGCAAATTCTCACAAAGTCACAAGGACACCTTGACCTTCCCCTGCCAGGCCCCTTCTGCTGCCATGCTACTCTCCAGGCTCACAGTTGGCTGTTCTGCACCTCAGAGAATGGACCTGAACTAGCCTGGCTACTGTGGAAAAATGGGGTCAAGTTCCTCAGAAGTCTAGAAATGGAGAAATCACTGTTTTTATGTCACTTACAACTAAGTTTTCAAAAATCCACTGTTGCAGCTACTTATATGTACAACACCTTGAGTAGAATCACTGGTAAAACAAACAAACTCCTCAGAATAGGCAGTTCCAAGTTTATACACTGGGGGCCAAGGCTCAGGATAAATTTTATGATGTTTTTCACCCATATTATGGGTTACATGGACTTTAGTGGGCCAGGCTGGAAACCCATCTCCCATTAAAGTAGTTCCCTTAGCGATGGGGTCTTCAGTGCTCAAGGGGGTGAGAACAGAGCAATTGTCTCCCCACGGTTAAGGTAAGAAGTACCACAAGTTTGGGAAAGGGCATCCCAGTAGCTCAGGACCCAGTCCAGTCCTAGAGACTCTGGAAGAGATCCAGTTCAGGTCCCCCGTGAGCTAGTACTGAGTCAAGCCCCATGTTGATCAGGGGGATGTTTCCCATTCCAAGATCCTGAAATGTTTGTACCTCAGCAGAAGCCAGGGTTGCATTAATTTCTGTTTAGCTTCCTCTCCAGTCCCAGCAACCCCCATCCTGCAGCTGGAGGAGTGTTGTACCCACAACAACAGTGCCACGCTGTCCTGGAAACAGCCACCTCTGTCCACGGTGCCTGCTGAAGGCTACATTCTGGAGCTGGATGATGGCAATGGTGGTCAGTTCCGGGTAAGTAGACATCTGCTACTTGTTAACCAAAACCAGGGACCACCTCAGAGGACCCATTGTGGGGTCTCAGGCCAAGCTTCCCCACCTCTCCTGAGACCAGACCATCCTGGCAGGGTCTGCCGGCCCTTCAACGGAGACCTGCATTCACCTTGAACCATCAAAGATGGACAGAGGAGTCTCTGAAGAGAAACTGCCCTCCCCTTCTGAAGAGAAAGCTCTTGTAGGCGACAAGCTTTGGAGTCCAAGTGCTTGCTCTCGATCTGAACTCCACCATTTAGCCGTGGGATTGTGCCCACTTCTCACTTCTTTGAGCCTTCATGACCTCATTTGTAAAATGGGAGGTGATAATATTAACACATACCTCACGTATTGTGGTTAAGAGTCCATTAGATAATCCATCATATAAAATTCTTAGCATGCCAGGATCCCAGACCCCAATCTGCTTAGCATCCCACCAGAGAGTTATCATTTTAAGGCTGTACTCTGAATACAAATTATTTTTACTCATTACATCAGCATAGTGTTGCAGAAGCCTACAGCTAAAGAGGGAGGCACATGCCTAACCTATGCTAAAGATGCATTATGCTACGATTTATTTTAAGCCTTTGAAATGTCATTCTTCCTCCCGCCCTGTTTCCTCCCCCTTCCCTCTGCACCACGATAAAACCTATACTTCTGTGCCTTTGAGTGTAATCTTGGTGACAGTTCCTCAAGTTACCAGTGGAGTTACAGACAGAACACAGAGACCACCCTCATGTTTTCAAACCAATTTTGTCAAATCACACTGATGGATAGAGAGCTTGGTAGGTATATTATGTGGGTAAATGCCAAGTTAATAATAATAAGCATAACACTAACTGTAAGCACCCAATTTTAATTTTTTAAGCCCTAACTGCTAGTAATTACCATCATTAAGGTGCCAGGCCCACGCTAAATATAAGGCATTACATTTGTCAGTTTGCACACATGACTTCCTTACCGGATCGTCTTAGCAGCCTCATGAACTAGGTATTATTGTCCCCATTTTACAGATGTCAAAACTGAGACTTGAAAAGGCCAATTAGGGACACCTTGGTGGCTCAGTTAATTGAGTGTCCAGCTCTTGGTTTTGGCTCAGGTCATAATCTCAGGGTCCTGAGATCAACCCTGTGTTAGGCCCCATGCTCATCAGGGAGTTTGCTTGAGATTCTCTCTCTCCCTCTCCCTAAACTCCTTCCCTTCCCCTACTCATGCTCTCTCTCTCAAACAATAAGTAATAAAATCTTAAATAAGTAAATAAGGTCAATTAAATGGCTTAGTATCTCACAGAACTTGAATCCAGATCAGGCTGCCACCAAAATGTTTGCTCCTGACCACTGAGCAACACTGCCTTCCTCATCCCTCACAAGGGTTGGCATTAAATTGTGGCCTGTTCTTTGTTGACCCTCAGGAAGTATATGTTGGGAAGGAGACGATGTGCACCGTGGATGGTCTTCACTTCAACAGCACATACAACGCTCGCATCAAGGCCTTCAACAAAACAGGAGTCAGCCAGTACAGCAAGACCCTGGTCCTCCAAACGTCTGAGGGTAAGGCCCTTCAGCAGTATCCCTCAGAGCGAGAACTGCGAGGCATCTAAAGTGGCTGGCAAGCCCGGAGGTAACCCCACCACTGCCCACATTCTGAAGTGTTTCCATGACTTGCTCTGCATTCTGGCACAAAGCCGCTGTTCCTCTCCTGCCGTTAGAGAGCCCATGGTATGTGGATGTGATCAAACCAAAGAGTCCACAGCGGCAGTTCAAATGGCCTGGGGCGACGGCTTCCTTTGATAACACTCTAAATAAGCTGCAGTTGAAGAAGCTGAAAAAATGAAGGCCTGAATGTCCCCCCGGTGTGTGAAACAAATGTATCTAGGTTCTAGGGTAGGCTCCCATTCTCCACGACACACGTCACTTGCCAATTTTATCCAGATGATTCTAAATTGCTTTGTAGTCCTTACCTGTTTCTGAGGGTGGGGCCGAGGTTCTTTCCAGCTGTGGATATGTGTGACTGAACATGTTTCCAATGGGTGTGGGATGCTAGAGCTGTTCAGAGAGGGCCTGTCGGCCAGCGCGGACCGCCTTCCATCTCACGCCCAAAGCTGAGGCCGGCGGCACCAGGACTGAGGCTTCCTGTGGGCACCAAACAGGAAATGACCAGCAGCTCCGCATTACCTCGCCATTTTCACCTTTGCCCATCCCTCTAGGCTGGGTTAGGCCACCCAGGGCCACTCTACAATGTCATGCCCAGAGAACTTTGGCTTCTTGGCCATACTATAAATATGTTGGTCATCAGAGTCAAGCCATTCCTCTCAGAAGAGGGGCTTGCTTGTGTTTGATGACCAGGTATAACCTCTGAGGCTTTTAACATTTTCATTCTAAAAGCAATCACAGCACATGAAATTAAACCTATGAAGAGGTATTTGTGGTCAGTGCCAAAGCATTTTCAGACCTTCTGGGTCTCATTTTAATCACAGAAGTCACCCCCGCTGGCATTCCCCATAACCTCCCTCTGCAGAACTAATTGTGTTGATTTTGTTCAAATTCAAGATGTTAGCTCAAAGAACTGTGGTGGTGTTTTTTTTCCCCACTTCCCACAAACTTTGGCATGCGCCAATCATACTTAAAATGGTTCACATGGTTAAAAACAAGCACAACTTCAAATCCCACAGCAAGGTTGACAGGCCCCTAGCCGTAAAGACCGGGCCTGGGGAGCAGTGGTAAGTCTGTGAGGGTTGCTGTTCATGGAGAAGGATTCGCTGAAGGAAACATGCCCGCACGACCCATTCCCATCGGGTTCTAGGGATGGGATAGCTACAGCCCCCCGAATGACCGTTTTAGCAGCTTCTCTCTGGGATGACCTCTCTGCTTGAGAGCAGTTGTCTCTTTCCCCAAGTACCCTGCTAAATGCTAAAGCCCTCCAAGAATTGCCTGCGTGCAAAGCAGAAGGCCCCTCGTGATGATGGCCTCGTTTCCCATGTGCGTACAAGGTGGTTTGATTGAAGAGTGAAGTGCATGTCATCAGAGCAGGGAGACAGTTTGCAGCAATGTTGCTAATATGTATCATGAGACCTACTACTTCTATTCATAATACATCATGGAACTCATATTCTTCCGCTAAAATCAGTTACTAGCATAGCAGCTTGAGCATTCATGTTTCTCTTTTCATCCTGCAGGAGGATGTAGTTTCTCAGTTTCTCTTACTGTTCATAAGATTATGGTGTCTAATAAATTACAGGATTGGAACTGCGATCCCTCGTACCACAGTCACAGAACTGGGGGTCATTTTCTAAACGAAACTAACGGAACAAGTCCTCTTCCAACAAAGAAACTGTACTGTAGAAATTAATTTCCTCCATGAATTTTATATATTGTGTACAAAATATAAGGTATGTATCTAAATACAAAGAAAACCTTATCATCGTGTAGATATATCAGTATTCTCTGTTACTGCACAGAAGTGATTTTCTCATGATGAAATAAAGTTCACACACATACTTTCTCCATAACTTTGGTTTGTTCTATTTGTTTCTCCCTCATTCTAACTCATTCACATGGTGAGACAAGGTTTAGAAAGCAAGAAAAAAAATAATGATAGCTAATTTTTAAAAAGTTGATTAAGAAGATCAAAAAGATTTGTAACAATAGAGAAAGCCTATAGAATTAAAGAACTATGTATATATTTTTTGGTTTTCTTGTTTTTGTTTTTGTTTTTAGAAATCAGTGAGAAAAATGCCATTGACAGGGTTCAATATATTAACTGAACTTATATTGTATTCTATTAATCTTCCTTCCTACAGTTCCTGGAAAGGTTTGCTTTGGAAGTTTATTTTCTTTGCTGCTCTTGGGAATGGCATGGCGGTTTGTTTCGGCTTTCTACTGTAACAAGATGTTTTGCGGTCTTCTTAGCAACAGCTAAGCCTTTCCCCAAGTTCAAAACAAAAATCTGTATTACAGAAGGGTCCAATTCATATATGATAGCAAGTCTCATTTGTATGTACCTGCATTTAGTCCAAGGTTTAAGCCACTTGTCACTTATATTCTTTGAAGGATCATAAAACCATCTGCTGACTTACAGGTAACATTATGCAAGGGAGATCAGAGGTCTACGTTTTTATAAATGCTGATCATTTTCTCCAGAAGCAGTTCTGCTTATATATCTATTTATTGGGCTGTGCTTGGTAAAGACTCACTGTATGCTACACTGTGGGCATAGAGGGATGAGGTGTCCCCCCTGCTTGTATGAGCTCACAGTCTAGGAAGAGAGACAGGCTTAAAAGACATGTGACTAGTTACATACTTGCAAGTTATTATTATCACTGGGAGGGAAGGAAAGGGGACTAGCAGGAAGACATAATTTGTATCTGGGAATCAGGAAAACAATGAAAAATAATTTAATTCAATGGAAATTATAAAGAAAGTGTTATTAAAAGGGAAAAGGAATGGAAAATGCATCATTAGGTGAGTTCAAGTGTGATTCCTTCCCTGAAAGCAGAGTTCTTGGAGTGCACCTAAGACAGCCACGCACATAAGCTAGCTGCAGATCTCAACCCAATTACCCTGACTTAAGAAGAAATAGAACTGTCAACAATTAAGAATCTTGATGAAATTTTAAAATGAGGCCCACAACCCCAGTTGTATATATTTTTTAAGTAATCCACTGAATAGCTGTCATGGCTGTGTCACGGTCTTTGAAACCATTGGCAAAAGAATACCTGTTATGTAACAAGGCCTTCTTCCCACGTAGTTCTGGGGCTTATTCTGTCTGGGAGACTCTACTCCTGAAAGAGATTTTTTTTTAGATGAGGCTGAGAACAGAATCGGTAATTTTCCCATTTATTTTTCCCTCTGCCTATCTAAACAGACTAACCTTTTTCTTTTTCTTTAATCTGGAAAGAAAATAAAATAGACCACAGGTAACATTCCTGAGGCTCAAATAACTCAAGACTATTAGCTGACTGAAAAGAGAGGGTTTCTCTCTGACCCCCTCTCAGTGGGGAGAATTGCCGGGGAATGGCTTCATTCAGTCTTAGTGGAGGAGGGAATCCTTCAGGGAAGTAAGAACAGGAAGGGTGTCACCCTTGAGTCTATCAATACTCTCTCACACAAATCTTGCTATCTTCCTTGGACAAATTCTTAGAGTTGGAGTTACCAGACCAAGGAGCATGAACACTTTTGAGGCCCTTGATCTGTGTTTCTCAGTTGCTTTCCAGATAGATTTTACACCAGAAATGTTTGAACCGTTCCATTTTTAAAAATCACCTCAATTCTGCTATTTAGTTTAATTTTGCCTAAGAAGCAGCCCCCTAAAAGTGGAAGTGTACCCAAAACAGGACTTTTTAAATTTATGTTTTCATAGAAATAATATTCTGATTGTTTTAACACACAAGATCTACATGAAGTTGCAACATATTGCAAAGAAAGTGAATATGATCCAAAAAAGAGGGAAGACTTCCCAGAGTATAGAGAGACAGTCAGACAGAAATCCAAACACAAGGAATAACTGTATACAAGGCAAAAGCTTCAAAATCTGCCTTGAGCTGACTATGATAACAAAATCTCATTCATTCAAAAAACATTAATGGAGCATCTCAGCTGTGTCAGGCACTGTGCTGGGCCCAGCATCAAGATGCATGAGGCATGGCCCCTGCCACCAGAGTTTATGGGCTTCGTTCGTCCTTCTCCCTGAACTCCATGGCATCTGACTCGGAACACCTAAAAACTATGCTCCCTCACCTCTCTAGAGCTAAGATATCCACCCGGCAATCTAGATAGTCATCTTACAATCAAGAAGTGATAATAACCTCTGATTGGTCAAAAAAAAAGAAGAAAAAAAGTCAAAGTTAGCTGTAGACACTCCTGTGCTATCCTTACAGCAGGGCCCCGATCTCCTCAGTTCTTGCTATTCTTACTTTATGCGCAAGTCCACTGAGTTCATGACCCACTCAGGAAGACCACAGCAGACTAGGAACATCACATTAGAAGAGAGAAGAGGTACTGGTGAGGAGGGAAGGTAACTGGGAAAACCGAGAACGACCCCTCCACCCCCAAAAAAGTCAAAAGACGGCATTCTGTGGCTTATGTTCTTAATAAGAAAGTTAGAAAGTATATTATGAATTGTAAAAATATTTCCATTGAACACTTAAAAGTCAGTATATTCCCTGGAACCCTTGGTAATGGATATTAGGTATATATCAGAAGGCTTTATAGAATCACAATACAAAATACTGTGAGAAAACTATTGCAATAAACTCTATCTCATTTTGTGTCAAGCTTCTAAGAACTTTCTTCACTGCCCACTAAAAGATTCCATGAAAAAGTGACAGCCAGCAAGTATTTTTAAGGATACTGAAATCCAGTAGAAGAACTATAGGAAAAAAATCAATTCTATGTTTCAGTTCTATAAGATCCTAAGGGAAAACTAGGAGTTTTTTCTGTTCACCCTAAAACAGCTATAAAGACTCTAGACTACACCTCTGTGCCCACAAATGCAAACCCCTCTCCTGTTCAGATATCTTAATATTCCAGATTTACCCTGTGTATTAATTTCCTATTGCTGCTGTAACAAATTACTACAAACTCGGTAGCTTAAAATAATGCAAATTTATTACCTTACAGTTCTTTAGGTCAGACTCCTAGATGGATTTCACTAGGCAAACAGTGTGGTGTTGATGCAGCTGCATTCCTTCAGGTAGTTCTAGAGAAGAATCTGTTCTCTTTCCTTCTCCTGCTTCTAAAAGCCACCTGTGTTCCTTGGCTCACAGCCTCTTCCTCCATCTGCAACGCTAGAAGTGTAGCAGCTTCCAGTCTCTTTCTGACTCTGCACCTCCTGTTTCCCTTTTATAAGGACCCTTGTGATTACCTTGGGGCCATCTGGATAATCTCTCCTTCTCAAAATCCTTACCCTAATTACATTTGCAAAGTACCTTTTGTCATGTAAGGTAAGAGATTGCAAGGATTATATGACAAGGACATTTTTGGACAAGCCATTATTCCACCTCCCACACTCCAGGAGAAAGTATTATAATTATTACCTCGTCCTCCATATGGGAAGACTGAGCCTTTGAGAGGTTAAGTGACATGTCAGACCCTGACCTTCTAGCCTGCACTGCCCAGCACAGTGCCCTGCAGTGCTGACATTAGAACAGCACTATTTGCACTCAACTAAAAGGAAGGAAATAGGGAGATCTATCTTAAATCTGTTTGTTAAGTGTGTGAAAACATCTTGTCCAAATGAAGCAGCATTATGTAGCTGCCTCATGTGAGCATCCAGAAATCCCAGCAAGAAATGGACTCTAACACTTTCCAAAAGTCATGTTAGAATTTGGGTGGAAAAAAATAACATTCTTCCTTTAAGAAGGAGGTGAGAAGAGGCTGTCCTTTCCAACATCAAATCCAAACTCCTACTCAGGTCCTGTCCTTTTCTACTGTCTGTGCATCTCCACTTTCTCACCCACCTACCCTCCCTCCCCAGGATAACTGTTCACGTAGAGAGGCCCTTCTCCCCTGCTGGGATCAGAAACTGCTTTTGGCTGGCAGTGACAGGTGGCTGCTTGGGAAAGAAAAGGAATTTTGGAGCCAGATCTGTAAGGTCCTTAAAAGACCCTACCAAATGAGGTCTGGGTCTTGAAGTTCTGTTCTGGTTGAAACCACAGAGCCATTTATTGGCAAAAGCTCTCAGCCCTCCAGATCTCAACAGTGAGGAAACTGGAGAGAAGGTAAACAGTGATAAATGTAGAATCAGGCTTTAGACAAGATGCTCTCAAGCATCTTCTTAGTTGAACGTCCACAGGAATCCTCTCCCTAACACTTTTCGGGATTGTCTTCTCTAATGACAATAAGAGGGTTAGAATTCTTGAAATTATGTCTTAGAAGATGCTTTCTAAAAGGGGGCATAGAAGATGTTGTTCATAAAATTAAAATGCCTATTTTCCCCTATTAGACTATTACTGTCACATTACCCCTTCCAATCTGATAGCTCCTTCTCCCACACATTGAAAGAAATAACCAAAAGAATATTCTGTGGTATAAGCAGAATATGACCCCAGAATAGCCCCAGATGCATCTATCCAAAATCTCTTTGCAGATATCTTATAGTGATTTTGGAGAAACGTAAGTACGGTATTCTTAAACCCTAGTGTACTAAACCTGCCCCACCCCCAGAGAAGTTGTAACCTTGGGGTGGGGAAGATGATCCTTTGCCTTGCAATCCTTAACCGCCCTAGTCCATAGAACTGCTCCATTTAGAGAAGAAAGATTTACCCTCACTCAATATGGTACAGGATTGAAAGAATGATATTGGGTTCATCTGCACAAATCTTGGTCACCCCAAGACCACTGGAATGTGTCGATGGCCCATGGCCTAAAGTTTACCTTTTGTACATTTCCAAGGCACAAAAGAGAAGCAATGGCCTTGTCACTCCCAAAATTTTATCCCCCTGGAATTGATCCTGCCTGGGTCCCTATCCTGTCCTACCACAGTGGGCAGTCTGACTTGGGATGTGTCCCTTAACCTCTCTGGATTTCAGAAGTTTTTGTTTTGTTGTTGTGTTTGGGGAGGGGAGCGTTGGGAGGGGTTTCTTGGTTTGGAGGGCGGTTTGTTTTGTTTTTGTCTCTTAAACTATGGACTTAGAACATATAACCTCCGAGTTCTTTATAATTTGTACCTCTGGCTTTCTTGTATGGTTTATTTCTTCAAAACTACTGCTGAAATCTGTCAACTGTTTATGAAAATGTGATGAACAGGCATAGACACCTCCTGCCTCCTGCAAGGATCTTAATAGGTCTTAAAGATCTGCCTGTGATACTGAGAATTCAACACTAGTAGAAAACAGTTGATAAAGGATCATATAGGGGAGAGTATATTGTCCACCAGAGATCATCTTTCCTATGCCTCTGCTTTATTTTTCCCGGTTCAGAACCTCAGAGCTCCCAAAACATTAGTTAGAAGAATGTGCATTTCCAAAACAAAATCCTCAAGGTAGGTAAATCATACCTGAACAAATTTGGGTAGGTTTTACAAAATCCAAAGTAAGAAGCATGCTAGTTTTCAGAGCCCAGAAAAGAGAAATACTCTGTTCCTTTTAATTTTGACAAAATGCATGACATCCCAGGGAATTTCCTCAATTTTTCCATAGAACTAAATTGGATCCAGACCCTGTCTTTGGTTCTGGGCAATATGCTTTGCAGTTGACACTCTGGGGAGCAGATGAGTCCTTTGGAATCTGTTTTATCTATTTGAAATGCAGGAATTTTTAGTTCTTTTGATGGCAGTTACTTAGAAATAATGCTATGGTATTCTAAACTGGAGTGGAGGATTTGGTGACAGAGCATGCAGCTGTCCCAGGGGTGTTTGAGAGACTATTTCTTCTCTTAAAAGGAATTTTTTCCAAAACAAATTTGTTTCTTACTTCTCAACTGCAGTTAATGCCACACTTAAGAGAGCTTAAAATACCACGTTTCATTGTAACTCATGTACCAGTTGGACATAATTATACCTTCAGATGCTTATTAGATCATTTAAGGAGACTCAGCCTCCTTCATTCGTCTCTTTAAAATCTTCCCCCAAAAAGCAAATTATTTTACAGCTGGTTTATAATTGAACTGAAACTCAACTTTACTGCTGCTTGTGCAGTTCTTACTGACATATCTTGTCTTACTGGGCTTTGAAATACAACTGTCTTGCTGGACCAGCACTCACGGGCTGCCTGAGATATGAAGCTGTACCCGACCAGACAAAGAGATAACCAAGAATTCTACCAGTCACAAAGAAAGCTGCATTAGCATACACTGTCAGAAGGAAGCCCTGTTGGTTTGCTTTTCCTCTTTGAATTCCAAAAATAACACCTCACAGACTGGTGAGGAATATTTCCAAAATATTCTACCACACTACAGAAATCTTTCGTATTCAGTACATGTTGAAATCAGTCAAGAAATTCTGCCCCTAGAAGATTTTGTCTAAATTATTCTCTTTCTTGTGGTCAGCTCTCCTTCCAAGTTCATGTTTCCCAGCTGCTCAGTTTTAATACAATGTCTGGCACATGGTAAGTGTTTAATAAATGTTAACTAATGAACAAGTAAAAGAAGTATGTACCTTTAGCCAAACAGGAGTATACCACCTAGACATTCTTTTTTCACTTTGAACCCAAAAGTCAGTAAGTAATACGTGTGATGTTCAGCAGGTCTTCACTTTGATAGTTCTTGATGGCTTAAGCATAGGCCTCAACTCCAGAATCCAGCCAGTCCTGGGTGGGAAGGGAAAGCAATCTAGTCAAGGACAAGAGGAAAATGGTGGCCATTAATAGAGTTGATGCAAAGTATGTCTTGACATATTTCCATTATGAGGACTGTTCCCACCGCGCAGTTACAGCTGTGCCTAGAGTCACCATGCCAGTGTTCAGCCAGCATCTTACTGCTCTTCCCTTTGGTCTTCCCTGATCAGCTGCTTTTACTCAACAAAACTATTCAGCAGACTGGATCACTGCATATCATCAAACAAGACATTTAGAATCTTTTAAAGTACAACTTGTCTTTCTCTAGTGATCTGTACATTAAAAAATTAAGAACAGTGATCCTGGATATTAGCTATGACCTGGAACATAGCTTTTGTATCATGTATTTGGTAGGGGGGCGGGAGGGAATGGGGAGGTGTGAGAGATAAACCCCACTCCTATTTGTCTTGGCTAAGAACATTAATGGCTGAGAAGTCTTCTCCAGATCTCCAGATCTCAATAGTAGTGCTTTCAAGAGGAGGTGACAAAGTGGGATGTAGTCTTCCTGCATCCCATGGGTATAACATAGAATATACCCTTGGGTGGTTCTGTGTATGTTCATTAGTTAAATCACACAGCAATGTGTGATCACATTGTTTAACTAAACCAGGGAGTGGTAATACTATACCCAATATTGTCTTAGTGTCTTTGGTTCATGTTTTTGAATATGTCGAGTGGGGCAAGACAAGAAGAGTTAAGATTGTAAATTCAGAGCATAGAAAAAGGGCAGGAAATAGATTCTTTTTAGCCCAGAAAAGGGAAGATTTAAAGGGGATTGGTGACTAGGGTCTTCCTCTGCTGAGACTCCTGTAATCTAAGATAGTATCAAGTGACATAGATGACTTACAGGCAACTGACCAAATATTTGCACTGTGTGCCCAGGGGGAGGGCATAAGGGACACTGCTTGTTTAGTGTGGCTGAGATCGGGTGGAAAAGAGTCTCCCTCTTGTAATTCATTCACGAAGTTTTCATGATGAGTTAAGAAATTTTTTTAGGAACTCCTTAAAGAAAATGGGGTAAGAAGAGCCCAGCTGAAGGGTATGGGAGGCCATAGGTGGGGGGAAAAAAGATGAAAATGGAGATGGTTGGATAAAGTGGGTATTAAATAAGCTTGTCTAAAAAGAGGGCATAGTTCAAAATGAGAGGAGTGAAGGAATATTGGGTCATCGGTAATTAATGGATCCACATAAAAGGCTAGAAAAACAGTAACTATTTTAGTGTCAAGTTATTAATTCCATGAATAACCACAACTACTCTCAGGCCCCGTCCCACAGAATGGTGCCATTACCAACTCGGTACTCAGAGTAGGAAAGGTGAGTATGTTTCATGATGGCTCAGATATGCTCCCCAGGGTCTGGATTCGGTATACATCTCTTCATTGCTTTTCAGATGATGACTTGGAGGTTCAATAAACTCTAGAATTCAATAAACTATGTACGTCCTTTCCCTTCATTTTTAAAGCAACAGTTATTTTCAATATAATGAATTGATTGCTACCACCTGGAAAAAAATACACTTCCAAGCAAATTCTTGTTAATAAAAAATCTTTTAGGGGTGCCTGGGTGGCTCAGTGGGTTAAAGCCTTTGCCTTCAGCTCAGGTCATGTTCCCAGGGTCCTGGGATCAAGCCCTGAGTTGGGCTCTTTGCTCAGCAGGGAGCCTGCTTCCTCCTTTCTCTCTCTGCCTGCCTCTCTGCCTCCTTAAGATCTCTGTCAAATAAATAAATAAAATCTTTAAAAAATAAAATAAAATAAAAAATAATTTAAAAATCGTTTACTAACATAAATATGGCCTCCTCTCCCTAAATGAAGCCCACGTCAGTTTGTGGTGCTCTGCTGGATTTCAAATTCCCCATTAAACTAAAAGATTAATTCCCCCTTGAGAGAATTATAATAGGAATCAATTCTGATTTACTATTTTTGAAGAAAGAAATGGCCATATATGTCATGTCATCCAAATTATATGAAGTTTAGGTAGAAGAAACTTTGAATATATTATTATTGGGAATACCACACCTTAACTCCATGAGTAGCAGTTCCTTTTCTCTGAGATCTTTGTATAATTTTCTTTAAGAAAAAATTCTCCAAGGATAAGAGTAAAGCCTGAAGAGTTAACTTTAATATTGTAAATGCAGAAACTAAAATGGGGCTGACTCTCAGCAGTATTCAATTAAAACTAGCCAGTGGCCATGTTCTGAGCTTTTCAAATAGGATCATGTAACACACACACACTCCAGTAGCTTGAACATGCCCACAATAGCATTTTGATAGGACAAGGATATGTTTAACAGGAAGAAGCATGCTGACAGACTCAAACCAGACAAATATTCCCAGGAATATCCTCTGGCCACCAAGACAGAATTATTTTTTTCAGTGAAAAGATAATTCTTTAGTTTTGGACATAGAATATTATCATCACGCCATCTCTCTTAAAGTATTATTGTCACACTGTGTTCTAAGAAGGTCCTGACTGGTGAAACATCTACCTCTGACCAGACCACCCTACTGCCTAGAACCACCTATTGTTTGACAAAAGAGAAAGGAGTGATTTTAGTCATTTAGTGATGTATACGCCAGACCCAAGTATCTGAAAATAAAGACATTTGTGCCACCCACACACCTCATCATGGCCCCACAGACTATTAGAAAACCAAAGCTGCTCAAGTGGCATCCCTGGGGTCTGATCCTAATTCAGAAACAAAGGTAAGGCTTCTTCCCTGGTTCCGTTTTCAGCCCCATCTTCCTCTCCTATCCAAAGAGCAAGTGTTGAGTGTGTTAGGATAGAAAAACCATCTTGTTCATTCGGAAATGGAAAAATGTATATAAGAAAGAAAAGGGAAAAGTATGAAAAGCAAAGAATTGGTTAAAAAAAAAAAAAAAAGATGATCACCTCCTAAATAGAAACTCTTTAAGAAGCTGTAAGTCATACAGGTAATAACTTCCAAGGTAGCCGAAGGGGTTGAAGTATCACTCTTGGTCCTCACTGGGTAAAACCTACCCTAAAGTTTCTAAATTCAATCTAAAAAATTGAATGAAAAGGAAACCTTCTAAATTACCTTCTCTACCACTAAAAATTGGGGGAAATGAGAGCAACTGTCTATGATGTTTGAGGTGTACTCTGGTCTTGAGCCCTGGCCTGCTGAGAATGCCCTCCCAGCCTCAAGCCACTTTGGTTTTTGTTAATGCTTTGTGGCACCTGTGGGAGGGATGAGGCTTTGTGCAAATGCCTTGCTAAGGCAGGTCTTGGGGAACCGTACTTGGGCAGGTAGCAGATTTCTGATCTCTAGTTTGCATTGATCTTACATCTAGACACCGATTCAGAAGAACAGACACCCCCTTTTCCAGTGCCTTCGGAAAGATTGCCGCTCCGTAGAATGAGTCCTTTCTCCTCCACCCTTAATCTACAACCCAGCTTTCCCGGGAGATCCTACTTTGATATCCGATCCTCACCCCACCAGCTGAGCTTGCATTCCTCTTTGCAGTCTCTCAATGCACCGGGTGAGCCGAGCTCGTCTGACCTTTCCCCTTGATCTCTCTGTGCCTCGATGGCATCTCCGAAATACTTGTTTTGTTCTTGCCATTCATGTGCATGGAGAGGGCAATGAGCTGATCTCTATGTCTGTGGCCTGCTTCTGGTATGAGAAGGGTTTGGATGCTGGAGCTGTGTGGTGTTCTTGTTTGTGTGGTGTAAGGCCCAACTATCTAGCTGTGGTCAATGTATAATGGCATTGGAAAGTGGCGAGTGAAGTTGTTCTTTTTGCACCAGCTGGTACCGCCATGGATGACCTGCTCTGTCATCACATGCAGTGACATAGCACGGCATAGGCGCTGGCTGAGTGGAGGCTGTGGCCTTAGTCTGGGAGTTGCAACCCTGCTGTATCCAGGAAACCAGCTGTGTCTGGGAGACTGGATCAGTGCATCCAGCCCGTAGTGGTCTGATTAAACATAGACTCAAGAGATCTTTATCGAAAAATAAAGTAAAAACACACCAACAGCAGACAGCATCCCACAAAGCAGCCAAAGCAGACAGCAGAACATGAAAGTATTTTCTGCAAAAGCCTGGGCTTGCTGGTAGGACAGTCCCTCTCGTGGCAGATTTTTCCTAGCAATGGGGAGGGAACATCACTAGCCAAATTAGAAACCCTTAACTGGCCTAATGCCCAGGGATCCAAGTCATGGCCAAAGCTGGCTTCCCCCAAGTTTCCTACAGCCAACCAGGTTGGGAGAGGGCTTTAGATTGATTTCAGGGAAGCTAGACATGCATTATTGCGCAATCGACTCTGTCTAGCCAACAGAATCCTAAAACATCTATGATGCAGACCTATTTGATCTCTTCAGGACTATATTGTAATCGTGAATACACGTGATGCACATTTCACATTTCCAAAGGTTTCTTTTGTTTTTTATTTTATTCTTTTTGCTCATCCCACATCCTGGAATGAAGAAGGCCACAGCATGACAGTGCAAAAAGGATGCAGGGACTTCAAGCTCTCTTTAAAATGACATTTTTCTTTGTGCTTTTATGTTTCTTATTGTTTTTCTGTGCACTACTGGCTTTCAAACATGCTTTGTTATGGAACTCTTTTCACTTTGTGTCCAATGTACTAAAATACTGTTATAGTCTTTGTAATGTATATTGTCTCAAGAATAAAATGAAATGTGGGTCTGGGGATGCAAGATGGCTGTGTTTAACAGCATTGTTCTAGTTGTATCATTGACTCTTAAATGTATGGTGGTATGTTTTCAATAGTGTAACAAGATTTTGGAACCCGTGTTTTGAAAAAGACTTGCAGAAGGCATGATTCATTTAAAATTTTTAAAGCCTTGTTCAGATTCTATAAATTCATTTCCGAAGTGGGATATGAGATTCAGCTTTAAAACTCCTTGTTTTCCAGTCCTCACTATGCTCCAACCTGTGAATAGGAATTTTAAAGTGATCATTGGTAGAAGCTAGGCATAAAATTCAGCCATCGGTTGGAAGGAAATGATTCTTTTGTATGTGAATTCATCCCAGAGTAAAATAAAGTAACCAAAAGTAAGGACATATTTTACAGTTTTGTTTTTGACTCAATCATTAGTCCTTTTTTTTTAATAGTAAGTTGCTGTATTCCTTCTAAAATTCTTTTAATTCAGTGTATTGTCCTTCAATTGTTTTAGAAGTTATGTATAAACCTTTCTGAGTTAAAAAAATTAAATTATTTTCTCTAGGGGATACCCGAGTGCTCATCAAAAATACATTTGCCAGTTTAGTTCCAACACCACTTGAAACTAGAGGTCATACACCTTGGAATATTTTAAGACCACACTTCTTCCTCCACCCAATCCAGCTTCTCATGGGATCCAAATCTTGAGGAAGGAGGGTTGGGAAATTTTCATGGGTGATTCTAGTATCCACCCCCACTTAGGTGAGAAGAATCGATGTAGTAAAATGATCTAAGAAGATGAAGTCATTTGTTTCACTACATTTAGTTCATGCCATTATTAAAAATTATCAGATGTTTTATTAACATACAGGTTACATCCTAGGTTCAGTCCCACATATGTGTATCATTTAACTTAGGCTCAAGTCACAACAAACACCTTCTAGTTACCACCAGAGTTAGAGGTGCATGAAGTAGTGTTACAGAACAGAGTTTTTATCAAGATCCAGTAGTATCTCCTCACTTCTCACATTTTTCTTCTTTCTTTATTTATTTTGCTTCCCTCCAGGCCTGAATATTTCCCCTTTCTAAACAGTAAGCCTTCTGTTTAGTACAGAAACTTTAGTGGAAAAGATTGAGCTTGAGGGGCTGAGAAAAATTTAAGCTGCCTAGTTTAGAATCAATTGAAAGAGGATTTATTAAATTGGGGGGGGTGGGGTATATACTTTTCATTTGGGAAAGGGCAAGAGAAAAACCTTTGTATACCCAGCAAAGTTAACTAATATAAAACGGGCTTTGGTTTTTCATGAATCAGGCCTCTGGTGACTCATTTCAGCTGGTGTTTTTTAAGTGTGTACAAATACTGTTTATCCTCCTGGTTGCTGCTTCATAGCTTTGATGTGTAGTATCTCTTTATAGGATGCAACTTTGAGCCTCAGTCGGCACCTTACTCTCAGTTAGGCAAGTACACCTATATCGTGATTGTCATCTTTGACTTGTGTGGTTGGCATGCTCAATTTCCTCCACCAAATAAATGGCGGCAGCTTATTGTATGTCAATAAAATTGTCTGATTGTCATGAAAATCCCCCATTAGAACACTCTCCCCTATACTTAGAAAAGTGTATTTTTAAATCTTATACTTAAAAGAGGATTGCATCCCCCCACCACAGTTTTCTTATACATCAATGCAGAGCACTCTTTATGAGTGCTAATGTGGGTTAAGGTACAAGTAAGACTGACAATTGTAGTGTTTGTAGTGTTTGAAATCAAGCCCTTTTTTGGTATGAGTCTATCAAAAGAGACGTGTTTTCTTATCAATGTCAATTTTGCTTCCTGTTTCTCTCTCCCATGCCTTTCACTTGGAATGACAACAGTTGACATTAAAAAGCTGTTGGCAGGTATGGAATAACCTTATTCTGTTACAAATAGCAAAGACCAAAGTGCATGTGAGATGGCTCACAGGTTCAATAAATCAGCAATGACATCTCTCCGGAGTGTGTTATTGGTAGGCGGCATTTAGAACTTGGGTCAGAACGATGTGTGCAAAGATGTCATTCTCTCTTCACCTAATGTCCAAAATACCTACTGCTCCAGCAAAATAGTTTACATGTTAGTGTTAGGAGTAACATACAAACTGTTATTTTTAAGGTACGAAGGAAGCGACCCGTCTCACGTCCAAAGTCACACTCATGAAAATTATTTCATGTTGTCGATAGCTTTGCAGCCTTTGAGCTTCCACTAGCGCTGAGGACGTTTTCAAAAACGATTAGATGTCAGCACTTCTGCCGAAGGGACATTTCCTGGTTTCACTCAGTGTGTTTTATCCCTCCTCCATCTAGGACTGTAGATCCTAGCCTCCCCGCCTCAGGGTAACACAGGCATCTTAGCGCACCCTCTCCCTTTATGTCTCCGGTGTACTGTTGTCCCAGTCACCGGGTGAAGGGACTTGCACCTTCCAAAATCGATGCCACTTCACTCCCGGATCACCTGGTTGGGAGTGCAGTCTGAGTCAGGTAACCCCTGCTGAATCGGTCTTGTGTCCTCCGTCTGCTTCTGGGTGCAGAGAGTACCACCTCCCAGGATGTGGCCCCTGTCTGCTCACTCACAGCCCCCTGTGGCCCCGGACACCTCGGCACTCCTTCCTGCATGGCAGCATGAAAACGGGACACGACACTCCTCCCCCGTGCAGGGGCGTGTTGCACTGCACAGAACTCTTTGGGTCAGCCTCGGTAACCCCACTCCCTTCTCTTGTTCCCAGTGGCCTGGTTTGCTTTCGACCCTGGCTCGGCACACGCTGACATCATCTTCTCCAATGACAACCTGACAGTGACCTGCAGCAGCTATGATGACCGGGTGGTGCTGGGGAAGACCGGCTTCTCCAAGGGCGTCCACTACTGGGAGCTAACCGTGGATCGCTATGACAACCACCCTGACCCTGCCTTCGGCGTGGCTCGCATGGATGTGATGAAGGATGTGATGTTAGGGAAGGATGACAAAGCTTGGGCAATGTATGTGGACAATCACCGGAGCTGGTTCATGCACAACAACTCGCACACCAACAGGTACCCAGCAGCCCCCAGACTGAGCCTTCTTCATGCTGGCTTCTGGTAAAAAATGAGAGCCCAAGTTCAGAGTCCTATTAAATTAACAACATCCAGGCAGGCAGGCAGGTGGTCTCCAGTAAGTGACGCAGGAGTTCTACTACTCTTACCTGAGTCCTTCTCAGGGGTTAATTGATGGATTGATGGATTGATTGATTTTACGTTTGCATAATGCCAGAGATATGAGCCCTTTCCTAGGTCCTTCACCATGGCTAGTAACTAAGACTCCCCATGCATATCTCTTCCAGGAAAATATCCTAGGATCCTAAAATCCAGACCTACAACTTACCAGAAGAGCCTTTTAATTTTTCTGAACCTTTGTCTCCAAATCTGTCCAATTAGGCTAATTATATTTTTCCAGATGGGAGTGTTCTCCAGATTAAATGAGATATGTGAGAATGCCTCACATCAGAGGTAGCGGAAAACAGAAGCCATTGTTCTGCTCGTTAGGATTATTATCAATACCACTGCCCAGAATAGAAACCATGCATTAAACTTAAATCTTACGGATACCAGTTTAGATAGCTTTAGAATTTGTAGGACTCTCCTATTACCGTATAAATTCAGAACGCCCAGTTTTCTGGGGAAGGAGAATGTAGTCATCTCCTTAGGTTTGCCTCTAACACTAAAATATAGGCAATTATCATTTAACCCGAACTCTATTTTTTTCCCTAGACTTCCTTTATCATTTGGTTTGTGTAAGTGGAGAGGCAGAGGAAAGCAAGTCTGGCAGTAGTACCCTGGTGGACTCTACTGTCTCAGTTTTTTCTGGAAGGTCATCACTGCTCCTTCTCTAGTCAGTAGGATTCCTAGGACCTCCGCTTCCCATTCCCTTGGACATTTTCTATACCCACCCAGACACACATCTGGGTGTCTGTTGTTTGCTTATAATCCCTTACAGTGAACACACATACCACTTCAGCCTAATATCAAATCCATCTGGGTGTTGATAAGTGGTCATCTTTGGAGGTTTACTTTTGGGGGAGCCCTCAGTCACGAGAGTCATACCATTCCCCCCTGTACCCACTTACTTTTCCCTTCTAGCTTCTTTATGTTGGAGTAAAGGAGTAAATAATAAACAAGGGTCACACTATGCAAAGAAATACATTCTTAAAGTTGAACGTGTCTGCTTGCGTGCAAACTGTGCTCTCATTGTTGAAGTTGTGAATTAACAAGATGCGATTTATAAACCTGTCCTTTGATGATTATGTACAGTCTGTATTGTACATGCTGAGGGGAAAGAACAACACTTAACCTGTTTCTGTGCTCTGCTGAGATGAGGATGAAGTTCAGTATTGGCAGACCTCAAAGATCAGGGTGTAAGGCAAATCTGACATCCACGTTGATGACTTTTGTGAAAACACCTGTTGAAACATTAGACATAATTTGCTTTAAAATGACATTTCAGTGAAGGTTCTTTAAAACCACTCCTCCATTTTCCACAATATAATTGTTTCACTTTGCAGGGGAAAATCCTCTCCAATGTTGTCATTTTTTAGAGAGCCTTCTCAATTTAAACTCAACATGCCCAGAGCTAACATCTTTCTGGAATGAGTTTTTTCTGTTAAATCGGTAGCATACGGCCCCACATCCCATTTTTCATGCATATGCTTTCGATTCAGCTTAAGTGCTTCTTTATTTTGACTTTCAAATTAAGGCATTTTGGAATTGATGTTTAATTCACACCATTTGTGCCAAGTGCACGACATCGCTGCAGACGGAGCTCTGATAGCCCAAAGCCGGCTTTTTCTCTTAGACTTGATCGATTTGTTTTCTGCTGAGGAGGCTCAGAGGTAGAGGCCCTCTGGGAATGAGTTCACTCTCAGCTACCCGAGAGCAGCATTGTTCAAACTATATTCTCTGCAGGGGGCGCTATCTCCCCCAAGGGAGAGAAACTTGGTGTGGGGGGGGAGGAGGGAGTTAAGCAAAAAATCTTACTTTTTGTTTACAAAGCACAGATATACACACAACACATAAACAAATACCCAATGTATCTCTGGTATTAAAACGATGTGTGAGGAAGGTGACAAGGGAAAAAAAAATATTTAAAAACACTCCTGGGGTGTGGGGAACAACATTTTTAAACAGGTTGAGAAATACTGGTTAGTACAAAAGGGTTTGTATAGTTAGTACAAAGAGGGGAGCTTCTAGAATGATGACAAGTGAAACCCAGTTGTTTTCTTTTCCTCCAGAACGGAGGGAGGGATCACCAAGGGGGCCACAATTGGGGTCCTCCTCGACTTGAACAGGAAAACCTTGACCTTTTTTATCAACGACGAACAGCAGGGTCCCATAGCCTTCGAGAACGTGGAAGGCCTGTTCTTCCCGGCGGTCAGCCTGAACAGGAACGTGCAGGTAAGCGCCGTGCCCCCGCGCCTCCCAGCAGCTTCTGCCCGCTCTGCTTCAAAGGCTGCCCGCGGGTGGTACGTTAGCCCCTGAGAGAGGGAAGCCAACCGTGTAAGGCCCAGACCGAGACCCGGAGGAAAGGAGAGGGGAAAGGGATCAACGTTGACAACAGAGATGATTCCAGATCAGCATCAGCCCCTTCGTTAAGCTTGGACACAGTCTAATTCACAGCAAGTGGGCGATTGGAACTCAGTTCACGGTTTGCTCTTGACTGGCCCTGAGGCCTAGTTTCATCCCTAGTAGGAAAGAAACTCTTGAACCAGCTGGTTTGAAAACAGATGGAATGACTTATGCAAAGCTCCATGAGTGCCCAAGAGGTGAAGGTATGAGACGGAAGTATTAGCACCATTATCAGAAATCCTGAGCATCTTCTCTGCACTGTTCCTCGCTCCGTTAGGTGCCACGGGGATTAGAAAACAGTCCCTGCCTTCGGGTTACTTACTTATGATTTACTGCAAATGGCCAACAGGTTCTTCTCATACATGCATTCAACAAATAACTACTGAGTGCCTTTAATATGTCAGGCACTGCAATTACTAGAAGTATTGTTGTTTATCAGTGAGAACAAAACAAAAATCTTGCCCTCGTAGAGCTCACATTTGAGTTATGGGTAATAGAATAAATAATAAGCACAATGACCATGTTAATGATATATGAGCTAGAAGACAGTAAGTGCAAGGGAGGTGAGGCCAGGGGCAGGGCGAGGGGCTTGGGGGTGGTAGAGAGGAGAGGGCAGCTGCCATCTCAGCCAGCGTGCTCACTGTGGGGTGGGCCTTACCACAGCCCCCACGTGAGCTGTGCCCTGGAGGGAGTGAGCTGTGTGGAGCTTCCCAGGCAGAGGGAACAGCCGGCACAAAGTTTCTGAGGCATGAGGGGCCTCGTGGGAGCAAGGCAGGGCCGAGGGGCCAGGGCTGGGGTGAAGATCAGAGTCATGGGGTGCCCGGTTGCTAGGCTGGGCTTTTCCTGCCCCTCTCAGCTGGAGCTCTCATTATCAGCTGCTGTAAGATGGCTAGGTCGTGGGAATCAAAACCCTCCAGGTGATTTTTGCTCTGTTCAAAACCATAGTCTTGGGAGCTTAAAAAAAAAAAAGAAAAAGAAAAGAAAACGATTGTTGTTTATCAGTGTGTGCAGTAAAAGTGATTGCAACCCAGTGACCTTTGCCCTTCTCTCTTCCTGCGACTAGATGGGGTATTCTGGGAGGCTGAAATCTAATCTCTCAGAGTTCAGCCTCTACATTGGAAGAAAGGAAACCATAAATTGCCCTAGACGTGAGTCTTAGAAAAACCTCCTTCAAAGATTTCCACACACTGCAGCTGTTTCCCCTTCCAACGGATGTTGTACTCAGTGGTTTTCAGTGTTTTCCAGGGTATTCTGAGTATCTTTAGAGAAAGACTCTGGGGCTCGGGAGACAGGGACGAGATGGGGAAGGAGAACAGTAGAGCCTGAGATGCTTCTGGCCTCGTCCATGCCGCTGTCCATCAAGATGCGAGGCTGCTCGGGATCCAGGGAAACTGTACCCCTGCCCCTGTTTCTTAGACCTGGGAATCACCTATTCGTTCCCCAAACGAAAGGCTCATCCTAATCGGAGTTACTAGTGGACACGTGATAAGAGAAGGGTTCTCCGCTCACCGGTTCTCTATCCGTGGATTCGGCCTTTTCACTGCGCCCTCATCAACAGGCTTTTGCTACCTACAGATCAATGCCTGTGTCTTCAGTCAGAAGGAACACAGCCTTCCCAGGATCCTTAAAAGAGGCAGGTGGATAATAACCACATTATCAAGTGTCTCCAAGATTTGGGAACCCCCAATCGTGGCCAGGCTCTTAGCGCAGGCAGAATTCTACTAGAATTCTTCTTTAACATCTACTAGAATAGACGTTAAAGAAAGGGAACAGGTCCCCCATTGAACTAGGAACACAGCCGCTGTGCCCCGGGGAGGGGCTGATGCAGGGAGGGTTCCCGCGGTGCTTCCAGGACTCACAGTCTCGTCCCCCAGGTCACGCTTCACACGGGGCTCCCAGTCCCTGACTTCTACTCCAGCAGAGCATCAATAGCCTAAGGATGGGCCTTTGGAGGCGCCAGCTGCCGGTCCTACCCTCCGTCCTTACCTCCGCCTGGGAGAGCGACAGCACCTGATGGGATGCTGGAAAGCTGGAAGCAGAGGGGGAGGAGGAGAGAAAAGCTGGTCCCCACGCGTTCACAGCCCACAGCTCCGCTCCGCCCCTACCTTTCTGACCTCTCTCCGGCTCTGATGCCTGCGTTCACTTCCGCCTCCCGCAACTCTAACCAACGAAGGACCTAGGCTGCCCACCATGTCACTTAGTTTCCAATCCCAGGTTTTGCTCTTATTTTACATAATTTTTTAAATGTAGGTGAGTTATATTTTGTTTCTTTTCTGATCATGTTCTTGGTGACTTACTGAACTGTTACTGCCAAGAGAATATTCCCCTGATAACCTTTTTCTTAAGCTTTCTGACAAAGAGGTTGTAGAGAGGGGTGGGGAAGAATGCGTTGAATTTGGAGTTTGCAGTTTGCCTCCTAGAAGGTTCTTGCTGTTACCTCTCGTGCAGTGCTAGCCCTGCATAGCTAAACTTCGAGAGGTGGGCAGAGTGAATGCAGCATTGAGAAGTCTGACTATCCATTGGAGCACAAAAATAATAGCCATATGGCTACACAAAGGTTCACAGCCCTCAGGATCCTTAAGATAGCTGGGTTTCTGGGAGAGGCCAGAAACCCTGGTCATTGAATCAAACTAGGAAGTCTCTAGACTGGGGCAGACCAGGGGGTTTATGATTTGGTTCATTTATTTAATACCAGTTTTTAACTGAGAACCTACTATGGCCTAGGCACTGTTCTAGACAATGGAGACACAGTGGTGAACACACAGGTGTGGTTACTGCCCTTCTGGAGCTTAAATTCTCATAGGAGAGCAAACCAAAAATATGACAATTACAAATTCTTTTACAAGTACTAGAAAGGAAATAAGGAGCAATGAGGCTCATTGGCAAGATCTCTCAGTTTCCCAGGAATGATGCTAAAAATCTACCCATTCTGGCCATGGCACCAGAAACATACCAACTCAATGCCTTTTCTGCTACATTATTTTAATTATGGTACCTGCTGCCATTCATCATAATTATGGCAGAAATGATGTCAGCATTCTTATTTGTTAATGCTGCAATGACACTAAGCCTTAAAAATGAATGTGAAAAAAAAAAAAAAAAAAAAAAAAAAAAAAAACAGCGACCAGAGAGAGAACCCATTTTCAGTAATGGGGGATCTTAATTTGCAGTCCATGGCATCCCCATTCTCAGGATAAACTCACGTGTCTCCATGTATATCTGTGCCTGTTACAAATGACAAATCCATCCACTCTGCTGCCATTCACAACCTAACTTTCTGGAGTAGTTCCAGTAATGTGTGGAAGAAAATGAAATTGTATGTCATTGCTCTGACTGATAGCAGAATGATAATTCTTATTACTTCTCTATAGAGACAGACTTACATGGTTACTCTTCTGATTCTTTCGTTTGACATGCAGTTTTAGAAAACGTAGAACATGGAAAGAGGTTCTGATTAGTTGTCTAAATATTTGCCAGTGAGCCAAGAAATTCCGCATGAAAAAACAAGAATAACAGATAAAAGAGAAGTGGTAGGATGGGAAAGCTAACAAACTAAAGTTTTGGCATAAAGTAAGATATGTAAATAGCTAGTTATTTCCTTTTGTGCTTTATTTAGCTCATCTCTATCAGTTACAGTGTTTCTCTGGTTACATGTACCTAATTTATTGGATGGGTGCTATCCTGTATACGTCCATCTTGGTTTCTTGGCTACAGAAAAACTCTGTTGCAGGACAACACTAGTTTGATATTTGATTTACTCTCCAATGAGACTCGATGGCTGGGCCGCTGTAGACTCATAGTTCCTCTTGTTCTTTATTAAATTCATCCTGCTGAGTAGATTTCTAGTGACTTGTAACACCTAGTTTACACAGAATTACCATTGTAGATGCATACAGCTATTGTACTAGAAAAATGGATATTTCTGGTGTGCCAATAAAAGATTTTTATGAGAGAACATCATACGTCTCTTTAAAATTCTTGGGTTTTGCCTGTTTGGGATGATGATTCACCTTTGTCCAAGAGACAGGTTATCAGGCAAGTTTGACTGGAAAGTCCCCTAGAGTTCATGAAAGTTCTTGGTCCTCACCTGATTTCCCTGGGAGCACAGACACTGTCTCCCGGTGGTACCTACCTCATGAATCTTGGCTAAGTGTGAAACATCTGTAGTTTAGATGCTGTTTGGGTATTTTTCCAAATCTTGGGAACTTACTTTCACAAACCTCCTCCTGAAAAACCCGTAAACTTGTACTACAAAGTATAATGTCACTGCCTTTTTCAAACCTGGTTCCTTTGACATTTCTTTGAATGGCTGAACAATGTACTTGTTTTTAAGTATCACACTGGGGATGTCTGGGTGGCTCAGTCAGTTAAACATCTGCCTTTGGCTTAGGTCATGATCCCAAGGTCCTAGGACCCTGCTCCCTGCTTAGCAGGGGGGCTGCTTTTCACTCTGCCCTTCCCACCTGTTTAAGTATTCTGTCTGTCTCCGATAAATAAATAAAATCTCTAAAAAATAAGTAAATAATCACAACAGTACTGATCACCTTTATATTACCATTACCCCTTATCTATTTTTTTGCTGACTTTTATTTATTTATGTCTGTAAATTTTTATTATTTTCTTTTTATTTAAATTCAATTAATTAACATATAATATATTATTAGTTTCAGATGTAGAGTTCAGTAATTCATCAATCTTATATATTACCCAGTGCTCATTACATCATGTGCCCTCCTTAATGTCCATCACCAGTTACCACATCCCCCCACACCCCTTCTGCCCAGCAACCCTCAGTTTATTTCCTATGATTAAGAGTTTCTTATGGTTTGTCTCCCTCTCTGATTTGATCTTCTTTTATTTTTCCCTATTTCCTCTATGATCCTCTGTTTTCTTTGTTTTATTTTTTTATTTAAATTCAATTAACTACCATGTCATATATTATTGGTTTCAGAGGTAGAGGTCAGTGATTCATCAGTCTTATATAACATCCAGTGCATATGACATTATGTGTCTTCCTTAATGCCCATCATCCAATTACCCAATTCCCTTACTCCGTCCCCTCCAGCTACCTTCAGATTGTTTCCTATGAGTAAGAGTCTCTTATGGTTTGTCTCCCTCTCTGATTTAATCTTATTTTATTTTTTCTTATATGATCTTCTGTTTTGTTTCTTAAATTCCACATATGAATGAGATCATATGATAAATGCCTCTCTCTGATTCATATATTTTGCTTAACATAATATCCTCTAGTTCTGTCCAAGTCATTGCAAATGGAGAGATTTCATTTTTGATGGCTGAGTAATATTCCATTGTAAATATATACACCACATCTTCTTTGTCCATCATCTGTCGATGGGCTTTTTCCATAGTTTGGTTATTGTGGACATTGCTGCTATAAACATAGGGGTGCAGGTGCCCCTTTGAACCACTATGTTTGTATAGTTCAGAAAAATACCTAGTAGTGTAATTGCTAGAGTAGCTCTATTTTCAACTTTTTGAGGAACCTCTATACTGTTTCCCAGAGTAACTGCACCAGCTTGCATTCCCATCAACAGTGTAAGAAGGTTTCCCTTTCTCTACATCCTCACCAACATTTTTCATTTCCTGACTTATTAATTTTAGCCATTCTGACTTATGAGTTAGTATTGCTTTGTATTTCCCTGATGCTGAGTGATGTTGAGCAGTTTTTGTTGTTGTTGTATCTGTTGGCCATTTGGATTTCTTCCCTGGAGAAATATCTGTTCATGTCTTCTTCCCATTTCTTGATTGCATTATTTGTGCTTTGGGTGTTGAGTTTGATAAGTTCTTTATAGATTTTGGACACTAACCCTTTATCTGTTAAGACATTTGCAAATATCTTTTCCCATTCTTCGGTTGTCTTTTGGTTTTGTTGACTGTTTCCTTTGCTGTGCAGAAGCTTTTTGTCTTTATGATGCCCCAATAGTTCAGTTTTGCCTTTGTTTTCCTTCCTTTGGAGATGTGTCCATCAAGAAGCTGCTATGGCCGAGGTCACAGAGGTTGCTGCCTGTGTTCTCCCCTAGGATTTTGATGGATTCCTACTCACATTTAGGTCTTTCATCCATTTTGAGTCTATTTTTGTGTATGGTGTAAGACAATGGTCCAGTTTCATTCTTCTGTATGTTGCTTTCCAGCTTTCCCAACAGCATTTGTTGAAAAGACTGTCTTTTTTCCATTGGATATTCTTTCCTGCTTTGTCAAAGATTAGCTGACCATAGAGTTGAGGGTCGATTTTTGGGTTCTCTATTTGGTTCCATTGACCTATGTGTCTGTTTTTGTGCCTGTACCATACTGTCTCGATGATTACAGTTTTGTAATAGAGTTTGAAGTCCAGGATTGTGATGCCACCAGCTTTGGTTTTCTTTTTCAACATT
This sequence comes from Mustela nivalis, assembly GCF_964662115.1. Taxonomy (NCBI): domain Eukaryota; kingdom Metazoa; phylum Chordata; class Mammalia; order Carnivora; family Mustelidae; genus Mustela; species Mustela nivalis. The sequence continues at coordinate 47,868,229 of NC_139025.1, forward strand.
CCTTTGTCTATTCAGGATCTTTTCTGGTTCCATACAAATTTTAGGATTCTTTGTTCCAGCTCTGTGAAAAAAGTTGATGGTATTTTGATAGGGATGCATTGAATGTATAGATTGCTCTAGGTAGCATAGACATTTTAACAATATTTCTTCTTCCAATCCATGAGGCATAGAATAATTTTCCATTTCTTTGTGTCTTCTTCAATTTCTTTCATGAGTGTCCTATAGTTTTCTGAGAACAGACCCTTTGCCTCTTTGGTTAGGTTTATTCCTAGGCATGTTATGGTTTTTGGCACAATTATAAATCAAACTGACTCCTTTATTTCTCTTTCTTCTGTCTGTTAGCGTATAGAAATACAACTGGTTTCTATGCACTGATTTTATATCTTGCCCCTTGGCTGAATTCCTACATGACTTCTAGCAATTTGGGGATGGAGTTTTTTGGGTTTTCCACATAAAATATCAGATCATCTGCAAAGAGTGAGAGATTGACTTCTCTTTTGCTGATTCGGATGACTTTTATTTCATTCTGTTGTCTGATTGCTGAGGCTAGGACTTCTAGTACTATGTTGAACAGCAGTGGTGAGAGTGGACATCCCTACTATGTTCCTGACCTGAGGGAAAACTCTCAGTTTTACCCCTTTGAGAATGATATTCACTGTGGGCTTTTCATATATGTCTTTTATGATATTGAGATATGTTCCCTCTATCCTTACACTGTAAAGAGTTTTAATCAAGAAAGAATGTTGTACTTTGTCAAATGCTTTTTCTGCATCTATTGAGAGGATCATGTGGTTTTGTCAAATGCTTTTTCTGCATCTATTGAGAGGATCATGTAGTTCTGTCTTTTTTTTAATTAATGAAGTTTATCACATTGATTTATTTGTGGATGTTGAACCAACCTTGCAGCCCAGGAATAAATCCCACTTGGTTGTGATGAATAATCCTTCTAATGTACTGTTGGATCCTATTGGTTAGTATCTTCATGAGAATTTTGGCATCTGTGTTCATCAGGAATATTGGTCTATAATTCTCCTTTTCGGTGGGGTCTTTGTCTGGTTTTGGAATCAAGGTAATGCTGACCTCATAGAAAGAGCTTGGAAGTTTCCCTCCTTTTCTATTTTCTGAAACGGCTTCAGAAGAATAAGTATTAGTTCTTCTTTAAATTTTTGGTAGAATTCCCCTGGAAAGCCATCTGGCCCTGGACTTCAGTTTGTTGGGAGATTTTTGATTACTGCTTCTATTTCCTTGCTAGTTATGGGTCTGTTCAGGTTTTCTATTTCTTTCTGGTTCAGTTTTGTTAGTTTATAGGTCTCTAGGAATGTATCCATTTCATCCAGGTTGTCAAATTTGCTGGCGTATAGTTGCTCATAATATGTTCTTATAATTGTTTGTATTTCTTTGCTGTTGGTTGTGATCTCTCCTCTTTCATTCATGATTTTATTTATTTGGGTCCTTTCTCTTTCCTTTTTGATAAGTCTGGCCAGGGGGTTATCAATCTTATTAATTCTTTCAAAGAATAAGCTCCTAGTTTCATTGATTTGTTCTATCATTTTTTGTTGTTGTTGTTCTATTTCATTGATTTCTACTCTGATCTTTATTATTTCTCTTCTCCTGCTGGATTTAGACTTTCTTTTTTCTTTCTCCAGCTTCTTTAGGTCTAGAGTTAGGTTGTATATTTGAGAACTTTCTTATTTCTTGAGAAAGGCTTGTATCACTATATATTTTCCTCTCAGGACTGCCTTTGCTGTGTTCCACGGATTTTGAACAGTTGTGTTTTCATTATCATTTGTTCCCATGAATTTTTTCAATTCTTAATTTCCTGGTTGACCCATTCATTCTTTTTTTTTTTTTTTAGTTTTTATTTATTTATTTGACAGAGCTAGATCACAAGTAGGCAGAGAGAGGGAGGAGGAAGCAGGCTCCCTGCCAAGCAGAGAGCCCAATGCGGGACTCGATCCCAGGACACTGAGATCATGACCTGAGCCGAAGGCAGAGGCTCAACCCACTGAGCCACCCAGGTGCCCGACCCATTCATTCTTTAGTAAGATGTTCTTTAGCCTCCATATATTTGGGTTCTTCCAAATTTCCTCTTGTGATTGAGTTCTAGTTTCAAAGCATTGTGGTCTAAAAACATTCAGGGAATTCTTTTGCTACTAGTTGAAACCTAATTTGTTACTAGTTGAGACCCAGGATATGATCTATTCTGGAGAATGTTCCATGCGCACTCAAGAAGAATGTGTATTCTGTTGCTTTAGGACAGAATGCTCTGAATATATCTATTAAGTCCATCTGTGAGTGTGTCATTCAAAGCCCTTATTTCCTTACTGATCTTCTGCTTAGATTCTGTCCATTGTAGTTAGTGGGGTGTTAAAGTCCTCACTATTATTGTAGTATTACCAATGTGTTTCTTTATTTTTGTTATTAATTGGTTTATATAATTGGCTGCTCCCAAGTTAGAGCATAAATATTTAGAATAGTTAGATCTTCTTGTTGGATACACCCTTTAATTATGATATAGCGTCCTTCCTCAACTTTTATTACACTCTTTGGTTTAAAATCTAATTTATCTGATATAAGGATTGCCACTCCAGCTTTCTTTTGATGTTCATTGCCTGATAAATGGCTTTCCACCCCCTCACTTTCGATCAGTTCTGCTCTTGCTGGGCCCCTGCTCTGAGAGCAGTTGTCCAGCTGAGCTGTGGTTCATGGTTTATGGCTACCCCAAGCTGAGAGCCCAATCCTGGGATCACTGATGGCAGCCAGCTTCCCCACTCAAATGCCTGGGAGCTCTGCCACACTCAGGTACCCCTGGTCTTCCTATGACCCCAGGGAGCCTGAGACCACATTGTCCCACCTAGTGTTCCTCCCCACTTTACCACCTGAGTGCCTCTTAGGCAGGGACACCCCCCACTGGAGCAGATTTCTAAAAGCTCCAATTTTGCACTCCACTATAATACCACTTTCCGGTAGCTGGCTAACAGAGGCTCCCTCCTTCAACAGTTTAGCTTCTCATATATCACCTCAGATTCACTTCTCTCCACCTCCTTACCTTGCAGAGGGTCATAGTTTTTCTATTTGCAGAGTTGCAACTATTCTTTTCTTAGATCTCTGGTTGAGTTTGCAGGTTTTCGGAATAGTTTAATAACTATCTAACTGAATTCCTGGGACCAGACAAAACTAAAATCTTCTACGGCTGTGCCATCTTGGGCTTCTAGGGAGACAATCCATTATGCTTTGAAAAAAAAAAAAAAAAAGATTTGTTTATTTATTTTAGAGAGAGAGAGCACATGCAAGCAGGTAGAGGGGCAGAGAGGGAGGGAAAGAGAATCCTCAAGCAGACTGCCTGCTTAATCTCATAACCACAAGATCATGACCTGAGCCAAAACCAAGAGTCCAGTGCTCAACTGACTGAGCTACCCAGGCACCCTCGTCATTACCCTTTTAAAGTGAACTGGGGGCTGTGTGTGTGTGTGTGTGTGTGTGTGTGTGTGTGTGCGTGCACATGCATGCACGTGTGTGTTTAAGGAAAACATCCTCTGCAAGCACCTGATCCAGGTTATGACCTCAGAGCAGCACACTAGGGGGCTGGCAGCTGCTCTTGCTCTGTGTACACTAGGTTTCCCCACATCTCTGTTTCCTTACCTGGTACCCTGATACTTCCTTCTTCCTCCTCCATGGGTCTGCTCTGGTGGTTTTCTTCCCTTCTGTTCTCTACCTAAGGCAACACATTAGCCACTTTCTACTCTTCTCGTGGCACTGAGGTTAATGGAACTTATGATTCCTCGCATTGCCTCACAGGAATGATGGACTGATTTGCAAGATATCATCGTATTTTCTGGAAGTGAGGTCCTTTTTTTCTAACTCTAATGTGTGCATTAATCTTTTACTTATCTCTTCAACTCACTGATAAGAAAGGAATACTTTCTGTTGAATCGGGATTTTTTTTAATCATGAATCAAAGGAACTATAGTTATTAAAGAAGTTCTCAGACCACACTACCTTCTAATTTATAGTAACATGCTAAAGATACCTGCATATATATTCAAATATATGGGCCAGCTACTTCCACTGACACTGGCATTTAGGGGAACCTGAGTCTGACATAATATATCACAGGTAACTGAGACTTCTTCAGTCTTGTCTTTATCCAAAGAACCAGCATTCTGGATACGTACAGAATTTGAGGCACTGAAAAAGACTTAACAGTGGAGACATCTAATTCAATGCTCAGAAAAATCGGTCTAGCTTTTGGATGTATCATTTCTACCACTCTGCTACAACTATGCAAAGAAAAGCTTCAGGTACAGAACTGGATATCACAGAATTAATAGTGATGGTTGCATAACCTAGTGGTAGCACTAAAAATCACTGAATCATATACCTTGAAAGGGTAAGGGACCATGTTGGACATGACCACAGCTCTTCTTACAGCCTCCCTCCAACTACACCCAAGTCTGTTCCTATTTTCTCCAAGCTGTCCCCTGAGATAAAGCCTAAAGCCAAGGAAGGGTGTCAGGGACCTAGGAGCAGATCTCCTAACCCTACTCTTTCCTTCCCTTCCCATATTCCCTTGGCTGGTGGAAGGGCTTTGATTTGCTTCCTCTCCTGGTGAAGACTACCTCTCCATTTTGTTCTGAGCCTCTCTAACATGGCCTTTAACTTGCCCCTTTCCTGAAGTTCAGAATGGTGGAGAGAATAGAACACCTTTCTCCCATTAAGGAAGCAATTAAAAATAGCTCTTACAAACCCCCAGTGGTTATGTACCTTGCTCATATCTTTCTTCCTTCTCCTTCCAGGGAAAAATAAACATTCACCATGAAATCTGAAAGAATTAATATTTTGGTTATTCTTCTTGCCCTTTTTTCCCTCAATATTTTTTTCTAAAATTCCCTAATAATAAATATAACAAATTACAACTCCATTAATGAGGATGGCTGGATATTAAATTTTAATTATCTGTTAACAGCTTGCAAACCATCTTTTGAGGCATAGCCACAATTTGTAATGTGTATAATAAAGGAAAGCATAAAGCTAAAGAAACGACCGTGATGGGAGAAACTTCATGGAGGTATAAAACAGTGGTTTTCTACCCTGGCTAAAATCCTTGGTAAGGACAGTATGGTCAACCATGCATTTCTATATGTTCCACACAAAGAAAGGGACACGACGTGAGATCATGCATACAAAAGCACTTTGTGCAGTAGAGATGAAAGACACGTTAAATGTAAGTATTCATTATTAAGTAACCTACACTCCCATTATCAGACAACCCCGAGAGGACTAAGTGTAGTGACTGAGGACAGCATCTGGCAGTAACTGTCTGAATTCTGGTCCTGGCTCCAGGTTTTGCCAGCTGTGCGCCCAAGTGCATGGGATAAAAACTCACCCACATTTTCCACACTCTAAAGTAGAGGTAACAATAGAATGGTTTTGAGGGTTGGATCAAATAATATGTGTCAAATATTCTGAACAGGACCCGGCCCATGATGAGTGCTATGAAGTGTTAGGGATTATTCATTTGTGTGCAGTCTGTTCATGATGCCACCATCAAATCCCCCCCTTTATTAATTACCAAGATCCCAACTGAGTGTCAATAATGAGTCATATAATCATCTTCTCGGGAGACAATGCCTATCTATGGAACTTGACAAAATGTTAAATTCTTTTGTTAAATTAATGGAAGACTGTAGGCAAGAATGTTCTGAGAAAAAGCAGTAACTTGATTCATAAGACATGCTGAAATCTCTTTTAAAGTCACATGGCATACTATTACTAAATCAACCACAACTCAGAAATAGAGATTTCAATAGATATTGAACAGAAAATCACAAAGGGGAAATGAAGCTTATTCAAAAATGTTGAAAAATATTTGAAAAGTGGTTAGCTATTTGGAAAGCCAAACTATATTCTTAATCAAATCTATGTTCCAGATATTAAGGTGGTAATGTAAAATATTTAAAACTTTAATAAACCAGGAGAGATTACAAATATTCATCTGATCTTTTTCAAAGAGGCCTGCATCACTGTAAATTACTTTATGCAATAGGCTTATCAATTTTCTAAAACTCCCTTCCAACTTATATTTTACATTTAAATCCCTCCTTTGTTATCTCTATATATCATGCTTATCTATTTTCTTCTTTAATTAACTGGGTCCCTCTTTATCCTGTCTAAACCTACCTCTAGTATCATAGATTTATTTTCTGTATTGATTTTTTTTGTCATGCCATCATTTAACAAACTACTTTTAAGGAAAGATTAAGGTATTGAATATGAACTACTTTGCACTCTGTTTCTGGACTGTATTTTCTTTTTTTTTTAAGATTTTATTTATTTATTTGACAGAAATCACAAGTAGATGGAGAGGCAGGCAAAGAGAGAGAGAGAGGGAAGCAGGCTCCCTGCCGAGCAGAGAGCCTGATGCGAGACTCGATCCCAGGACCCTGAGAGCATGACCTGAGCCGAGGGCAGTGGCTTAACCCACTGAGCCACCCAGGCGCCCCTGGACTGTATTTTCAACCTAGTAGTTAATGAGTTTATAATGAGCAAGTTGTCTCAAGTAAACGAGGATCCTGATGTTTCCTTCTTTAATGCTGATTAAAGAAACACTCCACTCAATTTTTCCCAATTGCCTGGTGGGCAGTGTGGCTGTCAGATGTGAAGAAGTAAGTCTCCAGTCTTATCAGTTGGCAGGATGAGAAGGATGAGCAGGTGAAGATTAATCGTAGCTTCTCATGAGGTTGGTTTCATTGTTGGCAATACAATAACTTAGCAAATATGCGAAATTTAATACTTAGGTATAGGGATGGGCTTGCTCAGAACTGATAGACCTGCAGGAAAAAAAATAATACATATCTATCAGAAAGAAATCAATCTTAGAGACTTATGAGGATCACCCAGAACTCCACACCACTATTAAATTTCATGTGTTCAAGATTTCAAGTATTGAAACGTAGTGCAGATACCTCCTGCAATACACATACTGTGTGTAAGCTGTTTGTCTACCATCCAAGTGAAAGGGACTTTTCCTCGGTGTAAAGAGAATCTGAGATCTGTTCTCCATGCCCTGGGAAGGGGTAGAGAGAGGATCCCCCTGGATCAGATGAAGCACGGAAGACCAGTCCTGGAGCATTTAGGCTGCTAAATCAGGGACTCCCAGGGACCAGAAAGAACGAGATACAGATGCAGGCTCATTGAAAAGGGGTATCAGATGCATCCCACATGTGCTTTCTTTCTCTTTAGAGGTCTCAAGTATCAGGCTTCACCTTAAGCCTCTTGTCAGGTCTTTGGCAGTAACTAAGGAAACATAATCCCTGAGACACCTTCCTAGAAGGAACTATCAAAGGTGTTCTTAAGGAAAACAAAAGAATGTCCATTATTCCACAAAATGGATCTGACCCAATATGATATTCTTCATGGTCTGAAGCTACCTGGGGCTAGGCTATTAATAGCAAAATAATACCCTATTTTCTTCTTTCTCCAATGCAAAGGTTTTATTGTTGTTGTTGTTGTTTTCAAACCTTAACATCTCTGCAATGAAGACACATTTCACTTGCGTCAAAAGAAACTCACCAGCCGCTGTTACGGCAAGTGCCTCTCAGCCTCCAACTGCACAGGGCAATCATCTGGACAGCTTTAGAAATAGTGATACCAGGCTACCCAGTTAATTGGCTTGGGATCCAACCTGAGAACGTGGGATTTTTTTTTTAATTGCCCACATGGGGTTGCCTGGGTGGCTCAGTAGCCTGAGCCTTTGGCTCAGGTCATGATATCGGGGTCCTGGGATCGAGCCCCGAGTTGGGCTCTCTGCTCAGCAGGGAGCCTGCTCTCCCCTCTCTCTCTCTGCCTGCTTGTGATCTCTGTCAAATAAATAAATAGACTCTTAAAAAAAATAATAAATTGCCCACATGATTCTCATGGCCAACCGGGCTTGAGAAGGCAGAGGAAGAGAATGTGAGGATGGCACAGACTCAGAGTTTGCACTGCTGGTGCATTTGAGAAATTAATAAGACGTGGGGCTGGATCAGTTCATTGGTCTGTTACTTCTGGGAAGTCATTTGCACTGGTAGGTGGTAAATTTATTTATTTATTTTTATATTTTTAAATTTTTATTTCTAGTACAGCTAGCCTGCAGTGTTACATCAGTTTCAGACAGCTGGAAAACTTAAATTCACATCACAGTGATCAGTTTACAGGTCATTTAGAAAATTCCACTAGAATGCAATATAGAAAAAATGTACAAAATTAATAAACATACACTGTATGCGGTGACTGAAAACGGTAAAAATTGCCAAAATTTTGAGAACAGATTACCAGATTTTCAATTGTTGGGAGCAATTGATGCGTTAAAAACTATCACTCAGATGTCCAAATCTGTCAAAAGCTTCCAGCTACTTCTCAGAAAAGCTCTTTACCTATAATTCAGTTAACAGCAGCAGCAACACAATGTAGCCAAAAGGGAAATGCAAACAAACTAACAAAACCCCACATAACCCACAATATTCTCTGACATGTGTTTAAATGATTCTGCAGCATCACAAAGATGATAACAAGGTCCAGATCATCACCAGCAGTTACCATTAACGTTACTTGTAACTGCCAATGGCCGTACTCTACAGGCGTTTCCAACCCCAGGTATGACTATCATTCTGAAAAAGCAAACAGCATGTATTTGTGGAGAAAAATGTATGATATTGTAACTTGGGTTTTTTAGAGTTGTGTGCATTTAATGTTGTATTTGGTTTTGATTTTCTCCAAAAGAGCTAATATGAAGTCCATGGTTCATTTTACAATCTCTGACAAAGACTTCCTAAAATTGAGAAATACTCTAATAATATTGGTAGTCATATATTGAACCTCGTTGTTTTCCATGCAGTGTACAAAACTCTTACTAATCTTCATCTTAGTTACACACTTTAATTATTAGCATTTTAGAAATAATAAAATTAAAGCATAGAGAACTTAAATATCTTGCCTAAGGTCACACAGCAGGCAAGTGGTAGAGCAAAGATTTGAATGTAGCCTAACTCCAGAGCCCACACTCTTCGTTAACCTCTTGATTATAGGACACCATGATCCCTCCACATACCGCGTACAACATATTTACTCACGCAATACATATTCACTGAGCACAGATTAAGCGCTAAATATAAGGAAACACTAGAGATACCAGTGAACAAAACAGAGAAGGTCTCCACCTCCTTAGACCTGATATTCTAATTGGGAAATGCAAATAATAAATAATTAGATAAATGAAACTCAGCATTATTTAAAATACTAACCAGAAATGGAATGGGCTAATGAGATAGAAAGTTCTGGTGTGTCAGCAATTGCCTCTTTGAGAAGGTGGCATTTGGGCAGCAGAGCCATGAGTGATGGCAGAGGGTCTTGAGGTGGGAACAAACTCCGTGTGTTTGGGGAGCTAGACAGTGATGCCCTGCAGCTGACCTGTGGTAAGAGGGAGAGCAGTGCCAAGTGAGGTCAGGATGTGGGCGGGGCCAAACTGGGGAGGCTCCCACAGGGGGGACATCAGGGAGGAGTCTCGTTCCAAAAAAAAAAAAAAAAAAAAAGGAATTTGACTCTGGCTGACATAAAGTCACAGAGAAAAGTTACTAGAATGATAGCTCAGAAAGATGAGGACCAGAACAGCTGTGGGTATCAAGGAGCAGGAACTGAAGAGCAATTGACCTTCTCTGGGCCACACAAAGCCTGCTCAAATGCTTCTAGTCTTTCCCAACTTTTTCTCTCTGCTCAAGATTTGATCCCCAAAAGACAGATGTGATTTTTGCTTGGGTTCTCTGTCTGACTTCTAGCTGATAGAGGGCAGGACATCGTGACATAGAACCCAAACCACAGCATCCAACCCAAGGGCTGTTTCCAGAAAAGTGGTGATGGGTGCTGGCAGCCAAATGAGCAAAGGAAAGTGACAGTTCTGTCAATGCAGTGATTTGAGTGAATGAGGGCTGTTTAGGTCTGTGACTTTCATTACTGTGATGTGTTTTTTTGTTGTTGTTTTGTTTTGTTTGTTGTTGTTTTTTTTGGTTTGTTTGGTTTTTTTACAAAAGCAAGTATTTTGGAAATAACAGAAGCAAGGAGGCTCCATTTCGATCTCTGCAGAGAATACACAGTGAAGGGGAATATTCTCTTCAGTATTGACGTTATGTCTCAGAATACTAGGTGCTCACAAATGATGGAGCCTGAAAAACAATAGCGCTTCCATAGCTCAGTTGAAACTGGGGCCAGAGCCAATTTTACATCTTTACATCTAATACATCTTTTCTAAGAAATGAACACAAGATATCACTGCCTCTAAGCTACTCAAAACTGAACAAGGAATTTTCTTCTCACAGTTTAAACATCAACATAGCCGATAAAAAAAAATTTTTTTTTTAAAGATCCTAGGACTGAATACATACCTTTGTCAACACTATAGGAGCACAAGAAGTGCAGGGAAAAAGGTGCACCCAAGCGGGCACATCCCATCGAAGGCGAGGATTTCTAGGGCTGAGAGCAGCATACCCAAAGAAGAACCAAGTTGCATGGAGGAAGAGACCCTCAGATTCTTCTTGAACCTGAAGGAAGCAAATTTGTCTTAGGAGGACCGACCCCTGTTCAGAAGCAGTTAATGGAAAAAGAGAAATTGAAGCAACTTGAAAGAGACCAAGTCAGCAGAAGAACGGGACATTGGATCTGACGGTGACAAGCTGAGATGTGCCTTCTGTTAACCAGCTGGTGGTGAAAATATAAGTGGGTGATCAATACCGAGGGCCTTGGGGCTCAGGAGAGGTCGTCTGACATCCGGTAGTGCCTCAAATACCGAGAATATCAACAACCCAGCTCAGAGAAGAACTGCATTATTAAATTACAAAAATTACCATCTTTGCCTCCTTTATCCCAAACGAGAAGCCCACAAGCTAAGTAAGGAGGAAGATGATAATTTAGGACCAAAGACCCTATCTCTAAGCAGCCGCCAAAATAATCTAGATCCAGTGTAAATACAGAGAATGTAAGGAATGGTGCTACCCAGTGCTCCCAAAATAGAATATTCCAGGCATTGGGACTGTGCGCAGACAGTCTCTAACTTTGGTATCAGGGGCTCAGGTTTAGAATACAGATGGCTCGTTTATGCACAGGAAAGCAGCAGCAACTCTAACAACCCTCGGACTCCAAACATGCCAACCACACCCCTTCTGCAAGCCCACAAGCGCACAGAGCTGTAGGCTGTGACAGACATCGCGAGAGCTGCCGCTCTGTCAGATTTGCAGAAAGCACAGCCAGAGGTGCTGGTGCATCTAGGAAGACCAGGAATAATAGTACTGACTGCCCATGGGAGCACCTTTGTGAAGTTTTGAAAAATGAAGGTGCAAGCACTTCGTCATTTCTAAACACGAACTCCTTGTATAGACTGGTAAGACTTTTTTCTATTTCATGTGCCTCCTTAACCGAAGGGAATTAATGCAGTACAGGTACTCATTAGAAAACACTAATTTCAGTATATACTATTCAGCATTCCCGTTCTCACAGGGCCTATTTAAAATGAGAACTGGGGGCACCTGGGTGGCTCAGTGGGTTAAGCATCTGAATCTTGATATTGCCTCAGGTCAAGATCATAGGGTTCTGGGATGGAGTTCTGTGTTAGGCTCTGTGCTGAGCATGGAGCCTGCCTAGGATTCTCTCTCTCCCTCCCTCTGCCCCTCCCTCTACTTGTGCTCTCTTTCCTCACCACCTCAATAAAATGAAATAAAATAAAATTAGAGTTGAGTGAGCGACATGCTGGTTGATTTTTATCAGTATTCTGGACTTAACACATATCATTCATGTCTAAGTCGTGGTTAGCACTTTAGACATTTTAGAAAGCCTCTTGATACAGTGCATTGCTAACAGATAACTCTAGGTTTTGAAAGTCATATTTATAGATTCACTATTTATAGTATATGGCCTCCAGCATGTAACCTGAGGAGTTTTTTATGTCATTAATTGTAGGCTTTTTGACTGAGTCAAAACATACATAAAGGAAATAGAGGTACCACACCACCTTAAATACCAATCAGTTCCTTTGTCTTCTGAGTCACTGGAAAGAGTCCTATGTACACGAATATGGTTTGTTCTTGGTATATTGAAAGGCAAAAAGGAGACAAGATTTTCTGTTTACTTATCTCATGATATTATTTAAAGGGATGCCCAGATATCTTAATCAGAATTACACTACACTTGGGATGCCTGGATGGCTCAGTCATTGAGCATCTGCCTTCAGCTCAGATCATGATCCCACGGTCCTGGGATCAAATCCCACATTGGGCTCTCTGCTCAGTGAGCCTGCTTCTCCCTCTCCCTCTGCCTCCTATACCGCTGTGTGCGCGCTCTCTCTCTCTCTGTCAAATAAATAAATAAAATCTTAAAAAAAAAAAAAGAAAAGAAAAGAATTACACTACACTCAAGAATCAGTCTCAGGTTACTTTACCCAAAAATATTTGGAATCTGAACTGCAAACTCTTGAAAGTTTCTCTCCTGGAGATTACTAACAATAACATTGTTTTATGGATGCATTTATGCCATCAGGTTGCCACTTGCCTTCAGTTTAGTTTTTTCCTTTGGTATTTAGGATGTCTTATTTTGTTGATTAATGTCTTTTTCAATTTAAGATGTTTGAGCATGCAACATCATAAAAACTGTGTATGAAAGACCAACAGTTAATATCTTCAACTGGGAAAAACTGAGAGCTTTTTCTCCATGATCAAGAACAAAACAGGCATGTCAACTTTCACCATTATTGTTCAACTTAGTACTGGATGTCTTAAGCTTCAGCAATCAGACAACAAAAAGAAATAAAAGGCGTCCAAATCAGCAAGGAAGAAGTCAGATTTTCAGTATTTGCGGATGACGTGATATTCTATGTAGAAAACCCAAAAGACTCCATCAAAAAATTGTTAGAAATAATACATGAGTTCAACAAAGTCATAAGATATAAAATCAATGTACAGAAATATGTTATATTACCATACACCAATAATGAAGCAATCAAAAAAAAATCAAGGAATCAATCCCATTTACAATTGCACTAAAATACTCTGGTTTCTCTTCAGATCGCATAAATCTTTCGCCTTTTACAATTGCACTAAAACCCAAAAGATGCTAGGAATAAACCCAACCGAAGAGGTAAAAGATCTGTACTCTGAAAAATATAGTACACTTATGAAAGAAATGGAAGAGGACACAAAGAAATGGAAAAATGTTCCATGCTCGTGGATTGGAAGAACATTGTTAAAATGTCTATACTACCAAAAGCAATCTATACATTTAATGCAATCCTTATTAAAATGCCACCAGCATTTTCACAGAGCTAGAACAAAATTTGTATGGAACCACAAAAGACCCTGAATAGCTAAAGCAATCCTGAAAAAGAAAAACAAAACTGAAGGTATCACAATTCTGGACTTCCAAGTATACTACAAAGCTGTAATCATCACAACATTATGGTACTCACACAAAAACAGACACACTGCTCAATGGAACAGAATAGAAAACACAGAAATGGACCCAAAACTATATGGCTAATTAATCTTCGACAAAGCAGGAAAGAATATCCAATGGAAAAAAGACAGTCATTTCGACAAATGGTGTTGGGAAAATTGGACAGCAATATACAGAAGAATAAAACTAGACCACTTTCTATCAACATACACAAAAATGGATGAAAGACCTAAATGTGAGATAGGAAACCATCAAAATCCTAGAGGAGAACACGGGCAGTAACCTCTTGGACACTAGCCATAGCAACTTCCTACAAGATATGCCTCCAGTGGCAAGGGAAAGAAAAGCAAAAATGAACTATTGGGACTTCATCAAGATAAAAAGTTTCTGTGCAGTGAGGGAAACCATCAATGAAACTAAAAGGCAGCCTTTGGAATGGGAGATGTTTACAAATGACATATCTGCTCAAGTGTTAGTATCCAAAATCTATAAAGAACTTATCAAACTCATCACACAAAACCCAAACAATCCAGTTAAGAAATGAGCAGAACACATGAATAGGTATTTTCCAAAGAAGATATACAAATGGCTAATAGATACATGAAAGATGCTCAACATCACTCAGCATCAGGGAAATACAAATCAAAACCACCATGAGATACCATCACACACCTGTCAGAATGTCTAAAATGTCTAAAACTAACATTAACAACACAAGAAACAACAAATGTGGATGAAGATGAAGGGAAGGGAGAGCCCTCTTACACTGTTGGTGGGAATGCAAAATGGTGCAACCACTCTGGAAAACTGTATGGAGTTTCCTCAAAAAATTAAAAATGGAACTACCCTATGACCCAGCAATTGCACTATTGGGTATTTACCAAAAGGATACAAAAATACAGATTCAGAGGGGTGTATGCATCCTAATGTTTATAGCAGTATTATCAACAATAGCCAAAATAAGGAAAGAGCCCAAATTTCCATTGACTGATGCATGGATAAAGAAGATCTGGCATTTATATACATGGAAATATTGCTCAGACATTAAAAAGAATGAAATTTTGCCATTCACAATGGCACGGATGAAGCTAAAGTGTATTATGTTATGCAAAATAAGTCAGTCAGAGAAAGGCATATACTATACGATTGCATTCATATGTGGAATTTAAGAAACAAAAAAAGATGAACATATGGGAAGGGGAAAAAAGAGAGGGGAGCAAACCATAAGAGACTCTTTTTTAAAGATTTATTTATTATTTTAGAAAGAGAGCACATGCATAGGGGCAAGGGGCAGAGGGAGAAGGAGAGAGAATCTTGAGCAGACTGCTGAGCATGGAGCCCCATGCAGGGGCTCAGTCTCACGACTCTGAGATCATGACCTGAGCCAAAATCAAGATTTGGACGCTTAACCAACTGAGCCTCCCATGTGCCCCAAGAGACTCTTAACTAGAGAGAACAAACTGAAGGTTGCTGAAGGGGAGATGGGTAGGGGTTGGTAAATGGGTGATTGGCATTAGGGAGGACACTGGGTGTTATATGTAAGTGATGAATCACTAAATTCTACTCCTTTAAAAAAAATTTGTATTTATTTATTTGACACAGAGAGAGAGAGAGATCACAAGCAGGCAGAGAGGCAGGCAGAGAGAGGGGGGGAGGCAGGCTCCACACTCAGCAGAGAACCCAATGCAGAGCTCAATCCCAGGACACTGAGATCATTACCTGAGCCAAAGGCAGAGGCTTAACCCACTGAGCCACCCAGGCACCCCTAAATTCTACTCCTAAAACCAATATTACACTGTATGTGAAGTAACTAGAATTTAAATAAAATGTAAAAACAAAACAAAACGAAGTGTTTGAGTTCGTATACAGTTTTGAAAGTGGATTATGTGATCATTGTTGTTTAGTTTGTATTTTGGTTCAATTGTTTTGAAGGCTCATTTGGAACTTGCTGTTATTCTATAACAAAGTTGCCCTTGTCCGGTATTTATTTATATGCTGTTTACTTTTCAAGTTGATAAAAACATTCACTCAATATGAAAAAAAAAATTTTTTTTAAATCATTCTTCAGGTCTTGCTGATCTGAAAATCTGAACCTCTGTGTCAACATGGACTCTTTAGAACATGGAGTCATAAAAACTGGATTCCCTACCTACATGAACCACATTCAATATGAGCTTAGAGAACGTAATTAACCTCAATAAGACTTTGTTTGTCATAAACTGGATATAATAGTACCTACATGATAGGTTGATTGTGAGGATTAAGTGAAAAAGTAAGTGTCATGTCTAATGTAGCATCTCATCAGGATCCCGGCAATGCAGAACGGTCAGTGTATCATTAAATATAATGTTTACAATGTGGATGGGGAAGGGGAAGAAGTTTGCGAAGGATTTGGCCTTGAATAACTTTACAAGATTTTCATTCCATGAGTATCATTCACACTGATGTTTCTTAGGGCAAGTAATAATATTATTATTATACTCATAATATTATTATTATTACACTCACAATGTACCAAGCACTATTCCAAACACTTCCCCTTTATTAACTCACTTAATCTACACAATATCCCTATGAGGTTGGCATTATTGTTGTCCTCCAATTTAAAAATGAGGAAACTAAAGCAAAAGAGTTAGTGTAATTTTCCCAAGGTCACACAGCTGTTAAGTGACAGAATTAGAATTAGAAACCCCACATGGCAGTTCTGGAGTCTTCACTCCTAACCATTCTGCTCTACTTTCCAAATAGGAAAGAAGCACTAATCCACACATACCTGGGGTCAGGGGGCTGCTCAGCTTCCTCCCTTGCATGCAAAGCTGTTTGACTTGAGATGTGGAATAACAAATGACAACTCCAGTTTTAAAATTACATGTGTTTTGTGGATCCTCAAGAATACATTTAAAGAGTTTTCAAGTTTTAACTTTCTTTAGACAAATACTTTATGTGAATAAATTCTCGGAGGACAGGGACCTTTTTAAGCATTATTTCAATAGGAACAACTACTTCCTATATGCTGTTCCTTGTACATGTGAACAAACCAGCCACAGCTACCTGTGCACATTCCTTTAACTCTTGATATTGGTCAAGCTTCTCAGCTCCCTCTGGTCTTGTGAGCGAAACACATGGCATGAAGGTGTCATTGACTGGTATGGGATCAGAGGGACACGAGTCTTCTTTTCCTAGAATAGATTAAAATGATTTGTCTCCAAGTATTTGATTATTTTAGATACCTCTTACAAGTGGAGTCAGGTAGTGTTCTCTCTTCTGTGGTTGGCACATTTCCCTCAGCCTGATGTTCCCATGGTTCATCCATGTTGTTTCATGTTACAGAATTCACTTCTTTTTCAAGGCTGAAGACTATCCCGTTTTATGTATATATCATATTTTCTTTATCCATTTATCTATAGATGGACACTCAGGTTGTTTCCATATCTTGGCTATTATGAATAATGTGCACTGAACAATGTGAGTGCTAAAATACATGCAGTCAGGCACCTGGGTGGCTCAGTCAGTTAAGCGTCTGCCTTCAGCTCAGGTCATGATCTCAGGGTCCTGGGATCGAGCCCCACATCAGGCTCTCTGCTCAGTAGGGAGTCTGCTTTTCCTCTTCCTCTGCCAGCCACTCCCCTTGCTTGTGCACTCTCTCTCTCTCTCTCTGTCAAATAAGTAAATAAAATCTTTAAAAATAAATAAATAATAAAATAAAATATACACAATCAAGGAGTAGAATGGTGGTTGCCAGAGACTGGAGGAAGGAGGAATGGGGAACTGCTAATCGATGGACATAAAGTTTCAATTAAACTACATGAATGAGTTCTAGAGATCTGCTATACAATGTTGTACTTACCATTAACGATATTGTGTTGTACACTTAAAAATTTGCCAAGAGACTAGATCTCACATTAAATGTTCTCACATCATAAAATAAAATTTAATTTTTTTAAAGGATTTGGAGAAATTCTGGTAGACACCTGTTTCCCTGAACCCTGGCCTTTGGCTTTGGCCCTCTCAAAGGATCGCCAGGCTGGTATGAAAAGGATTTCTTCTTTAGGCTCTATTGCCCAGCTAGTGTCTTGGAGGATTAAGACCAAAGCCAATCCCGGCCGAATTCCAAAGTAAACCAGATATCTCTTTGGTATCCACTCACTTTCCTTTCAGTTCATCCCCTCTCTCACCAGGATACAGTATCCTAAGGACAGAAAGCTTCCAACAGCTGTACTGTACCCCATTCTTGCCTCAGAAGCCATACTCTGCTCAGTCTCTCTTCCCTTTCCCTCATTAATCAAATCTCCTAGCCTTCAGTGTCCACGTTATTGCTCTATCAGGGTAATAATCTCCTGTCCTGCTTCTTACAAACTCCCACGAAGATATTCATAGAAGCTGCTTAAAACATAGAAGTTTCAACAGCATTAGAAATCCTGTCAGCCATTTGACAGGACCTAAAAAGCATCTAGCCCCATGTCCGCACAAAAGGGACTGGACTGTGGAACATCACAGCCAAGATGCTAAGAGAACTTCTTGAAATAAACAGAATTCACCCTTGGGGACAGAGCCACATAAATAACTGGGAAGGGCCGAAAAGGAGCATAAGTCACCCCACTCTCAGCACCGGGTCAGAAAGCCAGGGCCTGCACAAAATAACACCCAGGGAGCTCTGTCCTGGTGCTGCCTCTTTTTGTATCCACTCCGGACGTGCCTCTCAGAACACCCACACCTGGACGCAGAGGGAGTACCGAGCGATGGAGGTGATGCTGGCTCATGGAGGCTCAGGCGGGAAGAGCTCCAGAGGCCAGCCACACTCAGGATGTCCTGCTAATAATATTCTTGATGACAAAAAGTAACTTACTTAGTGAAGCAGAACAAAAGGGAAGGTGTTAGGACGACAATTTTTTTTTAAGATTTTATTAAATTATTTAACAGACAGAGATCATAAGTAGGCAGAGAGGCCGGCAGAGAGAGAGGAGGAAGCAGGCTCCCCACAGTGCAGAGAGCCCGATATGGGGCTCAATCCCAAGACTCTGGGATCATGACCTGAGCTGAAGGCAGAGGCTTTAAACCACTGAGCCACCCAGGTGCCCCAGGACTACAATTTTTTAAGCTGCAACCATTGTAGCATGGAGGACACTGTAGACAATGGCTAGGCGGGGGGGGGGGGGGGGGGGGGGGGGGGAATTGACCTGCTTGCCCTCCACCATTTTTTGTTAAAATGCTTTAAGGTGGGTATTATAGAGGGCATGGATTGCATGGAGCACTGGGTGTGGTGCAAAAATAATGAATACTGTTGTGCTGAAAATAAAAAATAAATTTAAAAAAAAATGCTTTAAGGGAAACTCTGATCACACAAAAGGAAAGCCCCAGCCCCGCCCAGCAAGGATGGATGACGGCCTAAACTGCAGTAATGTGAGTGCAGATAGGTGGGGGTTTGCTTGTTTATTTTATTTTAAGAAGACTTCTTTTTCCTCCTCGCAGCCGGAGATTGCAGTTGGGGGGTGTCAAGGGAAAGAAGAGGTGGGAAAAGCCACTCCCATCTAAAAGGGTGGTCTCTAAGAACATGGAAGCCAAATAGGATCCAAGGGAAGAATCAGCCAGAAAGGAACTCCCTCTCAAAGTGTGTCAGATGGTCTTTGGGCTCAGTGGTATCTGATCATTGATTTCAAGATATTTCCTGTGTTGTGACATACTTCTCTTCTATGACCACCTTCCCTGCCAAGGCGTTAAAGATGCTTCTTAACTCATATAAACCAGTGCCAGTTTTAAGTGAGAAGTGTCTCAGTGCTTGAAACCAAGTGATTTGGGGATTAGAGAGTAAACCAAAATGCCTAGGATTGACTGAGAATAAGCCGGCACCCAAGCAACACATTTCTTCTAACACATACCATGTTCTCAGTAAGAAGACTCTATAAATAAAAATTTCTCAATTTTATTACTTATTTGTCCTTATTTTTTAGATTTCCTTTCTTTGCTGTATTATTTCTTTCTCTTCTGTGGGTCAGTTCTGTCTATTGAAACCATGCCTATCATGCTTTTGGTCTGCCTTAAATGTTTGGCTATATTTGTGTTGAAGGTATATAGAACAATATCGGTAGTTTTGATTTTTTTTTTTCAAACCAGTGAAACTGTTCAACAACAGGACTGATCAGGGCAGAGGAGGATGTGCATTGAACAGTCTCCCCATCTCTCCTGTGGCTATAAGTTACCTGGGACATTAAACCCTTTATCGTGCCCAAATCTCTACTCTTGGAGTATGGCATTTGAGGAGACCCACTCAGGGAGCTGTATTCTCAGCTTTATCCTAAGGGTCACCGTGAAATTAGAGGTAAGGACTCATTTAGTAACTCATTTCCCAGTGGGTTACCATATCAAGGGTCCCCAAGACAAAATTTATGTTCAGTGATGTTCGAGAAGGACTCACAGGATATAGTTATCTTCATAGGTACAGTTTACTGCCCCCCAAAAAAGAAAAAAGGATACAAAGCAAAATCAGCACCCCCCCCCAAGTATACATATATGGGACAAAGTCCTGCTGAACCTAGAACCAGCTTCCAGAAACTATGAGTGGAGTCACAAGATGTACTTAATTCTTCCAACAACCACATGTGGCGACACATGCAAAGTGTTATCTACTGGAGAAGCTCATTAGATTTAGATTCCAAGGTTTTTATTGGAGGCCCCTCATTTAGGAAACTACCATATGTCAAAATTCCAGATTCCCAGAAGAAGAGCAGGTGTTCAGCGTAAACATATTGTTTGCACAAACAGTAGACTATCCTTATCAGTTAGGGAATGGGGAGAAAACTCCTGAATTCTAAGTTTCCAGATGCTGGACAAAGGCCAAACTTGCAAGCAAGTCTTTCTAAGGACAGCAGTCTCAGGGTGCCTATGTTATCTCTTTCCTACACCGTCTCCTGGAGGTCACTCTTCCCAGCGCCATGCCATCTCTGATCTTGGAGTTGTTCTGGATTCTGCTGGGTAACCTCAAGATCTTGTAAGAGACCGCAGGATCTCTGGTTCTATTCATTTGGGACATCAGTACATAGGAAGTTCTCAAAAACATGCATTGAATAAAAGAGCTTTGTAAAAAATGGGTAATTTAAAAACTAAAAGAAAATATTCTAAAATATTAACAAAGGATGATGCTATTACATGAGATTTTTATTTGTTATATTTTTATATGTCATCCTTATTTTCTAGAATAAACACATGCTAGTTTTATAATTAAGAAACAAGTAGAAATAATGTTATTTTCAACAAATCCAAGTGAAAATCTAGTAGGTTAGATGCAGAATTTGCAGTGTGGTGCCAAGAACTACTAGGTAACTTTAATCCTAAAGATATTTTTGGCCACAGAGATTCTAGGGAAGGCCAAGAACATAAAACGTTTGTTTTTTGGGACCCAAACTTAGTGCTATTCCCTTCCATTCAGTCTTCATAGCTGAAATTCCTGAAATACAATGGTCAGCACATAAAACAGATAAATTGAAATTTTAAAAAATTAGAAAACCCACTGATGTTTTTCAGCATCCAGTTGTAAACATCACAAATTTTAACCATCTCCGCTGATGTACAGAAATAACTTTTTAAAAATTTTAATTACTTTCCTAAGCTTATCTCCCTAAGGTTAATAAAAAAATTAGCTTCCAGGAGGAGAAATGCTAGAATATTCTAGGTAATGATGGAAAACTAATCTAATTGTTTCTAAATTTATGATGAGCAATGACATAGTTTGCATTCTCATTTATTATAACTTAAGTTAATAAATGATGATTCAAAAGTATTGGTACCCAGCTAGTCTGAGCAATCCCAATGCATTCTTCCTAGCCTTCTGGTCAAATTATTTCCATCACTACTTCAATCCCTTTACTTCAAGAGAAATATATATCTATACGCAAACTACATTTTCGATGTCAGGAAGGAAAAAAGATGCCATTAAATCTTCTGTATGAGACCCAGCTATTACATTCCCAACAGAAATGAAAGCATGTGTTCAGGAAAAAAACATGTACCGATATCCTTATGACAGCATTGTTCATAATAATCAAAAATTGGACACAATCCAAATGTCCACCAACAGTAAAACATAAATGCAATTGTGCTACATTGATATAATGGAATACTATACGGCAATGGAAATATGAGGTTTGGCAAGAACATAAATGAAACTTGTAGACCTAATATTGAGTAAAACAAGTCAGACAGAATATAGATGCTCTGTATAATTCTATTTATGCAAAGTTCAAAAGAGGCAAGAGTAATTTGTAATATTGGAAAACAGGGTGGTGATTACCCTTAGAGAGGGAGAGTGGAAATAGTCTAAGAGAGGCTTCTAGGCTGTTCATAACGTTCTGTAGACCAATCTAGGTGAGTCTGCATGAGTTATTCATTTATAAACTTCATTGTGATACACACTTCAGGTTTATTCACCAGCGTGTATTTTACTGCTATAAAAATAATACCCAAGATTAATAGAGTTTTGTAAAAGAGCTTACACATCAAATGAGAGAGACCGTAATGAAGATTCTTTTAGTAAATGCTTTATAATTGTAAGAACCTGGTTAATAGTATATCCATAATGCCTATTTCTCCAGTTCTTACAAGCCTCTGTGTCAGAGGACATCTCATTAACTCCAACACAATGTCACTGGTTCTTGCTACCAAACCTCCAACCCCTGCAAGGCAAATCCTGTATTTCTGGGAGTGTCCAGAAGGTGTCTCCACGAGCTCCCAGTTCTGCAGGCAACCCCCATGCCACTTGAGCTAACAGCTCATAGCGACCCTCCTCAAAGCTGTGCAAGAGAATGACTCACCTGTTCACGTTGGAAGGGAAAAGAGTGTTTCTGGGATCTGAGCATTTTTTATAAAACTGGTGTGAAAATTCATTCAGTTTTTACCGACAGCCCTCCATGTCCCAATGAGGCACATGCTTCTAAGTAGCTAGACTACAGAACACAATCAAGAAAGGGCCACACTGTCCCAGTCAGACCCACCAGGCCCCTCTGACAACAAAGGCTTCCTCCCGGCTCAATCGAATCAGCAGATTCCTTCTGCCCTTAGGGTGAGCTGTCACCCAGGAAGCTCCTCAGACCTCACCAGCCACCCACAGCTTGCTAGACAGGCTCATATAAACGTAAACCCCACAATGGACATGACTTGACTTCCTCCCATATGACTTCAACCTGCCGCAGGCACATTGGCTTCACTCAGGGCTGTTTCATCAGTTCCGACATGCTTGAAAACACGGGATGGGCTTGAAAGCATGTGACAGACTCCAGTGGAGATCCCTCCACTCTGCTAGTCTAATCCTGTAAACTCTTACGGGTGACTGGGGAGCCCACGAGCACACCCAGCTTTGAGGGTGTTCTAAACCTAGCATAAGAATGTTAAGATCTCGGGGGTGCTTGGGTGGCTCAGTCGGTTAAGCGTCTGCCTTTGGCTCAGCTCATGATCCCAGGGTCCTGGGATGGAGCCCCACATCTCGGGCTCCCTGCTCAGCAGGGAATCTGCTTCTCCCTCTCCCTCTGCCTGCTGCTCTCCTGACTACCGCTCCCCTGACTGCCAATCCCCTGACTGCTCATACTTTCTATCAAATAAATAATTTTTTTTTAATGTTGAGATCCCATGCTTTTTTTTCTTACATTTTTTTAAATACCTTTTTTTAAAAAGATTTTTTATTTATTTGACAGAGAGAGAGAAATCTCAAGTAGGCAGAGAGACAGGCAGAGAGAGAAAGGGGAGGAAGCAGGCTCCCTGGGGCTTAATCCCAGGACCCTGGGATCATGACCTAAGCTGAAGGCAGAGGCTTTAGCCCACTGAGCCACCCAGCGTCCCTTTTCTTTTAAATTTTAAGACTGCTCCAGTACTCTGTCTCAGCATAAATTATTCCTTTAGATTTCAATATTTTACATCGAAGATTCTGAAAGGGAGAAAGTGTCATCTACTTTATGCTCTGGCTGGACTGATGAAAATAATCAATTTTGATTTACCATCTTTGGATTATGGGTATCTTTTTCAGGGTGTTTTGTTGCATGGATATCCGGAACAAAGAAGGAGAAATAAAACAATAATTAAAATTGCAATCACCATCTTGCCAAACCACTGAATAACCTGAGATGTCAAGTTCAAATGGCAAATTCCTCCACCTGCTGGTATGAGTCTGTCTCTGCAGTTCTCACACTAAATCTTATCCTCAAAAACATGAAAGATGATTCGTAATGAAAATAATGAGTGAAGTGAAGCTTCATGTTTTCATCTTGAACTGGAAGTGTATTATGATCCCATGACTAAGATACTATCATTCAAGAGGGTGGAGGAGGACCTAGAACTTCCAGAAAGAAAAACAGGAGAAACAGCTGTTGTCATTTGCCTTTAAGACAAAGATAAGTCACTCTTTCTTTCCTGTGAACTTAGATATCACTCAAGATCTGGGCTAATTATTTTTATACTTTAGTGTGGTCTGCCTTGTATTTTATTTTATTTATTAATTTATTTATGTATTTATTTTTCTTTCTTTTTTTTAAGAAGGAGAAAGCAGGGAGGGAGAGGGGCAAAGGTAGAGGGAGAGAGAATCTTAAGCAGCCTCCACACCCAGCACAGAGCCCCACCCGGGGCTCAATCTCATGAACCTAAGATCATGACCTGAGCAGAAATCAAGAGTCAGACACTTACCAACTGAGCCACCCAGCACCCCTCCCCCCCCGCCTCATATTTTTATGTGAGTGTGGTACCTTAACATAGTTTAAAAGTTCTTGGTAAGGTAGAGACCATAGCCTGTATTTTTTATACCATTAGCAGTGAACACTATGGATTTATACAGTGGGTGCTCATTCAATCATTGCTTTGTTGATTTTCCAAGTTGGCCAATACTTTCAGGTCCTTCTTTCAACTGGGACATGACCACAGTGGAGACTTATAGTCATGGTTATAAAACCAGGTCAGGTTGTCAAATGACCCACTCCCCTGTCATATATATACCCAATATATACTATATACCCAATAAGTATATAGACTTATTATTAAAAATAAAGGGGTGGGAGGGAGATAAAAGGAGGGAGGTAGTCCCCAAAAAACGGAGTGACAGGGAAATAATGTAACTGGCTACTCTCTATTCAGTTTGGTTCTCAAGTGCCCAGCCCATGCTAGATATATAGTAGTCACTGCATACATATTTTTTGAATAAATTGACAAATTAGAAATATTGAAAATGAGAAACAGAGATAGATTATGCTATGCAAAACTATGCGTTATGAACTATAATCCACCAAAGACAACAAGAAATGCAAAAAGAAGAGCCATGCATTTGTGTTTGAGAATGGCTTTTAATGCCTCATCCCAACTCCCAGGCTCCATCCTTGCAAATATTAAGTGAAAAAGAAGCTATATTTCTTTGTGTTATATGTTTGAAGTCCTCAGTATCTAAACACCTTACTGATTAGAGCTTTAAAGGTTGGTATTTAAACAGCTCAGAAACGTTAAAGAAAATATCTGGCATTTAAGAACCTATGTTGGTGATTCCCTTAGATTGACTTTCTAAAGAAACAAAATTCTAAAAACTAGTATTTGTATAGGAGAACCGCAGCTTTTCAGGGAACCACAGTTTGTTTTTCATGGTTTATCTTTTATATGGTTAATGCTTACAATTAATCAATCGCCCACAAAGGGGAAGCCAAATGTGCTCACGTAGGTGTCTGCATGACCGAGGGCCCAAAACAAGGTTACTGGGATGCTGTCTTTAGGGCAAGTGCCATCATGATTATCTGCTGAAACCCTGTGCTTAGCCCATTTCTCACTTCCCTTCATTTGTTAGGATTTGTTTATATCTCTTTGCAAAATGTCCTCAGAATCAATCTTCTCATTTGTTCCCATAAAAAGTTAAAGCTTTTTCTGAAACATGTGTTGTTGCATTAGCAATGATAGCAGAGGGTAAAGCAAATACAAACAGCATATAAACTCAGTTGTGCAAAAAATGCAACTTTATTTTTCATATATCAGCTTAATTTCTAATTTGACCGTTCATTTTTCCAGGAAAGGAGAAAACGGTCCATTCATTTGGAGACCAAAGCACCATGGAAGGGGCGGGGGATGGAAGGCTCAGGCCTTGACATCTCTACCCCTGGGGATTTGCTGAGTCAGCCTCATACTGGGTCTTTAATGGCTCCTTGGAGGTGGGGAGTCTTTGCGAACAGGTCTAAGCCCTGACTTCTGGAAGCCTCCAAGCAGCCACACCTTCCCTGGGG
Source organism: Mustela nivalis (assembly GCF_964662115.1). Classification (NCBI taxonomy): domain Eukaryota; kingdom Metazoa; phylum Chordata; class Mammalia; order Carnivora; family Mustelidae; genus Mustela; species Mustela nivalis. Next base: position 47,893,929 of record NC_139025.1, read on the forward strand.
TCCTGCCACCTCCCTGGGTCTTCCAACGAAGGAGAGCAACATCCCAGGCTGCTTTCACAGACTCAGGCTTCCGGGGTTTCTGCTGCCTCCCCAGAAAAGCAGGCTCCAAGCTCCTCACTTCAAGACCAGAGACATCACCATTCCCCCCACAACTGTTATGTAATCTTCTCTCTCCTGCCCCAGTCCCCTCAGCCCCTTGGCCCTCACTCCTCCTGCATCTCCCAAATGCTCCCAAGGGCCAGCAGTCCAAAACCAGGAAGGCTCATGTCTTTCCTCAGAGATTCTAAGCCCAACGGCTAGAGGGGCTTCTCAAGGGAGATGGGGAAAAAGTAAACTCCCAGGAGAATACTAAAACATATTGACTATCATTTCAAAAACATAATCTCCAGCCCAAAGTTGACATCTTAAGAATGCTTTCTAACATACCCTAGTACTTCTCCAGGCATGCCTTTTTTGAGCTTACCCACCTTGTGGAATGAATAGGACAGAGAGCTTCAGTATTATTTTGCAGAAGTCGAAATGGAGGCATTACGTGATTCTCCAGTCTCAGCCTATTCCCCGGCAGGCATATTAAGACCATCAGTGATTTGATGGACGGCAAGAGATGGGTTGTTAAATATTTCTGGCTTTTCAGAAACTCCCACTGGACCACACCTAATGAGCCAAACTACCGTATTAATGAGCAAATCAAATATGACAGGACCTGAAAGTGCCAGGAACACTCACTTGCTTCAAGATAAGTCAGATATATTCAGGTAACAAGTGAATGGTCACGGTCACGGCCAATTACAGAGATGGCAATTCCGTCAGCCATGCTGTCTAGAGATTCTAAGGGCATTTGATAGTATAATAAATCTATAATAAATATGCTAAATATTTAAAACAGCAGAGCCTGGGTAGTCCCCTTGGTTGACAGACTCATACATTAAATATACTGAGCGGAATGTAGTGAAACATGCTCACTGAACATAAAGCTCACCTTTCACACTGCCAATCTCTGGAGCCCAAGTGACCTGACGTGGGGCCACTCTGGACTTCTGACATCTCCCTGGATTTCAAAACTGATTAGAAGTAGGTCAAAAGGCCAGGGGACAGTATGGAACAAACCAAGCGGATAGGGTAAATAGGTCAGGGGAGGTGCGGTCAGAATTCAGGTTTACAAAACAGATCCCAAACCCTGTTTCAGAAGAGGGAAAACAACATGCAGAGATCTGAAAACCTCTTCAGCCCGTTCCCTGCGGGATCTTGTGCAAGCTACGTACCTTCTCTAAGCCTCGGTTTCCTCATCTGCCAAATGGGAAGAAAATTACAACTTGTCCAGGATTAAATGAGAGAATACATGGCAAGCGCCTAGCCAGAGCCCTCAGGAAATGCTTGCTGTGGTTTTGATTAATCTGAAGATGGTTTGTCAATCCAATAAGCTCTACCTTAAAACACAGTGACTGTTAACCTATGTTTATCTGTTAACCTACTTTAACCTATGTTTAACCTTTGTTAACCTATGTTTAACCTATGTTAACCTATGTTTATCTATGATGACCTATGTTTATCTTTCTGTAGTGGCCACCAGAATGGGACTGAGAGACCTCGAAGTACAGGGAGCATAAGTGACCAAGGGCCCCAGATAACCTTGCTGTCCACGTGCAGAAGCCACGCCTCCAGGGCACCCCCCCCCCCACCTCCCACCATGACTCAGAGAGCATGGGGATACTTCTGACAGTTGACTTTGGCTCCAGAACAGCCTAGTGGCCTTGGTGGTTCTTCCTAGGACTGCAGGGCAGCCTGGGATGCCCCCTTCCCGTTCTCCCCTCCCTGCTGGTGCTCAGGCTTGCCTCACGGCCTGATGCTTTCGCAGGCTAACTTGGCTCCTTCTCTATTTTCTCTCCCTCAGGCATTCGCCCTGATAAAAATCTTTGCATGTTTAATCATGTCTCAGCATCTGCTTCTCAGTCGACCACACTAAGACACTTTCCCACAAGGTTCTCTGCCGACAATGGGCAACTTAGACTTGTCCTGGGAGGTCTGGACAGTTTATTCAGCAATTCCCCAAGCCCCGTTTCATCATCACGCCCACTGGGTAACAGTAGTTGGGAACCAGGAATCACATAAGCCTTTGTTGGCAAGGCTGGCAATTCAGGCAATGGACTGTTCCTAATAGAATCTAATAGATAATACTACCCTTTATTGAAGAAGAAAAAAGCCTCTGACATCCTAAAATACCGTGTGTTTGCCTTTGCCCAGGCTTAAACACACACACAGACACACACAGACACACACACACACACACCACCACCAAAGCTGGGGACACCGGTGCAAAGATCAGCCTGTACTGCAGATCAACACAGGCTACTTTGTTTTATGTCAACAAGGCAACCGGCTCCGTGAGTTTTCCTTCATTTTCCACACACATACCCTTCTCTTTTCTCCCTACTTCACCCCGCCGCCTTCCTTTAAAGAGGTAATTCGAACAAGAGGCCTGATGGAAAAGCTCCCGACTCCTAGTCAGCCCGAAGATCCAGCGCAGGACTTTCTGACTCTTACCAACCCTTCTCTACAGAGGAGCAGTAGGGAGCTTTTGACGGGGCCAGCTGGGGATGGGTCTGAGGGGTCAAGCAATCCGTGGCCCTGAGTCTTCGAAAAATAACTGAAAGCAGAGGAGGCCCCTGGGATCTCTTTCTGAGACCTGGGATCCAGGATGGGGCCATTCAAGGAGGGCTTGAAGTAAAAGCGGGCGGCTCCCTTCAGAGGCTTACGGCGGACCCCATTCCAGGTGAGAAGTGATAACGCCAGGGGCACAGCAAGTAGACGCGCGTCAGACAAAGGTCTGCCCGTGGTCCACACACACACATCCTCCAGTGTGGGAGCATCTCGAGCGGGTGGCCGGGACCAGCGCCGCCCTCCGGGACTCGCGGATCCGGAAGCTGGTCGCCGAGTGGCTACGTGACGGGCCGTAGGTGCCACCTCGGACGGCCCAGGGGACTCAGCCCAGCCCCCGGAGGGACGGTCCCTGCGGGAGGGGTTCCCGGCCCCCCTCTCCGCCCCAGCCCCGTGCGGCGGGCACGCAGACTCCCGCCGCCCGGGGTCCCACGCGTGCGCCCCGCGCCCCCCGCAGGCCCCACCCCGGCGGCCGCAGAGTCCGGGGCGGGCCAGGCCCTCCTTCCGCCCCCCTGGCCCGAGAGCTGGAGCCCCGGGCGGCGCCGCGCCCAGGGGCGGACCCCAAACTTTCCTCCCACTCAAAAGCGGCGGCGGGCGGCCCGCAGCCCGCTCCGCCCTCGCCCTGCCTCAGCTCCTGGGCCGCTAGACCCGCTCGCCGCGCTGCCCGCCGCCGCCGCCGCCATGGCCAAGCCCCTGACCGACCAGGAGAAGCGGCGGCAGATCAGCATCCGCGGCATCGTGGGCGTGGAGAACGTGGCCGAGCTGAAGAAGGGCTTCAACCGCCACCTGCACTTCACGCTGGTCAAGGACCGCAACGTGGCCACCCCCCGCGACTACTTCTTCGCGCTGGCGCACACGGTGCGCGACCACCTGGTGGGGCGCTGGATCCGCACGCAGCAGTACTACTACGAGAAGTGCCCCAAGGTACGGCCGGGCGGGAGGTGGCCCCGGAGTGGCCCTCCTCGCCGCGCCCTTGTCCGCACCGCGCTCCCCGCGGGGAAGTGACCCCGGAGTCCGGCTGGACGGGTGCGGTGGGGGGCGCCCAGGGGACGGCGCTGCACCGCTCCGCCAGCCCCGGACCCACCCGAGTCGCCGCGCCCTGGGCTCCCGCGGCAGCCGGGGAGTGGGCGTCCGGGCCTCCCTCGTCTGTCCGCTGATTTCCCAAACTTGGGAGCATCCACATTAGCATTTAATGGGAAGTATTAATGGGAGAGCGCCTCCTGGGTGAAAGCCAGGCACGGTTCTAGGCCCCGAGCAAAACTGATGAAAGCCATGCTCTGGCTAAGTTTAATGTTTAGGGAAGGGAGACGATCACAGACGCCCGTCAAAAGGTCATAAGATCGGGGACTCGGGATAGGGCGGGGGGAGTGAAGAGGAGGCAGAAGAGTCGAAGGAGCGTGCCTCACTGCCCCTAGGTCCTTTGGAGGGGCTGACCTGGGGGGATCCGTGGATGACCTGGGTTCTCCCGGGTCTGAGAGAGGTGAAGAGGGAGGAGCAGAGGTCCCGCCCCACTGTCAGAACTCCGCCCAGTCACGCCCACCAGTTCCGAGGAGTGGGGTGTGGAGCTCCTGCACTTCCTTGTTTCCTGCCGGGATGGAGGTGGAGGGCCAGGCGGTTCTCTGACTCTAAGCCCTATCCCAGAAGCTGCTGGGGAAGACTGTGCCTGACCACCCTTATCCATGGCGCAGGGGCTTATCCAAGACGCAAGGTTCCTTAGAGAGCTTTTGGGCGCACAGAGGGGCACTATTTCCACCTGGCGAATGTTGGAAGATTAGGGGGGTGCGGGGGGGGGTGGTTGGAAAGGATCTGTCAGGGAGAAGCATTGTGTTGTGCAGAGAGAGAGGGGTGTGAGTATGTATTGGGAGAGAAAACCGGACAGACTGGCTGGGGGCGTACTGAAAAGGGTGAAGGAGGCAGTGGGGAATGCATATAAACGTCTATTAGGAATATTTTTAATATGTAAAAACATGGGGGAAAAAAAGACTAGTCCAAAGAACCCATGAGCAAAAGAAAGTAAATACTTGTAATAAGAAACTGCAGCTGTTACAAAGCTTTCAAATACTTCCACACCCTGGAAGCCTAGATCTCTACCCAAAGGTGGCAGCTGCTAAAATAGAACCTTAGAAATCACTTGGTGTGTACTTATGTCTACTGTACTTTTTTTATTTGCATAGGAGGGGCCGCACCTCCCATTAAATAAAATTTTTAAAGTTTTTTTTTTTATTTTTTAAAAATATATATTTTTTTATTTATTTGACAGAGAGAGACACAGCAAGAGAGGGAACACAAGCAGGGGAGTGGGAGAGGGAGAAGCAGGCTTCCCGCTGATTAGGGAGCGGGATGGGGGGCTCCATCCCAGGACCCTGGGATCATGACCTGAGAGGAAGGTAGATACTTAAGGACTGAGCCAGCTAGGTACCCCTGTTTTAAGTTTTTAAACTGGAGAGTGAGATGATGAGCATATTTTAGAACCTAGCCTTTCCCAACACACACACACACACCCTTCCATAGCCTTTAGCACTACAGAATACACTCACCTTGTGTGTTTCTCCTCCCTTGGCTTATCTGGTACTTTACTGTTCTCCAGTCCTCTGGCTAGTTTCCCACTGGACAGCACTTTCCTGCCTCAGCTCAGGTATAAACCACATATTCTGATGGGGATAGGCTGGGGATACCACAGTGAACGAAATTCATTCCACACTTTAATAAAATATCTCCACTGTGGCAGTTGTTCCCCTAAGCAGAAGGTTCCTGCCTTCATTAGAACACAGAGCAGAGCCAGTAAGTGTCTCCCCTGCTCTCCATACAGATGAACCGCTAATCTGGACCTTTGGCCTGGATTCCTTTTCAGACTCCTGCATTTCTGAGTGCTCAGTGAACATACCTAGACCTCTCCCTGTTTCTTCAAACTCAAGTCATCATCTGCATCCTGGCTATCTTCTGTATGTAATTCTAATGGCATTGCCAACCTGTCACCCAGATGCAGAACTTTGGTCTCACCTTTGATTTCCTCCTGTATCCCCCATTCAGCACATTGCCAAAGTCCGTTGGTTCCCATGGGTCCTCTTGAAATTACCCACTCCTGCATTCTCCCTTCTCTGCGCTGGAAGCCTAGGCTACTGGTGTATGAAGTAGACCTCTGCATCGTTACCTTGCTTCCCATGAGTGTAAAGCTGGCAGCGTGCGGCTGGATATGGCTAGCTCTTATGCTTCATTTAGCCAGGAACACGCCTTTAAGCAGTTAAAATTTCAGTGCCTTCAAGCAGGACACATATACCCCAGTGGCCCAGGACTCGTTGTTTCATGTGATTCTCATTACACATTTATTTTCTCTGCCTGGCTCCTGAAGGTATTTGGGTATGCAATCCCATCTCATTCTGTGTGCTGTAGCCAGTTAAACTTCCTAAAGCAACACATCTTGCCCTCTGTTCAAATATGGCACCCACTGCCTGTCACAGTCCTGGAGTTCAGGTGAACGGATCCCTCCTATCCTACCTCCCATTACCCTCCTGGGCTCACCTTGCTCTCCCACCAAAATGATCTGCTGTCCCTGTCCATGCCCTTGCCTCCCCACATCTGGGCCTCTGCCCACAATGCACCTGTCACTTGGGATGCCACCCCCCACCACCATGTGTCTCCATGCTCAACTCTTGACTGTCCTGCAAGTTACAGTTGTGTTGTCACCTGTTCATAGATCTTCCCAGAAACATCTGGGTCTTCTGGTTGATGCTAGGACTAAAAATAACATTTTAAAATATTGGTTATTGTTATGTCTTCTTTATAAGCCTTTCAAAAATGTCCACTCTATAGAAAATTTACATAAAATATCAGTAGTAATAGTAGTACATGCATATAATTATAAGGTGTATTGGAGATGTTCAAATATTTTGCTACCAGTAATATGTTTTAAGTGTTTAGAGACCTCTGACTAAGAGGATCAGTTTTTCAAGATTTTCAAGTTTTATCCCCAAATGTGAGGTGAGGTTCCCCCCCAAAAAATTACTTAAGGGAAAATAGGAAATCACCTTAAATTCATGTGCTTATGAAGTCTGTTGTGTAATGAGGTGCTTTCTCAATAACTTTATTTTAAGCAACAACATTTTTTAGGAAGATATTAAAATGTCTGAAGTCTATGCTGATTTTTTTTTTTAATTAGTTAAACTTGGGGGCACCTGGGTGGCTCAGTTGGTTAAAGCCTCTGCCTTCGGCTCAGGTCATGATCCCAGGGTCCTGTGATCAAGCCCTGCATGGGGTGGGGACCGGGTGGGGGGGGTGGTCTCTGCTCAGCAGGGAGCCTGCTTCCTTTTCTCTCTCTGCCTGCCTTTCTGCCTAGTTGTGATCTCTGCCTAATAAATAAATAAATAAATAAATAAAACCTTTAATTAGTTAAACTTAGATTGTATTTTGAAAGGCTTTAGGCAATTCTGACCTTGGCACCTTTCACTTTCATCTCAAAAAGTGTTTACCTGGCTTTAGGTCAAAGGCAAACAGTTGCTAAGTTGTTAGAGAAATTTCCCACTTAATTAAGGACAAACAGCAGTAAACCTGAGGTAGTCTTTTGTTTTTGCCAGACCATGGCCTTTCTAGAATCATTTTATTCTAAAATAATTAACTGTAGTATTACTTGCAGTAATCAGACACACTGGCTAAGTTCTAGCCATTGTGTGCATCTCGAAGGAGTTAATCCTTACATTTCCTGGATGAGTTGAGATGATCACAGTCAACCTCACCTGAATATCATCATATAAATATGTTACAAAATGAGTGATGAGCTGTGACAGTCTGATTTCTCTTTGTCCCAAACATATGCGTAATTCATGAGGCTGTGAACAGGAAGGAAAACACACACACAAAACAGTGAATCTAATTAGTTGGAGGAGTTTGCTGTTCTCTCCCCTGAGATAAAAACTACTTTGCCAAAATAAAGGTATAAAATGGTTTTTCTCAAAGCCAGCTGTCAGTTTTGCTTGTGTTTAGCCTTTCATCCATCGTTCGGAGTCTCATTTGAACCTGTCTTGGTCTGGCCTGTTTGTGTCTTACAGGTGACCTTTTGTGTTTGTATGTTGACAAATAGTGTTGGTTTTACAGCATTCACCTGACCTCTCTTTGTTTCAGAGGGTTTATTACCTCTCTTTGGAATTTTACATGGGCCGAACATTACAGAATACCATGATCAACCTTGGCCTGCAAAATGCCTGTGATGAGGCCATTTACCAGGTACGTTGTCTCTGTATTTCTTTCATTCTCTCCCCTTAAATTTCAAGTTCAATTCAGGAACCTTGAGAATATAACACCAAAAAAAAAAAAAAAAAAAGTGAAAAATTGCTCCTTAGCTACAGCTATTACAATTAGAAATATAAACTAGTGGAGATCTCTGGTTTAAGAGAAACAAAGTTAGAGAACTGGTTTTGCCTCACGAGAATTTTCTTCACTGTCAGTTTTTGACAGCACTCCCCAGCAAATTACATCTTAGGAATTAGCATCTGAACAAGCCTTTGGGCTCTTATGTACTTTCATTATTTTTAAAGAATTTTTAAAGATTTTGTTTATTTATTTGACCAAGAAAGACACCTTGAGAGAGGGAACTCAAGCAGGGGGAGTGAGAGAGGCAGAAGCACCTGCTGAGCAGGAAACCCCATGTGGGGCTCAATCCCAGGACTCTGGGATCATGACCTGAGCGGAAGGCAGATGCTTAACAATTGAGCCACCCAGGTGTCCCTTAAATAACTTATTTTTAAATAATCTCTATATCCAGTGTGGGGCTGGAGCTTGTAACCCTGAGATCGAATCACACACTCCACCAACTGAGCCAGCCAAGCCCCCCTCCTATCTAGTTTTAAAAATGATCAAAATTTGACTGTTACTCATGTATCAAGGCAACATGTATAAATAATGAGTTTTTTTTTAATTACATTGACATACTTTCTTTACTGATAACTGAACTGTAAAATATACTTCCTCCTTAAATGAGGAGCTCAGGGTCTTAAACTTATTATGCTAATTTGTTTTTATGGAAAGTATTTAACTGTTCTTCTCCCGAACTTCAGGGATCTCCCTGCCAAAAACCAAATAGTTCTTAATCCTTTTCATGGGACTGAAAGGAGGAATGTGTATTTTCAAAGACACATTCTAAATGTGAGACCGTCTAGTCCAAACAGCTCCTTGTCCTTGCCATGGGATTGTCTTGTGTGGCCAGCCGCTGACACGAAGGGCTGGTTTCTTTCATGGCGGTTAGATATTTTCTATGAAAGAATCATTGCAGCTCCCCTCCATGTCCCTGTTCTTTGCTTCCCCTGATAGCATGTGAAAATAAAACACCTCGCCTGGCCTGGCATATAACCAGATGGGTGAAGTAACCTACATCAGCCTCTTCGAGGTTTACAGCCTACTGTAGACTTCCATGTTTATAACTGAAAAGGTCCTTAGTGTTAGCATTAGCCCTAAAGGGTTTCCAGAGCAGCTGTGTCTTTACCTTACTGTTGTTTGTTCACAGCTACTCGATTTACACAGTGGTGTGATACTTATTACTTAAGCTGCTTCCACATTGTGTTGTAGGCTTGCACAAGGACCCCAATAAACCCTGGTCACCGGAAAGCACATTTGAAAACTCCTTCAGAAATAAACAGAGGCGAGGCCGTTTTTGAACTCTCAGGAGGTTTAGTTATTAAGACTTGTGTGAGAAAGCCACCTTTGGTGGAAGGGTGGGGATCCAAGTAGTTGGCTCTAAGGAAACCCCGGGCATCGGCTTCAAGCATGGTTCTAACTTAATGTGTCTGTTTGTAAATCTGTCAGTTATGTTCCCATTTTTAAAATAGTGTCTAATTTAATGACGTGTCTCACTTTCAGATAAGAATACAGTCATTTTCGCAACAAACCATTGTTAGCCAAGCATGGGCTAGATTACTATCTAGTCAACATAGGGGAGGTCATTTAATTTCTCTAGCCATCAGTTTCCTCATTGTAAGATGAGCAGCCCAAAGGGGTCTCCAGGACCGCTCAGCCCTGACATGAGTTCACACTGGTGCCAACCAGCCTCTGGTTGTATGAGTTAAACACTCAGGGGCAGGGAGCTGGCTGGCAACCCATTCTGTCCATCAGCAAGGTCATAGATGTCCATTGGCCTCCCATAGTCTCTTTCCCACTTCAGAAAGAAGTAGAGGATTTTCACCCTTGTCCAGCTGGCCCTCAGGGCTGTTTCCCCGGGGTGTTCTCTGGTCCCAGGCCTCATGAGCAGTGACTCAGTAACCAATTTTGGGTTAACAACCATTGACCCTACTGAGTAAATATGTTGTGGTCATGAAAAGATGAACTTTACCCCATCCCAGAAGTCTGACCTCATACTCTTTGATAGTTTTCAAAATCCTTCAGCCCAATTAGTGTCAGTTTGGTGCTAGACCATTCCTGAGGTTTTACCCCTACCGCACCCCAAAAAATAATAATAATTTTAAGAAATAGTAATAGCTAATATTTATTGAGGAATATCTGTTCAGGGTGATTTTTTTTTTTTTTTTGTTCAGGGTGATTCTAAATGCTTTATTTGTATATGCTCATTTAGTTCATAATAGCCCTAAATCAGGCAGATGCTGTTTTCCTCACTTTCTTAAATAAGAGAGGAGGGGCGCCTGGGTGGCTCAGTGGGTTAAGCCTCTGCCTTTGGCTCAGGTCATGATCCCAGGGTCCTGGGATCAAGCCCCGCATCAGGCTCTCTGCTCGGTGGGGAGCCTGCTTCCTCCTCTCCCTCTCTCTGCCTGCCTCTCCGCCTGCTTGTGATCTCTGTCAGATAAATAAATAAAATCTTAAAAACAAACAAACAAACAAAACAGAAAAAAAAGAGAGGAGAAGCACAGAGAGATTTATGTGTCCCAGAGTCAGAGAGCTAACTAACAGAACCCAGGATGGCCCTTTACAGCACACACTCCTCCCCACGCTGCTGCTGGCCATCTGGTACGGTTCGCAGTGCGGTCTCCAGCATCTGCTGGGGGCCTCTTATGTCAGAACACTGTGAGGGAGCTGACAGAACTGAGTCCCCGCAGGACCCTGGAGGCCCGACCCAGAGACTGAGGAAATGACTGTGCTTCCTGAAGCGCCCTGCATTTGTGCCTGCATCCAATGGTGCTTTCCTTTCATCTCCAGCTTGGGTTGGATATGGAGGAGCTGGAAGAAATTGAGGAGGACGCCGGGCTTGGCAATGGTGGTCTTGGGAGGCTTGCCGGTAAGTGACATCATGAGGGTGTTATGTGCTGTCTGGCCGGTTGACAGCTCCTTACATGCCCAGTAGGACTGTGCTTGGAAGAACCAGACAGGCTCTCTAGGAAGAGTGCAAAGTGTGACCTGGCTTACAGGTATCTTTGTCTTTGAGTTTGCACTGTGGTTTGATCATTTCTACACAAAGAGCAGAGAAGGGAACTTGAACCAAAGAGACATTGCTTAAAACCCTTGGAGACATTGCTTAAAACCCCACAGTTAACCAGCTCCTTCCTGTGCTCTTCAAGGTTTCCCAAGTGGCCCCTTTCCTTCACTGCTGTTTGTCCACAGCTGCTCACTTCACGAACCTGTGAGGGGTGACCTGCGCTATTGTCTTGTGCCCTTTACAGTCTGCTTTCTGATGGACTGGTAGGCAATGGTACACTTACTATATTAGTGGTATGATTTAGTTCATTAATACCTTTTTTTATATGGATGCAATTCGAGTGCTTTATCCAGGAAATGATTTTTCTGCAAATGTAAAGGAAAACGTTAAAAAGCTAATACCAACTGCATTAAATAAAAAATATGCTTCCGGATCTATAATGAACTCCTCAAACTCAACACACACAAAACAGACAATCATATCAAAAAATGGGCAGAAGATATGAACAGAGACTTCTCCAATGAAGACATTCAAATGGCTATCAGACACATGAAAAAATGTTCATCATCACTAGCCATCAGGGAGATTCAAATTAAAACCACATTGAGGTATCACCTTACACCAGTTAGAATGGCCAAAATTAACAAGATAGGAAACAACATGTGTTGGAGGGGATGTGGAGAAGGGAGAACCCTCTTACAGTTGGTGGGAATGCAAGTTGGTGCAGCCTCTTTGGAGAACAGTGTGGAGATTCCTCAAGAAATTAAAAATAGAACTTCCTTATGACCCTGCAATTGCACTCCTGGGTATTTACCCCAAAGATACAGATGTCGTGAAAAGAAGGGCCATCTGTACCCCAATGTTTATTGCAGCAATGGCCACAGTCGCCAAACTGTGGAAAGAACCAAGATGCCCTTCAACGGACGAATGGATAAGGAAGATGTGGTCCATATACACTATGGAGTATTATACCTCCATCAGAAAGGATGAATACCCAACTTTTGTAGCAACATGGACGGGACTGGAGGAGATTATGCTGAGTGAAATAAGTCAAGCAGAGAGTCAATTATATGGTTTCACTTATTTGTGGAGCATAACAAATAGCATGGAGGACATGGGGAGTTAGAGAGGAGAAGGGAGTTGGGGGAAATTGGAAGGGGAGGTGAACCATGAGAGACTATAGACTCTAAAAAACAATCTGAGGGGTTTGAAGTGGCAGGGGGGGTGGGATGTTGGCGTACCAGGTGGTGGGTATTATAGAGGGCATGGATTGCATGGAGCACTGGGTGTGGTGAAAAAATAATGAATACTGTTATGCTGAAAATAAATAAAAAATAAATTTAAAAAATTTAAAAAAAAATGCTTCCCTGTGACCAGCCATTCTACTTCCTGATATTTACACTGAAGATATACTCAACACTTGCACAAGGAGGCATGTGAAAAAGTTATTATAGTATTATCTGTTAAGGCAAAGTATTAGAAATAACATGATGCCCCTTGATCTAAGAATAGGCAAGTAAGTGTTAGGACATGTATGCTGCAGAAAAATATGCAGTAAAAGAATAAAAACAATAAAATCAATCTGTATGTATATCTCTAAGGGTAGACTTCTAAGGGGAAAGAAAAAAAAAGCAAGTGGCATTGAAAGGAACACAGTGTGATACTATTTATGTTTTTTTAAAATTAAATATTTTTTGTAAGTAAATCCATAGGGAATAAAATCTGGAATTTGAAATACTAAACTGCTTCCCCTCACCCTCCCTAGAGAGGAGAGTGAAATTGGGTGTGCTCACCCTGTCTGTAATGTTTTAATGTTTTTTACAATGAGGATATATTACTTGTGAAATTTATTTTTTTGTTTTAATTCTAGTATAATTAACATACAGTATACTTGTGTAGTTTAAATTAAATAATTAAAATGTACCACCATACATTTCTTTATCAGATTTCACTCTGAAAAATAATTTATTTCTTCTTCTTCAAGAATGATTTTAATATCTCTAAATTTACGCACACTTTCGAGTTACTGGAAATCCATTTGTGTGTGTTTCATGGTATCTAATCCTTACATTAGTGGCAGTGTGCATTAACATTGCTATTCGTATTAGAGATACTTACTACCTTGTAACATCAGCCTTTGGGCAGTTCAGTAGGCTTTCCATGAGGCGGTAGGAAGACCAGCAGAACCAGTGGCATACACATCTAAGAATGACAACCAGCTTGCCTTTCATTTATGTAAAGCTCCAGGTTTGTTTGTTGGCTGAGTTAACCCCATTCTGTGCCTGATATTAATGACCTTGCACCTTCAGTTGGCTGATAAGGTCAAAGAGTGAAGTGGTGAACCAGGCTGAGTGATTCTCTTTATATGGCCTCATCTCTGACTGACTGAAAAGGTTGAGACCCCGTTCTGGTCAGGCTCTAAGAATAATTTGATCAGGATCTAGGAAAGACAAATGGCCACAGATCTGAGAGAGCAGGAACTAGAGCAGAGTCAGGCCACGTGAGCATAGGGACCAGAAGACCACTATGAGGTTCCAGTAGTAACTTGACAGCATTGGCCATTGGCCTTTGTGGATTCTGTTTTAGAGCCCACCGTGAATCTAACTCAGCCCATTTCTATGTGATCTGCAAGTGTTCTTTTCCATTTTAGATCCTATTGTGTGTTCCCTCATTCTCTGTATATTTCTCAGTTCCGATTCCTGAGGAGAACAATCAGATTGGTATAACCTCTCACGTAGAATCTGGCCACAACATAGATCCCTGCCTAGCTTTTGTTATTTTTTAAAGATTTTATCTATTTATTTGAGGGAGAGAGATAGTGAGCGAGAGTGGGAGAGAAGGAACAGAGGGAGGAGCAGAACCAGCTGGAGAAGGAGGCTCCCCGCTGAGCAGGGAGCCCAATGAGGGGCTCTATCCCAGGACCCTGAGATCATGACCTGATCCAAAAGCAGACACTCAACCGACTGAGCCACCCAGGCACCCCGTGCAGCCTTTGGATTGGCTGCTCTGGACCGGGGCTTTATCATTAATGCTCTTGGCTACAAGTAACAGAAAATCTAGCAAAAATTGGTTCAACTGACAAGATGTGTGTTATCACTGACTAAACAAAGACTCCAGAATTCAGGCTGCTCCAAGATGAGTTTATTCAACAGCATGATTCTATCAGGACTCTGGGTCTTTGTGGTTCTTCTGGCTTTCCCCCATGGAAAAAAAGGTGGTAGGAGCAAGGAAATCTTTCAGTGTACCTAGCAGACTTCCTAGCACCTCTCATTACAGAGGTCATCAGGCATGCCCATGCCAAAACCAATCACTGGTGAAGGAAATAGAATTACTATGATTGGCTTAGACCAAAGCAAGATTCATTTCCTGGCCCAGCCTCCCTGAAGCATATGGCCCCTTGATACCTGAACAACACTGGAATTCCACTGGCCAGAAAAAGAGTCTGCCACAGATGTCTAGCTAGTTGGTTGGGTGGGCCTATGCAAATTAAACTCTCCTGGGGCTATCTTTTCAAGCAGGGGCCACAGAGAGAGCTTGCCTTAGAAAGGGCAGTGTGAGTGACAGACACAATAATGGATGTGTCTGAGGCAGGCCAGCTTCCTTCTCTGTTCTCAAATAAGATGCCAACACATACACAGTGTTATTTCTAAATGGCAAGATAGTCAGTGCTATTTATTTTCTTCTGTATTCGTTTTTGTATTTTCTAACTTCTCTATATAATATTCGTTTTATAATTTTAAAATGTTATTTTAAAACAATACCCACCACACAGCTGTCTCTGTGCTTTAAAATACAAATGTGGGTTTTCAGAAAAAAAAAAAGTTTTGTGGCTACCATGTCTTTTAAAGGAAGATGGAATTTGGACTAACCCTGATGACTCTGCCTTTGCCCATGTTTTCTGTGATTCAGCCTGCTTCCTGGATTCCATGGCAACCCTGGGACTTGCAGCCTATGGATATGGCATCCGATATGAATATGGAATCTTCAATCAGAAGATCCAAGATGGATGGCAGGTATGTGAAACGTCTTTCAAAAGTTTGTTATTAAAATACTTCTCCTTTGTAGTATGCTGGGTGATTTATAATTTACAGACATTTAATGTAGAGCTTTTCTAATATTTCTGGCATTTAATCGCCATCACTGAAAACCATCAGTCTAACCCCTTTGGGATGTGAGGCATGTGAGTTCCCTAAGAGCAGAGAGCCTGCCATTTTCATTCAGCTCCAGATCCAGAAGCACCTCACCTAGTCTGACTCCTGAGAATGCTCTGAAAATGCTTGCCACTGACCCCTGACTGTGGACCACCTGTTATCACAGTAATCAGACCAGACAAATAACTCTCATATGATTTTTATGTAACCAAATTGGATTCTTAGGTATTTGTTTCTTTTATTTTTGGTCATTCTTTGAGCTTACGGTCAGCCCTAGTGGGGAGAGTCTTCCCTGATGCTGAGTGTGATTTAGACTTTCTCTTTCCCTGTCTTTTTCCCCTACACACACCTCATTGACAAAAAGATACTGAATTCGATTTCCAAAAAGCCCACATTCTCTGGGCCCCTCCCACACTTCTGTGAATCGGTCTGAGAGGGCAGAGTGCTCAGGACTGGATGGGGGCGGCCTAGGCTGGAACTAATCGCAGAGGAGAGGAAGGATGAAAATAAGCTGAGTGTCAACATCATTCTCCTTCCCCTCCCTCAGTATTTTGACACCCTCTGAACCAGGGAAGAAGGAACTAAAAGGTTTGAGGTAATCAAAGAATGCACCAAGGAAAGAGTCTCAGAAGGAGAATACTGAGTACATACCAAAAGGCAAACATTTTGAAAGACAAACTTCCAAATTTTAAGGACCAGTGGATCTTAGGTATCCCTAAATAAATTAGAAGGCAGCATTGCATAGAAAAAAACATGTAACCCCTAACTGAGATCTGTTTTCTAATTTGAGGCCTAACTGCAACTCATTACCCCATTCAGGGTGTTGCTTTAATTAGGCTACCTGACCTGTCTGACCCTCAGCTTTCCTGTCTGCACAATGGAGACACCAGCTTCACAAAACCATTATGAATATATGTAAAATGTCTGGCACACAGATAGTCACTCAGTAAAACATTAATTTTGCCTAAGAAAGGAGCATGATTTAATAAATAGTGGTATTATATAATATTGGTATAGTTATATATTTTATTAATTTTGATGAAATGGGAAGTTGCTTATGTTAGTTGAGAAGACAGGATTTGGAATCATATGGGTGATATGACCTACCCAAAAGAAGCCAAAAAGATAAAGTACTAGGAAAAAAATACTTCGAAGCTTCAACAGTCATTATCTCTGGGAGATAGGGTTACAGGCGACTTTTACTATCTTATATTTCCTCCTCCACATGACTCATATTCCATAAGAAATGTGTATGTTATAATCATAGAAGTTATGAAAACAAAGTAATGGGTTCCCTTCCTTAGTGAAGTAACCTAGAGTTTCAGTGTGAGAAACCCAGGTTAGTGGGCCTTTCCAGGATGACCAACATTCTGACACCATCTGGCCGAGCCATACATGATTTCCATTTTCAGTCTTTGAGCATGTCCTGTGCAGTATTCGTTATACCCCCCACTATTCAAGGATGTCCTTTCTTATCCCTTTACTGTTCTGTGAAAATTTTAAAAGAAACTCAGCAAGCCCATCTCAAAAAATTTCTGTTCAAGTGCGTTTTCCCCAGAATTTAATGCAAGTTCACTCTTTAAAAATCATACCAACATACCTTTGCTACTATTCAGTGGCCTTTAACCCAGGAAACTGTTCTTTTCTCTCCTATCAGACCCAGGTCGTAAAAAAGAGAAACTGCATGACTTTTGCTTGTCTCCAAAGCTGACCTCACTGGCCACCATCACTACTCTCACTATGACTTGAAACTGAGTCAGAAAAACTCATTTTCTTTACCATATCCATTGTTCACTGAGATGGGATTTTAACATCATACCACTAAAAAAGAAACAATTTCCATTAAAAAAAAGGTATTTTCCAGGAAAGCAGCATGCCTCTTGAGGGAAGGGCACATCCCCACACACATCAGATACATCATTGCTGAAGAAAATGGCACAAGCTGAGGACTTTTTTTTTCAAGTAGGGTCCACAGCCAACATGGGGCTTGAACTCCTGACCCAAAGGTCAAGAGCTGCCCACTCCACTGACTAAGCCAGCCATGCACCCCCAAGCTGGGTAGATTCTTAAAGGTTAATGAACTTCTAGTTTTTGAAGTCTCTCTTCAACAAAGATTTACAGAACTAAACTGTTCACTTTCCCCCTAAGGAAAATAATTTCATTGCAAAAATTCTTGACTTAACAAAATTCTTGAACTCTAATGGAGATCGTTGAAACTTTATCAGTAATAGTGTTCTATGAAAATAATTACGCACTGAAAGAAGGACAAAAAGACAATTGCGACAGCCTCGCATTAAAGTTTAACAGTCATATGTGTCTCAGAGTTGAATCAAAGAGTATCTACTAGAGCCCTTCTCTCTCTCGGAACCTGGCCAAGCCCGCTGTAACTAGTCACGCACAATTCACGTTCCCCCGCAAGCTTCTAGTTACCACTGTTCAATTTGTGGGCTTCTCCAGGAAACCATGGGTTTTCAGTTATTTGTACCATCAGAAAGCAATGTTTGTTTGCTCGTAAGTTCTTCATGTCCTATGTATTCCACAGTGGAGGGGAACAGCATTTCTTAGAATTCGGTCAGTAAGAGAGCTCCCTGAGCTGACCTCTGCTTCTGTGCTGGCTGGAGGACAGATGCCATTGAGTAATTCCTCTAGGGAGGTGCCAAGAGCTGGTGGTCCTCCCTCCCCTGACTGGCACCCTGCTCCCCACTCCACGGACCCACATTGGCTTTGTCTCCGTTCTCTTTCATCTGGGATGTTCAGATCCAGCAGCCCACTTGGATGGAAATGAAAGCTCTTCTCCCATCTAACCCCGCCCTTCACATGGCCCCACGTGTTAGTACATTCAGGAATCACTGGCTGCACGAAAATCTAAATTTACAGAGTGGTATGTTGATTCATCAGAAGAAAGCAAGGTAGAGAAGACGTTTTTCATCACCCTGCAGCTTCCGTGGATTTACTAAGGGTGGTGGGGTGTCTGTCCTCTGATCTGCTCAGACCAGCTTGTGGTAATGAACCAAGTTTTTCAGTTTACCTGATAAACAAGCTTTGTGAAATCGGGGGAGTTATTATCTGGTTCCTTGCCAAATCAGGAAGAGACTCAAAATAACAGCAAGCTAGGAGTTCTGTCTTCCCACAGAACTTGTTACCCCAGTCAGGTCAAAATCAGCCAGAGCAGTATTTAATGGCATTAAGAGTGATCTGCTGACAGGTGTCCTGTGGCTTTGTGTACCCACAAAAGGGCAAATGCAGCCTCTGACCGGCATAGGAAGGGGCCGGTGGAGGCAAGCCCAGAGGGCAGCAGAAGATGTGTTGTCAGCTCTCCTGTACACCTGGTTTTTGAGAGGAAACCTTTTTCTGCCTCCTTGTCCTGTTTCGTGCCGTATCTTCAGGTGTGTTTTTACAACAATCCCGAGTGCTGAAATGAAGTGTCTTCCTGTTACTGGAAGCAGTGTTCACACCGACCAGCGTTTGAAAACCCCGCACCCGCCCTTGCCTAAGAGCAGTAGAAAGTTCTTTTGTGTCAGGATTTTTTAATCCTCTGTGGATATTCTCATTTATTTGTGTGGAGTTTCTAGTTATTAACACAAGCTAGTGGACTCTGACTTCACCAAAGCTTAACAGCCAGCTGATGAAATTCCACCATTTCCGTGTTAAGTTTTTATTTTATTTTTTGCTGTTCTCTTTCTGGTTAGATTAGCAGAAGTTTAAATTTTGAGTTGCAGTTACTGACTTTATCACCGTATGTACCTCGCCCTGGGGACTTGTTAAAAATGCAGAATTTCAGACTGCTCCCCAGACTGCCTGATAATCTGCATTTTAACAAGATTGGATCAGCTGATCAGCTCAAACCTTACTGCAACCTTTGCTAGGCTTCCCCCTGCCTGTGAGTCAGCCTCTTGCCTCCCACATCTCTCATCTCTCACTCCCAGATCTACTGTTTACAGATGTTGTTTCTATGAGTCCCCTTTTCATTCACCACTCTCCTGGAACTTAATGTTAATGGGTAGCTTCCTGGCTTTCTGGACAAAAAGTCATGATCAGTGTTGAAATAAATGCATGTGTATTTCCTTGTCTGTCTGTGGACTGCAGTGTTTTCTCTGATATCTCAAAACACAGTAGCTGTGTTTGTCTCCACTCTATGCCCACGGCAGGCATTGGCATTCGTATTTAGGTGGTGGTCATAAAACCACCTAAGAATTCATAAACAAAATTTTCTTAAACTAAAGCTATCTTTTCTAAAAGGGGAAAGTGAGAAATCAGATAAGTAAAATAACAAGATTTGGGGTAATCTCTTTCACAAGAGTACTTTGTCCCAAAAGCCCTCACCTCTCCTTTCTTGTCCAAACACAATTGCATTTTTTAACATATATGTAATATTTTAAAGCTTTCACTGATAATGTCTTTACTTTAAAAGTACATTCCCCTCTC
Organism: Mustela nivalis; assembly: GCF_964662115.1. Lineage (NCBI taxonomy): Eukaryota > Metazoa > Chordata > Mammalia > Carnivora > Mustelidae > Mustela > Mustela nivalis. Next base: position 47,913,510 of record NC_139025.1, read on the forward strand.
CATTGTGTTTTTTTGTTGGTTTTGTTTTGGCATGTTTGTTTATTGCAAACCAAAATTCATTGGAGGTACAGAATAACCGAAATACAAATTATGATTTTAAAATTTTTATGAGAAATATGTGGTTATAAATTAACATAAACATATGGGAAAATGTTGAAATTGTCAATAAAATAAATTCCTTACATATTAGTATATATTATTTTCAAAATGAACCATAATTAATAGTTCATTATCAGATCAAAATTACTAAAGGGATTAAATTAAACAAAGACTATAAAATGTAATAGTGTCTTGTATCTATACAGTTCAGCCAGGGTCCTGGGATTGAGCCCCACATCAGGCTCCCTGGTCAGTGGGGAGAGCCTGCTTTTTCCTCTCCTGCTCCCCTTGCTTGTGCTCTCAGTCTCTCTCTCTCTCTCTTTGTCTCTCTCTGTCAAAAAATGAATAAAATTTTAAGAGAGAGAGAGCTTTCTATGAGTGGTATTTCTTAACTGGTCTGTGCATTCTAGGCAAAACAATCTTGACAGAAACCATCATGTAGAAACCTTCAGGTCCAGGTATCCAGCTATAAACATTCCTAGATGGCCTCTCTCAGTCCCCCGAGCTGGACAGTTGTATTCACAGATGTGAGAATCCACACGCCGAGAACCCACACGCCTAACGTCAAAACTCAGCAGTGCCATTTACTATCTGTGTGACTTTGAGCAAGTTCCAATTTCCACTTCTTTAAAAAGGGAAAAATCATAGTTGCATCCTACAGGTTTATACCATGAGAATGAAATGCAGTGCAATGTATTGACAGGTGTGATTGTTGTTGATTTAGGTTGCAATACCCTAACATAGGTGAACTGCATTCTACAGAATCAATGACCTCTTTTACCAAAACAGTATTTTTGCATTGAGTTAGTCAAAGATATTTTGATTTGATTTGATTTGACTTTTGACTTGAGATAATGGAAGGTCCATATCTTCCGAAAAATAAATTCTCTCTCTGTCCTTTTTGTAGGTGGAAGAGGCAGATGATTGGCTCAGACATGGAAACCCCTGGGAGAAGGCCCGACCAGAGTTCATGCTGCCTGTGCACTTCTATGGAAAAGTAGAGCACACCACCACTGGGACCAAATGGGTCGACACCCAGGTATTGGAAGTGTTCTCATGCGGAGCATTTTGTACAGTAGAGCACGGGGAATCCACGGCACTGAGGATGATATGCATATGATACTGAGGGTAGTATATTATGTAGTGAAGGACAGAGCTACAGGACGTAGCTCTGTTCCTTCTAGTGAACCCACTCTTGCAAAACAAGGGAGCTAAGACCAAGAGACAAGTGACTTCCCCAAGGTCAAGTGACTTATCAGGGTCATTCTGCAAACAGCTTTATCAGAGATTAATCAATTCTGTAATCCTAGTAGGCTTAGCTCTCTGGTTTTATATAAAGTTTTTGATACCAAGATTAAATAAATGTAAATGTTCTTCCTTACCTTGCTGCCATAGATACCTTTACTTGGGAGTTCTCAGGGGTAAATATTTTAAAACCGAAGTATTTATTGAAAGGATTGAGAAAAATTTTATTTGTTGCAAAGTCAAGAAAAATAGTACAAAATGTTGCAAAATGTTTTGTTCTGTGCAGAATCACTTCTAGAGAAATCATGCTGGTGTCAGTCCAAGTGGGCTTACTTCATGGCTGGGTATTTATCTTGCCACCAGATATGAGTGTTACCTTGTTGCTGACCAGTTCACTTCTCAGCACCTCAGTGATGCTGTGTGCTCTGCTGTCTTCTTATTTTGCTGACAAATAACCCCTATTCATTACTAGACTGCCTTGTCCAATCTTTTGGAGGCTCCAGTTGAGATATTTGCTTAATGAATATGATCTCGGGCCGGGAGGGATATGTCACCAGCCATTCTTTAAAAGCTTAAAGTAAACGGTAAAGAGCAAGTTAATATTTTTAGCTGGCAAAGCTGTGAGTGAAATTCAGTACTGCAGTGCTAAATTCATTTGGTTTGTGGATTATGCCCCATGAATAGATCCTTTATTTTATTTTAGAAGAACCAAGACCCATTTTATAGTTAACTTTTTAAACTGATAATTTATTCTGCTAATCCGTGTAGAGCGGAAAAATAATACTATTTAAAAATGATTTTTCTATCTGAGGATGAATTTATTCAACATAGGAAATAGCAGAAGCTAAAATAGGTCATTCTGGTATAATAGTAAAAGGCATAAACAAAGACTATAATTTCAAGGTAAGTTTCTCTTTCTCTTTCTCTAAATTTGGTTAAACAAAGAAACACAATTTGAGTTGAAGTTTGTTACAAAGACAGTCAAGAGAGCTGCAAACAAATCAATTGTTAATATGCCTGACGAATTCACATGTGTATTTGGCATTAAACTAGTATTTGGTATAGGTTTTGGTGTCTAAAACTTCCAGTGACTTTTGAGCTTTTTAACTGTATGCAGTTTACACAGTCCTGAAAATACTCTGTTTACACAAGGTCCCACTGTTGAGCTACCTCGTATTTACAGAGCACCTCTACACATTTTCATAATACATCCAGAAATTCAGTTAGAGACAGTATATTTTTCTGTGCCCACAAAGGCAATGTTACGGGGCAGATGGAATATAAGGTGAGCTGCCCCAAGGCGGGCAACATTTTATGGATTTCTGGAAGCCATCGTGCAAGTCAGCCCCAGGTCTGTAGCTGGTGAGGTCAGAAGGCATGAGGGCCGGCACGGTGTGCACACGCTGGGGGCAGATTCCAATAAACCGAGCAATCCGTTTCATTCGTGTGTCTGCTTAGGTTCTCTGGGAACCAGATACCAGAGAGAATTAGAGGTGTAGGTGTGATATCGGGGCAAGGCCTGTGAATGACAGAGGGGAGGGGAGGGGAGGAGGCGTGGCACCTATGAAGAGAAAAGGGGAAAGAAGGAGGTGTCAGGAGGAGCCTCCGCAGGCCCTGGAACCCAGAGCGAGCAGCCCCGCTGATGGGGCCTGAGATTGAAGACTGCTCATGAGAAAAGTCCTAGCTCTCAAGATCCCACCACACTGGGAGCCTTCCTAAGAAAGCGCAGACTCACCTCAGCGGGACTCCCAGGTGGCAAGTTCTGCCAGACGTTCTCTAAAGGGACATCCGAGCTCTGTGTCTCCCCAGCTTCCTCAGTTACACTTCAAGGATCAGAAGGACAAATCATGTTCAACACCCAGACTCACTCCCACTCTGCAAACACCTTTTCTTGATGGATCACAACGTGCTTTAAAAATCTCCAGAGACCTTTATTTCCCAGTCAGAGGTATTTAAAGAAGGGTGGTTACTTCGTGGTCATGGTACTCAAGGAAGCATGACTGAATTTATGGGATTGACTGACCCAGCTATAATCTTCCCTCGCTCATAATTCAGCAAACCACATTAAAGAGATGAGTGTAGGTTTCAACCCTGCCACTGACTGTGACTGTGGGTAAGTCACTTCTCTCTCCGCCTCATTCCTCTCATGTCTAAAATGAGTGGATTGCACGAATTGATCTCTGGCACCCTCCAGTACAAGCTGTCTGTCATTCCCCTTCCTTTGTGCTTGACGGATGAGGCAGGGAATACGAGTGAGTCTTTTCCCACATAAATTTTAAATTCACAGGCAACACAGTTATCTTCCTGTTCTTCTCTGTCTCCATGACTGTCACAAAGACTGAGCTAGAGTTTCTGAAGCTCACCTCTTAAACCCATCTCAGCTAATTATCAGCTGATTTGTCAGACCACTAAAATAACTCTTCTTCATGCAGCTTTAAAAAATCTCCCATAGCACTTCCAACATCCTCTATAATCTATCTTCATATATTTTCATTCCATTCATTTTCACCGTATTTGAAATCAGATCACTGCATTACCTACACTAAACTTACCCTGATTACTATTTTGTAATGGCAACAGATTTACATTTGTCACTTGGCACGTCATATTTTATTATTCTCAGAACTGTGGCTTAAATGAAACATGAAAGAGTGGCTTCCAGATCAGGACAAGGGACAGGCTCCACATGGCCCATCAGAACCTCCCCACCCCCAGACCTAGGACCTTCCATCTTGATTTAGGCGTCCCGCAGTCTGAGTCTGGGATGGAGTCAAGAACAGAATCCCTTGCTGTGTCCCAGCCCACTGTTCAGCCTGCGTCACCACACATGGGAAACTGAGCAGCTGCTTCGGTTTAACCCCACAGGTGGTCCTGGCTCTGCCATATGACACCCCAGTGCCTGGGTATATGAATAACACCGTCAACACCATGCGACTCTGGTCCGCTCGGGCGCCCAATGACTTTAACCTCAGAGACTGTGAGTACAGCCTGGGCTGGAGGTGTGTGTGTGTTTAATCTTTTTGCTCTCAGGGGCAACCAGATCAGTACCAGCTCTGAAAGAGGACACACAACAAGGATCTTGGGGACAGGAACATAAATGGTCTCTGTGTCAGTGTGTGTGTGTGTGTGTGTGTGTGTGTGTAATCTTTCTGATCGCTAGTTAATATCAAATTGAGCTTGAGAGATAAGCCTTGAGTTTCTGATCAGAACTTTCCAGTGAGCAGACATTTTACGGAGTGCGCATAGAGCACATTTTAAAAGCAGTCCTTCTGTCTGGCCCTCCCAGACTCTCATGAGGATCACAGCCTGGACGTTTGTGGAAATCCTTTTGGATTTTCAGGAGTTGTAGGAATCCCCACATTCACCTGGCAAGCAGCAAGCAGCAGGGGAGGTCAAGGGGCTTTGATAACCGTGGCTGGCTTGTCTACTTATTCATTTTTCTAACCTTCCCCTCAGTTAACGTTGGAGACTACATTCAGGCTGTGCTGGACCGAAATCTGGCCGAGAACATCTCCCGGGTTCTCTATCCCAATGATAATGTGAGTGGTGATGCTTGCTCTCGCAGCGGAAACAGAAGCAGCCTATTTCAGAGGCACTTTTCCGTAGCCCATAAAGCACATCTTCGGAACTGATTTTTTTGGTCTTCAGTGTACAATAATCTCCATATCTCTTCCTGAATTGTCTAGATTTCCCCTGCCCCCAAGTAAGGGAAACATATTGTAAAAGACATGAAGTCAGAATTGGTATTTTGCCTTTCACCGGTGACCTCACAAATTTCAAAACAAAACCGAGATGTAAAAGATGAAGTGGAGCACTGATGAGTTACTGTTTCCAAACAGAAGTTTCTTCCACAGAGTCAGAAGCCCCTGGAGGTTTCCTGCCTGGCCTCTTCCTTTCACTGACAGGCTCTTCCCAGCCTTCTATGTTCAGGCGAGTTGGGGTCTGGACCTCAGAGCAGACCCAGGAGCAAACACTTGTTTCTTATGCCACTTACTCATCTCTTGAAATTTTTTCTCATGAGTGATTATTCCTAATTTTACACTAAAAATAGCTTAGCTAAAATTAAAAAAAATAATAATAACTTGGAACTGTATCACAGATGAATGCCAGGGATTCTAAGTTGGTTTAAATATACTTAGCTCTATCTTATATGTGGGTAAAATTACCTTCTTGATGCTGTAATGATTGTCCTTTTAATAATAAGTCTCAAAAACAACCAGATTAGTAATCTGCTCTGCAAAGATGGCACCAAGCAAGGATTGGGAGATGAGGACATAAATGGTCCTTAAGACTGGGTGTCCACTTAGTTGTAAACCGTTGTCTCAATAGCGGATGAAGTTTGTTGCAGCATTTTCAGAAACTTAATGCTCTATGTTATTTTGCCCTTTGAGAGGGACATGGTGACTTCAGTACAGGTCAGAAAAGTCTCTGACCCAAAAGCAAAAAGTCTTTTTGTTTCGTGGTCAGTTAAAGTAAGAATCCTTCCAAGCACTCCCTAGCCTAACCCAGCCTGCAAAATTATTTAACTGGAAGGGGCTTGAAATTCATCCTCCTGCCCTCAGTAAGGACTAAACCTAACTTTTCATGGAAATAACTATCTACAGCAATTCACGGGGGACACAAGGTTAGCATGGGGTGCAAAGTTAACTGAATTCTTTGAGTAAAAGGTAGCTGTCAGGGTCATGCCTGTTTTTAAGTACAAGTTGATAAATCCGTTTTGTACCGTAATTACAAAAACAAACTCGTTCACTCTCCCCAGTTTGGCCATAGCCCTCCTCCAGGCATGAGTCCCTCTTCCAGGAATTTTGCGACTGTTAGCCCTCTGCAGCTAGTTATTTTTGCCTTGCTTAAAGCTCCTTAAAGTCTTCTGATCACCTATAAGAAAAGTGCAGAATCTTAGATGTTCTCCCCAAGTTCCTCAAAGATGTGGTCATGTGTTCTCAGACGCACCCTCCATGATCTCGCCTGAGGTCTCCACCGTGCAGGACTGTTTGCTATAACCTTTTCTCACCTCCGAGAGAAGCCTCTTGCAGCTTCCTTCCTGGCAGAAGTGATAACCACTGCCTGGGTTCTGAAATTTGGTTGGGAGAAGAAGGCTCAGAGTCTCAACAATTCGACGCATAAACTTCCCTATAAATCCCTTCCCCCCATTTTCAGTACAGAGTGGTACCCCTGCTTTCGACTTCCTGTCTCCCTCCAGCCCAGAGACCCCTGTGTTACCATCTCCAGAGAATACACATCAGGCTTCTGCCTCCATTGGCGGAAGAGATTGCTCAGCTGGGGGGGTCTGGGGGTGAAGTCTGAGGCCAACTCCTGCTTAGTTAACCTTTCACCACATCTTTTCCCCTACTTCCAAAGGCACCAGTGCCACTAAGTCCTGATCCTTTAGGGCTTTGGAGTATAAATTTAGTTGCTCTTTGGCCCTTCTTTTCTAGCAGGTCAGGATCCGGTTTTTCCGGGTCTTCTGGCCCAATTACCGCTCATGCATCTATTTTTCAGCTTCAGAAAGGTTGTTGCTGTTGTCTTGTCTCCATTCCCTTTATCCTGTATCTGTGCACCTTCTTTAAAGCTCTTTAGAGTTCAGGAAAGAGCAAGGTCTGATGCTTGGCCTTCAACCTGTCCTCTTCCGCCAGATGTTCTATGAGCTTTCGTCTTGAAGTTCTCTGGGCAGGAGATCCCTGGCATATTTTGGCCACGCCGCAGTGTGAACCACTCTCACTCTGTCTCTCTGGCTTGAAGTTTTTTGAAGGGAAGGAGCTGAGGTTGAAGCAGGAGTACTTTGTGGTGGCCGCGACCTTGCAAGATGTCATCCGACGTTTCAAAGCCTCCAAGTTTGGCTCCACGGACAGCGCCAAAACCGCGTTCGATGCCTTTCCAGACCAGGCGAGTATTCAGTCTGCAAACATGGACAGAGACAGTGAGGGAGCAGGACTTCCTATCAGATGTACTCTTTCTCAGGGCTAAAAAAAAAGTTGAGTAGGTGCCGTATGCTTAAAGCGCCTCACCCAGAGTGGGCATTCTGTTTGGTGCTTTGTGCAGGTGCGCATGAGGGTAAGAAAGACCTTATCCCAGGCCATCTGTCCCCTGCTCACTGATGCCTTTTCCTCATACAGGTTGCCATCCAGCTGAATGACACGCACCCTTCACTCGCCATCCCTGAGCTGATGAGGATTTTTGTGGATATTGAAAAACTGCCCTGGTCCAAGGTCTGGATAGTTTGGCTTCTTTTTCCTTTAATTAAATAGTATATCTATGGTTCAGAGATTTTCCCAAAAGCTCCCTTTACAGTTTTTCAAAATAAGTTACTGTTGCTAACTTTGCTTAACTTGAGCAAAGTTAAAATCTGCCCAGTGCTAACATTTCTCTGTCCTTACTGCTTTACGGGGAGGAAGACTAAGAAAGTAAATACGTTTGCTAATGGTACCCAGCTCAGATGGATGGGGTCTAAAAGGATTTTTTTGTGTGAGTCTTAAAGGATTCTAAATTAAATTCTCCAACCTCAGAACACAGCTAATTGTGTCCCCACCAGCTTGCAAATCAAAATTTTAAACATACTCCATACTTTCTCAGAACATTCCTTGTTTGTGTTGCTCAGATTTGTTTGTTTTTTTTTTAAGATTTTATTTATTCATTTGACAGAGAGAGAGATCACAAGTAGGCAGAGAGAGAGGGGGAAACAGGCTCCCTGCTGAGCAGAGAGCCTGATGCAGGGCTTGATCCCAGGACCCTGAGACCATGACCTGAGCCAAAGGCAGAGGCTTAACCCACTGAGCCCAGGCGCCCCGCTCAGATTTTGCTTTTAATAAATGGCAGGTTAGGACCGTAGAGAAGACTTATCAGTATGTTGTCTTCAGTTTTATCCAACAGTTTTACACATGGCTGCTTCCCCCACCCCCCCAAAAGAGAAAACCATATTCCCAGTCTCTGGATGATTCGGACCCTGGTTGAATTGAGTGTGTTCGACTATGTGGATGAGCTGTGCTGTTGCAGACTGGCAGCAGCTGAGGAAGTGTGTGGTCCTGTGTGATGGGGTGAGCACCTGCTGGGCAGGCTTCTTGCACAGGGAAGCAGCTAACTCCTCTCCCTTCCCTCAGGCCTGGGAGATCACCAAGAAGACCTTTGCATACACCAACCACACGGTGCTCCCAGAGGCCCTGGAGCGCTGGCCTGTAGAGCTGGTGGAAAAGTTGCTTCCTCGACATTTGCAGATCATTTACGAGATAAATCAGAAGCATTTAGATGTAAGTCATTTTGAGAAATTCGTACCCCTTTTGAGAATGAAGTCTTGAGATGTTAAGGGCAGCTACCATGTTTCCTCTTACCAAACTGGAGGCCCAAACATCTTTCAGACATAGATACATTAAAAGTATTCAAGATTTGGTGGGCCACTGTTAAAGACACCTTTAGGAAAACAATAAAATTAGAGGATGCATCTCCCCAGGGTGAACCCCCGCCCTCTCTTTGGAAGTGAAATTTCATATTTCCTCCATCAAAGATTTTGCTGGGGAAGTGAATGACGTTATCTCAACACTGCTTTAAACCTGAGTGGCCAGCAAGGCCTTTCTCTTCCCTTGGCCAGAGAATTGCGGCCTTGTTTCCTAAAGATGTCGACCGTCTGAGAAGGATGTCTCTGATAGAAGAGGAAGGAGGCAAAAGGATCAACATGGCCCATCTCTGCATTGTGGGCTCTCATGCTGTGAATGGCGTAGCTAAAATCCACTCAGACATTGTGAAGACCCAAGTGTGAGTCTCCATTCCTGAGGTGGTGGGTTGAACATTGTTCCATGAATGTACTGATGCTAGTAAAGGCAGGGTTGCGTTTGGGGAAGAAAGGCCCTGTCAAAATGCGCAGAATTATTTTCTCCTATACAAAGTAACCTTCTCTTTAAAAAAAAAAAAAAAAATGCCTTCCTCTCTGAACCATCCTAATTCTAGATGTAGGAGCAAAAGCGGAAAAAAACCCTATTCTGCAGAAAAGTCTGGTATATATGTCAGTGCCAGGAAATCGTATAGAGGTGACTTGATTTGGAATTTTTCTTATAATGCTGAATTGCAAATTAATCTGTTTAGAATGACAGCACTAGCTGCTGCCAGCCTCTCCCTCCACCTTTAATCTCTCTAAGCCTACACTTGGCTTCTTGAATGTAACAGGAGCCTGCTCTTTCAGACAAATTCAGTGACGACTCTCTTCCAACTCCAGATTCAAGGACTTCAGTGAGTTAGAACCAGACAAATTTCAGAATAAAACCAATGGGATCACTCCGAGGCGCTGGCTCTTACTCTGCAACCCAGGGCTCGCAGAGTTAATAGCAGAGGTAAGGAGGAAGGCAGGGGAGGCCTGACTGCAGGGTGAGAGGTGGTCGAGGGCCCTTTTGACTTGTGAGTCTGGTCTGCAACAGACAGCGGGGCCAGCCCTCAGCAGGTGCAGGGTGCTGTCCCATAGGGCTCCCTGTTTGATCCAATTCTCTGCTGTAGGCCTGTCGAAAGTCTTAATTTTTATTTTTATTATTTTTTAAAAAAGATTTCATATATTATTTATGTCACAGAAAGACACACAGTGAGAGAGGGAGCACAAGCAGGGGGAGTAGGAGAGGAAGAAGCAGGCTTCACGCAGAGCCTGATGTGAGGCTCGATTCCAGGAACCTGGGATCATGACCTGAGCCAAAGGCAGACGCTTAACAACTGAGCCACCCAGGTGCCCCGAAATTCTTAATTTTTAACCAGGGGGTTCACAAATTACGTGGCTGGCTAACAGTACTCCTGTGACACAACAGATGGAAGACGGTGACCCTATTTAGTAAGCGAAGGTCATAATAACGGCTGGTGGAACCTGGGTTCTGCGTTACCCCTTTTAGGTAGGGCTCCTGTTTCTAACGCTCGCTGCCACTGAAACTGCATTTCGGAGATTAGCGAAGGGTTCTTCCCACACCAGGTGTGGCAGGTCCGCCGCCCTGTTGTAGGCACCCGCCACAGACGGACACAGACTGCTCGTGTGGGCAGGTGCCGTCCCTGACTCAGATCCCCTCTTCTCTAAACTGAAAGAAAATCGGGGAAGACTACGTGAAAGACTTGAGCCAGCTGACGAAGCTGCGAGGCTTCCTGGGTGATGACGTCTTCCTCCGAGAAATCGCCAACGTGAAGCAGGTGAGGCTTCCTGGCGCGGATTCCTCGGGCGGCGCGAGCCCGGGGGTGCGCGAGCCCCCCCACCCCCGACCGGCTGATGCGTCCCGGTGCAAACAGGCTCCCGCGTGGCGCCCTTGTCTCCACAGGAGAACAAGCTGAAGTTTTCCCAGTTCCTGGAGAAGGAGTACAAAGTGAAGATCAACCCCTCGTCCATGTTCGACGTGCACGTGAAGCGGATCCACGAGTACAAGCGGCAGCTCCTGAACTGCCTGCATGTGGTCACCATGTACAACCGTGAGTCGGCGCGCGGCCGCAGCGCCCCCTGCAGGCGGGAGCCTCCCCGGCCCCGCCCGCGCCTGCCTCCCGCCCACCCACTCCTAAATCTTTTCCAGGCATTAAGAAAGACCCCAGGAAGTTATTCGTGCCCAGAACAGTCATAATCGGCGGCAAAGTAAGTTGATTCTCTTCACTGGGGCTGCGGGGTCTCTGATCTCATGCCGTTTGTCCACTTCGTTGCGGCTGCCTCCCGACCGTGTGTTTGACGTCCTTCCCCAAGGCTGCCCCAGGATATCACATGGCCAAAATGATCATAAAGCTCATCACCTCCGTGGCAGATGTGGTGAACAATGACCCTGTGGTTGGAAGCAAGCTGAAAGTCATCTTCTTGGAGAACTACAGAGTGTCTCTTGCTGAAAAAGGTAGGATGCCCTTCCCAAATCATGCAGGGGCAGGGCAAATTCTCAGGAAATACATGGTAGGGAAAAATGATGTAGCTGGGTTCAGGGGGTCAGTAGCTTAAGATAGAAAGCACCACTCTTGGGCACCATAAGGGCCTAGGCTAAGAGTCTTTAAGTTGATGTGACTGACAATGAGATTGTGGTCTCCGAAGTCAGTATCACCCATTACCTTTGCAAGTGCATTTTTCTGTCAGCTAGCTAGCCAGAACTGGGTGCTGGAGGAGGGAGCCCCGATGTCTGGGCAAAGTACAGATGGTGCTCTATAAGGGAAAGGAAAGGGCTTCCATTCCCAGCTCCAGTTTTGCAACAGAACGCCAATTCCCCAGCCCCCGATATTCCTCTGGTCACTTCATGGAAGGAAGAAGGGCTGTCATTTGTTCACGTGGCAACAGGGAATGAGGACAGATGTCAGGCTGCCAAGCATGAGGCTTAGATGTGCTCAGATGGGCACTGAGCACGCATGGAGTTCCCACGTGGGGAGAGTTAGACTGGCAGAAAGCCAACATCCCTTTCTCTACTGCTCTCTTTGCTTATTTGCATCATGTGCTTACAAAGCACGGTCCACAGGCAGATGCCAACTGTGCATTCACCCAAGTCCCAAATTGAAAACAGGCCTTTCTCTTTTTGAGGTATTTTTGGGTCCTCTGATGTTACTGTTTAAGACTGTATGCAGAAAGAGAAAAGAGCCAGGTTCCTACTGATGTCAATGAAAATATATCTAATCTACAAATAAGGCTTCAAAGTAAAACAGAATTGGTTCCGACTTTTGAAGTCAAAGAGGGGGAAGGGGGCCTTCTGGCAGCACTAATTTGTGTGTAAATTAGGCTGAAAGGTCAGAGGCTTTGTGTCTCGCCCCAGGCACACCTCAGGTGCACCCAGCACATTTCCCAGCCTTGGAAGAGGGAGGGAGAGAGGAGGTTGGAAGTGGAAAGAATGCAGACAATCCAATTCGCTCAGATCGTAACAGAAGGGTCAGGAGAGACTGAATTTTAAAGATCAAGAAAGAGATGTTTCAATATATTTTATAAAGTTATCAAGCAGAAGAAAAAAAAAACCATAACCAAAACCGGAAGGAAGAGAGGGAAGAAGAGAAACGAAGTGTCAGCTTTTATAGGGGAGAGTAATAGGTGCTCTCTAGAGTTTACAGACCAAGACAGAATAGTAGAAGCACATGATTATTTAGCACTGCAGCCATCACCGCCCAGGTAGCACATCAAAAAATGATCAAAAGCAGTTGCCTCAGTCAAGGGAAAGAGTAAGATCCATCCTTCCATGCCATATGAATGTTTATCTTGATGAACATGGACTATTTTAATGATCACAACAGGCCAGCTGTATAAATACTCAGATCCAATGCAAGCAGATCTAGAGAAACAGGATCACTAACTTTATTATACCTTCCTTGCAGTCATCCCAGCCACAGACCTGTCGGAGCAGATCTCCACTGCAGGCACTGAAGCCTCAGGGACAGGCAATATGAAATTCATGCTGAACGGGGCCCTGACCATCGGGACCATGGATGGGGCCAACGTGGAAATGGCAGAGGAAGCTGGGGAAGAGAACCTGTTCATCTTTGGCATGAGAGTAGATGATGTGGCCGCTTTGGACAAGAAAGGGTAAGGGAGCAGCTCCTTCTTATTGGGCAAGTGCCCCCCACCCCTAGGAGGGTGCCTGCCTATCCAGGTATCCCTTTGAGGTGGAGTCACGGGAAACACGGCCATAGAACTCTCCCACACACCTGGGCAGCCTCCTCACAGCTGAGTTTTATTAAGCCCTGCAAGTGAACGTGAAAGGAGCTTGGCCCCAGGTGCATCGGGTCCTTGCTATTTCTTATTGGTGGGTGTAGTTGATTACATTAGTTTCAGGTGTACAATATAGTATTTCAGCAATTCATTACATCACCCTGTGCTCATCGTGGCAAGTGCACGCCTTAATCCGCATCACCTGTTTAATCCATTGCCCCACCCCCAGCCCATCTCCCCTCTAGTAACCGTTAGTTTGTCCCCTGTAATTAAGAGTCTAAGGGTCTGTTTTTTGGTTTTTCTCTTTATCTTCATTCATTTGTTCTGTTTCTTTAAGTTTTATATATAAGTGAAATCATATGGTATTTGTCTTTCTCTGACTCACTTATTTCACTTAGCATTACATTCTCTAGATCCATCCATGTTGCAAAGGGCAAGATTTCATTCTCTTTGTGACCGAATAATATTCCATTATATATGGATACCACTTCATTATCCATTCATCTTTCAGTGGACACTTGTGTTGCTTCCATAATTTGGCTGTTGTAAATAATGCTGCAATAAACATAGGGGTGTATGTATCCCTTTGATTTAGGGTTTTTGTATTCTTGGGTAAATACCCAGTGGTAGAATTGGATCATATGGTAGTTCTATTTTTAATTTTTTGAGACACCTCCCTACTGTTTTCCATGATGGCTGCACCAGTTTGCTTTCCCACCAGCAGTGCACGAGGGTTCCTTTTCTCTACATGCTCACCAACACTTGTTTCTTACGTTTTTGATTTTAGCCATTTTGATAGGTGTGAGGCAATACCTCATCGTGGTTTTAATTTGCATTTCCCTGATGATGAGTGATGTTGAGCATCTTTTTATGTGTCTGTCAGCCACCTGGATATCTTCTTTGGAAAAATATCTCTTTGTGTCTTCTTCCCATATTTAACTGGATCATTTTTCTTTTTGGTGTCGAGTTGTATAGGTCTTTGTATATTTTCAATACTAACTCTTTCTCAGGTAAGTCATTTGCATGTATCTTCTCCCATCCAGTCAGTTGTCTTTTAGTTCTGTTGATTGTTTCCTTTGCTTTACAGAAGCTTTTTATTTTGATATAGTCAAATAAACAAACAAAAAAAAAAGTTTGATAAAAATAAACAAAAAGTTTATTTTTGCTTTTGTTGCCCTTGCCTCAGGAGACACAAACAGAAGAATGTTGCTGTGGTACATGTCAGAGAAATTACTGCCTGTGCTCTCTTCTAGGACTTTTATGGTTTCGGGTCTCATATTTAGATCTCTAATCTATTTTGAGCCTTTTTTGTGTGTATGGTGTAAGAAAGTGGCATAGATATTTAAAATTGTTAGATCTTCTTGTTGGACAGACCCTTTGAGTATGATATAGTGTCCTCCCTCATCTCTTATTATAGTCTTTGGCTTAAAATCTAATTTATCTGATAGAAGGACCCCCCTCACTTTAAATCTGGGGGTGTCTTTGGGTCTAAAATGAGTTTCTAATAGAGAGCATATCAATTTTTTTTAATCCATTCTGACACCCTGTGTCTTTTGATTGGGCATTTAGCCTATTTACATTCAGGGTAACTATAGAAAGATACAAATTTAGTGCCATTATATTGCCTGTAAGGTGACTATTACTGTATATTGTCTCTGTTCCTTTCTGGCTTACTACTTTTGGGCTCTCTCTTTGCTTAGAGGACCCCTTTTAATATTTCCTGTAGGGCTGGTTTGGTGTTTGCAAATTCTTTTAATTTTTGTTTGTCCTGGAAGCTTTTTATCTCTCTTTCTATTTTCAATGATAGCCCAGCTGGATATAGTATTTTTGGCTGCATGTGGCCTGCCAGGTCTCTGTGGATAAGTCTGATGCTAATCTAATATTTTTAACATTATATGTTTCAGACTTCTTGTCCTGGGCTGCTTACAGGATTTTCTTTGTCACTAAGACTAGTAAGTTTTACTATTAGATGACGGAGTGTGGACCTATTTTTATTGATTTTGAGGGGTGTTCTCTGTGCCTCCTGGATTTTTTTTTTTTTAAGATTTTTATTTATTTGACAGACAGAGATCACAAGTAGGCGGAGAGTCAGGCAGAGAGAGGGAGAGGGAAGCAGGCTCCCTGCTGAGCAGAGAGCCCGATGTGGGGCTCGATCCCAGGACCCTGAGATCATGACCCGAGCCAAAGGCAGAGGCTTTAACCCACTGAGCCACCCAGGCGCCCCTGCCTCCTGGATTTTGATGCTTGTTCTTTTTACCACATTAGGGAAATTCTCTACTATAATTTGCTCCAGTATACTTTCTGTCCCTCTCTCTCTTTCTTCTTCTTCTGGAATCCCAATCATTCTAATATTGTTTTGTCTTATGATATCACTTCTCTCTCGAATTCTCCCCATGTGGTCTAATAGTTGTTTGTTCAGCTTCTTTATTCCCTGTCATTTGGTCTTCTGTATCAATAATTCTCTTTTCTGCCTCACTTATCTTAGCAGTAAGAGCCTCCATACTTGATTGCACCTCTTTTGATTTTAATACCTTTTTTTATTAATACCTTTTTTGATTTCAGCTTGGTTAGATTTTAGTTCTTTTATTTCTCCAGAAAGGGATTTTATTTATCCAGACAGGGTTTCTCTAATATCCTCCATGCTTTTTTCGAGCCCAGCTAGCTCCTTGAGAATTGTCATTCTGAACTCTAGTTCTGACATATTACCAATGTCTGTATTGATTAAGTCCCTAGCCATCAGTACTGCCTCTTTGTTCTTTTTTTCTTGTGGTGAGTTTTTCCGCCTTGTCATTTTATCCAGATAAGAATATATAAACGAGAGAATTAAGTACTAAAAGGGTGACAAAGACCCCAGAAAAATGTATGCTAACCAAATAAGAAGAGAACCTAAACTGGAGGGAGAAGTAAGGGGTTAAAAAGAAAAAAATTAAAAAAAAAAATATATATATATATATATACCTATATAGATAGATGGATAGATTAGATTAGATTAGACTGGTGAATACAACAGAGCCACCCACTTGATTTTGGGTATATTTTGGTCTCTTAGAAGAAACTACCTCCCAAAATTTTAAAGAAAAAAAAATTTATATATATACAAAAATAAGGGTAAACACAATGAAGGGATGGAATATGACTGTAAAGATGAAAAGTTTTTAAAAATTCTAAAAAAGGAATTGTAAGATATGTTGGTTGGAGAAAGAAGAAAAAAAGGGCAAGAGAGAGAATGTGCTCAAGCTGGAGACTAGAACAAAGCCATGTGCTAGATCTAGGGTATATTTTGATCTATTAGAATAAATTGTGTCCCAAAGTTTTTTAGGAAAAAAAAAACCTATATGTATACAAAAAATAAGGTTAAATACAATGAAGGATAAAATATGACTATGATAATGATGACTTAACAATATTATTTTGGAAGGTATTAAGATAAACTAGTTAAAAAAACGTTAAAAGAGGAAGGAGGAAAAGTTTAAAAATTAGAATACTAAAAAAATAAAAAAAATTTAATTTAACTTTGCAAGACTAAAGAATCATGGGGAGAAAGCCATGAATTCCATGCATTGCTTTCCCCTAGCTTTGGAGTTCCACTGTTTTCCTTGATCAGTGAGCTTGGTCTTGTTCTTGCTGATCTTTTGGGGGAGGGGCCTATTGTAGTGATTCTCAAATGTCTTTGTGTGAGGCGGAATTGCACTGCCCTTGCCAGGGGCAAGGCTAAGTAATCTGCTTGGGCTCACTCTCAGGAGCTTTTGTTCCCTGAATGCTTTCTGTAGAGCTCTGGAGGAAGGGAATGAAAATGGTGGCCTCTCAGTCTCTGGCCCAGAGGAGCCAAGAGCTTGGGTCCCCACTCCTCAGTGTGCCCCCAGAAAAAAAAGGGGTCAGTCAGTCTGGTCTCCCTGGTCTCTGGCTGCACTCTGGACTCACTTGGCCTGTGACCGAGAGTTTCTGTCTCTGGCACACGGCCCCGTTCGGAGTCTCCAAACCCAGCAGATTCTTGCTTCTGGTGAGTCTCCCTGGATCTGCCACTTGTGCGGTCCCTGCTCAAAGAACAGTGGTCCACTGTGTCATGGATCATGGTTTAAGGTAACCCTAAGCTGAGAGGTCACTCTTTGGCTCTGTCCCTGTAGTCAGCTTCCCTACTCTGATATCACACTTAGACACCCCCAGTCTTCCTGTAACCCTGAGGGTCCTGAGACCACACTGTCCCCATGAGGCCTCCACCCCTGCTTAGCCTCTACAGCAATGTGCCTCAGTGGAGCAGACTTCTAATAGTTCCAATTTTGTGCTCCATTCCTCCCACATTTGCTGGGAGCCGGCTCCTCCCTCCCATGGTCTATCTTCCCGTCTCCTCAGATTCACTTCTCCGCACGTCCTACCTTTCAGAAGGTGGCCCATTTTCTGTTCCTAGAATTGCTGCTCTTCTTCTCTTATTGAGTTTGTAGGTGTTCAGAATGGTTTGATAACTATCTAGCTGAACTCCTGCAACCTGATGTCATTTCAATCCACTACTCCTCCGCCATGTTGCCTCTCCTCCTGGAATTCTTAATTTCTTCTTCTGCCACTTCATTATTAGTATAAAAATGCAAGACTTCTGTATACTTATTTATCTATCCCATGATTTTAATGGATTTGTCAGTTCTAGTAGTTTTTCTGTGGAGTCTAGAGTTTTCTATATGTAATATGATGTCTTCTGGAAATAGTGAAGGTTTTACTTCTTCCTTAGCAATTTGGATGCCTTTTGTTGTTGTCTGATTGCTGTGACTAGGACTTCCAGTATTATGTTGAATAAAAGTGGTGAGAGTGGGCATTCTTATCTTGTTCCTGACTTTAGGGGAAGAGCTTTTAGGTTTTCAGCATTGAGTATGATGTTAGCTATTAAGATTTTATTTATTTCTTCAAGAGAGAGAACATGGGTAGGGGGCATCAGGGAGAGGGGAGAGGGAGAGGGAACAATTCCCCACTGAGAAGGGAGCTGGTTGCTGGGGTTGATCCCAGAACCCTGAGATCATGAGCTAAGCCCAAGGCAAGCACTTAATTAACTTAACCACCCAGACACCCCTCCATCTCTTCACTTTCAATCTATGTGTGTCCTTATGTCCAAAGTACGCATCTTGTAGAGAGCGTATAGATTATTATTTATATATATTTATTTATATCTTATTTTTTAATCCATTCCATCACCCTATGTCTTTTGATTTGAATGTTTAGTCCATTTACATTCAGAATAATTATTGATAGGTATGTACATATTGCCATTTTGCTACTTGTTTTATGGTTGTTTCTGTAGTTTTTCTTTGTTCCTTTCCTGTTTTCTTCTTACGTTTGTTTTTGCATATCTATTACTGGTTTTTGATTTGTGGTTATCATTAGGTTTTACTTAACATCTTATGTATATAGCAGTGTCTATTAAGTTGATAGCTGCTTAAGTTTGAACCTATTCTTTACTCCCCCCACCAACATTTTAGGTATGTGGTATCATATTTCACATTCTTTGATTTTATAGATCCCTTGACTGATTTTTTTTTAATATTTCATTTATTTGAGAGAGAAAGAGCATGAACAGAGGAAAGGGGGCAGAGAGAGCAGGTGGTAGGGGAGAAGCTGGCTCTCCACTGAGCAGGGAGCCCAACATGGGGCTCAATCCCAGGACCCTGGGATCATGATCTGAGCTAAAGGCAGATGTGTAACCAACTGAGCCATCCGGGTGCACCCCCTTGACTGATTTTTATAGATGTACTTATTTATTGTATTTATTGCTTTTGTGCTTCCTACTTTTCTTACTCCTACTTATGTTCATTCCTTTCCACTCAAAGAATCCTTCTTAACATTTCCCATAGGTTTAGTGGTCACGAATTCCTTTAACTTTTGTTTGCCTGGAAAACCCTTTCTCTCTCCTTCTTCTCTGAATAATTTTTTTTTTTTCAGCACTTTGAATATATCATGCCACTCTCTTCCAGACTGCAGAGTTTCTGCTGTAAATCAGCTCACAGCCTTATGGGGTTTCCCTTGTATATAACTATTTTCTTTTCTCTTGCTGCTTTTAAATTTCTCTCTTTATCACTACTTTTTGCCATTTTAATTACTGTGTGTTTGGGGGTAGACCTCCTTGGATTGATCTTGTTGGGGGCTCTCTGTGAATCCTAGATCTGGATTTCTGTTTCCTTGACCAGATTTGGAAAGTTTTCAGCTGTTATTTCTTCAAATAAAATTTCTGCCCCCTTATCTTAGTCTTCTTCTGGAATCCTTATAATATGAATGTTACTACACTTGATGGTGTCACTGAATTCCATGTCTATTTTCATTTACTATTTTTTTCTCTCTCATGTTCACAATTACTTTACAGTACTCTGTCCTCCAGATAGCTAATCCCGTCTTCTACTTCTTCTCATCTATTTATTCTAGCTAATGTATTTTTAATTTCAGTTATTAAGTTCTCCATCTCTGGTTCATTTTTATATTTTCTTTCCCTTTGTTAAGGATCTCATTGAGGTCCTGCACTCTTCTCAATTCCTGTGAGTATCTTAAGACCATTACTGTAAAAACTCTATCAGACATATTACATTACTTATCTCCATTTTGTTTAGGTCTCGTGCTCTGATTTTGTCCTGTCCCTTCATTTGGGACATTTCCTCTGTCCCCCATTTTGCCTAACTTTCTGTGTCTTTTTCTGTGTGTTGAGAAAGTCACTACATCTCCTGCTCTTAAAAGTAATGGCCTCATGAAGAAGAGTTCAGCAGTGCCCTAGAGTGCAGAGTCCCCTGTTCACCAGAACTTGGTGCTTCAGGGGTGTCTTCTATGCATATCACATGCACTCTGCTATTGTAGCTGAGCCCCTTTTCCCCTTCAATCCAGTTGTCTGCAGTGGTTCTCTTTGCCTTTTGTGGGCACAGTTTGGTTCTTGTGTTGTGCAGGAGCCAGGCTGGGGCTGCCTCAGGCTTGAGTGGAATCAGAACAGGCATTTGCCAGAGCTGCAGTCCCAACAAAGTGCAGGGCACTCTCCCTATGCCAAGCCCTGAGAAGCTTGTATTGGCGGGCAGTGCTTGTAGACAGACCAGCTGTCTGCCCCCTGGCCCGTTGCTGGGGCTGCAGTCTGATTGTTGCATGTAGTTATATTCCCCTCTCCCTCCATGGAGCAGGAGTCACTTTGGAGTGGTGGTGCCCCCTTTTGCGGCTACTAGCACACTGCTAGGTTCCTGGCCCCACTTTGGATGGACTCCCGCTAAGAGCACATTGTAGGGGGCAGGACCATAGGAGGACACAGGGGCAGGGTGGGCAGTGTCAGCCAGGTTTGCACAGGTCTGCTGTGGGAGGGGACCTGGAGGGGACCTGGAGGTGGTGGGACATATCTGCAGATGACCTGGGGGCCCGGGCACACTGTTAGCAAGTTAAGTAGCAAGTGTTGGCCTAGCATTTGTTTCCACAGGTGTCCACATGGCTAAGCTGGGGGACAGGGAAGGGAAACAGTGGCCCACAGCTCCTTTGTTCCTGAAGAGGTCTCCTAAAGTTCCCTGCCCATCCAGCATATGCTTTGAGATGAGTAAACACATCTCCCTCCACTATACCCCCGGTGTATTTCAAACTATGGCTTCTATACTGTAACTGCCTGGGTTGCTTGCTGTGCTGTCTCTTTAAGGCCAGGGACTCCGTTTCCTGTTGCTCTCCCCCCTCTCTCAGAGCCAAGCCTGCTGATTTTTTTTTAAGTCCCAGGTGGTAAGCCTCACTGATTGTAAGAACTCAAAAAATTCAATCCCTCTGGTTTTCAAGCCAGATGTTAGGAGGATTCATCTGCCCCATGTGGGCTCCAGTGTAAGGGTGTTTTTCTACCGTCTCTATGCCAGCAGCATCCCTCCTTCCTACACACAGTCCCATGGGTTCATTTAACTCCCAACCACATCTCTATCCTTCCCACCTTCTTTAATGTGACTTCTTCTCCAGATTTAGCTCTGGACAGATGGTTTTCTCAGTAATTTACATTGATGTGGGTGTTATCTAGCTGTATCTGTGGCACAAAGTGAGGTTAGGGTCTTCCTACTCTGCCGTTTTCCCTGTAAGTCACCTGTCTAGTGTATTGTTAATCACACCCACTAATGGAACATTTTTCTTATCACCCACTCTCTCATCCCACAGGTATGAGGCAAAAGAATATTACGAGGCACTTCCAGAGCTGAAGCTGGCCATTGACCAAATTGACAATGGCTTCTTCTCTCCCCAGCAGCCTGACCTCTTCAAAGATGTAATCAACATGCTATTTTATTATGACAGGTGAGTTCCCACAAGAAGATCGTGCTATTTGGGCCATGAAAAGGGGATAAGAACATCTAAACCAACTACAGTGCCTCTGTGTAATTAGCATAGGTCTGTGATTTGAGAAGCTAATCTACACTTGAAAAATCAGATAGTCTCTACTAACTATACTAGGAAGGTTTAAGAATAAGACCCACAAATCTGGGATTCTTTTTCTCTTTCCTGGTACACCCAGCTTTCAAGTGCATCCATATGTTGATATTCTTACATGTGGGAAGAACCATATAAATGTTGAAGGCTGGTTAAAACTCTAATGAATAGAAATGTAAGTTTGGTAAACCAGCCATGCCTGACATTACACAAAAGAGAATTTGTCAAGGGGAGGGTGCACTTGGATGGCTCAGTCAGTTAAGCATCCGACTCTTGGTTTTAGTTCAAGTCATAGTCTTAGGGTCCTGAGATCAAACCTCACATCAGGCTCTGTGCTCAACCTAGAGTCTGCTTGGTATTCTCTCCCTTCCCCTCCCTCCCCCTTTTCCCCCTCCCCCTGCTCATGTTTGCATGCTCTCTCTCTCTCTCAAATAAATAAATCTTAAAAAAGCAAAAGATAATTCTAGGTGGAATCTTAGCACATATATTTTAATGAAGCTTTTTGTTATTTTGTTTTTTCCTTCTAATCACAAAAAAACAGGTTTAAAGTCTTTGCAGACTATGAAGCCTATGTCAAGTGTCAAGAAAAAGTCAGCCAGCTGTACATGGTGAGTACACTGCCAAGACCATAAATGAAGCCAGTTTACTACGGTTAAAATTTTTGTTTCTTTTATTAAATCTAAATAACAGGGCCCCATTAACCAATCCAAAAAGAGAAGTGAGGCTGCTGTCCAGGATATTCAGACCTTATGTTCTGGTAGAACCATATCTAGTCCCCCCAAAATGCATAGACCAGAGTAAATTAAAGTTAGTGGCCATCAGCCAGCAGGGGCAGTACTTGAGTCAAGCTGAGTGGCTGACTACCTGCCTCCCAGAACTCAAAGACGGAAAGAAAACGGTTAACTCCAGCTCTTTCCTCTTGATCTCCACTTGTATTTGTGTGTAGAATGGCTCCAGAGGAAAAGAAATATAAAGGAAGCAGGAAAGGAAAATATGACCAAGGGCAAGGACAAGTGTGAATGCCAGTTTTGTACAATGGATCTCTTTTGCTAAATCTATGGCCCAAATCCAAAGATGCCCATCTCAAAGCCCAGGATTTGGTTCAATCTTTCCTGTTCATTAGTGCTAATTGCAGTTTTTACTCATAACAATTATCATATTGTTATGCTTAGAAACATGTTGAGAAGTCTATTCATTATCCATTTAAATGGTTTACTTTCTTCTTATTTAGTAGGTTTTCAAAGTTTGAATAAACGAATTTTAGACTCTGTGATACAGTACCTTATGGCATAATCATAGTTTCAGTTTTTCTTTTAAATTTTCATAATACATGGCTAATGGCTTTGAGTGATGGTCTGGTATTTTTCTTTTTTTAAGATTTATTTAATTTTTTGAGTGAGAGAGAGTAGGGGTGAGGGGGTAAGGCAGAGGGACAGGGGGAGAGAAGCTGAAGCAGACTCCGAACTGAGTGCAGAGCCAGATGCAGGACTTGATCTCACAACCCTGAGATTGTGACTGAGCCAAAACCAAGAGTTGGATGCACCATCCAGGCACCAATGTTCTGGTCATTTTTAACAAACTTTTAGAGTTCTTTTAAAAATCATGAGGGTATGAAATAAATAGCTTCTTATATTACTTTACATAATTATAAAATTTGGATAGAATATTTTTTTTCAAGGATAAGGCCTTAATTGATCCTGTTTTGAAACCCCAGTAGAGTATTTGGAATTCAGTATAAATCAGCTGGGGTGTCTACCTTCAGAAAGAACAAGAAAGGAGAAGTAGGTCAATAAACTGTCCCATTACATTGTTCCCCTGAACAACAACTAACATTCTAGAGTCGTGTTTTTCACACGATGATGTAAGCCACAGATTAAATCTCTTGACACAGCATCTAGCAGATAATGAACATTAGTCCCTTCCTTCCCCTCTTGTTTAAAGGGAGGTGAAATTTAAAAAAATAAAGCATGGGGATATGGCTTGCATGCCAAAATATTGTAACCATAGCAATAATTACCAATTAGGGAATTTACATCCATGGTTTCTCTTAAAATGAAAAATACTCTTTTTCCTTCTTAAGAGAAATACACTCTAAGAAGGAGAAAAAGCATGATCTACCCTCTCTAGCTCTAAGCTGTGAAACAAGTGTATTTATGACTCACTACAACTGTATCCTGTCATTTTTCCCCATGAAATGTGCTTGGATATGCTTGGCCTAGCGTTCGTCATAAAGTTGGATGGGCGGGCGCTCAGGCCATAGGCCATATGTATGTGTTCTTTACAGAATCCAAAGGCCTGGAACACAATGGTACTCAAAAATATAGCTGCTGCAGGGAAATTCTCTAGTGACCGAACAATTAAGGAATATGCCAGGGACATCTGGAACATGGAGCCTTCAGATCTCAAGATTTCCCTATCCAATGAATCTAGCAATGGGGTGAACAAAGACAATGGAAAGTAAGTTGTAAAACGTCTCGAGAAAAAAAAGAATAACTTCTTACTGGATTTAAACTCTTTTACAACATTCTTTGATTTTTGTTTTATTTTGTTAGCTAATAATCTGGTTAGGAATTTCTGGGAATTGGGAGGGCAAGTGTATGACTGTATTCGGGCTAAAAATAAAGTATCAATTTACAAGGGCTACATGAGTGCCAAAACTTGTTATTTGATGGTAGATTGAGAGGCATGCTAGGACTTTCTCCAGGGCTATTCAAAAAGCTAGAAGATATTGGAACTTTTTAATGCCATTTAAATTAACTAAAACACAAATTACTTAACTACATTACAGCACCATTCTTACCCTGTTAAGTCCCAACTAAAGACCACCTTGTTCACAGCCCCAGGATGTTTGGTAACCACACATTTTTAGAAGGGATCCAAATTTTACCAAATTCTGATACTCTACAATGAGATTTCAGTTTGTTCCTCAAAGTAGACTACAAGCTAAATGAGAACTTTCAATAACGCCCAACATCCATGCTTTCCCTAAAATGGCAAGTGACTTGTAGAAATGTCAGTGACTTCAGCTCATCCAAGCAGCCCAGTACAACTTTACATCAAAAATCTGCATCGTGGGTGGTGTCTGGACCAAGGCTTCACTGCAGATTTCTGGTACTCTCAGACCTCATGCCCACTGCTGACTCAGGAACTCTCTGCAAAAAAAGGACCTAGGTCAGCTCACATGCTTTCTCTACTTCCTGGTCTAAGTAAAGCCAGAGTAGCCCTAATTGCCTTTAAGAGAAGGATTTAGCAAATCATTTAGCATTCAGCAAATCAGCTCTTACCTCACAGTGTTTAGTAGTGTGGGGCTTCTACAGAGGAAGTTGTGTTGGAAACCAGGGGGAAAGACCACCATCTTGACCCTCTCTTTGTTCCGGTAAGCGTTGTGTGCAATTTCATAGAGCTGCATGGGACAGAAAGATAGAGACTCAAAGGCTGTCCATCAAAGGTGGTCAGTTTAATTTTCCTCAAAGGGTACAGAAACAGCCAACTTGGGGACTTAGTCCCATTAAGTCAGAGATAAGGGACTCTTCTACCACCCTTCCCCAACTGTCGGTGTTGGCTGCCTCTACAGCTAAGGAACTAAAAGCTGCACAGCTAAGGAACACTGACAGAACCTCATCCTTCTCTTGCCAACGCCCTCCCTGCAAGCGGACAGGAACTGCGACAGACCCACTCTATTTGTCTAAAAGAAAAGAAACTGAATCCCACTTTTGAGCCACAATGGGAGAGACTACATGGAGGTTGATGCAGCTGCCTGGGATTTTCTCTACCCTTGTAGATCCACACATATGTGTTCAGATCAGGAACCAGGATCCACCACAAACACTCCTTCAAGCTCCGCAGCATAGCACACTGAGCCAGAACATATAAACCATAAGCATGGCCATTGAGGGGCATACAGAATCCCTTATAATGTCAGAGACCCTCCTGTGGGATCTAATCTCAAAGTCTGGCTAAATGAGAAAATGGTGCAACACATATGGTATGTTTCAGGCAGCACTGAGCTCTTCGTTTACCTTCTTTCCAAACTCCAAAGGCACCGTCTTGTCATCCTCACCATGTATGATGAGAAGGGGAGAAGACAGGAATTTAACACTAGGCACAAGTAGGAGAAAAGCATTCAGTTAAAGAATTATAGGTTGGGATTTCTCTTCTTCTAAGTTAAAGCTTTAGTAAAACATGAAATTTGCCTCAAAGTATAAGATCTCTCTTTCTTCTCCTCCCAGGAATGACAACTTCATACGTAATAAACTTCATATAGTAACTGTTTTTTTCTTCCAGGCAAGATTATCTCTCTCTTGTTGACTCACATAATTTAATTAGGTATTTAATTAATTTATTTCTGTATGATTTTTTTAATAAGAAGAAAAATACTAAAAACACTCAATTTGTACAGTTAAAAGAACCTCATCTTTTTCCTTATTCTACCTTATTTCATAATATTTGGCATATTTTAACTAAAAGATTAGATCAAAGAAATGAAACAACTCAAAACTCAAAAATAGCAAGAACTACCATAGGACTAAAGAGAACTCTTTGTAGCAATGCATTTACTTTTCCCTATAAATGTACAGATGGACACACGATTAACAGGATTAATCAGCTTCCTCGTCAACCTCCTAGTCTGGTAATTCAGAAAGGCTATGACACGAAGAAGACTTGTTCTTCATTTTAACTTGCTCAAACAAAACTTCCCAAATTCTGATATGCATCTGTCCTGTCACAGTGACTCACTGTTACTCCTGAGAAGTTTAGATCCTTCAAGTGTGTCTACATAAAGTACTGATAACAACCGCCCATTTGGAGGCACTCTTAAAATCAGCTGTGAGGGGCTAACTTGCCAAATTCTGATCATTGGACTTGCTGTTGGGTCAAAAGGCTGAATGGTGAGTGGGTTTTGGTTACATGGGGAACAAGGCCTAGAAGTCAGGGATCCCCCAAGGGACATTAGACTAGACCCTCTCAGAGCACTTTTAAAGGGTCCTGTAGACTCTAAATCTACAACCCCCTTTATGACTTAAGAAAAAGTATCGACTTCATAAGTCATCAAGTTAGACATGAGGAAAATATCAAAAACTAAAAATCTGTGGACACGTTACCTCAAAGTTTAGTGCCCATCTAAGAATTCTTATCTACACATTCAGTAAGTTACATGATAGTTACCCCCCAGAATCCCCTAAATATAGTAAAAATGGACATCTTTTCATCATTAGCTTACTTTTCATCATTAGGGAAGACTATTTTGTCTTTTCTCAGGGCATCCATAAGCGTGCGTAAAAATCCTGGAAGTTTCCGGTAAATCTGTTTTTTAAAAAGAAAAAAAATTAAAGCATGACCTATATCTCTGTCATTTGTTATGTTTTCCTACATGAAAACATATACTAATGTAAAAGTAGCAAATTCCTACATATAATCAACTTTTTTAAAAAACCTCATGATTTTGAAAGTAACTCATGTCATTGTAGGGAAATTGGAAAATACAAAAAGGAAGAAAGGAGAGGGGTATATATGTGTGTATGTGTGTATATATATATATGTATATATACACACATATATATACATACAGTGGAATATTATTCAGATATACACACACAACCACCACTTCTTCATCTACTCATCAGCTGATGGACATTTGGACTCTTTCCATAGTTTGGCATGAGAATTTTTGACTAATCAGAATACTCTCTTCAGTAACTAGACTAGTTAATTATGTTCACTGTAGAAGCAATTTTTAGGTTATGCATCTATCACCGCTCTTTTACAAATGTGAAGATAGAGTTAATGGTGCTATTTGTATTTTAAAGAAACACGGGAAGCAAAAACACAATGTTAACAGTGATTGTTTGTGGATGGTGGGGATTATGCATGATTTGTTTCTTCTTTCTAACTTTTTGCATCACCTTGGGCTCTGGGGCCCACAGAATCTGGCTGTCACCTGTCTGTCCTCTCACTCAGCCCACTCCTATCCACCCTGGGGCCATGCTGCCTTCTCCTGGAACACATCTGGAATCTACCACACAGGATGGAATCTACCTCAGGGCCCATGTCTCTCCTTTCCCTCAGCTCAAGACCTAGATTTTCCCATGACAGCCTCTTGTCAAGCAAGGCTCAGCTCAGACAATAGTTTCTTCAGAGAAACTTTCCCTACCAACCCCCCATCCACCCACCAGTCACCCCCTGTCACAGCACTTCTCGTCCTGAAAATCAGCTTGTTGTGTATTTGTCTCCTACCTGACTTCCCTACAGTAAGTACATACACTTCACAGGAAGTCAGGCCACAACTTTTTTTATTCCCTGTGGTATTCCTAGAACCTGGGAAATTTCTGGAACCTAACGGACACTTTAGAATAAAGACTTGTTGCAGATGGACTGAATCTACTGGGCCCATATCCCTGGCATACACAGTAAGCTATTCTCTGTCATGTTCACCGTAGTGTGACTTGAATTTCATTCAGATTTTATTCCTTGGAATAGATGTGCCAAGAGAAAAGACCAGAAAAGTATTACATGTCTTCCTCCATTGTGCCTGAAGGGGGCGTGGGGAGGAAGGTGCTATGTCTATGATGGGACATTGCTGAAGGAAGGAACTAAGTACAGCACAGGTAGGCTGGGGCCAGTTTAAAAAGAAAAGAATTCTGCTCATTGTGGAAGGAATTTTTAGATTTTGCGAATCATTGCCCTTTATCATAGGGAGAAAGAGAGTCAGCTGCTCTAATACATCATCTGTTGTAGCCTTCTACTGTGAACTGTAGTAATACAGAGAATAGCATCTTTCTAAATATAATGAGCTTTAAACATTTGTTTTCCTGCTTTTAAAAAGTAGTTGGTGTCCTTGTAAGGAAATTAGCACAGAACAGGGAAGCTGGGTCCAATAAAGATGAATATCCGTTTCACAGTTTTGGCCTAGGCCTGCTATTTCCAGGAGCTTCCACATTTTCATGGGAATGTGTCTGGCTTGCATTTTTTGCATGGTCTCATGGCAAATGATTTGCATTCAGGTGCCGTCTGGAGATCCTAACACTGCCTGTCCTGCCCCTTTTCCTTTCTCCTTCTCTTATCCATAACTAAGGGCAAGATTTCTTGTTTTGTTTCTTTTGTCTTTGTCTCCTGATTCTAACACTCCTGGAATTAGGACTTCTCTGAGGAAAATTCAATAAGAGAAGCCCTTCCGCAGTTCATCTCAAATTCCAAAGGAATAAGAAGAAAGCAAGCCCAAGTCAATCTACCCCCCGACCCCTTCCTCATCAGCCAGCGGTGCTCCTTGAGACTCAGAGGTCATCCCATCCCCTCTAGCCCAGACCACATCAATGGGCTCCTCATTGGTCTTCCTGCCTCCTCTCTCTTCTGGAATGCTGCTAAGTAAATATTCTTAAAAGACTAGTATGGGAAATGTGTTGTCACAAAGCTTTGGTAGTATCACATAAGCTTCCTAAAAACAAAGTAAGAAACTCCCATCCTGGCAGCAAGCCCATCCACATCTGGCCACAGTCTTTCATTCCAAAGGCTGCACACCTCCAATCCATCCGCCTCGAGTTAGAAGATGTAGGATTGAGTCCTGTTTCCTCCTCTTATGGGACATATAACAGTTGGGCAAGCCTCAGAGCCGCATTTCCCTCCGCTCTAAGTGGAGGCAATGATGCCAAACTCAGACTTGTTATGAGGATTGAAAAGGATGACAAGTGTTCAAGATCTTTCATGGAAGCCTTATAGGACTCAGGTATTTTATAGCACATAGCTTCCCCACTCCAGCCATGTGCCTTGGGTCACACTCTGCCCTCCTCTCTGTGTTTCCTAACTGCTCTCCCTTACTTTCAAGAAAAGAGCTTAGATCCTATCTCTCTGTAAGTCTTCACTGACTGTACCTGCACACAAAGCCCTTCTCTTCCCTGAACTCTTCCTACCCTGAAATGACTGTTCTGCATCCCACCCTAACACCTACCTTAGTCTACTTAGCAATGGAAAAAGTGGGAAAAGGGAACACATTTGTTGAGTCCCCGCTAGGAGCTGGGTACTTTGCAATGATTATCTCACTTAATTTAAACTTCGGAACAACCTTAGGCAGTAGGCAGTATCATCCCCATTATTTGAAGATGGGAAAACTCAGAGAAGGAAAATAACTTACCAAGGTCATAATTGGTTAGTGGCAAAAACCAAATTTGAACCCAAATCTATCTGGCTCCATAGCTCATGCTTTTTTTCCCACTGTGTCATGCTGCCTTCCTATTTTGAGTAATGAATTGATTCCAAAGTGACTTATGGAAACCTCTGCCATTACTTTACATCCACCATTAATTTCCTACTTCCTCAACTAGACAGGAAGCTTCTTGAGAGTAAGGACCTATGCCTTTTACTGTATTTGTATGTCTCACACCACCTACACTTTCTTATTTAACAGGAATATTCAGAGTTATGGCATTCCACTGATCATAAAAAGAGTTAATGGCTATTCAGTGCTTACTCTGTCCCAGGCATTATTATAGATTCTTTTCATATACAAATTTATTTTCACAGTCATCTGGAATAGATTATTATTACCCCCATTTTATAAATGAGGAGATTAGAACATTAAAAGCAATTAATCCAAGGCTATACAGCTGTTAAGTGGCAGCCCTGGAAACCAACCCAGGGAGTCAGACGCCAGAGCTATGGTTCTTTAAGACAACATGATACTATAGAACTCCTCTACCTCTAAACCATAAGGGTATTAAACTGAAATATCAGGACATTTTATTTATTTATTTTTTAAAAGATTTTATTCATCCATTTGACAGATCACAAGTAGGCAGAGAGGCAGGCAGAGAGAGGAGGAAGCAAGCTCCCTGCTGAGCAGAGAGCCCAATGCGGGGCTCAATCCCAGGACCCTGGGATCATGACCTGAGCCGAAGGCAGAGGCTTTAACCCACTGAGCCACCCAGGCACCCCTATCATGACATTTTAAAGTAAATTTCAAATTAAAAATATTGGAAGATTCCCCATTTCTAATAATAGAAGAACCATTACAAACCAAACCTTTTGCCGAAGACACTAGAAAAGCTAAAAAATATTTTAAAAACCTTTCTGTGAAGGTGTCAGAGAACTGCCAAGGCATCTTGAGTGGTCTGGTCATCCCAGAGAGGAGGGAATCTCAGAGAGGTAAAATGGACAGTCAACACCACTCTTCTCCTTAAGACACAGCTGGCAAGTCAGGAGAAAGCAAAAAGTAGAGACCGAAAAACACAAATAGAAAAAAGATGGCACAAATAGAAAAGAACATAGTAAGAAAGTAGATTTAAACCTAAATATATCCTAATTTCACTAAGTTAAATAGACTACTACAATTAACAAACAAAGCTTGTTTGAAAAGGAAACAAAACCCTCCTACATACTGCTGACAAGAGATATGCATTAAATACAAGAATTCAGAAAAATTTAAAGTCAAAGGATAGAAATTATATATTATGCAAACACTATTCAAAACAAAGATATATTAGACACAATGCTGACTTTAAATCAAGAAGCATTACTAATCAAAAAGGATATTTCATAATAAAAAAGGATCAATTCATGTGGAAGATATAAAATTACATTCTTACTCAGTGTATGCTCTACATATGTATAACATATGCTCAAAAAAGCTAAAGCAAAAATTGACAGAACTGGAGTAGAAATAAACTCAATCATGGCAAGATATTTCAATAATCTGCCCCAAGTAACCGATAAAACAACCAGTCAAAAAATCAGGGCATGGGCGCCTGGGTGGCTCAGTGGATCAAGCCTCTGCCTTCAGCTCAGGTCATGATCTCAGAGTCCTGGGTTCGAGGCCCGCATTGGGCTCTCTCCTCAGCAGGAAGCCTGCTTCCCCTTCTCTCCTTGCCTGCCTCTTTGCCTGCTTGTGATCTCTCTGTGTCAAATAAATAAATAAAATCTTTAAAAAAAAATAAAATAAAATCAGGGCAAATACAGAAAAATTGAATGGCATGGTTAGTAATCTTTACCTAACTGATACATAAAGAACACTGCACCAAAAACAGAACATATTCTTGCCAAGCATATGGAACATATGCCAAAATTGACCATATGTTGGGACATAAAGCAAGTTTGAACAAATTTCAAAAACTGAAATCATACAGAGAGAAATCTCAGATCATGGCAGAATTAAGCTAGAAGTCAATAGCAAACATCAAATCCTCAAATGTATAAAAATTATAAAATACATATCTAAATAACCCATAGGTCAAAGAAGTCATAATATTATAAAATATTTTGAACTAAATGATAATTGGAATGCACTTGAAAACTTGTGGGATCCATCTCAAGAGTGGCTTCGGTAGAATATGGCTTCAAGCATAAATTAGAAAAGAGGAAATACTGAAAATAAATTACCCAAGTACCATCTCTAGAAATTTTTTAAATAATAAATTGAATCTAAGAAAATAGAAGAACGGGAATAAAAAAGGTAAGACCAGAAATTAATAAAACAGAAGGCATTCAATATAGATAATCAACAAAGTCTGAGTTGGTTCTTTGAAGAGAGTAATAAAACTAATTCTTGCTGTAAATGTTGGCTGTCCCCCTTCTCCTTAGCCTTGGATAACAGAAGCCATTGCCCCCAAGGTTATGTCACACACACACACCCCAATTATTGTGTAACCCTGCAGACAGCAGAAACAACCAGCATCCCCCTATAGTTGACTCAAAGCTTGGAGTCCCAGGTGGATCAGGCCAAAGCTACACTTTACTTGAAGTCACATCTTGTCCAGCTCTTTCTTTTTCTTTCCCTTTCTTTTTTTTTTTTTTTCAAGATTTTATTTAATTATTTGACACAGAGAGAGAGCACAAGCAGGGGAAGCAGCAGGCAGAGAGATAGGGAGAAGCAGACCGACTCCAGGCTTAGCATTCTGAGATCGTGATCTGAGCCAAAGGCAGATGCTTAACCGACTGAGCCATCCAGGCACCTTTCTGCTCTTTCCCCATCCCTTATCCTATAACCGTCATTCAAATGATCTTGCAGGTTTTGCCTTTAGACCACTCTCTCAATAAATCATGAACATCAAATCCCTGTCGTGGGCTCTGTTTATAGGAGAACCTGACCTAAAACTAAAATTAAGAAAACCTCAATCAACCAATCAAAATAAACTTATAAATATGATGTTCCTAAATTAGAAGATTCAATATTAAAAAGGCATCATTTTCCTCCAAATTATATATAGACCTAATGCAATTCTAATCAAAACCCTGGGAAGCTTTTTATAGAAATTGGTGAGTATATACCAAAATATACATCAAAATGCAAAGGACAAAGAATAGTCAAGACATATCTTGAATAAGAAGAACAAAGCTGAAAAACTTACATAGACAGATAATAAAAACATAAAGCTACAGTAATCAGGGACTCCTGGGTGGCTCAGTTGGTTGAGCGTCCAACTCTTGATTTCAGCTCAGGTCTTGATCTCTGGGTCTTGAGATCAAACCATGCTTTGGGCTCCACACTGGGTATGGAAACTGCTTGGGATTCTTTCTCTCTCTCCCTCCCGCTCTCTCTGTCCCTCCCTCCATTCACTCTCTCTCTTTAAAAAAAAAAAAAAAAAAAAACAAAAAAAAACCAAAAAACTATGCTAATTAGGAGATGCAGCATTCATATGAGAATAGACAGATAGATAAGGGGAAGAAATAGGAATCTACTAACAAACCCATATATATTAAGCCCTGATATATTCAAACATTGGCACTGCAGAATTGGTAGAGAAGGTTTGTTTAGTAAATGTTACTAAACTGGATATCCATATGGACTTCTACCCCCTACATACAAAAACCCATACTTGTAGATTATAGTTCTAAATATAAAAAGTAAAACGGACTTTCTACAAGAGAGCATAGAAGGGTATCTCCATAATCTTTGGTATCCACAGTTTTATTGAACAGGACACTTTTCTTAAAAATATTAACTGCATTTTGATAATTGATAAACTGGTCCACATTAAATTTAGGAATATCTCTTCATCATAAGATAACATTAAGGGAGTGAAAAGGCAAAGTAAGAGAATATATTGGCAATACAAATAGTTTTCTAATGACTTATCCTATGAAAAACTACAACAAAAAAGACAATTTAAAAATGAGCATGAACAAATATCTCACAAGAGATACCTAAATGACTAATAAACATGAAAAAAAAATCCCAGCTTCATTAATCAATGAGATATCCATACTAGGACAAGGATGTGAAGCAATTGGAACTCTCATATACAACAGGAGGGAGAATAAAGTGGCTGAGTCACTTTGGAAAACTGGTTGGCACTAATTACTAAAGCTAAACATATGCATATCTTACTGTCCAGCAATTCCACTCCTAGGGTATACTCCAGTGAAATATGTACCATGTTTGCAGGATACATGTTCAAGAACATTCATAACAGCAGTGTTGTTAATTACCTCAAGTAGAAAGCAACTCAAATGTCCATAAACAATAAGTCAATAAATTGTATATTTATATAATAAAATATTATATAGCAATGAAAGCAATCAAACTACAACTATACCTCTTGGGTAAAATCCCACAAATATATGTTGACTGAAAAACATAGAATACATCCTCTATAATTCTACTAATTATATAAAGTTCAAAAACAAAATTATATTGCTTAGAGATGTACATGCAGATGGTAACACTATAAAGGAAAGCATGGATATGTTTACCATTGAACTCAGTCTAAGGATTACATCTAAGGGGAGGCTAATTGGATTAGGAAGTGACTTACAGGAGACTTCTGGAGGGGCTAGTGTTGCTAACTTCTGGACTTAAAATGTTAGTTACATGGATGTGCAGTTCATAATTATTGGTTAAATCATGTATTTTCCTATCATGTTTCATTTCAAAATTAGAATTTCAAAAAAGAAGCAAAATACATGGATTGTATCTGATTTATCCGTACAAATTAATGAATTTATAAGTAATTACTTAGAATATAATAATAGGTGCTCAATTAGTGGTTACCTTAAAATGTATACTTAATTGCCTAAAACCAATTGAAAGTGTTTCATTATCTCAAATTACTCTGCATTCAGTATTTTTTATTATAGAGGGGATTTCTGTATCGAGATGGAGCTTTTAATACAGGCATTTTTCAAGAAGATGTGGTCTGTAAATTAGCTGTCCCAGGAAGTAATGAGCTACCTTCTCCTGAAATAGTTAAGCAAATTCAGAAAGTTCTATGCTGATTTATTACAAAAAAGTTTCCAAAAGTAGGCAGCTGTATTAAAGTACCCTTAAAATGCCTCCTAACATTATCAAAGTTCAAAAATTTGGGGTCATGTATTCCCTCTGAGAATCCTCTCTCTCTCTCTCTTTCTCTGGCTCATTGACTAACATTTATAAGGCGGTATGTCTATAAGCAGTTGAGCATCAGGCATGGGATGAAATTAGGATAATCTGCACAACAGATTTTAAAAAAACTAGATCTTGTTGCCTAGTTCTTTAAACTTTATCTTCTTGGAAAGATTGTCTTCTCTACCTGGGCTACTGTGTAAAACCACTTGGCAGCTTCCTTGAATTCTCTAAAGACTTTTTTTAAATCATAAAATAATGATAAATATATGGCTGACAATCATAGAGCTAAAAATTATATAGGAGAGGCATATTTTCACTTTAAAAGGGAAAAATAATGAACTAACCTAAGTCAAGTCTATTTAAAAACTACATGATAAAAGGCAGAGTTAAATGAAGAGGAGGGGAAAAAGCTTTGGCTCTTAATAAGCCATTATCTCAACCTATTAGAAGAAATAGAAGAACTACAAAATCCAAAAGCCATTGTGCCCTCCTTCAATAGCAGCTGGCTAAAAACCTGTCTCAGGTAAAAAATAACTTAGAAATATATAATACTAGTTAAGAAAAGAAAATGGTTAATAAACGTAAGTGTGTGAAAATCGCCTACACGTTCACGTCTTGTGAAGACGGTTCAGAGACTCACCTTTAACAAGGGATAATTAATACTTGCAACCCATATGTTGGTAAATGGAGCCTCCAGTATAAGAGCATCAACTGGGAATCCTTGAAAATAATAAAAAAGAAATAACTATCCGATCATATTTAAATACTACCTTTTCTAAACAAGGAGTCCTCAAGGTCCTATACATGAACTACCTGAACCAAAGTTATTTGTGAAGCTTGTTAATAATGCAAATTCCTGGACTCCACACTAGACTTGAATCATTCAGAATCTCAGGAAGGGGAGTGAGAATGTGTGTTTTCAAGTGGGCACCCCCACCCCAAGAGATTTCTATGTACATGATAGTTGAAAATCACTACCTTCTAGGACACAGCCAGGTTTTCATGACTTGGATAATTTAAGAAAGCAAAGTACTATAGGAAGGAAGAGCATTCTGCAGCCCATGGTTAGGAATGTACCAGAGGCTGACTAGGTTGTTTTGCTCAACACTCCTCTAAGAACAATTAGAAAAGGTGTGTCAGATGGGGATATGTATCCGTATATGTACACAGGTGTCCCCCTTTATCCACAGTTTCAGTTATCTGCAATCAAGAGAAGTCCAGAAGCAGATAATCCTGTTTCTGTCATACTGTCAGAAGATCAGTAGTAACCTAACACTACATCTAATGCCTACATCATTCACCTCACTTCATCTCATCAAGGAGGCATTTTATCATGACACATCATCACAAGAACAATGAGTACAGTACAATAAGTTATATTAGGAGAGACCCCAGTCGCATAACTTCTTTTGTAGTATATTTTTATAATCGTTCTATTTTAGTATGTTGTTATTAATCTCTTACTGTGCCTACTTGATAAATTAAACTTTATCATAGGTATACACATATAGGAAAAACACTGTACATATAGGGCTTGGTATTATCTGTGGTTTCAGGCATCCACTGTAGGTCTTGGAACATATCCCCCAGGACTAAGAGAAGATTACTGTATGTATATGTATATGTTTGAAGGCATCTGAAGGCTATTAAATCAATGAGATTTTGAGAGCCAACACCAAAAGAAAAAAAAAATCCGTGAGAGTTTGAGATGTTTTTCCCCGTCAAAGCAGTTGAAACTTTGAAAGCAACAGTAGTGGTTGCTCTTAGAGGCTTAGAACTAGACAGAATTTCAGCAGTCCCACAGGACCAAAAGACAAAAATTAGAGTTTGGAAGCTGACAAGAAGGAGGACTCTAATAAATTTCTCAAGCTTTTGGTGATTTCAAAGGACTACACCCTGAGAGTAATGATGAACTAAAACTGGACCAGACCTCTTAGAGACTAAAGCCCAGCTTCAAATCAGCTTAATTTCTGATAGGATTAAGATGATCTTCCCCCTATTTTAACGGCTTTTCAGGAAAAAAGTAAATTTTGTCTGGAAAAAGATAATATTATCCCTAGGCCCTCAAATTATCTCTATAATTTCCATAAACAATATCTAGCATTTAATAAAAAATAACTAGAGAGGGGCACCTGGGTGGCTCAGTCAGTTAATTGTCTGCCTTCCACTCAGGTCATGATCCCAGGGTCCTGGGATGGAGCCCCATGTTAGGCCCCTTCCTCCATGGGGAGCCTGCTTCTCCCTCAGCCTGTCACTCCCCTTATTTGTGTGCTTTCTCTCTCTCTTTCTCTCTCTCTGTCAAATAAATAAATAAATAAAATCTTTAAAAAAAAAACTAGACATACAAAAATAAAATAAAGAGGCCAAAATTATAAAAACAAAACAAAAAACAAATAATGGAAATAGATCAAAGGATCTAGATATTGCTATTATCCTATACGGACTTTAACTTGTAAATAAGCAAGTGTAAAATCATAAAGTATTTTTTTAAAATTTGATATTACATAGTGAACGATATAATATGTCACAAGAAAAATTTTAAACTAAAGCACAAGGAGAAAAATGTCTGGAAAACCCAAAAAAGAATATTGGAAACATACAGGACATGGGAACAGATCTAAAAAGATACATATAATTATAGTCCTGGGGGAGAGAAGATGAAGAATGGGGTAGACACAATATTTGAAGATAAATGACCAATTTTCCAAGATGGGTAAATATCAAGCCAGAGTTATTACAGTGCTATGAACCCCAAGCGGGATAACTGCTAACAAACCCACATGTAGGAAAATCAAAGTAAAAATGCTGAAAAACAAAGCAAAAAGAAAACCTCAAAAATAGCCTGAAGAAAAAGTAATTATCTTCAAAGGAGCAGCAGCACGACTGGAAGCTGACTTCCCAACGGAACACTGAAAGCCAGAACCAAACGGACAACATCTTCAAAGTGTTGAAATAAAGTAACTGCCAACGAAGAATTCTATGCCCGATGAAAATATCTTTCAAAAATGAAGACAAAAGATATTTTCAGACCAAAGCTGAGGGAATTCTTCACCACAGATAGATAGGCAGAACAAAAATCCCCAGTGGAAGCCCAGAAATGCGAGAAGTAATAAAAAGCAAAGAAAAGGGTAAATCTAGATATTGACTTTATAAGGTAAGAGCAATAACATTTTATGGAGTGCGTATTATAGAGAAAAGTAAAATACAGGATAGCAAGAGTTCAAAGTCAGGGATGTAAATGGAATTGCATTATCCTCCAAGAAGTGAAGTATTCATTTATATGGGAATTTAGGTCAGATAATACAACATTGTCAACACTGTGCAGGAAGTGTCCACAGAGAGCTATGAGTGCTTAAAGGAGCAGGAAATAATGTCTGCTTTATTTCCATAATTAATTAAGACTGTGGATAGCAGGTGACTTGCTTTAAATGTTCACATAACTCAGCCTGACCAGTATTGACAAGCCTAAGAAACAAAGCAAGAGATGACAAGCTTTTGATTTTGATGAAATCACCTTGTCCTGTTCACAGAGATTCTAACTCATGGAAACAGCTAGGGTCCAGGAAACCAGCATTTAGAACAAGCACCCCTAGGGAATCTGAGACAGGCCGAGCTCAGAACACTGGGAAAGGCTGACATACATGTCACGAAAGACAAGCTGCAGAAAGCAAGTCCTGCTTGTGACTTCATAAAGGGCGTTTTCCTCTCCCATGATCCAAGTCACTCCACAGGAACATTTACTTCACAAGAAGGGTTTTTCAAGGGAGATTTTAACTCTTCCTGAGTGTTTCATGACCTTGAAAGGCAACTATTGTTTTATATTAAATAGAAAAAAGAAGGTTTATTACACAATCAGAGATTGTCTAAGGTCAGGGTGCTCTAGGTATCTCTGTGTTCCGAGTGCGCACAACAGTCCGTAGGCTACCTTTTCTTCCCCACCCCAAGCCAAGACGTGATACATGGAAGCATTGTAGAGTACCTTTCTCTTCTAGTACTTTTGCAGCATTTGTTGCAACTCTGTAAAGCAAGGAAAATTAGTACAGATGTGAAGCAAGGACTTAACGGTCAGGTAACATCTGATATAAGCATCTAATGAAAGTTCTGGACCCTGTGGTAGGAACATACATACAACTTCAGGGGGTTCCACTGGCCCTAAATTAGGAATCCTTTCCTTTAATACTCTCAGAGAGAGTTCTGGAACAGGCTTCAGTGTCCTAGATAACCACAGAGCTACACCGTCCCCTGCATTACAAACAGGCACGCTGAGATGGCAATGTCTCTAGCCACATGTGGGATGTGAGAGAAACCAGAGCTCCACCTCCCAGCTCAGTGTTCCCTCCTCGACTCATCGCTGCCTCTGATGACACCAAAGCCCCAAGGACTATCCCCCCCCCAAAAAAAGCCATCTTCAGACCCCACTTACCCTGTACCCAGAGAGTGGCCCCAGAGACACACAGGTGTGGTACCACTTCTCGCCTTGGTCCACTCGTAAACACAAACAGCATCCGTGGTCAGCCCCTCCTCTGTGGGCTCACCCGTGGAATCCCCGTACCCTGGTGGTAAGGAAAAGCGAGCACAAGTATCACTACCTCCAAAAGGAGGGCTATCAAAAGCCCCCCGGCTTATTGAAAAGTCTTTATATACTGTTCTTCACACACACCTCTGTAGTCCACAGATAGGACGTGAAAGCCACCATCGCTCAGCATCTAGATGATAAAGGAGAGGTTATCATTGTGATGAGAAGGTGTAAACTGAAAAGGGGGTATAACCTCCTCAACACTTCCATAATCCTCATTGCGCTGGTTTCCTAGGCAGGGAATAGATGAAATCTGCTGTTTGACCTCAAATGTGAGAAGGTCAGACTCAAAGGGAAAAAAGGGAGGCGGGGCGGCGGGGAGTGGGGGTGGGGTGGGGGCGGCCAGAGCAGGTCAGACAGCCTGGACACACCCTGGCTCTGCCCTGGCTCTGTGACCTTGAGCCACTTAACATCTGAAGAGGTAAACAGTATTCTGAAAAGCGAAAAAGAATAGTAGCTCCTTCAGCTCCTTCAGGACTGTTGGAAGATGACGTTAGATGAAAGTATTGAAGTTGGTACAAAGCAAATGTCCATTTTAAGAATTCGCTTGAGAACAGAAGGTCTACAGAGTTGTAGTAGAGGCAGTCAAATAATGGGAAGATATTTATATTAAATGTGAACAGATAAAGAGTTAATGTCAATCAAAAATAAAGAGATTGCTTGATTAGATGAAACCATGGCCATGCTCCATGTGGATGAACGAGGCAAGAATATGACATCCTATAAGTCAAGCAGAGAGAGTCAAT
Source organism: Mustela nivalis (assembly GCF_964662115.1). NCBI lineage: Eukaryota > Metazoa > Chordata > Mammalia > Carnivora > Mustelidae > Mustela > Mustela nivalis. Next base: position 47,953,478 of record NC_139025.1, read on the forward strand.
TATCATATGGTTTCACTTACTTGTGGTGCATAAGGAATAACACAGAGGACATTGGAAGATGGAGAGGAGAAATTTGGGGGAAATTGGAGGGGGAGACAAACCATGAAAGACTGTGGACTCTGAGAAACAAACTGAATGTTTTGGAGGGGAGAGGTGTGGGGGGTCAGGAGGACCTGCTGGTGGGTATTAAGGAGGGCACATATTGCATGGAGCACTGGGTGTGGTACATAAATAATGCATTTTGGAATACTGAAAATTAAATTAAATTAAACTAAAAAAAAAAGAATATGACGTCCTTTTAAATGAAGTGAATTTCAATGACAGACAAAGAAGAGGGGACAAAAATGTACAGTGAAGATACTTCTATAACTTTATTTAATCCTCACAATAATCCCTAAAGGTAGGTATTATCCCCATTTTAGCGATAAAGAAACGGAGTCCTAAGGGTTTAAGTAACTCGTTCATGGTCACCCAGATGGCTAGAGACAGAACCAAGACTCACACCTGGGTCTGCTTCTGTCCCAACACCGTGCTTCCCCTGCCACAGCACAGATGTGGGGAGCTGAGTTTCCCCAGGAGTCTTTCAATGCAAATTCAGCTAATACTTAGGAACTAAAGGAAACTCTTTTATATCAATTTAAATGGCCTTGCCTCCAGAACAGTGATCCAGGACACAGAGCAGTTAAGCATCCCAGAAGTGGGAATATCCATGCATCATTTGTGGCATCGTTTGTAGATGGAAAGACCACTTGGTGAAACAACTTGAGAACAAATCTGACTTCTAAAAATTTATCTCTAAGAAAAAAGGTCCAAAAAAAGAAGAAACTAAATGCTTCAAGTTTTCTCTAGCAACATCACTGAAATGATTTTAGGGGGGAAGATCTTGTATCTAGCAACAATGGAATCGTTAAATAAACAATTGCCTACAAATATAGTAGAGAAGGATCACCTTTTAAATTGGTAACTATGGTAACTACAGAAAACCATGGAAGAATGTTTATAACATAGTATGCACATAGTATTAAGTAAAAGAGCAACAATGTAGAATTACATATAGATATAATCATAATAACATAAAACTATATAAAGTGATAAAGACAACTAGGTTGAAAACAGCTGTACTGGGTGACTGAAGTGACAAAAGAAATGAATGAGAGAGAGGAGGTGGAGGAAGAAAGGGAGGAAGGACAACATGATAGCAAAGACTTGATTTTTAAAGGAAATCTCACCCCATCTAAAGAGGAGAACCAAGGGCTATGGAAGTCTGGTCAGGGTGGGAGATGATGACTAAGGCACAAGGTATCCAGAATCTTCCTGGAGGAAGAAGTCTTATCATACCTTCCCTTCCCATCCCAACTACCACAAGGATGCCCTGGCTCCTTTTCACACCTAAATCTATGATTCTTCCTTTCTGGGCGTGTAGGGGCTATACAATTCAGCTTTGCAAAGAGTGGGGGAGAAAAAAAAACAAACACACGTTCTCATGGACATCAGCCTCACCACCATCCCATGTAGAGAGGGCAAAGAGTGAGGTGCAGGGTGGAAAGCAAACCTAAAAATTAATACACATTATCATCCCGGGCAGAACTGCACCCAGCCCACCACCCACCAGAGTCAGCTCTGGGAAGGCCGGGAAGAAAGTGAGGAGTCCACAGGAGAGGAGCCTCCTGTCTGAGCCAGGGAGGGAGGATGAAGGAGGTGCTGGCCACACTGGGCCTGGCAGGATGCGGGGCCCCACTCGGGCTGTTATACCAGGGAAGGGCTCTGAGGTGGGAGCTGGCCTGGCATGTGGGAGGAAATATCAGAGCACAAGCACTGATCAAAAAGGGCACCAGCAGCCTGGTCACCTGAGGGAGAGATTACCCAACTGGGGTGTGGGAGAAGATAAACAGATAGCTGCACTACCAGCTGTGAGTCAGCCATGGCTGCGTCTCCCTCACGCTCGGAAAAGCAGGGGCCGCCCAAACAAGCTGCCATCGTGTAGCAGGCTAGCGAGAAGAGGAGTGTGGCCACCATCCCACATGCAAAACCTTCTATGGGGCTGAAGCCAGAGCCTGAATGACTCTAACAGCAGACATTCTGTGTATTTATCCTCTGTCACACAAAAAAAGGCTGTTTCTCACAGGAATAACTTCCACATTTAATATACTCTCACAACCCTCCCCCAGCCCTCAGAAAAAGCCGATAAAGAAGGTCTTCAACTCCATCTGGTGATGAAGGCAATGTATTTATGAAAGTGTTTGGGGAATCAAGAATGTTCACTTTTGTTCTGATGCCCTGTGGTCACGGCAGGACCTTGAGTCCCACCCTTGGGAGCTCTCAGTACATCCCCCCGCTGAGGGCTGAGGAAGATCTATGGCTGTAGCCCATAAGAGAAAAAAACAGATGTAAAGTGGGTACTTGAAGCCCCTTCAGACATACCTTTACTAGCTCAAGTCTGTGAGGAGCTGCCCTGTGGAGGAGGTTAAAACAGAGAGCAAGAATTAGGAATTACAATGACAAATTCAATAAAAGTCACTCTCCTGCTTCTGGCATCTGATCTCAAGCGTTTGTTTTTGAGGTTAGAGAAATAAATAACTAGAAGAAAGGGAAATGGGTTTTGGTGTCATAGCCCACTTGGATGTGCCAGGGGGAGTGACAGATGGCTCCCCAGGGCGGCTGCATTCCTCTGTGAGCGCTGGTCGCCCAGATGGCTAGTGCTTCTCAACAGAGGCATGTGAGGAATTACTGATAATTCACCTCCTCTCACTGCTACACAGCCAGACTAATTTCTAGGGATACTTTTAGAAGCTAAAGGAAAATCAGTTCCAGAAAGTGGCTTTTCAGAACAAAGGATGATAGAGTGATGTTCATTAAGCCAAGACCTGTCCGTAGTTGACTCTGCCATTAAGTTCAAGAGGAAGTGAAGGAGACTTGCAAGGCTAGAGGTACAAGAAACACTTTTTCCCAAAATAACCATATCATCTACTCTCTATTAACCATGTTAATAAAGAAGAGACAAGGATGATTGAAAAGGCAAAGGATTCTTTTAAAAAACCTTTGAATTTTGTCTTAGAGCCAAAAACTTTAAGACTGAAGTCTTAAGGGGCGCCTGGGTGGCTCAGTGGGTTAAGCTGCTGCCTCCAGCTCAGGTCATGATCTCAGGGTCCTGGGATCGAGTCCCGCATTAGGCTCTCTGCTCAGCTGGGGGCCTGCTTCCCTTCCTCTCTCTCTGCCTGCCTCTGCCTACTTGTGGTCTCTCTCTGTCAAAAAGATGGATGAAATCTTTAAAAAAAAAAAAAAAAAAAAAGACAAGTCTTAAGCTTCAGTGCATCATGAAGTCCTTTGAACATAAGATTAAAGCTATGGACCCACTGTCCAGAAAAATGTATCCACACTTGAAATTTTTATTACAATTTTGAGAGGAGGTTCGTGGACCCTGTAGGGTTTCTCCCAAGTCTAGAACCACTGTTCTCAACAAGGCTCCTGTAACCTCCCATTTGGCCTCCTTTTGGTTCAGTACTGCTGATAGCCAGCTGAGACTTTTGGCAGGGGACAGGAGGAAGCTGGGGCTAACTCCAAAGCCAGTAAATTGGGGATCACAGCAGATCCACACAGAGGGACAGACATGAATGGGTGAGCCGAATGATCCTTTAAATACACACACTGTAACACCATGCCCAAGTCTGCACAATCAGAACAATGTTCAACCGTGCTGAAAAAGGTTGAATTTCATGGGAAATCTCTGTAAATGTCATTCTAAAATGGACACCTTTGGAAAGCCCCTAGTGCAAAGACAAAGCTTGAGAAAGCCATCAAGACAGAAAAAGACAGTGAAAAAAAGGGACATAGGCAAGGGAGCCAAGGGGCAGATTCCAGAGCTCATTACTTAGTTTGCAGACAGCTCTGTCTGTGGGTCTCTGAGGCACATCACCCCTCCCCCAACCTGAAGCCATGCAGTCACAGCTGATAATCATCACCCACCATAATGACAGGCCCACTGGGAGGCCTGGCAGCACATCAGAGGGGATCAAGACTCCAGGGAGGCTTTCTTCCTGACAAAGCAAGGTGGGAACAACAGAGGGTGGGCTGAGGCATCAGTCTTCTAGACTAGAACCAGTCAGATGGTTCCCAGTAGCAATGGTCAGAATTCCAGATGATCTCTCATAGGGAGTCCACACATCTGATTAACAGGATTCCTGCCAAATCAAGGAATCCCCAGGCCCTTCTGTGAGGGACCATCGATAAGGAAATTGCTCTTCCTTTTACCCCCTCTCATGCCTGTTCCCTTTCCCATCGTCCATAGGCTCAATTCATTATTTTGGGCACTCTCTGGGACTAAAGGAACCACTGGCTTCTTGGAAACCAATATCCGAATTTTGGAAGTTGGTCTACCTTTCAGTTAAATGTCGACATTACTCTACATACAGAATATATAGACTTTTTTTTTTTTAAGAGAAGCCTATTGCCAGAACACACTCAAATTTCAACAAAGGGGAAAAAAATATTTGTGGAGGCATATTTACAGGGTCAAAAAGGGAGTTCTGCCTCCTTTCCTTCCCCCACCGGACTGAAATGCTCCCTCTGTCTTAAAAGAAAAGAAAAAAAAACAAAAAACAAAAAAACAAGCAAAGACACGGACCTGTGTTCTGCGCTGCCGTGAAGATAAACAATAATTGGATTGCCGTCCTGAAGGGCTGCTTCATACCAGCCGCGGTCCTTCCCCTTAGCATCTTCCCCCCGGCAGCTGGGCACTGTGTGCCTAAAGAACAAAGAAACGTTTTAACAAATGTACAGACAGAATTTGCTCTCCTTGCCAAAGTCTGAAACCCTCCTCATGTCAATCAAATACATTTATATACATTTGTAGGTATACATTTATACATTACATTATACATATATTATATATACATATATATACAATACATGTACATTATATATACATATATGTGTATATGGGTATATGTATGTATACATACTTATATATTATATATAATACATACATATATGTATGTATACATTACATACATTGATAGGTATATATATGTATAAGTATACATATATACATAGTGGAAGTTTCTGAGTAATGCATGCACATGATAAAAATTAAAATATAATACTACAAACATCTTACAGTGACAATCACTACTTTTCTACCCTCCCTCCCCCATGCACAGAAACAACCCCTTTTAACCATTTACTGTTTAAGTCCTCCTGACTCCTACATCCACTAATCTTCTAAGACTACAATTCTTAGGTGTAGTCCATGGAAATCCAGTCCATTGGGTGGAAACAAGTAAAAGACAGAGGTATTTACCACCTGCTATTGGTTTGGCTAAAGAAACAAGCTGAAAGAATTTAAAGGGAGACCAGTTCAGGCGGGGGGAAACAAATATGAAACTAAGCTCTCCTATTCAAGAAACAGTGACCTTGTGGGGTTAAACACCTGCCTGAGCTCCAGTCCTTCCACCTGTTAAACCAGTGAATGACTCCTGAAGATAAAACAATGCCATATGACATGTCACAGGGGGACCTGCAAAAGTGACCATGTAATAATAAATCTTCAGGCTTCTCAACCCTTTAGGGGCAGAAAGGCTGACATCGAACCCCAGGGCCTCTGGACTAAGAGGACTGGCATCCCAGCCAGCTTGGTAAGTCAGGGCAAGAACAGCAAATAAAAAGATTTTCAAATTCCAGCACTGTTCGCTGCATTGGACTGTGCAGATTAGGAGGAAATTATGTGAACCCATATTGGTTCCTAAACATTCTATGATGACATATTTAAAGTCAGGGAAAGGAAATATAAAACAGGACACTAAGAAACTGGCAGCCAAGAACACGAAGTAGAACCAAACAAAAAAAATGTCCACAGTAGAATAGCAAAAAAAGATAATAGAATGCTCATGATTTTGACAACTAAGTGGTTTGTTTGTTTGTTTGTTTGTTTTTTGTATGCTGTCCCAAGCAATGAAAACCCACCAGTGAGAGAAAGAAAAAAAGAAAAAGAGAAGAAAAGAAAAGAAAAAAGAGGGGGCCTCTGGGTGGCTCAGTTGGTTAAGCAGCTACCTTTGGTTCAGGTCATGATCTCAAGGTCCTGGGATTGAGTCCTACATCGGGCTTCCTGCTGAGTGGGGAGCCTGCTTCTCCCTCTGTTCCTTCCCCTTCTCGGTTCTCTCTCTCTCACTCTCTCTCTCAAATAAATGAATAAAATATTTCTTAAACATTTAAAAAAGAAAACGCACCAACAAAGTCACCTACAAGAGCTATAGTCTTGTAAAGAAGACAAATATTAACCGAATAATTGCACGAACGTTTATTTAACTCCAGTGGGAAAAATGCCGTAAGGGACAAGCACAGGTTGCCACCTGTGCCTGAAATGGGAGACGAGGAAGGGCTTCTCTGAAAATTATCACATTACCATTTAAACTGAGACCCTGGAGATAAGGTAGGCAAACAGAGGGAGCAGAGACCTAGAAATGTGGCACACAGAGCATATTCTGCAAGAGCGTGGCTTGGGGAGCCAGGAGGCTAGCTGTTCTGGAACAGTGTGGGAAGGCCAGCATGGAACACAGCAGAAGAGTGGGACAGTGCCAGGCCCTTGAGGCCTGATGAAAAACCCAAAGCACAGGGCCCGAAAGACTTCTCAGTCCCAGCTAAAACTACTGAAAAGCAAATTCAAGCAGGTCAAATATCAATACAAAGGGAAGGTATATGGAACAGCTTCCTGGTTACTCCAAGAAACACCAACCTCTCCCCAGGCAGCTAGCCCAGCACTGCTCACCCTTGCCCTTGTAACATGAAGACCATGCCCATCAAGCAACCCAGTGTCCATTAGCGCACTCACCAGATTCCCAGAATCACCCCAGGTTCAACTCTGATATACAAGTTCACCGTGTGAGGAATCTTTAACTCCGGTTTCTTTAAATCCACAAGAAATGGTGCTTTGACTGGAAAGTAGAATTCATTATCAAAACCCAGAGCCAAATTCCATGTCTTTTAATCACACACACACACAAAATTAGTCTTATGGTTAACACTGTTTCTACATTGTAAGCTACCATGTTAAATTCCTAGCAAAGTGTTCTATTTTATAAACGAGGAACAGCCCACAGGAAAGTTGCCAAAACAAAACAAAACAACAAAAACCTCTAAAGCCAGATTTTATTTTTTATTTTTTTATTTAAATTCAATTAGCCAACATATATCATTAGTTCTCAATGTAGTGTTCAATGATTCATTAGTTGCGTATAACATCCAGCTAAAGCTAGATATTAAAATAGCACCAGTGTGATGGGCCATGCTTATCCTCATCTCCAGCTAAAAACAAAGGAGACCATTCCCCTAAAAAGATAAGGGGATCTAGGAGAAAGTAATGAGTATTCTGCTACCTATGTCAAGCATTACGTTTTCCACTAAATTAAACCTAGTCATTAGCCACAAACCATGAAATGGCCTGAAGCAACAAACCCCTGGGGACCACCCTCTGAGAGCATTACCCGTGCGCTAGGACTGTGTTACAATAACCGCACTCAGAAAAAACGTGGGAGAAGAGATTCCTCTCAACAACCAATCCCCAGCCCCAGATTCCCATTTTCTCTTTCAAGGGATATAGGTAAAAAGAAAACATAAAAACGTAGAGGATATACCAAGCAGTAAGGCATCCCTGTTAACAGCTAATTCAAACTGAGCTTCTGAACTGAAACCAACCACAAGACCATGTTTTTCTATCTATAAGATTCGCGCTAGACCCCAAAACCTCTGTGAAATAGGTTTCAGACTATTGGAGTCTAACCACAATTTTATAGCCAATGTGCCTTTTTCATTGTCATACGGGTAACTTTAAGTGCAGCAAGTCCTTTCTTTGGGAAAATATATATATAGGCAAACTCATGACAGATATATACTTACAAAAATTAAAAAATATTAGCATGTTCATCAGAGGAGGAAAAATGTGTTCTTTTAATGGTTTACTAGTAAAGCTGTTGTACAGAGAGGCAATTTTTCTTCCGAGTGTTGAACAGGAATGTGGAAAAGATCTGCAAGATGTAACAAAAGCAAGGCATTCAAAATCAGTCCAAGTTTTGTTGTGTTTTTTTTTTTTTTTTTTTTTTCTCTTAGCATCCAAATAAAATTTCAGAAACCCACACTGGAATTACAAGTAATTTGGCACTTAAGCAAAATGTTTTACAGAATTGCATGCCATTAGTACAGATCAGGACTGGGCCCTAAGGGAGAACAGGAGAGGAAAGCAGTAAATCCAGCCCCCAGCCAGCGGCTGAGACTAGCTTGGTAGCACAGAATAGGAGTGGGAGAACATGAGTGCCCTGGAGTCAAGCCTGTTCCTCAAATGGATCCCAACGCAAGACCAAAGCTGGATCCCCAAAGTCATCAGGAAACTGGATTCAGACTATTTAACAGTTGTCACAGTTTTTAATCACATCACAGTTTAGCTGTACGTATTAACTATTATTAGTCTAAAGCAGTGAATGAAAAACCATCAGATCCCTACTCTTGCAGCTGGGTCTTAGGAAAAAATGAGCCGATGAAAAAAAATCCCCACTTGTGATGTGACGTCTCTGGTAAGAGGGACTGTGAGGAGCAAGATGGGGAGCGAGGGTAGTGCCTGGAGGGTGCTGCGACATCAGGGCTGGGGCCTGGTCAAGGAACAGGACACGCCAGGCCAGGCACGCCAACCACCCAAACCAGGAGCCATCAGCAGACAAGTTACACTTGTCCATGAGGGGTCACTAATGCCACGTCTGTCCCTAGGCACATCTCTTATCAGAGTTGAAGGTCTCCTACCTTGGAGAAAGGACAGACACGGGAAGTCAGGGTCACCACTTCCTGCTTCCGGTTTTTGTCCACCTCATCCACTGAATAAATCCCTCCCTCTGATTTGAGCTGTCAATGTAAAGACTGCTCAGTAAATCAGATGAGTCTGTGGGACTGGAAAGCATGCTGGACGAATGGTTTCCTTGTCCTGGTTTCTCTGCTAGACCAGAGCATTTTAAAGAAGATAGCTGTTATCACCTGTACTTTGTAAATGAGGAGACTGAAAACTTAAGGTAACCTTCCCCATGCCACAGAGCCAATGAGTGGCTGAGTCATGCATGCTCAGGTCTGTCCGACCCCAGTGACCCCAATGAGCTGTCACCACCCTGGTGAGGGCAACTTGCCATTCATGCAGGCAAAAGGGAACCCCAGGAACTGGCTTCTGGCAAGATTCAGCTCTTCAAGAAAGTTGTTTCAGGATTCCGCTTCTCCCCTTCTGCAACCTTGGCCCTTAGGGTCCCTCCTCTTCTTCCTTCCTGTTCCTGTATTCTCGGGAACCTTCTGACTCTAAAGTCATCAAAGAGAGACCTCTAAGAAAAATTCTCCCTCAAGTGTTAATAACTAAAAAATCAGAGTGCTTATATGTTTGGAAGAGGCATGAAGGGAGAAGATAATGAATCTCTGATGAATTTCCAGCAATTCTGCAGGGAACAGAAAAGAGACGTGGGCTAAGGGTAGTGGGTAGCTCTCCAAGTACATCAGACATAGGCAACTGCCTACACACAAAATTAGCAAGGAAAAAATGAAAATTATCTTCTCATAATAGTTTAAAATAGCCTCCATGAAGGTGGGAGGAAGGAGAGGACATCGTTGCTCTGATTTTAGAGAGAAGAAATAAAAACCCAGAGAAGCCACTTTGAGTCCCAGATCAAGCCCAAATGGGTAAAACTGAACACAATCTGAGTTCTTCCTTCTCATTGGCTGGCTCAGGCTTTCTTTCTCCTGACTTGAACTCATGCTACCCCTCCTGTTAGTCTCCTACTAAGTCATCTTTTGAAGGCAGCAGGGTGCTTGGGAAGCAGAGACGGTGGAGGGAAATATGTTTCTGTTTTTAAAGAATAATTCATGTAGGACCCTTCTCTCAAATAGCTCCAGGCACTTCTGTGAGAAGCACTGCAGGAAGAGAACAGAGTGACCAGATTCCTGGGAGCATCAATAATGCACAACAGCTTCTTTTATCTAGGGGTTGTCAATTTGACTTCCCCTAGATCAGTAGGGGATCAAAAGTCACCAGTGGCTAATAGACCTTATTTGAGTAGAGGATGCAATTTCAGCCCAATCCCTGCCAACGGCCAGGCACATCAAACAGCCACCTTGACGCCTTGGTGTTCTTTCCCCTGCCCTTTGATCCGCTGTGGCTCCAACAGTACAGCACCCCACAGGGGCCACAGAACTAACTGGATCATTCCTACCTTGGAAGCCGAGTGGCTATGGGACAAATCATTCAAGATCATGCTCAGAGGCACCAGCTTTCGGAAGCCCAACTCTAACCCCATTTGGCAAGACAGCTATCCCAAACAGTAAGACTCACCACACATCCATCCCAGGTGCCCATTCATTTGGCCAACATGTACTGACCCCCGAGCACTTAGGTTACATCTATGGTCTCCTCCCTTCATTCCATCCCACCAAATCCTCCCCCTTCCTTCCCATCCATTCAAGTGTCCCGTCTCGCTTAAAGCCTCTCTGCACAGATCTTCCCGAGGTGACCTTTCCTCTCTTTTCGCCCCTCCCACTCATTATAATCGGGCCTTGGTCTGACCCTTAACTCTTCTGTGGGGCTCTCCCGCTATTAGTCATGGCTTCCCACTGAAAAGAATCACCCGGGCTCTAGCGCACCATGTCTAGCACAGGACTGAGCCCTGAAAGAAAAGTGTATTTCTTTCATGAGGGAGAAGGAAGCAATGCTTATTGGTAGCTTTGAGAAGGGAAAGGCTTCATATTCTTTTTTGAATTATAATAGAAAATTAATTGTGAGCTCCACAAGAGCAGGGCTTTGTGCCCTGGCCTAAACTTGTGCCCAAAAGGTAAGCGATGACCAGGACTATGGAAAGAATGAATTAGATTATCAGCCTGTGCGTGGGGGTTTCCTTAACGCTATCCAGAAATGTAAAGACTTGGGGGTGAATGGGGAGCAACGAAGAAAGAACTAGCCCACTGGCTTCCTTCCCCCAGCTTCTTTCCTGAGCACATTTTCAATGTTTCTTGTTTGAAGAAAACCAGTGGTGAATGAAGACTGACTTCCCCCGGGCCCATCTATCTTAAGTAGCAATGACAGCTGATGAAATTTTTGCAAACTAAATAAATAGATCCCCAAGGCATTAAAAAATAATCACTGAAAATTTGTTTTGGTGAATTCTCCTGAGTCACGCAACACAGCACCATAGATCCTGGGCTTCTAGCAGCCCCAGAACCGGCAGCTGTGAATGTTTGCAGATCTAAGCAAACTTGGTTCCAAGAACCAAAAGGATTCAGGATCCTGGATCTCCGTCTGTGCTTCTGCCTCAGTGTATCTTAAATTAGAGCAGTAATTCTCTGTTCAGATGAAGAAATGTGCTTGTATTTTATTCTTTTGGGAAACATCTCTTGAGACCTGTTTTTTAGTCATTTAGTATTTTTTGCCTACTTTAGTAAGGCAAGTAAGCAAGGGTCCCCAACCCCCCATGTTCCACTCCATTATCAACAAAGCAGGTTGTTCTCTAAGAGCATGAACTGCAGGTTTGATTCTCCACCAAATAAATGTTAAGTATCAGCCATCAACTCTGGAGGGAGCACAGAAGACAAAGGCAGAACATGCCAGCTTTCCCAGAACAGCCATATCAAGGAGGTAAGGCCTAAGAATGTGTCAGTCAGGATGTTCTGACGCATGTTGAGATCCAACACAGAAGAGAGGTATGGGTCTACACTGCTGGGCCAGGCGAAAGCTGCTCTCTGCTCTCTGCCCCGAGCTACAGAAGGAATAGAAGAGAGAATATGAGTTTTTGTCTTCATCACTCAGACATTCCAATGTGAAGTCTCCTGGTCTGGACGGGACTCTTGAATATTTTGTAATCAGCAAGAAACACAACTAAGGAATATAAAGAAGAAAGGTGAACAAAAGGCCAACTCCTTCCTGCTCCAACAAAACAAGATACCTGAGTCTTCTGAGTCCAGGGTTTCTAACCAATACCAGGCTTCAACACAAATGAGACCAGCAATATATTGCGGGTCAACTCAGGTAGTTTAACATTACCCTTTAAGCCAAGGATTTAGAATGGGAGCGAGAGGGGCACCTGGGTGATTCAGTTAAGTGTCTGACTCTAGATTTTGGCTCAGGTCTTGATCTCAGGGTCATGAATTCAAGGCCAGTGTTGGGTGTAGAGTCTACTTAAAAAAAAAAAGTAGGAAGAAAATTTATAGATATAGACATTTCAGAGTTAAAGGATGTAAGAACTTGGCACAGGTATGGGTTCAATGCACCATCCACTTTTAGCATTATGGAGGGATGTTCTTTAAATACATCCAAGGGACTTTACCCTGGGGGACCTGGCCTTGGGATCCTTTTCCACCTACACAGAGACACATTTGACCTAAGAGGATGCCATCTAAGAAAGAGTACAAGATAGATTACTATTTTGGGTCTTTAAAATCCCTCCTGAATTTCAGTAAAATGGTCAAGGCAGAAAAGGTCAAGGCTTGGGGTAGGAACCTGAGCCATCTTTCTGGAAATCTCTATTTCAGAAGCCCCCAAAGGATGCCAAGCTCCTGAAAGCTCAGACTCCAGAGGCAGAGGCTTGCTAGATAAGGCAGCCCAAAGGGCTCCCAGAGCTTTGGGGGTCTTCGAAGCCCCAGCCCCTGGACCACCGCGGGGCGCCTGATGCACCCTGCCCATCCCTGCCCCGGGTTCGGGGCGCGTGGATGGGATTGGGGGACGGACCGGGCGCCAGGCGGCGGGCCAGGAGCACTCACCGCAGGTTCCGCACCACCATGTCCCACCAGGAGGCCACACAGTCCTGCCTGTCCGTCTCCATCCCGCGCCGTGTGTCGAGCCGCCGCCGGGGAGTCGCGGCCTGGACTCCGAGCCGCCCCCGCGGACGCCCGGCCCGCCCTCCTCCTCCGCGCGGGGCGCTGCTGCCGGGCTGCGGGCGGGCTGTCGCCGGGGTTCGGTGGCTCGCGGCGCCCCCCACCCCCGCGCCCCCATCTGTGCTGGAGACGCCAGTGTGCCAGGCTTGTGGCTAGCTGCACACGATTTCCTTTCTACTTTATTTTATACATGTGTGTGCGTGTGCGCGCGCGCCCCGCGTGCTGAACTGAAATAGATTTCTTACTGTGCTAGTCATAAAACAGAAGCCAGCTATCACAGTCGCCTAAGATCTGCATGAGGAAAATAAGGTTTCCTCTACTTTGACCGGTCTTCTTTTTTTTTGTTTGTTTGTTTGTTTTTTTTTTGTTTTACGTTGTCCTTTTTATTTTTCCCTTTTTCTGAAGCTTACCCATCTCCAGCACCCTCTCTCTCTCTTTCTCTCTCTCTTTGCCCCCCTCATCCCCGCCATTGAGTAATGAATGGTTTATCTGTCCACAGGGTTATGAGCTACACAATTAACACCAAAACTGACACCTTTTTGGCACTGGTTTATTTACAAACATTGAACAGGATCCCACCCTGTATCAAGGAGCTCACACCTTGAAACGTTTTGCCTGGATACATGCTTACATGTCACCCAGGGAAGTCACACAGCCAAGTAGGAGAGTGAAAGAGTTTGGAAGGGAATGAGGTCTCCGTCAGCTAAAATTTGATACGAGCATCAAGACTTCATCTTGGAAGCAAGGTGCAATCTCCCTCAGAGGGAAAATGTTTTTTGTGGTGCCCATGCCATGGGGCAGCAGGCTGAGGGAGGACAACCAAGCCATGGAAAGTGCCCAGGGAGCCACCTGCTTGGGGCTGGTAGGCCAGTCTGGAGAAAAGCACCCAGGCCTTTCAAGAAAGGGCAGTTCTCTTCAAGGACTAGGCCATTTCCTATAACTAGTCAGACAAGGCTGAATCTTGTTCACCACCTCTTGTAATCACTCTGGGGATGTTAATTGTCTGATTCAGATCAAGATAGAAGAGGAATCGCATCTGGAAGGACGGAAGGGACCTAAGCCTGACTGATGAGCCCGCAGCAGGTAGATTTTCTGAGGGCCACACCCTGCATGATGAGGAAGGTTAAAGGCCCCACTCAAGCAGGTGCAAGGTTCCTCCCCTGGAGTTGTTCACGGAGTTGGGTCTGGAATCCCACAGAACTTGTTTAGGGAAGCTCCAGAGAAGACCCTGGGCCATGCCATGTGGAGACAGAGTGATCAGAGCTGGGGAGCGGTGGGCAGGACTAAGCAGCAGCTTGGGGGGGGGGGGTGTCATGATTTCCAACTTCAGAGAATTTGCTGAGCATTTCAAACATTTCATTAGACTTGGGGCTCACAACATTTTGGCTTAACCAGCATGTGGACCCCCCACCCCCTTTTTAAAGACTCTTTGGGGAGCCTGGGTTGCTCAGGTGGTTAACCCTCTGCCTTTAGACCAGGTCATGATCTCCAGGGCCTGGGATCAAACTCCACATAGAGCCCCATGTGGGGTTCCCTGCTCAGTGGGGCATCTGCTTCTCTCTCTCCTTCTGCTTCTCCCCCTGTTTATGCTCTCTCTGTCTGTCTCTCTCTCAAATGCATAAGTAAAATCTTTTTTAAAAATAATAAAAACGTAAAAGACTATAAATTAGGAACTCTAGGAGAAAGCTTCCCCCAACATTAATAATTCTTTTTCAAATGGCACATCCTGAAAATGAGAAAACAGAGTCTCTGATTTGACTTGGCAGAATCTAAAACACAAATGATTCATTCATTTACTCAGCATCTATTTACTGACCAACTTTTAAGTGCCAACTACCAGGTTGGGTACAAAGCAGCATCCTGCCTGGTAGAGAGATTTATCTCATGAGAAATCATGAGAACACAGACTAGGAACTGAAGCATACCCTAAGGGCAGAAATCAGGTCAGGGGGTTACAGGGCCTGGATGTGGGGACAGTAGGGAACATTTTAGGGTGATGGAAATGGTCTGTATCTCATGTGGTGGTAGTTACAGGACTATAATCTTTCACCAAAATTCATAGAATTGGTAATCTTCCAAGGGTGACTTTGAACATAAATTATACCTCAACATACCTGACTTTTGGAAAAGTGACCTAAGAAATGTACAAATAAATTATATAAACAAACATGTCTTACATGATTTGGTAGAAATGTCAAGACAAAGCTGTGGGGAGAAATACTCCAGAAACCAGTAGTTGGGTGTTATTTGTATTTACAGTAGAAAAAGAAATCTCAGAGATAGATTAGTTCTACCACCCAGAAATTATTCTGAAGGGGCACTTGGCTGCCTCAGTCAGAAGAGCATACAACTCTTGATCTCAGGGCCATGAGTTCAAGCCCCATGTGGGGAGTAGAGATTACTTAAATAAAAACTTAAGAAAAAATAATTATTCTGGAAAAAAGGAAAGGGAGGTAACACTGCCTGTCTCTCAGCTACCACACAGTCAGGAAAGTGAACTACTGTTAGTAGAGCATTTGAGGAGCAAAATAGTAGCAAACCACAAATCACCAATTTTATATGATTTAGAGAAAATTTTATCTTGAAAGCAAAGATTTCATCCCCCTTGCATTCTCTTCTTTTTTAGAATCACAGCTTTATTGAGACATAATTCACATACCATAAAATTCACCCTTTGAAGTATATGATGCTGTGGTTTTAGGATATTCATGGAGTTGCGTATCTATCCTCTGGATTTAATTCTAGAATGTTTTCCTCACTCCAAAAGGAAGCCCCCTACTCTTTGCTGGTTCATATGGTAATTTTGGGTTTAACTTTTTGAGGAACTTCTAAATTCTTTTCCAAAGTGGCTATCCTGTTGTTCAAGCCCACCATCATGAGCACCTCACATACCCCCTTGCTCGTCTTCACCCCTCCTCAGCTCTCCATATGCAAATAGGGAGTTTCAAAAAAAAGTGATGCTTAGGAGGTTGAAATAAAACATTCGAGGGAAGTTTGGGGACACTCCCAGATGACATACAGTGAATGAGGTGACTCACTCAGAACATTTATTCTTTTTTATGCTGTTGAAGCTTTGTATTGTCTTTGCCTATATCAGATCTAATTTAAGGACTGATTTATTTTAGTTACAAGAGTGGGTGGTTGTTCTCGAGTTGAACTTGAGGGTGTTAATATGAGCTTCCTTTTAGCCAAAGGGTTGATTTCTTTGAGAAGAGAGAGCAATGGGAAAGCTGAAACAGGAAGTGAAGGGCTTGAGTGCCTTCTGTCTTCCCAAGAACCCCCTGCACATTCCCAGACGTGGTCTATGGGCTCCCGTGTTCGTAGCATGAGATGGGACTCTGGTTTTCCCTGTGTCTGTGGAATCCCTGAGTCAGGAAGGAGTAAAGCCCCACGGTTAAAACTCCTCCCTCTCTAGATGCTCTACTCCAAATTCTTCCCGCCATTCCTTACAAGTGACTTGTTCTGTAGACTTCCTTCCTGGCCCTGCTTCTCTTCTTGTGTTATACCAGTGTTTCCAAAACCACATGCAACTATTTGGAAAGCTTTGGGCTCAACACAATAAAATATATTCCTTTGGCCAGAATCTCATGTCTCATAATTGTTTCTTGGCCAACGTTCCATGAGAATCTCAAGAAGGAGGTATAGAATGTCGCTTCTCTCTAACTTCATCTCTGTTCCTCCTTCCCCCAAACCTGTCCTATCTTGAAGAACAGCTCATCACACACCAGCCCTCCCAAGCCACAAATCTGGAATTCACCCTGGATTCTTCTGCTTCCCTTAAGCCTAGAATTCCCTCTAGATAGAAAGATTATTCTTTATTGTAATATTCATTCACTTAACAAACATTTACTGAGCTCATTTTAGATATTATCTGGGTTAGGAGGCTTACACTTTAATCGCAGGGACAGGACCCACACCAAGGTAAAGCTGAATAACAACCTGGAGCTCTATCACTAGGTAAATAAATAAATATGCATTACAGATAATATCGTGGGGCAGTCTCAGGGAACAACAGCTTTGTGGGCTGAAGAGGTCAGGCAAGGAGTTGGGGAAGTACTGTTCTGTTGCTTGGAAACCGCTTTCGTAATGGGCGGTAATTTAAAATGGCCATCCAAAAGGCCTCGGAAGATGTTAAAACTGGAAAAAATATAAGCAATCATTTGCCAATACTCTCATTTTACATAGAGGAAACAGAGACACCCACGCTCCCTACAGAGACCAAATGATAGATGTTCAGCAGCATTCATTCAGTAGTTATTGAGTTCCTACTGCATGCAGAGGCCACACTCATTCAGAAGAGCAGACAAAGTGAGAGTAATTCTCAAAGGACACATGCTATCAGCAGCCCGATACCCTGTATCAAAGTGGCCCCAGGGAGCAGGGCTGTGTTGGCAACATTGTGGGACCCACTGGTGGTTAGAAACTGGGTGAGGAGTGCTTCCACTTGCCCTTGAAAATACAGGAATTCAAATAGTTAATCACAGGTTAGTTATTTCTCCTTGGTGAGTCATGGGGGCGGAAGAATCCACTGCCACCCACAGTGCCAGTCATCCCATCAGATAGCCAGGTGGGAGATTCTGAAGCAATCTTTACAGTGTCCACTCCACGAAAGCTGACATGGCCAGAATTTTTGTGAAATGGAAACACCATGTGTTGGTATTAGGACAAACAAACAGCACTGGGGGAGATTCTCACTGATGGGGATTTTTTTTTTCAACTTCTACTTGAGTTATTTTTTAAATGTGCCTCTAACAGATTCAGAGAAGGGCACTTCCATAACCACCGCCCAGCCTGAGGAAAACAATGACATGGGGTTTTCATTCCCAAGGAAGCCTAACAGGAAAAGCTGAACGATTAGGTGAAAATACATTCATGTTCCTGAAAATGAAGGCACACTCCTGGAGAAGAGGAAGACGGGAAAAAAGTCCCAGCTGTAGATAGAGTAAACAGGAACTGGCTTTGCAATCCCAGGAGAGCAGAGATTTCCAACTCGGGGCTTTCTGGATGCGTGACAGGAGTTTGAAGTCATCTATTTCTCATTGTTTGTACAGTCTCCAAAGTCGGTCCTCAAAGTAGCCTCATTTCCTTAGTTCCCCCGTTCATGCCCCGAGCGTCTGTGCGATCGGAGCGCAGCTTGAAATTAGTGTACTTTTTCATCTTTGCCTTTAGTTTTTAAACCAGCCAGGAGAGACCCCACGGGACCAGAAGCGCCTGCAAAGTTCGAGACTGCCCTGCGGAGGGATGTCGGGTAGCCGGAGGCAGGGCTTCATTATCCTCAGCCGGCCTGGTTTTGCAAGCACGGAACAACCTGTCCCTAGAGAGGACTTTTAAGATAATCATATGTAGAGTGAGATGAGATCATAGATATGAAAGCTCTCCTTTGAAGTTAAAAGAATTTTCAGCTGGCAAATGCACGGCATTAATATTATTTATTAACGAATGTATTTGATACGGTCTTTGTCCGGCTCCTAGTCCGATTTGCATGTATTCATTTAAAAATGCAATCATCAGCAATATGGCTTATAGACCGTAACGTAGAAGTTTAGTGACTAATGCATACGAACACACACATAGATGTACAGAGGAGGCCATGGGGCCAATCTCTTCTATTTCATCACCAACCAAAAGGAATGAAAAATTGATATCACAGGAGACTCTCTTCCTTCCCTGCAGCGTGAGAGACAAAGGAATGCCTGGGGGTGGGGGCAGGGGATGGTCTTCCCTCGCCTGCCCACTAAGTGTCAAAAAGGGTAGCAGCTCCCAAAGGAGCCCTCCCAATGCAGCAATCACTAATTACTTAGCAAACACCAGCTCTGGGAGAGGAGAGCATTGAATAGCATTGTGAGGTGACCAGAGGGGCTATAGAGTTTAGCATATAATCTTATAGTCTTGCAATGTATGAATCAGGAATCCTTGGCATGTTTGACATTCCCTATCAAGTTAGAAACAGCTTGGGTATCCCCAGGTTCGAGCATAATGCCTAGCACAAAGCAGGTGTTCCATAAGTCTTTTGCAAGATGAATGAGTGACTGGAAAACTTGAATCTGTTCGGCAGTCAGTCCAGCGCCATAAAATGCCAACGTCCCCATCACCGTACATTCTCTAGAGGCCTCTCCAGCATTCTCTGATTCACACCTGTAAAACTCTGAACTGCATGATGATAGAGAAATAGAACCCAAGACAGGCAAAAGTGCTGGAAGGTCTAGATGCCTATTGCCGGTCCACTGCCTTATTTTCACCTTCCCCACCCAGCGCCATGCTGCAAGCTTGGTATGGCCCCTGTGCTTTCTGTAAGGGTGAGGTCCCTCCCCTCTCTGCCTTGGACCCATCTGAGGATTTGCTTCCCTCATGCAACTCCACTCAACAAGCACTTTTAAAAATCCAACTGCACGTGTTATGCCATGCCAGGCACTGTGGAGAAGAACAGAAATGATAAGATATGGCCCCTGATCTCAAGAGCCAAGATTATAGTAAGGAAAACTTTGCATTATTCTTTGTTTACTCTACAAGCATTTATTGAGCATAACGGGCTAAGTACTGTTCAAAGTGCTGGGGATTCAGTGTTAACCAGAGCAAAGAAATTCCCTTCTCTTATGATGCTGACATTTTACAGGACAAAGACAAAAAATATATATTCTTACAAACCAACACATAATACAAATTCATATAAGTGCTATTAACATGAAATCAGGTCACAGAGAAGCTATTTTATCTGAGATCTCAATAACAAGACTTGAGAACAGAGTTCCAGCCAGAGGGAAGAGCAAGTTCAGTGTCGCCCAGGTGGGAACACAAACTTCAAGTGTTCAGTAATACTACCTGTCCGTTCACACTATGCCCTTTACAGCTTCCTTTTAGGAGGAGACATGGGGTTGGGTGGAAGACAATCTACCTACACAGCATCCTATGTGGGCTCAAAATTTGACTAGATTTATTTGATTACTTTGGAGGAGGAAAAGCTCATGTCTTCTACCTTAGAGCTGTTTTTGGATTGAGCAGCGAAAAATTCATGAGATCCACAGACACAGAAGGTTGCCGATGGCAGGTGACTTTGGGAAGTGACACTAAGTGACACTAGCCCCTGCAGTATAGAAAGAATCTGGGATGAGGGTTAGGAGTAGGTGGCCCTTGCCTCCAGGCAGGTGATGCTTCTGCTAAAGCAAGTGACTCCTTGATCTATTCAGGATGGAAGGCATTTTCCAAATTCCATCCAGGAAAACATGATATTCTGTGTGGCTCCCAGTTTGTAAGAAGCTAGAAGCAATGGAAATAAACTGCATGGATGAGCAAAAAACAGGAAGAATTGGTGCTTAATACAAACCCACAGAGGCAGGCTCTTTTTCATCAAGATGGAGATCCAAACGGCTCACTAAAGTCAAAGGTAGCAGGTGAGCACAAGGGAGGTTGCATTTTGATGTGCATTTGTTTGAGCCATTTCCCCAAAATTATCTCACATCAGAGACTATGCAAACTTTCAGCCATCCTGAATATAGGATTTTTATTGAATGGTATAAATAAAATATAATGCACATCAATGAATAAGCCATGTGGTTTCTCTGCAAGGGGGTATCATTAGTAAGACTTACATTGATAATATAGTCATAACCCCTCTAAGGATTAAATTTTAAATGTATCCTTCCAGCAAAGCCATGGTGAATTGAAAAAGAAAGGAAGAAAAAAGGTGATATAATCACATCTCCTAAAACGAAAATTTAAAATCTCACTTGGGTTATACAGCTCTCACTAACAGGCTTAATTAAACATTGCTTTAATTCTACGTTTTTTATAGTCATGGAAGCTAATAGACTGGTGGGGGGTGGTTCCACCATTTATTCCTGAAGCCATAAACTGTGTGGTGATTTTTAGCTCAGACACAAGGGGGCAGCAGTGAGCCAACGAGGAGCATAAACAATGGTAACAGCTTGGAGCCGGGAAAAGTTTGAATCCAGACACTGAGAAACCCGCTAGCTGTTTAAAATCATTTAAACCCAAACAGAAACACTTTATTTAAAAGACTTTAAAATTAAACATTAGAATAATTTACTGTTCTAGCATATGTTTTCTGCTCCCCGTTAGCACTTACTTTCCCTACTTTCCAGATGTCTTTGTTTTTCCTACTGACGATTTTCTTTTTTTAAGATTTTAAGTAATCTCCACACCCAACGTGGGGCTCGAACTCACGAACCTGAGCTGGAACGTGGCCTGCTGTCCTACTGAGTGAGCCAGCCAGGCGCCCCGGGATAATTTTCTTTTTTTTAAATCCATTTAGGAGTTGGAGGAGTTGGAGCATTTTAAAGCTCCAGCATCTTTCTGTCTAGTCCAAGGTGAAGGCCGGGGTGCGGATCAATTTGTTCCCAGCCCTCCAGCGCAGACAGCAAGCTTCTCGCCTGGGGTGGCGGGGAAGGCACAAAGAAACAAGGACCGCCTTTGGGCAGAACCCTCTGAGGACCACAGCTGACAATACTATTGGAGCAAATTGGCTTCCAAGGGCTCCTCTCCTTTAAATCCTCTTCCTCCCCAAAGAGGAAGATTGGTCTCCTCCCTGCCTTTCTGGAAACGGACTGAGCACTGCAGGCCGGGCATTCGGTGAACAAAGGTACCACACCCAATCCATCCTTCACCCACGGCGAGGGTGCAGAGATTCCTGGAAGCAAAGGAGGGGGTGTTGGCTGGGGACAGGCTGGTCCGCCCCAGGGCTGGAGGAGGTATTGGGGACTGACACCCCAGCCGGAGAGGGTCTGGGCTCCCTCCCCCCGTGGCCTCAGAAGCTCCCTCAAGGAGCACCCAGGGCCGTCCCCCCTTGCTGCACCTCACAAGAGGCCTTTGTTAGGCGGTCAGGCCCAGTTTTATTTTTAAGCTCGCGGGGGGCTGCCCTCCTGGCTCCGGCTTTCCCCTCGCACAGCTGTGGCTTCTGCGGGCCTAAGGCCTGGCCCGAAGTTGCCGCGCCCCCCCCCCACCCCCGCCTGAGTCTGCCTGGACAAGTGGCAAAAGGGATGCAGCTGTCAAGGGGGGGCTGGGGCAGGTGGCACCTGGGCCCAGGTCCCTCCTCCCGCCTGCGCTCCCAGATCCCCGCTCCGGCCTTCCCTCGTCCCCCCACCCGGACACACACCACCACCACCACCACCACCACCACCACCACCACCCCCCCCCCCCCCCGCGGGCTCCAACTTGGGCCTTTCTGGAACTCAACCGCAGAAGCCCCGGGTGGGCAGCCATAAGGCGCGGAGCGTCCAACTCCAAAGCCTGCTCTCCTTTCTGGGCGATTTCCATCCAGTCTGCCTCTCTGGGCAAATGGAGGCGTAATTTTACATTTCTGATTTTTTTGAGCCTCGCTGAACACAGCTGCAAGCCTCCCTCCGTGGGTCTTTAAATCCGCACAGAAGCAGAGATTGCCTATGGGGAACAGGCAGCTGGGGGTTTTGTTTGTTTTTACTTTCTACCCTTCTGCGTTGTTTCGCCTTTCCCCAAGTGTTATTTCATCACGTCTGAAAAGGAGAGAATGAGGGCAGCTCTGCAGCTCTGACCAAAGTCAGGGTCCTTACCACGCTGGAAAGCAGGGCTCACACAGCCGATTTTTCTCTTCTGTTCTTAAAACTAGGCTTCAATTCTTGCTCCCACTATTGTCGTCTCCTTTGCTGAAAAGAGGATTAAGTGCCTAACCTGTCCTTGGATGCCTATTTCCTGAGGAGCGGGCCGAAGGGCTTCCTAGGGGCCCAGCCCAGTGGCCTGCATCCACTGGGCTCTCCACTGCATCCTGCCACTCTGTTCCAGTCACCTTGTACTTCTGGAGTTACCCAAACTGAAAGATAATTGGGGGTTAGAGCAAGGGCTCTGGAGCCAGACGGCCTCAGCTCAAATTCTGACTGCCCAGCAGGCTGTGGTTTTCCCTCGTTTTCAGAAGCATGATGCTATCAGGCCCAAGAATTGGACAGGGCAGGGCTCACCACAGACAGGACTTCTCAGAAAAACGTTCAGATAAGTCCATGCTGCGTATGATACTCTGAAAAGCAAATTGTCAGGAGAGCTGCAGCAAACTGGCTGCTCTTTAACACTTTGTCCTCTGATTTGCATTCTCTCCTTAATCCATTTAGCCTCCAAACACCCACCCTGCTCAAGGCTCTCTGCAGGTACTGGGTTACAAAGGGAGGGAGACACATCCTGCAACCCAGAGGACCCCCCACCTGTGTGGGATACAGTTCAGGGATAGGTGGCGGTCACAGAGCCCAGAGCCTTGGCCAGCCCCGCCAGCCCAGGTTCCAGAAGGCTCTCAGGAGGAGGAGATGCCTGAGGCAAGTCTGAAAGGACCAGTTGGCCAAGCAGAGAACATGGGAAAGGCCTTTCCCCATGAAGGAAACATGAAATAAAAAGGGGGTCCCTCTGTCATTGAACTTCTCTACATGTCCTGTTCCCCCCATTCTAAACACTGTGTGGGTCGTACACTTAGTTCTCACAACACAGTGGGGCAAGTGCTCTAATAGCTCCATGTCAAAGCCAAGGTCCCTGAGGCACAGAGGATGGAGTGATTCTTCAAGGTCACATGCATCATGAGCAGGGCCGTCAGAATTTGAGCTGAGGCCGTCTGGCTCCAGAGCCCTTGCTCTAACCCCCAATTATCTTTCAGTTTGGGTAACTCCAGAAGTACAAGGTGACTGGAACAGAGTGGCCAGGAACTGGGTGGAAAGGTAGGCAGAAGCCACAGGATGCCAAGGAGCCCACATTTTATACTGAATATGGGGAGAGGCTTGGAAACAATGGAGTGTTGTTATCAGATCTAGGTTTTAGACACATCTGTGCTTCTGGAAGGATTGGTGAGGTGAGTAAGACAGCAGCCAGGTGGCTGTGAGCCATCTAATGGACAACTGAGGTGGTCAAGCCAGATGGAGAAGGTGGATATTTCTGAGCTCTACTGGGGAGACAAGGCCTAAGACTCAGCACCCAGTTTAGAGGATGGGCTGTGGGGGGGGGGGGTGTCTGCTCAGGTATGCTGGGGACACGGCGAAGATAAGATCAGGCTTGGAAGGTGGGGGAGGAGCCAGTCAGGGGTCTGTGGAGATTCCATGTGGACAGAAGGACCCTAATTAGGTCAGTGGCAGGAGGAACGGAGAAGAGCAGACAAGTGCCAGCGAGCATTTTCAAGCAGGCATTCTTAGCCTGGAAAGAATTCAAGGGGTTAGTAAACTTGTAGGGGAGAAATATTTTATCTTCATGTTTATTTTTACCTTTCTCTTACTAAAATGTATCCTATTCTGTGATGATTAATATAAAAACACTACTGTAGCAACATTAGCAATATTTATGGCTTTGTCACCCATAGAAATCACCAGATTTTTCACATCATATTTCACAGAGTATTTGTGAGTATCATTTGTGTTCATCACTACTTTAAATGATGGTAATTAGACTTGACATTGAATCTGAGTATTTAATACTGTATTAGTGCATTATTACAATTTAGGGGCACCCAGACACCCCTAAAAAGCATTATTCTTGAAGCTATCTTAAGTCTTCACCATGCTGCCAAGAGTTTTAATGATTCCAAAAAAAAAGTTATGAGCACCTGACGAGGGATGCCTGGGTGGCTCAGTTAGTTAAGCATCTGCCTTTGGCTCATGTCTTGATCCCAGGGTCCTGGGATTGAGCCCCACATCAGGCTCCCTGCTTACTGGGGAGCCTGCTTCTCCCTCTCCCCCTGCCTGCCACTCCCCTTGCTTGTGCTCTCTCTCTCTCTTTCTGTCAAATAAATCAGTAAAATCTTAAAAAAAACCCAAACAAACAAATAAAAAAAAAAACCCTGACTGAAAGGTAAGAGAAATTATGCTTGTTAATGGCTGGTGATGAGGAGTGAGGGGAAAGGAGGAAAACAAGGAGCCTAAGAGAGTACCTGGGTGATTGACGGCAGCACATTCTACCATGGAGTACACAGAGGGAGGAGAGGTTTGGGGAGGATGGGGAGCAGGATCTTCATTTTGTGAAAATGGCAGGTACAAGAAGCAGTTGGAGCTTCCTAGTGGAAAGCTGGAAACGTGGGTATAAAGTTCAGGAGCAACTGTGGGAATGGAAATCTCATTGCAGAGTCAACAGCAGAGACTTGTCATCGAACAACAGGCATACCCAGGAAGAGCCTGTGAGATGGGAAGACAAGAGGTTGGAACATGGGGGACACTGGTAGGTACTTAAGGGAACCTGGGAAGGAGGGGCGGTGACAAATGGAGATCAAGCAGTCAGAGGGCAAGGAGGTGAACCAGGAGAACGGGCCATCCCGCGGGGCCAATATAGAAAGGATACAGGGGACTGTGTTGAAGACCTTGGCAGAGGCAGCACAGACGCCCCATGAGATGAGGACCAATCAGAGGCCAGAGGCTGGCCCTGGCGACCCTAGGGAGTGGTTCTCAAAAGCTGTGAGGAACCAGATCTCAGTAAGGAAGGAAGGAAAGAGGAAGCAGAGGCCATATAGAGGAGCTTCTCTTTCAAACCATTTAATGGAGAGAGGACAAGAGTCAGGAAGCTTTTAAAACAGAAGAAGGCAGGGGCGCCTGGGTGTCTCAGTGGGTTGGACCTCTGCCTTCCACTCAGGTCATGATTCCAGGGTCCTAAGATCGAGCCCCACATCGGGCTCTCTGCTCAGCAGGGAGCCTGCTTTCTCCCCCTGTCTCCCTGCCTGCCTCTCTGCCTACTTGTGATGTATCTCTCTCTCTCTCTGTTAAATAAATAAATAAATAAATCTTTAAAAAAATAATTTAAAAAACAGAGGAAGGCAGGGGGGATGACACTCCTGAGCATGCCTGTGGTGTGACAGGGAAGAGCCAGTGAATAGCCATCCAAAGGTGGGGACATCCGCAGGAAGAAAGAGCTGCAGGACAAGTGGGTTAGTCGGGTCAGAGGCCGGAGCCCAGCAGCGCACACGTGGAGGGAACGAGTGGAGCCATCTGTTCCTCTTGCAGGACAGAAGATGTTAAGTATAAAAGAACACACAGCTCAGACTGGACGAAGTGAGAAAGGAGAGCAAACGCATCCCCTCATTCTGGTTTCCTCCTGGGAGAGGTGGGTCCAGGGCTCATGGGCCAGAGACGCATGCCGTTTGGGAGGAAGTCCTGTTTAAGAAAGAACATACAATTCATAAAATCAAAATTAGGGACAAAATGGATATTATTTAGAATGAGAAAAGGAGTCACACAAATTACACCACCAACTATACAATTCAGAAAATAATATGATTTCTATTCATTGACTGGCATGCCTCTCCAATACTTAATTTGCCCCTACATCTATAGCCATAGGTTCTGATCATCTCTAAAATGGAGAAAATTTTGTAATATTTTCTAAAGAAATCGTAGAATAAGAATACAATACTTCTCATGTGCATGGTGGAAATTTATTTTTTATTTTAAAAATTTTTTTAAAGATTTTATTTATTTAACAGAGAGAGAGATCACAAGTAAGCAGAGAGGTAGGCAGAGAGAGAAGGGGAAGCAGGCTCAATCCCAGGACCCTAAACCCATGACCTGAGCCGAAGGCAGAGGCTTAACCCATGAGCCACCCAGGCACCCCAAGAAATTGATTTTTTAATATTGATGGGTGGGATGCATAAAGCTGGGAACCTCAACACAGACCACTTGGTGTTTGTAGAACTGCCATGGGCTTCTGGTCTGCAAATGCAGGAATTATAGTTTGCTCGAACGTGATTCCCATTAAAAAAGGGAAAAAAATGTACAATGTGTGTCTTAGCTTAGGCTATTATAACAAAATACCCTAAACAAGGTGGCTTAAACAACAGACATTTACTTCTTCCAGCTCCAAAAGCCAAGAAGTCTGAGATCGAGTGCCAGCTGGGGCAGGTTCTGGTGAGAGCCCGCTTCCTGGCTTATAGAGGCTGTCTTCTCGCTCTGTGCTCACAGGGCAAGGAAAAAAACAAGCTCTCTGCTCTCTTCTTATAAGGCCACTAGCTCCATCATAAGGACTCCATCCCCATAACCTCATCTAAACCAAATTACCTCCTGAAGGCCCCGTCTCCAAATACCATCCCACTGGGTTTTAGAGTGTCAATGCCTACATGGGGGGGGGGGGGGACACAAACATTCAGTCCATCAGAATGCATTAATAATTATTAACATTGCATTATCTGGCATTATCCCGATAGGGAAGAATTCCTGTCTTGACTATGCCCTGAGAACCAAATCCTTTACTTATAATTTTATATGGCAGAGAATTATACGAACTTACCAGTTTTCCAGAAGACTGATTTCTGGCTCTGCACATTTCAAGCCCTGTTTTCTCCTCAACCACTATGTGCCTGCTGTCAGCCTGTGTGGGACACATTCCCTTTACCATGCTCCACCCTGTCCCTACGGCACAGTGGGTGGGAGGAGGCCTGGGAGCTGCCTCTACCCTGGGGTGGCTGGCAGTAACCAACATTGATACAAAAGTGGCCCAAACATGTAGATGTTCCCCCACTAAACTCCAACTAAATGTATCTCCAACTCAACTCCATTAGCTGACTCCCCAAATGCCCACAGCCACCTAATGCTACCTAACGCAGAGACATCTTAACCAGTGGGATTAAATTATCTTACTTTTATTTATATGTGTGTGTGTGTGTGTGTGTGTGTGTGTGTGTGTGTGTGTATGTATATAGCTTACATTTGCAAACTTCACAAAAACACCACAGGAACACCTCAATTAGGACCTCTCTCAGGGCCTGGAAGTGAGTGACTGTGCCAAACAAGGAGCTTTCCCTTCCAGGTGATTTGATCTCTGCCTGGGGGGCACAGGCTGTGAAGGGGAGGGTAGGAGCCATGACGAGACAACTTACTGGGGGAAATGTTACTTGTGTATTAAATCATTGAATCCTCTTAATGAAGCTGTGATGTTGGTACTATGAAAAATCTTCATTTTACAGATAGGGAAACTGAGCAACGTGCCTGGGGTCACACATATAGTAAGTGCCAGACCTGGGATTTGAACCCAGGCAGTCTGGCTCATACTTGTACCTAGGACAGGAAGCAGCCTCTCCACAGCATAGCTCATAACCTCCATGGCCCCTTAGGACACTGCAGTCCCACCTATAACTTTCAGGCAGTATATATTTTACTTATTTGCATATTTTCTGTTCCTTGCTACTAAAATATAAACTCTCTGCGAGCAGAACTGTTTATTTTGCTCACTGCTGTCTCCCTGCACTTGGGATGATGCTTGGCCCACAGTAGGCATATAATAAACATTTTATTTATTTATCATAAATTCTTTAGTATTCTCCTAAACCTTTTTTAAAGATTTTATGTATTTATCTGAGACAGAGAGAACATGGTGGGGGAGGGGCGGGACAGAGGGAGAGGGAGAAGCAGACTCTCCGCTGAGCTGGCAGCCTGACGTGGGGCTCATTCCCAGGACCCCAGGATCATGACCTGAGCTGAAGTCAGATGCTCATGTAACAGACTGAGCCACCCTGATGCCCCATTCTTCTAAACTCTTTGAGTTGAAATACTCTAATTGGAAGAATATAAATAAGCAATATCTTTGGAAAACTGCAAAAGAAAGTGAAAATTAGAGGAAGTGCATACCAAAAAAAGCAGGGAGTGGGGGGGCGGATTTTGACTGACATGAAATTCAGGAGAGAAAATGAAATTTATTATGTATTTTGAAAATACATAATACATTCACTATGGTTCTGTTCTAAGTGTCTGTGATTCATGTTCTCCTGCCCCATGTCTCTCATATCAGGTTGGTTATACAGGGAACCAGCAGGGGTGATCAGATCATCTTGAAACTCAGATGATCTTGAGTGCCCAGTTGAGGTTTGAAATTCAAAATTTGTACTAACTCCTGATGGTGTGAGTATGTATTATGTGATTTTCTCCATTAATATTCAGGGCCCAAAGAAAATGGAGAGATGGATCCAAAACTGAGGCTTTGTTGACTGGCTGTGCCATTATGTCAAAGGAGGAAAGAGATTGTATCTGATGATGACAATATCCTGAAAACCAAGAGGGCTGAAGGCCATTAGCTGGGAGACCAAAGGCCAGATGCCTTGGTAAGACTGAAGATGGGGGGTGCCTGTTAAGCATCTAACTGTTGGTTTTGGCTCAGGTCATGATCTCAGGATCCTGGAATGGAGTCCCATATCAGGCTCCTTTCTCAGTGGGGAATCTGCTTCAGGATTCTCTCTCTCTCTCACTTTGCCCCTCTCCCTTCTCGCTCTCTCTAAAATAAATAATTGTTAAAAAAGACTGAAGACGGGAGGAATGGCGGTGTAGGGGAGGAAGGTATAGGGTTGAGGTCAGAGTGGAATTTCCAAGTTCAAGATGTCAGAGGTGAAACAGTTCTAGGTGATGACAAGGTCTTGTAACAGGATAGGAGATATTGATGACAGGTGAGTACAGCTCTCAGATGAGTCATAGGATATGAGAAAATTTGATAGGATGTGGGTTAGGCATGGATGTATAAGTTCATCAGCTTGAACCATGATTTGTAAACTGTAAAGCCAGCCTTAAATATCACCTTCTCCAATACTCCACTTTTTTTAAAAAAGATTTTATTTATTTATTTGACAGGAAGAGATCACAAGTAGGCAGAGAGGCAGGCAGAGAGAGAGAGAGAGAAAGAGAGAGCGCAGAAGAAACAGGCTCCCTGCTGAGGGGCTCGATTTCAGGACCCCAGGATTATGACCTGAGCCAAAGGCTGAGGCTTTAATCTGCTGAGCCACCCAGGCGTCCGCTTTTGACTGACAATACTTTATCTGTAATAATTCTAAAATAATGACCCTCCTCAAATTAACAAACCAGGCTCCTAGCATCATCTTAATTCAGTAGGCTTATAAAATCGGGGAAGTTTTGTTTGTTGAAGGATTAATTCTGTTCATTTGCAGATAAACACACAAGAAAGAAATGTTCTTCACAGCTCCAGATTAAGTCCCTTTTAAGATGATACTGAAGAACCCATATTTTATTCGGTGTTACACACATCATAAAAGACTTGTGGTCTCCAGAAGTTCATATTCCAAGGTGACAAGCCCCTCAGTCAATGCATAAATATGATGTTAAACAATGGGAGGATGAATAAAAGCACTTATATCTTCCAGACACCCTGTCTATGAAGTGCTCCAATTACCAATATACCCAGCTGATTTTCAGAGAAACAAAGAACTTTACCAGATACTCACCAGGAGCTTTTAACACAGATAATAGAAGCTTGAAATTGGATGTAGCATCCAGTGAGGAGTAAGATTTCAACTTCTTTCAATGTCAGGTGCAGCTGGGGATAGGCAAAGAAATGTTTTGTTTGGTTTTGCAGACTTTTTTCATTCAGTACTTAGCCTGAAACCTTAAAGAGCAGTATCAGAAACCCCAGATCAGCAGTAGCCAGCCAGGAAATTGATTTTACTTTAAGGGTATTCATAATAACAGAACCAATCTGTATGTTCATTAAATCCACCTGAAATGATAGGAAGTCTAACAGAAGTCTTTCAAAGTGGAGGTTTTGCAAAAAAGGCTTTCAACCCTGCACATTTTCTAACCAGGGAGTAACTAGGCAATTTCTCCTCTCCCTGCTCTGGAGGAAAGATCGACAGGCACCTGGGTAACGGAGACGTTAGAAGTGAAGGATTCCATGCGCCAAATCTTGCATGTGAAGTAATTTTTAGAGATTTTATGGAGCTAGGGAAACAATTTTGCCCTTTCCATTTTTCCCCTACTGAGTTTTCCATATCTCCAAGACAGATGGAGCACATGTAACAAAACCAACCAAATGCAGAGAATGCAATCTGGGATATTAAAAATAAAATCTTTTCCAAATCTTCACAGGCTCCTTTAAAAACACTTCTACCCAAGTGCTAAAGCAGCTAACAGAGGTGTCTAAAAATGGAAAGAAGAGGTGCCCCAAGGGTTCTTTTTTTCAAAACCAGTCAGCATTAATATTTACTTCTCAGAAAGGGTTCTATACACAATCAGCAAATATGACCAAATTTAGTCATATGTGGATTGAAGATGATTATATCCCAGAGAGCTCTCCATTAAGAATCTTTAAATATAAAAATGTTGAATCTAATCCAGAAATAAGGCGAACGGGCAAATGCAATCAACACCCGGGGAAAATGTTAGTATTTCAATGGGCTTCAAATAAACACTCAGTACCATTATATTACTCAAAGAAACCAGTAAAGAGAATATGGTGAGGTAGATTTTGACATTGTATTGTTTGGCCTTTTACTAACTATAAACTCTTTATTATGGACATGCTGTAGCTTATATTTTACATTATCATAGCATTTAAATTTTATATTTCTGTAATATTTAAATGTAGGAACCTATCAATCATGGCTCCTGGGTTTTTAATTTTCTATGTAAAACTAATTTATTCTGAACCGCATGTAATTTCAGATTTTCTAAGAGTAGATTAACCTCACAAAATTGTGTTCAAATATCACTATTCCTTTGCCATCATCCAAAGAATACATCAATATTCAATTAAATGTAAATAAAATTAATTTTTTTCTCCTTCTTTTTTCCACTGGGGCATATAAGTAAATTGTTTGAAATGTATTACTGATGGAAATTAAATGTAAATTACTTATTTCTCAGTTTCTGGAACCTCTGTGCACTGAGAACTTATCTAGGTGCTGGCGATGAACAAAGTGAACAAGACCCAGTCAGGCTAAGGGGGAGGGGCGGGGGGGGGTATGTATGGGCAAAGCTCCATAAATAAGCAAATGAATGAATAAGACCATTTCAGATAGTGATGAGTACTGTAAAGGAAAGGAAATCTGCTAATGGTATAGAAGGTTCTGAGAGGGGGTGAGGGGCCGGGAGCTGGGTGGTTGGGAAATTGGAGGCAGTGGTGTTTAGATCACTGGAGGGGAAGGAGTCAGCGTTGCAAAGAGCTGGGGGCCTGGGGTTGGGGGAGGGGGAGGCAAAGGGAACCGTGAGTGCGGGGAGGAACTCGGTGTGTTCATGCAACAGAAGTGTGGCCATTGTGGCTGGGCTTGGCGGGGAGAGGAGTGAGAGATAAGATCCAGGTGTTAGAGCCGACTTTTGTAGAAAAGATTTGGAGTTAATTCTAAGAGTGAGAAGAAGCCATAGGAACTGACTGCATTCTTCTAAAGATAAGTCTGTCTCCTGCGAGGCAAATGGATGGGAAGGGGCAAGAATGCAAACAGGGAGACCAGCTGGATGGATGTGGGATACTAGGAGAGCCACGATGGTGACCCCAAGTGGGCTGCTGGCAGTGGCCTTAGTGGGGATGGTGAGAAGTGTTCAAATTCAAAACATATTTTAGAGATTCAACCTAAGGAACTTGCTGGTAGTTAACTGCATTTTCCCAAGCTAAGTTCTCTCACTTGAGCTATATTTCCAAAGCTTTTCTGAAACAATTTTAGGTCCAAGCTCCTTGCCCCTCACCTCCCTACTCATATATGTATATATGCATATGAGTAGGTCTTTGGGCCTCAGGAAAATGTCCCCCCAACCCCTTATTTTTTTTTTTAAAGATTTCATTTATTTATTTGACAGAGATCACAAGCAGGCAGAAAGTTGGGGTGGGGGGAAGCAGGTTCCCGGCTGAGCAGAGAGTACAATGCAGGGCTCTATCCCAGGACCCTGAGATCATGACCTGAGCTGGAAGCAGAGGCTTAACCCACTGAGCCACCCAGGCACTCCCTACCCCAACCCTTTTAAATCACAGTTGGTCCAAATGGCTTATCCAGCTTTCATTTGAATGTACCAAGTGCATTTCAGCTGCTTTTCTGTCTGCATATCCTAGAAATGACTCTCCAGACAGCTGTTCCCAGCTCCTGTCCCCTTACCATCCATACCCTCCTACAGACTCCTAGAGAAATTCACACACAGTCATTTCATATTTGTGCATGACTTCTCACATCCCCAAGAGTTCTCCCCACTCTGGGGCTTGTCCTAGAAGTTGCAGCAGCCCCAGTAACATTATCACGGTTCCCCTCAATGCTGGGGTCTTCACAAGCCTCAGTCATTTCACAGAGGACAGAAACCTACAAAGTGACATTTCACAGTTGGGAAAACCGGGATGTAGACAAGTTTGCATATCAAGAAGCAATACCCAGCTGGGTTTTCAGTTAGGTGAAGCTCCACTGGGCTCTTAACCTCTTGCTTCTCCAATAACTGGCTCCCCAAGAACTTAGGTAAGCATCATAGAACACGACTGTAGGGGCTCCTGAGTGGCTCAGTCAGCTGAGCATCGGACTCTTGGTTTAGGTTCAGGTCATGATGTCAGGGTCATGGGGTCTAGGCCTGTCAGCCTCTGTGCTCCTCAGGGTGTCTGCTTGTCATTCACCTTCTGCTTGCTCACTCTCTGAATGAATGAATGAATGCGTGAGTGAATGAATGAAATCTTAAAAAAAAAAAAACCCCAAAAAACAAAAAAACACAGCTCTGGATTGCCTAAAATCGAATCTGAGTGTCACCACATTTTAGTGGCCTGACTTTGGATGAGACACTTAACCTCTCTCGCTGTGCCTCTGTTTGTTCATACATGAAGAAGACATGATAATACTTGCCTCAGGAGGTGGGGAGTAAGGGAGCTACTGTGCAGAGTGCTTAGAATGTGCCCTTGGCAAAGAACAAGTGCTTTGTAAGTGTTAGCTCTCACCCTCATCATTCTCTTGTCCCACCCACCGAGGCGTCGCCCTCCTCTCTTATTTGTGCAATAGAAATTCAGCACTATGATTATGGAGCCGTTACCCAGCCCCCTAGGAAGGTGTGCAGCAGGAGGATGTGGTTAGGGGAGAGGACAGTGGGGTCATTACAGAAAAGCTCGGTGGGGCAAAGCAATGAGGTGAGCTCAGAGATGCTAGAGAGACACTTAAGAAGTTGTGATTAATTTACTCTGAATAATGCATCGATGTGAAGACATTTTTAAAGCGTTCTTCGGATTAAGTTACCTACCATTCCGGGGTTCATCTCACTGAGCAGGAAGTGTGTGGAGTGGACAGGGGCAGGCTGTCTTTTGCAGTAACTCAGAGCTGAGCTTCTGCGTCTCAAGTTCTTGCCTTCCCTTCCCTATTTCACTAGAGATTTGGGGATGTTTGGCAGTCAAAGTAAACCAGATTTATCTGTGGTCACAACGCATTTCAGCAGTTTAGGATGATAAAGTTTACTTCGTGTTCATGCTACAAGTCCCCCATGGAAGGGACAAGAAGGTTTTACTTACTGAAGAACCAGACTGGCAGAGGCCCCATCTCAATGGGCTTCCTTGATCATAGGGGCAGGGGAGAAGGAGCATGACAAAGCACGCGTTGGCTCTTGAAGCTTCCACCTGGATATGACCCATCATATTGCTCAGATTTCTTTTGCCAAAGCTAGTCATATGGCCATGCCTGGGCTTAAAAGGGAGAACATGTATAATTTTTCCACAGGAAGTGCCCCAAATACCTGGGGACAAATTATCACAAGGAGTTAACTGAAAGTTAACAGAAAAAACCCTCTAAAAGTTACAGCTTAAACAATTAAGGGGGTATTTTCTTACACAACAAGAAGTTTGGAGGTAGGTCAAGGCTACTGATAAATCCAGTAGCTCAAAGATGTTTTTAGGGACCCACTTTATTGCCATCTTTCTACTTTCCCATCCTTAGGAAATCAGCAATATATCTCTTCATGGTCACAAAATGGCTGCAGCAGTGCCAGCCACCACATGCAGAAAAGTAACATCCAGTGAAGAATGGAAGTGTTTCCTTCCACTATTTGTATAGCATTGAGAAAATCTTTCCCAGAAACCCCAGCTTACCTTGGGGCCTGTCAGTCAGAATTAAATCACAAGACCATGACTCATCCCATCATGAGCAAAAGGAAAGACCACTTCTTGGGATTTAAAAAAAAGGCCTATTTTCCCTTTGCACAAACAACTCTCTTTTCTATAAGGAATATGCCACTGAACATAAGAAATCAGGAAAACGTAACCCAGTTTTACCAATTATGGTAAGCTCCTTTATTCAGGGTGTAAGTAAAGAAGGACAATTCCTTTATGAAAAGCCAACATTAGTGCTTACATAATAATTATTCACAGTTAAATAACTATGGGCAAATAAAGCAAGCAAAACAGGCATCTAACAGGGAAGGATCATTTACCTACGGGATAGGGAAATAAGAAACTACTTTGGATTGATATTACATCCATCTCAAAAGAGTTGACCAAAAGAATTCACCACTCCCTTCTTTGTGGCCACCCTGGACTACAGCTTAAATGTTCTTTCTTCATCATTCACCCACACACTTCATTGCCTTTATCTGTGTACCTGTCTCCAACTGCAAGACGATAAGCTTTTTGAAAGATGTGGCCTGTTCCATTTGTTTATTCCTATGCATGCTAAAAAGAATAATGGGTAACATCATTTGATTGCCCACTGTGTACCAGAACCCGTTCTAAATTCTAAACGAATTGATTCTTGTAATACAACTGTCCCATGAGGCATATGCTATTATCTATGCTTAATACATAAAGAGTTGTAGGGTAAAAAGGTTAAGTCATTTGACCAAATGTATACAACTATTAATTGATAGAGTTGAATTTTGAATTTCAAATGAAGGTAGCCTACTTAGGTTATGTGTGGCACATTTGTCCCCAAAGTAGGTGAACCCAATATTCTTTAATACACAATATGAAGGTGTCAGAGAACAGGAGTGAAGGACAAGTGACATTGTCTTTTATTTACAAGTAGAATTTGAAATTAAGTATGATAGACTTAAATTCTCTGAGGATGGAGAGCATGTATGTTTCCCTTGCTCAGTATGGAGTCTCTATCTCCTAGTATAGATCCTGGCACAGTAGGTCCTTATGTGTTCCTGGAAGTGGGGGAGGGAGGACGGGAGGGACCGTGGGGGGAAGGAAAGAAGGGAAGGGGGGAGGAAGAGGGAACAAATGAATAAACACAGTTAATGTCTTTCCCTTGCTCCTTATATTTTCTACCTTTTCCTGTTTATTTCTATGGATAATTTGGTATCTAAAATCTGTATCTTACCTAGATAGAAAGAAGTGTTAGTTTCTCTAAGAATCAAGGGTTCTCAAAGAGAAGAGTTTAAATGTAACATTGTTACAGAGTAGGGAGGCCTCTCTGCAGGTCTATAATTCATTTGTCTTTTGAAACAATGTGTCTTATTTAAAGTAGATTTTTTTCCCCTCAAATGGAAACATTTTTTAGGAATTTGGACTTGTGCTTTTTCTTCTAACTGTGCAGCTTGAAATGTCAATACCATGCATAGACATAATGATTTGGTTTTTTTTAATCAATACAAGGCCATAAACAAATGAACAGCAATAATTAAAGAAATGGCCACTGTCAGTAGATGGAAATACTACTCTAGCAGTCCCTCCACCAGCAGCACATTTCAGGAGACAAATAATAGTTTGGGACCACTAAAAACACCATGTTTCTCCTTTATTTTAGCACCAGCATCATTGGGGGCTGCTTCCATAGAATGTTCCAAACTGTCATACAGATTTAATACATTAGACCTAATATTAGACCACATAGACACCCCACTCTAGTTTCAATCAACAAAGTAAAATCGTGATGAAACTGAATCATTGCACTGTTGTCACAAGTGAATTTTAACTGTTCTTATTTGTAAAGAGTATCCAAGTTTCTACTGTTGACTTTGTTGTTCTGATTCTTATCCAGAGAGCTAATTTTAAAAAGCATGTCTATGATCTAACCTTGAACTAGAGCTTCATGAGTCCCCGAATATCCCAATTTTCCCCAATATTCCATTTTTTCTTTGTTCTTTATTCTCAAATGATTTTCATATTTCATTCAAATTTCTTTGAGTTATTAAGGATTTTTTTCAGATGTCTCATCCAATTTCAATATATCAATGAACTCACTAATTTCCCTCTGCCATCTGTCTTTCTCTCCTAGGTTCTGTCCCTTGGTCGATGGCACCATCATTCACTCTGTGATCCAAACCAACATTTAGCCACTTTTGATGGCTCTTGCTTTCCCACTTACCCCAGTTAGTTGATAAGTCCTTTCATTCAACCTCTATCTAGATCCATCCTTTCCTTTTCACTCCACACCCTAAGTCAGTTCCTCATCAGCCTCACCCAGAATATTGCCGCAACCCCCACCCCCAACAACTAGCTTCCACTTTGTATCTTTTATTCCCCCAACCCATCTTTTATATTTCCATTCAGTTATTTTCTAACAAAGAGATAATCATGTTTCTTCCCTGCTCAGAAACCTATAATGGTTCACTATTGCCAATTTTTAAAAAGTCCAAACTCTTTAATAACATTCAAGACTTTGGGCGTCTGGGTGGCTCAGTCAGTTAAGCATTTGCCTTTGGCTCAGGTTGTGATCCCAGAGTCCTGGGATTGAGCCCTGCTTTGGGCTCCCTGGGCTGGGAGCCTGCTTCTCCCTCTGTCTTCCACTTCCCTTGCTTGCGCTATCTCTCTCTCTGTCAAATAAATAAATAAAATCTTGAAAAAAAAATCTTTAAAAAAAACTTTCAAGACTCATCTTTAATTACTCCCCGCCTGCCTTAGTAGGCCCGTTTCCTATCACTCCCCATCATTACCTGCACATATATGTGTACTCCTCAGATTTATGTGATACTCCTCAGTTCTATCTACCTGGCAAAAGCCAAATTACCCTTCAAGGCCTAGTTCAAATACCCTCCTTGGTATCCAGGCAGTTAGTCAGTCGTTCTCTGCTCTCATATCTTTTTTTCTTTTTTTAATTTTTTATTTTTTATAAACATATATTTTTATCCCCAGGGGTACAGGTCTGTGAATCACCAGGTTTATACACTTCACAGCACTCACCATAGCACATACCCTCCCCAATGTCCATAACCCCACTCCCCTTCTCCCAACCCCCCTCCCCCCAGCAACCCTCAGTTTGTTTTGTGAGATTAAGAGTCACTTATGGTTTGTCTCCCTCCCAATCCCAGCTTGTTTCATTTATTCTTCTCCTACCCACTTAAGCCCCCATGTCGCATCACCACTTCCTCATATCAGGGAGATCATATGATAGTTGTCTTTCTCCGCTTGACTTATTTCGCTAAGCATGATACGCTCTAGTTCCATCCATGTTGTTGCAAATGGCAAGATTTCATTTCTTTTGATGGCTGCATAGTATTCCATTATATATATATATATATATATATATCACATCTTCTTGATCCATTCATCTGTTGATGGACATCTAGGTTCTTTCCATAGTTTGGTTATTGTGGACATTGTGGACATTGCTGCTATAAACATTCGGGTGCACGTGCCCCTTTGGATCACTACATTTGTATCTTTAGGGTAAATACCCAGTAGTGCAATTGCTGGGTCATAGGGCAGTTCTATTTTCAACATTTTGAGGAACCTCCATGCTGTTTTCCAGAGTGGTTGCACCAGCTTGCATTCCCACCAACAGTGTAGGAGAGTTCCCCTTTCTCTGCATCCTTGCCAGCATCTGTCATTTCCTGACTTGTTGATTTTAGCCATTCTGACTGGTGTGAAGTAATATCTCATTGTGGTGCTCTCATATCCTTTTGTTTCTAATCTTATTGTGCCCCTATCTTAGGTCAGGTTCCCAGATGCAGACCCTGAGGAGAGGATTTGTAAGGAAGTCTTTTCTTTTCTTTTCTTTCTTCCTTCCTTCCCCCTTCCTTCCTTCTTTTCTAAGATTTTATTTATTTGACAGAGAGCCCAAGCAGGGGGAGCAGCAGGCAGAGGGAGATGTGGCTCCCCAGTGAACAGGGAACCTGATTCAGGCTCCAACCCAGGACCCTAGGATCATGACTTGAGCCCAAGGCAGGTGCTTAACCAACTGAGCCACCCAGGTGCCCCACCCAGGAAAACGTTTCCTTAAGGAAATACTCCCAGAAGAGATTGGCGAATGCAGGAGAAAAGGAGACAGGCAAGAGAAAGGGATTGAGCAAGGGTGGCTTTAGATAATGTCGCCGGGGAGTGGCTCAGCCTGATTCAGTAGAGAAAGCCCAGACATTAATTTATGTCCTGCTCTCTGGGGGACTGGGCCTTCCTGCCCCCAAACCAAGCAGTCACTGGCAAGGAACTCAGCTCTCAAGCACTTCCTGCTCCCCGAATATGTTCGCAGTACTCAAGGACAGCCACTCAAGGCATCATAGGTGCAAGCCATTGGAAGCAAAAGTATGTCAGAGCTGAATGGGGGGGAACGGGGATGGTAAAACGGGATCCCCAGGCATTTGGGAGGAGTCAGACAGTGTCAGCTATGCTCCTCGGCATAGTCTGCCTTGTTTCCACCTCTGCACCTCCAGCTCGGGATAGTGAGTTACTTGGCAGGGAAGACCCCCTTCTTAGTTGTCCTTATGCCCCTACGGCAGGGAAGATATTACTTCACACCCAGAAAGTGCTTAAATAGCGTTTATTGGTCTGAACTGAATACTCATTTTGTAGGTCTTTTGCAACATTTTGCTACTAATAATCATATTGCTGAGATTTTTTTTTCCCCCTTGCTGGTTTTAGCTCACTAATAAAAGATAGGGCTTCTGGGCTTTCAAAACCTAAGGTTCAACTTTTCACCTTGTACTTTTCTCCCCAGGGCAACAATTTGCTCAGCATATCTCTTCCTAAATTCCAAGACAGGCTGCTTGCTCTGCTCAGTCAAGACTGCCAACCCCAGAAACATTTTCGAAAGATCACAGTCAACATCATTGCCAAAAGAAGAAGTTCTTGGCACACAAAAGACCTGGTTCAATATGAGATGCCAGATGGTGATTTCAACTTCAGCTAAATTCCTGCTGAAAAAAGTGTTTGAACTGCAGATGAGAAAAGCTTCTATGACAAATTTCCAAGCGTTAGAAGCTTCAGAGGGAGATGGCAAGTGTTGATACACCCCCCCCCAACCAAGCACATGCACACACCACAGACTTACTACCTGCAGCTGGTAATTAAGATTCCCACAAAGATGCCTCTGCTTTTTAAGAAGACTGAGCCCTGACTTGATTTTTACAACTATCAAAGTGTATTTACTGAGCCCATTGAAAGTAAAACCTAGTTGATTACATGTAGTGTTTTTCAAAGCATCTGCTTTCATTAGCATCTGCTGTAAGTTTTTTTTAGTATCTGGAGTATCTTATTCCTCTCTACCAATAACTCCATTATTAAGCCAATTAATAATAAGCATGTCTTCCCTCCCTAACTAACTTTCTTTCTTTCTCTCCCTAACTAATTTCAGATTACAGGGAATATACATGAAGTATAAATTGATGGTCCTCTGTCTGGACACTCTTGGGTCCCTGACTCCCTTTTTCCTTCCAGGAGATTGAAAGCCCAGCTCCCCTGATTCCAGAGCTTCATTCAAGATTTAGCTGAGATTGGGACTTTGCCTGAAACTGTGCCCTGGGCTGGTTCCTTCTCTTCTACATTCCCCGTCTTGTTCCTTCCTCCCCATCCTTCTCCTCCCCTGAACTCCCTTACAGAACTAATGAACATTTCTTTAACAACATTCTCGCACCCAAATCCTCATCTCAGGGTCTGCTTCTGGGGAAATGGCTTAAAATTCTGTGCAATGGGAAAATTCAAGGCATTTCATGCTGACATAGAGAAGGGCCATGTTTCTGGGGCAAGAAATGCATGCATACCTACTTTATCAATCAAAATTCAGAAGAAAATAGTAGATACACTCAAATTAGATATTTGGAGAATAGTTAATCAAAGGACTGGTTATGAAGGGGTGGGGTGGGAGAGAGACAAGGAGAGTGCCTGCCTGGAAACTGGTAACAGGGGGGGGGGGGCATTACCAACCCTAGGCTCCACTGGAAAGTGGAGAACTGGTGATGGAGAGGCAAGGGGAGGGCTGTGGGACAGAAGTTGTGATTTTAAGGGATGCGGCCAGCCTAAGGGACCCTACACGGAGCAAGCTGGCCAAAAACCCCGATCTCGTGCTCCTTCATTCCTCCTGTCTTTTACCAGTGATCCCATCAGCTGAACCTAATGGGAAGCCAGGTGCAAAACAGCCCCATCACACAGCACATCTAAGCTGGCCTCTAAGGACATAGGGCAGATGGAGAAGGGCAGAGAGGGCATCCAGAAGGACAAACAGAATCTATCCAGCATACCTACTTATTTTCTCTCTCTCTCTCTCTCTTCCTCTCTCTCTCTCTCATCTGTCGTACACACACATACACACACACACAGTTCTTCCTGTTCTTGATTTTGACTTGTGACTAGACACACATAAATAGACCCTGATTTTTCTGTCTGCTGATCTTGTTTCTTTCTATCTTATTTATACTTCAGAGGACCCAGAGATAAGGTTGAATGATATTACTCATCATATAGATAATCAATAATCAAGAATCAGACAAAATACATTTTTTATTAAAGTCTGAGTATAGTATCTGGACATTTCAACGGTGGCCCCCAAACCCCAGCCTCTAAGATGGCAATTTTGGTAGATTGAAATGTGAGAGCTTGCTACCATAAAATTTATCATCTCTTTGACCTCACCATTTTGGTACAAAGAGCTCTAATTTCTATCCCTAGAGAACTGTACTCATTTCCTCCCAATTGAAAACAAAATACAAATCAAAGATTTATGTTGTTTTTTGTAATGATGTGTTAATTGCTTTCTCACCAACCCAGGTGTAAAGATGCCCTCATTATACGGCTTACTCCCAGATGTCCTCATTATTGGAAGCAACGCTCTCTTCCATGGGTCTCATTTTCTGTGTTGGAAATGGTCATTTCCCCACAAGCAGCTCTGGCTTGGTTCAGAATATAAAGCTCCATGAAATGTGCAGAATGAAGACAAAGGGTTACTCAGTTATTTGAAGGTCTTTGAGATTAATCATGGAAAACAACATCCTGGTCCTCAGGAGGCTGGCAGGAGCCAATGTGGGGGAGATGAAGGGTAGATGATGGAGAAGCACCACTTCCTATATCCCTGGGGGAGAGGCCATGCTCAGCAGTGCCTTCTGAGCCTCTAGCTCTCTCTCTCTGCTGGGTGCCTTGCAGACTCAGATACGGCTGAGCAGAAATCAGGTAGGTTGTGGTGCACATGGCCTACAGGGCTGTCATTTCTAAGTATTAAAATAATATATATTGGGCTATTTTCTTCTGAAATTTTATTTTTAAGATACTTTTGGGGGGATCCAAAGGTTTTAGAGGGTAGTGATTTAAAAAAAAAAAAAAAAAAAGTCTCTAAACACCAGGCTTTCTTTTGAGGCAACTGTTCACATCACCCAGGCAAACTAACCATGAAAGGGGGTGTGAGTGGGGGCTGAGCTTGCCTGGGCATCTGATGGGGTCACTATGAGATTATGTGGAGCAAGGCACCCAACCATCCGGAACCCAAGTTCCTAGTAACAAGAAGGAATGAGGTGAGATGAAATTAGAATCCTCTTCTTGTCCTAACATTGCACTGTGAGCTACAGTAACCACTGGCCACATATGGCTGGTCTAAACTGAGATGTGTGGCCGGTGCCCCAAATCACCAGATTGCTAAGACTCAGTACAAATGCAAATGTCAGGTATATCATTAAAAATTTTTATATCGATTATGTGTGGAAATGATAACAATTTGAGGTATCCTGGGTTAAATAGAACATAAAGTTTCCTAATTTACTATTTAAATTGTGGCTACTAGAAATTATAGAATTATACATGTGTCTTATATTACATTTTTATGGGACAGAACGGTTTGATAAATGTATTTATTTATTGAACTATTTTAAAATATGTTTCTGGATTCCCATTTCATCTGGATGCACCTCAAATTCTAGAAAACTTGCAGTAGTCTTGCTTGGGAAAAAATGTTATATCATTTTTCCATGCAAAGGTCTTTTTAGAACAAGAGGTAAAAATTTCATGTCATGCTGGCTAAGTGTTGAAGAGAGAGTGAGGGGAAGGAACGGCAATGTTCCTTAAACTAGAATTTCATTTTCTTCTCCTTTGAGTGAAGCTCGAGTGTCAATCTTTAATTTCTAGAACAGTAGAACATTTCCAGATTGCAGAGACGTGAAAATAGATGCTACCGAAAGTAAAGAGCAGCCCTCCTCCCCTGCCACGCACACGCATGCAACATCTCTTCCCCGTGGGAGTGCCAAATATTTGGAAAGCACCTAAATGCTCAGTTCATGAGCTCCAGAAGGCACATGTTCAATAACCACTTCCTGCTGTGTGTTAACTGCTGGGTCAAATAAAGAACAGTAGACAGAGAAACAGAGACAGGGTATTACAATATGACTTCAGACTGATGATCGGGGCAGAAAGAGCAGCACAGGGAAGATTCAGGGATTCAGAGCCCATAAGGGCAGAGTGGAAGGAGGGTGTGTTGTTGGGGGGACACTGAGCAAACATCCATCTGCAAGTATCAAGTGGGCCTTGCCTATCAGGAAGGAGATCTAGGACGTGACATGACAGATGCTGGGCTGAATCATCTAATGGAAGTCGTGTTTTAGGGGACTCATCCCTCTCTTCTCTGTCATGCTATATGTGTGTGTCCCCCAACTGGAGGACCTAGTTAGAATCCAGTGCTACCTAGGGGCGCCTCAGGGGCTCAGTTGGTTAAACATCTGTCTTTGGCTCAGGTCATTGTCTGGCTCAGGTCATGATCCCAAGGTCCTGGGATTGAGGTCTTGGTCAGGCTCCCTGCTCAGTACGAAGTCTGCCTTTCCCTCTGCCCCTCTCCCTGCTTGTACTTTCTCTCTCTCTCTCTCTCTCAAATAAATAAATTTAAAGAACAACAACAACAACAATCCAGTACTACCTAACGTTATTCCCTTACTCTCTCCTCTGTATGTTTTTTGCTTCCCTGAGGGAGAATGACACAGTCAAGGGCAAGAGCCAAGGTTGATGTTTCTGTTGAATATCTCATGATTTCCAGGACAGTTGTAGGCACGAAGTAGGTAATTCAATGCTTACTTTAAAAGTAATAATAATGAATTAAATTGTGCTAAATCCCCATGTCCTCTTCTTTCATATATTTCACGAGGGAAAATGGGGAATCCTAATTCTTAATGAGGTTTCTTCAGAGACAAAAGTGTAAATCAGTTTGCCTTCTATTTCCTGTCCTTTTCTGGTATATATCTCCTTTCTTCCCAGCATCTTCCTGGGTTCTTACCACCATTATTTTGTCACTGAAATTTTCTCTTGGGCTTTGACTTGTGCATCTGGGTGGAACCCAAATTTCCCCCTTCCTCCTTTTACCACTCATTTCCTTTGGTTCTTGGCGGGAGAGTATGGTGCCCCTTCCACCCAGAGAGTCCCTGGCTTGGACTAGAAATGATGATCTGCTTTAACCATTTAGCCCTCCCTGATGAGGCTCTTTAACTCACCTGAAGGTTGTTTCTTTCTTTCTTTCTTTTTTTAAGATTTTATTTATTTATTTGACACACACATACACACACAGAGATCACAAGTAGGCAGAGAGGCTGA
Source organism: Mustela nivalis (assembly GCF_964662115.1). Classification (NCBI taxonomy): domain Eukaryota; kingdom Metazoa; phylum Chordata; class Mammalia; order Carnivora; family Mustelidae; genus Mustela; species Mustela nivalis. The sequence goes on from NC_139025.1 coordinate 47,997,713, forward strand.
CAGAGAGAGAGGGGGAAGCAGACTTCCTGCTGAGCAGAGAGCCCTATGCAGGGCTCCATCTGAGGACCTCAAGATTATGACCTGAGCTGAAGGCAGAGGCTTAACCCATTGAGCCACCCAGGCACCCTAAAGATTGTTTCTGATCAGTTCACATGGTCAGAGAAATAAGAAAGGCATTAAATGAAGAAGTGTAGAAGGGCTGGGAGTTACCACGGAGGGACAGAAGCATTTTTGTTTTGTTTTGTTTTTTGTTTCTGTTTTTTAAAGATGTTATTTATTTGCCAAAGAGAGAGAGAGAGACTGAACACACAGGGGGAGCTGCAGAGGGAGAGGGAGAAGCAGGCTCCTTGCAGAGCAGGGAGACTGATGTGGGGCTCGATCTCAGAACCCTGGGACCATGACCTGAGCTGAAGGCAAGCCACCTGTTTTGCTTTGTTTTTCACTGTACTGTGAAAGAAATAACTTACACTTGAGTGCGACTCTGGGGGAGAGTAGACTCAGTCTGGTTAGAACTATGGGCTTTCCTTGCCCAGCAAAGAAAGATAACTCTGTAGATCCCAGGAAATTTACAAAGCCTGAATTTTCTCTCTCTTAAAAAAAAAAATTCACTTTTGTTGTCCTGATTTTAAACTAATCATTACAAAGCTACTTCAAGAAGAAAGATTATTCCCTCGATTATTCTTTGGTTAACTTTTTAGAGCTTTTAGCCACCTGAGAAAGCCAATCCAATACTGAAAAGTGTTGCCAAAAGCCACTCAAAAACGTCATCTACCTTAATACTTAAAGGATCCTGAGTCCCTGAACAAGGCTCTTTGTAAGGTAAGAGTTAATATCAGAGACAGATGAACTGCAATGGATAAAAGTGAAATGTGGTCTGTAAAGGCTGGGTAAATGTTTCTGGCTCTTTTCTTTTTTCCTTCTATTGCATATTATGCAGATTTGAAACCTGGCTACTATTTCTGCTATCTTCATTTTTGTTTAACAGAAAAGCACAAGTAATAGGTTCTAAGGTAAGTCCCTGCTTTTTTTCCAGTGACTCTAGACTGCACTAAGATTGACCTCCCCCCCCCCGCCCCTGCCCCGTGCTACCTAAATTGCAGGCACATGGTATTAAATTATCTGCCTTGGTAAGACTGTCCTTGCAAAACTACACCGTAAAGTAGCCATGCTCTGGGCTCTCCCCCCTCCTCTGCCGCAAGGCTGGAGGTTGGATGTCATCCCAGGTTTCTAGCCCCAGCATTAACTCCACCCCACTCTCCCCCCTCAAGAAAGAGTATCTTCTGTTTCTCAAACCACACAACTCCCACCAATTCTGACCTTTTTTCATAGGGAATGAATACCACCTCCAGAATCCCGACTCCCAAGAATCACCATTTTGAATTAATGAGCAATCCCAACCTTAAGGATTCTTGCAGGTAAAAAGGGTTGCTCAGAGAACATAGGATGAAGCTCCCATGGCCGAGATTAGGTGAAAAAAGGAAACATCTCTTCATTCTTACCTTTTAAGACTATTGGCTGTTTCCCTCCCCAGTGAACAATTTTCTCTATTTATAAGATGACACCTACGTAAGTATTCTGGTCACAAGTTAGCTATCCACTTAACAGTGTGTCTCTGTGTTGTCTAATTACTACTGGATGGAACCGTGCATAAAGTATATAAGTGTGTATGTGATAAGAGTATTAAAAGCGGGGGGTGGGGGAAGGAGTGAGTATGTGTGGAAAGAGAACTTGGTTCTAAAATAAGACTGATATACTTAAAAAAAACCTTTGAATTTGGGGAACTGGAGATTCACATTAAGTTTTAAGAAATAGTATAGAGAGACCCCTTATAGACCTTTTATCTGATAGTAATATTTTGAATAACTGTAGTACAATATCAAAACCAGGAAACTGACGTTGATACAGTCCTAGGGCCTTATTCAATGTCACCTCTTTTGTATGTACTCATTCGTGTATTTAGTTTGGTGCAGTTTTGTTACATATGTAATCTGCTTTTGAATCTCAGCTAAGTACTAGCTGTGTGACATTGAACAAGCTCCCTGGCTACTCTGAGGCCCAGTTTCCTTATCTGCAAAATTGTAATGTCTCTCTTCTAAAGATGGTGCCAGGATTAAGTAAGATCATTTCTGCTAAGTTTCCAGCACACTAGATTCTCAATAAATGCTGGTTTCCTTCCCGTCTATCCCTTGTTCTTTCAGTAGCAAGGGAATATTCTCCAGTTTCTTGCAGAAATAACCAGACTTGTGGGTTATAAGAAATCAGGCGGCTCCTTCTTCAAGTCCAATGCATTTAACCCTGCCGTTCAAAGAGAGCAAAGTGGATGTCACCTGCCCACAGCTGTTGCCTGAAGGCCTGGACTTGGGATCCTATTTGTATCTAGATCAGAAGTGTAGAGACGGGGGTGGGCGGAGTGAAAAAGGAGAGACTCTGGGGGAGCTGTGGAGTAGGGGTAGGAAGCGGTAAATACTGAACAACCGTTGGCTGGAGAACTACTAGTTCCAAGGATTTTTCGTCCGGTGTGGCTAGTGACCAAGGGTTGGATGTACCCGCGGAAGGCTAGATAGGAGGCGGGAGCCTCTGAAGACATGGTGGGCAGGTGCGGAGCCCAGTCTAGACTTTGTAGGGGGATCACCCTCTTTCCAGAGTTTAGTCAAGTTTAGAGCTCTTCTGTCTTCTGGAGCCCTCTTTCAAGGACGGCCGAAGAGCGCTCAAGGGCCAAGAAATCTAGGACCGCCCGGGGGCAAGAGAGGCACCTGAGTCCCTACCTTAAGGTCCCGCTGGCTGGAGGAGAAGGCCATTCCTCCACACGGAGGCGTGGATGGCTGGGAGTCCTAAGGGCAGCCGAATGTGAGCGGGCGGGTTTGGAAGGAGAGACTAGAGGGCAGGGGGGTCGCGGGGTGGACGCGCTAGCTCCTGCTCGGCGGCGACCTCTTCCACCTGCACCCCGCGAACCTGGCTTTTCCAAGTTCAAATCTCCAAAGCGACCGCCCTAGCGTCACGCAGCAGCCAAGCCGGGACCGGGGCTGTGTTCCCGCGACCCGAGCAGTCCCCAGGAGCCGGGGCGCAGTCTGCGTCGAGGTGGGGGCTGGGGGGAAGGACCCCGCGGGGGCCGGGACACCGCTCCGCGCTCCTCCCGGGGCCGCCCCCAGCGCCGCGGGCCGCGGAGGAGGAGCCGCGCCCAGGCCGGCGTCGCCCTGGCTCCTCCTCCCCGCGCGGGCCTGGCCCTTCCTCCCCGGCGTCCAAAGCTCCGGGTGGCCGCGGCCGAGCCGGGAGCGGAGCGCGCTGGGCGCGGCCGTCCCGCTGCCGCCGCCTCCGAGCCCTGAGTGCGCCCGCGGCCATGGTCCCCGCGGCGGCGCCGGGCGCTTGAGCCCCGGAACGCGGTAAGCAAGGAGCCCACTCCCGGGGTCCCCGGCCCCGCGGCCTGGGGGTGCGCAGAGGCCTCACGCCGCCCCCGCGCCGTCGGCAGGGCCCTGCGCGCCCAGGGCGGACCCCACACCGGGACGGGTTGGGGCTTCCCCTTCGGGGCCCGGGCGGGAGCTGTCCCTGCGCGCGGGGCGCCCCCGGGGGACGAGGCGGGGAGGGGGCGGCTTCGCGGGCGGGAGGAGGGGCCGGTCCTGGAGGCGCGGGCTGCGCTGCCGGGGGGCGGGCCGGCGGGCGGGGAGGATGCGCGCCGCAGCCCCGGAGAGCCGCGCTTTTGTACGCGCTGGCTCCTTACATATGGAAATGACGCTCGCGCGGGTCCCCAGTCGCGTCCTTTTGAAGGACGCCCGCCCGGAACCACGGCGCCGGCTGCGAAGTATTGTCCCGCTTCTTGAGCCCTAACAAAGCGTCCTCCTTCGCTTTGCAGAGCACTGGAGGCGGGCGGCCGGCGGTGCGGGCGCAACGGAGAGGCCGCCTGAAGGTAGGCGAGGACGGCGGGGGCCGAGGCGGCGTGCCTCCTGGTGACACAATGGGGTGTTTGAGGTTTCTGGGGTGCAACGGGCAGGCAGGTCGGAGACGCATCAGCATCTCAGGTTGCCGGGGGAGTCGGGCGGCGCGCCCGCCCTCCGGCTGCACCTCCGCCTCTCCGCCCAGCAGCGCGGCTGCGTCTGGTCTGCTCGGCCGCCCCCGCGGTCCCGGCCAGCCGACGGCGATTGAAAGCCGCTTCTGTGTGTAGACCCAGGAGCGGACTTGACGCCGGGAGGGAGCAGAAAGGGTGGTGGTGCTGTTGGCTTGTGCCACCAAGGCAGCCTCGTGATGGAGCCGCGGAAGAGAAACCTGTCTGGGGAAACTCGAGGTGATAAACCTGGGCTGTCTGAGCAACGGAGAGCTGTTTGGGGTCCCTAAAGGGGGGCATCTCAGAAGGCGGGGGCGGGGGGAACGCATATAGCAAGACTTTCCCAGTGCACTGAGCAAGAACTAAGGGGAAAAGGACCAAATGACACGCGGTTATTGCCTGAAAACCTTGATCCACTGGAATGGAAGTGTGGCGTGCTGCGGGAGAAGCTTCCAGGATTCCCAGTGCTGGGCTTCTGCGACCAGCACACCGGTCCTGACAAAAGGACAAAGCTGATGGAAACACTTTACTGCAGAAGGCTCTTTCTGTGAAGTTGAGAGACAGAGAAAGAGGCGTTTTCCTAGTCCCAGCCCTGACAAACCGGGGTCAAGGTGCACAGAAAATGAGGGGTGTAAAGATTGCTCTACCCTGTATCTTGTTTCGACAATTTAGCGATTATGAGAACCTGGGCCTTCTTTACTCAACAGCGGCAGCGAGATTCCTGAGGTGGACTTGCCAGACAACTTAACTCTTAATTTATGAAATCAAATCAGATAGCCTAGTTGTTTTTTGTGACTGCCATAGTAGCTTTTTAGGATTAAAATCCCAGTAAAATCCATCCTGGCATATGGGCCGAGCTCCTGAGGCCATGGAGGATTTCTCAGTGGGGCTCCCTTAAATAGGTTGACAGAAATTTATGTCTGCTTGTTTCCTGAGGCTTGCCATTCTACAAGGAAATATATTTTTCCTGTGTCAGCTTAATTTTGTCTTGAATCTTCTCTAGTGGCTAGCATATTAGTGGATGACCTGAAATACTGGCTCTAGAGTTGAGGTTTGTCGGTTTGGTGGTGGGGGTGTTGTGAAGATTTCCAGACTGTGTGTAAAAGTAGCATTACAGGCTGGCTGAAAAGCAGGTTGTTGTCTCTTCAGCTGTTGTCAGTGTTCTTAAGGAGGTGAAGTGAACTGCTGGGGAGTTTGTTTACAGATTTATTTTCACCTGTTCCCTGGCCATTCTGCAGGGGAAACCATTCTGAACTACAGTAGAGATAAAGGGAAGGACTTATAGATGTTCCACATTGGTTGGGCATCAATAAAGATATAGCCAAGGCAGGAGAAGGCTTTACAGGGGCAGTGGAAAGGAAGCTGTCAGAGGCACAGTCTTCACATTAAAAAATGTCAAGGATCAGTCATTTTAATAGGCACTTGCTCAGAATGGCTTGGTTTCTTTCTTCGTCTTTTTTCACTTTAGATATGCTATGACCCTTAATATCAAAAGATGTTGACTGTCACAGAGGGGGAGAAGAGGACCCCAGTGAATTCTGAACAGCCAACCTTAATTTAATGGGCAATATTCTTATCATAAGTCAAATGTTAAAATAAATTGTTTTAAATGTCACTGCAAATGACTTTCTAAACTAACATTTCACCAGTCTGGATGCTTCCATTTTGTGTTGATAATGAAAATACATTTTATCAGTCTCACATTGATAAAGGGTTGGCAAGTTAGCTGGATTCAAGCAGCCTAAAGCCTTTTCAGGAGGTTTATTTTTATAGATGCCAATTCATCTGTAAGCCAATAAATTATGTGGTTTGAATTCTGGCTATTGAGCTTACATCTGTTGGGCAAGAACTTGTGGAGAGACCAAGGCTTGCAAAAAGATGTTTTTCTCTTATTTACAAATAAAATAGAATTTTTAAAAGATTATGGGAATATACAAGTGAGCAACTTTTTTTTTTTTTTAAATTAGGATACTTCTTTGTTGCAATGTATATCAGCAGTTACTCATTTATTGAAGCTTTTGAATGGAACAGTTACAAAGTATTTATGTCCTACCATTCACATAAAATACAAAGTTGAGAAAACATTGTTTATAGGCAGTAAAAGAGATCCCCCCCCCCCCCGGGGAGGGGGGACTGTGCCCCTAGCTGCAGGCATTCTGAATTAATTACAGTAAATATGGCTCAAGAAGTGAAAGTTGTTATGAGCAGTCTCTTTTAAGAAAGTAACAAACATGGAGCTCTGTTTTCTGCTTCTCTAATTTTACTTAGTAGCTGATTACAGGTTATTGACTCTACATTGTGCTAGGCTAATGATTTTTTTTTTCCTCCAGCTATCCTGAGTTAAGTACTTGATTGGTAATATACCTCACTGTTAGGTTTAACAAAAGCTTGGGTTTGGCACATGGTTCAGAATAGTCACATACTAAAATTTTTTTAACGTTTTAGAATAAATGCTAGGAGACGGTCCTTGGTTAAATTCAGTTTAATAGTGTAGTTTAACCAAGGTGGTTATTGTCTTTTAAATATATGTAATGTCATTTTTGTTTCTGTGCAGTGGCATTTAAACTTTTGTGTTGTATCTGTATCCCGTGACTTTATTCCTGGTGATACTCAGGTGCCTGTGGTATCCAGCTAGGAATGAGGTACTGTCGGAGCCCAGAGGAAGCTACCTGACGGGAGTCGTTGTGATTAGCAGCTGTGGTTTCTGGCAGAAATATCCTATATAGATTTGTAAATAGTCGCTTTTTCTATTAAGCTTTCGCTCAACTTGAATTTATTCTTGTCACTATTTCGTTTTATACTGCAATGAATCCAAATGTTAAGAATGGAAATCTTTGCAATTATAGTGGTTGCATAGAGAGAAAGAGAGAAGAAAAAGAAACATTTTAATTTGATCATTGGCATTATGAGGCTCCGACTTGCCAAATGGTGAAAGCTAATGGCGTGAATGAAAAGTGTTCCCAGAACACGGTTTGTCCATGTTGACCGCTTTCGTTATAAAGTAACTAAATTAGTCACTTGGTGGTCACTACCTGGTCTGTGGATCCCCAGCAGCTATGTCTGAACACAAACCTAAAAGCATCTATTGTGATACCCAAGGAAAGCGGCTGAGCCAAGAGGGGCATCCAGACATTCCACATAGCTGTTCAGCTGCTGGACCATCTGGAGGGAAATAAAAGGCCTGGGCTAGGGGCTCTGGCATTGTGCTCATTTATTATTTGGTTTTCCCTTGCCAGACTTTGTCCCTTTTTTACTCCCTCTGGCCCAGAACAGACGTCCCCTTTGGCTGGGGTGCCATTCTTACAAGCTCCTTTCTGTACCCTGCATGCCGGAAAGTTCAGAAGTTCACGTACCCCCTTCATGGTGGCCTTATGTTGGGGACTTCATTATTCCAGCGGCTCCTCACCTGTGTCTTTCCCAGTCCCAGGTGGTGCTGATTTCATCAGCCGGGGTTGCTGAGTAGCACAGAGTAGCACAGACTGTGATGGACATCCCCATCCGGGTCTACGCATTTTGGCAGCCTTGTTCTGAGTTATTTGGAAGGAAAACGCTCCAGATAGTTCTCATTATGGGTGCTTATTAGGTGGTAAATGTTTTGATAAATGGCTCTGTGCATCTGCCTCTTATTTAACCGTCCCTAGTTAGAACTCCCAAATACTGTGCACCCTGGCCCTTCTATTCCAGAGGAACTGTGAAGGCTTCTGTCAGTGTGATGGGGAAGGTAGCAGGTGAAGAGAGGCCCCGGCTTGGAGGTGGGGTGGGGTGGGGAGCTTTATAAAACTGGAATTTTTCTTTGTGATTTGAAGGAGGGTTTGTCACTCAAAACCCAACGTTCTTCATCTCTGAGGAAGATTTCTGTCGCTAGTGGGAGTCCATTAGGCTTTAACTCTGGAAAGCACTGATGGCACAGATTAGACATACTTGAGTATTTTGAGGGAGTAATTTAACAATGATCAATTTCTGGACCAGGCCCGCTGTTGGAAAATACGGGGCTCTTCAGATCATTTTTATTTAAAAAAAAAATGTGTTTCTTCCTTGCCCTAAATTCCAAAGCTGCTTTGGAAAAAAAGAGTGCTTACTCCATATATCTCTAGTGCCTTATAGGCTCTAATTATTCAATAAATGGATTAGAGCCGTGGGCAGGGAGAATCCCCACCCTTCCCCCCCCACCTGGCCATCAGGTTTTCCTGGCGGTTTCTGGTACTCAGTAGTCTAGCTGATTAACACATGAAGGTGGAGATAAGGGATTGGTCTTGATGTCATTTCAGTGGTCCCGTTCCTGTGTTCTGTGTGCACGTGTAGCCCTGAGAGAGGGTCTGATTTAGAGTCAGACCAGAATTCAGATCTCAGTTCCACCGCTGTATTAGCACTCTCTCCTTGGACAAGTTGCTTAATTTCACCAAGCCCCAATGTCTACATCTTAAATGGGAATGTGAGGTCTACTTTAAAGAATTAAAAGGATTAAATGAGCTCATTTATGTAAAGTACTCAGCATGGGCCAGACTTCTAGTAGATACCCAGAAGTTTAAAAAAAAAAAAAAAAAGTTTCATCTTAAGTCCCAACTGTGTTTCAGCCTTTCTGCTTTTGTTTGATGTTAAATCTATCAGTAATCTGCCCTTAAAGATGGAGGTAGTGCTGAGCCTTACCCATTGCCGTTGACCCACTGTTAGTAGTAGAATATTGTTTATAGTCCTGTTCCCTGCCTTGTGCGTTCTCGCTGTCTGTAAGGCATTCTGCAGCTCCTGCTCTGCTTCCTCGAAGGCAGATCCATGGTTGGTTGACTTTCTTCAGTTTATTCTTCCTTGGTCAGTTGTTTCTATTTTCATGGTTGTTTTCTCAATTCCCCTCTTGTATCAGCTTTCTCTGGGATTATCCTGTCACTTGCTTGCCGCCTTTAACCCCCAGAACAGCCCTTCTAGATGGGTATTATTATTCCCATTTTATAAACAAGGGGACTTGGGAAAGTGTTTTAGTACAGACTCCCCTCCAAAGTTACATCCTATAACCGCCCCCCAAAACAACACAACAACAACAAAACCCCCCAATGCAGCTGAAGTTTATGACTCCATTGGCTTAATAACTAACTCCTTAATCCAACTCCAGACGGTTCTGGATGCTATAGTTTGGGAGTGGGTCCTGGCTTCTACTTCTGCTTAGGTACATCTAAGACTGAAAATGCCTTTGAAGAAAGGGTTGGATGGGGGAAGGAGAGGTATGCTTGTGGAAGAAATAGGCATTTCAAAGTCTTTCTGTGCTCATTATGTCACTCTCATCCAGGGGAAGTTTCCGCTCAAGGGATCTCCCTACACTAAGTCAGTCCTTGGTGTCTACTGAGTTTCTGGTGTGAGGAACAGACTGTACTATGCATTTGGGGGAGTGATATAAAAGAAATGAGTTGTGGACCTTGTCCTGAAGGAAATTTCTGCCAAGCAGGGGGAAAAAATTCTTGCACATGAAATTACTCATGAACATTTGGGGGATAATATCATCCAGTAAAAAGACATTCTGTGCCAAACGAGATCTGACAACTTGTCACCATATGCAACATCGTTTGGATGTTTCCATATGCTCATTTGTTCCTCAGAGTTGGGACTGTTTTCCCTTTTCAGTCAAAAGAATGTTTTCCAAATCACAGTGTCTTGGGAAGAGGGAAGATGAAATAAAGAGATAAAAAAAAAAAAGATTTGCTTTAGTGAAAGTCCAATAACCTCCTGAAGATAGGGCATGATAGCTTATCAGATTTACAGCTATGGATAAGATAGGACTTCTCAATGTGTTAAGAGTTTTATGCCCCTTTTTTATTGGTCTAAATGAACCAATCCCCATGTTTTAAAAATAATTTTAAAAAGAGGAAATGTTAGAATTCTTTCGCTTTTGAGGGTTGGTTTGTTTTTAATATGCAAAATCAAGTGAAAGCAGAATAGACTGCCTTTTATGACATTAGTCAGATTGTATCCCGGGTAGGGGTGCTGAAGAGGTATGGAAGCCCCGAAAACCCCAGAGCAGCCAGGGGTGTGTGTGTGGTGATGGGGGGTGTTGGTTCTCAGCTCTCAATCGACAGCAAACTGGCTGACTTGTAAGTGAATCTCACGAGCCAGGCATTGGCCTTGTCTAAATCCCTAACTTTGGTGGCTTTGCATTAACACCTTGGTGTTTCTTTTCTGGTGCTCTCATGTTTATATAGCACTCTCAACTTAATTGTGAAAACATTTGCATGGTGATTAGTTAACCCAACAGACCAACTCTGGGAAGGCAGCCAGAGCCAGCAGCACCTTAGTAATAGAAAAGCTGATAATTAGGAGAAGAACCCCATCCCACCGCCTCACCCCCAACACACACACACCCAGACCAGCAGCCTGGACGTAAGTGGTGCTCCTTTGCTTTAAGGAGTGACCTCAGTGAAAACCAAGAAGTGGTTGAGCTGTTTGAATCCACCTTGAGTCCATCCAGTTCTGCTGAAACTCTTGGGATGGTCATGGCTCTGGGTGAGCTCGTGATGTTCCAGATGGCTGTCTCGGGGGGGAGAGAGAGTAGCACTGATGGGTCCTGGGAGCCTCTCTCATTTTCAGTTCTGGCCACATTCCACACCTGAACTTGTGCCTTGCCCATGTTTCTCATCTGCTCTATGAACAAATATCACTTCTAAGTTAGAGAGTTCTCTTACTCAGGGCTTTTATTAGTTAAAGGTGCTGCTTTTAAAACTAGAGTGAGGATTGCCAGAAACTGGGGAAGGGGGTGGTGGGACATGGCTCTGCAGAGGGTATAGTTTCCACTGAGTGAGATGAAACCATGCTAGAGGTCTGCTGTACAGTGGTGCACATGGAGTGAAGAAAGCTGTCCTGCACACATAAAATTTTAAATAAATTTTTGTTAGACTAGGTGTCCTGTTATGTCTTTTTTAGCGTAGTAAAAAACATAATGGCAAGATAAGAATATTTTTGCAAGTGCTGCTTTTTATAGTCCAGGGGCTGGTTCTGAGACACTGGTTTCAGATGGCTGAGGTCACCGTCTTGAGGGCGATGTTGTGTTTGGCTTCCACTGCATCAGGGTGAAGGTAGCTTCCGATGGGCTCATTTCAGGCTTTCGTTGGAAGCCCCACCACATTAAAAATGAATTACTGTGCTAGCAACCCCACCCCTGAAGATTTGGCTGTTAGTATATGAGGGACTGAGAATTTAATGATGTATATTTTTAGCAGAAGTGGTTCTGCGTTAATCTCGAGTCCACATTTCCACTGATCCCACGGAAGGTGGAGAAATGGAAGACGGGTTGGAAGGATGGAAGACAGATGAACCAGGTGTGCAGACGGGAGGTGGTCTGGATGAACCCTGACACTGTAGGGTTCGTGTGATCAGCAGCTCCTTTGAACCTCCCCATCTGAAAACTGGGAGTAGTGTTTTCTCCTTTCTCTAGGCAACCAGGCATTACCTAAACTCCCGGGGTGCTAAAGTGAGCTTCAGGGAATACTGGTCACACCTCATGTAATTGCTCCAAGGAAGTTAATTGCAGCTGCTTTTTGAGGAACTTGTGTAAAAGGCATTGTGTCTCCTGTAAACAGGGAGGTGGTTTGCCCCGTGCCTCTCTCTGGCTGCTTGCCTCCAGGCTGACTGTGATGGGGGGCATCTAGGCTGAACGAAGGGGAACTAGATAGCCGCACCACAGGAGTGGGGTGCTACATCTGGGCAGGTGGTTCACAGCTCGCCTACTTCCGTGGAAGCCTGTGGGTACTACCGGTTAGTTGGAAAAGACTGAGTGTCCGAGGTGGCCTTTCACTGTAAGTCCAGGGCCAGACGAGCTGATAGAGAACTGCTTTCAGTCTTGAGTTTGGGACTGGCCGCTCACCCAAGGACCAGGCAGGAGAGGAGACTCCCTCATTCTGGTAACGCTACCCCACATGACCGAACCTGTGGCTGGGGCCCTGGTGGCAGTGGCCACGGAAGCTCAACTGGCCAGGGCTGGCTCCTGGAGAGCCCCGCAATCTTGCTGGGGGGAGGCTGGGAGGGGCGGCGAGGTGCAGCATTGCCTCTCCTGCCGGCCTCCACCGAGGTCCCCGTCGGCCAGCCCTGGGGGCTGCCACGACCCCGCCCTTGTCTCTGTCCCACACAGGTGAGCGCTGTGGGCTATGGGATGGATGAGGTGGGACAGGACCAGCATGAGGCCCGACTCAAGGAGCTGTTCGACAGTTTTGACACCACGGGCACCGGGTCCCTGGGGCAGGAAGAACTCACCGACCTTTGCCACATGTTGAGCTTGGAGGAGGTGGCCCCGGTGCTCCAGGAGACGCTGCTTCAGGACAACCTCTTGGGCAGGGTAAGGTCTGGGGAAGAAGGCAAGTGGATGGAAGTGGGTGCAGCTTCTGTGGGGAGGGAGGGCTGGGTGGGGGGGAGAGGGGCTGTGGCGACCTGCCTCTCACATCCTGGCTGTGTGTGCCCTGAGCTGTTAACCTGATAAACAGAAAGAGAAAATGTAATGGGCGGGACCAGCAGTGTGGTTTGCTTGGGATATGGAGGGCCTGCTTGAATTTGTGCTCTGGAGTGTACGTGTGCCCAGAGCATCTTAAATGAAGGGAGGAAAAGAGGCAGTAGGAGCACGTTTTCCAACTCTTGTTCATGGTGGATCATTTTATGGACTTTGCATTCATCACTGGGGCACAGGGAGGGGACCGAGGTTTTCCTTGAAGAGCAGGAAAACACAGTAAGAAAATTGCTACTCATAGGACAAACAGTTTGCTACTCTGACTTTTACTCCCAATAAAGCTATTTCTTGTGCAGATTGCTTCTAGGGTGAAGGATTAATTAAACCTTTCACCTAGGAAATATGACAGGAGGGTAAGTAAATACAGGGCAGGTTCATTTAAAATCCAGCACGACTTCAGCAGTGATATGCAAGTGTCTGCTGGTGGTAACTTCTGCATTTGACAACAAATAGTCCTGTTGTCCCCGTAAACCAAGTCACAGGAACGAGTACCAGGTGAAAAGGGGCCTTTTTTTTTTTTTTTTATGTAGAAAGTTTTTTTTTTTTTAATTTATTTATTTGACAGAGATCACAAGTAGGCAGAGAGAGAGAGAGAGAGAGAGAGAGAAGCAGGCTCCCTGCTGAGCAGAGAGCCTGATGCGGGACTCAATCCCAGGACCCTGAGATCATGACCTGAGCCAAAGGCAGCGGCTTAACCCACTGAGCCACCCAGGTGCCCTTTTTTTTTTTTTAATGTAGAAAGTTTTTTGTTTTTTTTTTAATTTATTTATTTGACAGAGATCACAAGTAGGCAGAGAGGCAGGCAGAGAGAGAGAGAGAGGGAAGCGAGAAGGGGCCTTTTTAACTCCTGGTGGGAGTTAAAAGTGGGAAGGATGCTCGATCTGTCTTGACCTCCCATTGCCTTCAGTTCTCATAATTCTAATTAAGAGCATCATTTGTACGGCTTTGAGTTGAGTCTTGCTGTTGGTTGTTAGAATGGATGAGAGGGAAAAAATGGGTAACGCTTTCTGAGCTCTGTTGTTATCATTGATGACACTTCGTGGACAATGGTTTTTATCACGTGGTACAAACTGAGGAAGGAGTTATGGAATTCAACTTTATTCTGGTGACTGAATTTCCTTTTCTTCATTTCATTTTCACTGACTTTGAGTTGACAATTTGGGTAAGTGACCTCAGAGACAGTATGATGTATTGGCTGTCTGCGACACGAGACAGACAGGAGTAGCGATTATCCTGAAATTAATGTACAAAGGATGCTGTTCTCAGGGGCTTGGCACTATGAATGCCATGGCTAACAGGGCTCCCTCTTAAAGAAAAACAAATGTGAGGTGTTTTACAAAACTGGAACCATTCTCTGTCACTCTGGGAGTGGGGACTAGCTGCTTGTGAACTCTAAAAAGTGCTGAAAACCTTGTTTGGAAGCCTTAGCAATGGGAGATTTGAGGATGAAGTCATTTGCCAACCCCCCCCCCCCCCCCCCCCGTAATGCTTTCAGATGTGTTTTTGTTCTGTCTCAATCCCGGACACCTTGGGGGAGCCAAGGGAGCCAGGGGAGCTGAGTTTCCCACTGTGGTCCTGGGGGAGAAGGCAGAGTACCAAGAGTGGATATGTTTCAGGTCTGATGAGAGCCTGGGAAGAGCTGGTACAACCTGAGGCTTTCTTGGGAGGTTGTCTCCAAGTCAGTGTAAATACACAGCCCTCCGCTAACAGACCGAGACTTGGCAGCACGTTCACGGTGTCCCTCTCCAGATGCCCTTCTTCGGGCGAGCTACCCCCCCCCAACCATTCCGCAAACTAAAGCAGGGGAACAGTTATCGATTGATTTGTTAACGACTTGACACTATCAGCCTTTTTCCATTTGCTATTTGCCTATGAATAATGAATACCTAAGTGGTCTTGAGCCTGATATTTACTTAGTGAGCCAGTGATAAAAGTTAAATAGATAGATGCATGTTGATTTCATGTGGAAGGTCCCTGGGGACTGTCTGGAGAGCAGGGTTGGCATGAATTAATGCACTCCTGTTTGATTTGCATTTTTTGTGAAACTGAAATTATTCTCCTTAGATGATCACATAAACTTGGCCATATGTTGGTAAGATACTGTATATGGTCTAAAATTTTAAATTATAAGGAAAAAAATTCCTTAGAATTTACTGAAGAATTCTAAGTGGTAACACGTTCTTGATCTATTGAGTATGGAGCTTAAGTTGTAAAATTATATGTTGTTTCCAATGCCAGTCATCTTTCTTCTCTTTAGATGGTATTTATAGAAAAATTTGTAAGGGTTTGCAGTTTGGTTTCATAAATAAGGAGAAGGAAATAGTAGCATGACAAATCTCAATATATTCAACTATTCAGTAATTCAACAAATAGGTATTGAAGGGTCCCGCATGTTAGGCTTTCTGCTAGTCTGTGGGGGTGCAACTTACTTATGTTTTTCATAGATTAAGGTTTTCCACTAAATTGGCTTTTGGGTACAGTAGTATCCAACAGCTTCCTGAAGGCTTAGGGTTTAATTGTATCTTTAAATATTAATGAGTATAATTTCTAAATGAAACAAAACTTTCAAGTTTACCTTTGTTGGAATCAGGCTGAATTAATAATTTTTTTCTTGAAAAAGAAATAAAATAAAAGGCATTGCCCTCGTCAATAAGAATATGAATATTTTCTGGGTTTTTTTTTTTTTTTTTAATTTCCAAATCCATCTGTAAAACTTCCTGGGTTTTTTGGGGTTTTTTGAAGGCCTAATGTTTCTTTTGACAGTTGTTGAGGAGGGTAACTGAAATTGACTCCTTGACTCGCCATTTTCATGCATTTTACTCCCAGGCCATTTACTCCCAAATCAGGTTTCTTTTTTTCTTTCTTTTTTTTTTTTTAACTAAAAAAAAAAAGGATATTTATTTATTTATTTATTTATTTGACAGACAGTGATCACAAGTAGGCAGAGAGGCAGGCAGAGAGAGGAGGAAGCAGGCTCCCTGCTGAGCAGAGAGCCCAATGCGGGGCTGGATCCCAGGACTCAGTGGCTTTAACCCACTGAGCCACCTAGGTACCCCGCCCCCCAAATTGGTTTCAATTCATCTATCTGATCTGGCTTTGTAACTTGAAGTCATATCCCCCTGAGTTTGGTGCTCACTAGTTAAGGATTTGAAATGCCTGCTGATTGTGGATCACTGATTTGAAGGAAGCAGGACAACAGTGGGTGTTTCCTGCTAGTTATCAAAAGAGCTCTATCCAAATCTTTGTCCTCAGTTAGGCACCTGTCAGGTGGGTGGGAGTCCGAGACCCAGGGACTTCTGAAGACACTGAAGAACTTTCAGTCTGGTCAGCTAACGTTTGCCCGGCAGCTGAATAGTCCCTTTGTTTGTTTGTTTTAAAGGTTCTATGTATTTGAGGGAGAGGGCATGAGTGGGAGAGCAAGGGCCAGGGAGGGGAGGAGCAGAGGGAAAGGGAGAAACAGAGTCCCTGCTGTGAGCAGGGAGCCCAGCGTGGGGCTCTGCCCCAGGACCCCGAGATCATGACCCCAGCTGAAGGCACACGCCCAGCTGTCTGAGTACCCAGGCATCCCCAGCTGAACAGCCCTGAGAGCAGATACTACAAGCATATAAGAAAACATAACAGCATTAGCTCTTTTATGGAACCACGTTTTCATCTAAGCAACTGATATTGGTCCTAGTGCTTCCTCTTTTTTGTCTTTTATTTTTATTATTTTTTAAAAAATTCAAATTAGTTAATATATAATGTGTATTATTAGCTTCAGGGTAGAGTTTAGGCTGCATCAGTTGCATGTAACACCCAGGGCTCATCATATCAGGTGCCCTTCTTAATGCCCATCCCCCCAGTTACTCCATAAACCACCTACTTCCCCTCCTGCGGCCCTCAGTTTGTTCCCTATAGTCAAGAAGAGTCTCTTACGGTTTGCATCTCTCTGTTTTTATTTTATTTTATTTTTCCTTCCCTTCCCCTCTGTTCATCTGCTTGGTCTCTTAAATGTGTCTTTTAAATTAAATGTAGTCATATGCCTCTTTCTTTTATTAGAAATTAGGACATAACTATGATAGTCTACCTTGGTTTTATTGAAGCTGTCGTATCAGTTTTAAAAATGCATTTTCATATATATTTATTATATATATAATATATATATATATATATATATATATATATTGCAACTTTGAGACATAACAGCTTCCTGGGATTCTAAGGAGTTTCCTTGCTGTGCTCTTTGATGGGAATCTGGACACTGAGGTGCTCCATGCCCTTGGCACACTTTAGAATCTGAACAAGCCACCTGGTAGCAGAACCCACAGCTAACTTCCAAAGAGTCCCATAGGTGTGTGGACTTCGGTCATCAAAGGCACTTTGGAATTTTTAGTGTTAAAATCTTATAGCTTCACAATTATATGATTTAGCTCACTTTTCCTACCTTTCATTTTAAAGTGCTTGGGGGTTCTTTTATGAATATCGTGATTTATTTCATATGGTGGATTTGCTTATTTGTTTCCAGTTCCCTAAAAGCTTCTTAAGATTTCTTTCTCTTATACATATTTTAACCATTTGAAAAGTAAATCAGAATTACAGAAGTACTTTCTGGTTGTGATTATCGGGGCTTGTTCTCCGTGTGCAAAATTGTGCTTGATCATCAAATAGTGTCTATTTACAACTACCCCACGTTCATGCTTCTGTTTCGTAGTATTGATCTGAGGCTTTTTAAATGCATTGGAGGAAATGGTAGCAAGCATTTCTCATTGCATCTCTTATTAAATGTCTGAAAGTTGCTGTATCTTACTGTTTAACCACCATAGTTTAACCTGAAATGGGGACGGGAGTATTATCTCATTCCCATTTGGTCTTGTGACTCTGTAAACCATCACTCCCTTCCTTTACAATAGTATCCATTTGGGGTTGACTTGAACTCCCAAGGGCCAGCGGTGCTCAGTTATAGACAAGAAGACATTCTTTTTTTTAAGATTTTATTTATTTATTTAACAGACAGGGATCTCAAGGAGGCAGAGAGACAGACAGAGAGAGAGGAGGAAGCAGGCTCCCTGCTGAGCAGAGAGCCCGATGCGGGGCTTGATCCCAGGACCCTGGGATCATGACCTGAGCCGAAGGCAGAGGCTTTAACCCACTGAGACACCCAGGCGCCCCGACAAGAAGACATTCTTTAAAAAAAAAAAAAAAAAAAGACATTTTGATTACGAGGCTGCAAGACTTGCTTCTACTCTCTATTAATACTTTGTTGTCAAACTCATTGCAAAATTAACTTCGATTTTGCATGCTGCAAACCTCAAGCCTCTTGGAGCTATTGAGTCTAATGGGAAGCCAGAGCAAGGGGAGGGCTGGAGGTGGGAACAAGTGCGGAAAGGCTGTTCTCTCTGACCTGCTTGATTTCAGTGACGACTGCCTCTTTCTCTGGAGAAAGTATGGTCCAGAACGCCAGTCTGATTTCTGCAGCATCCCACTGATACTCTTATGAGTAGCTTCTTGTTTGGACAGAGGGGACTTACAGTTCTTTAGTGTCTATCACGGAGTTTAGACTTCAGTGTTCATCTGTATGACAGAGAAACCTTGGAACCCAGAATTGGAAAAGTACATTGGCCTGTCCAACTCATTTCAGGCAGCAGCAGGATAGGAACCCAAATTCTCCATCCTTGAATTCAAGTGCATGTCTTCACAGCCTCCTCAGACTCCAAATATAGGCAAGAAAGAATCTCATTCTCCACACCCACCCCCACCCCCACCCCCATCACCACTAGCACCACATCAAGACAGTATAGGATTAGAGCACAGTCTTTGAAGTCAGCCCCAGATTCAAGTACTGATTTCTTGCCATTTTTAGCCCTATGGGCATGTTATCTTAAGTAGTCTGAGCCTCAATTTCCTCATCTGTATAATGGGAAAAATAGTACCCTCTTTACAAAATTGTTTTTTGGTTTTCTTTTTAAGATTTTACTTATTTATTCGACAGAGAGACAGCGGGAGAAAGAGAACACAAGCAGGGTGAGTGGGAGAAGGAGAAGCAGACTTCCCACTGAGCAGGGAGCCCAATGCAGGGCAGACCCCAGGACCCTGGGATCATGACCTAGGCTGAAGGCAGAGGCTTAACGACTAAGCCACCCAGGCGGCCCTCTTTACGAGATTGTGATGAGGGTTGAATTGCATTGTGTGTGTCAAAGACTTATCCTAGAGCCAGGCACACAGTTCACTACCATATTCTAGGTCGGCCTATATGCTTCTCTCCTCCCTACCTCCCTTACATCCCAGAATGGGTCTTTGATAAATAGTGGCATCCCAGGAATGATTTCCTGAGAAAGATCCTAGGCGTGGAGAATGGATTTGCTGGAAATTCTCTTGTGTGGCCGCGGTTTGCATCTGTTTCCATCTGTAGGCAGGGCCCCTTGACTCACTCTTGGAGTGAGTGACCTCAGCGTTTGCTCTAGGTTTGGACTCGCCTTTTTGCCTCTCTTCACGTTGTCTGCAGTAAACGGCTACAATAACCTGAGTGTGTTATTTAGAATCAGACACTTCACAACGATGTCTTTTTTTTTTTTTTTTTTTAGATTTTATTTATTTGTCAGGGATAGAGGGAGAGAGAGTGAGTGAGCACAGGCAGACAGAGAGGCAGGCAGAGGCAGAGGGAGAAACAGGCTCCCTGCTGAGCAAGGAGCCTGATGTGGGACTCGATCCCAGGACACTGGGATCATGACCTGAGCGGAAGGCAGCTGCTTAACCAACTGAGCCACCCAGGCGTCCCACAACAATGTCTTTCATTATGAAACTGTGTCTCTTTATCTGTATCCTTTCTCTTTTGCATAATGCTATACACATCATTTTTCTGCACAGTGACCTTCTGGAGATTTCCAATTTTCTTTTCCCGTGGCAGCTACCCCTTCATGTGTGGAGTGTTCTTTCATCGATTTACCTTTGTATTAGGAGATCCGAACCTCCTTGCTGTGGTGATAGTTACGCAGGCCTTTGTCTCGTTTAATAAGATCACTTGGTTGAACACTTGGCTTGAGCCTCTCATCCTGGGGCTGTTTGAAGTGCTGCCTGCACACATGTGGAAACTCTATGTATTTCATCTCCATGATTGCAGGAGACAATTTTATGCAACGTTAAGTTCCTTATTCTACTTCCTGTTACAGGGTTTGTGTGTGTGTGCGCGCACGTGTGTGGTTTGAAGTAACGTTTGTTTCTTATGCCATGCTTACTTTCTTTCTTCAGAAAGGCAAATTGTGTTTCTAAAAAACCATTCGAATAAAATGTGGAGAGGAAAGATGATGAGGTACATTTCTATTAGGCGGGGGTGACACAGGACAAAAAAAAAAAAAAATCAGACTTGACTGGTCTTCCTGTTAATTTAGTTTAAATGTCATGTGTGTTTTTAGTCCGTCAGGTAATTTTCCCATTGCTGCAAACTGCCCTTTGAGGCATACAAGATAGAGGAATGCTTGTAAAATGAATGGCAGCAATTATTATTCAAATGAGGGGGGTACCAACCCGGGGAAAGCACAGCTTGGAGGCTTGTTACCGCGTGAGATTTAATTGGATTGTATATTTGTGAAGATTTCTACATTTTAACATAAGGCAACAGCAAAGCTCCCTTGGAGGAGAAAAATGGCACTTACAAATTCCAGTTACTGAGCTTAGCGAGCCCACTGGTGCACATTTCTTCACAATAGAGGGCATTTATTAACGTTTGGGTTCTGGGATGTGCCCTCAGGGGCTTTTCCACCACATCAGTATTCATGAGCATTGTCAGAAAATAGCAGTCACCTGCCTCTATGAGCGAATTATCTTCTTGGAAGATGCAGAATTTACTGTTCTCTAAAATGGAGGGTCCAGTGTCTATGTGCCTTTGCAGAAGGAAAAATAAACATCAGTTTAAGACAGTTTTTTTTTAACAGTTTGCCGTGTTTTCATTTTTGGATTTTTAAGGGTGTGTGTGTGTGTGTGTGTGTGTGTTGAAGAGGTCCATTAGATAGGCACTGTTGGATTATGAAGAACCTCTGATTTCATCATGTCTTAGTCTTTTATAGACCCTTTTCCTTGTTAAAAAAAAAAAATGTGGCATATCTAATAGGTCCATTTTGGAAACGGTTTAGTTCTGCCTAGGAATATCTTCGTGAAGCCAAATGTCCCGAAACTGTCCCACGAGTTTCAAAGCTCTCACCGGACCCTACCTTCCAGGTGCTATCAGCTTTCCTCTCTTCTGCCCTCCCATAGTTAAGATTCTCTTCCTGCTCTTTTACCCCCTGTCGTCCCAGCATGTTGCTTTAGTGGGGTTTGTGTGGAGGATCTGACCACCAGGAGGGGCACAGGGATTTCCCTGAGATGTCAGACCAGCAGTGAAGCCTGTCTGGGGCGGGCAGGGCTGCCAGGCTTTGAGTCCAGTCAGAAGGCCTGGGTTCTGCAGGTAACCCCAAGGTTTCAAGACGTGAGGTGCCCATCAAGGCACATGCCTTCTTCATGCTCTGTCTCCTCAGTTCTACGGGGAGATGCCTGCCTTGACCGACTCCTGCGGATGTTGTGAGATCCAAATGACCAAATGCCTGGGAAAGATTGAACCAGCAATAACACACCTGGTTCCTCTCGTGTGATCCAGGACCCACATTTCATTCAATTTTCTAATAATTGGATCTCTTACCCCATTTAGTGACAGTCTTTAAAAAAAAAAAAAAAGAGTTAACCACTGGGGATTACAAACATTTTATTAAAGTTTTACCCTACCAAAGAGGATATGACACGAAATAAGGTTATTCACAATCATTTAAAATCTTCTTGGTCTGTCAGTTACTCATCTGTGTTATAAGAGCCGTTCTCTCAGGATTTACTTGGTGGCACATAATCCTTGCCTCAGCACTAAACAAGCCCAGCCTGTTAGGTTTTTGACACCATGGCTTTTTAAACAGGTATAGTTTTTAAAGCCAGGTGTTTTAAGTGTAAAAATAGTGCTGTATTTTTGCTTGAGGGAAGAGAGTTCATGTCTTTCAATCCCAAGATGTCAGTTGTTACTTCTTGGAGTGGTTACCCCCGAGTACTCCTGTCTCTTGTTTGCTGCTTCTCATCTGTGGTGGGTGGGGAAGCAGGACAACAGAGCTACTAATAAATCAGGTAAAGTGACATAAATAGTTCCTGAGCTGCTTGTGCGGCATTTTCTGTGAGAAGAGTGTGTGGGCTTTCTAGCACCTTCCTCAGCTTTGGACACCACTTGTTTGTGTTCTAGTTGTCTACTCTTGGGGTGTGTGATCAGCAGTCTCTGTATAAATGAGGCTTTACTGGCTCAGAGGCTGGTGTGTTTCTAGGAGGCCTAAATGTCCCTCAGATGTGGTATAATGAAGTCTTGGAAGTTGAATGGGATTAATGTCCAGAGTATATGTACCTTGGTCATTTTTCAGGGTAAGATTGAGGTCCATAGACTCCTGGGCGACCTTCACGGATCATACTCACTGAATTGAGCTGTGTCAGGACTAGATTCAGAAGGGCTCTTTCTGGTAGCCTCTGCCAAAGCTTAGGCCTTTGGAAGACGCAGCAGAGACCTTTGAGTGAAGCGTAAAGGACTCAAAGTTCTCAAGGCTAGTTACCTTCCTTTTGAAATAGGAGCTCTTTCTGTCCATCTCACAGCTGGGAAGGAGAGACAGAGGTTTCCTTCAGTCCCTTCCCATCAGTATCCTACAAGCAGAGAAACCCCCAAACTGAGGTCCCTAAACACAGCATGATGGATACATCTCTCTGATTGGGGGGGCACATGTCCAGGTCTCGGTGGGGAGGCAAGATCCCGGCTGTCACCATGCCTCCTGGCCATCCTGGTTACTCTCAAGGCTTTGCTTAAAAATGTGGCCATCTGTCTGTACAAGTCGAGGAAGCAGTCATGCTCTATACCGATTTGTAGTAACTAGCATTTACCTATCGGTAATTAACTACACCAAGTGGCTTTACTATCACTTGCTGAGTACCTGCTAGGTCCCTGGAAATTCTAGACACCTCATGTAACTCTCCTTTGGATTTCCTTCTGCCACTGTGAGGGAGGTGTTGTTACAAATCACATGAAATACGTGCCGTGCACTTGACACGGCGGGTGTCCGGGCTCCCCGTGCCATCTCTGGAAGATGCGCCCTATGGTGGCATGATCTCGTCACTCTTGTTCGCTAGGATAGTGCCCAGCCCGTAGCAGCTGCCCCACAGATATTTGGATGGGTCATAAACATTGTTAGAGGTGGGGCGCTGAGTCAGCCTCTGCCTTCAGCTCAGGTCATGATCTTAGGGTCCTGGGATCGAGCCCCACATCGGGCTCTCTGCTCAGCAGGGAGCCTGCTTCCTCCTCTCTCTCTCTGCCTACCTCTCTGCCTACTTGTGATTTCTGTCAAATAAATAAATAAAATCTTAAAAAAAAATTTTTTTTTAATTGTTAGAGGTCCCCATTTTTACACCTGAGTAAACTAAAGCGCAGAGACGTGAGTTGTTGAGCTACAGCTGGAAGGTGGTGGCTGGGGCAGGGTCGGATCCTGGACCCGGCTGGCTCCAGCGCCGAGCCTGTGCTCCTAACCCTCCTACTGCCCACCCTAAGGGGAAGGGATGGTTCTAGTAGGCAGTGGTAAATGCCTGGCAAGTGTCCGAGATGGGAGAGACCTTAGGTATGTGCTTGCTGTTTGTGAACTGGCTGGTGCTGGGGAGACTGCCTTGCCCTTGGAAACAGGAGCCAGGATGCCCCAGTGCCTGAAGCCCATGCTCAGACTTTGGGCCAGCAGCAGGACTTGGCCCTCTTCCCTCCTGCAGGCTCCTTAGTCATTTGTCCCTTTCAGTCTCTTAACCTTCCATTGACTGCTGGGCCCTGGTTCTCTAGCGGATGCCCTGCCTCCCTTGATAGATTGCCTTTTTTTTTTTTTTTTTAAAGTGGGAGAGAGGAGGAGGGCAGGGGCAGAGGGAGAAGGAGAAAGAGACTTCCAAACAGACCATCCTCTGAGCACAGAACCTTACACGGGGCTCTATCTCACGACCCTGAGATCCTGACCTGAGCTGAAACCGAGAGTCGGATGTCCAACTCACTGAGCCACCCAGGCCCCCCTGCCTTGACAGATTTCTACTCTGTCTCCACAGAGTATGCTGTTTTTTAGTCTATACTGGCTAAAGGAACATGATTTTAGAAAGTAATGGTAAGTGATGAGAATGGATTTAGTAGAAAAAGCACATATACTTGGGGAGAATGTGGTGAATTGTAAGCATATACAATTTTATGATGTAGGAACCTCGATGGACTTCTCTCCCTCACATCGATTTGCGTGGATAAGACATGCTTTCCTTTCTCCGCTGTTTAGGTAACTGACGAAGTTTGCTGCTTTTCCCAGAATAATTTGGCAGTGTCACTGTCACCTATATTCCAACTTCTAGGCAGTATTTTATAATGATGTCCAAAGAGACCCATAGCAGCACAAATATCAAATCGACTGGCTTCTGTATAAATAGGTGCCCCGTTATCAAACGAGAAGGAATACCATCTTTCCCGTCTGTCCCCTGGTGAGGTCACATAAATTTAAGTTACAGAAGAATACACTTGGCCGTAAAGAAAATCATGTTACCCCTTCAGCCACAGCCATATCCCAATTCTGAGTAATTCATCCTTCTATCAAGGTAATTGTGTGTTTAAAAATTCAAGAAAATGCTTCCCAAGGTTCTTTTATTCTTTGTGTTTGCTATTGATTTCTTTTTGTTTATAGAATCACAGGAGCCTTGGGCGATAAATATTATATACCTGCCTCAGGCAAGACTATACTCAAGTCATCCTGAAACCGTTGCTCATTCTCCTCTAGAATGTCTGAAGAGATGAAAGCATCCTGGGGGCATTGTTACACTGGATCATTTACTTGGGGAGTTTTTCCTAAAATCTCACCTTACCTCTTTCTCTTGTAATCTTGCTCAGAAAAATAAAAGGAGTTGAGTTCAAAACACATCTTTTCCTGAGTTTATAAAGAGGGTTTTGCTCTATAGCTTTCCCCCTCAGGGTTGAATAAATATTGATGTTGACGTTAGTGTTTATGATGCTGGGGTGTCAGAAATGATCAGCCCACTTTGCCTTCAGTGCTTTATAGAAATGAAGAAAGGGGAACAAAAGCAAGTTCTGACTCACTTCGAGGCTGTCAGGTTGCTACCTAATGGTTCTGGTACCTTGAAGATGGATTTGCTTCCTTAAGGCTG
This sequence comes from Mustela nivalis, assembly GCF_964662115.1. Lineage (NCBI taxonomy): Eukaryota > Metazoa > Chordata > Mammalia > Carnivora > Mustelidae > Mustela > Mustela nivalis. The sequence continues at coordinate 48,022,417 of NC_139025.1, forward strand.
TGGAAACTATTTTGAATTTATTTTTTGCTATTTACTTTTAGGTACATTTTGACCAATTTAAAGAAGCATTAATACTGATCTTGTCTAGAACTCTGTCAAATGAAGAGCACTTTCAAGAACCAGGTAAGGGCCCTGACTCACTTTTCTTCTCTACATTCCCTTTTAAGAATTGTCCAGGGAAGAATCCAGGGACCTTGAAGCATGTCTGTGAAAGCTTGGGTGTCTGACTTTTACAGATCAAACAGTTATTTTCAGTGACTGGTCTTCTGATATTATCCTAAAAGCCTTGCAGCTGTTGAACTCTAAAATGAGGCTTCCCTACCACAACAGTGTATTATGGAAGAAATAATTGGATTGTTCCTAGGCAATATGTCAGATGGAGCGTCTGTAACTCATTCCTGGAATGAGCAGAGTGAAGGCGGACCGTGCCTCCTGCATCCTACTTCCTGTGTTCATGGAAGGATCTGAGTCGGGGGTGGGGGGAGGGATTTTGCCTGAAAGAAGAGTCATCAATCTAAAGATAATCTTATTTAGTCCTAGTAGGTGGATAACTCTCTGCTATAGACATTATCGCATTATATCATAATTGATCATATCTGTCTCCAGTGATAGTTCTTGTGGGCCATGTTGTTCATTTTCGTATTTTCAGTGTCTAGGAGAATGCTTCACACATAGTAAATATTCAACAAATGTTAAAAAATAAAGAACTTAACATTACACTTCACTGATTTTTTTTTGAAAGCACCATAGATTATAAGACATTATTTTATGTATCTCTGTAAAGAAACATCTTTTGCCAGTTATATTAGTAAAACACCATTGATTGTAAGACTTATCCTAAAGTCAGTGTTCAAATGTGTGTGGGGGAGGGTGTGTGTGTGTGTGTGTGTGTGTGTGTGTGTATGTGTCTGTCTGTCTGTCTGTCATAGGATCAGTGAAATATGGTGAATATTTAAAGGAAAGTCTGAACAGGGTTGAAATTTGTATTATAATACAGTCCAATTTTATCAAATCATTGGTTGTCAGATTTAGGCTAGGGCTTGGCTGTAAGGAGCATGAGGGGATTTTTGGGGTGATGAAACTGTTTCATATCTTGATGGTGGTGGTAGTTAGAGATACTAAGAGTTTTTCCAATCCATAGAATTGTGTGCTGAAAATGAAATACTGTGTGAATTACACCTCTATAAATCTGCTTTTATTTTTATTTATTTTTTAAAGATTTTTTATTCATTTTTTTATTTGAGAGAGAAATATCACAAGCAGGCAGAGAGGCAGGCAGAGGGGGGGGCGGGAATAGGCTCTCCGCTGAGCAGAGAGCCCGATGCGGGGCTCAATCTCAGGACCCTGAGATCATGACCCAAGCTGAAGGTAGAGGCTTAACCCTCTGAGCCACCCAGGTGCCCCTATAAACCTGCTTTTAGAAAAGATGACATAAAAATATAATCCAGTTTTTGAGATTGAGGAGAACTCATTAACATTTTGTCACTAGAACTACTCATTCAATGTGACCTATTTAGATAAAGCACTTTCATTTCTTCACTGGTGATCTAGTTCTTCACTCTACTTTCTGGAATGGTTAAGATTTGTGTCGTATGTATGAACATTGCGTTTAGCAGTGTTTTGGACTCCAGACTGAAGTTCCCCTTTCTGCCTAACGTCACCACCTCTAAGAACGTTATCATCAACTCTGAGGCTTGCCAGCGCTCTCTAGAAGCCTGCAGTGAGCCTGTGGGGGAGGTTATTGCCTTCTGGAGATTTTCCAGACCACTAATAGAATTTCTGTAGATAACCACTGCTGGAACATGGGCTTCTGTTCTCAGGAGGTCTCACATTCTGTTCATATTTTTACTTATTTATGCCGACTTTCATCTTGATAACAATAGGGGAAGATCCTAGGGACCTGAGTAGAGCTATGGTGACATCTCCACATTTTAGTTCATGAGAGCCTCTGTAACCTCAGAATCCAGTTTGCTTCTCTTCTGTGTTGATCCCATGCCTTTATGTGGGTTTGGAATGGGCAGTCCTGCCAGTAGTCCACATGATCTCTGTGCTGCTCTTTCCTCAAAACCTGTATGGTCACCTGCCAGAAAAAGGTCATACTAAATGTGCCAGTTTATGGTGACCCCAGATGTGAGGAGTACCTCCTAGAGCTGCTCGGTGTTGGGATCTAAATAATAGGATGGGGAAGGTAGGCAGAGGCTGGCTGAGCTTGGTCATAGCCGGGAAGTAACATTTACAAATCTGGTTCCAGATGGTGGGCTTGGAGTTATGGGTGTGCCCCACTGCTGTGCAGGTCGAGACCGTAATTTGGACAAGTCTTCCAGGAGAACACACAGAAGGGGTTTTATCTTGTTGCTGTGTGCTCCGTCCTTTGGGGAGGCTGCAGCAGACCTTTGGGAGAGAGCCGTCCCAAATCAGCGGGGTGAAGCAGCCGAGCACCTCTTGAGAGCATTTTGCACAGCATTTGTGCCCGCCTCACCCCCCCCCCCCGCCCCGCAATGCCTGGCCTGCAGGATCAAAGCTAGGATTGAGCCAGCGCCTTAAAAGAGTGTTTGATCTCCTCGGAGCCAGTGAGTCAGCCCTGCCTCCCACACTCCCCGCTTTGTGCCTGGGCATCTCTGCTTTTTCTGTCCCTGGCCCATCTCACTCTGGCCCCTCCAGTTGTTCCTGGGGATCACGCAGTCCGTTCCACTGCAGCATCCTCCCACCCACTCAAAAATGTGATTCAGCCCCCACAGGCTGACTGGCTTGGCAGGCAAGCGACAGAGAAAGAAGGTTCAGGACTCAAATGCCATATCAGGAGTCCACCTGAGGTCACCCCCTTCTTCCTCTGTATGAAGATGACTGTCCCCTAAAACCTAGACCATATTCCTGTAGGGCTGGAGAAAATGTTGGCATTTTCTGCATGAGCCCACCAAGGCCCGAAGAGACATGTGGCTTCGTCGAAGTCTCACAGAGAGTGGCAGAGGGGGTCGCTGCCTCCATGTCACGGGGGGACCTCCTCCTCTCAAGGAAGCTCTGGTTTAAGAATGTCAACCCCCAGATGGATGAGCTGGGGGCAGACCCAGTCCTCAGTCCGTGCAGCCCAGCCCCAAGGATTCTGACAATTGGCCCGAGTCAGCAGGAAGGACTGAAAAGAGCAAGTTTCACCTGATCATTAGTGACAGGAATGCCTGTGTCTGCAGCATTCTTTGGCTTTTCAGCACTTAATTCATCTTGTACCATAAGGGCCAGACCTGTGGTATTTTTGTCTTGTCTTTTGTAATCAATGGACCAACTAGACTTTGAGAGCAAAGACTGCCCTTCAACTGTGGAAGGTGACTGAAAAAATGGCCACAGTGCACAGCCTTTGAAACGGAATGGGTCACAAATGGATATTTTGTAACACCGAGATTTTTTTTCGTTAAAAATACCGGATGCAGTACCAGACTATAATATAGAAAGCCCATCTTGATATGGTGGAAAGGCCCTCGAGCCAAGACTTACAAAATACCAGCTCTGCCCCTCTAACTGGGTGGCCTTCTATGTCACCACCTCTGTGGTTTTCAGTCACCTCAAATGTGAAAGAGGTTGTACTGGAAGATACTTAAAATCTGTTCAGCTCCAAGATTCAGTCATGTCACTCTGAATATCTAAATGACATCTAAATTCGTGAAAATGGCTAGCTTTGTGTTTCTGTCAGATTCTACCTCACATAAACTGACACTGTGAAGTCCTGCTTGCTAAGGACAAATGCCTAGTGGACCTCATGCTTTCACATTCCTCTAATAAAAGAGTTATTTATAAATTAAACAAAAATGAAGCTTTATTAGAATTTGAGAGGATGGGTGCCTGGATGGTTCAGTCAGTTAAGTGTCTGAGTCTTGGTTTCTACTCAGGTCCTGATCTCAGGGTGGTGAGATCAAGCCCCATGTGAGGCTCTGGGCTGGGCATGGAGCCTGCTTAAGATTTTTTCTCTCCCTCTCTCTGCCTCTTCTCTCGTTCTCTCCCTCTAAAGAAAGAAGAAGAAGAAAAAAAAAGAATTTGAGAGGAGATGGAATTAAGTCTTATTTCATAGACTTGAGTTCTGCCATTTATAATTTCTCTGAGGTACAATTTCTTTATTTTTAAAGGTAGTGTAATGATTTTTTCATACTAGATGATTTTCAGCATCTGTTTTACTCTGATAATTTATGATTCTAAGACTCTTAGAGAAGAGTTTTTCCCCTAAAACTAGTAACAACAAAATGAAAAATGCTGATATTGAGATAGGGACAGAAAAATGGATTGGGGATGTAGGGAGTTATTTGCAGATTCCTAATTGATTAACACCAGTGACTAATTCCTTCATATCTACATGCACAATTTAATTTTTAGACTATTTTCCCAGAATAAGAGAGGGACAAAAGCTTAATTATTGGTTATTTTTTCAATTTGCTCTGGCTTTGGATTATAGGATTTTTGTAATGGAAATGCCGGCATGGGCTCTATGCCGTATGGTATCAACATACCGTCTGGGTCTGTTCTCCAGAGATTTTATCCTTGTTTGATGCATCTTGCATTAGATTTCTGTTCAGTAGTAGATGTTAGAAAGGAAGATGTTAGCAAAGAAAGAAAGCCCTTTCTTTCACCGATATACTTAGTGTAAAAATCTTCCCTTTGTTTACCTGGGGTGGGAAAGCTCAGATCTGCAAAAGCCAAATCATGAAGAAAATAAGACTATGCGTGGTTTTGGTGCAGCTGACTCTTTGATTTTTTAGATAATATTCCTAATTCCAGGGGCTGCCCTATTTTAAATATTTTTCTTATATCTTGAAGAAGCTATAACAATAAACAGATACCTCTTCATTCACTCACCAAGTTTGCAGTGAAGCAGGTCTTATGGCCAGGCATCGGGCTGGAGGTGGTGTTTGCCACTGTATTCAGAGGCATTGGGCCAGGCGCCAAAGTCTGGCCAAGGGCTCTGTTTTTAGGAGATGAACACACAAATGGCCCAAGAGTTGAGTTCGGTTGTGCTCTGTCTGGTTGAGTCAAATAAGTAAGAACTTGGTTCCTTGTTCCCATGTTGTCTATGAAGACCAGAACAATGGGGACCAGAACATTTTTCCAAAAGTTAAAGGCAAAATAAAATCACCACCACTACCATCAAAAAAGGAGTGAGGAGTCACTTCCTAAGGTCAGGGGGAGCTGGAAACACTGCAGGTCACATAAAATGATAGGACCTTCTTGGAATTATGTGAAACAATGAAAGGGCACCAGAAACTATAAAAATGCCTTTGGCTAATCAGTGCAGCTTACAGATTTTATGCTATGGAAGTATTTATGGACATGCGCAAAGATGTGTGTTTAAGGATAGTCATTTGAAATAGTGGGAAAATATATATCAAGCATGAATATTTGATAATGTATAGTTAGACAAATTGTGATGTGTCTGTAATCAAAGAATAAATAGCAATTCAAATGTGCCAGAGAAGAATGCTCGTGATAATTTTACTAAGAATGCTTGCTTTGATGATCTTGCATGTGCTTTATTTTCACTAAGGGCAGGAAGGCATTTTTTTTTTTTTTAAACTACATCTGTTGTGCAAAAAACCCAAAATACTGTTTTGAACAAAACCATGGACTCAGGAGTTGTGCCAGTGTTGTAAGTTTGTGTTTGCTCCAGAGTTGGAGAAGACTTCCAAAGCAGGGACATGAAGAGGAGAGTTAGGGAGTCTTAGCATCCCTCCCATATCAGGTAATGGGGAAAGAGGTGACAAGAAAGAAAATTCAGGCAAGAATGACACGGACGGGACTCCAGTTTCTGAGATGACAGACTGGATCACATTATGTGTTTGCCGCTAGTCTTACCCATTGCAAAACAAAATGAGGTTAAGGAAGTTTGCTGCAGGTTTGGGGGCCGTGGAGTCTCTGACTTTGCTCCCCAGGCTCAGCCCATTGGCTCCAGGCCACTGTTGGCCCCACAGAAGTTGGGGGGCGGGGAGGGACCCCATGGGGTGTGTCTCGAGCTTCTGGAGCACGAGCTGCCAGACAGAGCAGCGACCTTGTCCCCCTGAGCTCCTGTCGGTTTCATTTCCAGATAAGTAGGCTAAGCTTTCATGACATTAAGTACTTCTGATCTTTGCAAGGACTGAGGGTTCTGGTCCAGGTCTGTTTGAATCAAAGGCCAAGCTCTTTCCATGAAGCTCTGCTGCCCTAGAAAGGATCACAGCCCAGCCCGGTTGGTAATTCTACCAGGTAAAATGCTTTTAGGAAAAGAGGACCGCGATCGTTACAAAGTCAGGTGCTATCAACAGTGTGGGTGGCACTGAATTCATAGAAGAAAAGGTTCCTTGAGAGTTGGGCCAAGCAGTGACTCGAGAGAAGTACATCATGAGTTAAACCTGGAACAATGGGGAAGATTCACTTAAGTGAATGTGAATTCTCAGCCTCTTCCCCCAAGGCTGCATGGCCTTCCAATAGAGATCCAGCAGGCGGACACCCCAAGAGAAGGCTGGGGAAACAGTCCTGTCATCGTTAGCGACTCAAAGTGGTTTTCTGTGGATCTGCAAGGGCTTTAGGGCTCCACGGATCAGCTAGTCAGACTGCTCCGTCCTGTGGGTTACCGGCCACACCCTTCCACCATCCTGGGCATCCTGGGGAGATGCAGACCTTCACCTCAGAGCTTTCTTCCCAGGTAGGGTTAATCAGAGCCCCCCTCCTCCATTAATTTTGTGCCCCAAAGCACCTGTGCTCCAGCAAGAACCATCAATGCAGACTGGTGGCGACCATTCCTGAAATTCTGTCACCACATTCACTGAAAGCCCCGGATGAGCCCCTGCATCTTGTGTGCGGATTCCAGGAGAGAAGGGTAGCTGCGGAGCAGGGCAGCTGCGGAGCGGGGTGCTGGCAGCTAGGGAGCAGCTGCCCTGGAAAGGGCCGTATATATGCACAGAGGTGTGGAAGAGACGACCCTGCTGGCTGGTGACCTCCCACGGAGGCAGAGAGCACACAGGGAGGCGGAAGGAACTTCCGAAGGCTTCCCCAACGTGTTTATGTTCATTCTCTCTTGGACTCTCTTCTCCCCTTCCCTCCTGGGGACATCCCCCTCCTCACCCCTTTCTTCTTTCTACCACTCCAGCGCACCTCTGCCCTCTTCCTCGGACCCCCGCTACACTTTGCCCTGACTTCTGATCCCCACCCCATCTGTTCCTCTTGCTTCCCACCCTCCATAGACCTCTGGGTCCCTGCCCATGTCCTCCTCCTCTCTCCTCACCCTCTCCCCACTTGTGTCTGTCCATGTCTCTCTCTCCCTCCCTCTGCCCCTCCTTCTTTCTCCCTCCCACCGCCCACTCCCCCTGGTCTTGGTCTCCTTTTAATTCTTTCTCTTCTCTCTCTCTTACTTAGGGTCAGGTATGGGGTTGCACTCTGCATCATGCGCGTGTAAGGGTGTTCACAGGAGGCCAGGAGGTGGGGATGGGCCATGGGGTTGGGTGGTGCTCATTTGCTGCCTGACTGCCTTCACCCAGGGAAGCTTCTTGCGGCCCCTTGTCCTGAGGGTTGCATGTGCTTCGTCTTGGACTCCTTATTTTTAAATGAGTTTCAGGAATCCCATGAGCTCAGCAGAAATGTAATACAGGGGGCCCCAGACTGGCGTCACTCCGTGCTGAGGGCCTGTGGCTTTGGAAGGGGCTGCTGTCCTTGGGAACTATTGTCCCAGGCTAACTGAATGGGGCAGGAAAGGAAGGAGAAAACAAAGGTCCATACAAGTGTTTAAAAATAAGAATATCAGCACTAAAAAGACAGAGCTTCCTTCTTCATCCTGGAAATATCCTGAGGTCAGTTTTGGGAACAGGGAGGTTTAAATCAAAAAGTGATACAATATCCATAAAGTGATAAAATATCCATCTTATCCCTCAATAGATACAATACAGTACTTTGCCTGTGAACTTCCACTTGGATCCTCATTGTATTGCCCTTTGGCCATTGGGAGGGCAGAGCTTCCAAGTGGAGACCTCCACCCCTCAGGCTGCAGTAAGTTCAAGAAGGAGGGGTGGACAGTCCCTCCTTAATGCTCAGCTAGAGTTGAGCCAGGGAAGGCAGTCGAGAAGGGTGGGTGGGTGAGTGTCTGTGGTTTTCCCTGCCTGCAGCTGGCTTATCCCCTGAGTGGTCATTCTCACTGACTGCATTTCAGTTTTCCTTTTATTTTAAGTGCAAGACATATGGTTACAAGTCATGCATATGCGTGCTGGTTCATCCTGATTCTGGAAGGTGGACATTATCACAAGTCTGGAGTTCCTCTCCTTGGGACAGATGGGATATGGAGTAAAGAATGAGGTGTCTAGCATCCAGATTTTGTTTCCTTGCTGAGGCTGGGAGAAATGGTATTTCTTTAGTCTTTGGAACTCCCCGTTAAGATCTTCCTCCCCTTCAACTGCTCTGTAGAGACTGTTGGTTGGTTCTGTGTTTCTCTAGCAGTCTTTAGGGAAGTGAATCAGGATTTCTCTGTCCCTTACTTATAACCAAGTGTTTGGTTTATGGCATAAAACCCAGATCATCTCAACTAAGTCACGTAGGACTGCTTCAAAGCCACCTTATTAGGGCTGGTGCATTTCACAAAAAATTCTCCAAGGATGGGGTCTAAGACTCCTCTAGGCAGTCTGGGCTTGTCCTCCTTTCTTCAAAGACCATTTTTACTTTTCTCAAATAGGAGAAACAGAAAACTGAAAGAAACAAAAGTGACTCTGAAGCTTGGCAGTCCAGGCAGAGTCATAAATAAGTGTTGAAGGAAATAGACGCTGAAAGTTTGGCAGTCCTTTATGTATTGTTTGTTTCACTGGCATTTCATAGCCCTCCTTGGATCATGTGATTGGAGCAGTCACTTACCCTTATGTTAAAGAAAGCTGTTTGACCTAAACGATTTCATTTCTAAATAAATCAAGCTACACCCTATTATCTGGCATAGATAAACTTGTTCTGTGATGGAATCTTGAAATGTGTGTCTTCCAGCTGGATGCACTTATAAAGGACAGAAACTTTGCCCCCAGGCTGCTGTTGTGTGAGTCTCTCTTGGACATGGTATGGATGGGGTAGAGCATTCTTTAATTTAGGGGTTCAAGAGTGTCTTAACGTTCATTTGGTGGACTGCTGCTGTGGCCTTCTAAAGGTCTGGTTGAGATTGGTAAAGAAAATCATAGTTTTCAAATGTTTAACACACGAACAACTGTTGTCCATGAATGTTCTCTCCAGATGTCCTTACTTTTGCTCTCTCTTCGCTACTTAGCATGTAAGTACAGTGATGCTCAGTCTTGAAATAGAGATGTGAGTATGTAAGTCAGAGAAGTAACTGTTGATAATTGGTTCAGTTAGTCTTTATTGGTCACAGAGATGGTTTCAGAAATTTGCTATCAGGTCACATGAACACCCCGTTCTTCCTCTCTGTGGGCTGATATCTTTAGTATCCCCAAAGAGTATACAGCTTCATAGAGTTCTCTAGAAATTGACTTTGTGATGTAGTTACATTCTGTTAAAGATGCTAACTTATAGTTTGCTCAAAATTACTACAATAATAAAATATGAAATAAATTTTTTAAAAAAAATACTTGGCAATGCTAAAATAGATAAAATAAACGCAAACCTCACAGGGTTCCTAATGGCTCGCAATCCATTACCTTCTGTCCCCTATCCAAATCCACCAGCTGCTCCCCACATATCTGGGGAGTTATTTCCCTCATAGGTGGGCTCTGAAATAAATCCCAGGAGTTGTTTTAAGCGGGTCAGTCCCCTGTCCCACCAGTCTTTACCTCTGTAAAAGCACAACACACAGCGAGAGCTCCTCTGTCACTCCCATCCCGAGACCACCAACCTTGTCACATTGGGGACATGTCACGTTCCCGTTTCTGACATCCTAAGTTTTTCTTTTCATCTTTTTCAACTCCCCCCGGGTCCCCTCCTCACCCCCCGCAAGGTCACGAATGGTGTATCTTGTCTGCCAGGAAAATTTAAGAATGTGTACTAAATTAAGGATGGTTCTGCATTGCCTCTTGTCTGACCAGCATCTGTGGGGGTCAGCTGCCAACACGTAGCTCGGGTATCTGGGCCGCTCCTGAATACGCGCAGGCTGACCCACTCTCTCCTGATGAAAGGTACCTTCAAGCATGCATGTGATTTTTCAATATAAATTGCGTCTGCTTAAAGCCTCTCTGTGAGAGAATCGCTCAACCAAATGAGATGACTTGGCTGGGACTTTTAAGAAGCTGGATATAAATATCGCTGGAAATTATAGAGCGAGCATAAATACTTCACTCTGAGCTCTGCTGAGCATTTTCAGGATGCTTCTGACCACATCTCTGAAAGCTGAGCTGATACCAGAGGAAGGGTGGGGGAGGTTTCAGGGAAGGGCAGAGTTAGCCAGACGGGATCACCTGGCCTCCCAGGGAAAGGACAACATAATGGCTAACCCTGAGCATGGTTTCCGCGGTGGTCAAAGTAGGGTTTCACTCTTCCAGTCCTTCTCTAATCAGCCGCGCCCCAGTTTTGATGACGGGTGTCCGCAGCTCATCTGAACATCTGCGTGTCTGAGTTCAGACACATCTTGTGAAGACTGCCCTGTTCAAACAGAACATTATGTTCTCTAGAGAGACCCAGTGCTTTGGTGGATGATAAGAACTGCAATCAAAGCTTTGGCAATCTTTAGTACTTTAATAGAATATCTTATTCTCCTAATTCTGTGCAAGGTGCTAAAAAAAATTTATCTAAGATGACATTGGCATAGAGTGAAGTATTTATTCTACTGCTTTAAAGCTACCCATTGTAGAGAAAGGTTAGCATGCGGTGGCGGCAGTGGTGGGTGACGGTGGCGGGTGACGGTGGTGGATGATGGTGGCGGGTGATGGTGGTGACTGTTGTTCCTGAGACACATTACATCAGAATGCTGAGGTCCTCCTTTAAGGTCAAGAATGACTCTCCCCTTAATGCACGCTCCTTTTTATTTTGTACAACACCGAAATTCATGAAGAGGAGAAAAAAAATCACCTACTGTTTGCCTTTCTGCAGTTTTGCATTGACGATTTTATTTTATTCCCTAGGATTTAATTTTATAATGAGATCTCAATGCCAGGTTTCATGTAAGCGATGAGCTGTCATTAATTTATTAGGAGCCAGTGTGTCAGTTTCTTTGTTCTGTCATCCTGCTTGTCTGATGGATCTGAAGGTGGGATGGGTAACAAAGGAGTCACTGAGGTACAGGAGGGGTGTGTGAATACTAACGGTGCTGATGTGGCATTTGGTTTAGCATTATTCTCCAAGACTTCCTCCGACGTGCCTCTGTTGCCCTGTCCCTTTTCCCCTCTCTGCAAGGCACCAGCTTCGTCAACAGAAGAGTAGCTAGGACATCTGACTTTATCCCATTCTTAGTCCTGTCCTTCCCAAGGGAACCCTTCCTTGCCGGCATTGCATCTCTCCCGTTGGAAGCAGAGATGTGCTCGGGGTGCTGTCAGTCACTCAGAATTAGAAGCCGTGCTCTGCATCTGACCTGATGGCTCAGATCCGCCCACAGCCAGCACAACTGGCCAACAGCGGTGGTTTATTTTGGGGCTAGTATAAGAGGCTGCATCTGACAGCTGTGACTGTCAGCCACGGGCTGAGTCTGTCATGTAATGTGGCCTCAACTCTTGTCTCCTCGCCTAGACTGCTCACTAGAAGCTCAGCCCAAATATGTTAAAGGTGGCAAGCGTTATGGACGAAGGTCCTTACCTGAGTTTCAAGAATCCGTGGAAGAGTTTGCAGAGATCGAGCCCCTGGATGGAGAAGCTCGGCCCTCACATACCCCCGCCGGGGATCGCAATGAGGTAAGGAGTCGGACAGGTGCGCCCTCCCCGGCCAGCGGTGGGGACATCCCCACCCACTCCCACGGTGGTGGTGTGGGAACAGGTGAACTGGGGGGAGGGGTGTCATCGTTTGGACATTCTCGTCTCTGTTTCTTATGGAGAGCTGACATTTCTGTGCCAGCCTTATGTTTATGTGTTTTAAAATTCAATGACTTCCACGTTATCTGGGGTCTGCCACTTTCAGCCCTGCTTGGGGATATGTCTCTCCTCACAGCACTGCCATTTTTAGTTGTGTAAAAAGCTGCCCCTTTTGCCCCCCAGCCCCGGCACCCTGCAGTCCATAAACCAGCGTCCGTGGCAGGTGTGAGAGGAAGGCGGTGTGCGTGGCCGTCCTGAGAGCCACGCCTTATCTTTCGTAGCAGCAGACGACAGCTTTCAGACTTGGTTCTTGTGGCCTCGGCTGTCGCCACAGCTCTCCTTCTTGGGTGAGGAGCGCCCGGGCCCGCCTGGTCCTCCAGCAGCCCGATCTGCCTGCTTTACTCATCTCCCTGCTTTTCCTTGTGCACGTCACCGTCATCTACCCGCAAAGGGGAAGCAGTAGCATTTTCTTTATTCTTTCCTTACGGCTCATTTACCAGCATGCCATTTATAGAATGTGGTCGAGAAGGCCGTGCTGAGCAAGCTCTAAATATTTCTTGCAAATCCCAGCTCCAACTGGGGATGCGAATATTTCAGATGTTAACATAAGCTGGGGAAGAGACAGAGTGCCTCAACTTTCTCAACATGGTCTGTCCATTAGAGGTTGGTAGACGTGCACATGTGTATGCTCATTGCTGTCTGACGCCCATGTTCGGCTCCTTAAAGCCCGCAGGAGGCTTGCTCCAATAGTGTCCCCAGCAGCCAGACCTCTAGCATCGTCTGCCTTGAGAATGTCCACAAACCCTGAGATAACCGAAAAGAGTGCATAACCGAAATGAGCAGAAATGAAACCAGCCACAGTCCTGTAATCTAGAAGACACAGGACTGGTTTGCCTATCCCAAGAGGTGGCCACCATGGTTTTAAACACAAGGAATGCGTGGGAACACCTGGGTGGCTCAGTCAGTTCAATGTCTGCCTTTCGCTCAGGTCATGATCCCAGGGTGCTGGGATCGAGTCCCACATCGGGCTCCTTGCTCAGAGGGGAGCCTGCTTCTCCCTCTGCCCCTCTCTGCTGCTAGTGCTTACTCTCTTGCTCACTCTTTCTCTCAAATAAATAAAATCTTTAGAGGAAAAAAAAAAGAAAGAATACTTGTCCTCACACCAGAAGTGAAGAAGCAGTGTCAGACATGTGAGTGAGACAAGAGGAAGAAAAGCAGACAGAGAAAGCTAGAAAGACCCCCAGAATGGTGTAAGAGTGTCATGGGAAAGAGGTGACAGCTGAAGACAGAAAAGGCCATGAGAAGCGAAGAGAACGCTGCCTGCGATATCACAGCACGGGGCCAGTCGGTCTGGAACAGAAGCTACTTCCCTTCTTGGGTTCAATTTTAAACCCTTTTGGGGTCCCTGTGAGTATTTAGACTGGGCTCTTTCCCCAGCAAAACACATGCACAAAAATTTGGCATATCCAATTTCAGAGATGCAAGTGGTTTTCCTACTTGAGTTATTGCTGTGTCCATAATGTTTATGTTGCTGTCAGGAAGGGTACCATTTTATTCCATAAAGTCTGTATCATAGCCCTAAGTACTGTGGAATGTATCTGAGACACTTCTCTCTGGGGAAGAAATGGTTAAAATCTCTCTCAATACTTTAGGGGATAAGTTTCATTATATAGAACACACTTTTAAGGCTAGTATCTCTTGTCTCCCGATGACTTTCAGTACCCAAGGCATTATTATTTGGTGGTAATGAATAAAATGACTACTAATTTTTCGATAAGGTAATTTCTAGTTACTACCTGGGGGTACCCAGAAAGTTCTTGGACAGAGCTGATTTTGTTGCTGGCAGCTTATTTCTTACATCCTTGCTTTATCTTCCAACTTCCAGTGAGACTTACTGTTTAAAAGTGAGACTTTTGGGGGTGCCTGGGCAGCTCAGTGGGTTAAGCCTCTGCCTTCGGCTCAGGTCATGATCTCAGGGTCCTGGGATCAAGCCCAGCATTGGGCTCTCTGCTCAGCGGGGAGCCTGCTTCCCCTGCTCTCTCTGCCTGCCTCTCTGCCTACTTGTGATCTCCCTCTCTGTCAAATAAATAAAAAATCTTAAAAAAAAAAAAAGTGAGACTTTGGGCTCATGTTTACATAATGGTAAGAGTTAAGGCCTAGTTTGGGCAAAATCTTAGTAAAAGCGTACATTGGGAGAACCATTTCACACCATGCCAGGTACTTGGCTCCCCTTAGTCTTCCAGGACCTCATAGATGAGACCTTCTGACACTGTAGATAGATGTTTTAGTACTCAGTGAGCCCTCTCCATGGAACAGCAGATAGAGGCCCCAAAGGGTTCTTTCTCTCTATGTTTGTTCTCCCAGAGGACCCCTACTGACCTGACTTGGCCAGTCCATTGTATCCCGCCTCCCAAAAGCCTTACAGAGGCATTGGATTACCCCCTTTTACCATTTTTTAAATTGCTGAAGGTGGACCCAAGCCAAAGTTCATCTACATGCTTTCTTGCCTAAAAATGAAGTGTTTTGTGAGCTGAATTGAGCCTCTCAGTTCTCAGAGGGATTCCTCTCTTTAAGAGCTGCATGAGTGACATGTTTGGAGTTCCTCTTGTCAACTCTTGTCCTAGCCACCGCCATCCGTCACCCTTGCTGCCTTCACGGATACGTATAGTCCAGTGACGTCGTTTCCTCAGGATGTCGGTCCTACGGCATGCTGTCCTGTCAGGAGAGCGTTCCTGTTTTCTGGCCAGTTTCCACAGAAACCTCGGAGATCTCGGGCCACTCGTGGGCCAACAGAGCTTCATGCTCTGGGTGGCTCGAGCTTGTCCTAGAAGTGTCCTTGTGTCTTTGGGAGTGCCTGCTCATCCTCCTTATGCTAGAGTGGTCCCCACGCAGGAACTGTGGGGAGGAGAACATTCTTAATAACCTGCAGGGTTTGTTTATTCTCAGCTTAGAAGCAGTTGAGAATCTGTCAGGAGTTCTTCTTCACTCTTCCATTGGCTTCTTTTTTCCCTTTGGAAAAGGAGGCCCTTTTGTCTCCTGCCCTTGAGTGTTAAAAATTTATTTCTTGGGTGTGTTTGTTACCAGTGGTTCATACTTCATCTTGGTGTTGCTGGGCAGTCCTGAAGGAGGGAGTGGGGGTGGGGGAGCTGTCTCCTGACGTGAATAATTCACAAGGGGTTGTCAGACGGGAAGCTGGAGATGGGCCTTCTTGGTTTCGATTGTGGGTTTCCTTCGACGCCTGGGACCTGGCTCAGGAAAGGTGAGAACGCTAGCTTGCCATCAGACTGCTGTCTCTGCCTTCCCTGCTGCTCTCAGACACGCCTGATTTTCTCTAAAGTGACTTGAGAATTTTTTGGTGACGATGAAAGGACCTGAACTTGTTGTCAAAAGTTACCTGGAGCAGAGGCCCTTCTGTTGCTGTGTAACAGGAGACCAATTTTTGCTCTTGGATGAATCTTTTGTTTTATTTATCTGAGTATGTGGAGGGGGATGGGCAACTGAATGGAATGTGTCACAGACACCTCTGAAAGCTGTCCTGGGGTGGCTTTCTTCCTTCTAGGAACTCCTTCTATAGGGGTAAGTGAGCAGACAATTATCTGAAGGGATAAACAGTAACACTCCCGCGTGCCCCCCACTTCTTTCTAGGGTTATTCCATAATAGGGAAGTTGCCATGGTTTGACAGTCCATT
Source organism: Mustela nivalis (assembly GCF_964662115.1). NCBI lineage: Eukaryota > Metazoa > Chordata > Mammalia > Carnivora > Mustelidae > Mustela > Mustela nivalis. The sequence continues at coordinate 48,038,030 of NC_139025.1, forward strand.
CCTCTCCCCTGGGTCAGTGGCTCACAACATTTTTTCTGCATCCTTATTCGGGAGGCCTTCTCCCATACGTCCAACCAGAATTACAGGGAATGCGGCACAGTTGTACTTCTCTGCAACTCCTGCCCTCCCTCCCGAGAAGACACCGACACGCAGACCGATGAGAGGGATGCCATTGTAAAGTTTGCTTTCACGCAACTGAACTTATTTCTAATGTAAGTCCCATGGGAAGCTTCAGGCCTGGTTCATTACCTGGAATCCCTCTCACGACCTCTCACGGTCCACCCCCGTGCTGCGCTGCCTTGGGGGGAAATACACGTGGTTGCCCCGGAGGGACTGAATGCTCACCACCTTGGCCTCATCCTCGGAATGGACTATGTGACGATAAACTTTGTTAGGAGGTGCTTTCGATGTGGTAGTTCGTGCACGTTGAACGAATAAAATGGTACACATTTTAATCCTCTTAATCCAGCTTTATTCCAGCAATTTGATTCTTTCCTGCTGAAACAGAGAATCTCTTACCTAGCTATGAAGCACGCCTCCCCTGCCATGTGTGGTTCACAAGACCATAAAGCTATCGCATAGGGAAAGACCTAGAATCTTCCTAAATTTTCAGTGCTAGAATGTGTCTTTCCAAATTTCTTTTGGAAACCCCAAAGCAGAATGTGATGATTCACAAATGACAAGTGTTTTCCACTGTCGGCTGATTGCGCGTTCACCTTCCCATTTAGTGAGTTTATCAGGTAAATGCATTCCCCTTGGGAGTCTGACCGCTCATCTCAGGTGGCATTGAAAGGAAAGTGGTGATTTTTCTTTTCTTTCTTTCTTTTTATGGGATTATTTTCACTCAAGGCGGTTCAGTTGGACATTCTATTCTGAATTAATTGAGACCAACAAAGGGCACATTCTTGATTCCAGTGTAAGATGTGATTAATGAGACCATTTTGGTGGTGGTTTTTGCTTCACTTGGTTAAGAAATAGAAGTGAGATTTGAGGGTCCAAAGAGTATATTCCCTCCCCCCTTTTTATATGCACACCTGGCAGTGGCTACTGAAATGACCTTGAATTTTATTTTTGTGCTCTCTTCTCAGGATAGGTGGAAAAGGGGAGAAACAAAACTAATGCCCAGTTCTAGTCTCTTCCTCAGACCTCGTGGGCGAGGCGGTTCCGTGAATATAATTGGGGCAGGGCCACTTCGCTTTCTGCCCTTGTCGAAAACAGGGGACACCTTGTTAACTGTTTTCCTCCACAGGGAGTAAAGCAGGTCTAGTAAGATTATTATCAGGAGCAGGACGCTTTAAACAATGATTTCTTCAACTATAGACAATTGGAGTGTAAGCCAAAACCAGGCAGTTTAAGTGAGGACCTGAGAGAAAAGTGGAAGCCATTTTCTTCGTCTGCTCAACAATGGCCATGCAATCACCGCTTTGTGTCCGGCCTGTGGAGGGAGGGAGAGGAGGGGTGCTGGGGGTTTAAGAACTCGGAAAGGAACAAACCAACCCCCCAAACTGGTTTTACTACCCTACAGAAAACCAAACTTGGCCAAGCAGTGGGAAACTGACTTCTGGTCCCCTTACGTTCATTTTCTTATGTGCATAACTTTGCCGTTAACCTTCATGAATTATTCATTTATATCGTATAGAGGCAATATTTGATGCCGGAGCAAACATGTTAATAACAGAGAGAAGGTCTGCCAAGAACTTTGGTAGTTGAAATGGACCTATTTTCCCCTTCCTCCCATTAGTTTTTCTTGTTTCAGTCTGACAAAGTAAGCAGTCTTGTTACTGATGCCATTTATTCCCGTCAAACGATGTGACATCATCAAGATAGGTTTTTTGTTTTTATTTTAATGGAATTCCAGCATTTCCTTTTCTTTTTTCTTAAGTCTATTAGAGCCTTTGGCTATTCCCGGAGATGAAATGCTCATTCAAGATGCAATAGTAGACCACTTGAAAGTGATATAAAGAAGTCCCTTCAAAGCTAATAAGGTATCTCTCATTCGAACACAGACCGCCGCTTTCAGACTTTGAGGCTTTGCCGTCCTGGTAAACCTTCCTGACTTGATCCCAGAGGGAACTCCTTTGGCGTCCAGCCCCAACCCCCACGTCCTTCCAGGTCAGCAGTTTCCAGTAATGATTCTCCAACTAGAAAATAAAACAGACAACAAATAAAAAAATCAGCAGGTTAATTTTAATGATAAGAGTAACATTTTCCAACTATACCATTAAGTTTATTTTCCAAATGGAAAAGCAGTGTTCCCTACCAACCGAGAATGGCTCTGATGAGTAAGATACGGTGAGCAGATGTGTTTAAAAACCCCTTTCCTTAGGGACTTAAGAACCCAGTGAACCGAGAATACTCCCCAACCTTGGTAGGAGGAGAAACTTAAGGCTCAAACTCTTAAATTCAGCATTTCTTCACCCTGGCAGTCCTGGAGGTGTTTTGACAGTGTAGCAGGACTCCTCTACATGTGTGTGCCGTTAAAAATCCTACATTAACTCCTGTTGTCGGTGGTCCTTACCTGTAGCTCTTAATTACTGGTGAAGATAAAGGAGGTGATTGGCTTTGTGGTTGAGGCAGAAGACTGGCAACTGAGCAGTTTGACCTTGGGTTCCCAGCGGAGAGATCAGGGGCTGGGCGGTCAGGCCCTCCACTGCCCGGTGTGCCTTCAACGGCAGGGCGACAGAAAGCAACTGAAGTCCCAGGAAGGGTGTCCCTGCCAAAACAGGGGCCCTGCTGGGCATCCTGGGTTCCCAGGATCTGGCTCAGAGCAAAGGCTTTATAGACATTTAGAACTATTCGTTACATATTCCACAGATGCTGTAGTTTTAAAAGGTCTCAAGTTTTTGGTTATAGGCACTCTTCTAAACTGATCTCTGTGTGGGTTTTGCCAGAGACTTCCTAAGACAGTCTAAGACACCTAAGTGTGGTGCCTTCGTCAAATGGATATTACAGCTCCATTTGTTTGGGGAGCTTTGTTATCCCGGCAAATTTCCTTCCTCCTTTCTCTAGGCTTGCAAGGCTTTCCCCTTTCAAAAAAAGGAGAAGGGGAAAAAAAAAACAAAACAAAACCAACACATCTGCTTAAGGCTGCTGAGATCAGTTCAGCCACCTCTGCTGGGAAAGAATAACCCCGTGTGTGCCCCCATAATCGTTTTAATTAGCCATACATTCTGTGGGGCACAGGTCTGCACTGTGGAGCAGATGGCTGGTGGGGGCTGTGACTGGGCTATTGTGGGCGGGGGCCTCACCAGGCCCGCAGGCTACAGATGCTGCCCCCGCCTCAGGGCTGGAAGCCCGGGCTCCAAGAGGCTCAGGCCATCTGCTCTGCAGTCCAGCAAAGCAGGTGGCCCTCCCAAGAAAGCATTCCTGAAAGCAGTTTCTCTGGTGTGGCCCATGTGCGTGGGGCTCCCTGGTCCAGCTAGAGGATAGCCAGAACGCCGGCCACAATGGCCCAGGAGATGTGAAGAGGCACAACCCATGCAGTGGGTGTGGGGCTCCCTTTGTCTGCTTTGGGTCGGGTGGTAGGGGGCTGGAGGCTGCTTTCTGTAGCAGCCATCTCAGGGCCCAGCAACCTCTGACCCTCTCCCCTCTGACTGCTCTCAGTGGGGCTGTGGGCCAGCATGCTGGGCACGGTCATACAGAAGCCCCGGCCACCCCTGCCAGCTGTGGCCACCCAGGGGACACTGCCACCCATGGGGAGGGGTCTGGGGGGCCCTGTTCCTAAATTGAATCACAGATTGACGGCTTCATCACAACTACTGTGTTCCAAGCTATCATTTCTACAGTCTCTCTTGGGTTTGTTCTGAAAGTGGACACTGGTCTATCAGCTGTGTCTTTTCTCTGCCCTTGTCTTAGCTTTGGGCACCCAAATAATAGGAATAGTAATAGTGATATTTATTTGCTTAACAGACACTTAGATCTGAATTTGTAGCAGGCACCGTTTTAAGTGCCTTCCAAGTATTAGCACACCTTTGTAGGCAGGCATGGTGAGATAATCAAGGCGGGTGGGGAGTTAAGTAACGAGGCCAAGGTTGAACACACATAAGTGGGAGGAGCATGGAACTGGGGGGGTCCAGCTCCAGAGCCCAGATCCTTAATCACAACATCATCGTGGCTGAGCTAGTAGCAGTGGCTGACACATCCCAGGTGCCAGGCTCATGCCTCCTCTTCCCCCCGGGGTGGCTCACCAACGCCACCCCCCCACCCCGCGCCTTGTGGCTGAGGCTGGGTACTGAGGGCTCCCAGAGTGCTGGAGCAGGACCGAACCCTGTCTCTCCGCTCAGCCCTGTGATCACGTCCTCTACCATTTTGCCTCCAGCTTCTGCAGTCATTGAAAGTCCCACAGGATGATTTTGAAGCATTGATTAATATCCATTTCTGCAGCGAGAGGTGATATAAGACTTCAAGGGAAAAATTAAAAATCCCTTTTCTGAATTAGTCTCGAGAACACATGCCCGCAATTGTCCCTCCCGTCTCTCCTGACTTTTCCAGAGATTTGTGAGATTCTCTCCCTTCCGATGCTCATGGCTGGTCTGTGCCTGCCAGGCTTTTCACTGCACTGGGTACACCAGCAGCAATGAAAAGACCTTGTTCCAGAATGATGCCTCCTTTTATTGGGCTGTTCTAGTAGGCGAATGAGCTCATTCCCCCAACCTTCCAACCTGACATCCCCCCTTCCCCCTCCCCTTGCTTTTTAATTGGAACTGCAGGCTCCAGGCAGTGGGAATAAAAATGCGCTATGAATGAACTGAACCCCCCCCTCCACCCACCCCTCAAAATTGCAATTTAATAAACACTCAGCCACTGTGTGCTTATCCCTCTCCCTTACTAAAGGAACAGACCCTTGGTGGAGAATGGGGACAAGCACAGCTCGTTCCTGGGCAGCAAACTCCATCTCCAACTGAAGCAGTTGTGGAATGAAACTACAGCCATTCAGCATAAGTTTGCGGCTTCTAGAAGGCTGGTCCTAGCTTGCATCTAGGTTTCTTACGTAGGGCCATGGGAGAAATGTGTGCGTGATCGTCACCCTAGCCGTTTTCTAACAAGTTCTCCCTTACCCACTACCGCTTGCCCAGAGGGTTTGGTTGAGATTGTTGAAGCTGCCCAAGCTGCTTGCCTGGCCTTTAGGAGGCTGGGCTGAACCTGATGCCACCAGGTTAAGCTGCCTCTAGTGTGTCATGATCTCAGGCCCCTATTCCAGTCTCCGACCAGTGTCCCTGATCTTTCACACTCTGCTTAGACCGGGAGGCACCGGCAGCAGCTTCCACCCTCTTGAAGGGCACCTGGGCCTCCTGCGATGCCTCCCCTGCCAGGACACAGGGGGAAGGATGCCGCAGATATCACAGAGGGTTGTGTAGCAAAGGGGAAGTTCTTCCTCTTTCTCCCCATCCCCACAACATATGAAATTCATTTGGTGAGGATTTGAGGGCAGGTGGGTAAAAGAAAAAACAAAGTCGGACCTGTTTGTATTTCTTTTTAAAGATTTTATTTATTCATTTCAGAAAGAGAGAGTGCACAAGCAGGGGAGGGTGGTGGTGGGAGACAGGCCAAGAGAGAGGGAGAAGCAGGCTCCCCACTGAATGGAGAGCCCGATGCAGGACTTGATTCCAGGACCCTGAGATCATGACCTGAGCTGAAGGCAGACACTTAACTGACTGAGCCACCCAAGCACCCCAGGGACCGCAGTGAACATCTAGAGTAGCAAAGGAAATATAATTGTTTGCCACATTCCCTTAACCAAATGCATCCATTCTGATTATGTCTGTTTCCTTCCAGTCTTTGTCTAATTGTATAAATATTTTTGCCAGCAGCAGTTGTAGTGTAGAGAACATTTTTCCATCTCCTCTATGGTTTTGTAATTATACTTCTAATGACTATATTATGATGTATAATTGTACTTTGTGCTCCATTGTTCAAAGTTTAAATTGTGTTCAGTACTCTTATAAAAAGTGCTAAATGTACATGTCTATGAATATGCATTTTTCCTTTGATTTTACTATCATTAGAAATCATGAAATTACTGGGTCGGAGAGTATGAACATCTTTATGGCTTTCAAACATGAAGCAATTTTCTTTACTAAAAGCTAATGTCCATACACATTGCTACCAGTAACATTTAAACAGGTCTATTTTAAATAAATCATAACCTTGATGGTAATAGGACTCTTGTCTTAAATACTACTAATTTAATGGGCACAAAGTGATTCCTTGGTTTTAATTTATACTTTGCTGTTGAAATGAGTCTTTCCCCATATTTGGTTTTTTTTTTTTAAGATTTTATCTATTTATTTGACAGAGATCACAAGCAGGTAGAGAGGCAGGCAGAGAAAGAGAGGAGGAAGCAGGCTCTCTGCTGAGCAAGAGCCCGACGTGGGACTCGATCCCAGGACCCTGAGATCATGACCTGAGCCGAAGGCAGAGGCTTAACCCTCTGAGCCACCCAGGCGCCCCTCCCCATATTTGTTTAACTGTGTTGCCTGTCTGTATTCTTTGCATATCTGCCAGACTTGGCATTTTTCTTATAAATTTATATGAATAACTGATACTGACCCAGGGCTACCCAACTTAACGCCTTAAGTTTAAAACATGGTAATAAAAATAAAATCTGCAAAAATAAATGTAATAAGTTCTGCATAAACACATGCCCCATAAAAGTAAGGTCTTATGCTTGTTATGTGCCAAGCACAATTCTAAGCATTCTACCCAACTCTGAACTATGTACTACTTTATTCCCATTTTGTTGATGGAGAAACTGAGGCAAAAGCAATTCATAAATGTGTCCAGGCCAAATTCAGTAGGTAAGGCAGTCTGGCTCCCATGTCCCCACACGCTTACTAGTTAGGCGGAAGAATCAGGGAAGGAGGGCAATACCGGGAATACTGTTCTGAGAAGTGACTCAGATACACGCATCCAGGCCCATAGAGTCACGTGCCTCTCTGCAGATTGGAGCCTCTCGCACCTCTCAACGAAGTGCCTCCTATTTTAAAATGAATTGAGAAGTGAGCAAATGTGAAATAAATCTTTCTGTCACTATACGCACCTCATTATGTTAGGGATTGTTACTAAGGGTTTTTTTGAAGGTGTATGTTTGCATTTTCCCATCTGTGTATCCTAGTGGGGGCTCCCTTGCTTGTTGGGTCCAGTGATGATATAAATTGTGTTACTTTTCTGTCCGTTTGTGCTGTTAAAAAATTGTTCCCTGCTCATGATTTTGGTAGGTTTTATTATTTTGTGTGATGGTTCTTAGATCATAGAAACCCATTTTATTTGTTTCAGGTGGATTTGTGTTAGGGTGCTTCCAACTGACATGCCGAATGATACATTTTCACAATGTGGGGTGCCAAAGTAGTAGAAGAATTTAATTCTTTGCTCTGTGGGTGAGGAAATAAATATGCCGGGACAGAGAGGCAGGCTGCTTTTATTAGTGGAGCTTTATTGACTTAAATCATTTCCTATGACAACAGTTAAATTCTGCCCGGAACCAGAGGTGTAAGAAACTGGACGTTGGGCTGCTTACCCCACTGCTCCTTCCCCACCCCCACTGTGCCTCCTCCCTCCACTGGGTCAGCAGTGTGTCTTTATGAGGAAATGTGGACTGCTAAAATTGTAATCACAGACAAGCAAAAGTCACACTGTCCCCTAATTTTGTTTCCATAACTACCATGTGTATTAGCGACTTGCAGTTATAATCTGAAGAAGGTGTAGTAAATTTCCGCATTTCGAGTCACGGTCTTGTGACATGTTCTTCACGGTGAGAATGACCACTCCCAGCATTGCCAGCTTGGGTTTCGGTATAGTGTGGCAGAACCGAGGGAACGTTCTGGTGCTAGCTTCAGTCTCTAACTAAAATATGGAATTGTGAAACCCTGGTAGACATCTATCCTTTAGTTCACTGGAGAGGACCAGTGTAAATGAGTATGGGGAGGAAGAAAGTAGATGACCTCAACTCATCTCCGCTTGAATGAGATACTGAAAGTCAACATTCCGGCTTAGAATTTTGGGTGACACACTGTTTGCTGTGAGGGATCCAAGCTCTTGCAAATTGGAGTTAACAAGATGAATTCTCTTGTTGAGTTTCTTTAGGATCCCAGGAAATCAGATCGATTTGTGTAGTTCAGCCATCACAGAGAAAGGCTGGGTATTTGTAATCAAAGGCAGCTTCATTCATCAAGTTGGATCTCTGCTGAGACAGCAGCCCCTTTCGAAAGGGAGAATACCCCCTTCTCAACAGGGTTTCCTGCAATGGTTGTAGAACCTCCCCGCAGGAGTGATTAGGCAGCTTGCTGGCTAGCCAAAAGCTACTGCGGACCTCCTTGTTGCCACTGACTGGAAGTAGACCTGTGCTGTACTTGGTCGGTGGAGCGAAGGCTGGAGTCGGGTTATGCTTCGTGCCCTTGGCTGGCTGCTTTTCTCTAGTACATGGACTACAGATGTATGCTGTGACTTGAAAAAGACCCAGTAGTAACACAGCACGGTAGTCCAGCAAACTGGTCCAGTTCCGGTAATTTTCATGGCTTCTTATGCACTTTACCAGTAACATAGATTTTATTTAACTTGAGCTTTCTGGCCTACCTGTTTTGGGTTGCATTTCTGTCTCCTTCCTCACTGAGTCATGGACACATTAGGCTCATTCTTGCCTCTGTGCTTCAGCAAATAGTGGCTGTCCGTTCCTTTTCAGTTGGCTGTCTTCAGCTCACCCTTCAGGTCTCAGTTCAGATGTTACCTCTTTCAGGAAGTCTACCCTGATTTCCTGAGTCTGGAGGATCCCATTGAGGTACCTTCATAACATTTTGAATTTCCCCATCATAACACTTCATATGCTACAGTATTGTAGTTTCTGTGTTCTTGTCTGCATGTCTTCATTAGCATATGAACTTCTCGAGGCAAGAAATGTGTTTGTTCTGTTCATAGTTATATTCTGAAGATGTACCATAATACCTCGCACCCAGTACACATTGAAGAACAAATTCATAAATGCATGGTATGAATTTTTTGTTGGTTGACGGATTCTGAATATTTGCTTTGGCTTGGTTTTATTGGCTGTGCTAGGTTTTGCTGTTGAATGAGTCAGTTTGCACATGTGAAAGGCAAATCCCTAGTGAAATAGAGCAGGCTGCTACCTGGTGTTTTTTAGGAGTCTGTTCTGGATTGGCGGGTTGACTCCAAAGAGCCCACCTGGAGGGTTCTGAGTCATGAGACTCACCCAGCTGATGATTCCAGAACCAGAAAGTGCTCTGATCTTGGAAAAACTGAATATGTACTAAAACACGCTAATCTTCTCTCACCTTCTCTAGCACTGGAAGACACAACGCAGTGAGGAGTATGAAGCAGAAGGTAGGAACTGAGTGTGTGTCCGGCTCTGCCCATCACAGGGCACTCTACACCCCCCACTTCCTGCATCTCCCAGCCTTCTTCCCAACAGCTACTCCTAGGCTGGAGGCCAGCTGCGAAGTAACCTTAAGAACAACGTTCACGAGAACAACCTCATTTCCAGGGGAACGTTCATAGTTTTAAAACCCTAGCCTTTAACCTCATGCAAGGTATGGCAACTAAGATGTGGGATTTTACTTATGGATCAATTACTGTCTCATACAAACTTTCAAATTAATCAATGGGCAGTCCTAAAACTAAATAGAGCCCTTTTAAAACACACTCATTGACAAGTTTCCCATGGTTTGAAGCCGCTGCAAAGCCTGTTGGACTTCCATGGCCAGCAGATGGCACTGTGGTTCAGCGAACAGAACTTCCCCGATCCTGCGCAACGCCCCCCCTTCACAGCCTACCCTGGTGAAGCTCCACTTAAGTGTAATTACTGTGTCTAAACTGGAAAGACACAGCAGTAAGGAGCTTAATTTCTTCAATAAATAGTAAGGGTAGCACTAAATGCACTTCTCAGCCTCATAAGGTTCTTCCAGGCACACAAAATTGTGCCAGTAATTATCTCATGGTTCAGTAACGACTTCATAAATCTCAAACGCGCAAGTGAAAAATTTAACTTGAAGTGAGAACTTTTAATAGAGGATAAATACATTTTGATTTTTAAATGGGAAGTCTGACCCTTAAGTGCTCAAATAAACTCTATCCCTAATGTTTAGATGATGAGTCACTTGCATTTTACAACCATGTACTCTTTCAAGTGGGTTTGTAGGGCAGAATATCTAAAGGTGTAAAGATTTAGAAAGAGGCTAATCCTGAGACTCTTAATGATTGTTTTGATATTTATCATGAAATCATTTCCTTCTCAGTAAAAGCAGTTCTCATGCTTGGACTCGAGGGAGTGGCGATAGTGACGTCTGGCAGCTATAGTTGGGGCAGGGCATAGAAGTCTCTTTGGACTGGTTCTCAGCTAGCCTTCTCTTCCAATCACACCAAAGCCTGAAGCCTGTGCATGCTTTCAGTTGGAAGAAAACAAACCTACAACCTTTGTATGCTTGTGTGGGAGGTGTTTCTTGCGTGGTGTAGAAGAAGGTGCCTCTTGGCTCTAGTTGCAGCCCAAGAACCCGTGGTTCCATTTCATTTGAGCTGCACATTCATATCAAAATGGAACCAGCATCAATAGTCTCGTTCCTGTAATACCGACTTTTACAAAACACAATTCTCTTTGAGGATAGGCTTGCTCTCCTTGCACTTCCTTTGCGGACAGCACAATAGATGTTTTTATTTCAGGTCAGTTAAGATTTTGGAACCCAGATGACTTGAATGCCTCACAAAGTGGGTCTTCCGCTCCCCAAGACTGGATAGAAGAGAAACTACAGGAAGTTTGTGAAGACTTGGGGATCACCCGTGATGGCCACCTGAACCGAAAGAAGCTGGTCTCCATCTGTGAGCAGTACGGTCTGCAGAATGTGGATGGAGAGGTAAGCCTTGAGCCATGTTTTCATTCAGGAATAATAATCATGATAAAATCTATACAGGCCACAGGCTAGGAACAGCCGTGTTTTGGCTTCCTGCAGCATGTTACGGAGACTCTAGTCTCTTTTTTCTCCTAGGAAGTAAGCCATGAAGATTCTTTCTGGAGAAGCTCATGTTGTGTTATGGGGAGTGGCGGGGGGAGGACCAACCCTGACAATAGCTGACACCTCCTGGGCACACACGATGTGCCCCTCACTGTGCTAAGCGTGTTACCCCACATCATTATCAGCCATGACCTCAGTGCAGCCACCATGTCAAATGTATTTGTTGAAGTAGCTTTCACTGAGCAAAACGTGGGAAAGACTCCGAGGCCGGATGACACAGGGAGTTGAGAGAATGGGAGCTGGCTGAGTGTTTATTTCAAAAGCCAGGCTGATGAGTTTAGGTTTTTGGAGAGATCTCCGTATCAACCATGGGTTCTTCAGTAGGACAAACATGGATACTGAGGTGGGTCTGAGCTTTCCTTGTGGGGCATATTGGTGTCAGAACGGCCTGTGCAAGGGGCCCAGCCGGGAGCCATCACACTTTTCTGGTCATGAAGAAATGGAAAAGGGTAGGTTGGTAGTTTTGAAGGGACACAGAAGAATCTTGAAAGACTCCTGCTTGCTGAGATTCTGAGTTTTATCTTTTCTGAAGAATGAAGAGGGGAATGGCCAGGACTGCATACTTGAACGGCCGTGAAACAGGAGAAGTGTTTTTCCAAGAGTTGAAAACAAGGAGGGACTCAGAGGTTAGGGCTGCAGTTATAGTTGGGGAAGTCTTGGGTTATAATGATGCTTCAAACCATACTTTCTGCTTGCGCGGGGGCTACGTGGTATTATTTTCCTAAGCCAGAAAGATATTCATCATCAAAAGCCACCAAATAGCCGAATTTGCAGAAAAGCCTTTTCCCTGCTTCTCCCTAGAATGTGTGACTGTTCTGTGCCCTTGACTACCTTCTTTTTTTTTTTTTTTAAGATTATTTATTTTTTTATTTGACAGAGATCACAGTAGGAGAGAGGAAGGGAAGAGATCACAGAGAGAGGAAGGGAAGCAGGCCCCCTGCTGAGCAGAGAGCCTGATGTGGGACTCGATCCCAGGACCCTGAGATCATGACCTGAGCCGAAGGCAGTGGCTTAACCCACTGAGCCACCCAGGCACCCCCCTTTGACTACCTTCTTAATGGCTCAGTGGTCCTTTATTTTCCAGGGTTGGTTGTTGAATCATAAAATTAAATTCATCCTCCATACTGTAAACCAGCACAGTATGCAGAGCCTTGGGCAGTTTTGCCAAGAAATATTGCACACACTTGGATTATTTCTCTAAGAGCAATTCTTGGGATAATCTGTAGCCATTTGCGGGGAGTTGCATTTTCTTCCATGGTGGAGTTTCCAAAGCCCAGGAAGAGAAGTAGCACAGCTGGTTATTTTCCTCTGATCGAGAATGAGTAAAAGATTGCTCATTGAATATAGCTTGTACTTAATGTCTCCCCCGCCAAAAAAAAAAAAATCATGAAATACTATAGTACTTCATACGACTGGCTCTAGACCACAGAGGAGCCGAAAGTTCAAGATGATCTCATCACCCTGCAACTTGGGATCATGGGATTTCATGACTGAAAGCAATTATGGATTTAGGTCTCTCCTCATTTTATAAAGAAAGTGATGTCCCTGCTGCTTGTTACCCTGAAGGGGAACTACATTGCCTATCTCATGTACCCTGCTTTCCAGAAACAAGGACAACTCTAGGGCAGGAATAGCAAATTATGGCCCTAGATGCCAAATATGGCCCAAATTTGGGGGGCTTTTGGTTTTCTCCTTAGGCCTGCCAAATGTTTAAAACTGAACTTTTGCTATACTTTTTTTTTTTTTTTTTTAATTAGGAGATTTTTCTAAGAACCAGAGTATTTGACTCCATTCTGCTAGCAGTGGGAGGCGACTGGCTAGCTCCTTTGGACAGGGCTTGTGCTCATGTGCTCAGTTCCCGCTTTAAATGGTGCCACTCTGTGATATCTGAAGACCACCCAGCCTCATCTATCTACGTCACCTTCCTGGCCTCTCTGGGTATTTGGGTCTGTTAACCCTAATCTGGTGCATCATTTCCCAACTGACACATTGGGAAATCAAACATCTGAGACCCGGCTGGTGTGTCATGAGGAGTAAGAATGTCCTCAGAGTTCTAGATTTGGCTCCTGTCCAGGGCCCGGGGGGGTACCCCTGTTGATGCCCATTTGCCTTGCATTCTGTTCAGCCCAACCCTGCTTTCTCCAGAGTCCAAAGGCATTTCTTTGCCACTTGTCCACTCTGCTGTGTGCAATTCCTAGTGGGACTCACTTGCTCTGCCATTTTGAAGGGATGAGGCAATGGGTTTTTAGGTATTTTGGAAACTATGCATAGGCTTAGCCGAGGTCACAAGACCAAGCAGTGTGGAGCTAAGGTTGGAGTCAAAATCATGCTTAAACTTTGGTCAGCACACCTGGATTTACTGTGACTTCAGGCTTGGTGGACCTCCAAGAAAGTGGTCTTTTGGTCAGTAAGAATGAGACAGAAATGCTAAAAGATCTTAGTAACCTCAGAATCTCACCCAAATACTTTTCCATTGGTTTTACCATTTAATTCTCTCTTAGGAACTGTTCTTCTTCCAGAGATTTCCACTCTTTAGAATGGTTTCTTTTTTCTTTTTTTTTTTTTTAAGATTTTATTTATTTATTTGACAGAGAGAAATTACAAGTACACTGAGAGGCAGGCAGAGAGAGAGAGAGAGAAGGAAGCAGGCTCCCTGCTGAGCAGAGAGCCCGATGTGGGACTCGATCCCAGGACCCTGAGATCATGACCTGAGCCGAAGGCAGCGGCTTAACCCACTGAGCCACCTAGGCGCCCCATAGAATGGTTTCTTAAAAAAAAAAAAAAAGAAAAGAAAGAAAGAAAGAAAAGAAAAGAATGGTTTCTTGTTTCAGAGACCTCTCCAGAGGAAGTGGTATTTTAAAAAAAAGAATAGAAACAGATGTTTCCTATTGGATGTGACTTGGAAAGAAGCATTTGAGATAAATGCCTCAGGCACTTCCACAAATAATAAAATTAACAGTTATGAGATGACAAACCCTAGCAATAGTCCAGACTGGTGAAATGAATATTCAAAATTTGAAGATGTGTCACAAAGAGACCTTTGTTAGAATGGACCCGGTTGCAGACTCTACTGCCTCAAGAGTATTTCTGCTGCTTTTTATTGGTTCCCTTGCCACTCAGCAACATGGACATCACCTGAGAGCTTGTCAGAGATGCAGAATCTGGAGCCCCTGCCCCCAGATTTATATCAGCCCCGTGATAGCAGAATCTGCATTTTAACAAGATTGTTAGGTGATTGGTACAATGGAGATGTTTCTGTATAGAAAAATCTTAGCCCCCAAAGTAAAGAGGAATCCAGCTGTCAGGAAAAAGGAGGTCATTGCCTTTCCTCCCCATTTCGTGGTGTCAGTGACTCATGCTGCTTTATTCATCCCTTTATATTCTTCTGTTTAGCTAGGGCACAAACCACCTCCTAGGCAAGCCTCTGGAAGGGACTATAGTCCGGTTTTTCCTTCCCCGGTTACATGATGAGGACCACTTGGTTATTGTTAGAGGGTACAAAATAGCCAGACAAAATTCCCTTCTCTTTACATCTTTTGGATCCTTCTGTTGAACACACACAAATCCATCTCAGCTGATCTTATTTCTCCTGCGCTAAAGCATTAAATAAAAACCCAAATATGCATTGCTGTCCAAGTAGTGCTCTAAATCCCAGGTCCTGGGTTTCAGACCCAAACTCTTAGATCATTGCAGTCTGTCCCAGACCAAATTCTGCTGTGCTAATATGCCAATTTCAAAAATTCAGTATAAGCAAAATATCATGTAGAGTCACCACAATATAATGGCTTAATGATTGTCAAAAAAAACAAATTTTTTTATTTTTTTTAGAGAGGTTGGGGAGAGGCAGAGGGAGAGAGAGACTCTTAAGCAGATTCCATGCCCAGTATGAGGCTGGCCTTGGGGCTCCATCTCATGACCCTGAAGTCATGACCTGAGCTGAAATCAAGAGTCTGATGCTTAACCGACTCTGCCACCCAGCTGCCCCCAATCCAAGCTTATTTCTTTTATTACAACACTGGGAAGCTAGACCTTTATATGTTTTTAAGTAATTTTTTAATCCATAGACAAATGTATAGCAACATTACAGACGACCCATTTGAAGAGTACGAATAAAAGAAAAAACAGGTAATTGTTAAATTGCATAAGATTATGAAAATGGACATTTACTTGGAGAAGGAAGTGGAGGAGGAAGGACATATTACTGAAAAGGAAAATAAATTCAGTGAAATGAGAATAAAGGGACGTGTTCTATTCCTGGAGCTCTAGGGTCAACAGTGGTGCACCAGTTCTACTGACCACAGATGTACTTTGGTCTTGTGTTATTTTCAGGGAAATATTGAAAGTAAGTGGTTACTGTTTTCTAGATGCTTGAGGAAGTCTTCCATAATCTTGATCCTGACGGTACAATGAGTGTAGAAGATTTTTTCTATGGCCTTTTCAAAAATGGAAAATCCCTCACACCATCAGCGTCTACTCCCTACAGACAGTTGAAAAGGCACCTCTCCATGCAGGTAAGAAAAGCAATAGGAAGTGGTTTCTCTGTGGGTAGAAGTTAGAACCCATTTGAATCATTTCTAATGAATTAACCTGTTGTCTAAAGAAGGAGGAGGAGGAAGAGAAAGAAGCCAAAGAAGAAGACAGACTAAACCACCGGGAAGGAAAAGTTGGGTTTGAAAAGTGACCATAAATTACAGAGCGGGAAGCCACTAATTAGGCTCCTTAATGTTAGCTGTGGATCAGAAGAAACCTGGTGTTAAGCAGACACTTCTATGTTGAGGGACTCGCTACCAGATGGACTGTTCTTGATAAGCTTTGCATTCTTGACTCACTTGGGAAAGAAAGATCAAAGGGGCTGTATGACTTGTTTTTCTAGTAGTGTTAGAGAGAGATGTCTCCTGCTCATTGTGGTCAGGACTGTCCAGTTTGGGTCAGCATCTGGCTTAAGTCTCTTTCTTCTTCCAGTCCTTCGATGAGAGTGGCCGACGCACCACAACCCCATCGGTGATGACAAGTACCATTGGGTTTCGGGTCTTCTCCTGCCTGGATGATGGGATGGGCTATGCGTCGGTGGAGAAGATACTCGACTCCTGGCAGGAAGAGGGCATTGAGAACAGCCAGGAGATCCTTAAGGTATGGCAGCTAACATGGGACAAATAGGACAAATTGGGGAAGGATTGAAAATTCCAAAACTTTTGAAACTGATTTGATTTGATTTCTCCTTAATGATTTCTTGAGATCTTTTCATAAGATCTCAGAGATAAGAGGTAACTTTTCTTACCCCGTGTGACCAGGAGTCTGTTGCTAACTACTTTCCATGTTCATAAATCTTAAACTATTGAGAAGTGCAATGCTTTTTAACGGATCTCTTGTTGATAAAGATTAGATTCATATTGTTGTATTTATTTACAGTGCCAGATAGTATTTTTTTAAACATGCAAATAAGTACGTTATTTTTTCCTCAGAGGGAACTTAGATGAAGATGGTCCCTAAGCAGTCACTAAAGAGACGTAATTATCCAGCTTCTTGACTATACAGTCTACTTCTCTGAGTGTGTATGCCCTCCCCTGCTTCTGCTTTAGAGGACAGAACCTGTAATCATCTTCAACTTGTGATTTCTAGGCCTTGGATTTTAGCCTTGATGGAAATGTCAACCTGACAGAATTGACACTGGCTCTTGAAAATGAACTTCTGGTCACCAAAAATGGTATCCACCAGGCAGCTCTGGCCAGCTTTAAGGCTGAGATCCGGCATTTGCTGTGAGTTGAGTAGAAGGTTCACCTGCCCCATTCCCTTTCCCACTCGAGCCACACGTCCTTTAGATGCCCGGGACACATTCTGTGCGCACATGTGGCTCAAGTCCTCGCACCTCACTACTGTGGAAACCAGGTAGCACTTAGATTTGCGTTAGGCTTTTGAAGGGGGTCGTGGAAATGTCTTTCTGTTTTGGAAGGGTTTGGGTTGTCTTGGTTTTGGCTTTGTGTTGAAGCCAGATGAGAACCTTTCTGGGTCTCCTTGTTGCTTCAAGACAGTTTCTCTTGAACTTGTTCTCTTTCTCCTTCTAGGGAGCGGGTTGACCAAGTGGTCAGAGAAAAGGAGAAGCTACGGTCAGATCTGGACAAGGCTGAGAAGCTTAAGACTCTCATGGCTTCAGAGGTGGACGATCACCACGCAGCCATAGAGCGGCGGAATGAGTACAACCTCAGGTGTGACCAGTAGGGCCACAGCCCTCCCTCCTGCCACCCTGGCCTTTCGAGGTGGGACTCAGCCTGCCCACCTGCATGGCCACACCTGGGCTGGGGCAATGTAGGTGTAGTCAAGCCTAGAGGAAAGCAGGGCATGTTAGATCCTTTAAGGAGGTTCCCATCTCTGTGACCCTGTGTTTCCATTTTTGGTGGATCTGCAGAGGCCCTCCGAGGGATTGGATGGCAGCTCGTTGGTCTTCCCTTCTCACAGGAAACTGGATGAAGAGTATAAGGAACGGATAGCGGCCTTAAAGAATGAACTCCGGAAGGAGAGAGAACAGATCCTGCAGCAAGTGGGCAAGCAGCGTTTGGAACTTGAGCAGGAAATCGAAAAGGCAAAAACAGAAGAGAACTACATTCGGGACCGCCTTGCTCTCTCTTTAAAGGTAATCCTCCTAGGAAGGTCTCTGGCCTATGTCCCTGCTGGGGATACTGCCGGAAAACTAGGGCTCTATAAGAGGGTGGGTCTGTACATGACTGAGTCCCAGGATTCCTGGAAGTTTGCCCTGCTGGTCATGACCCGGACAAGGCCAAGCCCCTGCTGGGATCCAGATTTCAGAAGGAGCCAGGCTTCTGGTTTGCCCACAGTGTTGATTAGTGTATCTTGTTCTTCCCCCTTCCACCTGGTCAATGCCCTCTCCCTTCCCTGTCTCCTACCCCAGGTCAGAGCAGATAGTATTGTCTCCTGCCACACAGCTCAACAGTTTTGTTTCTTTGCTTCCAAATATGGCTATTGCCTTATACATCCTCCTTTCCTGTGTCTCAGGAGAAGAAGCGATCTTTCTCTTTATTGGACTCTGATATGGTACAGTGTAGTCTAAAGGGGGTTGGCTGTGGACTCAGACTTCCGAGTTCCATTCTGGATACCACTACTTACTGGAAAAGTTTGGTCACATTATCCCAACCTGTTTCCTGATGCCCCAAAATGGCGTCATTGTGATGTCTACCTCAGAGCATATTTAAATATGTGGCGTTTGTAAGGTAATAAATATACATAGAATATGAAATATTGTTCCTGAAACTCCACACATCAAAAACTGAGTGAATTCTCCCACTCTCACTATCAAATTGGTTCCTTTTCGGAATTTCCTCCTTAGTCTCCATCATTACCATGTGTTGTCACAGAAGCTAAGATCCTCAGTCGTCCTCATTCATCGGTCTCTCAGACCTGTTGATGTTCTGAAAGGTCTCTCAGATTTATCCCCTTCCTCTTCGTGTCTGCAGCCTCTGCACAGGTTCAAATTCATCAGAATTTCTCAGCTGACCTCTGTGCACCTTTTCTCCATCTACCTAACCCCCATACGGCCACCAGAGTTACCTCACTTAAGAACTGACTAAAGAACATGCTGTTACCCTTAAGGTGCAGCCTGGTAGCACTGAAGGCCCCTGGAAGGGAGCCTGGCCTCCTGCTTTTCCAGCTGCAGGTCCCGCCAGTAGGCCCCCACCTGCCCTCACCTGTCTCGGTTCCTCAGTGGGCTTTTAGGCTCCTTCACTGCTTTTTCCAACATGGCCGACTGCATGACATTTCATTCCCATGATGCTTGCTTTTTTCTTGCCGGAAGATAAGGCATCGTAGATGATTGTATCTATATCTGTCTCCCTCCCCATGGTCCAGACTGTGTTTTCCTTGTGGTCAGTAACAGAATCTGACTTGTTAGTTTCTAGAGGACCAGCACAGGCCTGATACACAGAGATCACTCCTAACTGTTTTGACATCTAAATTTAGACATACTTTGAAAGATTAGAGTTTTAGAACTGGCATTTTGAGAGAAGGTGATTTTTTTTTTTAAGGATAAAAAAAAAACTTCAAGCACATTCTTTTTTTATTCCATATTGCTATGTGAGGGTGTGAACAAGAATGTATTAAAAATATACTGGCTTTATATTCTTTTGGCAAAATATACTCTGAAAATAATGTTCTTCCAATCAGCCTTTAACACTGGAACAGAACATATGTCAAAATGCACGTCTGGGAGGTTTTATTTATTTATTTATTTATTTATTTATTTTTAGCAAGTGTGACTAGAAATCTCTCTAACAATTATTATACATACAGGTTAAAAAAATCTTTTATGACATCAGTTGATGTATTATTGTATTATTATAATTTAAACATACAAGTAATGAAAAATCTTTATGTGTAACTTTTATATCTTTAAGCCAAAATAAAATTATAAATATAAATCAAACTATATCATCAGTAAATAAAAGCAATGTTCATTTTTCTCCTTTTAAACTTTTCTGAGTTCTTTTTTGCTATCAGATGAACAAGATATCCTGCTACCAATTTTGACAATATATTGAGAATGTTTTTCATGTCAATAAATACTCTATTGCAACACTAGCCCATAGAAATACAATGCAAGCCAAATATGGAACTTCAAATTTTCAAATGGCCACATTGAAACAGGTGAATTTAATCCTGAATTATTTTTATTTAATCCAGTATCTCCAAAACATTACTTTGACACATAATCAAGTTATAAAAAGTATTATTAAGCCATTTTGCATTTTTGCACTAACTCCTCAAAGTCCGGTGAGTATTTTACACACTTAGAGTGTATCTCATATAACCACATTTCAAGTCCACATGTGACTGCTAGTCACTACCATATTAGATAGCATCGTTCTGTAAGGTCAAAGAAAGAGGAGGTAGATTTTTGGGTTATAAGATAAATATCAGGGGCGCCTGGGTGGCACAGTGGGTTAAGCCTCTGCCTTCGGCTCAGGTCATGATCCCAGGGTCCTGGTATCGAGCCCCGCATCGGGCTCTCTGCTCAGCGGGAAGCCTGCTTCCTCCTCTCTCTCTGCCTGCCTCTCTGCCTACTGCCTACTTGTGATCTCTCTCTGTCCAATAAATAAATAAAAAAAAAAGATAAATATCAGTTTTTTATATTTACTTTTGTCCTCTCTAATCTACTGAAACTTTCAAGATGAACAAATTCAATCTAGAGCACAAATTAATTTATGCATCCTCCCAAAAGATTCGACACTTTTCTTATTTTTAATTCTGTGCCCATTTAATTTCTCCATATTTCTTCAGGAGAACAGTCGTCTAGAAAATGAGCTTCTGGAAAATGCAGAAAAGTTGGCAGAGTATGAGAATCTGACAAACAAACTCCAGCGAAATTTGGAAAACGTGCTAGCCGAAAAGGTAAATCTGTTTAAATTTGATCTCCTGACACGCAGCCCAAAATGTAGTTTACTCAAAAGTGCAGAAGCAACGCCCCCAAGGAAATTTCTATTAGAGAAGTATTTTGATGGCTCAAGGAGGCCGTAGGTTTGGCAGGGATATAATTTCAGAGCTTGGATACGAGGGAAAATACTGCCTAGCGCTGAGACGTGATCCCTGCCCTTGCTGAACACATTTGTCTAGTATTTTCTTCCCACCATGCAGTTGGTAATGTTCTGCTTAAATATCACATTCCTTTCATACTCAAGAGACCATCCTCTGGGTCAAGAGACCATCCTCTGGGTGAACACCAGGATCTGAGGCTTTTGGTGGGTTAAAGGTCCAAGAGAGATACTTGGGGAAAATGAAAACCATGCCCTTTCTCTGTTTCTAGTTTGGTGACCTTGATCCCAGCAGTGCTGAATTCTTTCTGCAAGAGGAGAGGCTGACCCAGATGAGAAATGAATATGAGCAGCAGTGCAGGGTGAGTGACTAAGGAGAACCCAACAGGTGCAGGAGGGCCGGGGTTCAAGGCCCATGTCACCATTTAAATAGTGACCATAGGCAGGTCACTTAATAATCTGTGGGCGCCTCAATTCCTCATTGGTAAGACGGGAAACATGAGGGTACCCGCTCAGTAGCTTGTTGTGAAGAGTCAATGGGTGAATATTTGTGAAGTGCTTAGAACAGAGCCTGGACCTAGGAAGCACTTAACCCAAACGTTAGCTGTATCCCCAAAATATTAGGAAATCATGCAAACTGCATTTAAGTCTGTTTTATCTAGGTCAGAAATTGCTAGTGCTTAGAGGAGAATATCATTTCATTCCAAGTGGAGAAATACATGGTTACGTTGATGGGCTTATCCAAAATGAGCCTTACTTAATGAAACACCACAGACCTAATCAGATATAATTTGCTTTGTCCTGTGGTTTTTGGGGTTTTTTTTCTGAATACATTCCTTATTTTATTTACAAAATGCAAATGAAGCAAAACCACTCAAGTCTTCAGCCAGTAAATCCTTATACAGTCCTACCAGAAAAGACAAAAACGTCCTTATAAATAATAAGAATCTTTGATTTTTTTTTTTTTAAGTAACTCTCCTAAGTTTAGGAATTTGGGATTTTTTTTTCCCCTTAAATCACAAACACTTGTGGCTCTTAACAAGGGTAAATATAACAGTTCTAATAACTACTTTAGATGAAAATTGTACTCATGCAGAAACAAGGAAAACAATCACATCCTTATAAGGGCGCTCATGGGCTGCCTTCCCCGGAAATACATGTGCACATTTTGAAAGAAGAAATGAAACATTAGTGCCACTTTTACAATTAAGTTTTGACTCTAGGCTCTAATCAAAGAGAGGTATTTTCCTTATAGATCTTCAAAGTTATGATTTCTTTAGTAAAATCTGTCATCTCTATCTCCCCAAAATCCCCAAATTCACTAAGTGTTTTTTAAATAGATTTATATACCATTCACCCATTCAATTCATCTATGTAAGGTGTACAGTTCAGTATCTTTTAGTATATTCATAGAATTATACAATCTTTGTCATAATCAAGGTTAGAATATTTTCATCACCCCAAAAAGAAACTCTCACTCCACTTAGCTATAATCTCTCCCTAGGCAAATAATAATCTACTTTTTGTCTCTGTAGATTCACCTGTTCTTTACATTTCATGTAAATGGAATCATATAATACATGGTCGGTAGTGGCTGGCCTCCTTCACTTAACCATAATGTTGTCATGACCCATCCTTGTTGTAGCATGCATCAGCCCTTCCTTCCTTTTATTGCTGCGTTCTAGTCCCTTATATGGTTACACACGTTTTATTTACCCATTCATTAGTTGATGAACATTGGGGTTAGTCTGTTATGAATAATGCCGCTGTGAATATCTGTATATAAGTTTTTGTGTGGCTAGGTTTTCATTTCTCTTGGGTATCTAGCTAGGAGAGGAATTTCTGGGTTAGAAGATCACTGCATGATTAACCTTTGGAGGAACTGCCAAACTTTTCCCAAGAGGGTTGCATCATTTTACATTCCCACCAATATGAGTGTTCCAGTTTCTGTACATCCTTGCCAACAGTTCTTCTGGCTGTGGCTTTTGGAGTCGAGCCATCCCTCGGGGTTATGAAGTGGTACCTTACTGAGTGTTTTATTTGCATTTCCCTGATGATGAAGCCTTTGAGTATCTCTTCAAGGGCTTATCAGCATCCCTCTTTCGGAAAAAGATCTATCTGACATCCTTTGCCTAATTTTTAAATGGATTGTCTTTTTATTATTGAGTTGTAGTAACTATATATTGTAGGCTCATATATTATAGTTACGAGTCCCTTATCAGACCACATAATTTGCAAAAACTATGCTGCCACTCTGTGGGTGGTCTTCTTACTGTCATGATACCCTTCGAAACAAAAGGTTTTTTGTTTGGTGATGTCCAGTTTATTTTGTCTTTTGCTGCTTGTGCTTTTGCTGTCACATATAAGACTAGTGTTGGTTTTTAAACTCAAGGTATTACAAGACCAAGTGGATGAACTCCAGTCTGAGCTGGAAGAATTTCGTACACAAGGCAAAGTGTTGAGACTTCCCTTGAAGAACTCACTGTCCGAAGAACTTGATGCTAATGGGGGTTGCATGGAGTCTGACCAGGGTAAGCCATTCGACATCATCTTTCCAGAGGCTGGGCTTCAGTTTTTGCTTTTAGGGCCATGTTTGTTGTAAAATTGCACAACTTTGGCAACCAACCAAAACAAAACGAAACCTGGCAGTACTATTTTCTTGAGCTATTTCACTTGTGGTCTGTTTTTTCATTTGTCTTTAAAGTCTTTATGAAAATATTTCTATCTGATTTTTACATGTATCAACAAAAGAATGGAAAAATCAAACCACAAGGATATTTGTTTTACTTAAAACAAAACAAAACAAAACAAAAAAACAACTAACCACAATTCTGAGAGTCTAAGGCCTTGTGAGCATTAGAATTCAGACACTGAGCTGTTGCAGAGTCCTCCCTTTATTGAGTGCCTCAGCAGTATGGTTATGGTTTTGGAGAATAGGCCAAGCAGAAACCAGAATTTGGTTTTCTTATGCTGGCTGTGCTAAATACCAGCATTGCCTCTGTAAAACAAGAGGTTGGTTGACTGTGCCTGTGAGGAGGATTTTGAGTGGTGAGGTGGAAAGGCAGAGTTAGCCCTGCTACATTCATTATTAGCTCTTTTCCTCCTTCCTGTGCTGAGTTTGCATTTCAGAAAGGGCTCATAATAAATTCTTCTGTTATGGTCTTCCCCACTGCTACAGAAGTACAGGTTCTTAGAAGGTTTGTTTATTCCTCTTTTTATCTATTCATTCTAGAATAAATAAGGGATTGGGGAGGGGACTGGGACAGAGCAGAAGACCTTTCCTGTGGTTCTGAGTATGTGATCAGTGGCTTTACTATAGTGTGAGGATGGAACCCAGCTGATCATATGATGCATCTCAAAGCTTTTCTGGGACTTTCTTCATAGTGTTGGGGGTTCTCCTCATAGGCGTATGAAGCTGTGCCATCTTGGGGAGGCTTACACTTCAAGTATCACTTCTCACATTGGGCCTATGCCACCTGAAAAGAAACAATATATGAAAAGAAACCCCAAGGCAAGACTGTCAATCCCAGGTGCCAGATGGGCTCTTTCTCCTATCTGCCTATGGGCCCCCACACGAAAAGCCTTTTTGAATCCCCTCCCTTCAGAGACTTCCACATAGTATTAGACATCATCATTTTGTCTGTGTACTGCCTCAGCCTCCAATTTTCACTTCAAATTTCAGTGTTGTTCTCAGTCATCATCATGGGCAGTTGAGGAAGTGAACCCATATGTATGAGTTGAGAATTTTTCTCCCAAACTGCCTATATCTAGGTTCCTAACTGGTGCCCTGTATTAATAAAATTTGAGCTGATAATTGAAAATGTCATTCCACTTGCACCATAGGGAACCAATACTATAATACTCGATCTTCTGTAACTGAGTGGGGGATTGGAGATCTTGACCCATGAAGGCAATGCCTCCAGGCGCCTTCTTCCACATTGCCCCTCTGCTAATTTGTCCCGTAGTATTTGTTGGATGGGATAGAAGGAGGGTTGGTGTCACCGAATTACCTCACTCCATGGCATTTTCATTAAGAAGGTCATCTTTAAACAAGAATTTCCACCCCTACCCACCTACTTCACAAAAAGATGGATTCTGTTAAGGTCTGGCACATGGTCTATCCATGAAAGAATCTTACGGTACTGCCCATTCACCTTCATTTTTAATGCTTGAAAACAAGAAGCCTCTTGGGTTCTGATGGTTTCCTAGTAGATCTCATTAGTGGTAATTTAGGCTAAAAATTATCCCTTAAGCTGGACATCCCTTCCTCAGATGCCAGTTGTGTTACTGAAAGAACCTGCCAGAGGGTCAACAGATCCCATGTGTTTTCAGGGCTCAGTTCTGAAGAATGCAATCCATTGAACATGAGCATCGAGGCGGAGCTGGTCATTGAACAGATGAAAGAACAACATCACAGGGACTTGTGTCACTTGAGACTGGAGCTTGAAGATAAAGTAAGTCCTTCTTATCCTGTACATTTCTTTGAACTCTGACAAGCATTTGCATGAAGGACATTCTTAATTCTTTTTACTCATAGAGCATCACTTTCTATACATTTCCTCTTGCGTCTGATAGCTCAGGATGGTTTAATAAGCAGAGCCCGAGGACTTTTCTTCCTAGGAGAGAGTTTCTCCAAAATGTATTATCTTCAGACCTAGCAAGCATGAAACTTGAAGGCCAATACATTATTTCCAGCTGGTTCCAAAACATCTTAATAAAAGCAAAAAAGCCCTTTGATATAGCTAGCCTTAGGTACAAGTTCTGAATCTTGGCCTCCAAAACCCTCCACCGTGTTGCTTCAACTTATACTTTTAGTCTTCTCTTTTACCTTCTTCTCTAGTCAAAACAGGAGTTCGCTGTTCTCCATCGAACTGTCCTCTCTTGTTCATGCTATTACATACTACGTTATTTCTTTCCTACTCTTAAGAGTCTCCTTACCCTTCAGAGTTTATATCAGATGCTACCTCTTGCATGAACCCATTCCTAAATACCCTTGACCAAATGTGGTTTCTTTTCTGTCTTTGGATCTCCAGGTTACAATGTATCTCTGTTTCCTAGACCTTTTATATTTTTCATTCTGCCTTGTTGTATACTTGTCTGTACTTGTCAAAACCATGTCTAGGGTGGTTTCCTCTGGATGGCAGGGCTACATCTTATCTCACTTTGGGTCCCCACAAGGCCCACAGAGTGCCTGTGATAGGTGTTCAAGAAATGCTTGAATTTAATTAAGTATTTTAAGACCCTACATTTACAGCTGGACAGGATGCATGGGAAGACAGATGGTATCTATGGGAAAGTCTAGTCATTTTTTTAAGAGTTGTTCTGAAAATAATAAAATTCAGGGCACCTGGGTGGCTCAGTCTGTAGGGCATCAGACTCTTAATTTCGGCTCAGGTCATAGAATGGAGCCCTGCATCAGGCTCCCCACTCAGTGCAGAGTCCGCTTGAGATTCTCTCCCTCTGCTCCACCCCCCCTTGCCCTGCTCATGTGCATGTGTGCACACTCTCAAATAAATAACATCTCTAATAAATAATAAGATTCAGTGAAGTTAAAAAGGAAAGCAAACTATGCCTGACTCAAATATATCTTATTTGACATGTTTTCAAGTCATTAAAATGGGAAAACTGAAGAATGTCTCATAGGCAAAAAGTGGCCACAGCCTCTGTCACCTTTCCAAAGCCTTGAGTTGAATAACACTGTGGTGGTTTTGCTTTTTGACCTCAGGTGCAGCATTATGAAAAGCAGCTAGATGAAACCAAGGTCGCCTATGAAAAGGAGCAAGAGAACATGAAGCAAAAGTATGAGAATGAAGTGCATGTCTTGGAAAAACAAATAAGTGACCTTAAAAGTGAACTAGCAGAACTTCAGGGTCAGGCAGTGGTGCTCAAGGAGGCACAAGATACAACTATCTGCAGACATGAGGACGAGAAAAAACAACTGCAAAGAAAATGGGAGGAGGAAAAGACTCACTTGCAGGAGAAGCTGAGGTTGGAACATGAGTTGGACCTCAAGGCTCACCTGGAGCAGGCAGAGGAAAGCTTTAACCGAGAGAGAGAAGGACTCATTCAAAATGGCGCCTGGACAGAAGAGAAGGTGAGAGGCCTGACTCAGGAACTAGAGCAGTTTCACCAGGAGCAGCTTAAAAGCCTGATGGAGAAGCACACTCTTGAGAAAGAGGAGTTGCGAAAAGAGCTCTTGGAGAGACACCAAAGGGAACTTCAAGAGGGAAGGTAAGAAAATAGGGGGAAATGGAGAAACCTGGGGCACTGTCCCTGGGGGCACCGTCGCTGGGGGCACCAGAAGTTCCATTCACATAGGGTGACTTTGACTAGGCTCTTTAGTTTCACAGCCCATTTTGTCATTGTTTTGACATAAGCCTATCCTGGGATTATTGGAACTGTTTTGTTTTTTTCAAAGACTATATTTCTTATATCAACAAGTATCCTTTCAGGTTCCAGATGAGAATAATTATTGTGTTTGAGAAACGCTATTTGTGAGCTAAATTCTGGGTAAAGTTCTGTTGCTGCCAAAAGTATGAAATGCTGCTTTGTGCTTCCCTTCCTCACGTGAAATCTCAGGCACATGTGAAGGATTTGATGCTTCATACTCTGATTCATTGGGTGCTGCTTTATTAAACAAGAAGGAAAAAACAATGATTGTGTTAATAGGTATGGTTTACAGGACTACTGTCCTCCAGTGTGTACTTAATTAAAATGAAGGAATTTTATATATTTCCCAAGTTACAGATTAGGCTAATATGCATTTGATCATTGATGTGAAGTATCAGTTTACGTTTTCCACACACAAATATACCCAGGAGTATGCCAAGGAAGTCCGTGTCTCAATTTTCCCTCTAAATGCAGACAGAGAGGTAGGTCTTATAAATTGATTATGGCTGCTCGTCTTAGCCCTCAGAAATGAGATCCTGCCTCTGTAGAAATCAGTTATGTAGGAAAAAGTGAAGACCGTTTTTAGAAAGCATTTAAATTTATTTGCCTGGCAGCTTCCTCTGTGCATGGGAAAATGTGTTTTGTTTGCTTCTGGAGTTGGTGGCAGTTTCAGTAATGCTGTATGTTGACTACATTTAGGGAAAAAATGGAGACTGAGTATAATAGAAGAACCTGTCAGATAGAAGCCCAGTTTCAGGCTGATTGTCAGAAAGTCACTGAGAGATGTGAGAACGCTCTGCGGAGCCTGGAGGGGCGCTACTGCCAACAGCTGAAGGAGCTCCTGGAGCAACAGCGTGAGGAGAGATCCCAGTGGGAGTTTGAGAAGGACGAGCTCACCCAGGAGTGCGCAGAAGCCCAGGAGCAGCTGAAGGAGACTCTCCAAAGAGAGAAAGCAACCTCTCTGGTCCTCACCCAGGAGAGAGAGATGCTGGAGAAAACCTACAAAGAACATTTGAATAGTATGGTTGTTGAGAGGGAGCAGCTTCTCAAAGACCTGGAAGATCTCAGAAACGTGTCAGCGAGTCAGCAGAGCCTCCTGTCCGACCAGATCCTTGAGCTGAAGAGCAGTCGGGAAAGAGAGCTGAGGGATGGCGAGCTGGTCCCGGGCCGGGCCGGGGCCTCAGAGCCCCTGGCCAGACAGCAGCTGGAGAAGCTCGCCACGGAACGGGACCGGGAGCGGCAGGAGATGGCGTCCAAGCTTCAGGCCATGGAGAGTGTTCACAGAGTGACCTGTGAGAAAGCAGACCGAGAAAGGGCGGAGATGAGCACCGAAATCTCCAGGCTTCAGAAAAAAATTAAGGAAATGCAGCAGGTGGCCTGTCTTTCATCCAGGAGAGAGTCTGGCTGCCAGGCAGCAGGAGGGGAGGAGGTGGACGGAGGTGGAACCATGTCCCTGCTCCAGCAAGGAAAGCAGCTGTTGGAAGAGAACGGAGATGTCCTCTTAAGCCTGCAGAGAGCTCACGAACGAGCAGTGAAGGAAAATGTGAAAATGGCCGCAGAAATTTCGAGGTTGCGACAGAAGCTGCAAACATTAGAGCCGGGGTCGGTAACGTCCTCTTGTTCAGAGGAGCCAGCGACTGGCTTATTTGGAAACTCTGTGGAACGAACAGAGCCCTTCTTGCTGCAAAACCAGATGAAAGAGGTGGAAGGTGTAAGCCCACGGTGCGTCCTCAGTGACCTCCCGGACGATGAGATCCGGGATCTGGGCAGTCCAGGGACGAGCTCTGCTCAGAGACAGGAGGTCAAGATGCAGGAGTCTGAGGCATCGATGGGGAGCTTTTCTGAGCTGGAAAATAGCGAAGGGACCAGGACTGAGACGTGGGACCTGCAGAATCAGATTTGTCAGCTTAAGGAACAACTGACGATCCTACGCGCAGACTGCAGTCGAGCCTCCGAAAAGAAACAGGACCTGCTCTTTGATGTTAGTGTGCTGAAGAAGAAACTGAAAATGCTTGAGCGAATCCCCGAGGCCTCCCCCAAGTATAAGCTGTTGTATGAAGACGCCAGCAGGGAAAATGACTGCCTCCAGGAGGAGCTGCGAGTGACCGAGCTGCGCTACGATGAAGCCCTAGAGAGCAACAAAGAACTCGCTTCGGAAGTGTTCAAACTGCAGGACGAGCTCCAGAAGGCGGCCGAGGTGACAGACGCGTTCCTTAGCCTGGAGAAGAGCTACGAGGAGGTCAAAAGAGAAAACCAGGAGCTGCATGTTCTGGTGTTAAGACTTCGGGGCAAGCTAGAGAAGCTGCAGGCTGGCGCCGGGCTGAGGCGGGACTGCATCTCCTCCCGGGAGGCCCCCTTTGCTGCCCTGGGAGCCCCGCCAGACGGGAAGGTACTTGAACTCCGTCAGAACCCAGAAGAGCGTGCGGCGAAGGTGACGGACATTCACCATGTTATAGAGGAACATTATCAAGAAAACCAGTACCTTGAGCAGGAGAACACACAGCTCCTGGAAAGAGTACAGGCCCGTGAGATCTCCTGGCTGCGCAGAACGATCCGGACACGTCGAGAAAGGCCCCGCGTCCAGAGCCCAGTCATATCGGAGGAGGAGGATGCCACTCTCCTAGGCCTTCAAGACAGACACCTGCAGCGTCAGGCCACACTAGCAGAGTTAGAATTGGAGAAGGAGAAGCTGCAGGAGCTGACCAGGAAGTTGAGGGAGCGAGTCACTGCTGTAGTTAGGCAGAAGGACACACCTTGCCAAGGAGAAAATGAGGAAGAGCTGAAGGCCATGATGCACGACTTGCAAAGCACGTGCAGTGAGATGCAACAGAAAGTTGAACTTCTGAGGTAACGTATGTACCTTCTAAGCTCCCCGGACTCCCGAGAGCACCTCACCACATCTAACTCCCACTGCTTGCTCTGCCTAGAGAAACTAACCCGCTAGTCTTCAAGGAGAGAGCACTACTGTAGACTTCCTTCTGCTTCTGTGTCATATTAACAAGTAGAATAACCCGGCCTAGGAGGCGCTCCTGTCCCCCATAGGAGATGCGTGTAGTTCGTTTGCCGTGTTGGAGTGGAGAGTGTTTGCCATTTAACCGTGTGCCTCATCAGTGTACGTCAAGTCTTTAATTCCTCTCTAGCATCTCATTTGGATTGATAGTGGTTCGGTTTGGTTTTTGTCTCAGTGTTATTTTCGTCATGTGGCGGAACGTGTTCTAGGAGAATGCCTTTTGTGTATTGTTAACTCACTTGGCAAGGTCAGAACTCCAATCCTGTACTCACAGAGGGAAAAGGTCATGCCTTATGGCATATAGTTTTTCACTGGTAGCAATTGAAGTACATGCTGGTATTCTGCAAACGATGAAAATTTTATCGTAGAATGTAGAATTTTATCGAAGAGCTATCGGATTCTAATAAATGTGCTCAAAATAAAGACAGAAATAAGACTAATTTGACCCACTGCTCACTTGACTTTATATGAGTGCAGTTGTCTTCTAACAAATTTGTTTTTTTTAAAAAACTTGGAAAATATTACATGTTTCTGAAATATCTTGATATGAAACAAAGTAATTCTGGATGTAGTTTTTCCTCTTCAGACCATTTTGAAGTTCTAAAAATCAGAATATAATGAGCTGAAAAGAAATGACAAAGTAAACATGAGTGTACATATTTCAGTGTGGTCTTTTGATTTATGTAGTGAATTTTCTTTCTCTAGGAAACCTGAGGCCTGTAACTAAAGCTAATAAGCTTAAGTAATAGGCTTATTCCCATCCAGAGCAAGTAGGACTTGAAACTGAGATAAATGAAGTTATTTGCTCAAAGCAGTATGCTTGCCACTGAGAAAATTAGCATCTTTGGTGGGCAGAGTCTCAATTCCTATCTCTATGCTCAAGTGTTTTAGAGACACTTCCCTAACGTCTTTTCGTGAAATTCTTAACTTCCCAAAAGAAATGAATCAATATGTCATAGCTTGACTTCCATTACTAAGAGTCTACTAATTTAGACTTCTCTTTCTAACTGGCATGGAAAACTTGTTTTATTGGAAGTTACTAGAAAGCATTTTCCAAAGATGCCAGATGACTGCCTTGTTACAACTGTTTTTTTTTTTTTTTTAAATCTCTGTAATTCAGATATGAATCTGAGAAGCTTCAAGAAGAAAATTCTATTTTGAGAAATGAAATTACTACTTTGAATGAAGAAGATAGCAATTCTAACCTGAAATTAGGGAAATTAAATGGATCGCAGGAAGAAATGTGGTAAGACATATACTTAAATTTTCTTAAGGCATTTTTGCAAGGACTAAAACTGTTTTGCTTCCTTCAACTTTTAAAGGCTAACTCTTAGGTTATATTTTCACTGTCCCTTTAGGCAAAAAATAGAAACTGTAAAACAGGAAAAAGCTGCAGTTCAGAAGATGGTTGAAAGTTTAAAGAAACAGGTAAGGAGATACTTAGTATTTCCCAGTGTTTCTTGATTCTCTGAAATTTTCCTTATTTGTAATTTATAAACTTATAGGATATGCTACTGGAAGAGCATGTACCTAATGATAGTAAAGTTGTAAATCCAGAGTTCCAGAATGGAAACTCACCCCGTGCTGACTCTAAACTAGGTTTCTATTTTTTGGTGAATATCATAATATATATACTACTTCTAGATTCTGAGTGCTTAATATAAGCTTTATAACCAATGGGAATGGGGAGATGACACCTCTGAAACCATTTCTATGAAATACTAGCTCTGTCCCTCACATTCTTTCATGTAATGTTAACTCCTTCCTCTTTCATCACCATGATTGAAACCAGAAAGTTAAGGACACAATTTTCACATATACAGAGTAATGGTTCATCAGTATATCTTTGCATAGAATTACAGTATATTCTGATAGCTTGTGCCATTTGGCACCCAATTTGTATAATCTTACAACAGGCAATTGTGCAGGGAAAGGCCATTTAAGGTTGTGTTTGAAACAGACAGGGTCTTAACATCCAAAATATATTCTGTACTCTTAGAAATAAGTGGCAAAATCCAGTTGAAAGGCAGATAACTGGGTGTGAAGAACTCAGTGTACTCATACATTTTGGGGAGAAGTATAAGTTGGTAGCACTGTGAGGAAGACACTTTTGGGATCTCTCTCCAAACAGCGATGTGTATGCAGACCTCCTAACCAATGGCCCCACTTCTAAGGAAATTGTCCTAAATACAAAATGGTATCATTTTTCAAAAGAATATTCTGTTTCTTCATAATTAAAAGAATAATAACTGTCCTATATGTCTGTCAATGTGGGAATGATAAATACGTTATGGAATGTCCTGAAACATAGAATATGCTATTGCCACTAAAAAACAGAGCATTTGGTGGTTTCTAAATGCACTGACTTAGAAAGATAAAAGTCTGCAAGAGACTAAGTGGAAAAAAGGTTGTCCAAACATCTGAAATGATTCCTATTTTTGTTTTAAAGAGGAGAAAAACCTCTATGTGCATTTGAGTTTTGTATATACACAGAAAGCAGTCTGGAGGGAGACAGACCCAGCTGTGAACAGTGCTATCCCCCTGCAGTTAGACTGAACCGAAGGTCTCTCACTTCCTCATACACTTCCCAACTGATGGAATTTGTAATAACGAGTACTGTATTCGTTCTCTTAGTATGGGGATGGGGGTTGGAGTGTGTACATGTGTACGTATATATGTAGAAAACCTTATCTACAGAGGGGGAAAACCAGTTAGTCTCTATATCTGTTTTTTAGTACACATGGGGTAACTCGTTTTTAAAACTTATCAATTTTAATTAGATTTCAGAATTAAAAACCAAAAACCAAGAGTTGGATTTGGAAAACTCTGAACTTAGCCAAAAGAACTCTCAGAATGAGAAAGAACTGCGGGAACTTCATGAGCGTCTGGCGGAAATGCTTTGCCAGGAAGAGGAAGAGCCGGGACCTGGTGCATTTGAGGAGTGGAAACAACGAGAGTCTCACCTAAAAGAAGAACTGGAACAATGTAGAGCCCAGGTACGGAGGAGAGCCGCCCTACAGCCCAAGGGGGAGGAAATCCCAAGGAATAAAGCAATGCTGGTGTTAAATTTCTTACATATACAATCTTAATAATTACAACAGTGTGGTACCGGCAAATGAATGGGCAAATAGATACATGGACTAGAAAGTCTAGAATTAGACCCCAGCACAGATGGAAACTTAGTATATAACAAAGGTACCTTCTCCGATCACTGGGGTAAAGATGGAATTTTCTTTTTTCTTTTTTTTTTTTTTTTTAATATTTTATTTATTTATGTGACACAGAGAGAGATCACAAGTAGGAAGAGAGGCAGGCAGAGACAGAGGGGGAAGCAGGCTCTCCACCAAGCAGAGAGCACAATGTGGGGCTCGATCCCAGGACCGTGAGATCATGACCTGAGCTGAAGGCAGAGGCTTTAACCCACTGAGCTACCCAGGTGCCCCTCTTTTTTTTTTTCATGAGTGGTTCCTGGAACACTTAGTAGACATTTGAGAAGAGATTAAATGAGATGCATATTTTGTATAGTACATAAGGACCAACTCTAATTGGGAGGAATCTAAATATCAGAAACGAAACTGCATGAGTCCTAGAAGAAAACATGAATGAATTTGTCTTTAACCTTAGTGTAGAGAAAAGCTGTCCAACTATGACTCATAAACCAGAGGCAAAAAAAAAAAAAAATCAAAATTTGTTCGTGGTAAAAAAAAATACCATAAAGTCAAAAGATAATTCACAAACTGGGAGAAAAATGTTTATATCACATACTGCAGAGAGTAGGGCTAATATCCCTACTGTATAAAGAGCTTTTAAAAATCCATGGATTGGGGCACCTAGGTGGCTCAGTCAGTTCAGTGTCTGCCCTCGGGTTATGACCTCAGGGTCCTGGGATCAAGCCCCATGTCGGGGTCTCCCTCTGTCTACCCCATGGTCATATGCACGCTCTCTCTCTCAAATAAATTTATAAAAAAATCTTTAAGAAAAAATGCCCCAAATCACTCATAATTAGAACACTGCAAATAAAAACAACACTGATATATCTTTTCTCACCTATGAGACTGGAAACAGTTTAAAAATAAGACTTTCTGTTGGCAAGGCTTTGGGGAAGCAGGCCACTTTTATACATTGCTGGTGGGGCTGTAAATTGAGGTTTTCCTTCTGGAGGGAGATTTGCTAATTCTTATCAAAATTACATATGGGCTTACCATTTGTCCCGGCAATACTATCTCGAGGGATTTACCCTAAAAGTATACCTCCAACAGTGTGAATATTCATATGCACAGAGCTTGGAAACAACCTAAATGTTCATATATAGGAGAATGGTTGAATAAATGTGGACACAGTCACAGCTCAAAGTAGTATTTAGCTATAAAAGGAAGGAAGGAAGGGAGAGAAGGAAAGAGAGACTTCTACTTGATATGAAATTATTTCCAGGACATACTGTTAAGTGAAAAAGAAAAGCACAGAAGAGTATAGGATGCCTCTTTCATGTAAGAGAGAAGGGGACGTGAAAAAATACACATATACTCGCTTATTTGTGTGAAAGAAACCCAAGAATGATAAACCAGAAACTAAAGAGAGGGTTACCTATAGTGGGTAGATGGGAAAGGGACAGAAGAGAGGAATGGGAATGGTATCAAAGGGAGGAAGGAAGGGAATGTATCTTTTCACATAGCTCTGACTCAAGGAATCATAGCAGTGTTTTCCAAACTCTTCACATACCCCAAAAGAAACAGAATTAGAATCAGTCAAGATGGCAGGGGATACCAACATGAAACACAAACACTTAAGAATTGAACCCAGCCGTATTATAAATGGATAATGTAATTACGATAGGGAAGAAAAGAATTCAGTCATTTGGAAATTATTATCTGACTCCATACTGTAGGGCTAAAGATAGAAGTGTACCCAAATGCTACAATAATGTAGTCCGTAAATGTGTTTCTCATGGGGGATAAGTTAGTAATTCTGAAACTGTATATATTAGAAGTGAGTAAATATGTAAATAGATTATAGGCAACAGAACTGAATCTCTCACTTTTGGAGAAGGAAGCTTCAACTAGGAAAATGGGGAAACTATCTTCTGGTGTTGGACTGGAATTTGAGGCATTAGTATAAACTCATGTTTCTTAGTATATATACAGATTGACACAGAGATAGAGATGTGTGTGTATGGATTGAGTGCCCAAATCTTGGCTTCTAAACACCATTCTCCTATAGAAGAAACCAGAGCTCCTTGGAAAAATTATTTATTCCAGGGCTGGAGCAGGGAAGATTCAAGATGAGCCTGAATACCTCGTGGTTCCAGAAAGAAAAAAGTGTTTAAAAAAGAAAAAGAAGGGCACATTAAAAGGACACAAAGCCCCACCTGAAGGAGCTCTTACTGGCCAAAGCTAGAATGGTGTGATCAACAAAATTAATAATTCTAGTATAGCCTAAGATAAATATAAAATGAAATATGTATGGGCACATCGTGATATTAAAAATTGATTAAATAAATGGGGGAGAAATAACAGCTCTTCTTCACAGTAGAATTCCAATTAATGAATGTAGAAAGAAAGAAGGGGAAAAAAAAGGTCATCATCAGGCCAACATGAGGGGTAATAGCTGTTGTAGACAAAATCCACTGAGAGAAATTAAAACAAACAGAAGTTTCAGGAGAAACGTGATTTTTGTAGTCTCAAACTATCTTCCCCCAAGAGAAAGTAACTTTGCCGTGGAGAAACTTGCAAAACCCATCTCAGAAATCAAGTTCCTACTGTTCAGGTGCCCAGCCTTTCAGAGGATAGCTTTGGTGCAGAGCGTGTCGCTGAACTGGGGCTTGGGTTCCCTGACTTCTGCCTTTTGTGAGCCTCGTATGTGTCCCCAGGCTACGTGAAGATGCCTGTGTCTTGACTTCCTAATTTTTCGTCTTAGTCCTCTACTTTAGTGTCTTCTCTGGAGGCAGAACTTTCTGAAGTTAAAATACAGACTCATATCGTGGAACAGGAAAACCTCCTTCTCAAAGATGAACTGGAGCAAATGAAACAAGTAAGACTGTTTGCTGCTTGGAGTGGGCATCGGGGAGGCTCCTAGAACAATATGGTACCTGACGGTCTGGCTTTCCAGCCACCGGATGTCCTTTCTGCAGAGTCCTGAGGGCTTGCAGGACAAGTCCACTTACAGGGTTCCAATTGCCAGTTCTCTAAATGCTGTTCTAGTGTGTCACTTACATATGTGGCAGACTGAAGTTCTATCACTACAAATCAGTCACAACCACTTCAGTTTAAGAAGTTTGTTCTGCCTTCTTCCAGCCAGGTGATAAAGTAATGGAAGTGTATCTAAAAAGAAAGCGACTTTCTCGCTCATAACTTTAATAACTATGCATTTAGGTTTGTAAGACACAGGTGGAGCTCGTCCCTCTTCCCTTTATTCTTACAGCAAGTTTGAGGCTTCAATCCTGGACTAAAGAGTAGATTCTAGAACATTATCAGGGATGCAGTCTCACTTGTGAACTTGGCTTTAAGAAGCCTATTTCAAAGTTTCAAGCAAAGACTTAATTTTAAACATAAAAGAGGGCTCACCTTAAAGTTATATCCTGAATGTTGCCCTATTTTATTCTTTATTCTGAACTTTTCAGTGGGTACAGGATTTGAGCAATCCCGATTTATGAATAGGAGAGTTTGGTTCTGTTTTTTTTTTTTTAATTTGCTTCACTAAAGGTTTATTTTGATATTATGACATCCTTCGATTATAAAATTTTCTCACTTGTGTCTGTTCAGCTTATGAGAATAAAGGTGTCCTCTGCATGCTGAAATACTGGGTCTCTACCACTGAGTTTTCTGTTTGTGTTGATCTGTACTTGACTCTGATAAGTCTTGATTTCCTAATAGGATTGTAAGACTTCCAGGGAATTTGTGTCCCCCGTAATGCCTTGTGATTGATACCTGATAGGAGCTTTATAAGAACCTTTCAGCTCAGATGCTGCTATGCAAAGTATAAGCCTTCTACCATAACAGAAGCTGTCTGTCATTATAAACATTCCAGAAGTTAAAATTCACAAGGCCTTTCTGTTGATGCATAAGTATTACAAAGCTGTTACTACCAAGTTCATCCTGATTACTATGGGCTTACTATTCTCCTTCATCTCTTGAAAATCTGTTGTGCAGTCTTTAAGATGGTTAATGATGGACTCCAGATCCATAGCAAGAGAAGTCCGTGTTTTGTGACTTCACTAAGCTAGAGATCAGAAGAAGAGGAGTGGATGGGGGAGTAAAGCAGCATGGGGAGGACATTATACAGCACATTTTTATTGTCTGTTTTTTACAGAGGCATTGGTATAAATAGTGAAGTGGAAAAATGGTGAACCCTGTCTGCCTCTGGTAGAAGGTGTTTCATGGCCCCTGGGCTCTTTTGGATCCCAACAGTGGGATAGTATCCACCCATTGTTGCTGACATACAGTTTGGACCTAGGAAGTATGTGTGGCTCTGTAGGACTTAGTACAAGTAAAATACTTCGTGAGTGAGAGATTCTCTGTTGTACAGAAAAGAAACAAGAGTAGCATCAACAGAAGTCTCATACCAGTCTCTGCACCCAAAATGGCACAGGCTTTGTGAGGGTCTGGGGCTGCGGAAGCAAGGTAGTGAGCAAAGGAGACAGGTCCTTTAGTCAACCAAAGCCCAGGTACTCTAAAATACATTTAAGATGTCCTTCTGACTTTAGATATGTAAGGGATGCTGGATTTGTTATCAGCTGAAGACAACATTCAACCCTCAGAGTCAGTTTGTCATATTATTCCTAAAGTGAATGTAAAGGCACGTAGGGTAGGAAGTAGAAGGATGACCATAAAAGCATAATGAATAATAAAGAATTGAAGATGGGAAAGCCAAGTGAAACAGAGGGAAATTAAAAGTGTAGGGACTGGGGTGCCTGGGTGGCTCAGAGGGTTAAAGCCTCTTCCTTCGGCTCAAATCATGATTCCAGGGTCCTGGTATCGAGCCCCACATCGGGCTCTCTGCTCGGCAGGGAGCCTGCTTCCCTCTCTGCCTGCCTCTCTGCCTACTTATGATCTCTCTCTGTCAAATAAATAAATAAAATCTTTAAAAAAAAATGTAGGATCTATGGGAAAGGGTAAAGAAGTATAAGAAACAGTCAGTCTCTTTAGAGAAGTTGTTACTGGAGGTGGGACTTACTCCCCCACCCTGGGACATCTAGTAATGTCTAGGTCCATTTTTGGCTTTCACAACTCGTATATGGGGAGGGCAGTGCAACAGGCATCTACTAGGTAAAGCCAGAGATGTTTCTGACCATCCGCCAGTGCACAGGACACTTTCCCCAAAAAAGAATTATCTGGCCCAAAATGTCCATCCTTGTAAGTAGGTGCTGAAATGGAACAGAGACTTGGTTGGTCTTGTTTTCAGTAGAAAGGATGTCCACGCTGAACATTTCTGAAGCAAGTCAGTTTTGGCTTCTTCCAAAAGGAAGGGCACATGGAACAAACTGAAAAACACTCACTGTTTTAGCTTTAAGACTTGCCCTTGCATTGATTTACTGTACTTTGTTCATGCCAATTCTATAGTCCTAAGATTTCTTCATTTTTTAATTTTTTTTAAAGATTTAATTAATTAATTTATTTGACAGACAGATCACAAGTAGGCAGAGAGGCAGGCAGAGAGAGAGGAGGAAGCAGACTCCCTGCTGAGCAGAGAGCCCAATGCGGGGCTTGATCCCAGGATCCTGGGATCATGACTTGAGCTGAAGGCAGAGGCTTTAACCCACTGAGCCACCCAGGTGCCCCCTGACTGAGATTTCTGGAAAAGATTTTTTTCTCGTTAAAAAAGCCTGAGGAAAATGTACTGTGCTATATATGTGCACAAGTTAAAGTAATGACAGAATGGCGGTATGTTACTTATCTTGGCCTGAAGGTGAAACAGAAAGCAAGGACCATGATGTAACCGTATCTGTCTACATGAATCTCTCTGGGCAGACATTTTGGCAGTCGATTGGAGAGTGGAGAGAATGTAGCAGGGAGCATTCTGTTGAATTTAATTTTAGTCCCCTCAGTTTATATGTCCTCTGAAATATCTATATAGATAGGAAATAGCAGCAACCACGAAAATGCCTTGTTTATAAATACTCTTTATAAACACACCCATGAGATGTGATGGGATTGTTTATCTCTTACAGCTGCACAGATGTCCTGATCTCTCCGACTTCCAGCAAAAACTTTCTAGTGTTCTAAGCTACAATGAAAAACTGCTGAAAGAAAAGGAAGCTCTGAGTGAAGAATTAAATAGCTGTGTGGAAAAGGTAGTAAACATAAGACATTTTACCATTATTATATAGTATATACTATAATGAGTATTTCTCTGGACAATTACATATGGGCTTCCCATTTTAGCCAAATTGTTCCAAGGTCTCCTAGTCGAACAACATTTCAGCTGGCCTTGTGTGACCTAAGAATTCCAAGGTCATGATTTTGACAGGCGTCTATGTTGGTTAATAATTATATTATTATATATGTAGTAATATCTAGTTTATCTCATTTTAATATATAACCATGCTACTTAATGTATATTACTTAAACATTTATTTATTATTGAGAGAGAGCACGAGCAGAGGCAGGGGACAGAGGGAGAGGGGGAGAGAGAGAACCTTAAGCATACTCCATACCCAACAGGGGGCTCGATCTCACAACCCTGAGATCATGACCTGAGCCAAAATCAGGAGTCAGACCCTGAACTGACTGAGCCATCCAGGTGCCCCTTAATGTATATTATTAGAAATATCACTGTTAACATATAATATAAATATTGTTGCTTTTAATAATCTGAAATCTATTACTTCGACACTTTTTTTCTATTTTTCCTAGCAAATCCCCAAACACTACATTTGTCCCACAGGCCTTGATAGGCATTTCATATTTTCCTGTTATGGTACTCCCTCGAGACTAAGCTAGGAAGGTTGCAGGACAGGAGAGGCCTAGAGAGAATCCCAAACAGGCTCCATGCCCAATGCAAAGCCCATCTCGGGGCTCAATCTCATGACCCTGAGATCATGATCTAAGCTGAAATCAAGAGTCAGACACCCAACCAACTGAGTCACCCAGGGGCCTCTTGAAATTTCTAATTGCATTCTAGCCTACCATTTCTTACCCACAATGAGGCAATGAGAGAGAAAAATGGAAATCGCCAAAAAGAAGAGACTCCTCAAAATTAAAGGTAGAAAGGGTGTCAGGAAGACATCTCTCTTTGACCTTGCCCTGCTCCCCCATGTAAACAGACGGTGCTTGATCTTTTCAGTATATGCAGCAGTACAGAAATTGAGGCTAGATATGTGTGCAAAAAGCCCTGTTCCCTCTTTTCTTTTCTTGAAACAGTTGTCAAAATCAAGTCTTTTAGAGCATAGAATTGCTACTATGAAGCAAGAACAGAAGTCTTGGGAACACCAGAGTGAAACCTTAAAGTCCCAACTCGTGGCTTCACAGGAAAAGGTATGTGGCCAATTCTTGTTTCATCTGCCCAGTTAATATTTTCCTGGATATTCCAGCAGAACTCCCAGTAGAAAGAATATTCCAGGTGGAATTGGCCTACGAGGGCTCAGATGATGCAACTTGACTAATACCTGTCAGATGTTTATGGTATGATGAAGTAATTTGAACAGTTCCCTCAAAGCTCATTGTTAGAATTATGAGATTATCTCATCATTATGAGATTACTTATGAAAGCTTGAGAATAATGTTGTAGAAAGGACTGCTTTTTTTTTTCTCATTTAGAAAAAGGGTTTCTAAGGCAGATTCATGCCCTATTAAAGATCTCTATCAACCTTGCTTTTACAAATTTAAATTATTTTTAATTAAAACATATACTAGATGTTAGCATGGAGTAAGGTTCAGACAGCTACATATTTTCATTTCTAACTAAGAGATCCTTTACAAACCAACACCACTGGCTAAAACACATTCTCTACAAAATTGAGTAAAGCCATCTTCTGTCATGCCAGTTGGTTCTCATTGGTTCTGTGAGATACCACTTGGTAATATACCAGATGACGCTATCAGCCAGACCCTGTTCCAGAGCACAGTTCATCACTGACCTAAATATTGCATCCTGTAAATATACATAATATCTGGGATTTCCACTAAGCTACTGAAAAAAGCTGTATGTAAATAAAAAGGAACAGAAGGGACTTTGGAATTCTCTTGTCCTAGCTCGTTCATTCCTGGACATGTTTGGTGAGACCGTGAGGATCTGTGTCAAGTGTAAGATTGTTCTCATGATACAGGTTCAGAGTTTAGAAGACACCCTGCAGAATGTAAACTTGCAAATGTCACTGATTAAATCTGACCTACGAGTGACTCAGCAGGAAAAGGAGGCTTTAAAACAAGAAGTGATGTCTTTATATAAGCAACTTCAGAATGCTGGTGACAAGGTAATTTCTTTTTTATTGAGGTATAACTTTATACAGTAAAGCACACAAAGTTTTAAGTCTATAACTTATCTATTATGTACATACCTATCTATTATGTGCATATGTTTATATTTGTGTAAACACCTCCTCGCTCAAAATTACCATTTCCAGCACCCAGCAGGTTCTTTGGTCTCCTCTCTGGTTGGTAACCACAAGGGAACCATTTCTCTGCCCTCTGCCACCGTAGGTTAGGGATGCCTGTTTCTGAACTTGAGATAAATGGAACCACAGTGACAAGGTTGTTTTTTGTAATGTACAAGACAAAAGACCATGCTGAGTTATTTTGTAGTAACAAAACTAAAACATTTTGATGTTGTATAAAGTGTGTCTTATTTTAATATATCAAAATGCTGCTTCACCTGTGTGCATAGAAATGATGTCAGCCCTGTGGAGATGTTAAGAGTTTTGCCTACTGTAAAAGTAGCCAGTTATTTTAATCCAGTTATTTCACATCTTCTTATTTTTTTTATATTTTATTTTTTTACATAGGCTACATACCGAATGTGGGGCTCGAACTCATGACCCCGAGACTAAGATTCTCATGCTGTACCCAGTGAGCCATCTAGGTGCCTCCTTTTTATTTTTTATTTTGTTAAAGGAAAATAGTTGTTTCCATTTTTTAAAATTACTTCTGGGCTGACGTTTTCCTCAAAATGAAATTGTGACTTTTTTTTTTCATGCTTTGGCTTAAAAAGCAAAAGGCTTATCTACTTGTTACCTTATTTAAAGCATTTTCCAGGATCCAAAAAAATCGCTCTGATAGCTAAAAGCATGTTCTGGAGTTCAGGCCTCAATTACATGAACAGTATGTGCTTTAGATTCTAAAAAAAGGATCTGACTGCAAATGTGAAAAGAGTTTAGCCTGTGAAGGCTTTCAAGTTAGCAGTGTGTTTTAAAGTTCCCTTTGTGTCCTTTGTTAACCAAAAGAATAGTTATCTGGGGCCCAAAGCGTTACCTTCATAAGGATG
Organism: Mustela nivalis; assembly: GCF_964662115.1. NCBI lineage: Eukaryota > Metazoa > Chordata > Mammalia > Carnivora > Mustelidae > Mustela > Mustela nivalis. Next base: position 48,080,395 of record NC_139025.1, read on the forward strand.
GAGCAATTTTTAAGGCCACCGATCTCTATACACTTGGGTTCTCTATAGAATCAGGACTTGCCCTACAGTCATCTTTCCTATTAGATTTGCTGGGGCTATTTTGCCAAAGATCATTTTCAGCAGAATTTCCAAACCTTTTTAAAATCAAACTCCCAAAATACTGTTCTTATATCTATGTATACAACATACAGTCACACCTCCATTAGAAAAAGTGAAGAGTGAAAGGTGCTAAGAATTATTGTCATTGAGTTAAATGCATTCAAAACAGAAACTAGCTTGTTTTTAAGGCTTACCTCTGCCCTTTGCTCTTTAAGAACCGGGCCCCAGAAACAGCCTCCCATCCACCAGGATTCCATACGCAGCAGCCAAAGCTGACTTGGGACAAGATGGATCATCTGATAAAGGAGGAACAACAGCTACTTCGGCAGGAGAACGAGAGACTCCAAAACGTGGTGCGGAACACCAGAGCTGAACTCACGCACTCTAGGGACAAGGTAACTTGAAAAGCTGCAGTTGCTGGCATAGATTTGAAAATACTTTGTTTGACGGGAAAATGTGATTGAAATGGCTCTAGGGTGTGAATTTGAGTATTCTGCCATGGCAGACTTACTTTCAGAATGTTTAGTTGTTTTTTGTTTTTTTTTTAAAGATTTTATTTGACAGGCAGATATCACAAGTAGGCAGAGAGGCAGGCAGAGAGAGAGGAGGAAGCAGGCTCCCTGCTGAGCAGAGAGCCCAATGTGGGGCTCGATCCCAGGACCCCGGGACCAGCACCAGAGCCAAACGCAGAGGCTTTAACCTACTGATGCACTCAGGCGCCCCCCCCCCCCCGCCTTTTTTTTTTTAAAGATTTTATTTATTTGACAGACAGAGATCACAAGTAGAGAAAGGCAGAGAGAGGGGTGTGGGGTGGGGAGCAGGGTCCCTGCTGAGCAGAGATCCCAATGCTGGGCTTGATCCCAGGACCCTGGGACAACGACCTGAGCCGAAGGCAGAGGCTTTAACTCACTGAGCCACCCAGATGCCCCAAGAATGTATAATTTATCATTTACTTGCCAATAATTTTACCGTGGTATGTTTATAGAATAGTTTTCATTTTGCATCATCAGTTTTTTTTTATTTTATTTATTTTTTAATTAAACATATAACATATTTTTATCCCCAGAGGTACAGGTCTGTGAATTGCCAGGTTTACACATTTAACAGCACTCATCATAGCACATACCCTCCCCAATGTCCATATTCCTACCACCCTCTCCCGTCCCCCTCCCCCCAGCAACCCTCAGTCTGTTTTTTGAGATTGAGTCTTATGGTTTGTCTCCTTCCCCATCCCATCTTTCATGCATCATCAGTTCTATATTAAGTCAATGATTTTAATCCTCCTATCCAGAATAGCCTCAGGGAAATTATAGTTTATTTTTTATTTTTTTTTTAATATTTTATTTGTTTATTTGACAGAGATCACAAGTAGGCAGAGAGGCAGGCAGAGAGAGGGGAAAGTAGCAGGCTCCCTGCTGGGCAGAGAGCCCGATGTGGGGCTCCATCCCAGGACCCTGAGACCATGACCTGAGCTGAAGGCAGAGGCTTTTAACCCACTGAGCCACCCAGGTGCCCCAGGGAAATTATGTTAACCATATATTCTTTGTTCAAATGGACTAGTTCAAAAAGATTGGTAATTAAAAAATGGCAAAATTAGACTTTTTGGAGAGAAAAGGGACCTCTTTTTAAAAAGACTCAAGGTTAGAATGGTCTCTGAAGAGGGGCTTTTCCAGCCACCGATGTTTATATTTACTTCCACTAAATAGCTGAACAACTCTGCTGAAACACCTCTTTCAAGAAAGAACTCTAAGAAGAGCCACAGAGTCATTTAGAAGCCCTGCTCTGTACCCGAGATTGTGCTCACAGAAGATGCAGTCTCAACAAGACAGACGGGGTCGCTGTCCTCATAGAACTTGATTGATATAAATGCATTGTTTCAGGTGTGAACAATCCAAGACAAAGTGGAGGGGACTGACACCTCATTGACTCCTAAAAGCTATGCTCCTGTCAGAACATGCCTAGGACTACATCTGTTTTTGCGACAGCCACGTCACACTATTCGACTCCCTGTAGTTTGGTAAATTCAGAGGTCCCCCATGTCTCAGTCTCATCTTTAACAGGGTTGGAGTTTTACACGCAACCAGACCAACAATTGATTTCCCCAGAAGGATTTTTTGAAACGCAAAAAAGCAGACTTCAAGAATTGACCGATTTGGGGTGCCTGGGTGGCTCAAGTCAGTTAAGCGTCTTCCTTTGGCTTGGGTCATGACCTCAGGGTTCTGGAATCGGGCCCCACATTGGGCTCCCTGCTCCGTAGGGAGTCTTTCTCTCTCTCTCTCTCTCTCTCTCTCTCTCTGTCTCCCTAACTCTGTCTCTCAAATAAATAAAATTAAAAAAAAAAAAAAAGAATGGCAGACTTAACTGGGGGGAAAAAAAAGCATTTTTGATACAACAAAACCCAAGGGTGGAAAAAATTTTCTTATGTTCATTTTTTTCTTTCTTGCTGGATGACTAGATTAACATTTCTTCCTCTCACATACGTTCTTGTTAGGTACGTCAGCTGGAATCCAACCTTCTTCCCCCCAAGCACCAAAAACATCTAAACCCATCAGGTACTGTGAAGCCCACAGAGCAAGAGAAGTTGAGCTTAAAGAGAGAGTGTGAACAGTTTCAAAAGGAACAATCTCCTACTAATAAGAAGGTGAGTTTTAAGACTTTATACAATGTGTCTATGTCCTTACCATGATGTGTCCCCATGCATAGGTTCCTTTGCCTGCAGGCTTCCAGGGAAATGATTCCAGTGGACTATTTTGGTTCTTCCATCTTTCTATACTTTTGTGATCTTATCAAATAGTATCATAGTTCTTTCTGATTTAGTGATGGTTAGAAAGGAGCACTTTAATATTCATAATGAAGATGGTTAATCATCTTCAGTAGTACTATAGCCCTTTTAAGTTAGTGAAATCTATTTTTAAATGTATATATCCTGAATATTAGAAACATCTTGGTATGTTATTAGTTACCTATTGCTATGTAACAAATTAAAACAACACACGTCTGTTGTCTCAACATCTCTGGGGGTGGGGAATTCAGAAGCAGCTTAGCTGAGTGGTTCTGCCTGCGGGGCTCACAAGGTTGCAGTCCACGTATCAGCTGGGACTGCATTTATCTGAAGGCTTCTGAAGTACTAGAGTTTCCACTTCCAAGTTCAATAATGTCACTGTTAAGAGGAGGCTTCTGTTCCCTGCTGCCTGATTACCAGAGGCCTCTGCTCCTTACTACCTGGGCCTTTTCCCAGGACATAGCAGTGATAGGAGAAAGATCCCAAAAGTTTAAAAGATAATCCTTTTATAAACTAATCGTGAAAGTGACACACCATCATTTCTGCTGTCTTCAGTCGGTCACACAGACTGACCCTGTTACAGGAAATCTACACAATGGTGTGAACCCCAGGAGCGGGGTGGAGATCATGAGGGACCATCTTGGAGGCTGGTTACCATGTGACCACGTGGTTGAACCTCAGTGGCATCACTCGGTTTGCTTTCTGTACTTTGTTCCATGAATTAAGAGTTCTAAAACCAGTGTTACCCTGGGAGTTCTTATTGTTACTTTTCTTTTTTTCCTTCTAAACTAAAACCCAGGGTTTTCACTGTTACCTTCCTCTTCTGAAAATTATGAGAAGAATGATGAACAATTACTTCTGTTATAAAAATTATATGAAACTTTTACGTTTGTAAAATTTATCATGACCATAGGCAGTAAGAAGACTGGTTTGTGCTCTCAAGGGGGAGATGCCATTCAATTTTAGGTACATTCAAGTAAACTTTTCAGAAAGATAAAAGGGTTTCATCCAGATGCTAAGGGAAAAGTCTAATGGTAGTTTTAACCTGAGAAGATTATACTTCTAACAATTCTTGCTCCTCTCCTCAGCTCTTTTTGATAGAAACCAAAATCAGCATTCTAAAAGTGTCCTGTATTTTCTGCTTAGCAATATTCTGAATTCCAGGATCATGTAGCTCATTGAAGTCCTCCTATAATAGAGAATTCCAAAAATGGAGACTCACAAAATCTTCAAATTTCATCTTTAAAATTGAGAATGGAGTTCTCCAACTCAGGTTTTATGTACTCTCTGATTTAAAACTTTCAACTTTGCCTTAGGGCCCCTGCGTGGCTCAGTCTTTAAGCATCTGCCTTCTGCTCAGGTCATGATCCTGGGGTACTGGGATCAAGCCCCACATTGTGGGCTCCCTGCTCCATGGGGAGCCTGCTTCTCCCTCTCCCACTCCCCCTGCTTATGTTCCCTCTCTCACTGTGTCTCTGTCAAATAAATAAAATCCTAAAAAAGAATAAATAAGCTTTGCCTTAAAGACAGTGTTTTTCCCACTGCAACTCGATAGTAGAGGGTCATGGAATTTAGTGATTCAGCCTTTTTATTAATAAAATATGCTAGGAAGTATCAGAGTACATGGCTTATGGTAAGGATAAATTTCATTTCATGAAAGCTTTCTTTCAGGGATATGTACTTATAACTGGTTATGGGCGTGGGCTTATGTCCTGGATATATTTTGGACAGTGGGCGGAACTGAAGTTTGAAAGCCAAGTGCCTTCTGGAATCTGTTCCACATAAGCAGTGGTGATTAAAAACTATCCTAGGGGCACCTGGTTGGCTCAGTCTGTTAAATGTCTACCTTCAGCTCAGGTCATGATCCTAGGGTCCTGGGATTGAGTCCCTCATTGGGCTCCTTGCTCAGTGGGGAGCCTGCTTCTCCCTCTCCTTGCCGCTTCCCCTGCTTGTGCTCTGACAAATAAACAAATCTTAAAAAAAAAAAAAAAAAAAAAACCCACTATCCTACTTAAATGTAACCAGTGCACTCAGTTATATTGTTGTTTTCCTTCACTGAGTGATCTCTTTCTTACAAGGGTTAAGATTTCTGACTAGCACAAATTTGTCAAAATAAAGTAGAGCAACCCAAAGGGTTTGGCTTTTTTAAAGGGAATTTTTTGTTTTTTAGCAGGTCAGTCAGATGAATTCCCTTGAAAGAGAACTAGAAACAATTCATTTGGAAAATGAAGGCCTGAAAAAGAAACAAGTAAAACTGGACGAGCAGCTAATGGAGGTAAGTTTTTAAGCAGCTGTCTTTAGCTATGAAGAATATTTTAATCCATGGATGTGACATTTGTTGGGAGAGGCTAACCTAGCACTGAATTCTGATTATGAAGAAAAGTGGAAAAGTATGCCGCCAAGCTGAATTCTTTGGTTTGTCTTACCAAGACTGATAGTCATTTTTGCTCATTACATAGTCACAGGGATTCATAGTTCACAGAGGAAGGAATAATGTTGACTGTCCTAAAATGCAAGGAAGGACACGGACCTCCACAAATTCAGGTGGCGGGAACTTGGTCTGATCTTGGCCAAGAGGTCCAGAGCTCTCCCTCCCCCCACCATGCTTCTTGGGTTATAACAGTTTCCTAATACCTCCCCCGTTGTAGTGTTTTACAGATGGGATTGCTAACAGCCTTTTTAGTTAGGAAATCCATGCAGGGAATTTGGGAGCATTAGCATTTAGAAGCTTAATCTTCAAGTGCGGTCACCGTGCATTACTACGTTCAAAACTCAGCACGGCCTTGTGAGGGGTAATATGTTCAATACAAAAGTGGACTTGTAAAACCTTTCAGCTTGGACACTGAGTTTCTAGATTGCTTTCTGAATATAAATGCGATTTTAGGATCTAAAACAACTTACGTACAAATTCTCCTTAATAAGTAAAAATTGCATCAAGATTTTTGGCTTGGGTAGATGAACATGTCATGTAGTGAGCTGTAAAGTTTATTTAAGGTAGAGAGGCATGAACAGGAAATGTCTTTTTGTGCTTTTAGAAAGTACTAGGTATACAAATATTTTAGAGCCAGAATTAGAGGATGAGAGAGATTTAAATATTCTCTTTTATGGAGCTGGACACATGCAGAAGTACCTTTAAATAAATGTTTTTTAAATGTGAAATACGGGCAGATATGTCATACTGGAGTTTAAATGACCACGGAGGTTTCTGCCAATTTTATGTTCTCTGATTTATTCACTAATAGGGAGATTAAACTATAAATAGTGAAATCCAAACCATTTTTTCTTTCTCTGACAGCATATAATAAATGTGTTCCAGCACTTGAGCTGCAGGCTGTGTTTTGATGTAGACATGCTTTCTGATGAAATAATTATACATTGTGGTGAATAAGAGATCTGAAGCTAAGTTCCACATGTCTCGTCCCAAACGGAACAGTAATGGGGTATACTTAGTCACTGGGGGGGGCCTCTCCAAATGTTCCACCAGCAGGCTCTTCTCTCACCCCCTCTCTCCGGCCTCAGAAACCTCTCTCTCTCTTCCTAACTCCGCTTTACATGATTAGCCATCATAACCAATTTCCATTCATTATTTTTCTCCTCGATCAAATAGTAAATATTTGCTCATGAAGGAGGCAAATTGAATGTTCCTGGCACCAGAGCTGAATAACTAAAGAAAAGGCATGAATTTTCCATTGGAACACTGAAAAGAACATCTTTTCGAATGAAACACTATTCTAATGAAATTTTTTTAGGCAATAGGAGAGCTATTAACTCTGTATAGACCGGTACAAATTTAACATGTAAGTCATATACCATATAAGCTCACCTATTTAAAGTATAATTTTATGACTTTGGTATTTGCATAACAAAATGTGCCATTTTAAAATTCATCAGCATGAATTACATTTACAGTGTTCTACAGCCCTCACCACTACTTCTAAAACTTTTGCATCACCTCAAACACTCTAACCATTAAGCAATAACTCTCCCAGCATGCTAGCCCTACAAAACAGGTTCTTATTTATGTTCTGCTCTCTATAAATTAGGCCACTTTGGGGGCACGTATGGTAGTTTTCATACCATTTTTTATGCCCACCTCACCTGAGAGATAGGTACATTCCTCTCACTTGGCAGAGATTCTCACTGGGTTTGGGTAAGGAGCAAGCGGCAGGCGGGGAGATGTTCCTCTATCAGAATCTTTGGTATCAAGGATTTTAAGAAAAGCTTTCTAGGCCATTCGGATCTGGTGTATGCCCTCCCTCAAGGGAAGGAGTTTCTCCTCATCCTTGTATGCCAGTTTACATGTCAGTGATCTAGGGGCCCCTGGCTGGCTCAGTCGTTGGAGTGTGCAGCTCTGAGTTTGAGCACTGTGTTGAGTGTAGAGATTTTACTTAAAAATAAAATCTTAAAAAAAAAAAAAAAGTCACTAAGCTAATACAATACATACCCATAGCCTCCATAGCCTAGGGCAATTAAATTCTTCCATTTCCTCATCTAGTGATCTGGGATCTTCTATTCCCACTCCAGGGTTTTTTCAGCGACATGAGGCAATGTTCTATAAACAATTCATTGTGAACGTTCAGGAAAAGGGTTACAGTCTGTATCAGCAGTTCTCAGGTCTGCCTTAGCCAAGGGTTCCAACACTTGAGCAACAAAATTGCCATTTAGAGATGCAGAATATAAACTATAAAAGAACTCCGTATCTGATCCATCCAGACTGGACCTGGAATGTTCTAAATAATTCTTTGGGGATAGGTGGAGGTAAGGGTGGTAAGTTCACAAACTAACCACAGTAGGTGAAGAAGCAGTTACAGGAGTAGATGAGATGAGACATTTTAAGGTCTGCGAAACTGATACACAGAGAAATGTAAATGTTGGCCCCTTGTAAGTTCTTACAGACTAGAGCACACATGTTCAGGTATATAATATACCCAGTTTTAATTGTTCTCTTTTTATAACTCATACTTTTCTTCCTCTTTTTTATGACTCCTGTAATTTTCTTTTGTTTCTGTTTTATCTGTGGCTAACCTGTACCTAGAAGTCTGTGGTTGGAACTAGCAGAGAAGGGTGCAGTTCTCTGCCTGAGCTAGTGTGTGAAGGTAGAACGTTCTCTTTCAATGACTATCATAGCATGGAGATCTCTCATTAGACTCCTTGTTCACGTAATCATTTCTACTGATTGTGACAGTAAATACACAAGAGCCAATATTCATTTTCATCTTGCTTTGACTATGGAATAGGTCTCTGTTTACATGTACACCAGGATTTCCCTCCATATTTGAAGACCTACCTGAATAAAATCATCCTGCTGGTATAAAATCATGGGACCAAAATTCCGTTTTTTATTCCTGAAAATAAAATGGTGGGTGTTTCTTAATCTACTACTAGAAAATTTCAAAATGGGTCATCTCCTACCTCCAAAGTTTAGATTTCAGGAAATGGATAGTGGCTCTGATGTTTCATAACATTTAATTAGAGTTGTGTCTTGGAGGGCCCTTTTCCCTTCTCACAAGCCTGGAGGAGCTGAGGCTTGAGTCTGGTACCTGGTCATGTTCATTGCATGCCTTCTGTGGAGTCCTGTGTCTGCTGAATGTGTCGATAGATGGGAAGGGGCATGTCTGCCTGGCCAGATGCAGTGTGTTCTCCTTTTTCCTCTCCCCAGCTTTGGCGTGTGATACACATACCATTTCCTCATGGTCTTGAACAAATACTTCTGTTCCATGTACTTCAGTTCCCCGGGGGATTCTCGGATATCCCCCCTTTGTCCCAGAATTGCTTATCGTACAGTGCTGTTTAAGAGTTTAATGTTGGTAAACTAAAACAGGGTCAAATAATTTTAGATAGGAGGTTCTGTGGCTATGCTGGAAAATAGGTGGTCCCTGAACTTTTGCTTTTAAGGATCTAGATGAATGGTAAGTAAAGTGGCAAAACCCTAAAGCATCATCAATTTCTCCCCTACGCTTACTCCAACCCTGTGTTTTGTTTAAAATGGCGTAATTAAACATTCTAATATAAGGAGACAGTGAGGTAGAATTTAGACACACTATGTATGTCGTGTACCTCATGCCTTTAGAGTCCCTCAAGAGTGAGGAAGTACAGTGTGTCAAGTCGAAAACTGTATTATCTCTTAAGGAAAACAATGCTTCCCCATTACTTCTACTCCAGTCACGTTCTGTCCTGTTTTCAAGTTATCAGGGGGTCTGAGAGGCCATTACTGAATCCGTCAGCTTCATTCACTCTGCTTGACACTTTCAAGAGTAACGCTGTGCTGGGACGCAGCACCGCTGACCTGGGCTTTGCCTTTCTCCTCCAGAAGCAGCCCCTGAGGTCCACTGTGACGCTTAGCCCGTCCCCTCACGCCTGGGATCTCCAGCTGCGCCAGCAGCAAGCCTGTCCAATGGTGCCCAGGGAGCAGTTTCTGCAGCTTCAACACCAGCTACTGCAGGCAGAGAGGATAAACCAGTGCCTGCAGGAGGAACTTGAAAATAGGACCTCCGAAACCAACACACCGCAGGTACGAGGCTCTTTCTTCCCTGCCCGTTAACTCAGCTCGTGGAATTTGGCCTGTTTATAGGAAAGTTGTACCCGTTCTGGGTGGGGGCAGAGAACTGAAATCTCTCTGTCAGAGAGCTCCACCTTTCCTGTAGGACAAATCCACAGAACTACAGTGTTATTTTGGGGTTTGGTTTTGGTGTTTTTGCAGTGATGCTCTTGTGCTCTCAGCTTCCAAGCTAGGTAACAGAGTATTCTGGGTCTCAATTGCACCTTCGTAATTGATGAAGTATCAAGATCACCTGAGCCTAATGTACAACTGACCGAACGGACCAAGTTTTTTTGACTTGACATTTGTCTGATGCCAAAAATATTACAGAATTCTAGTGCAAATGATGGAGTTTGAAAACCTCTTTTTAAGAAAAGGAACATCTTTTCCCCTTTCCTTTGAAGTAGCATTACCCAAGCTCGCAGCAGACACAATGTGATACTACCTGGGTTTTCAAATACTTCTCTTAAAGTGCTTCATTCATAGTCAAGCTTTTTCAGAAGTCTCTTAACGCTTTTTGCCTGCCCAATTTATTCAGAACTAGGAATAAAATTAAAAAATACTCCTTAGTCTGTATAATTCTGAATTCGTTCTGGTTTGGATGCTTTTCTTCTGTTGTCTCTCAGTTGACTTTTCATAAGGAATTTCCCCGCCTCCTTTTCTGTAATCCTCTCAAAGTGGCTTTACAAGTCAAATTAGCACCATAATTATACTCTGAAGCAGTTCTGTCTTCCCCTTCTAGTAGTAGCTATCCTGGGTCATGATACGTTTCTGTCAGCTCTGCTTTCAAACAAAATCTTAAAATTATTTTTGTCTTTTGTGCTTTAAAAATCCACGTTTTTGGAAGTTTCTACTATTCCACTTCAGTTGTCCATAGTAAAACTGTGCCGGTGGGGTATTGAACAGATGCTTCAACAATTCAACAGTTACAGAACTGAATTCTAAAACCTTGACCTCAGTTTTTTTAATCAACATATAATGTGTCATTCGTTTCAGGGGTGCAGATCTGTGACTCAGTCTTACACAACTCACAGAGCTCACCTCAGCACATACCCTACTCCCCAGTACCCATCACCCAGTCACTCCTCCCCCTCCCATCGCCCTCCCCTCCAGCAACCCTCAGTTTGTTTCCTGAGATTAGGAGACTCTTACGGTTTGTCTCCCTTCCCCATCCCATCTTGACCTCACTGGTTTTTTTTTTTTTTAATATTTATTTACTTGACAGAGATCACAAACAGGCAGAGAGGCAGGCAGAGAGAGAGGAGGAAGCAGGCTCCCCGCTGAGCACAGAGCCCGATGCGGGGCTTCATCCCAGGACCCTGAGATCATGACCTGAGCTGAAGGCAGAGGCTTAACCCACTGAGCCACCCAGGTGCCCCTTGACCTCACTTTTTGACAGACATTTTAAACCAAAGGATTAGGGGAAGACTTTATCCACTGCTTTCTCATACACACTGTTTTCAGAGCACGCTTTTCCATCCCACCTGCCAGTGTTTAAAAATGATTTCCTTTTACTAGGATTACTTCAGGATTAGGAGGACAAAAACTGTTAAGATTTTTGTACAGAAAAAAAAAAAATTTCTCCAGCCAACAGCAGAGTGGACTGCTTATTGTTCTCACTAGAACGCCACTGCCCACTCTCCTACTTCTGTTAGAACTGAGTTGACACGAATTTGAAGATGACAGAACATTATTAGAATCTGCACCTTGCCTGTGTGGAGTGATGATTTCTCCTGCCTCGGTGTTGCTTTGCTTGCAGATGGAGTGTTAATGTGTGTGCTTTTAAAAACTGTTTGCATTAATAAGTGTGTGAATTTAGACTCCTCCCAAAACAGAATCTTGACATCAGGGTGAAGTGTACCACTTGCCTTCTTTCTCTAGGCCTTGCTACCGGAGCAGCGAGCAGTGCACGCAGATTCCTACAGAAGGATTGGGCACCTGTGAAAACTGGGCTGCTTTTGCTGACATTTCTTACCCTCGCAGATACTCAGTGCACACACCCACATACCCCCCCCACACACACACATAAGCTGAAAAACGTTTTGGAATCAAGTGCTCTTTTAAATTATTATTTTTTTTATTTTTTAAGCCTTTGCAGTATTATGTCTCTTATTTATTAATGTAGAAATGACAGATTTTGTGAATCAAATTCACAAACTTAAGCTTGTTTTGAATCATTTTATTTATACCATTTAAAGAGTGTGGACTTGAGAGTCTTAAAAGGATGTATTCTATTTTCTTATTCCATATGCTGTAACTATTTTTAACGAGAGGTACTACTTTTATATATGGAATTTGAAGAAAACTTGGGTTATTTATACTGTTTAAAATAACTTGAGTTATTTATACTGTTTTGTATAATGCTTTTTTGACAGGAAAAAGGAAAATTTTGACAAAACAATAAAATACATTTTAAATCTATGACTGCCTTTGTTTTTCCTCTTTCCCCTGTTGCCGTGTTCGGTGTTCTTTGAGTTATCTGTTTGGTTTTTTTGTTATTGTTGTTGCTTTGCTTTGTTTTGTTTTTTTAGACAAGTAGAAATCAGGCATTTTCCATTTATGTTTGAAATTTAAAAAGCCAATATAGCTTTTAAAAGAGTGTTTTTTAAAGCCAGATGTGGTCAAGGCCTGATTTCTTGAGGTTTACTTTCTGCATTAGACTTCTGCCTACTACAGTTTTTGTCTTCAAATCATCACATGGTTTAGTTGCTTTTCTCTGAATAAATGCTGTTATTTTATCCCAACCAATGTCGGCTCTCAACCCATGTTTGGTCATTCTGCGTGCTTTTAAAAGGAATAATACTATCAGCCATTAACACCTGAGTTTTGCTTAAACATTTGAAGAACCTTTTAAAATCTCAAATTTCTTATGTGGACATTTTAGCGGCCTGCCGGGAGGGGCAGTTGGTAGGACTGAGTTGCTCCCTGGGTCCTCCGGCTCTCCAAACCCCACACAACTCCTCCAATCCATCACTTTTGTGTGGGGAGAGAACAGCCAGGGTCTTCTCCCCTATTGTTCTACCTAGGAGTCGTGGAGGCAGAGAGGATTCCCGATTTTACATCTTTTAGGATAAACCCAACCTCCAGTACACATGTTTGCTTCACACTGACAAGCAAACTGGGAACCACTGACTACAGAAACTGGCAGGAAGAAGCTGTTTATTGCGAGGAAAGGAACACTAACACCCTTCCAGTATCCAGACCTTCTATGCAGGAGAAATGGACACACACATTGCAAGCCGATTGGCTTTGTTTTGTTTTATTCTTGGGAGACCCACAGTATGGTAAAGGCCCCAATCACAGATGGAAGTTTGATAGCTTGATTTACTTTGGATACCTATTTTATTGGAAGAGATGCACACAGGTACTAAATTCTAGGTTTTAAGAATATTGCTTTATCTCAGGGGAAGATGGTAACACAGGTAAGATTTTTTTTTTTTAATCTTTGATTCTTTCTCTGATAGGGTTTCTTTCCTAATGTGCAACCCCGGTGTTCAGAACCCCCATTTCACCAGAAATCCACCCTTCTAGTTCCAAAGGCAAACGTTTCCTGTCCTTTATCTAGGCATCTTGTGGGAAAAAAATAAATTACTAGTGTTTTCTTTCCAGTATGGCATGATTTTCCAATGATAATACCCTTTTCTGTTCTTCCCTTCAGGGAAGCCAGGAGCAACTGGTAACAGTCATGGAGGAACGAATGATGGAAGTTGAACAGAAACTGAAACTGGTGAAAAGGCTTCTTCAGGAGAAAGTGAATCAGCTCAAAGAACAAGTGAGCCTCCCAGGTCACCTCTACCCACCCACCTCACATTCCACTTTTAACTCCAGCTTTCCATTCCTTTATCGCCATTAACTCATTCACTTTTGCTGTCAAATAAAGGCAAATGCTACTACGAATGTATATAGCTGAATTTAGGACTCACTCTTCCCCCATACCACTCCAGAAGCGTGAATTCTGTATTCTGCATTATTTTCCCTAAGCTCTTTTAAGGCAGGTTGGTCCACAATTTTAAAAATGTACGTTTGCTGACAGAGACTGATGCAGACCTAACAAATTAATTCCTAACAAATTTCAGCTCAAATTTAATTTTTGTAGATTTTTTTATTTGCCCAAGACTGGAAACATTCTATTTAAGTAAACACAAAATTTATGTTGGTAAATGGGAGGATAATAAGTGGAACTTCAGCTTTTCATATTTGCAACAGCTATGAAAGTACTCATGGCTATAATCAGACCCCAAGAGGCTGTGCTCTGAATTAGAATAGGGACCCGGAATTCTAGGACCGCTGTGCAGACTGATCCTTTTCACCTGCTGCTGGCAGGTGGGTCCTGTGTTTGTAAAGTATTTGTGTAACATCTGATGACATGCAAAAAAAGGACTACTTTATAGGAATGAGCTGTAGTGCTTTGGAAATGGAGATTAAGAACTGAGGGGTGGGAGCAGAAATTGTCCAAGTGGTTTTCTAAATATATAAAAAGAAGAAGAAGCCCAAGAGAATGCCTTAATGCAGAGGTAGACTGGAATTTTCCTTTGCTCGATGTCTTAATCACAAAATGGAAAGAAAGGAAAGTCTTATACAATAAGCATTTATTCAGTCCTTTAATCACTCACTTATTCAAAACATAGCTACTATGTGCCAAGTCCTGTTCTAAGCGCTAGAAATACAGCAGAGAACAAAACAGAATCCTGCTCATGTGGAAGGTAGTTCATTTACAAGGTATTGAGCATTTGGCAAAAAATAAAGAAAACGGAGTCTACTTCAGCAGAGGGGAACATAGAGAAGAAGTACTTGATCCAACTCAGGAGTTTAAAAGCGAGTTTCCTGAAGGCCTCTTAAAGCAAGTACTGATGCTGAGTAAGATTTAAACAGATGAAGAAGTGTGAGAAGGGCAGCCTAGGCTGTGGGAACATCATGCAATTATGGCACATATGGGGTGTGGACATCTACATTAACAGTTCATACTGTCCTGAAAGAAGCAGAAGAAACTAGAGCAATGGGGAGGAGTGGGCAGTAGGGAGCCTTGGGGGCTGAGCTGTCGAGTTTGCATTTCATAATGCAGGTGATGAAGAGCCATCAAAGTGTTTTTTAAAAGGGAGGAAGGAAGGGAGGGAGGGAGAGATGAAAAGTTGTCTTAGGGCAGTTCAGTAGAATAGGTCAGTATGTTACACCTGAGAGGCATCCAGGTCCTGGGCTTCAGTGTTAACCCTTTTGAAATGCTAATAAATTAGCTAAGTTTCAGTTCTTCATTCCCTGAAACCTCTATACTTTCAGATGTCCTGGTTAAAATTGGGTGTAAAATGAGGCATAAATGGGGGATTGGAATACATTAATAGGAACCATAATAAAATTATCCCAAGGCTGCTGACAAATTTTCCTAGCCCAACCTAGACTTTGTCTTCTAACCCTAAAAAATTAAAATATATCTTCTAGGCAAGCTCTACCATGCAAAAGGGGAAGAGTTAAGGAAAAATAACTGCCCAGATCTTACCTCTTTGTTCCAAGTAATACATGGACCAAAGTTTAAAATAATCAGGAGGTTATAGTTATGAATGCTCTTAACAGAGGTTTGAGCTTCCCAGAGTTAAAGTTCATACTCTATACCTCAAAAACTAAACATATTCTGATATTTTTTTAGAGAATGAGAAAGCAGTAACCATTTATTTATGTGGGAAAGACTTTGATTTTTGAGCCTTCAAATATCAATATGTTCTTTTTGTTAGTGACTTCTAAAAACAGGCAAAGAAACCGCTTGGAAGAAGTGGATTTGCTCTATTTGTATCCCTGATGCCAGGTCTGATGTTAAAACTGTGTTCTAAAATAAAAGAATGTAACTGCTAGATGTCATTTGCCTTTATGAACAACTGTCCTAATGTCACCCCTTAATTACAGAAATGGAGTCAAGATGTTTCTGGTTCTGTTTCTAGCTCTGCAAGAATACTAAAGCAGATACAGTGGTGAAGGACTTGTATGTTGAAAATGCCCAGTTGTTGAAAGCTCTGGAAATGACTGAACAGCGACAAAAAACAGCAGAGAAGAAAAATTACCTCCTAGAAGAGAAGATTGCCAGCCTCAGTAATATAGTCAGGAATCTGGCACCAGCACCACTGACTTCTACGCCTCCATTGAGGTCATAGCCAAGCCAAAGGATACACTCATTTTTGTACACTTGACTAAAATGGATGGAACATTTCAGTAGGTTCTTTCAACCCTTTTTTTTAAACCTTTAATGGTTTAAAGTTAAGCTCAACCTAAAACTGCCAGCAACAGACCTAGACTCTCCATTTAGTATAATTAGTTTTTCTAAAGAGACTAAATCATTCCCAAGTTTTGAATTAAAAAAAAAAAAAATCCTAATAGCCACCAGAACAGTAGATATATAAACACAAAGAGTCTTAAAACCCCAGTTTTGAATGAGTTAAAAAAAAAAACAAACTATGTACAATGCTATGTGTCAATCCCAGATATTTAACGTTTGAGATCTGATGACTTTTAATCTTTATTTACTATATATATATATATATATATATATATATATATATATATATTCTTAAACATTCAAATATGGAAAAGTCATTCTGTTTCCAATAATTTTGGTTCTTTGGTAACAGACCCTGGGCTCAATAACCACAGAGGTCAGAAAAGCCAGAGTCCGTAGTACTCTATCTTCTAACACCTGTGACAGTATTACAGCTCTCGATGTATAATAGAATAGATGTGAAACTGATTTTTTCAGCTGCACTGTTAACTAATGTTAAAACTACTTTCTTTAAACATTTTTTTTTCCTTAGAAGTTTCATTTGGGGAGCTTATCTTCTAAAAAATGGATAAAGCCACATTCTTAAAGCATTTGAACTATAGGGAAAGCAGGGAAAGCAGGGAACAAATCACTTTGGAGTAAACATCTGCTCTTAGAAGGGAGATAAGTAAACCAGGTAGGTTTCTCTCTCAACTCTTGGAGTTCATGAACTTACTTTTAGGGTTGCTTCAAGAACTCAGGGAACAATACTTTGGTCTTCCTGAAACACTGTAGGGCCTCTTTAAGAATTTGAAATGCATAAACCATGTGACCTTATTTAGAGCTATACTATGATTTTTATTTCTACATTTTTGGTGAATTTACTCTTCTGAAAATCCTTGATTTTAGAATTTAAAACTTATGGAAGAGTTACTTGCTTGCTTAACATAGGTTAAATTTCCATGCTTCCTATTCTTCTAACACTTCAATTCTGATGATAAGAATTTCTTACTTTGGGGACGCCTGGGTGGCTTGGTTCAGTCTGTTAGGCATCTGCCTTTGGCTCAGGTCCTGGGATGAAGTTCCACATGGGGCTTGCTGCTCAGTAGGGAGTTTCCTTCTCCCTCTGAACCTACCCCTTCTCATGCTCGCACGCGTGGGCACTCTCTCTCTCTCTCTGAAATAAATAAGATCTTAAAAAAAAAAAAAAAGGAATTTCTTATGCCAATAAGCACTGGCATGCCATCTGAGGTAAAAGAGTGCCAAGTGGGATTTTCCATTCAGTTCTCAAGACTGGAACTTTATAGAGCAGTCAACATTTTTACAATGGGTAATCATTTTCCCCCAAATCAAATCTTTGCTTCTTAGCTTACTTCATCTGGCCAGCCATGGGTGGAGGACTTATGTTTAGGACACTAACAAAGCTCAGTATAGTCACCTGTTTGTCTTTGTGGAACAGCAATTAGATAAGAAATATTCAATCTGATGTATTTCTAGAAGGCCAAGACCATCGATTTATAAGACAGGTAAGAGCAAAGTCACACACAGGGTTATGGGCAGGAACAAAAGATTCAAGAACGCTGGCCTAAGAAATCATACGATGTTTCAAAATCTCAACAAAATAATTTGCATCAAGCAACTTTCAGGTTCCTCATGGCCTAACCATTTATTGGTCCCACCTGACAAGCTTAGGGCCAACACAAGTCCTTACTATAAGAGCTCTGACAAGGCATTGCAGTTTGTGGGACTGGAATTCACACTCATGAAACAAACCTTTTCAGGTCTGGATAGCTCTTACTATCAGAAAGTCCTAATTTCCTTTTGGAAAAATAAAAAATTTTAATCCTTCCCTGTAATTACCCTTCAAAACATGTCACATCTGCTACCATCCCTTCCCTAATCTTTCTTCCCAGTGCAAACAGTACTTGTAAACCCAACTACTTGTATGACATTGGCTTTTTAACAGAGAATCTTTTTCACTTAAAACTGTGGATAGACCTAGGCAACTAAGGTCATAAATAAACTATGCATCTGTGGTGTATTTATGTGATATGCTTCGAGTTACTCAAGGTTATTACTATCAAAACTGAACACCAAGCAGACTGCTCAAATAACTAGCTTTAGCATGTGATCACATGTGTTATAATTTTTGCTTTTACATTATGAAAAGTGTAGGTTAATTTCTCAAAAATCTGTATTTATATGTATATAAAATGCTGTTTAATGAATTTGTAAATATGACTTTCTGGAAAGTTTTAGACCACATTTAGAATCCCTTTATCCAAAATCAAAATGCTGCTCAAATGAAAGTTAATTGGATCAACATCTAGGTGCTTTATTTTTTGCTTTACTGTACTTATAAAAGGAAAAAAGTTCAACATGAGAAATAGTTACCTTAAGTTTATATATTTGTGCAGCAGTTTATTTTTGTAGCCTAGAGTGGGAATTTAACTAGCAATTTACAATAGCATTTACAGCTTTTAAAAAAATCTCTTAAAGAGATTAAATTTGAACTTAAATGTTTAGGTTTGGCTTTCAGACTTTAACAACACCCTTTAAAATCACAAGTTATATATTCTTTTATTGGCATTTAGCTACTCGCTTATTAAACTAATAAGTTTAGTTTAACTAAACTGGTTAAACTTTCTTTGGCTTTCTTCAGAGTTATTTAAATTAGTCTGAGAGGATGGGAAATTCATTTCAAGGAAAGAGTCAAGTTTGCCTTTGTGATAATATGTTACACTAAGACAAAGAAAATGTGGATCACAAAACCTGCGTTGTTCTATTTTGCTTTCTTCTGCATTTTAGAAGCCTGAACTCTTAAGCTCAAATAGTGAAGGGAGAAAAGTAGAGGGGGAGTGGTAGAACCGATCACAGTATTTTATTTATTTTTCTAAAACCTGAATTTTAAAACTTTTAAATGTGAATCCTTCCCAGAAGCTTCAAATATACTGCTTATATATTTAATCATGAGCATATTTTACATAAATCACAAAGTCAAGCTTTCAGGATATAGAAGGAGCTCTTACAGTCTAGTGTTTCAATAATGTACAAATACCCAGGTTATGTATTATTAAGAATGAATAAAAAGTCTACTTTATGATGGATTTTAACATGGGAATGAATTTGTTTTTGTTTTTGTTTTTTCCTGAGTGAAGGAAAAGAGAAATATGTTGCTATTGTCAGCATCTTAAAGGTATTCCCTATCAAGGCAAGGCTAAGTGCTTTGTAATAGTATTAAGCAAATCTTGTTTTAAATGGATTACCTGTAACGGCTCATTGGAATGATATGCAAGTAATGCCAAAAGCCACATCAAAGCCTAATAACCAAAGCATTCCATATTTAAAGCTTATTTATTATATCAAATTTGGACCTATTTGAACATACCAACACTCAAAATAGAAAACTGTTTTATGGTAGGAATAGCTGTTTAATAAAATTAACCTTTTATTTCTCAGTTTTGAATGATTTAAGTTAACTATTCTTATGGGAAAACATTTTCACACCATGTTTTAAGGGAACACTAATTTTGGGGGGTGGGGGCTGAGTCCATCAAGAGGCCATCCATAGGATTCTTTTGAGAGAAAAATTAATGTGTATGTGTGGATACCAACTTTGTATGTTTTATCCTAGCCATTCTAAAAGGTTTTAATGTGAGCTTAAAATGTAAATAAAGAGTTTTGTAAATGTGGCTCTTGTGTTCTATATATCCCGAACTTTGATACAGTGTCAGTGTGTCCATCTTTAGAGTAAAAGCATTAAAATACTGCACTGAACACATTTTACAAATGCAGAATCTCTGCATCCACCCCGGCCTAATAAATCATATTCTTCATTTGCTGCATTTTAAGGAGATTCCCAAGTGATTTGTATGCGATTCAGAGCACTGGGACTCCATTTCTGTCGCAGAATTGATTACTTTTACACCAGCAAGTTTGAGGTCCCTGTACCCTGTAGTAGTTCATAATTCACATCCAAAATCCTGACTTAACCTCAGTTGAGGCCCTACTTGGGATTTTGGGTGCACTTGTTTCCTTTTGCCATCTTTATGGGTGACTCAGACTTTCTTAGTTGAGCTGTGAGTGATGAGATATATACAAGCATAGGCATAAAAAGTCAGCCTGAAATACATTAAGCCACAATGCTGGATACTGAAATGTAGAATGGAAATGCTGGCCAAAGTAGACTCGTCTCACAGGCCTTGTTTCACTATTTTCAAAGCTTTTATATCAGCCTTACACTGCCTTTAGGAGGCAAGAGCTATAATTATCCCCAGTTCACAGATGAGTAAACTGAAACTTAGCAAACTTGTGACTTAAGTCCATGCAGCCAGCTAAAACTGGCACTCAGGATTTAAGACCCTGATTGGTCTGTATTAATATATTGAAACACTTTCTCAATTTCTACTTCCATCAAACAACATATAATGTATTGACTAAATACCTACCATGCATACTATAAAGAAAAATGTAAATCATTCCTGGTTTTCTGTTTATGATTGGATTGGGGTAGAGCAGTAAGATTTATGCACACACACAAAAAAAAAAAAAAAAACTAGAAAAAATATATAACATACAGAAGACGGTTAACTTTTATTGATGGATTCAGTACTATGGGCATTAGAATAAGAAAAATTAGCATCTTCAGGTGTTTTTTTTAAGATTTTTACTTACTTATTTGACAGAGTAAGTGAGAAAGACAGCACAAGCAGGGGGAGAGGAAGAAGCAAATTCTCTACTGAGCAGGGAGCCTGATGTGGGGCTCAAACCCAGGACCCTGGGATCAGTACCTGAGCTGAAGGCAGATGCTTAACCAACTAAGCCACCCAGGCATCCCAAATCTTCAGGTGTTTTAATGTAAAATGGGGAAGGTTCTTCACCCAGGATGTTAAGTGTAATTGTGTATGTACTTCATTGAGATTAGTGTAAACTGTTTGTTTTGTAGTCTCTTGTTCATGTTGCATTCAAAAAGTCCCATGTTCCCTCTGATACTAATTTGATGTACATTTTCCAATAATGGTTAGATTTTATCCAAAGGATCAGAATTTTTATCTAAAGTATATAAACTATCTATAATCTATTGATTAAAATGTTAAACTTAATCTAGATAAAATGTGTTGATAAGTCACAAAAGCGGTTTTTATTCACTGGTTTAGCCTCATTTGCAAGTCAGGAAAAAATGTTAATTAAAACATCTTTTTAAAAAAAAATTTAAATTCCACAAAGGGGAACTGTAAAACTGAATCAAAGAAATGTCAGTTGAAGAGAAGGCAACCCAGGATGCTCGGGTAGCACAGTCAGTAGAGTATTTGACTCTTCATCTCGGAGTCATGAGTTCAAGCCACACATTGGGTACAGAGCTTTCTTAAGGGGACAAAAAGCAGGCAACCCATGTAAAACAAAGCTAGATACACTTACGTTAAAATATTTAATTCTAAATGATTGCAAGATACATGCTTTACTAGTTAAAGCAAAGTAAAAATCTGAACAGTCCTTAGAGCCCAGATGAGCTTCCACCAACCATTTTTCTTTCTTGTTTGGAATTTTATCTGTCTTCAAGATCTCAAACAATACATAAGCACCAACTCAGTCCCAGGCACTAAAATGTTATCCAGTATTACAATGCTATGGACGATGAAAACAGTGAATGCTACAAAAAGATGGAAAAAAAAAAGAGAGAGAGACATGACAACTAAATGCAATACGTGCTCCTAGGTTGGAATTCTATATCAGAGAAGCCAATCGGGTGGATGGCACAGTAGAATATAGTATTACATCAGTGTTAAATTTAACGAAGTTGATAGTATGTTTATGTAAGACTATATTCCAAGGAAAGACACACTTAAGTTTTTTTTTTTTTTAAGGTTTTATTTATTTATTTGACAGAGAGTTCACAAGTAGGCAGAGAGGCAGGCAGAGGGAGAGAAGCAGGCTCCCTGCTGAGTGGAGAGCCTGATGTGGGGCTCGATTCCCAGGACCCTGAGACCATGACCTGGGTCAAAGGCAGAGGCTTAACCCACCAAGCCACCCGGGTGTCCGCACACTGAAGTTTTTAGGGATAAAGAGCCATAATGTATGCAACTAACAATTCAGAAACAAAGAATTATACACACAACACACACACACACATACACACACATATACACACAGAGCAATGAAGCAATAATGACAATGTGTAAAAAAAATTGGGAGGGGCTGCTGGGTGGTTCAGTCAGTTGAGTGACTTCTGATTTTGGCTCAGGTTGTGATCTCAGGGTCATGGGATTGAGCCCAATGTTGGGCTCTGCACTCAGTGCAGAGTCTGCTTGTCCTTCTCTCTGCTCCTTCCCTACCCCACCCCACCACTCCCTTGCACTCTCTTTCTCTCAAATAAATAAATGGATAAATAAAATCTTTTTTAAAATACAGAAGAAGGGTATGTAAGTATTTGTAATATTCTTGCAAGCTTCTTTAAGTTTGCAGTTATTTCCAAATAAAACATTTCTATCTACAACATATAGATAGAAATTTATAAATGTGGTAGTAGGCACTTAACTTTAATTTTCCTTACCCTCACAGCAACTCTGAAGCATAGATGGTACTCCAATGGCAGAGAAAAGGAAACTGACTAGAAACCATGTATAGCAGCCTCTCCATATGCCTATGCTCTATTATGTAAAGTTTGGCAGATCCAGATATTTTTCCTATTTCCCTGGAAATATAGACAGTGGGAAAACATGGGGAAGATGGAGGCATTTGGCAGAAGAGGTAAAAGCCAGAAGGAAGCAACAAGGGGGTCTGTAAGGCAAAAGAGAAGATGTTCAGGAAATTAATCCTCCCTCCAGATACCAAAGGACAATCCTTAAAGCAAGACATAAAGGTCAGTAGGAGCTTAGGATAAACAGTGCGCCCTCTTCACTCTCTTCACTTGGTAGCACACAAGTACTTATTTTTCCTGAGGTAGAAAACACACTTTATCATGCCTACAAATGCTTGTATTCTCCTGCTACCATAGGGAGGAAGTGACTCCGAGAAACTAGTGCCACGTAGTTTAAGTAAAGGGGGGTTTACTGTAAGAAATCATCTTTGTTTCATGGAACCAAAAGGCAGAAAATACACAGACTGACTTCATGAGCTATCTAATCAAAGACCTTTGGTGCTTTGCCCTACCACATCACTCCCACCCCCCCACCCCCGTCCCCATCTCTATCCTTATCTCTCATCACATGGTCTCTTGTTTTTGTTTCTCCCTCTGCACCCGTTTGGTGGTGGGAGTGGGGGGCGGCAGCCATGTTTTTCTGCTCTCGCTCTTCTTTCAAATGCCGAATAGAGTTCAACAACTACTTCCAAGTCACAAATCCAAATTCTTTAAGAATGTGATTAGATTATGGAAAGACTGTTGCCTGGTCAACTATGGACAGCAAGGGTCAGGGTCTTGGGGTATGGTACAATCTGCAGAGGTTACCACAGGAAACAGATTTCTCTCACAGATAAGGGGTTATGATGGATAGTGAGGGATATTTGGGCTTAAGATGTATAGAGAGTAGATAAAAATGATGATTTTAAAGATAGGATTTTGAAGACGGATTTTTCTGTTTACCCACATTATTATGGAAGCCTATTCAAAGATAAGTGCCATTTTAAGATGCCACCTGGTGACAAAAGTAGTTGCTCGTTACTGTTCATGTTATTCCTATCCTTTGTCCTTGGTCCCTGCCCCCACGCCCTTGTCCTAATTCCTACATTTTCTCCAGCTATCACATACAGAGCTTTGTCAGGGTGTCCATCCAAGTCACAGTGGCTATAATAAATACCACCTACCATAACCTACGTAAGCTTGCAATCTTGTAGCAATGTATTTAAAATATTGACAGGGAAGGCAAAAGTTAAAGGTCTTTTTAAAAATATAATTAAAGAAGATTTAAATTTTGCATTAAGACCATGTATAAAAAAAATTCTTTTTTTTTTAAATTTTATTTATTTATTTGACAGAGAGAGATCACAAGTAGGCCGAGAGGCAGACAGAGAGAGAGGCAGGCAGAGAGAGAGGCAGGCAGAGAGAGAGGAAGGGAAGCAGGCTCCCCGCTGAACAGAGAGCCTGATGCGGAGCTCGATCCCAGGACCCCAGGATCATGACCCGAGCCGAAGGCAGAGGCTTAACCCACTGAGCCACCCAGGTGCCCCGCATAAAAGAAATTCTATCAAAGTTTTTCAAGATATTTTTCCTTAATCTTGAAATCTGGTGAAGGAGCCCCTCCCACGTGCTCCCATAAGCACCCTGTGCATTTTCAGGTGAAGTTGGTACGACTGTGTAATTGCCTATGACTTGTCTCATCTCTGACTTTTAGATATTCCCAGTTCCCACCCCAATGTCTGAAAAAAATTATTGCCCAATTAACACTCATTACATGAATGGAAAAGTATATATTTTTGAGTTTTCCATCCTATAGTGGCACTGCCCTCCCAGGAGAGTAGGTACACCAGTTGTCTTATAGTATAGGATTTAATGGTGCTCTTCTCAGTTTTCAGTGTTTATGAAAAGGGCCAAAATTTAAAAATATATTAGTAAGAAGCTGTAGGGAATTTTCCAAGTAATTTAAGGAAAAATAATCCTTTAGCAGGATAAAATCAAGTTGAAAGAATACATTTCCTTTCCAGGCCCTTAAATCACAATCTAATAACTGGCAGAAAGTAGTAAAAGCTCATGACATTTACTTAGACTAATGGTTTGTAAGAAAGTATAACAAGTTAAGTACCACTTTTTCTAAAGAAAAGGGCAAAATCCTAGTGATTTCTTTTTGATACAGATGTTGGCTTAAATTATCTCACATAATGTTATAATTGTTTAATCTTTGCTAGTCAACAAATTGCAGCATTCATCATTTTTCTGATAAAAGCAAAAACTGAAAGGTTAGTTCATGTCCTGCTTGCATGCAAAGGGGTCAGCCTTTGCCTCAAGGTTTGTGCCTGGCTGTGATTTAAATGTCTTCCCACAATAAACGGTCACCCACCTGCTTGAACCTAGCAGTCCCATGATGCAAGAAGACAGTCTCTTCCCACCCACTCCTTTATTTCTATTCTTCTGCTCATTAGTACTTGAAAATGAAGGTAGGCAAGGACCAGGGCCACTTCAGAACAATTCATTAAAACGGTCTTTCAAAGGGGCACCTGGGCACCTCAGTAGGTTAAGCCTTTGCCTTTGGCTCAGGTCTCAGGGTCCTGGGATTGAGCCCCGCATTGGGCTCTCTGCTCAGCGGGGAGCCTGCTTCTCCTTCTCCTTCTGTATGTGTGGTCTTTCTCTCAAATAAATCTTTAAAAAACATTTTTTTAAAACACTATAAAGTAAAAATGACCCCAAATCCTAACACCCAGTAGGAACTACTGTTAACATTTTGGATAAAATCTCTTCTGGACATAATTTTATGCTTATATATGTATACACAGGCACACACTCACACTTATCAAATTTTATGTAAAGGACAGCATAATGTATAATACATGTGTATACACACATACATACACATACTCACATGCATATATATGGTGTGCCCCATAATTCTCCTATGTAACAAATGTCACATTATTTTCTGTAACTAGTGTAAGTCTAACTTCAAGTTCCTCAATCTGTCAATGATTGGTCATAATCGGATGGTTCTCCTTTTTGAGATTATGCTGAGTGAAATAAGTCAAGCAGAGAAGAATCAATTATCATATGGTTTCACTTACTTGTGGAGCATAAGGAATAACACGGAGGACATTGGGAGATGGAAAGAAGTGAACTGGGGAAATTGGAGGGGGAGACAAACCATGAGAGACTGTGGACTCTGAGAAACAAACTGAGGGTTTTGGAGGGGTGGGGGTGGGGGTTGGGTGAACCTGGTGGCGGATATTAAGGAGGGCACATACTGCATGGAGTACTGGGTGTGGTACATAAACAATGAATGCTGGATCACTGAAAAGCAATAATTTAAAAAAAAGATTGTACAAGAATCTCCTCTACTAATATTTAGGCTACTACCCTCCATTAACCCCATTTATTACAGAATTTAACACCTGGATCATTATCTTGTTGACAACTATTCCTGTCATTATTCTTGATGACTTCAATTCCATATAAAGGATGAGAGTCCCAGGGAGGTAAAGAGTTTAGGTGGCAATTGTTTTGAGAAGTTGGGCTGTGAATGGGAGGAGAGTAGGGGGTAGACCTAGCCCACAGAGAAGACCTGTTTTAAGATAGGAGATACTTAAGTATCAAACATGAGTCTAAGGACATCAGACAAGTAAGTCAGAGTAAAAAAGGAGGGAATAATAGATAAATTGGTCATGATACAGTGAAGAAAGAGCAAGGAGTTTGAAGGTACATTCAGGGTAAAAGTTTAGGGAAGAAGTACAGAATGTAAGGTAGGTCAAGAGGCCAGTGGGGACAGGAGTTGGATGTGGGTAAATAGCTGACATATATTGAAAAGTAGTAGAGTCAGTGTTTGGAAATAAAACTTTTTGAAGGGAAGATGCTAAAACAGATGCGTAGAAAGGTAGAAAGTGGTGGTCAAAGAGTTGGAAGTGAAAAGAATTTATGAGGTAATACACATAAGGGTCATAAAGTGGGGAGAGGAAAAGATCAAGAGAAATGAAGAGATCAAGGATCTGAAAGGCCTAGGTTTGGGAGTGCTTTCCTGTCAGACGTCTGCTCCCATCATTTCACCAAAACTGCACTTGCCAAGGTCACTAGGAACCTCTTCAAGTTGCCCCATTCCAAACTGTACTTGACATAGCCTCCAAAGCTAGTCCTTCTAAAACAAAACCGTAGGCCACACTAAAACAAAATTAAACATCACACTCTGGTTTAAAGTCTTTCAGTGTCTCCCCATATGCGCAAGCTCAAGTCCTTATGCTTTAACTAGCTTACATATAGGTCCTTCATGCTCAGAACCTAACTTCCCACCCTTGCCCACTGCCCCCCTTGCCCCACAATTCAGTCATACTAAACTTTGGTCAACTTCCCAAAGGACAAGGCTCTCTCTTGCTGTGCTGTGTCCGTGTATTGAGTACAGAGAGAAAGGCAGAACAAATAGTTGCCTCTAATTAGCCATTCCTGCCTCTTCCTTAAAGCATGGATGTTGAAATTAAACCATGCATGGAATTACCCAAAAGGTAATACTACATTCCATAGCTACTTCTATAGCTGGCTATGGCCATATGACTAAGTTTTGGCCACCGATACACAAGAAGTCTGAGAAGATTATCTTAAAAAGGATGAGATATACCTTTCTTTGTGCCTTCCTTGTTCCTACTATCTGAAGTAAAGATGATGACTAGAGATCTATAACTATTTTGGACCATGAAAGTGAGGGCCTCATCCTACATAGGGAAGAGAAGATTGTTGGAAAGGGCTAATGTCTCTGACAAATTTATGCAGTTGTATGTGAGGCCTGAATTGAATCCATCTGCAGTAGAATATTATTCAGCCATAAAAAGAAGGAAATCTTGCCATTTGTGACAACATGGATTGACTTTGAGGGCATTATGCTAAGTGAAATAAGTCAGAAAGACAAATGCAATAGGATTTCATTTATATGTAGAATCTAAATACCACTCATATATACAGAGAACAGACTGGTGGTTTCCAGAGGCAAACGGTGGGGAGGAGGACAAAAAGGATATAGGGGATCAAAAAGTACAAACTTCTAGTGATAAAATATGTAACTCATGAGAATGTAATTCCAACATGGTGACTATAATAATATAGCATTGAATATTTGAAATTTGTTATGAGAGTAGATCTTAAAAGTTCTCAACACAAAAAGCTAAATTTGTAACTATGAATGGTGATAGACATTAACTGGACTTAAAATGGAGATCATTTCAAATGCATATAAGTAAAAAATTGTTAATGTTGTACACCTAAAACTAATAGGATGTTACATCAATTTTACTTCAATAAACTATTGAAGACTTCAAAAAGTTGTGTTTATGTGGACTATATTGATTCATATTACACATATTGGAAATTAAGTCTAAGAAATTTATTTAAAAATCCCTCTAGATATCTTTACGTTAAAGGAATGAATTTTTTAAAACCATTGTTAATTTAGATCTTGTGGTCACATGCAGCCAAATGTAATCCCAATGGAGACCAGGAGGTTGTCGTACATTGGGATGGTATGGTGTGGTCTTGACCTTCTAACTTGAACCTAGTGAAGATGTAAGATGCATGCCAATCTGGGGAAGATGGAGAAGACCAAGAAAGGTAGACTTTAATTCCACAGTAGCTTTCCTAGAGAGAACAGGGTTAATTTTATTTTAAAGATGATCTACCCACTAGGGAAGGACAAAAGTGGAATCCTGAGAGAGAGAAAAGCAGCAGGCTGCAGTGTTGAAAGAAAATTAAGTGCAACAGTTTTATTTTTACATGGACATCCCATGTACCAGTCTCTAGATTCTACTTTTCAAATAGAATTGATTTGGTGGCACATAAACCTGAAATAAGATTGTCTTAGTCTCACTGAACAAAAGGCAGAACAAGATAATCACACATATGGTACTAGAGGGCTTTCTGGCACTACTCCTCTAACACTTGCAGTGAATACATGAAATTAGGGTCTTCAGAAGAGAAGCCATGAGGCTTTTGCCCACAGATAGCAGTATTATCAGACATAGACACAAGGCAGTTTTTTACAAATTTTCTCACCTACATAGTCACTCACAACAAGGATCTGAAATGAAGAGTAGTTCCAAATAAGTATACACTAGAAGAGCATCTTTGAAGATCCCCTTTGAAAAATCACTTAAGCTTTTTCTTATTTTCTAAGAATACAAAGTCTATAAAAAATAACTAGTGAGAACACAATAGTCCAAAAATTGCAGGATGCAACAAAAGCAGTTCTAAAAGGGAACTTTATAGCAATACAGGTCTCCCTAGAGAAATAAGAAAAATCTCAGATAATCTAACCTTACACCCAAAGGAACTAGAAAAGAAGAACAAAGTCCAAAGTTAGTAAAAAGAAGTAAAGAATAAAAAACCTGGAGGGAATAAATGAGGATATAATAAATAAAATCATAGAAAACATCGGTGAAACCAGGTACAGGTTGTTTGAAAAAATAAACACAATCGATAAAACTTCAGCCAGACTCAAGAAAAAGATGGAGGACCTAAATAAACAAAATCAGATATACACGAGAGGTAATGACAACACAGAAATGCAAAGGATAAGAGACTACTACAAGAAATTATAGGCCCACAAATTAGACAACCTAGAAGAAATGGATAAATTCCTAGAAATATACAATCTTCCAAAATTGAATCAGGAATAAAAAATATGAACAATCTAATTATCAGTAATGAAACTGGATTGATAATTGAAACACTACCATCAAAAGGACAAGATAGATTTACAGGCACATTCTACCACAAATTTAAAGAAAAATCATTATCTATTCTTCTTAAACTATTGCAAAAAATAGAAGAGGAAGGAAAACTTCTAAATATATTCTACAAGACCAGCATTACCCGGACAACAAAATCAGACAATCATCTACCCCCAAAAAGCTACAGGCCAATATCCATAATGAACATAGATGTAAAAATCCTCAAAAATATTAACAAACAGAATCCAACAATACATTAAAAGGATCATTCACCACGATCAAGTTGGGGTTTATTCAATAGTTCAATATCTGCAAATCAATCAAGGCAGTACACCACATTACCAAAATGAAGGATTAAAAAAAAAAATCATGTATTATCAACTCAACTGATCTAGAAAAGGCATTTGACAAAATTCAACATCTGTTCATGATAAAAACTTAACAAAGTGGGTTTAAAGAGAACATACGTCAACATAATTAAGGCCATATATGACAAACCCACAGTAACATCATACTCAATGATGAAAAACTGAAAACTTTCTCTCCAAGACAAAGATGTCCTTTCTTACCACTTTTATTCAACATAGTACTGGAAGTCCTAGCCACAGCAATCATACAAGAAAAAGAAATAAAAGGCATCCAAATTGGTGAGAAAGAAATAAAACTTCTACTATCTGCAGAGGACATAGTATTATACATAGAAAGCCCCAGAGACTCCAAAGAACTTTGAGAAGTAACAAATGAATTCAGTAGAATTTCAGGATACAAAATTAATATACAGAATTCTGTTGCATTTCTTTATGTTAATAATAAAGTCACAGAAATAAAAGTTAAGAAAACAATTTCACTGACAATTTTGCCAAAAATAATAAGATACTTAGAAATAAACTTAACTAAGGAGGTAAGGGACCTGTACTCTGAAGACTATAAAACACCAGTGAAAGAAATTGAAGATGACACAGACAAATGGAAAGATATTCCACACTCATGAGTTAGAAGAACAAATATTGTTAAAATGTCCATACTGGGGCACCTGGGTGGCTCAGTGGGTTAAGGCCTCTGCTTTCGGCTCAGGTCATGATCCTAGGGTCCTGGGATCGAGCCCCGCATCGGGCTCTCTGCTGGGCAGGGAGCCTGCTTCCTCCTCTCTCTCTGCCTGCCTCTTTGCATACTTGTGATCTCTGTCTGTCAAATGAATAAATAAAATCTTTAAAAAAAATAAAATAAAATGTCCATACTACCCAAAGCAATCTACAGATTCAATATAATCGCTATCAAAATACCAGTAGCATTTTGCACAGAACTAGAACAATCCCGATATTTGTATGGAACCACAAAAGACCTTGAATAGCCAAAACGATCCTGAAAAAGAACAAAACAGGAGGTATCACAATCCTAGATTTTAAGATACACTACAAAAGCTATAATAATCAAAACAATATTGTACTGGCACAAAAACAAATTAGAAATCAATGAACAGAGTAGAAAGTCCATAAACACACCCATGACTTTAAGGTCAATTAATTTATGCCAAAGGAGACAAGAATATGCAATGAGGAAAAGACAGTCTAGTCAATAAATGCTGCTGAGAAAACTAGAGAGCCACATGCAAAAGAATGAAACTGGACCACTTTCTTATACCATACACAAAATAAACTCAAAATGGATAAAAGACCTAAATGTAAGACCTGAAACCATAAAAGTCCTAGAAGAAAATATATGGTAATTTGATATTGGCCATCTCCTTTTTCTAGATCTTCTCCTGAGGCAAGGGAAACAAAAGTGAAAATAAACTACTGGGACTACATCAAAATAAATAGGTTTTGCACAGTGAAGGAAACCCTCAACAAAATTGCAAGGCAACATACTGAATGGGAGAAGGTATTTGCAAATGATTTATCCTGTAAGGGGTTAATATCCAAAATATGTAAAGTACTTAAACAATTCCACATTTAAAAAAAAAAACACCTAAATAATCCAATTAAAAATGGGCAGAGGATCTGAATAGACATTTTTTCCAAAGATGACATACAGATGGCAAACAGACACATGAAAAGATGCTCAACATCGCTAATCATCAGGGAAATGCAAACCAAAACCACAAGAACAGTGCCTGGGTGGCAAAAATCAATTAGGTGTCCGACTCTTGACTCAACTCATCAACTCAAGTGATGAACTCATGGGTTGTGGAATCAGTCCTGCATCTGGCTCCGAGCTTACCAGGGAGTCTGCTTGAAAGTTTCTCTGCCTCTGCTCCTCCTCCTGCTTTCTCTCTCTCTCTCTTTCTCTAAATAAATATATCTTTAAAAATACAATGATATATATCACCTTACAACTGTCAGAGTGGCTAGTATTAAAAAAAAAAAAAAACAGGAAATAACAAGTATTGGTGAGGATGTGGAGAAAAAGAAATCCTTGTGCACTTTTGGTGGGGAATGTAAATTGATACAGCCACTCTGAAAAACAGTATGAAGTTTCCTCAAAATATTGAAAATCGGAATGCCATAATGATCCAATAATTCCACTATGGGATATTTGCCTAAAGAAAACAAAACACTAATTCTTAAAGATATATGCACCCCTATGATTATTGCAGTATTACTTACAATAACCAAGATATGAAAACAACCCACATGCCCATCCATGGATGAATAGGTAAATATGTAGAATGCATATATACACAATAGAATATTTATTACTCAGCCATAAAAATGAACAAGAACTTGTAATTTGCAACAATGCAGGTAGATCTTGAGGGTATTATGCTAAGTGAAATAAGTCAGACAGAGACAAATACCATATGATTTCACTGACATGTGGAATCTGAAAAACAAACCAAAAAAGCAGAAATAGACCCATAGTTTGGGTCCTCTTGCTTTTCTTTTGGGTTAGTTTGGCCAATGGTTTATCAATCTTACTGATCCTTTCAAAAAACCAGCTTCTAGTTTCTATCTCATTAATCTTGATTATCTATCAAGATTATCTATCTCATTAATCTTGATTATTTCCCTTGTGTGTGAGGTTGGCTTAATTTGTTGTTGATTCTCCAGTTCTTTAAGGTCTAAGGAGAGCTGATGTATTCTGGATTTTTCCATTTTTTTGAGGGAAGCTTGGATGGTTATGTATTTCCCCCTTAGGACCGCCTTTGCTGTATCCCATTGGTTTTGGACTGAAGTGTCTTCATTCTCATTGGTTTCCATGAATTGTTTAAGTTCTTCTTTGATTTCCTGATTAATCCAAGCATTCTTAAGTAGGGTGATAAATAGCTTCCAAGTGTTTGAATTCCTTCCAAACTTTTTCTTATGGTTGAGTTCCAGTTTCAAAGCATTGTGGTCTGAGAATATGCAGGGAATAATCTCAATCTTTTGGTATCAGTTGAGCCCTGATTTGTGACTCAGTATGTGGTCCATTCTGGAAAAAGTTCCATGTGCGCTCAAGAAGAATGAGTATTATGTTGTTTTAGGGTGGAATGTTCTGTCTATAGCTATGAGGTCCATCTGATCCAATGTGTCATTCAATCCTCTTATTTCTTTATTGATTTTCTGCTTGAATGATCTATTACTGAGAGTGGTGTGTTAAGATCCCCTACTATTAATGTATTCATATCAATATGACTCTTTATATTAACAGTTGTCTTATGTAGTTGGCTGCTCCTGTATTGGGGATATAAATATTTACAGTTGTTAAAACTTCTTGGTGGATAGACACTTGAAGAATGATATAGCATCCTTCTTTATCTATGACTACTAATCCTAAAGAAAAGAGAGAGGACCCAAATTAATAAAATTATGAATGAAAAGGGAGAGACCGTGACTAACATCAAGGAAATAGAAACAATCATAAGAAATTATTATCAACAGTTATATGCCAATAAGTTAAGCAACCTAGATGAAATGGATGCATTCCTGGAAACCTATAAAATTCCAAAACTGAATTAGGAGAAATGACAACCTGAATAGACCAATATCTAGTAATGAGATTGAAGCAGTGATCAAAAGCTCCCAAAAAAACAAGAGCCCAGGACCTGATGGATTCCCTAGGGAATTCTACCCAACATTCCAAGAAGAAATAACACCTATTCTCCTGAAGCTGTTTCAAAAGATAGAAACAGAAGGAAAACTTCCAGACTCTTTATGAAACCAGCAGTACCCTGATCCCCAAACCAGGCAAAGACCCCACAAAAAAGAATTTCAGACCAATATCCCTAATGAATATGGATGCCAAAATTCTCAACAAGATCCTAGCTAATAGGATTAACAGTACGTTAAAAAGATTATCCACCATGACCAGGTGGGATTTATTCATGGGATGCAAGGATGGTTCAACATTCACAAATCAATCAATGTGATAGAACAAATCAATAAGAGGAGAGAGAAGAACCACATGATCCTCTCAATTGATTCAGAATAATCATTTGACAAGATACAGCATCTGTTCCTGATTAAAACAATTGAAAGAACAGGGATAGAGGGAACATTCCTCACCTTCATAAAATCTATGTAAGAAAAGCCCACAGCGAATATCATCCTCAATAGGGAAAATCTGACAGCCTTCCCTTTGAGATCAGGAACATGACAAGGATGTCCACTCTCACCACGGTTGTTCAACATAGTACTAGAAGTCCTAGCAAGAGCAATCAGACAACAAAAAGAAATAAAAGGTATTCAAATTGGCAAAAAGTCAAACTCTCTCTCTTCATAGATGACATGATACTTTATTTGGAAAACCCAAAAGACTCCACCCCCAAACTATTAGAACTCATACAGCAATTCAGTAATGTGGCAGGATACAAAATCAATATATAGAAATTAGTTGCTTTCTTATACACTAACAATGAAAAAATAGAAATCAGAATTAGAGAATCAATTCCATGTACTATAGCACCAAGAACCATAAGATACCTGGGAATAAACCAAACCAAAGACGTAAAAGATCTGTACTCAAAGAACTACAGAACACTCATGATAGAAACTGAAGACACAAAAAGATGGAAGAGCATTCCATGCTCATGAATCAGAAGAATAAACATTGTTAAAATGTCTATACTTATCAGAGCAATCTATACTTTCAATGCCATCCCTATCAAAATTCTACTGGCATTTTTCAAGGAGCTGGAGCAAACAATCCTAAAATTTGTATGGAACCAGAAGAGACCCTGAACTGCTAAGGAAATGTCAAAAAAAGAAAAAAAAAAAAAAAAACCTGGGACATCACAATGCCTGATTTCAAGCTTTCCTCCAAAGCTGTGACCACCAAGACAGCATAGTACTGGCACAAAAACAGACACATAGACCAGTGGAACAGGTCGTCAACTAATCTTCAGCAAAGCAGGAAAGAATATACAGTGGAAAAAAGGCAGTCTCTTCAACAAATAGTGCTGGAAAAATTGAACAACTATGTGTAGAAGAATGAAACTTGACCATTTTCTTACACCATACACAAAGATAAACTCGAAATGGATAAAAGACCTCAATGTGAAGCAGGAGTCTATCAAAATCCTAGAGGAGAACATATGCAGTAACCTCTTTGACATTGGCCACAGCAACTTCTTTCAAGGTATGTCTCCAAAGGCAAAGGAAACAAAGGCAAAAATGAACTTTGGGGACTTGTCAAGATCAAAAGATTCTGAACAGCAAAGGAAACAGTCAACAAAACAAAGAGGCAACCCATGGAATGGGAGAAGATATTCACAAATGACAGTATGGACAAAGGGCTGATATCCAAGATCTATTAAAAAAACTCCTCGATCTCAACATACACACAACAGATAATCACGTTAAAAAAAAAAATGGGCAGAAGACATGAACAGACAGTTCTCCAAAGACGACATACAAATGGCTAACAAACACATAAAAAAATGTTCATCATCATTAGCTATCAGGGAGATTCAAATCAAAACCACATTGAGATACCACCTTACACCAGTTAGAATGGCCAAAATTAACAAGACAGTAAACAACATGTATTGGAGAGGATGTGGAGAAAGGGGAACCCTCTTACACTGTTGGGAATGCAAGTTGATGGGAATGCAAGTTGGTACAGCCACTTTGGAGTGAGGAGATTCCTTAAGAAATTAAAAATAGAGCTTCCCTATGACCCTGCAATTGCACTACTGGGTATTTGCCACAAAGATACAGATGTAGTGAAAAGACAGGCCATCTATACCCCAATGTTCATAGCAGCAATGACTACAGTAGCCAAACTGTGGAAAGAACCAAGATGCCTTCAACAGACGAATGGATAAAGAAGATATGGTCCGTATATACAATGGAGTATTATGCCTCCATCAGAAAGGATGAATATCCAACTTTTGTATCAACATGGATGGGACTGGAAGAGATTATGCTGAGTGAAATAAGTCAAGGAGAGAGTCAATTATCATATGGTTTCACTTACTTGTGGAGCATTAGGAAAAACACGGAGGACACTGGGAGATAGGAAAGAGAAGTAAGTTGGGGGAAATCAGAGGGGTAGACAAACTATGAGAGACTGTGGGCTCTGAGAAACAAACTGAGGGTTTTGGAGGGGGATGGTGGGTGGTTTGAGCCTGGTGGTGGGTATTATGGAGGGCATGTATTGCATGGTGCACTGGGTGTGGTGCATAAACCATGAATTTTGGAACACTGAAAAAAAAATTTTCAAAAAAAAAAAAGAAAGAAAGAAAGAAAGAAAGAAAAAGACCCATAAATACAGGGAACAAACTGTTGGTTTCCAAAGGGTAGGGGTGAGGTCATGGGCAAAGGGGGGTAAAGAAGTGGGAAGTACAGGTTTCTGGTTTAAAGCAAGAATGTGGGTTTTCATTTCACTCCCATTCCCTAGTTTAACATCCCCCACCTCCCCAGTGCCACTTTATTGGCTGAGAGATTATCCCCTAAAATCTATAAATGAGATGAGAATGCTCTCTATGTTTTTCTTTAGGATACTTTCTCCTCACTATGACATCACAAATCTCAGCTCCTCACCACTAATTGACCAAGAGGCCAATCCTAAGTAGGAGGCTATAATTCTTTTTTTTTTATTAATTTTTTATTTTTTATAAACATATATTTTTATCCCCAGGGGTACAGGTCTGTGAATCACCAGGTTTACACACTTCACAGCACTCACCCAATCACATACCCTCCCCAATGTCCATAATCCCACCCCCTTCTCCCAAACCCCCTCCCCCCAGCAACCCTCAGTTTGTTTTGTGAGATTAAGAGTCACTTATGGTTTGTCTCCCTCCCAATCCCATCTTGTTTCATTGATTCTTCTCGTACCCACTTAAGTCCCCATGTTGCATCACCATTTCCTCATATCAGGGAGATCATATGATAGTTGTCTTTCTCTGCTTGACTTATTTCGCTAAGCATGATATGCTCTAGTTCCATCCATGTTGTCGCAAATGGCAAGATTTCATTTCTTTTGATGGCTGCATAGTATTCCATTGTGTATATATACCACATCTTCTTGATCCATTCATCTGTTGATGGACATCTAGGTTCTTTCCATAGTTTGGCTATTGTGGACATTGCTGCTATAAACATTCGGGTGCACGTGCCCCTTTGGATCACTACGTTTGTATCTTTAGGGTAAATACCCAATAGTGCAATTGCTGGGTCATAGGGCAGTTCTATTTTCAACATTTTGAGGAACCTCCATGTTGTTTTCCAGAGTGGCTGCACCAGCTTGCATTCCCACCAACAGTGTAGGAGGGTTCCCCTTTCTCCGCATCCTCGCCAGCATCTGTCATTTCCTGACTTGTTGATTTTAGCCATTCTGACTGGTGTGAGGTGATATCGCATTGTGGTTTTGATTTGTATTTCCCTGATGCCGAGTGATATGGAGCACTTTTTCATGTGTCTGTTGGCCATCTGGATGTCTTCTTTGCAGAAATGTCTGCTCATGTCCTCTGCCCATTTCTTGATTGGATTATTTGTTCTCTGGGTGTTGAGTTTGCTAAGTTCTTTATAGATTCTGGACACTAGTCCTTTATCTGATATGTCGTTTGCAAATATCTTCTCCCATTCTATCAGTTGTCTTTTGATTTTGTTAACTGTTTCCTTTGCTGTGCAAAAGCTTTTGATCTTGATGAAGTCGCAATAGTTCATTTTTTCCCTTGCTTCCCTTGCCTTTTGCGTTGTTCCAAGGAAGATGTTGCTGCGGCAGAGGTCGAAGAGGTTGCTGCCTGTGTTCTCCTCAAGGATTTTGATGGATTCCTTTCGCACATTGAGGTCCTTCATCCATTTTGAGTCTATTTTTGTGTGTGATGTAAGGAAATGGTCCAATTTCATTTTTCTGCATGTGGCTGTCCAATTTTCCCAGCAACATTTATTGAAGAGGCTGTCTTTTTTCCATTGGACATTCTTTCCTGCTTTGTCGAAGATTAGTTGACTGTAGAGTTGAGGATCTATTTCTGGGCTCTCTATTCTGTTCCATTGATCTATGTGTCTGTTTTTGTGCCAGTACCATGCTGTCTTGATGATGACAGCTTTGTAATAGAGCTTGAAGTCCGGAATTGTGATGCCACCAACGTTGGCCTTCTTTTTCAATATCCCTTTGGCTATTCGAGGTATTTTCTGGTTCCATATAAATTTTAGCATTATTTGTTCCATTTCTTTGAAAAAGATGGATGGTACTTTGATAGGAATTGCGTTAAATGTGTAGATTGCTTTAGGTAGCATAGACATTTTCACAATATTTATTCTTCCAATCCAGAAGCATGGAACATTTTTCCATTTCTTTGTGTCTTCCTCAATTTCTTTCATGAGTACTTTATAGTTTTCTGAGTATAGATTCTGTGTCTCTTTGGTTAGGTTTATTCCTAGGTATCTTATGGTTTTGGATGCAATTGTAAATGGGATTGACTCCTTAATTTCTCTTTCTTCTGTCTTGCTGTTGGTGTAGAGAAATGCAACTGATTTCTGTGCATTGATTTTATATCCTGACACTTTACTGAATTCCTGTATAAGTTCTAGCAGTTTTGGAGTGGAGTCTTTTGGGTTTTCCACATATAGTATCATATCATCTGCGAAGAGTGATAATTTGACTTCTTCTTTGCCAATTTGGATGCCTTTAATTTCCTTTTGTTGTCTGATTGCTGAGGCTAGGACCTCTAGTACTATGTTGAATAGCAGTGGTGATAATGGACATCCCTGCCATGTTCCTGACCTTAGCGGAAAAGCTTTCAGTTTTTCTCCATTGAGAATGATATTTGCGGTGGGTTTTTCATAGATGGCTTTGATGATATTGAGGTATGTGCCCTCTATCCCTACACTTGGAAGAGTTTTGATCAGGAAGGGATGCTGTACTTTGTCAAATGCTTTTTCAGCATCTATTGAGAGTATCATATGGTTCTTGTTCTTTCTTTTATTGATGTGTTGTATCACATTGACTGATTTGCGGATGTTGAACCAACCTTGCAGCCCTGGAATAAATCCCACTTGATCATGGTGAATAATCCTTTTAATGTACTGTTGAATCCTATTGGCTAGTATTTTGTTGAGTATTATCGCATCTGTGTTCATCAAGGATATTGGTCTATAGCTCTCTTTTTTGGTGGGATCCTTGTCTGGTTTTGGGATCAAGGTGATGCTGGCCTCATAAAATGAGTTTGGAAGTTTTCCTTCCATTTCTATTTTTTGGAACAGTTTCAGGAGAATAGGAATTAGTTCTTCTTTAAATGTTTGGTAGAATTCCCCCGGGAAGCCGTCTGGCCCTGGGCTTTTGTTTGTTTGGAGATTTTTTTTTTTTTTGTAGTAAAAAGACTTTATTAAGAAGGCTTTGAAGTCAAAAAATAAAACTCTTGATACAATTTTCTGAACCCTTAAGTCAGCTCAGCAAATATATAATCAGTAATTTAGCTGTGTAAGATTAAAGGTCCGTTACTTTATTTAAAATAAAATATATTTTTAGTTCTTAAAATTTATTCCATAAAGTACATATTTCCCTATAAATTCCCTACATATACACAGAGATTTTTAATGACTGTTTCAATCTCCTTACTGGTTATGGGTCTGTTCAGGCTTTCTATTTCTTCCTGGTTCAGTTGTGGTAGTTTATATGTTTCTAGGAATGCATCCATTTCTTCCAGATTGTCAAATTTATTGCCGTAGAGTTGCTCATAGTATGTTCTTATAATAGTTTGTATTTCTTCGTGTTAGTTGTGATCTCTCCTCTTTCATTCATGATTTTATTTATTTGGGTCCTTTCTCTTTTCTTTTTGATAAGTCGGGCCAGGGGTTTATCAATTTTATTAATTCTTTCAAAGAACCAGCTCCTACTTTCGTTGATTTGTTCTATTGTTTTTTTGGTTTCTATTTCATTGATTTCTGCTCTGATCTTTATGATTTCTCTTCTCCTGCTGGGCTTAGGGTTTCTTTCTTGTTCTTTCTCTAGCTCCTTTAGGTGTAGAGTTAGGTTGTGTACCTGAGACCTTTCTTGTTTCTTGAGAAAGGCTTGTACCGCTATATATTTTCCTCTCAGGACTGCCTTTGTTGTGTCCCAGAGATTTTGAACCGTTGTATTTTCATTGTCATTTGTTTCCATGATTTTTTTCAATTCTTCTTTAATTTCCTGGTTGACCCATTCATTCTTTAGAAGGATGCTGTTTAGTCTCCATGTATTTGGGTTCTTTCCAAACTTCCTTTTGTGGTTGAGTTCTAGCTTTAGAGCATTGTGGTCTGAAAATATGCAGGGAATGATCCCAATCTTTTGATACCGGTTGAGTCCTGATTTAGGACCGAGGATGTGATCTATTCTGGAGAATGTTCCATGTGCACTAGAGAAGAATGTGTATTCTGTTGCTTGGGGATGAAATATTCTGAATATATCTGTGATGTCCATCTGGTCCAGTGTGTCATTTAAGGCCTTTATTTCCTTGCTGATCTTTTGCTTGGATGATCTGTCCATTTCAGTGAGGGGAGTGTTAAAGTCCCCTACTATTATTGTATTATTGTTGATGTGTTTCTTTGATTTTGTTATTAATTGGTTTATATAGTTGGCTGCTCCCACGTTGGGGGCATAGATATTTAAAATTGTTAAATCTTCTTGTTGGACAGACAACAAGAGTATGATATAGTGTCCTTCCTCATCTCTTATTATAGTCTTTGGCTTAAAATCTAATTGATCTGATATCAGGATTGCCACTCCTGCTTTCTTCTGATGTCCATTAGCATGGTAAATTCTTTTCCACCCCCTCACTTTAAATCTGGAGGTGTCTTCGGGCTTAAAATGAGTTTCTTGGAGGCAACATATAGATGGGTTTTGTTTTTTTATCCATTCTGATACCCTGTGTCTTTTGACAGGGGCATTTAGCCCATTAACATTCAGGGTAACTATTGAGAGATATGAATTTAGTGCCATTGTATTGCCTGTAAGGTGACTGTTACTGTATATGGTCTCTGTTCCTTTCTGATCTACCACTTGTAGGCTCTCTCTTTGCTTAGAGGACCCCTTTCAAGATTTCCTGTAGAGCTGGTTTGGTGTTTGCAAATTCTTTCAGTTTTTGTTTGTCCTGGAAGCTTTTAATCTCTCCTTCTATTTTCAATGATAGCCTAGCTGGATATAGTATTCTTGGCTGCATGTTTTTCTCGTTTAGTGCTCTGAAAATATCATGCCAGCTCTTTCTGGCCTGCCAGGTCTCTGTGGATAAGTCAGCTGCCAATCTAATATAGGAGGCTATAATTCTAACTAGACTAGTCAGTCCTTGTTATGGTCATCTACTTAATAGGATTCCACCTAATTCTCCTTTTCTTTCCTCTAGTACAAAGATTTCTCTTCTGGGCAGAGAAGACAGAAGCAAAATAGGCATATGGCATTACCATTTGCACATCTCCTCTTCAGGTGCCCAATTTCTCAGATCGTAAATTTTTAAAAAATTTATTTGACAGAGAGAGAGAGAGAGAGAGAGAGATCACAAGTAAGCAGAGAGGGGGGGGGGGAAGCATGCTCCCTGCTGGGCAGTAAGCCCGATGTGAGGCTGTCCCAGGACCCTGAGATCATGACCTGACCTGAAGGTAGAGGCTTAACTCACTGAGCCACCCAGGCACCCCATCAGATCACAATTTTTAAGAAATTCTTTTTCTTTAGCATATTTTCAAGTCCAGGCTCATTTTAAAAATTCTTGGTACTGGAGCTCATGGGTGGCTCATGGGTTGAGCATCTGATTCTTGGTCTCAGTTCAGGTCTTGATCTCAGAATCGTTAGTTTAAGTCCCTCCCTGGGCTCTACACTGGAGGTGGAGCCTCCTTAAAAAAAATTCTTTATACATTAGAAAACTCTAGGATGGAGAAAAATTGGAATTTAAATTCTGACCATGTTATCTACTGCTTGTATAGATTTTAAAGAGCTACTTAATACTTAAGCTCTCAGACCCTGATTTGCTGCATTTGTAAAGTGGGAATAATAATGTTGATCTTGTAAGACTTGTGAGGTCACATTAAGATATACTTAGGATAGTACCTGACAATGAAAGTTAAGTATGTATCAGCAGTTTTCAAAGTGTAGAAACAAGGAAATAAGGAGTCCCCAAGATCCATTTCAGGGGGTTCTTGAAGTTAAATGATATATTTCCTAATAATACTTTGCTTGCCTTTTTAACTATGGTGACATTTGCACTGACCATGTAAAAGCAATGGCGGATTAAAACTTTTGGCATCTTAGTATGAATCAAAACAGTGGCACCAAACTATACTATACTAACAGTCATTATAATTTTCTCTACTGGGGTGCTTGGGTGGCTCAGTCATTGAGTGTCTTTAGCTCAGGTCATGATCCCGGGGTCCTGGGATTAAGCCCCACTCTGGGCTCTCTGCTTGGTGGGAAGCCCGCTTCTCCCTCTCCCACTCCCCCTGCTTATATTCCTGCTCTCACTGTCTCACTCTCTCTCTCTGTGTCAAATAAAAAAATAAAATCTTTAAAAAATTTTTTTCTCTGCCACATACTTTAAATGCTGGAGAGATAAAAGGCAGTTTCAGTTAAGGATTTCCTCATTCTTGGATGAAGCAATAAAAACTTAATTTTATCCAAGCTTGACCCTTTTTAATATTCTGTGCAATTAAATAGGAAAGACCCATAAAAAAACTTCCCCATACTGAAAAGTGGTTATCTCAAAAAACTTATGTGATTCCTTGAATATGTGAAACTGCTTTTTTCATGAAACACCATTTTTACTTAAAAGAATGATGGGTCTCAATAATAAAACAATTCAATTAAAAAATGAGCAAAGTACCCCAAATAGACCTTTTTCCAAAGAAAACATTCAAATGACTAACAGTTAAATGAAAAGGCACTCAAACATTACTAATCATCAGGGAAATGCAAATCAAAACCATAATGAAGCAGACGTGATGTCAACATCAATTTATGACAAAAACTCTCATTAAAAAAGAAATGCAGAGGGAATGTACCCCAACACAGTGAAAGCCATAGATAACAAACTTACAGCTACCATTATATTCAATGGTGAAAATTCGCAAGCTTTCCTCTAAGATTAGGAACAAGACAGGGATGCCACTTTCACTCAACATAATACTGGAAGTCCTAGCCAGAGCAATTAGGCAAAAATAAGAAACAAGTCATAAATAAAAAGCAACCAAACTGGAAAGGAAGGTACAATTATTTGCAGAGAACATGATATAGAAAACCCTAAGTACTACACAAAAAAACTTACAACTAATAAATTTAGAAAAGTTGTAGGACACAAAATTAATACACAAAAATCTGTTGGTTTCTCTACACTAATAACAGACTTTCAGAAAGAGAAATTAAGGAGACAATTCCAATTACATCAAAAACTATAAAATATCTAGAGATAAATTAAACCAAGGAGGTGAAAGTTCTGTACACTGAAAACTAGAAGACACTGGTTTTTTAAAAAATTGAATACAAGACAAATAAGTAAAAAGATATTCCATGCTGATGGAAGAGTATTATTAAAATGTCTATACTACCCAAAGCAATCTACAAATTCAAAGCAATCCCTATCAAAATCCCAAAGACATTTTTCACAGAAGTAAAACAAACAATCCCAAAATTTGTGTGAAATGAAAAGACCCCAAATAACCAGAGCAATCTTGAGAGAGCACAACAAAGTTGGAAGCATCATACTCTCTGATTTCAAACTACATTACAAAGCTAATCAGTAAAATATGGTAATGGCATAAAGACATAGAGATCCATGTAACAAAAGAGTCCGGAAATAAACCTACACATATGTGGTCAATTAATTCATAACAAAGGAATCAAGAATATTGTGTCTTCAATAAATCATACTAGGAAAATTGGAGGGACATGCAAAAGAATGAAATGGAGCCATTACATTATACCATATACAAAAATCATCTCAAAATGGATTAAAAACTTGAACATAAGATCATAAAATTCCTAGAAGTAAATGGGAGATAAGTTGAATCAGTCTTGGTGATGATTTTTTTCGTATGACACCAAAAGCAAAAGTAAGAAAAGCAAAAATAAACAAGTGGAACTATATCAAACTAAAAAGCTTCTTCACAGTAAAGGAAATCATTGACAAAATGAAAAGGAACTTAATAAATGAGAGAAAAATAACTGCAAATGATTTATCTGACAAGGAGCTAATATTCAAAATATATAAAGAACTCCTATATCTCAATACAAAAACCAAAGCCCCAATTAAAAAATGAGAACTCTGTATTTTTCAGGTTTTTTTTTTTAACAATTAACATTTATAGGATTTCTACAGCCAGAACTTGTTTTCTTCCTTCCTCTTAGAGACATAATGACACAAGAGAAAGCTAAAAAGACAACCAAAATGACCAAGATTTGGGGAATTCTATTGCATGAGAATTGACCCAAATTAACTGAAATCCCACATTTTGGTTTTTTATTTTGCCAGACTTCAAAAAGTGGTAAATAAATTATGTTACTGAGATTTCAAAATTAAATTAAATTAAATGAAAATGAAAAAAATAGCAAAAGAATTTAACAGACATTTTTCCAAGAAGACATTGGATAACTAGCACGTACAGGAAAAGATGAAATTCTTATCATTAGTCACAAGGAAAATGCAAATCAAAATCAGAGTATCACCTCACACTTGTTAAAACACACCTCCCCCTTCCCAAACACACCCAGTAATATTCTCTAGCCATAAGAAAGAGTGAAACATTGCCACCTGTGACAACATGGGTAGACCTTGAGGGCATTGGGCTGTGAAGTGAGTTAGTCAGAGAAAGACATTATGTATTATCTAATATGTGGAATCTTAGCAGGGAGGAACAGATGGGTGGTTACAAGAGGCAGGGCGTGA
Source organism: Mustela nivalis (assembly GCF_964662115.1). Classification (NCBI taxonomy): domain Eukaryota; kingdom Metazoa; phylum Chordata; class Mammalia; order Carnivora; family Mustelidae; genus Mustela; species Mustela nivalis. The sequence continues at coordinate 48,124,664 of NC_139025.1, forward strand.
GGGTCAGAGAAATGAGTGAATGGTTTCTGTTTTTGTTATTTTTAAAAATAAATTTAAAAAAATTTTTTTAGAAATACCATGAGGTATCACCTCCCACTTGTTAGAATGGCTACCATCAAAAAGGAAATAGTAAAGGTCTGCAAGGATATGAAGAAAAGGGAACCCTGTGCACTGCTGGTGGGAAATGTAAATTGGTGCAGTCGCTCTGAAAAACAATATAGAGGTTCCTCAAAAAATTAGAACTAGGGGCGCCTGGGTGGCTCAGTGGGTTAAGCCGCTGCCTTCGGCTCAGGTCATGTTCTCAGGGTCCTGGGATCGAGTCCCGCATCGGGCTCTCTGCTCCGAGGAGCCTGCTTCCTCCTCTCTCTCTCTCTGCCTGCCTCTCTGCCTACTTTGATCTGTCAAATAAGTAAATAAAATCTTTAAAAAAAAAATTAGAACTAGACAGAACTGAAAGACCAAAAATGGGAGTTACAAAAGTAGGAAGCACCAGAGCAATAAAATCAAGTGTTATCTATAAAACTCAGTCAAGAGATTCACAAAATAAAAGGATGTGAAGTAGGACACCATATAACTAAAACATGAGGGGAGAGTAGAGAAAAAATTTAGAGCTTTTGTATATACAAACATAAATATATAGAAGCAGGGATGCCTGGGTTACTCAGTGGGTTAAGCATCTGCCCTCGGCTTAGGTCGTGATCTCAGGGTCCTGGGGTCTAGTCCCACATTGGGCCCCTTGCTCAGCAGGGAGCCTGCTTCTTCAACTCTGTCTCTGTCTGCCATTCCCCCTGCTTGTGCTCTCTCTCTGACAAATGAAATCTCTAAAATATATATAAGCATATATAGAAATGTATATACATATAATTTGGGGGGGGCTTGGGGACAGAAGGGCAGAGGGAGAAAGATAATCTTAAAGCAGACTCCACACCCAGCATGGAGCCTGATGCAGGGTTTGATATCATGACATGGAGATCGTGACCTGAGCCAAAATCAAGAGTCAGACGCCTAACCCAGTGAGCCACCAATGCCTAACCCAGTGAGCCACCCATGTGGCCCTGTAGTAAAATATTTTTTATTTCAAGTATTTATTTAATTTCTAGTTAGTTAACACCTATGGTAAGAATTGGTTTCAGGTATAGAATTTAGGGATTCATTACTTATATATAACACCTAGTACTCATCACCTGTGCCCTCTTTAATGCCCATCACCCATTTAAGCCCATTTCCCAACCATCTCTCTCCATCAACTCTCAGTTTGTTATTTGCTGCTAAGAGTCTCTTATGGTTTGCTTCCCACTCTTTTTCCCTTCCCCTATGTTCATCTGTTTTGTTTCTTAAACTCCACATTAGTGAAATTATATGGTATGTCTTTCTCTGACTTATTTTGCTTAGCATTATATACTCTACTTCCATCCATGTCATTGCAAATGTCAAGAGTTCATTCTTATTTGATGGCTGAGTAATATTCCATGGTATATATACCACATCTTTATCCATTTATCAGTTGATGGATATTTGGACTCTTTCCACAATTTAGCTATTGTTGATAATGCTGCTATAGATATGTGCCCATTTGAATCATATCTTTGTATTCTCTGGGTAAATACCCAGCAGTACAATTGCTGGGTTGTAGGCTAGTTCTATTTTTAACTTTCTGAGGAACCTCCATATGGTTTTCCAGAGTGGCCACACTAGTTTGCATTCCCACCAACAGTGTAAGAGGATTCCCCTTTCGCTATATGTTCACCAATATTGTTGTTTCCTGTGTTCATTTTAGCCATTCTGACAGGTAAGTGGTGGCATCTCATATGGTTTTGGTTTGTATTTCCCTGGTGAGGAGTGATGTTGAGCATCTTTTCATGTGTCTGTTAGCCCTCTGGATGTCTTCTCTGGAAAAATATTTATTCATGTCTGTTTATTCCTTAATTGGATGATCTGTTTTGGGAAAGTTGAATTTGACAAATTCTTTACAGATTTTGGATACTAACCCTTTAGCAGATACATCATTTGCAAATATCTTTTCCCAGTCCATAGGTTGTCTTTTAGTTTTATTGTTTCCTTCCCTATGCAGAAGCTTTTATCTTGATCAAGTCCCAGTAGTTCAGTTTTGTGTTTGTTTCCCTTGCCTCAGGCAATGAATGTTTCTAGTAAGAAGTTGGTGCAGCCAGGTCAAAGAGGTTGCTGCCTTTGTTCTCTAGGATTTTGACAGTTTTTGTCTCACATTAACATCTTTCATCATTTTGAACTTATTTTTGTGTATGGTATAAGAAAGTGGTCCAGTTGCATGCGACTGTGCAATTTCCCCAACACCATTTGTTGAAGAGACTTTGTTTGATTGTTTGTTTGTTTTTAAGATCTTATTTGACAGAGAGAGAGCTCTAAAGCAAGTAGAGTGGCCGGCCAAGGGAGAAGCAGACTCCCCACTGAGCAGAGAGTCCAATGCGGGGCTCAATTCCAAACCCTGGAATCATGACCTAGCCTAAGGCAGACACTTAACCAACTGAGCCACCCAGGTACCCGAGACTGTCTTTGTTCCATTGGGTATTCTTTCTTACTTTGTTGAAGATTAGTTGACCATAGAGTTGTGCATTCATTTGTGGGTTTTCTTTTCTGCTCCATTGATCGATGTGCCGGTTTTAGTGTTACTACCAAACTGTCTTGATGATTACAGTTTTGTAATATAGCTTGTAGTCCGTAATCGTGATGCCTCCAGTTTTGCTTTTCTTTTTCAGGATTGCTTTAGCTATTCAGTCTTTTGTAGTTCCATACAAATTTTAGGATTGTTTGTTCTAGCTTTGTGAAAAATACTCATGATATTTTGATAGAGATTACATTAAATATATACATTGCTTTGGGTAGTATAAACATTTTAACAATATTTCTTCTCTCAATCCATGAGCATGGAATGTTTTTCCATTCTTTTGTGTCTTCAATTTCTTTCATAATTTTCAGAGTACAGATCTTTTACCTCTTTGGTTAGACTTATTCCTAGGTATCTTACAGCTTTTGGTGCAACTATAAATGGGATCGATTCCTTGATTTCTCTTTTTGCTGCTTCATTATTGGTATATAGAAATACAATAGATTTCTCTACACTGACTTTATATCCTGAAACTTTGCTAAATTCACCTTTCAGTTCTAGTAATTTTTTGGTGGAGTCTTTCAGGTTTTCTACATAGATTATCATGTCATCTGCAAATAGTGAAGTTTGGCTTCATCCTTGCCAATCTGGATGCCTTTTAATTCTTAAGCAGCATTTGTTTGGGTCTTGGTTTTTTTAAATATATTTTGATTACCCTGTATCTTCTGATTGGAGCATTTAGTCCCTTTACATTCAGAGTAATTATTTATAGATAAGAATTTTGTGCCATTGTGGTACCTGTAAACTCTGACAATGTTCTCTATTACTTTCTTATTTTTTTGGACAGACAGCGATCACAAGTAGGCAGGGAGGCAGGCAGAGAGAGAAGAGGAAGTAGGCTCCCTGCTAAGCAGAGAGCCCGATGTGGGGCTCGATCCCAGGACCCTGACCCTTCGGCTCAGGAGCCAAAGGCTTTAACCCACTGAGCCACCCAGGCACCTTCTCTGTTCCTTTTTAATCTTTGTTGCTTTTGGTCTTTCTTTCCCATTTAAAGGGTCCTCTTTACTATTTCTTGCAGAGCTGGTTTAGTCGTTACAAACTCCTTTAGTTTTTGTTTGGGAAGCTTTTTATCTTTCTTTCTATTCTGAATGATAGCCTTGCTGATAAAATATTCTTGGCTGCATATTTTTCCCCTTCAGCCCCTTAAAATTTATCATGCCACTTCTTTCTGTCCTGCCAGGTTTCTGTGGAGAGATCTACTGCTAACCTGATTGTCTTCCCTTGTAGGGTAGGGATTTCTTTTCCTGCTTTCAGGATTCTTTCCTTACCTCCATATTTTGCCAACTGTACTATAATGTGTCTTGGTTTTGGCTGGCTTTTGTTAAATTGAATGGGAGTTCTCTGTGCTTCCCGAATATAGATGACCATTTCCTTCCGCAAATTAGGGAAGTTTTCAGCTATAATTTGCTCAAATAAACCTTCTGCCCCCTTTTCTTCTTCTTCTGGGACATATGTTATGACACTTTATGGAGTCACTGAGTTCCCTAAGTCTACATTCATGATCCAATACTTTTATTTCCCTCTTCTTTTCAACTTCATTATCTTCCATGATTTTATCTTCTGAATCACTAATTTGATCCTCTGCTTCACCCATCCTTACTGTCATTGTATCCAGTCAGTTTTGTATCTTGATTATAGCACTTTTTATTTTGACCTGACTAGGTTTTAAGCTCTTTTATCTCTGCAGAAAGGGATTCTCTAGTGTCCTCTAGGCTTTTCTCAAGCCCAGCTCAGTATCCTTGTGATTTTTTTTCTTTTTTTCTTTTTCTTTTTTTTTTTTTGGTTGTGGGAGGGTCAGAAGGAGAGGCAGAGAAAAGAATTTTAGGAAGGCCCCATGCCCAGTGAGGAGCCTGACATGGAGCCCAATCTCACAAACCTGAGATTATAACCTGAGCTGAAATCAAGTGTCAGACACTTAACTGACTGAGGCAGCCAATCAATGAATGTTCCAATCAAAAGACAGCATGATAGAATGGATAAAAAAGTAAGACCTATCTATATGTTCCCTACAAGAGATGTACTTTGGATATAAAGACACATGCAGACTGAAAGTGAAGAGTTGGAAAAACATTTATCATGCAAATGAATGTGAAAAGTTAAGGTAGCAATATTCAATTCTGACATCAGAAAACATGAGCTTTAAAATAAAGTTTGTAAAAAGAGACAAAGAAAGAGACTACATAATCATAAAGGGAACAATCCAAAGCAAATAAAATAATTGTAAATATGCACTCAACATGGGAGTACCCAAATACACAAAGCAGCTATTAACAAAGGAAATAACTGATAATAATCCAATTAATAGTAGGGGTCTTTCACTCCATACTTACATCAGTTGATAGATCATCCAAACAGAAAATCAAGAAGGAAACGGGCTTTGATTGACGCATTGGACCAGATGGACCTAACAGATAGATTCCAAACATTCCCTCCTAAAACAGATACATTTTGTTCAAGCGCACATGGAATATTCTCTCGAATAGATCACACATTAGGCCACAAAGTAAGTCTCAATAGATTCAAAAAGATTAAAGTCATGTTATGCATCTATTCCAACCACAATGTTTTGAAATTAGAAATCAACCACAAGAAAAAAAAATCTGGAAAGAGCACAAGTAACATTCTATGAAACAATGAATGGGTCAAAAAAAATACATAGAGGCAAATGAAAATGAAAAATAGAGTGGTCCAAAAATCTTTGGGATGCAGCAAAAGCTGTTAGGAGGAAAGTTTAAAGCAATACAAGCCTAACTCAAGAAGAAAGAAAAATCTCAAATAGACCACCCAACTGTACCTAAAGAATTCATAAAAAGAACAAACAAAACCCAAAACCAGTAGAAGAAAGAACAGACTCAAGAGCAGAGCAGTAATAAACAATACAGAAACAAAACAAAAAGAACAGATCAAAGAAATCAGGAGTTGGTTCTTTGATAAGATCAACAGAATTGAAAAACCTTTAGCCAGACTCAGAGATAGAGAAGAGACTCAAAATCAAAAATGCAAAAAAGGAAAATAACAACTGACACCTCAGAAATATAAAGGATTACAAGAGACTATTATTTAAAAAAAAAATGCAGCCCAACCAATTAGACATCCTAGAAGAAATGGATAGATTCCTAGAAACCTAGGTCCTGGGTGGCTCAGTAGGTAAGCATCTGCCTTCAGCTCAGCTCATGATCTTGGTATCCTGGAATCAAGACCTTCATCAAACTCCCCATTCAGAGGGCAGTCTGCCTCTCTCTCCCACTGCCCCTCCTCCTGCTCATGCTCTCTCACTCACTTACTCTCTCTCTCTCCCTCTCAAATAAATAAATAAAATCTTTAAAAAATTTCCTAGAAACCTATAACCTCCCCAAACTGAATCACAAAGAAACAGAAAATTTGAACAGCAGTGAAACTGAATTAGTAATAAAATGTTCCCAACAAACAAAAACCAGGACTAGAGGGACTCAAAGGTGAATTCTACCAAATGAGAAGAGTTAATACCCATTCTTCTCAAACTACTCCAAAAAATGAAAGAGGAAGGAAAGCATCCAAATTCATTCTATAAATGAATTATGCTGATTTTAAAACCAGATGAAGTTACACACAAAAAAGAAAACTAAAGGCCAGCATATCTGATGAACAAAATTCTGAACAAAATATTAGCAAGCCGGGACGCCTGGGTGGCTCAGTTTGTTAAGCTGCTGCCTTCCACTCAGGTCATGATCCCAGAGTCCTGGGATTGAGTCCCACATTGGGCTCCTTGCTCGGCAGGGAGCTTGCTTCTCTCTCTGCCTCTGCCTGCCACTCTGCCTGCTTGTGCGTGCTCTCTCTCTCTGACAAATAAACAAATCAGATCTTAAAAAAAAAAAATTAGCAAGCCAAATCCAGTAATACAATTAAAAAATCATTTATCATGATCAAATGGGTTTCTTTCTGGGATTCAATGTTTATTCAATATTCATAAATCAAATCAGCATAGCACATCACACCAACAAGAGAAAGGATAAAAACCATATGATCATTTCAAAAGATGCAGAAAAAGCACTTTACATAGTACAATATCCATTCATGGTTAAAAAAAAAAAAACCCTCAACAAAGTACACTTAGAGGGAGTATACCTCAACATAATAAAAGCTATATATGAAAAATCTCAGCTAACATCATACTCAATCGTGAAAAACTGGGAGCTTTTCCCTTAAAATTAGGAACAAGATAAGGATGTCCTCTCATTTTTTTTTATTTTATTTTTTTTTAAGATTTTATTTATTTATTTGTAAGAGAGAGAGAGTGAGAGCGAGCACAGGCAGACAGAGTGGAAGGCAGAGTCAGAGGGAGAAGCAGGCTCCCTGCGGAGCAAGGAGCCCGATGTGGGACTCGATCCCAGGACGCTGGGATCATGACCTGAGCCGAAGGCAGCTGCTTAACCAACTGAGCCACCCAGGCGTCCATCATTTTTATTCAACATATTTCAACATAGTACTGGAAGTCCTAGCCACACCAATCAGACTAGAAAGAAGAAATAAAAGTCATCCAGAATTTGGTGAGGAAGAGGTCAAACTTTCACTATTTGTAGATGACATGATACTATACATAGAAAATTCTAAAGATTCCACCAAAAAACTACTAGCACTGACAAATGGATTCAGTAAATTCACAGGATATAAAAATCAATATACCAAAAAACTTTGTATTTCTTTACACCAATAATTAAGCAGCAGAAAGAGAAATTTAAGAAAATAGACCCATTTATAATTGAACCAAAATAATACCTGGAAATAAACTTAACCAAGGAGTTGAAAGACCCGTACTCTGAGGACTACAAAACACTGATGAAAGAAATTGAAGATGACAACAAATGGGAAGATATTCCATACTCATACATTGGAAGAACAAGTATTGTTAAAATGTTCACAGTACCCAAAGCAACCTACAGATTTAATACCATCCCCATCAAAATACCAACAACATTTTTCACAGAACTGACAAATAATCCTAATACTTGTCTGTAACCACAGTAGACCCCAAATAGCAAAAGCAATCTTGAAAATGAAGAACAAAACTGGAGGTATCATAATCTCAGATTTCAAGCTATACTACATAGCTGTAGTTATCAAAACTATGGTACTGGCACCAAAAAAAGACTCATAGATCTATGGAACAGAGAGCCCAGAAATAAGTCCACAATTACATGGGTAATTAATCTACCACAAAGGAGGCAAAATATGCAATTAGAAAAAGTTAGTCTCTTCAACAAATAGTGGTGGGAAACCTGGACAGCCACATGCAAAAGAATGAAACAGGACCGCTTTCTTACACCATAAACAAAAATAAACTCAAAATGGATCAAGGACCTAAATGTGAGACCTGAAACCATAAGAATCCTAAAAAAGAACACAGGCAGTAATTTCTCTGGCTGGATCAGGATCCTTTTAGATAGATCTCCTGAGGCAAGTTGAACAAAAGCAAAAGTAAACTATTTAGACTACATCAAAATAAGAAGCTTCCACGAAGCAAAAGAAACAATCAACAAAACAAAAAACCTACTGAATGAGAGAAGATATTTGCAAATGCAATATCCATAAGGAGTTAGCATTCAAAATATATGAAGAAGTTCTACAATTCAACACCAAAAATTAATTCAATTCAAAAATGGGCAGAAGACACGAATAGACATTTCTCCAAAGACGACATACATATGGCCAACGCACACATGGAAAGATGCTCAGCATTACTCATTGTTGGGGGAATACAGATCAAAAGTACAACAAGCTATTACCTCACACCTGTCAGAATGACTAAAATAAAAAATGTAAGAAACAAATGTTGGCGAGGATACGGAGAAAAAGGAACCCTCTTGCACTGTTGGTGAGAATGCAAACTGGTATAGCCACTGTGGAAAATAGTATGTATGGAGATTCCTCAAAAAAATTAAAAATAGAATTACCATATGATCCAGTAATTTCACTACTGAGTATTTATTTACCCAAAGGATTAAAAAAACACTAATTTGAGAAGATACACATGTGTTTTTAAAAATTTGCATGCATGCATATGTTTAAAAAAAATTTTTTTTAATTTATTTGACAGAGAGAGACACAGCAAGAGAGGGAACACAAGCAGGGAGGTGGGAGAGGGAGAAGCAGGCTTCCCACTGAGTAGGGAGCCCAAAGTGGGGCTCAATCCCAGGACCCTGGGATCATGACCTGAGCTGAAGGTGATGCTTAACGACTGAGCCACCCAGGTGCCCCTGAGCGTATATGTTTACTGTAGTTTATTTATAATAGCCAAAATATGGAAGCAACCCAAGTGCCCATCAATAGATGAGTAGATAAAGATGTCCCATATACATATATAAATATAATGGAATGTTACTCAGCCATAATAAAGAATGAAATCTTGCCATTTGCAACAACAGGGATGGATCTAGAGGGTGTAATACTTGGTCAAATAAGTCAAAGACAAATCCCATAGGACCTCATTCATACATGGAATTTCAAGAAAACAGATTTAAAAAGAGACAAACCAAAAAAACCCAAAAAACAAAAAACAAAACCCATACTCTTAAATATAGAGTACAAACTAGTGGTTACCAGAAGGAAGATGGGTGGGAGGATGGGCAAAATAGGTGAAGGTTAAGAATATACTTATGATGAGCACTGAGTAATGTATAGAATTGCTGAATCATGATTTTGTACATATGAAACTTCTATAATACTATATGTTAAAATTATACTGTAATTAAAAATACTTTTTAAAAATTTTTTCAGTGTTCCAAGATTCATTGTTTATGAAGACATTAAAAAATTAAAACTAGAACTATTATACCTGGCAATTCCACTTATAGGTATTTATCTGAAGAAAATGAAAACACTGGGTCAAAAAGATATCTGCACCCCCATGTTCCCGGGAGCACTATTTAATAATTGCTAAGACATGAATCAACTTCTAAAGTGTCCATCAAGGATGAATGCTTAAGGAAAATGTGGTGTGTGTATGTATCACGGAATATTATTTAGCCAGAACAAAAAAGTAGAAGATAATCTTGCCATTTGTGACAACATGTATAGATAGATGCTGAGGGCATTACACTAAGTGAAGTAAGTCAAGACAAATACCATATGGTCTCATTTTATGTGGAATCTAAACAACAACAACAACAAAAACAGAAAAAAACTAAACTCATAGAAAGAGTAGATTGGTGGTTACCAGGGGTGTGTAGTGCAGGTGGAGGAATGGGTGAATGTCGTCAAAGCTTACTCATTTCAGTTATAAGAGGAGCATATTCTGGGGATGCAACACACAGCATGGTGACTATAGTTAATACTGTGTTATATATTTGAAAATCACTAAGTGAAAAAACCTTAAGAGTCCTCACCTCCCCCCCACACACACATACTGTAACTACATAAGGTGATAGATGTGTTAACTAAAATTATGTTGCTCATTTCAAAATATATTCATATATCAAATAATTAAGTTGTACATCTTAAACTTAACAAAGTTACATGTCAATTATCCCTCAATAAAGTGGGTGGGGGAGATAGGCAGACAAACTATAGTTATTCAGACTATGGTATCTGGACAGTTCCTTGAAAATGAAGGAAGTGAGCCTACAATTTTAAACAATAACAATAACAAATAAACTATATATGTTGTCAGTGGCCAAATTTAAGCTTTCAAGAGAAAGAATTCTGAAAAAACTTATACCTGCCATGGTGATTTTGATAGCCTCCCAATATGTAAAGATTTCTTGGGTTAAATCAGTGGTGATATTTATTAACATGATTTCAAGATATTATATCATGATATGTATCAGAAAAAGAAGACATGTACAACTTGTAACCAATATTTGATCAATGCATGAAGTTAAAAAATCTTGTCAAGAGGCACCTGGTTATGCATTTGACTCTTGATTTTGGCTCATGTCATGATCTCAGGGCAGTGACACTGAGCCCTGTGTTGCGCTCCACACTGGGAGTGGAACCCACTTAAGATTCTCTCGGTCTCTCTCCTTCTGCCCCTGCACTACCCCACCCAGCTCGTGTAGTTCACACACACACACACACACACACACACACACACACACACACACATATTTTGCTAAGATAAAAGATCCGAAGTCCAGGACAGACAGTAGATACTAATGTAAGAGAGCTCCCAGAAGTTCATTGGTTTCTGATTCCACATTACAACTTACTATTTGAGAAACTACTATTTGTTGAATATGCTTTAGTATCAGTGATTAATATCCACAGTTATCTGAAAAAAATACTAAAGTATTCCCTTGCTTTCCTACTACTTTGTATGTGAGGCCAGGTGTTCTTCATATAACTTCAACCACAACAATGCATACATACAACAGATTGAATCCAGAAATAGAGGAGAAAATTCAGCTCTTGTGTATTAACCCAGACTCTAAAGAGATTTCTTTTTTTATTTATTTTTTTAAGTAGGCTCCATGCCCAATGTGGGGCTTGAACTCATGACCCCGACATAAAGAGCTGCATGTTCTACTGACTGAGCCAGCCAGGCACCCCTGAAGAGATTTCTTTATAGCTCTTTTCACCAAATATTTTTGTTTTGAAAATATGGTCATTTTCCACAAAAATATGTTATTTGTGTTAACATATAATGGCCTTATTATAAAATGCTTTAAAATTTTTCTCAATTTCAATTCTAACATGGTCATTAATGTCAATTGATAGATATAATCCATATAAGCAAAATCTCTTTGAGGTCTTCAATAATTCTTAAGAGTTGGACTCCTGAGACCAAAAAGTTTGAGAACCATTACTATATATTATTTACAGTTAGCCTACAGACAAATGTAATTTTGTCAACCTTGGTGTTATTTGATCCCTTTATCACCAAAAGAATAAATATTTCTGGTATCATAAACCATTGGTTTTAAATCCATATCCCATTCATTTTTCCAGAACTAGAGAAAAAGATCTATTACATAAAGAGGAACAGAAGTAAAGATGACAACAATTTTTTGTTTTCACCAGAAGTGAAGAACACAAGCAATATATTGGAATAACATCTGTGAAGTACTAAAAGAAATAAAGGGGTGCCTGGGTGGCTCAGTCAGTTAAGCATCTGCCTTCAGCTCAGGTCATGATCCCAGGGTCCTGGGATCCAGCCCTGAGTCAGGCTCCCTGCTCAGTGGAGTGCCTGCTTCCCCCTCTTCTTCTGGCTTGGTATCTCTGTCTCTCTCTCAAATAAAATACATCTAAAAAAAAAAAAATAAAGTAAAGAAGATGAAGAATCTAGCCTCAAATTCCTTACCCAGTGAAATAAATAAAAACAAAAATTTGTTTAAAAATATCAAAGGTCCTTGGGACGCCTGGGTGGCTCAGATGGTTGGGCATCTGCCTTCAGCTCAGCTTGTGATCTCCAGGTCCTGAGCCCATGTCAAGTTCCTGGCTGAACAGGAAGTCTGTTTCTCCCTCTCTCTCCCTTTGCCTTTCACCCACTCATGCTCTCTCTCTCCATCTCAAATGAATAAATAAAATCTTAGAAAAAGAAAAGTCAAAGGACCTTTTCAGACATAAACAAGCTGTAATGTATCAATGGTAGACCTACATTACTAGAAGTATTAAAGGAAAAATTTACATAGGTAAAGTTAATTATACCCATTGAAAATCTGGATCTAAACAACAGCAACAAAAAAATGAAGAATACTAGAAATTCTAGCTACACTGGCCAATGTATTATTTTTCTCTTACGCTGTAACAAATTACCACAAATCTAAGGGCTTAAACAATTTAGTTCTGTGAGTCAGAAGTGTAACACAGGTCCTACTGAGCGAACATTAAGATACTGTCAGCACCGTACTCCTTTCTGCATTCTCTGGGAAAAACCATTTCTTTCCCTTCTCTAACTTCTAGAGATCACCTACATTTTTTTGGCTCATGACCCTTGTCATCTTCAAAACAAGTGATGCTGGATTTCTCTGACCCTTTTTCCATAGTTGCAGATCCCTCTGAATACAGCTGGGAAAAGTCCCTCTGCTCTTTATAAAGGGCCCATATGATTAAATTGGACCCACCTGAACAATCCAAGATACTCTCCCCATCTCAATATCCTTAACCTTATCATGCCTGTGGAGTCCCTTTTGCCATGTAAAGGGACATACTCACAAATTCTGGGGATTAGGATATAGACATCTCTGGGGTTCTATTTGCCTACTGCAGATGCAGAGGACTTAAGCATTATCAGCAAACCTGAACTGACATTCATAGGACATTCTACCTAACAGCAGCAGAATACACATATTTTTCAAGTGCACATGAAACATTTACCAAAGAGACAATGTTTTCGTCTGTAAAACAAGCCTCAATACATTTAAACAGATTTAAGTCATATGAAGTAAATTCTCTTTTAAAGGACTTTTACTAAGTATGATATGCTCTCAAATTCAACAATATAAATCAACCCAATGAAAATTGACATATTTGAACAGGCACCAAATAAGATGGTAAAGAGGCACATGAAAAAATGTCATCATCATTAGTTTATTAGAGAAAGACAAAGATCACTAGCAGATAGCACTACATACCTATTAGAAGGGCTAAGGAAAAATGAACAGAACAAGGGGGCATGACAATGTGGAGCAGCTAGAACTTTCGTGAACACTGATGGTGAGACTGTAAAATGGTACAACTACTTTGGGAAACAGTTTGATAGTTTCTTACAAAGTTAAAAATATATCCATCATATCACCCAGACATTGGGTTAAATCGCTAGGTATTTAAGAGAAATGAAAACACATGTTCACATAAAGGCATGTACGTGAATGTTCACAGCAGCTTTACCTATAATGGCCCCAAACTGAAAACAATGTCCATCAATAGATAAAGGACTGAACAAATTGTGGTTATGTTCAAACCATAAACTACTAGCCCAGTGGAAAGGATTAAGTTATTGTACACATGAAGACATGGGTGAATCTCAAAATATTTGTTTTGAGTAAAAGAAACCAGAGTACAAGGAGAACATACTGTATAACTTCATTTATACAAACTTCAAGTACCTGAAATCTCATCTACAGTAACAAAGCAGATTAGGTGGGAAGTTGTGGGAAGGAGCCGAAAGGTGGAGTACAAAAGGGGACAAGGAAGCTTTGGGGGGTGGGCGGATAGCTTCATTATTTTTATTATAGTGATGGTTTCTTAGGTTTTAGGTGTCAAAACTTACCAAATGATATACTTTAAACACATACATTTTACTGTATGTCAATTTACCTCAAAGCCATACAGAAAAAAACAAAGGGGTAACAACAGAAACATGTGTTAGAACACAGGTGGAAAGAGAACAAGGAAGAATGTGTTAATCATGATCTACATCCAGGTGTCTCCATATTAATCGGCATAGTAAGATATTTCTATTTCTTTAATTTTTTTCCCATTGCTTCTCTCATTTTGGTAACAGAATAGTATAACAGGTCTGCTAAGTTAGTCCTTTTAGCATGAGATATAAGGGATTCCTGATATATTTATTCCTACTACTTGCTTTCCTTTTTTTCTTAACTCCCAAACACATGAGAGGATACACCCAACTTCAGAGGTCTCAATTAAAACTTATGCAGTTCTTTGGAAAAAATTCAAGTCCAATTTTTCCTCGGTACCCTCTTACTCTACTGAAATCCATCACATTGTTAATATACACTTTTGTGGACCTATCAGGGTCCGGAGACTTCGTGAGATGAAGAGAGGCAGAGGACATATTTTGTAGCCTACGAAGGTTTCCAGGCTACTTATATGAAAAAAGACATGAACATAAGCAAATGGAGATTAAAGAGACACAGTCTCACACAATGCTGACAGGAAATTCAGTGATCAGAACCTTGAACTGTGCGAACTGTGTGCATTAGTTTCCTATTGACAGATCACCACAAATTTAGTGCCAGGAAACAAAATAAATTTATCACTCACAGTTAGAAGTGCATCAACAATGCAATACATCAGAGAAATACAATATTTGAATGTAACTACTGCATGTTCTCAACAGAAGTTAATGGGATTCCAAGGCCTTGTTGTAATACATTAATTATAAAGAAGCAATCTGGTATTTTTATGCCCTTTATTCTATCCTTTTCTACTGATTTCTGAGACATTCCCTTCACCTCTCTTCCATGTCTCATAGTTTATTTTTGCCAGATTCCATGTCTTCTGACATGCTGCCTTTGCATTCCTTAACTTTTTCAATTCCATCCCTTCCACTCTGCTCCAACTACTGGCTAATGTTTCACAACTGGTAACATCATTCAAAACTTACAAAATTCCCCTCTGACTACAACCACCTGTTCATCCCTCCTATTTCTTCACTCCACTGAATCTGCTCTTTGTCTACCTTGTTATTTCTAATTCCTCAATCCTGATGAGTATGAGGTAAATAGCATCACCAGCCAAAGGCAAAGGATCCTGTTACTTAATATCCTGTTTAGACCTGTCCTGACTAAATGCATCTGGATTAAGTTTTGAAAGATACTAAACTCTTTAAGTAAACAATTTTAAAGGTGTATTAATATGAGAAAATGCAAGACAAGTTCTAATTTCTTTAAATTTCTTAATTCCCACAATTGTTTAGGCTTTTCTGTATTAAAATGTGTTTAATACTAACCACCTGTTCATTTTCAACTACTCCAATCCCCATTTTCAATTTAAAAAAAAATTTATTTATTTTAGAGAGAGTAGGCAAACACGAGCAGCAGTGGCAGATAGAGACTCTCTGCACTCAACATGGAGCACAGAGCCCAACATGGGGCTCAATCCCATGGCCCCGAAATCATGATCCTAGCTGAAACCAAGAGTCACATGCCTAACTGACTGCACCACCCAGGCAACCCCCCCACAACTTAAAATTTTTGACAAATCTCTTGCTTTGTTGGATCTCACATTCATGTAGGTCCTTTTCAGAAGGGTCATGCTGCTATATACCCACAAGTTTTTCATGTTTCTTTGCCCTTTTTTCTGAAACTTCAGCTTTTATCATCTTAATTTGTTCCAAATTGTACATGTTTCTTAAATTCCACCTTTTCCTAGGAACTTCCTCCTAGAGTTCTCTTAATTCTAATTCCAATCTGGATTGAATTCCAGTTGTCCAATTGTGATACATAGACTTAAATTCATTACTCTCTTGGGTTAGAGTCATTACTTCTTTAAACCTTACTTTTCTCTTTTTGTTTTGCTTGTTTGGTGTGTGAGAGTTTATTCTCTCATTTTGTTAGAACATACCTGCTGGTAACTTACTAGGATAGGATATATGGGAAGTATGCTTTCTGAGTTCCTTCATGCCCCAAAATATCTTAACTCTTCTTTTACTTTCGAGTGACACTTTGGGTGGATATGGTATAAACTAAAACTGATATTCCTCCATTTATTTGAAGGTATTGTTCCATTGTTTTATAGTAGTCTTTGTTGATGATGAAAAATCTGATGCTAGTCTGATTCTCATTCCTCTATAATTAATTAATTAAGTTCCCATAAAACATAAAATGAAGTAAAGCATTTAAGGCAGAAAAACCCTGAACAGGGAGAGTAGGCCCCAGGCTGGAGTAAGAGATGGTAGTATTAAAAGACTAGTGAAATCCCCAATAGCTACTGAAGACAGATGAATATTTTGTCTCAATTTCCTTTTGGGACTTCCGGACATCATCTTTATAGGAGGACTCTAGCTCAGAATGGTGTAGCTACAGCAAAAGAGAAATAGTGGTGTGGCTTATTTAGGCAAATGGAGTAGAAATGGGGTTTCTAAGTATCCCTTGGCTCCTATGTAGTGAGGAAAGGATGCAGGTGTTTCCACATTAGGTACATGTCAATAGTCACCACCTTCCCAGTAATGATAGCCCTAGGCAAACTTTCAATGAGTTCTCAACAAACAAACAAACAAACAAACAAACAAAAAACTTACTGTAGGCCAGGAAAAAGTTGTTAATTATTAAAAAAAAAACAGTTAAAAATAAAACTAAAAGTGGATGAATATAAGACCCAATTTTGGAAGAAGAAAGCTGCTAGGGCTAGAGAGGCAAAGATACAGAAAGGGCTACAAAAACATACAACTGAAGTCAAAGGCTATCGTTGCCAAGCTACAAGACTCATTTTGGCTACCTGTCAATGTTTCAGAGGACCTCTAAATCTGGGCAATAACAGTATACAGGAACAAGAGCTAACCTTAGGGACAGACCTTAACTATTTTTTATCAGATTATACTAAACCTTGACATTACTGGGGTGGCTGGAGGGGAACTCATCAGACACTAAGAGTTTAGGAACTCAACTCGTTGCCAATATTAAGCATTTATATGTTCAGAACTGTATAAATATCACACATCCTTATCCTTCATAGGGAACAATTAAAGCTTCTGCTTCAAAGGGTAAGAACAAAACTTTGGAGGCTTAGAGAGCCCTAGACCCTCACATAGTTATTAGTTCCTCCTATTCAGATTTAGCTTATCTTGTTATATGACCAAGAAGAATGGGTTAGAGAGTAGAAGCTCCTCTTCCCCACCCCTTTATTTTTGAAGCTCCATATATAGTGCTTACTTCATTTGGTCCTTTCTTAAACAATCCCTTATCACATAGTTTACTCTTTCAAATTATACACTTCTAACAAGACAAAGTAAAAATAGCATAAGAAATTTGGCTCTTTTTGAAAGTAGTGATTAGGCTGAAATTTTATTTTTATGCTAATGATGATTATATATAATGCCGATATTGTAACTTTTACTTTGTTTTTTAGTGAAAACAATAAATACAAATATTTTTAAAGAAGATGCCCATTGTCCTACTAGGGCAACTCTTAATTTTTGTATATGTCCTTCTGCCTATGTGGCACAAAACTATAGGACTGAAAGACACTTTGAAAATCAGCTAGTCCAATTCTTACATTTTCATTTCTTAAAAGATTTTTTTTTTAAGTTTTTTTTTTTTTTTTTTTGACAGATAGAAATCACAAGTAGGCAGAGAGGCAGGCAGAGAGAGAGGGGGAGGCAGGCTCCCTGCTGAGCAGAGAGCCCGACGGATGCGGGGCTCGATCCCAGGACCCTGAGATCATGACCTGAGCCGAAGGCAGAGGCTTTAACCCACTGAGCCACCCAGGCGCCCCTCATTTCTTAAAAGATTTTATTTATTTATTTGAGAGAGAGAGAGAGAGAGAACAAGCAGGGGGCAGGGGCAGAGGGAAGGGAGAAGCAGACTCTCCACTGAGCAGGGTGCCTAATGTGGGGCTCCATCCCAGCATGCCGGGATCATGACCTGAGCCAACAGCAGACACCCAACCGACTGGGCCACCCAGGTGGCCACCCAATTCCTCCATTTTCAGATGAGAAACCTAAGACCCACAGAGCCATGAAATTAGCCAAGAATCACACCTTATCACTTTCTATAAAAGAAATTTTAATCCTAAATTAATAAAAAATAGTTGTTAAGACATAAGTAACTCCCTAATTGATTTTCTTCACTGAGAAAGCAACTGCAAGGGGAAATATCTCTATTAAGTAATATAGTATCAGTCTTATCAAAAGCAATGTCTGGAGAACTATAGCTGCAAAGTCTGGATTCTTTTTTTTTTAATATTTTATTTATTTGTTTGACAGAGATCACAAGTAGGCAGAGAGGCAGGCAGAGAGAGAGGGGGAAGCAGGCTCCCTGCTGAGCAGAAAGCCCGATGCAGGGCTCACTCCCAGGACCCTGAGATGAGATCCTGACCTGAGCCGAAAGCAGAGGCTCTAACCCACTGAGCCACCCAGGCACTCCATGTCTGGATTCTTTAATAAAAGCTCCAGAAGTCCAGGAACTCCTAGAAAACAGATGTTAATTCAAAGTCTCTGGATTTAGGGATTTGTATTCAAAACTTACATACTGCTATGCATTGTTACTGCTGAAACTGTCCGCAGATTGTGGATTCTGGAATGCACCCTTCTTGATATGATGGCAAATTATAACTCTTAAAAAGAGCACCTAATTGAGGCTTTCTCTGTGCTGTAATTCAAAGAATTGAAATAGCACTGAAAAGGGGAGTACTTAGTAGGGGACGTGGACAGCTTTCAGAACAACTGCATTAGAAAAGGGCTGGATTCACATTAGTGGGATTCTTACAGTGCCACAGCAGAAAAAGGAGCAACATGGGAACAGAAAACTCCAGTTCTGTCACTAGTCTGCCACTAACCGGGAGTATAATTTGAGGCAAAACACTTAATTTTTCCAGTTTTGTTCCCATATCAATAAAATGAGGTTAGCCTAGCTGATCTCAGAATTCTTTTCCAGCTATACGATTCTGATTCTTTCTCCCATGGATGTAAGCTAGCCTATATTTCAGTCTTTGGGAAAATCCCAGTGTTGAAGAGCTGGCTTTATTAACAAAGTCCTAATACCCTTTCATTTTCTTATCCTTCTGAAGTAAGTCCTGGACAGAAACCTGAGACTTTGAGTGCCCCCCTTCCCTGCTTCATCTCCCGCCTCTGTACCCTATCTATAACAAAACCCCCTTGTCTCCTCCACTCCTTCTCCATCCACAAAACCAATACCGCAGTACTGGGCCTTCTTATGTGAGCCACAGGAACAAGTCACTGCTTCTCTCATGTTCTTCTCGATGTATAATTTGCTTTCAACTGGGTGTTCTGTTCTATCATTAAGATTTATATACCTACAGGAGCGATCCTTGATTTCTCTCTTTCTCTCACACTTCATATTCAATCTGTTGGTAAATCCTGTTGGCTCTGTCTCTAAGATATGCCCAAAATATGAGCACTTCTCATTCTCTCTTCTGCTATTATCTTGGTCCAAGCCAGCAATAGTTTGACTGATCTTCCTACTTTCACTCTCTCTTTCAATCTATTATCAAGACAGCATCCAAAGTGATATTATAACATTGTTAGATCCTGCCACTCCTCTGCTCAAAGTGAAATTCTTTGCAATAACCCACAAGGTTCTCGATGCTCTAGCCATTGTTACCTAACATATTTCCCACTACCCTGCTCTTCTACTCCAGCCACATAGACTTTCTTCCCAGTCCTTCAGTTTACCAAGTAACTCCATTACCTTCTTCTCATGAGCCTTCTCTAGTCATTCTGTCACACTGCCTAAAATCACAGCCTTCTGTTTCTTATTTTAGCCACAGAATGTATTACTTATTTTCCTTCTTTGTTTCTCTTCCCCATGAGAGTAGGGATTCTTGTCCGTTTTGTTTATTGCTATGATCAAAGCATCTAGAAGAGTGCCTAGCATAGTGGATGCTCAATAGTATTTGTTGGATATTGAATTAATTGTGAGAAACTCTATACCAAGGGAACATCATACAAAGATGGAGACAGACACTAAGCATCTCATTTGTTCACAGCAAAACAAATCTTATGTAGTTAAAAAAAAAATCCTTGCTTAATTGTTTTACATCTGTTTTAACACGTTTTCGATCTCAGGGAAAGCATTCTCCATTATCAAAGCCTTAATCTGTTTACTAGGGAATGGAGCCCCTTATTTTCCGAATGTTATTGGGAACATTTGGCAGCTCCTCTAAGTTATACAGAAGAAACTAAGTTCTGTTTTAAATTAAAAAATTTCATGTCTTGACCTTTAGTGCTCAAAAGCCTGAAAAACTCTGACTATAATATTAAATTCCAAGAGGTAATACATGGCTATTCAATGTAACAATGAGAGGGATGACGAGATACTATGGTAACTTCGAATTTATCAAAGGAAGAGGTAGTAGAAACTCCATATTGCTTTCCCCCTCTGTTTTACCTTTATCAGAGAGACGCACCCTGGCACACAGGAGATGATCGATTTATACGTATTTAATTTGTACCGGACAGATTAATGTTTTCAAAAAAAAGAAGCATCTTGAGTTATTTGTCTCCGCACTAGCCTGCGGGTTGTGGTCCTTCACTCTGCTCGCATTCAGCGTTATCAGGGACCTGAGTTTACCAGTCCAAGAAACTCCGGGAGGGACGTCCTCACTCAAGGAATGACGACGGGAACGCTTCTCCGGGGGGGCGTCGTCCGCTCCCTCAAGGTCCCGGGGAAACATATGTGGGTAGAAGGGGCTCCACTTCCAGAGCGCGCGACGGCCTCCCGCACTTAGTCGGGCCGACTTGGCCCATCGTCCTCCCCCGACCACCAAGACGCGCTTCTCCTCCGAGGAGACAGAGCGGCCGGCCCGTTAGCTGACAGCGCCGCCCGGCGACCCGCAGCCCTAGCCGCGCCCCGGAGCTGGAGTGGGGGAGGGGCGGCGGCGGCGCTCGCGCAGCGTCGAGTTTCCCAGAATTCCCAGCGGTCGCGGGGAAAGTTTACGGGACGTAGGCGGCGGCGGCGGCGGCGGCAGCGGCGGTAGCGGTTACTAGGCGGCCCTCGGCGGACCATGGCCCTGGCCGGGCGTTTCTGGCCTCAGCTCACGGAGTTCTCCGGCAGCATCGCGGAGCGAGTATCTTTCCGGGAAGGAACTGACAAGCGACTGAGCTGTGGCCGGCGCGCTTAGCGCCCCGAACATGCAGCAGTCCCTGCGGGCGACCCCGGGCTGCGGAGAGGAGGAGGCGGCGGCGGCGGCGGCGGCGGCGGCGGCTCGGGAGGGAAGGAGGCGGCGGCGCCGGCGGAGGTGGCGGCGGGGCCGGCCGGCGCCCTTTGCGGAGCCCTAAAGAGGCTGCTTAACGCGGCCTGGGGCCTCGTCGACAAGGATGCTGTCCCGAAAGAAAACCAAAAACGAAGTGTCCAAGCCCGCCGAGGTGCAGGGCAAGTACGTGAAGAAAGAGACGTCGCCTCTGCTCCGGAGTGAGTGTCGGGCGGGGCGTACCCACACCTGGCCCGAGCGGCTGCGGGGAGCCTGGCGGGCGCGCGACGCGGCTCCCCGCGGCTTTTCTTTCCTGTTGGTCTCTGTGAAGAGTGTATTGTGCCCGAAGTGGTGGTCATTGTTTGAAAGCCGACGAAGCGTAAGAAACTTAAGAGTAGTCCTTCCCCCGTGGGCCTCCCTGAAAATAACAAACTTTCCCGTTCTCCTCGCCCCGGGGCGGAGTGTTGTTTCATTTTGAGTACTAGAAGAGGTTCTTTCGGAAACTCTTCAATTGCTGATTCCCTGATGCTACAAGAGGTGGAAGTGATCTGACTGGGGCCCACTTCTTCCTCTTCTAGATACTTAGAGATACGCCTTGTGTTTGCAAACATTTCGGGTGTCACCCGTCCGTGCAGGAAGTTGTGCGAACTCGGGTAGAATTCCTTAGCCCTTTCGCTGATGATTGTAGACGTGAGGAGGTGGTGACAGTTGACCGTCCCTTTTGTGGCCGCTCTCCAAAGCCTCATCAACAGTCTCAGATCTTAGAAAAGCGAAAATCATGTGTGTTTGGGCGTTTAAGTGAGAATTGCTTCAAATACCACCTTCCTTCCCGGACTCCTCCCCCCCCCCCCCCCGCCCAAAAAAAAGGCGAAGTACGCAAAAATTTCTATCGTACTTCAGGAGAAATTGCCAAGAAATTTTTTTTTTTTTAACTTTAATAGTTTCTCGGTGCCTCCCCGCCACACTTTTCAGTTTAAGCATTTGACTCTGCTTTCTCAGCTGAATCTTTGAATTTTTAATTCTTGCTTGTGTGTTTAGAACATCTGTGAGGTAAGGAACTAATATTTAGATGTTCATACTGCATAGCGGGCACTTTGTGTAAGTGCCCTTCTTGGAAGCTCCTACAAACCTTGTGACTTAAGCATTACTTCATTCTGTAATTGGGAAAGCTGTTCATAGAGGTTCCTAGTATTTACCCAGGATCACACAGAAAGGTGTTAAGAGCATGTTTTTTAAATAATAACTGCATCATCAGCCTTAGAGATTTATCCTTGTATTTTCAGTGCTTTCTTATAGAACAACAAGATAGATCAGTGGGTACATCAGTAATTAGCATATTAATTTTTATTTTTTAAGTTTATTTACGTCATCTCTATACCCAGTGTGGGACTCGAACTCACGACCCTGAGATCAGTAGCCCCTCATTCTTCCCACTGAACCAGCCAGGCACCCCCTGAAAGTTGATTTCTTTTTTTAAAAGATTTATTTATTTATTTGGGAGAGAGAGAGTGAGCCTGAGCAAGGGGAGGGGTGGCGGGAGAGGGAGAGCAACAGACTCTGCTGAGTGCTGAACAGAGACTTGATCTCAGCACTCCGAGATCAGGACTGAACTCAGGAGTCAGAGGCTTAACTGACTGAGCCACTCAGGTGCCCCCTGAGAATTGATTTTTTTTATACCTTTTTTAATAAGCTTATTTTTCACATATGCTCTTAGGTTTTCAGCTAAATTTATGATAGCTTGCAGTTTGCTGCAAATAAACTTTATTAAACATTACTTAAAATCATGAAATATGTTAGCTATATATTATTATTTTTTTAAAGATTTATTTATTTATTTATTTATTTGAGACAGGGAGAGAGTGAGTGCCAGTGAGCTCATGTTGGGGCAGAGGGAAGGGGGAGAGAGAATCTCAAGCCGACTCCCTGGTGAGCACAGAGCCCATGGTGGGGCTTGATCTCACAGCTTGTGAGATCATGACCTGAGCCAAAATCAAGAGTCCCATGCTTAACTGACTGAGCCACCCAGGCACCCCATGTAAGTCATACTTCACAGCAAATTTATTTCTTATTAACTTATTCTTATTAATAAATTTATTCTTATTAATTCCTGTCTCATTAGCTTTTGAACCTTATTAATATCAGTGCTATTTAATATTGTGTACTTAATAAATGAATAAAAGTTTCCAAATCTAATATTTTTCAGGTTACGAAGTTATTTGCTTTGTAACCTGGCATGTCTAAGCCACTTAAGTTCTGTATTCAGAAGTACTATATCCTGAAGGCCATTGTTCCACTGTTATCTTCTATTTTGAATTATAATTACTTGTTCTTAAGGGAGTGGTAGTTTCAGGTTTGGCATATTTTGAACTGCTTGAACATTTGTGTACCTCTTTGAAATGAGATTTTTTTATTTTTTAATTTTCATACCTAAGCTTTTTTACTTTCCAGCATTTGATTATGTACTGGTATTACATAATTCTGAGGGGAAATCAGATTATTTTAAAGTCTATTTAAAGGAATCCACTTTTACATGTTTGGGAATAGCATTATGTTCTATTTTATATTTGAAATTGTGTTTGCTTGTAAAAGGATTTTTGGGAATTTTGAAAATGAAGTGAAATCAGCAAAAAAAAATCTTAAATTTTGTTAGGTTGTTTCTTATTTTTACACATTTATTCATGAGTATTTCATTAACCATAATTAAGCTTACTGACATTTCATCATGTTATATATAGTGTTATGCAGAATACGTTTGATTCTGACTGAGTTTACACATACCACGTTCGTGCAAATTATAAAATCATTTGCATGGGAAGGTATTAATTAGCCTTAATTCTAAAATACCCAGGTACTATCATAAATTAGAATTTTAAATTGTGTTTGCTCAAGTCCATTGAAATTTTGCATTGGGGGGGTAATAGATATAAATGAACAACTTTTGAAAAAGGTAATTATTACTTACCGACGTGGTTATTTTACTCTTTGTTTTTTATTTTATTGTAGATCTCATGCCTTCATTTATTCGGCATGGTCCAACAATTCCAAGACGAACTGATATCTGTCTGCCAGATTCAAGTCCTAATGCCTTTTCAGCTTCTGGAGATGGAATAGTTTCAAGAAACCAGAGTTTTCTTAGAACTCCAATTCAAAGAACACCTCATGAAATAATGAGAAGAGAAAGCAACAGATTGTCTGCACCTTCTTATCTTGCCCGGAGTCTAGCAGATGTCCCTAGGGAGTATGGCTCTTCTCAGTCATTTTTAACAGAAGTTAATTTTGCTGTTGAAAATGGAGACTCTGGTTCCCGATATTATTATTCAGATAATTATTTCGATGGTCAGAGAAGGCGCCCACTTGGAGATCGTGCACATGAAGACTATAGATATTATGAATACAACCATGATCTCTTCCAAAGAATGCCACAGAATCAGGGGAGACATGCTTCAGGTAACTTAAAATTACAAATCCTACATTAGTTTAGATTTATTAACAATTAAAAAGGTGCTTTTTTTCTGGATTTTCTTGGGAACCACGCACACACTCCCAGAAAAATACTTTTCCATTTTGCCGGTTTTGCTAAGCCAGCTTACAAATAATTAGTAATCTATGCTGAGTGAAAGAATTTTGTGCCCATTTATTTTATTAATTCATTTTATAAAAATTTAGTATTCACCCAAAGATTATCTAGACTGTTAACCTTGAAAACCCAGAGAATTTAATGTCTACAGTTGGATTGAATCTAGGTTTAGTTTTGGTAAGATGGGAAGGTTAGGGTTTCAAAGAACCTGGACTTATACCAGAGAAAGGAAAGGTGGATAGGAAGAATTGGGCATGGCAAAAAATACCATGGGGCAACTGCTTCATTCCTCAGCTACAGCCTACACTGTTTCTCTTAACAAAACTGTTTGCCTAGGTCAATAATTATTTCCCAGGTTTGTCAAAAAGACTCAAATGAAAGTCTGTCCTTTTGTTCTTTTAGTAATAAAAATATTAGCCATATAATTTTATTATTTATATTTTATTTTTTCTTAAAGATTTTATTTATTTATTTGACACAGATCACAAGTAGGCAGAGAGGCAGGCAGAGAGAGAGGAGGAAGCAGACTCCCCACTGAGCAGAGAGCCCAATGCGGGGCTCCATCCTAGGACCTTAGGATCAGGACCCTGGGATCAGACCCGAGCCGAAGGCAGAGGCCTCAACCCACTGAGCCACCCAGGCACCCCTGGCCATATGATTTTTTAAAATCTGTTTGCCATATTTGCTAACTTGGGAATACTTGTACAAGGAGCAGAAGAGACAGGAGAAATGGATAGTTCTACTTTATTCCCAGAGTATTGGATTACACTAGATAAACTGAAGCAAGCTGAAACTTAAACTTTTTTATCTAATTGTTTTTTTCCTGGTTAAGTTGCAGGCTTTAAATCTTGGTAGGATAAGAATAAATACACTTTACTTTTTAACCCATGAAACTTAAGGTTCCTTAAAAACAGTTTGGAGGAGTGCCTGGGTTGCTCAAAGTGTTTCGGCTTGGGTCAGGATCTCAGGGTCAGGAGATGAAGCCCAGCATCAGGCTCCATGCTGGCTGTGGAGCCCGCTTAACTTTCTCTTTTTCTCCCTCCCTCCCCTCCCTCTCTCAAAACAACAACAAACAAACAAACAGTTTGGAGCAGGAGTGTAGAAAACATTCATTTAGTATTTTGGGTGAGTAGGGGGCAGAAGAGGGAGAGAGAATCTTAAGTAGGCTCCATGTCCATTGTGTCCTGACCTAGGGCTTAACTGACTGAGCCACCCAAGCGCCCCCTTATTCATTTAGTATTAATCATTTATGTGTTTAGCATTTTCTCTGACATTTTTGGCATCTGCTTTCTGGTATCTTGTTTGGGGAACAAAACCAATAGATGCACAGTAATCACAGAACACTGTTATTGACAGTAAGTGCAATAGGGAGTCAGAGGAGAGATCAGGGTAGGCTAGAATATTTAAGAATGATTCGTGAAAGAGGTAGGACTTGCTTTGAGCTTGGACTTTAGATTAATGGGGCAGAGAAAAGGCATTTAAATAAGGAATTTGGAATAGGCCAATGAAAACAGAGTGAACGTGTGAATCGAAGGAACTATGTAGTTCTACTAATATGAAGAAAGAAGATATGAGGTAGAATGGAGATTTGTGGTCCAGCAACAATCTGAAGGATTTAAACAGTTTGGAGTCAAACAGAAGCCATTGCAGATTTCAAAGACAAGTCATTTTATGAAGGCAGTATTTGAAGATTATTGGTTGTACTCAGGATAGATTGCTAGAGAAAAGATGACTTTTTGGGTACCAGTGGTATTGGAGAGGAAAGGAGAAAATGAAAATTATGGAGAAGTAAATCAGAAGTTTGGAAAATTGAGGAATAATGGAGAATAGTTGGTAAAAGCATCTTATTTTATGAAAGCTGACATTGGAATCTCTTTGGGTCATAAAAGAGGAAAGGTTTTCTAGGCATAGAGAAATGAGCATGGATGAGTGTCCTTTTTTTTTTTTTTTTTTTTAACTTTTTTTTTCCCTTAAGTAATCTTTACGGAGTGGGGCTCGAACTCATAATGCTGAGATCAAGAGTCACATGCTCCACGGACTGAGCCAGCCAGGCACCCCAGAGCCTTTTTGTTTTTAAAGAGTGTCTAGGTTAAGGGATTAAACAGTTGCATACTGGCTATTTATAGTGTTTATTTTGGCTATTTATAATATTAAATAGTTTTAAACCTCAGAAATGATTTGTTAGCCAACCAAAATAGTAAGTTTTTAAAAATCATTTTTTAGAGTAATAACTGCTTGCTGTAGAAAATTTGCAAAAAACAGAAAAGTTAAGGGAAAGTGCCCATCAGGCGAGAGATTCATCATATATGTTATTTCCTTCATCTTTTTAATGGCATACTCTGTACAGTTTTATATCCCTCCTTTTTACTTGAATGAGTTTCTTAATGTTATATGCTACTTACGAGTTCCATTGACTTAATAATCTTCCATTTGGTGCATTGGTGGTTATTATTTTAAATGCTTATGAGGACCCAACTCAGGCTGCAAACATTTAGAAAGAGAAGTGGGACACATCTGTATTGATGGGACTTGGCCTCAAATGGGAAATGAGAGATAAGGAAGAGAGAAGATTCAGATAGGATTAGCATAGACATTTGCCTCTGTAAATGGTTGACTAAGTGAATGAATCCAGAGATTTCAAGTCTGGAGTCTTCAGACAGTTTTGGTGGCTGACGAGTATCAGGAATAAAAGATTAACACAGCTTACCATAAATACAGATTGTTCTTCACACTTACTTTTATCATGTATATTTATATTTCAGGTATCACTGATAACTCATAACACTTTTCTGCCTAAATGAAAGTATGAGGAATTGATAATGCCAAGTTAAAATATTGTTTTAAAAATTCTGGTTCACAAAGTATCATTGAGGAAATACTGCTAGAACTGAATTCCTACCGATCCTCTCTTAGAGGCAGTCTGACACTTTTTATAAGTTTAGTGACAGACTTCAAAACTTTCCAATCATGAGTTAGGGATAAATAAAATACAAGTTAATTGGATACTTTTTCAAATTAAGTCATTTTAAAGAAAGATTTGCATTTATTAGAGTGGTAATATGCTTGAGAAATTTCACTTAATAGAATTACATCAGAGCATAAGATTTAATGTTTTACCTTTTAGAAAAAACCAGTTCTTTGAAGGAATCCGTTAAATTTCAGAGAATGATTAATAACCAATAACTAACCAAGCAGAAAAGCCTATCAGCTGTCTTTTCCAGAAGGAAAAAAATCTGCATATGAAACAATAGCTGGAAGTTTCTTGAATTCATCTTGAAAAAATTTGAAACTTACCATATTTTCAAGATTAATGCTGAAGAGAATTCAAGGAATTACAGGGAATGAGAAGGAGAAAGTAAATTTGTGGGAGGGTAAAGATGTGCCATAGATTTATTTTCACAACTTTTAAATTTTGATTATTGTTACTAAGGTAGTAAACATTAAGAATATATGAAAGAAAATAGTTTGGTAATGATTTAATGCAAGTGGTATATCCTGCCAGTTACATAGACTTAAGTAACTGGCAGGATATACCACTTGCATTAAATCATAACAAAACCGTTTATATGATATTTCAGGGGGTTTCAGGGCCTACCGAGTTTTAGGTTTAGCTGTGAAATCTGACCTTTAACATTTTGGCCAGTGTAATGGGCAGGCACCTACTCTATGTGCCAAAGGAAGGAA
Source organism: Mustela nivalis (assembly GCF_964662115.1). NCBI lineage: Eukaryota > Metazoa > Chordata > Mammalia > Carnivora > Mustelidae > Mustela > Mustela nivalis. Next base: position 48,153,094 of record NC_139025.1, read on the forward strand.
TTTGGCTGTTAACAGGAAGTCTTCAGTTGGAATACTAAAGGCAGAATGAATTCCTTTGTTTTGCATTTGAGTAATTTAGTTCTATACAGTTTTAAGTAATGGACTTTTAAAACTTTTATTTTTAAAGATGACTAAAGAAATCAAGTTACCAAAATCAAGCTGAAAAGTGTCAGCCTTTACAAAAACATGGAAGTAATGTTTACTCCAGGAAATGCATAATTATTTAAGGAACTCAGAATCATTTTTGAGAAGGGGTTAATAATCTTTAGGGACACAACTTTATTTGTAATATTATTTTGCAGAAGAGGAGAAAAGGTAGATCTCTTTAGATCTCTTTATCAAGCGGGGCTCCGTAGCTCGGGTTAGAGCACTGGTCTCGTAGATCTCTTTATCAACATCTTAATTGTAACATGGGCTATAGTGTTTAGCATTTATTACCCTGAAGCTTGTGGACCTTCATTAGAGTTCCAGATTCCATTTTATTCTCTGTAACCACTACAGAATTAGTCAACCAGAATTTTTGAGCTTTATAGGCATAGGTTTCACAGATATCTTCTGCCTGATTGTATGAGATTAAATTCTTCAGAGATATTTCTTGGTAGAAAGACAAAATAATACTTCATCGTTGTGTTTGGGAAATAATGTATTTAGTTATGAATGCCTTACTTTATATAAATGGAAGGTGTTTGTGCAGTTAATTCCTACAAATGGAAGTTATTTTGAACATTATGAATTCCACTCATTCTTTTCTGGAACTAATTGAAAAAATGAAAAACTAATTTTTTCCCTTGTATCTCAGAAACAGGTTCCTAAATTTTTCCACTGATTGAATTCAAAATTGGTGGCTTGTTTTGTTTTTTTTTTAAATTAGTGACAGTCATACTTTTATTTGAAGAATTACAGTTGATCTTTGTTTGTTGATTACTTTGTTAGTAATAATTTTGTCACTTGTATACCAGTTCTATCATTCTGGAAATAATTTACTTGAATCTTTGTTTCCTCATTTATAAATTGATAGTGATAGTATCATCTATAGGGCTCTTTTGAATATGAAATAATACATTTGGAAAAGGGGCAGGTCAGAGGAGACACTCGTAACTGTTAGTGTTCATGCCTTTTATAAGAGCATTATGTGTTCTCTGCTTTTTCCAGATTTGACATGTTTGGCTATTGAAATTTCAACTTTCTGGCTGAACTTAGAGCAGAGGTCTCATGTGTTAGAGCTTGATTGAGCTTTATTTTTCCTGTCTTCTAGACCTATTTTATTACTAGGTATGTTTTGTTTTAAATCTCACTTTTAGTTTTTTTGTATTGCACATCCTCCTCTCAATAGGTTTTATAAAATTATCCCAAATAGTCTAAAAAAATAAGTGTACGTGGCACTTTCGGAAAGTGAAGGTGGAGTGTATCATGGAAAGGTTAGGAATCATGATTTTACATGGCATTGGTAAAGCTGATGAACCTATTAAGAACTTTGAGGATATCTTTGTACCCGTATCAAATTGTTGAGGTTTAATTCTGAAAAATAAGAGTTTCTACAGAGAGGTCTTTGTATTTCCTCTAAATATGAATTTCACATTTTGTCTTAGTTTAAATTTGGTGTTTGGTACCTAATACTGTTTAAATGGAGAGGTGTATGTGTTTCTAGATTTAGGCAAGCTCAGTATATGGAAGTTTGGACTTTCTAAGCAGATTAATAAAACTCACAACTTTAATAATATTTAATAATTAATAATAATTTAATAATCTTTAATAAAGTTTGTACCTTTTTATTTATTTTTTACTATAAGAGGTTTTTTTTAAAAGATTTTATTTATTTATTTGACAGAGATCACAGGTAGGCATAGAGACAGGCAGAGAGGGGGTGGGGAAGCAGGCTCCCCACTGAGCAGAGAGCCCAATGCAGGCCTTGATTTCAGGACCCTGAGATCATGACCTGAGCTGAAGGCAGAGGCCTAACTCACTGAGCCACCCAGGCACCCAAGAGTTTTTATTTTTAAAAATGTTGTATTTAGAAATCTGTTTGTATATTTTTAGGGGAACCTCTGTTGGGCAAAAAATTTATGGTTCTTATGAATAAGTCAGTACGAGTACAATGAATTGACTTTAACTTTTTAAAAAATTTCTATGTTATGGCCAGTAGTACAACATTTCTAATGATGGAAGTATGAGAAAATATAAAGCCATTGCATGCTTTAAAATGTGATTTTAAAGTTATTTGCTATGTACATATCTTTAGTACATTGGCTTATTTCTTTTTTGTTTAAACATTTTTTTTTTAAGTACAGAAATTGCTTAAGCTACACTTATTAAATAAGCCTTCAGTTGCAGTTTGACAGAAGCCAAGGTCAGTTTCACCAAAAGGCTTGTTAGCTTTATTTTTCTATAGTTCCCATATGTTTTAGAAGTATATGCCTTTCTTTTCAAACAATACTGTGATTGTGTTTATTTTCTTTCTTGCATTTTTCTTTTTGCTAAAATAGTTCATAGAGGCTGTTGTATACATTCTGCTGCATTAGTTCCAGAGACACATAATGACTAATTTCTCTTTTTGATCCTAAAATTGATGATGGGATCAGATATCAGCACAGTTCATTCATCATGAAGTTCTCCATTGGCCTTTTTACCTGTTGATTTGATAACCATTAATGATCATTGGCTAGATCCAGTATCTTATTAGATGTTACAGAGGGTGATACTCTAATTTCTGTCATCTCTTCTCTATTAGTTGGACTTCTATAATGAAGAACTATCTCTCATCAATTATGTGGTTGCTATTCATATAAGAAAGGATAAATACTAAATCTTTCTCTTTATTACTAGTTTTTAAGATGATGAATTGGCACCCTAGCTACCTCCAAAGGTAAACAGTGGGTTTTTATTTTTAGTGTCTCTGAAGTCAAGAATGTTTTATTAACTCCAAGGTTTATTTGGATTTCACCAGTTTTTTCATTAATGTCAGTTTTCTGTTCCAGGATCCAATCAGAGTACTACATTGCATGCAGTTGTCATTTCTCCTTAGTGTCCTTTGTCTATGACAGTTGCTTAGTCTTTTTTTTTTTTTTAAGATTTTATTTATTCATCTGACAGTGCGATCACAAGCAGAGCAGCAGGCAGAGAGAGAGAGAGGGAAGCAGACTCCCTGCTGAGCAGACAGCCCAATGCGGAGCTCTATCCCAGGACCCTGAAATCACGACCTGAGCTGAAGGCAGAGGCTTAACCCACTAACCTATGGACATAAACTAAATGAGTCTTTGAATTTTGGTGTGATTAGTTATATACAATTACTATTCTTATGTGAGAATAAAACAATGCAGCCAGGTTATTCTCCCTCCCGCCCTCCCCCAAATAGCATACAGTAAACTTAAGGTTTTTTTTTTTAAGGTACAGGGTTCTATGAATTTTGATATATATCTCTATCTATATTGATGTAATGCCTAGACAGTTTATAGGACATTTCATTCACTCCTAAAAATTATGTCATTGCTGTCCCTTTGTGTAGTAAGTGTTCTTTGGTTTATGACAGTTGCTTAGTCTTTTCATCCTGCCCCAAATTCCTGGCAACCATAATTTTCTGTCCTAGTTGTTTTGCCTTTGCAGTAATTTCATATGAACAGAATCATACAGTTTACAGCCATTTGAGGCTGGCTCCTTTCACTCAGTGTAATGCCTCTGAGGTTATACATGTTGTTGCATATATCGATATTTAGTTCTTTTTACAGTAGATTCCACTGTATGATTGTATTAGTTTACTCATTTTCTTGAAGGACATGTGGGTTTTTTCCTTTTTCAACACTATAAACCTCCCCATACAGGTTTTTGTGTGAAGAAGCATTTTCATTTGTCTAGGTTAAATATTTGGGAATAGAATTGCTACATCATATGGAAAACACATTTAACTTGGTAAGACCTTGCTGAAGTGTTTTCCAGAGTAGCTGAAGTATTTTGCATTTCCACCAGCAGTGTATGAGAGCTTCAGTTGCTCCATATCCTCCTCATCACAACTTGTGTTGTTAGATTTTTTTTTTTTCTTTTTTGGCCATTCTCATAGATGTGTATTATCCTCTCATTGTGGTTTTAATTTGTAGGGGTTTTTTAATTAGCAGTGGCCCTGATGGTTAATATGATTTGAGCATTTTTTTTCTATTCATTTACCATCTAAATATCTTCTTTGAAGTGCCTGTTCACATATTTTGCCCATTTAAAATACTTTCCTAGTGTTTTGAGAGTTCTTTATGAGTTCTAGATTAAACTCCTTTGTCTAATATGTGATTTGGAAATTTTCTCCCAGTCTGTAGCTTGATTTTCTTTCTCTTAATAATGTCTTTCATAGGGACGCCTGGGTGGCTCAGAGGGTTAAGCCTCTGCCTTCAGCTGAGGTCATGCTCTCAGAGTCCTAAGATCAAGCCCTGCATCGGGCTCTCTGCTCCGCAGGGAGCCTGCTTCCCCTCTCTCTCTCTGCCTGCCTCCCTGCCTACTTGTGATCTCTCTGTCAAATAAATAAATAAAATTTTTTTAAAAAACAGTAATGCCTTTCACAGAGCAAACATTTTTAATTATGACAAAGTCCAATTCAATATTTGTTTCATGGATTGTACTTCCAGCATCATGGTTAAGAGCTCTGCCTAATGAAAGGTCACAAAAACTTAACCTCCTTTTTCTTTTAAAAGGTTTATAGTTTTTATGTTTTACATTTAGGTATATGATCCATCTTAAGTTTATTTTTATAGAAGGAGGAAGGTATAGATTGTGATTAATTTTTTTTTTTGCGTATGGATGTCCAGTTGTTCCAGCATCATTTGTTAGAAAACTACCCTTTCTCTATAGAATTGCCTTTTTACCTTTGTTAAAAATCTATTAATTGTGTATGTGTAGGTCTATTTTAGGATTCTTTGTTCAATTGATCTGTCTGTCCTTTTGTCAATACCATATTGTCTTGATTACTTCTATCTTTATAGTAAGTCTTAAAAATCATGTAGTATGAGGGGCACCTGGCTGGCTCAGTTGGTAGACCACGCGACTCTTGAACTTGGAATCATGAGTTTGTGCCCCACGTTGTGCATAGAAGTTACTTTAAAAAATCAGGTAGCGGGACACCTGGGTGGCTCAGTTGGTTAAGCAGCTGCCTTTGGCTCGGGCTGTGATCCCAGCATCCTGGGATCGAGTCCCACATCGGGCTCCTTGCTTGGCAGGGAGCCTGCTTCTCCTCTGCCTCTGCCTGCCATTCTGTCTGCCTCTGCTCGCTCTCTCCCCCTCTCTCTCTCTGATAAATAAATAAAATCTTAAAAAAAAAAATCAGGTAGCATGAATCCTCCAACTTTATTCTTATTTTTAAAAATGTTTTGGCTTCCCTAGTTCTGCCTTTCCATATACATTTTAGAGCCCAACTGTTTCTGTCTATACCATAAACTCCTGCTAGAATTTTGATTGGAATTATCTTAAAAGTCATTTCAGGAAGAATTGGCATCTTAACTATGTTGAGTCTTCTAATCCATTAATATGGTAGGTTCTTTTAATTCTTTCATCACTGTTTTATAGTTTTCAGCATACAGATTCTGTACATAATTTGTTTTCCATATTTTATTTATATGTAAGTATTTGATTTTTTGGAGCTATAATAAGTGGTATAATTTGTTTCCAGTTGTTGTTAGTATGCAAATACTTAATTGATTTTTGTATGTTAAAAATCTTATATTTTGCATCTCTGATAAAGGTACTTAATGGTTCTCGGGGACAGCTAGATTATATTTAAATTATAAACTGGACAGTTTTACAAGTTGGTTTTTATTTTTTGTTTTTTGTTTTTTTTTTAGTTTTAGGTGAAATGTCAAATCTTAAATCTTGAATGTAGTGAAATTTTATTTTCTTCAGTTTTCTTTAAGCAGTATACATATTTAGTAGCTTTGCTAATAGCTAAATGTTTGTGTAGCCTGGTGATAGCGGCATCAACCAAAACTAATTTCAGGGAGTCTTGTTCCTCCTTTGCTTTGTAATTAAATTTTAGTAATACTGGCTAGTTTATGAAAATTCTTACTTACAATTATAAAATCTTGAATTTTAACAGAAGAGTATAATTAGGATAGTTAATTTTGTGACTATTTCACAGATACCATAATTTTTAGCTTTGAATAATTGTTCTATTTCTTCTTTTTCTATCTTTCTCTTCAGGTATTGGGAGAGTTGCTGCTACATCTTTAGGAAATTTAACTAACCATGGTTCTGAAGATTTACCTCTTCCTCCTGGCTGGTCTGTGGACTGGACAATGAGAGGGAGAAAATATTATATAGATCACAACACAAATACAACTCATTGGAGCCATCCCCTTGAGCGAGAAGGACTTCCTCCAGGATGGGAGCGAGTTGAGTCATCAGAATTCGGAACCTATTATGTAGATCACACAAATAAGAAGGCTCAATATAGGCATCCCTGTGCTCCTAGGTGTAGTATCAATTTTATTTTCAACTTTTTGTTTTGAGATTGTCTAATGTTAGATTTTGAGCTCATATTTTCATCAAAGAGAAAGGCACCCTAAAGTTTGATATTTGAAGGCTTATGACATTTTTCTTTGAATTTGTACTTAGTAATGATTTGTAAATACATTTTAGTAATAATTAAAAAAAACTTTTTAAAACAACCTCAAAAACACAATCAGTATTCGTATGATCAGATTCTGTTTTAATATACCAGAATGTTTTTTATTGTAGATACCCAGAAATTGAAATAATTAAAAACCTCTGTCTCTTTCCATTTAAATTTCTATAAATAATACAGACCTCCCTCCTAATTTGTCAAAATATACTTCTGAATTATAGCATCTGCTTTATTCAATTTCTGACTTTTTATGTTCTGTTTCTTACTGCTGCCAGGCAAGAAAGTGAAAACTGGAACTGTACAAAATATCCCAGATGTGTTCAATAAATGTAACCAGTGATCCTTTGGGCTTATCAGTAGGTCTCAGTATGTCCAGATTTTTAGCCCTGTGAATATTGTAGCCAGTTGTCATGTGTAGTTATTGAGCACCTGAAAGGTGGTTAATCCAAACTGCGGTATGCCGTATATGTAAACGTAAAATACACAGGATTTCAAAGTACATAAAAAACTAGTACCAGTTTAGTCATGAAATTACAAATAAATTCCTGTTAACTACCTCTGAGCCATAAGATTTAAAATAGGTAGAATATCATCAGTGTGTTGATAGGTGTTCTTAGTATCATTTAGCATAATATGATCTTCAGTTATAGCAGACTTCTGCATTTTTTAAAACCATTAAACTTGTTATGAAAATACACTTTAATATTACCACCTAGAAAACTAAGCTTTATCATTATTGTGTCATTTTATTTATTTATTTTTAAAGATTTTACTTATTTATTTATTTGACAGAGATCACAAGTAGGCAGAGAGGCAGGCAGAGAGAGAGGAAGGGAAGAGAGCGCCCCATGCGGGGCTCGATCCCAAGACCCTGGGATCATGACCTGAGTTGAAGGCAGAGGCTTTAACCCACTGAGTCACCCAGGTGCCCCTATTGTGTCATTTTACATATTTGGATTTATTCATTCAACTTGGAAAAGTTTCTTTTCCCAGTGATTCCATTTAGTGGTATTCAGTCAGTGTTAATTGAACAGCTGAACTTGTCACCGTTTCAAAAGAGCCAGACCAACTTCTCTGCCTTTATTGGGCTCTGGTCTTTTTGCCTACTCTCTAAACCATTTCAGGCAAGCTGCTGGCCTCCATTTTCAGGCCTGTGACCTGGGAGTAATTTAGAGTCCTCCTCTGACCTGATCACAGTTCCCCATCAAGGGCAGGGATGAATTTCACTTATCCCTGCTGTGTCCCAGCATCCAGCACACGGGCAGATACATAGTGGGAGTGCAGCCAGGTGTTTGCTGACAAAGAATGATGGAAAATGCAAAAAGAAAAAAAAAAAAAGAACTAAACATGATTACAGATTGCTTTCACCAGGTGGCAGAAAACTTTGTGGTCCAGACAACCAGATTTGAGAGTATATCGAGCTGACTTTTCTGTTTATCATTAGTAACCTTACATTATTATAGAATTGTTATAGTTTACAAGGCGTTTTCACAATTTGCTACTCTTACCAGCTCTGTAGACATTAAACTGGAGAGAACAAACATCTTTCTTAAACTCACATAGATAATACTAATAACTAAATATGATTGTCTCTATTATGCTAATCTTTGTACAGAACACTTGACATACTAGCTCATTTATTGTTGAGAAGAATCATCTTTGGTATGAATTTATTCTAGTTTTACAAATAAGAAGTCTGAAGCTTAGAGAAGTGAAGCAGTTTTGCCCACATTCATATAACTTGTGAAGTAGCCAAACTGAGGTTAAAAACCTCAGGCCTGTCTTCAAAGCCTCAGTTCTTTCCCACCCCTGATTTGTGCTGTCAAAGGATATTTCACTTTGTACCTACTTAGTACTTACTTATGAAAGAAGAGATAAGTGTAAAATTGCAGTGCCATCTGGATATTGATCTTTAAAGTATTAATCACAGCCTAACAATTATTTTAATCCTAGTTTAGTATTGCAGTGACCTTTTCTGATATACACATAAATGTTGATGTTTGGAGCAGGCTCTTCCGGTTTTATGTTCTGTTCTGGAATAGATCATTTGGCCTTCCAAATTTCAGTCTTTAGGCTTCAAGTGGTTCAGTGCTTTTTTCCTTAGCATTTTCCCCATATAACTCCTTCCTCCTATTGCTATTCTCTCTGTGCTACCGGTTAGGATATTAGAACTAATTAAAAGCATGGTCTGTTTCTTTCTTTTTTCTTTTTCTTTTTTTTTTTTTTTTTGCTTTAAGTCTCTGTGATTTAAAATAGGTTCTTGTCAACTCTAACTCAACTCTCACTTATGCTCTCATAAGTAGTAAAAGCAGAAAATAATTAATGTGGATAATTCAATCACAGTTCTCATTCCCAGTGTACTACATATTCCAAATCCCCTTTTCAGCCTACAGGAGGAAGAAAGCATCCATTCTCATTTTGAGAGAAACTGTCAACCTTTCCAGTATAAATTTACAGCTAATTACTAGTTATTACTGAAAATTATTATTTAAGTTTTAAGCCTCAGTATAAAGGTAATAATTAGCTCCAAATTTTTTATAGCTTCCTTTTAAGTTCCTTGAAAAGAATAAATACCACACAGAAGAAATCTCTTAAAAATATGTAAAGATTTTGGGCACCTGTGTGGCTCAGTTGCTTAAGTGTCTGACTTTGGCTCAAGTCATGATTTCTGGGTTCTGGGATTGAGCCCCACTTTGGGCTCCCTCCTTAGGGGTGAGTCTGCTTATCCCTCTCCCTCTTCCCCTCCTCCCAGTTGTTTTCTCTCTCTTTCAGTCTCTCAAATAAAATCTTAAAAATTTTTTTATAAATATTTAGTTTGGGTTTATATTCATCACTAGTGACCTACTAGTTTCCAGAAGAAGGTGTATTTTACTTCACCTTATGGTGTGGTTAAAAAAAAAGTCAGACTTCTGTGGTTTTTTAAGGTGGTAGAAGGAGTTCAGTTTGGGCAAAAGGCACATTGAAAAACATTTAAATATTATTTGTTCTTTACAATTTCTTGTTTAGATTTAGAGTCTTTATCCTGATGAATGTTGATTCCTTTTTTTTAGTGTACCTCGGTATGACCAACCCCCTCCTGTCACATATCAGCCACAGCAAACCGAAAGAAATCAGTCCCTTCTGGTACCTGCAAATCCATATCACACTGCAGAAATTCCTGACTGGCTTCAGGTTTATGCTCGAGCCCCTGTGAAGTAAGTGAATTTATGACATAGTTTTGTTGAGGGGTAAGTGGAACCAAAGTCCCTGGACTGCTTAACCCACATAGCACTGTGTTTTTTCTCTTAATATTGGGCTTCTAAAAATTCTTTTACTTGAAAAAATTATCACAGCTTATAAAGTTTGAAAATTATTGACTAGAAATGTAAGTTCTGCAAACATTTACTAATTCTTCACTTTCTTTGTATGGAGACCTGTGTTATATTAGGGATATAGTAAGAAGCTTATGTCCTTGTAGGGGAGATTAACTTGTAAATAAGTGATATATACCGTGTGATAAAAGGACAGACCCAAGGAAATCCAAGATACAAGGATGAAGCAGCAGGACACAGGGATGTTGAAATAATACAGGTAGTGGCTGCAAGTTCTGGGATGAGATGATTTGAGTTCACGGATACCTTTTAGCTGTGTATCTCCTTGCAGAGTGCTTAACTTGGTTTTGTCTTCTGTAAATTGGGGGTAGGAATAGTGCCTACTCTTAAGGTTATTGGAAATTCAATAAAATAGAGCATCTAAAGTATTTTTATGATAATACCTTGCACATTAAGAGAGCTAAGTAAAGATGATGATGATGATTCTTGGGGGTAGAGGTATAGAATAGCGGTCAAGATCATTCAGGAAGGAAATGAAGTCTGATTTCTGGCTTCATCACCTGCATACTGAATGACCTTGAGCAAGTCACTGAACTTAGATCCAAGTTTTTTTCCTCTCTACTGAGCTATGGGGGTTAAGTGATCATGCATTTTCAAGCACATGGCATGGTGACTGCTTTGCATAAGCACTTACTAGGGCTTCTTATGATATGACTAGAGCAAGGAAAGCTCCATTGAAGAAGAAAATACGTGGGCTAGTTTTTAAAGATGACTGTGAATTTGCCAGGCTCATTGAGGATATTTACTGGGTGACATAGTAGGCACTATTCTTGAAATACAATCATGAATTAATGAAAGCTGCCTTTTCTGTTCTGGGAAAACAGAAGTAAATACTCAGATCAATAACCCAACATGATAAAGATTAATAACACTGGTATATACAAAGTGCCATGGTTTCAGAAAAGAGTTTTTGAAAGCAAATAGTTACTGATTATCCAGTACTTCCTGTTTCTATCTTATGATGCTAAACTTTTACATATGTTATCTCATATAATTTTTCTAAAAGCCATTTTACAGGTTAAAAAAAATGGAAGCTCTATCTTTGCTAAGAAAATACAACTATTAAGTGGTAGATTTTGAACCTTTATCTCCAGTTTCAAGGATCATACTCTTAATTTTTGTCATTAATAACTTATTTAATAAATATATACTGAGCAGCTATTCTTTTTAAACTTTGCTAGGCATTTCATATATGAGTGCATATACTTTTAACAACTTTGTAAGGTAATATTTAGTTTCTGGTTTTTGTAGCCTTACTCTTTTTTTTAACCAAAATTAATAGCATAAAATAGCCCAAAGAAGAGTTTTAAATAGTTTAAGATGATTGGACAGTGAATTGGGGAAAAAAATTAAATCTTTGATATTTAAAAAAAAGGAATGTAAAACCTTTCATATATACTTTTTTGAAATAGTAACTCTTTTTCCATAATTTTAAAGGATGATCATTGAAACAAAATATGCAAGAGGTTAAACCAACTCTGATCTAAACTTTTTTTACCGTATTATGTATTTACCAACTGTGTGTTTAAGTGGCAGGGAAAAGGCTTATGTGTATGCTTTAGTCTAGTGATTTTAGAAGTTATCTTTCTTGCTTAGAGCCATTTGTTTTTATTAGCTTATTTTCAGGCTTTTAATTTGAATGGTTAGTTACCTCAAGGATATGTGTCATAATTATTTGATTATGATTCACTTATTTAGGCCAGATTAACATTCTTATAAAGCTAATGGTCATTTACTATAATTATTTATTAATTTTTGGCCAATGTAAACATTCTTCTCGGTCTGTAAATTCACAGTTGTTAATCTTTGGTCTGATGTGGAGACAAAACCATCTACCAGGGTTCTAGTCCCAAAACATTGGTTCTTCTTTTCCAAGTCAAATTTAAGCCCTGACACTGTAATTTTTAAAAACATTTTAATTATAGATATTATTTTGCAAGATATAAACCATGCTTTTCAAAAGTTTCATTTTAGTTTATTTGAAATTAGGTACACATTTATCCATAGATGTTTACCTTGGTTTGGTGTCTGGGATAACCCACGGCAGCCTCTTTATTTGATCCTATCCATACAGTATGGGAATGGAGTAAGGAATGATAGCAGGTGGACTTTTCAAACCCGTTTTCCATCGCTTCCTTCACTTTTGATGCCACTTGACCTACCAGTATTTGTAGTCTTTGTTCATATGCTGATTTTATGCCATATATAATATGTATGTTTACATTTTCCTTAAATCTGGAAAAATATATGCCCAACTGTTAAATTTTCTTATTTCTGGGAGTTGGTAAGATTGAGGAAGGTTATTCTTTCTACTTTATAATCATCATTAGAAATAACATATAAGCTGGGGCGCCTGGGTGGCTCAGTGGGTTAAGCCGCTGCCTTCAGCTCAGGTCATGATCTCAGGGTCCTGGGATTGAGTCCCACATCGGGCTCTCTGCTCAGCAGGGGGCCTGCTTCCCTTCCTCTCTCTGTGATCTCTTCCCTTCCTCTCTCCTACTGTGATCTCTCTCTGTCAAATAAATAAATAAAATCTTTAAAAAAAAAATAACATATAAGCTTTCCTTTTTGGGGAAAATGATCATACTTAAATGGAATTCCTTGCTGCTTATGAAAAGAACAGACTCCCAAAGATTATAGCCCTTTCCACTCTGGTTCTGTGAGCTAGCTTTAAAACTTTTTAGAAATGAGCAACTTAGTTTTTTTTCCAAATAGGTCAGGACTCTCAAAATAAGCCAGACTGAAACAAGAACAGGTATTTCTTTACTGCTTAAAAACTTAAAACGAGAGGTTTAGGTACGTGTTGCTTTTTAGTTGGTCCAAAATTTTTGTCTCTAAAGAAGGTGGAAATGGTTAATATTGTTATCAACAAAGGATGAGCTGTTTGTTATTTATGAAGTAGATTATGAAGAATCATTTACTTAACAAAAGGAAAAGTTTTAGTCAAAAAACCTAGCATGTTTTTTCCTTTTGCTAAAAATTGCCAATCTTTTAAGTTCCTGAAATTTAAAAATTTTTAAATTGTCTTTTTGCATATACTTCCAAACTTGACTTAGATTATATTCTAAATTTTTATTTATGAATTTAATAAAGCTTAAATTTTAATGTTCCTGAAGCTGCTCACAAAAGTCTGTAATGCATCATAAAACTGTGGTCAAGCTGAACTACAGAATAAATGATAAGGTTAGTATACAACGGGAAAAAGACCATCAAGAACGTATTTATTTCATTACACACACACCCCAACATCAGTCCCCAACAGTGCTGTGGGATGGATTGTATTTTACTCCTATGGCTTGGCAGTCTTGCAGCATCACCATTACCCCAGCTCTGGGTGAAGGCAGAAAGGAAGAGTGGGCACACTGTTACAGGAGGCAGGCATGGGGAAGGGACTTAGGGTGCATCGTGATCGCTGGAGCTGGAAACAGCAGCACTTTTGGCTCCTTAAAGACTGCATCCATTGAAGGGTGAACACATTATTTGTAGGATTATAGCAGTTGATGTTTGCATATATGGGCTATTTATAAGTAGAATACTGCCCTAGGAAAAACAGCTTAAGTGCTACAATAAGCATAGGCTACTGAAATAGTTTATAGCCTATTTTCTGAATGATTTATCTGTGCGTGTATATGTGTATTTTAAAGATTTTATGTATTAGAGTGTGCACATGAGCACATGAGTGGTAGGGAGGGAAGCAGACTCCCTGCTGAGCAGGGAGCCCTAGGCAGTACTCAGTCCCAGCACCCTGAGATCATGAAGGCAGATGCTTAACCAGCTGAACCACCCAGGTGCCCCACCTGTATATATATATATTTCAAAGATTTATTTGAGAGAGTGAGCACATGGTGGGAGGAGCAGAGGGAGAGGGAGACAAGCAGACTCCCCACTGAGCAGGTAGCCCAACACCAGGTCTCAGTCCCAGGACCCTGAGATCATGACCTGGGCCCAAATCAAGAGTCTGATGACACTTAACCATCTGAGCCATACAGGCGCCCCTACCTGTATATTTAAACGATAAGTGACTAAAAATTAAACCTGGGGAATCAGATGATTTGTCTAGTTAAGAGGAAAAGAATGGGAATTTTACATTTCTCCTAAAAAAGAAAACAAAACAAGCATATCAGGAAGTATTACATGAGAAGGGAAGTAATTCCGTAAAAATGGCAGGGGCAAGATTTTGGAAGGCACATGGGTACCTTTCACACTTTTCTCATCTGTGCCCTTCTAGAGCGTATTTTCTTCGTCCCAAAGGATTTTCTGTAATTTTCTGATTTTTTTGCTTCTACCCTTAATCCTATTTTTGATGCTAAATGCTGTGCTTGGGAAGTGAGAAAATTGCCTGAAGCTTTTTTTTTTCCTTTTTATAAAACTTGAATGTTTATACAGAATGATGTTCATACCTTAAAACAAGTATGATATTTACCAATTAATCTTCTCTCTTTTTCGTTGCTAGAAAGCACAGATGATAAATAAGCTTTAATTTTCTTATAGTTCAACTGGCATAAATTAAGCATTTTGAATCAGTTGACATTGCTGAAATGCCCATTAGCTATGGAATTCTGACTCGAGGATTAAGATTTTTTGCTAGGAATAAGGAACTTGTTTCAAACAAATAAGATCTTAAGCTGCATGAATAGCAGAGGTTCCAGGAAACAAAACTGTTACTTCATAAAGGCTCATTGAGTACTTCTTATGGCATCTCTAATTTATGTTGGAGTTTCTCACTAAAGAGAATATAAAGCTTTCTACCAAATATACCTATTAATAGGTTGTGGCACTTGAGTTATTAAGGGGGTAAATTTGGTATCCAACAAGATATATTTATCTTGTGGTCCTGCATATTGTGCTCCTGGTATTCTGGTTACATGTATCCAAGTTGTACAGAAATAGAAGTCAATGTGCCAGGCACAATCTGGCTGTTTATTGTTTGTTTACTCTTTCCCTTTTTAAAAAACATTTTATAAAATATATTAGAGGATCCTTTTGGAATAAGATGTTAAATGAATTACCAAACAAAGGATCATGGGTAGGAAATACTATAATGACTCTTAAAAATAAATTTACTAGAATGGGATTTGGGACCTTAAAGCTCCTGATTATATCTGTAATATTTCAGAAGGGCAGTTTCAATATCATATAGGTATATGACCTGCTGTCATTCAAGTTCTTTATCTAATCTCAGCATTCAAAACTATTACGCTGAAGTAATTTGGTCCATAACTCTGCCTTTTCATTTTTTGGTCACTGAACAGTTTTGCAAAAAATATATGGCCTCTTTAGATTTAGTTTTGTGATCTGTAAGATGGAAAAATTAGATCAGAGTTATGTCTTCAGGCCTTTCAGTTCAGAGTGTAAATTACTCCTTTTTGTTGCATACTTCCCTGTCAGTATAGGATCATCTTATCATTGAAGGAAGACTAAAAAGCCTTCTGAGATGTATGTAAATACAAGTGAGCATGCATCCTTCTCCACATACTTCTACAATCTACTGACTCTCATTTTGAAAAGAACTTATTCTTCCCTTTCTGCTTGATTTTGTTGTAATACTGTATATTCAACCTCAGGAAAAGAGCCCATGAATGATGATTCCTGTTCATTCCTCTTTTATTTAGTTCCTTGTCTGCAGTAGTGAACAGCATTCCTCAGAAAGTTTTGTCAACGCTAATAACACAAGTGACTTTGCCCATTTTTGTGTATTGTGTTTGGGGATAATAAGGTCTAAAGTATTCTTAACTTTCTGACAGTTAAACTTTAGGTGAACTTATGAATAAGCATAGAATATGTATTCTTTTAAAATTATAGAACCACAGTGGTTTGAAATCTGTGTTCATTGTTGTCTAATGTTAATAGTACAATAATTGATATAGAAATTATTTTTTCAATTGAATGAAGTAGTATCAGCAGTTCTCTCCCTAAAAAAGTAGTATATTTAAGTAAGTTAACAACTCAGTTATTTTTAATTAAAGCTTTATGGTTTGTTTAGATATAATAAAATTGATCTTTATAAAAATAGATCAGTTTGTTGCTGTAAATACATATTTATGTATGTGTTGTGAACATATGCATGATTATGTTTTAAAACAGATATGACCACATTCTGAAGTGGGAACTCTTCCAGCTGGCTGACCTGGATACATACCAGGGAATGCTAAAGTTGCTTTTCATGAAAGAACTGGAACAGATTGTTAAAATGTATGAAGCCTACAGACAGGCTCTTCTCACAGAATTGGAAAACCGCAAGCAGAGACAGCAGTGGTATGCCCAACAACATGGCAAGAATTTTTAAGTTAATTTTTTAAAAATAAAATTTAAGTTTTGTAAGGGCTTTAAAATATTTTCTCAGATAAAAAACTGCAAACAAATACTTTGGTTAATAAAGGCAGCTTTTTGGAAATTATAAAATTCTAATTTTACATGTATTTTGTTATTAAAAATATTTTATTGAGCAAAAAAATTATCATTTTGAGAGCCAACACACCAAACACTTCTAAATGCTATATATTAGAAACTGCTTTGAATATTCTCAGTGGAGAAAAATGCAGCAAGAAATGTCTCATTATAACCAGCTATTAAATAGGAAATCATCACTTGGTAAACTTTTACAGTAGCAGTATCTTTAAAAAATGGAGAACCTATGCAGTATTTAAAAAAAAAAAAAAAAGATGTGTATTGCTTTCATGTGGAATAGTACCTGGAATCAGGTGGTTTAAATGTTACCATTGTGCAGTTCAAAATACAAAATGGGACTTGGGACCTTAATTGTGATCAATGTAAGTATATAACGTATAGGGTTCCCTTCCAAAACAAAGAACCCCTTTAAAACGAGAACACATTTTTTGGTATGAAAGGATTAAAGGCCCTTAATTTTTTAGGAACAAATATAGGCACTAAAGTCTTAGCTTGTATAGGAAAGCTGTGTACAGCACTCAAAAGTTGCTGTCATTTCCTTACTTTTGACCGGGGCTCTTACAGCATTTAGTAGCATGGCTCTAATGAGACAGTGGAGGGTTCCCAACAGCGTACGGCACACTGCCATCCCAGCAGATGGGGTTGAGCTGCCAAAAATGACAATCAGGGATTCATTAAGAAATCTTGGTCATTAAATTGATTTTATGTATTTTTTATCTTCTAAGGATTTGTCACAGAACTTTAAAACCTACCATTTCCCTCCCACTTTTCTTTCTTTTAATAGTTAAGACATTGTTCATAATTAGTGCAGTACAATTGATGACAGAAAAATTTATGGCACTTTCAGCCTGTAGAATTCTGTGAATTTCAACATTATTTGAAGTAGCTCTTCAGTTACATTTACATGTATTGTAAATATGTAAATATATTTTTAGTTTAGGTAATCTTTGAAAGTACAGAGCACTCCCAGTTAGTTATCAGTGAGTTTGAATTCATTAAATGTTGAAAATGTTAAATGTTTGATTTTATATAACAAGCTTATTAAATATATTTTTGTGGAAACTAAATGCGTCATGTTTGAATCCATGTTTTTTACAGAGTGTTCTAAATATCTGGTTTTTCCATTCAGAAGGTCCAAAAGCAAAGGATGCAGTGTATAATGAAAGGATATTGAAAAATGAAAATAAGCTGGTAAAATTTTATCAGTTGGAAAAGTTATTTTTCAGAGCATGTAATCAAACTTTCTAGGATGTAAGCTTATATGTCTTATGAACTCTCACATACTCTTCTATCTTAATCATTCTTTCCTGTTACTTATTACCTTTGTATTACTGTTTAATTTAAACCTGGCTAAGCTATTCCTAAGGAAGTTAGAAATTACTATTTTAGAGCTCCCAGATTATAGAATGGCTGGTTTAAAAGAACTGAAAGGTACCAAAAAAGGGATTAGCGTATGCTAAGTTTCTTGAAGTGGAAACAGATTTGTAATGGTGTCAACACTGAAGAAAATGCATTTTTAATTTTAAAAAGAGAGATAAACCTTTATCATTCCATATCAGTACCTCCCAAACACTTCCAAATTCAGTAAGCATTTGTTTTTAATATTAGGAACCAGAGTAAACTTTAATAATAGTTCACATGTTAAAAGAATAAACCTATGAAGAATACATTTCTTTGTGTACCAAATGAAAAAATATACAATGCAGTGAAACTCAAGTACATATACAAAGTGATTTTTTTGTGTATTTTTGATCAAGAAGTTTATATTCTATATTAAACCATAATATAAAAGAAGCAGTATTTAGTTTTTGATAAAGCAACTGAAAAGCTCCCAAACGTCTTTAAAAATAAAAGCTTGTGGTATATATAAGATGATAGAGATTGAATCAAGCCTGTTGAGTCATTACGCTGTGCTTAAATGGATGACTATGTGAAATAATTTAAAAATTCTCCTGTAGAAATTAAATGAGCATACCCAAACATGGAGTAATATTACTACATGGTTTAATTATAACCCAGTAGTAGAATTTAGTAAATTCAAGCAGAACACATGTACTGTCATCATAGACAAACACTTTAAATTATAACAGCATATTTGAAGACAAAATTAAGAAACCATACATGTTAACAAAAATGATACAACCATGCATACATACATCTGCTTATTAAACACCGAAGTAAAAGAACTAAACCATTTTGAAGTTTTCAGAGGAGCTTGGTATTTTACTCTGTCCTGATAGAAGCACTTTGAATGTTTGCATGGAGACATAAAACTGAATATTTAACTGACAATTGGTCATGCACCTGTACTTCTAAAAATTTGGATTACATTTTCTTCTTTTCTGATTGCTCAGTAGATTCTGACTTCGGCGCAGGAAAAGCTTGATGATACAGATGTCTGTGGGTTGCTGCTGCACTGTAAAGCTTGTATAAAGCCTAGAGATACAAGAATCAAGATTATAAACACAAGACGTAAAATTTTTCCTTTGAATGTAAATAGTTTATGGCACTATATAATTAGCATGCTAAACGTGGAATTTTTATATCATTAGCTTATTTAAGATATAAATTAATAGCTAAGAATCTTAGAACTCAAAACTATTTTCGCTTCCTCAATGTGTGTATGGATTGATCTTTGTGGCAAATAGTTTATTCTCAGACTACATTTCCTTTGACTTTGCACACCTTTTGGAGCAGGGCTTCCCAAACACTGTGCCCTAGGGATGCGTAAGAACTCATATCTTGAATATTACCAGTTTTGGAGGAATTTAACTTCTGACTGCCAATAGCTACCTTATTACACAGACCATTTGCTATCTGGGCTTCCTTACAAGTTTTTCAGAATGGGACCCTTTTTTCCCCCCATTATTTCCTGATGCCAGTAAGTACATACGTTGCCCCTCCTCTTGCCACACTGGGATCATTCATTTAAACATTCTCTTCCCTTGTTTCCATTACTTGATTCGTATCTTACAAAACGTTTTTTAGAAGTATTATCTCAGAAAGCCTTTTCTCATAAAGCTGTGATTGTTGTTAGTGTTGACAGTGTTTGAGTCATAGGAATTTTTATATATTACTTTACAAAAGTGTCCATAAATATTTTGGTCCTTTTCCCCCTCAAGATTCTCTCTTCTGGCTTTCATATATTGAACACTCAGTTAAAACCAGCTTTTCTGAGGTAATTCTGGAGTCTGTAAAGAGTCTGAATATTTTTAAAAGGTTGATATCCTTTAAATAGTAACCAATGCCCAGGAAATTCCATTGATTTTTATCTTTTTGAAGTCTTGATAGCTGTTTTCTTAAGTCTGAATAATACATACCATCATCAGTTCTGTGAATACACATTGGTGTAACATGGTATTGCCCTAGCTCTATCATACTCCCAACATTCAACTTAGATTATTTTTACTTCTTTAATGAATTTGTTTTACTGAATTTTACATAAAATATTTCTCTATTGACTTGTATTAAATGTATCACTAGTATGGATTAGAGGACATACTCCAGTTGTATGTAACAGCAGAAACTGAGGAAAGAAGGGTGTGCTATCTCAGTAGCTGTTCGAGATCAGTTTTGCTTCCTGAAGATGACCAGAGTAACTCTACAGAGGTCAGTTTTCTTATGTAACAAAGGATTCTTTCCTCGTTTTGCCCATGTCCAGTAGGAGAAATGAATACCAATTTACAGGTCGTTCTGAGGAATGCTCAGAAAGTCACACTTCATACTGGCCTGAACCTGCTTAACGTTGGTAAATGTAACTGTCACTCAAAAGCCTGAGTTAAAAACACCTACAGGTTTGTAGCTCCACTTTGAGACTCTCTACGAATTAGGTTTTCTCAAGATTCATAACGCTATTTTTATCTCACTATTCAGTAGAGCAAAATGCACAATGTTGGAGCTTAAGAATTTTGGAATGTTCTACACATTCAAGAAATAAAACTTTTATAAAACAGGATATTCTTGATAATCAACTCTTCTGTTTCATATGCAGATTATATCACATAAGATGTTGGAAATAAATAAAATATTTTAAAACCATATTAAAAATTCACAGCTAAAATTGTGAATCTTAGAAGAACAAAGGAGCAGCTGTGCCCAAAGTTTTTTTTTTTTTTAATTTAAGTTCAATTAATTAACATAGTTTCAGAGGTAGAGGTCAGTGATTCATCAGTTGTATATAACACCCAGTACTCATTACATCACCAAAGATTTTCTAATCCATTAATGGCTAGTTGGTTTATAAAATAATAATGTTTCTAGCTCTCAATTAAAAAAAAAATTAACTCACCTCATTTGTACTTCCCTGTGGCAAAGGCAGTTTAAAAGGGAAAAAAGAAAAGTATATGTCCTGTGTCATTAATAGCATTATGATAATTCAACTTTGTTTACAGTATTTCTGAGTATTTAAGAACAAATACTCCTACACATTTTTTCAGTTCAGATTACATATTGTATCTGAATCTTTCAAAGAACCCAATTCTATATTCCTCAGAGGGTTCAGCATCATATTCTAGGAAGGCTTTGGGATTTACTTCAAATAGCCCTTCTTTAGTCTTCTTCTAAGGTTGAGGAGCTATTTGAGACAGTGGCTCAGAGGATCCAGTTTTTAATTCATGCTTTACCCACAGTGCTACCATTAGTTTATCTTAACTAGATTCTTCAAAGACATATGGTAAATTCATTAGTTAAAATTCCATTCTAAAGAGTATACATAGGTATAAATGCTTGGGGAATTGTAGCTATTACTTGCCACCTGCACAATATAAGTTGAAAAGTCTTCCCTCCAAAAGTTTATGAAGAATCTCAATTTTAGCTTCACTAAAATGCCCCTAAATTTTCATGATGTAACTGAAGACACTTCCAGAATGACAGTGAGTTCATTATCGTTCTAGGTGTGTTTATAATTGTCTTCCCTATCCATCAATTATTTGAACAATGGACTGCAGTAACCCTGACTGTAGGCTGTGGTTAACCGAAACACAAAAGTAGTTACAACTAGCCCATAAGCAGCTGATGAGAGGTTGACCTGGACTCGTGCTATGGCCGGTACAAACGCCTACTTCAAATAGAGACAATCTGAAATAATCAGATCTTGCTTTTTAGGAGTTTATACTAAAAGAGCTAGTGATACAACCACTTAATGCTAGTGGTTCACATACATCCCCTTCCAAAACCAACATGAATCAAATGATAGGTTGTAAGTACAAAGTAATTTAACACATAAACAAGTCGCAGTCCGCTCAGTAAAAACTCAGCTGTGCTTTCTCACACTTCTCTTTAACAGCTTTAACTTTTAGGATAAATAAAAGTAGAAAGGAAAACTGTCTAATCCACATATTTGAAAACACTGAAATGTTAACTGGAAATCGGTTATGTAGGACTTCACATATCGTATTATAGTTAGTCGTTTGTATCTGGCCATCTTGACAGCTTCTAAAGCTCTTGAAGACTGGGGCCCAAGTCAGGTTCACCTGTTCAGTTCTAACATCTAACATTGTGTTTAGTACACAGTATGCTGCAATCAGTTGAAGAGGATAAAAGTATTCTTACCTGGTCCCACAAGGCTGCAGCCACCTGGTCTATTACAGCCCCCAACTCTCGGTATTCTCCAGAGTAGCGGATGTATGCCCAGGTGCACAAGGTGATCAGAGTCAGTCCCATTATCATATTGCATAGGCTAGCTATTATGTCCAAACCAATGAATCCAGTCACACCAGCAATCACGTACGTGATAAAGATGACAACAAACAGTGTGGCTGGGGTACGAGCTGCATGGAAGATATTTTTGCTATCATTGTGCTTGATATACTGGATGTAAAGTTCATCTATTTCACTCTCCAACTGTTGAAGGTAACGCCGGCTAAATTCCTCCCCACCCATCTTCTTCACCCCTCGAAATAGCTTCACAGATTCTTCCTTAAGCTCCAAATGTTTGGCCTGTAGGTCATTAGGTGCCAGAAATGGTTTGTCACCACCACAGATCTGTATCAGATAGAGAGAAGTGCCGTTAATGCCATGCAGAATAAAATTAGCAACTGTACCACAATCTCCCACTTAGCTAGTTGAATTTGTTCGAACACCATAATCAGAAGGAGTTTACATATATGTTTTGTCAGCCCACATCTTTGCGCAGTCCATATCAGGCATGACCGTATGTGGAACCAGTATTTTATAGATGACTTATATAAAGCCATTCTTAATTTTTATTTTCTTTTTGACCTGGGAAAGAATATCCAAGACTTAATCCAAGTTCCTCAAGATGAAAAGGCATGATTCAAAGTGAACTGCAAACTGAGTGCATTCACAGAATGAACCCCAAATCAAATTACAATTTAGTATAGTTACAATAAATTGTATAGTAATAAATTTAGTATAGTTACAAAATACTTTAGTATAGTTACAATAAATTTCCCAGATCCTCTGGGAAATTTATTGTAACTATACTAAAGTATTTTTGGCCAATGAGGTTTAACTTAATAGCAATGATATAAAACTCCAAAAAAATAAAATTAGGAAAAACATGTTCGTTGGCAGTTTCACTGATTGTGTTTGAATGGAGCCCTTTCACAATATATTCTTCAAGAGACTAAATGAAAGCATATTCAATGTTCTTGGACTAGGTTTTCAGTTTTTTCCAAAGTTACAAGGGAAATGTCAGATACCCATACCTTTCACTTTGGTTATTTGAGATTTAACTTATATAAAGCATACTCTCATTCTAGTTATCCTTTACTTATGTTGTGAACACCATTCCATAAACTGTATTACCCTTGACTCTTAAGACCACCAGTTTTGGATGTAATTTATAATATATAACATTTTCAGGAGAAAACCCTATCATATTAGTAGATATGTATAATAATTATTAGATGCATCCTAATTCAGAACGTTAAAAAGAGGAAAAGCAGTATGTAGAAGTATTAGCCCTTGAAGTCTAATTTCTTTTTTTCCTAATGGGTTTCTTGGTTTTGTTTTCTGTTTTTGAGAGAGAGTGTGTTCTGCGGGGGTTGGGGAGGTGGGGGACGTGGGGAGAGGGCCAGAGGGAGGAGGAGGAGAGAGAATCTTAAGCAGGCTCCATGCCCAGCACAGAGCCCAACTTGGGGCTCCATCTCACAACCCTGAGATCATGACCTGAGTCAAAACCAAGAGTCGGATGCTTAAGCAACTGTGCCACCCAGGCAACCTAATGGGTTTTCAGAGTTAAGACAGAAATACTGAAATTGTTGCATGAAGGGAGGTGTAGCAAGAGGGTAGCACATGTTATAGAGCTTATAAATAGTGGGAAGATGTGGCCAAAAAAAAAAAAAAAAAAGTAATATAGAGGGAACACACTTAAAATGTTCTAAATTGTGCATACATAGTGTTCCTTTCCTAAAAAATACTTTATGCAATAAATAGAAATGTGATATACATAAGCTGAGAAAGAGTAAGTCAAAGCCACTTCTTTGCATTTGCAGTGTAATTTGGAAGGAAAAAAAAAAGAATGAGCTCATGGAAGAAATACCGATTTTACTTAAAACACAATTTAAAATATTATTTAATTCTTACCTCTTCCATCTTTTTGTTGTATGTATCCTTGGCAGTTGCCACGGCGGCTAAATTGTTAGCTTCTGCTGTGGCCTTTGAACAAAGTACAAAGTATAATGTAAAATGGAATTCATATTTATTAAACCTTCACAAGCAATTCTCATTTCTGAGTATCATGTGTAAGAAATGTACAAGAACACAAGGCCATGAAATAATTTGAAGTATTGAAGTATTTCCACTACATTTTTAAAAATTTATAAAATTAAAATTTCGAAATACATAAAACGGTAGTCCATAGTTATAAAAATGAATTTTCATTTGGAAGATTTTTTTCCTCTTAAATATTTTTAAGCCTCTCACCAAATTGGGGGGGGGGTCTATAAACCTAAACACATGGGAAATAATTCACAGTACATTTGTGTGTACTAATATATAGACATGTCTTAAGTTTAAGGACTGATACTGATAGTACAATGTATCACTGATAAAAAAAATGAACTATTAAGAACTTAAAGAAATTTTTTAATAAGTAAGGAAAAAGTTAGATTCTCCTTTCTTAAATGTTTATTTGTAGAGACCACTGGTTTTAAAACCTGGACCTGCTTTTCTACTCGGTACATGTATGAACCTAAGCCACAGTGTGAGTCTGTTTTTTAAACCAGTTTTGTACAAAGAAAATGAAAGCTGTGTTAAAAAGTGTCAGCACAAGTGAAGCTCCTCTATGTATATACAAAAGTGTTTAGCTGAACACACAAACAGTAGTTAACAGAAAAAATAATCTCCCAATAAATATTCCAATATTTTTATTTGCTAATTTTTGATGGCCAGATTGGAGCGTATCTCTAGTCTAGAAGAGCATAAAGCTAAAGAAAGCTTAGCTTTAGTGACAAGTATATTTTAAAATGTTATGCCTCCTGATTAGTAAGTACCTGTAACATGGATTTGGGATGTGGCAATTCTTCACCTTGATAGATCTTTATATAGGCCTTAAAAAAAAGGGGGGGGGGGAGAAAAGAGACTCATGTTCAAGGAATTCCATTCAATATTTCTCCAATTCTGCTTAATTGTTTTCTAAGGTCTAAGGTCTTGCCAGTTTGGGGAACTATTATCTTTCTCATTTTAAATCTACTCCCCCTTTCTTAGTTGTTCCTTTTTCCTGAAGTGCCCTTTCCACACAACAATTCTTGCCAACCTTACCTTTCTTTAAAGGCTTAATTCATTGCCACCTCCTCTAAAACTTTCTCACATCCTTCTGCTAGGAGTAACCTTTCTTTTGCAGTCACTCACAGCCATTTGTACCTGCTGAAGTCTTAAGATTTATGGAAGAGATTTCTGTAAGAGTCCTTAATCTCCCACTAAATTCTAAGCTCCTACATAATGTTAGGCACAGTAAGAATTCAAACTTTAGTAGATAAATAACATGTCATTTATTGTGAAGAGTGAAGAAGATAAATAATCACACAGGAGGTATGTGACAGTATTTTAAATTACAAAAATGTGAATTTTAAAAGTTGGTATTTTGGTCCTTGGGGCATCAATCTACAAATTAGTTTGGTAGCTGAAATTCCCCCACTATATGTGGCTGGTTTTAAAAAGCCAGTTTAAAAAAAAAAACACAACAGTATTCAGTGCTACCTAAAATAAACAAGTAAATGCAAATTTAAAATAATTCCACTTCAAATCAGTCCTTAATGCAGAGAGAGAAATTGTGGAAGAATTTTCTCCAATAGGAAGGCAAAGTATAGCCCCTTGGAGAACATCTTCAGAATGAAAGTAAAATTCTATATAGCTCATAACTGAAGACTACTATATGTTATGGATCTTGAGCAACACCTTCTCCCCCAGCAACAAAAAATAGACTTTTCCAATGCCTAGATATATTCATACTCCAAAATATATTTCTCTCAAGATAAAGTTTTCTTTAAAATTTTAATTTCAGAAACTAAGCTCCTCTTGGGAGTCTAATGATATTTTTATTCTTATATATTCCTCATAACTTTGCCCCCATATTACAGAGTCTAAAATTTGTTTCAAGTAGGAACTGCATTCTAAAACAATGCTCTAGAAATGAGAGTGATACCTTGAAGTACTCCACCAGACCTCGGCAGGTGATTTTGTTCCCATTGATCTCTTTAATATCTAGGCTCTCAGGACTAAGTAGCCAAGGAATGAGTATTTTCAAGTTTTTGATGAATTCATCATCTATTTCTACAAGTAAAAGCACATTCATCATTATTTTTAAAATCCAATCCGGTCCTCCATGCCATACAACAAAACATCCTTTGATTTCCTCCATTTCTTCCCCAGTGATAAAGCCTTCACTCACTTTCCCATCATCTAAATAAACAACTACTGCAGCCCACTGTTCTTGGGTCAGTGATCCTCCTTGCCTAAACTTCTACTGCTAGTCTTCAGTTCAATTACATATTTACTTATCCTCCACCCATAAAATAGCTTTCTTGATGTTAAATGTTAAGCAAATATCTTAAACCCTATTCATGTAACCAGTATTCTGTACTTAAGTTTGTTGGTGGTTTTATAAACGGGGAAAAGGCCAGATACTTACTTATTCCCTCCAGAAAATGTATACCAAAATTGCTTTTTTTAGTGTACCCACCTTACGAAAAGTGTATAGAACTGGGTAAGGTGTAACTAGAACTCAAGTTCAGAAGGATAGTGATGGTGATGCCACCTCTGGTGGTGAAACTCACCAGTAGAAATTAACATGGCAAGAGTAGGCCATGGAGACAAATCGGAGGATGTCCGAGTTCTTCCCCTAACATGTTTAGGACAACTGATTACACATTCCCATGGTATAGCATTAGGTTTAAGCTTCGCTTTACATATGTAGTAAAGTAACAGAAAATGCATCTTCAGAGGAGTCAGTGATAATTTCTGAAATCATTATTTCAAAAGATGCAGAAAAATACACCTACATAAAAAGCAAGGTATGTCCTAAAAGTAGTAAAGGCCTATAATGTTTAAAAATCTCAGTTTCAGCAGAGTCACTGAGTTTTCAGGCTTTGGAATTGGTGGTTTCTGACGTTTTAAGGATAAAGATTCAAACCATATGATTGTGTGTGTTTGCATTTTCCTTGCTTGCTATTACAACCTGACTATACACTGAAATACCAGTTTACATAAGAATTCTTGTTTCTCTTCTTTCCTTGCTGCTTTTATGAGATGTACAAGCATAATGCTGGAAAACCTTCAAGACTTCACATTCACATTTTGTACACCTTTGAAATTTTAGTGCTCATCTTTTATGAGTACTTGTATAGTTTACTCAAATGTATTTTGCTGTTTGCATTGTACGAATTTTTTTTTAAGATTTATTTATTAATTTATTTATTTATTTGACAGACAGATCACAGGTAGGCAGAGAGGCAGGCAGAGAGAAGAAGGGAAGCAGGCTCCCTGCTGAGCAGAGAGCCTGATGTGGGGCTCTATCCCAGGACCCTGGGATCACGACCTGAGCCGAAGGCAGAGGCTTTAACCCACTGAGCCACCCAGGCGCCCCCGCATTGTACCAATTTTTACTGATAATTTTGCTTTGTATTATATTTCCATTTATTCAGATTTATTGTTGTGGGGTTTGCTCTCTAGTTAGCAACATTCGCTAATAGTACCGGTGTTTGTATGATGTTACCACTGTCTGTGTTGTGTTTTGCTGCCTGCTGCGTATCTGTGTACACTGCTACCATTAGGTTTCTTTTTTGCAATATGACTTTATGGGTTTTTTGTAGACTATTACTACATATCTAGAACATCTCAAATCTTCCTGAATTTCTGTATAAAACAAAAACCTTTCTCATTATAAAACAACCTCAAGTAACGTGATGCCCCCAGTTTTGTTTTTGTTCTTCAACATTTCCTCAGCGATTCAGGGTCTTTTCTGATTCCATACAAATTTTAGGATTATTTGCTCCAGCTCTTTGAAAAATACCGGTGGAGTTTTGATCGGAATGGCATTAAAAGTATATATCGCTCTAGGCAGTATAGACATTTTAACAATGTTTATTCTTCCGATTCAAGAGCATGGAATGGTCTTCCATCTTTTTGTGTCTTCTTCAATTTCTTTCATGAGTGTTCTGTAGTTCCTCTAGTACAGACCCTTTACCTCTTTGGTTAGGTTTATTCCCAGGTATCTTATGGTTCTTGGTGCTATAGTAAATAGAATTGATTCTCTAATATCCCTTTCTGTATTTTCATTGTTAGTGAATAAGAAAGCCACTGATTTCTGTACATTGACTTTGTATCCTGCCACATTACTGAATTGCTGTATGAGTTCTAGTAGTTTGGGGGGTGGAGTCTTTTGGGTTTTCCATATAAAGAATCATGTCATCTGCGAAGAGAGAGAGTTTGACTTCTTCATTGCCAATTTGGATACCTTTTATTTCTCTTTGTTTTCTGATTGCTATTGCTAGAACTTCTAATACTATGTTGAACAAGAGTGGTGAGAGTGGGCATGTGATCACCAAGACAGCATGGTACTGGCATAAAAACAGACACATAGACCAGTGGAACAAAGTAGAGAGCCCAGATATGGACCCTCAACTCTATGGTCAAATAATCTTCGACAAAACGGGAAAAAATATACAGTGGAAAAAAGACAGTCTCTTCAATAAATGGTGCTGGGAAAACTGGACAGCTATATGTAGAAGAATGACACTCGACCATCCTCTTACACCATACACAAAGATAAACTCAAAATGGATAAAAGACCTCAACGTGAGACAGGAATCCATCAGAATCCTAGAGGAGAACATAGGCAGTAATCTCTTCGATATCAGCCACAGCAACTTCTTTCAAGATATGTCTCCAAAGGCAAAGGAAACAAAAGCAAAAATGAACTTTTGGGACTTCATCAAGATCAAAAGCTTCTGCACAGTAAAGGAAACAGTCAACAAAACGAAGAGGCAACCTATGGAATGGGAGAAGATATTTGCAAATGACAGTAAGACAAAAGGTTGATATCCATGATCTATAATGAACTCCTCAAACTCAACACACACACAACAGACAATCATATAAAAAAAAAAATGGGCAGAAGATATGAGCAGACACTTCTCCAATGAAGACATACAAATGGCTATCAGACACATGAAAAAAATGTTCATCATCACTAGCCATCAGGGAGATTCGAATTAAAACCACATTGAGATACCACCTTACACCATTTAGAATGGCCAAAATTAGCAAGACAGGAAACAACATGTGTTGGAGAGGATGTGGAGAAAGGGGAACCCTCTTACACTGTTGTTTGGAATGCAAGTTGGTACAGTCACTTTGGAGAACAGTGTGGAGATTCCTCAAGAAATTAAAAATAGAGCTTCCCTATGACCCTGCAATTGCACTACTGGGTATTTACCCCAAAGATACAGATGTAGTGAAAAGAAGGGTCATCTGTACCCTAATGTTCATAGCAGCAATGGCCACGGTCGCCAAACTGTGGAAAGAACCAAGATGCCCTTCAATGGATGAATGGATAAGGAAGATATGGTCCATATACACTATGGAGTATTATGCCTCCATCAGAAAGGATGAATACCTAACTTTTGTAGCAACATGGACGGGACTGGAAGAGATTATGCTGAGTGAAATAAGTCAAGCAGAGAGAGTCAATTATATATGGTTTCACTTATTTGTGGAGCATAACAAATAACATGGAGGACAAGGGGAGATGGAGAGGAGAAGGGAGTTGAGGGAAATTGGAAGGGGAGGTAAACCGTGAGAGACTATGGACTCTGAAAAACAATCTGAGGGTTTTGAAGGGGCGGGGGGTGAGAGGTTGGGGGAACCAGGTGGTGGGTATTAGGGAGGGCACCGATTGCATGGAGCACTGGGTGTGGTGAAAAAATAATGAATACTGTTACGTTGAAAAGAAAACAATTTAAATAAATAAATAAATAAATAAATAAATAAATAAATAAAATCCTCAAAATCACTTCCATGTATTACATGTATTTCAATTCCACCCCCATTCCCTTATAAAATTGGAATGGAATAAGATACACCTGGGTGTCTAATGCAGCAGCAAATGTGGTAATGATCATTAAAGTAACAAGCATATAATCACATATTTGGATTAAAAATGTGTCCTGAACAGAATGGGAGAAGATATTTGCAAACGACATATCAGATTATCAGATAAAGGACTAGTGTCCAGAATCTATAAAGAACTTAGCAAACTCAACACCCAAAGAACAAATAATCCAATCAATAAATGGGCAGAGGACATGAACAGACATTTCTGCAAAGAAGACATCCAGATGGCCAACAGACACATGAAAAAGTGCTCCATATCACTCGGCATCAGGGAAATACAACTCAAAACCACAATGAGATATCATCTCACACCAATCAGAATGGCTAAAATCAACAAGTCAGGAAATGACAGATGCTGGCGAGGATGCAGAGAAAGGGGAACCCTCCTACACTGTTGGTGGGAATGCAAGCTGGTGCAGCCACTCTGGAAAACAGCATGGAGGTTCCTCAAAATGTTGAAAATAGAACTGCCCTATGACCCAGCAATTGCACTATTGGGTATTTACCCTAAAGATACAAACGTAGTGATCCAAAGGGGCACATGCACCCGAATGTTTATAGCAGCAATGTCCACAATAGCCAAACTATGGAAAGAACCTAGATGTCCATCAACAGATGAATGGATCAAGAAGATGTGGTATATATACACAATGGAATACTATGCAGCCATCAAAAGAAATGAAATCTTGCCATTTGCGACAACATGGATGGAACTAGAGCGTATCATGCTTAGTGAAATAAGTCAAGCAGAGAAAGACAACTATCATATGATCTCCCTGATATGAGGAAGTGGTGATGCAACATGGGGGCTTAAGTGGGTAGGAGAAGAATAAATGAAACAAGATGGGATTGGAAGGGAGACAAACCATAAGTGACTCTTAATCTCACAAAACAAACAGGGTTGCTGGGGGGAGGGGGTTTGGGAGAAGGGGGTGGGATTATGGATATTGGGGAGGGTATATGCTTTGGTGAGTGCTGTGAAGTGTGTAAACCTGGTGATTCACAGACCTGTACACCTGGGGATAAAAATATATGTTTATAAAAAATAAAAAATTTAAAAAAAATGTGTCCTGAAGATGGCATGAGCCACGGTCTTGGTTCTCACTGAGACTATTCCAATTTTGGATTCAGAAAGCACAAACCAGAGATTCCTGGCATACACAGGTGGTGAGCTCTTGCTAATGGTATTAGTCAACACCGTAAACACATGACCCAGAACACCTGCAGACCATTTCAGTTTACAGAGGCACACTAACTAGCTCTGGGCCTCTGCAAGAATGCAAATAAATATGTGTGGGCAGTTGATTATTCGGGGTGATGTTCTGTTTCCATCATTTCTTCAATCATTTTTGCCACAAGAGTCCGACTTTGCCAGGAATCCAGGGGCTGGGCCAAAGTGGTTATCTGTCACAATCACTGGGGACGTGATAACGTACTTTGTAAGAACTCTGCCCGCAGATGCACTGGTGCAGGACTGCCGTGTAATCACCCAGGGAAGATGCTTTCTCGGGATTACCTTCATTAGAAACACCTTTTTAAAAATAATTACCTTGCAGTGGTGTTTGGATCTGCTTCCTGAAGTCTAACTGAAGCTGCTAAGGATGTATCGCCACAATTTATGGTGTGGTCACTTGTCATTCTACATGGGGGACTAAACACAGAGCAACCTCAAAAAGGAAGGTAACTCCTTGTTAATTAGAAGATTTACTAAGCTAAGAGAGGTATTCAGTGGGCACTTAGAAAGAGCTGGTTGAATGGAGTATGAACAAACCTGATCCTCGCGATTTCCCATGTGTAATGTTGTTAAATTAATAGCAGTTAATTGGAATCATGGTATTATATGTTTCATATAATATGGGAAATGGCATGATAATTTCAATGATGTGAAGGACCATGAACAATATAGTAATTATAAATATAGGTAGTGAGCTAGAAAGTTATTCCTATAAGTTTATGAAAGAATATGTGAGAATTACCAATGAAAAGTTTTTGCACAATTGTTTATTCAGAGACATTTCTTCCCTAGAGGTTGACATATTCCAGATGTCAACCCTCTGGAATACAGCATAGCCAGTGGACAAGACATCCTGGACAGAGACCACATCAACTTACAAGTTTCAGACTGTGCTGGAAAAACAACATGGATAGGTGACTCTCAGAACTGCCCTAGGAGAAACTGAGGCTGAGATGAACACTTTAACACACATAGATTCAGCAGGAGTCCTATAAAGCCTCATCAAAATGCATCTTTGATGGGCACCTGAAGCTGCTTTTCATTTCTTTTTCTCTCAGGCTAGCCACTTTGGTAAACTGATAATTTTGGGATGCCTATAGAGCAACTGTGTGGGTTAATATATGTGTAGACATGTGAGTAAAATTTGATGGGAAACAAATCTATTAAAAGATGAAGTTCTTTATCTCTGTGATTTGTCTTAAACTCTCTCCCTCAGCTCTTTCCCTCCACCATGTATCAGTTAATTTAAGAACTGTCACTGAATACCACAAGAACGGAACAAGCCAGAGTACTCTTCTGTCCCAATAAAGGGCTCTTGTTGAAAGCCTGCTCCTCCCCTGCCTGTTTATGACTCCCCAACTCCAGAGAAGAAAGAGGGGCCTTGTGGGAGCCCTCTCTTTACATCATTTATTCAAATGAAGGCACTAGGTAACGATACAGTTTCAAGAAGTCTGTGCTCTTCGGAAGGCTGAATTTCATAAGTGATAGTGAAATGACAGAACCCTGCAGTTCTTGCATTAATGTGTACTTACTGCTATCTGTTCTGTTATATAAAGATAATTTAAAACATGTACAGAAATAATGCTAATGACTGAGAAATGTGGGATTCTATTTATGATACTGTCATAGTTAAATGGAAGGTATCTTGAGTATAAATGCCATGGACACGGGGCAGTGGGGTGGGGGGAATAGGTTTGCTTTTCAAACCCGCCAGTTCCATTAAGGTGGACACATATTATGTTGTCTTTTCTTAAGAGGAATTTTAAAGTCCTTTGAGAAGAGTTATGCTGAAAAGCTTGCTGCGTCACTCTCTCACCAACCCTGGCACAGGGCAGAAAGGCCACAGTACATAAATAAATGTCTAAGCTCAGTGGCATGTATATTCAATGCCAGGCTTATAAGTATAAAAATCAGAAATGTCTTTGTACTACTTTGTATTAATCACAAAGCAAATATCTAAAGACCCAGTGATTATTTATTAGGAAATACTTGTATTTCCTCGGACCCCTATGTCCACCCCACCCCATCCCACCCCTTCTTCTAAAAAGTTGAGTTGCTTTGGAATCTTAAAATGTTAGTAATGCCTCTGTTAGGAAAGCAACTACTATTATCATACACTGTCTCAAGAACATTCTAGGGCTTTTGGGTTTTTCAGAAACGGGTCCTCATTCAGAAGAGGATTTCATTTTTAGTGAAGATTTTAATAATTTATAATTAAATTCTTCAGTAACATTTTTAAAGAGCTTGAATTCAGAACTATGCAATGTTTCTTTTGATCTCTAATTACATAACTTATAACAATAATTATATAATTTAAAGCATTCAGATAATATAGACATCTACTTTTCTCCTCTAATGTAAATAAGGAAAATTTAACAGGAAGACTTTAAGGAGCATTTCTCAATGCACAGAAGTGAGCAGGAACCTCTGTGAAGAGGGGAAAGTCACTGCCTCCCAGGTGAACACAGGATCTTGCCCGTTTTCTCCGTGTGTATATTAAGTACCCATAGATCCCATAGTTCACCAAGGAGGTGTTCTAGTACCAGCCCAGGATTCCCAGTTCTCTCAACAATTTTCAGCCATCAGCCTCACATATGTGGATAATCCAAATGAGCAGCTATAAGCCCAATAGATAAAATGACAATTTTATAAGCAGGATAAGTAATGTAAACATACTCATTAAAAGACAAACCTTTCAGTTTTCCATCAAAGTTTGGATTGGTAGCTACTTTTAAGCCAGGATGAGGTAGCAGAAAACAGGAAATTTTGGTGAAACAGGAATGGATGTGTTTTCGAACATTCTGTAGTTCTTCGTGCTGGTTCCCTGAGACCTGCAGTAAATCATTCTAAAGTTTAAACTACTTTCATCATAATTGAATTCCAAGAGAATTCTGTGACATCTATTTGCTACAGTTGTCTGGTCCCACAGTGATAAAAATGACATGACAGGGCTGATACTAAAGAAAAAATAAAGTCTTGGCTAAACGGCCATATCTAAATATAGCATACCTATGGCATTATTATTAGAATTAACAAATGTTTACCCTTATGCTAACTCAGATGGGCCTTCCCACTTTTTAGTACAAATTAGTGGGGTTTTATTCTAGCTAGTTCTTAAAATTCCAATTTTAATTTGAAGTACTCATAAGAAACATGAATAGATCATAAGATATTCCTACCTTCTTTTCAGGAGATACTCAAGACAGCCTCTTGTCACCTGGTAGGTATACATTTAGATTCTAGAAAGGCATCTGAATAATTGGGTATTTATAAGCTAAACTATCCCTGTTTTTTCAAATGTATTTGACAGTTAATAGTACACCTACTTAAAAATAATTATAAACCTAAAAAGACAAGAGATCCTGACTATCATGAAACCTTATTTAATCTTGATTAAAATTTTTTTCTTCATAGTTACTTGTTGTGGTATCTGTCCAATGTAAACAATTCATTCAATATTGAACTATCCTGACACTGAAAATGGAGAATCCTCTAATTTCACTTTCTGTGAACCATTAGCAAAATGTTCTAAGACTGACTTTGGGAATTTCAAAATGAGATATTTTCTGTTAAATCGACTTTTAAACCTCTACTAAAACATGAATCCAGATATTTGTACTGTCAGTCTTGAATGGATTTAATTATTCTAATTAAAAGATTTATCTTGGAATAAGTCGGTGTTTTGTAGATTATCTACACAAGAATTACCTGTATCATAATTATTGATAATATTTAAAGCTATAACTCTGAAAGTATGTATTAAATATCAATCTTTGTAGAGACAATAGAAGGGTCAAATAAGATTGTATCTAATAAGTATCCATTCTGCAAATCATTCAACAAAAGTAATTCTAGATTACTACTGGTGAAATTTCATGCACCTTAATATCTAACCAACCTTGAGGCGTTTTTCCAAGAATTTGGAGCCACCTTCAGCTCCATATGAAAATTCGTATGGAAAGCTCCAGTCCCGAACAAGAAATATCAGACTCTAAGAAACAGTAAGAAGAAAGGATTGATGAGGGGACTTTTAATGGCCTCCCTGAGCTTTATACTGAAACCAATTAAATGTATTATTATCATTTGAATAGTGTTCTACACCACACTGTGGAATTGTGAAAGCAAACATAAAACCTTTGAAAGTTTCTGAGCAATCTATTCCCTAGGAATCAATCTTCCTGTTCCCAGTAAGTAAAAACAGAAAGCTGCCCCAAAACTGACTGTATTCACACACACAGCAATTCAGCCAGTTTGAGGGCACCTCTGTCTCTCATCTCTTGGTGGCATGCATTCATCTTGGCAATTTGGGGACAGCTTTTTATGAAGACTCGAGTTTTATTTGAAGAGAGTTTTATCATCCCTTTAAGTACTTTTCCTCTATTACAGTTGTCCCATTCTCTTCCTCAGGGGCTCTCAGTATATATACATGGTATGGATGGGTAAGAATCCAGGTTTAGTGGGGCCCAAAGCTTATACAATCCGTTGGGGGGAGGGCTCAAGAGGAAAATGAATACACAATTGGGCTTCAGAGGGAATATTTATTTAGAATGAGAGAAATAACCAATTACAAATTTTTTAAAAAGCTGACAAATTCACAAACACACAAACACAAATCCAGAAAAAAAAAAAACTAACATACCTTTGTAATAGTTTTTTTTTTTTCCCTACTGTTTTTGGCTGCAAATGATTTGATCACTTCATTGCATGATGATTTTGAAATAATCTCTTAGAAAGTATTTCTGTCTGTCCTCTAACAAGGCCACATTCTTTATCATAAACAATTATTATTGATAGTTCAGAAATGTTTCTGTTTCACAACTTATTTGTAATGCCATGTACATTTTTAGTTTCCTCACCCATTAAGTATGATGCTAATAGAACCCACCTCACAGGACTACCAAGACATGCATAAGGCCTCTCTGGAAGGTGCCTGCACAGAGTTAGTGCTGTGTTGGCTCTGGGAGTTTTATTTTAATGGTCACATATTTTAGCTAATGGATAGACCATAGTTTATTTTGCCATTACTAGACGTTTTTCAGTTTTTCTATTATTCTAAGAAATGCACTGATAAACATCCTTGAAGCTGAATATTTGTTCACATCCAGACTGGATTTTATCAAGGACTGTGTTTCCAAAATTAGAATAATCATCAGAATCGTTTGGAAGACTTTTAAAAGTATAGAATTCTTGGGCCTCACCCCCGACCTTTTGAAACCAAAGAAACAGCCGCTTTCCTTGAACAGCTTATTATATACCAAACACAATGCCAGGAATTACACACATGATATTTCACGCATTCCTGCAACAGCCAAGAGATAGGTTATAATTTATGATTCTTTTCAGAAGAGATAATCTAAAAAGCCCCACCACCTGACATTAAGTGACTTGGCCAAAGGCACAGAGAGATGGCACAGCTAGCATTTAAACCCGGGCAACCTCAAAACCCCTGCGGCATGGCTCAACAGGAACATCACACATGTGTTGTAGTTTACAACCTGGGCTCTGATAAAAGCATGCTTTTTATTTTTTAAACATTTATTTACTTTAGAGAGAGTGAAAGAGTGAGTGAGAGAGAGAGAGAGCATGAGTGGGAGGGGCAGAGGAAGAGGAGAGAGATTCCCAAGTAGGCTCTGTGCTGAGCATGGAGCCAGACGTGGGGCTTAATCTCAGGACCCTGAGATCACCACCTGAGCTGAAACCAAGAGTTGAGCACTTAACTGACTGCACCACCCTGGCGCCCCTAAAGGCATGCTTTGATATGCTTAAGACATACTGCAAATTTTAGTTTCGGAAGAAAAGTAGGACTTGGAGGGAAAAAATCAGTAGTTTTTATGAAATTAGCGATCTTTAAATGATCTTTCTAAAAGTTTTATACCTTCTGAGCTTCTAACAATATTTTATTCTTGCTTATTAAAATGTGTTGATTTTTTAAAAGATTTTGTTTATTTATTTGAGAGTGAGAGCACAAGGGGGGAGAGAAGCAGACTGAGCACTGAGCAGGGAGCCCAATGTGGGGCTCAAACCCAGGACCCTGAAATCTTGACCCAAGTCAAAGTCAGACACCCAACTGACGGAACCACCCAGGCCCTTTTGCTGATATGTCTCTTAATTCTCTTTTTTTCTCTCTTAATTCTCTCTCTCTCTTTTTTTTAAGATTTTATTTATTTATTTATTTGACAGACAGAGATCACAAGTAAGCAGAGAGGCTGGCAGAGAGAGAGAGAGAAGGAAGCAGGCTCCCCGCTGAGCAGAGAGCCTGATGCAGGGCCCGATCCCAGGACTCTGAGATCATGACCTGAGCCGAAGGCAGAGGCTTTAACCCACTGAGCCACCCAGGCGCCCCACTCTTAATTCTCTTTTAATCTCTGGGTTCTTCCTCCATTTCTTCTTTCCCCTTACAGTTTATCTACTAAAGAACTTAGGACTTTGACCTGTAAAAATTCCCATAACCTGGACCTTGCTGACTGCATATTCACAAGCAGTTCAGCATGCTCTCTGTCCTCTAGATTTCCTATAAATTGGCAGCTGGGTACAGAGCCTTGATCTCAGGTCATAATTTTTTGGTGGAGTGCTCTTCTATCAGGAGGCACAGAGTTTCTGATTATCAGTCCTTTGGTGAAATTATAACATCTTTGCTTATCTGAAGTTCATTCATCAGTAGCTTTCTCATTAAGGGCTCATAAAAACAATATTCTTTGCATTCTTATGTGTTTGTGACCTATTGTAGCAGTTGTGACTTTCTATTTGAAAGTCAGTTTTGCTGAAAATAAAATCCTTGGCTCACAGTTTCTCTCCCAAAGCCAGGCGGCACTTCTTCGTTTACATCATGGATTTTTAAATTATTTTATTTTATTTTACTTTTGTTTACTGTGTGTGTATGTGGTGGGTATTTGTGCATTTTTGTGGGGAAAGGAGTGATTCTTATGGAGAGGAGAGTTTCAAAATACCACTAGGGCACCTGGCTGGCTAGTTGGAACAGCACGTGACTCCTAAAATTGGGGGGCTATGAGTTTGAGCCCCACTTCGGGTATAGACATTACTTAAAAATAAAGTCTTAAAAAAATAAAATGCCTTTATCCACTATATTAAACAGTCCACTGTCTTTAACAGAGGCCCATTTATGTCAAAATGAAACATAATAATTTGTATTCAGAACATTTCTACCTAAATGTTTCAAAATAACATATTTTTGAAAACAGAGCTTAGCTAAGAAGTAATTTTTGCAAAATAGAGGTTCACGAACCAAGATAAATGAAACCAAGTATGTGGATTTGGCTGTATTTTGCATTTTTCTTGGGGAATTTGGTTGGTCTTTTTCACTGGGCATCTTCCTAAGTTGATATAATAAGGACCATATGAGATGGAGAGGAGAAGGGAGTTGAGGGAAAATTGGAAGGGGAGGTGAACCATGAGAGACTATGGACTCTGAAAAACAATCTGAGGGTTTTGAAGGGGCAGGGGGTGGGAGGTTGGGGGAACCAGGTGGTGGGTATTAGAGAGGGCACAGATTGCATGGAGCACAGGGTGTGGTGCAAAAACAATGAATACTGTTACGCTGAAAAGAAATAAAAAAATAATAAATAAAATAAAATAAACTGAAAAAAAATGTCCTTAGCCTTTCACATAGTTTCCTGTGGTTAAAATCTTAATAAAGCTGTTTTCAAAATTAAAAAAAAAATAAGGACCATATGTAGCATAGGATCGAATATCAAGTCTTATTTTCTAAAATCATTAATCTATATTCTATCTATCCATCTATCTACAGTATCAAATTCCCAAGTTCCTTGCCTAACGGTCCCATCCAGAGATGTGCTGGTAAACTGGCTCTCCCAGAAGAACAAAATGCCTTGATTTTGTAGCATTTGACCATTTCTGTGGTATAAATATGCCCATCATCGCTGATCCAAGCTACTAGCAATTTAATAGTTGGCTTATATAATTCCCAAACATTTACTAATTAGTTCTCATGAACTGGTATAAACCAGCTATGGCACACCTACTGTCCCCATCCCCTCCCAAGATAATTTGTCTACTTTATATTAAAAATGCACGGAATTCTATGAATCTCAGTCCATATGTCAAAGTCATCAGTTTTTCCACAATGCTGAATCTTGATTTGTTCATACATATGGGTAGAGATAAAAATCAAAAATATAAATTACCCTAATTTGCTCAGATGAAAATATTTCAAGTCACAAATATTTCTTTAACGAATTAATCCCAGTCTGCAAATGGGGCAAATGATGGGATCCATGCTGTCCATATCCCACCAGTGATCACATATAGTTTTTTAATCATCAGAAAATTATAACCCTTGTTAACTTCCCTTTGGGGGCTATATCCTTCAGGAAGTTATTCAAAAGGAGTGTTATAGCACTACTATGAGTGAGAGTGAAAAACAGAAAAAATCCAAATGCTCAACAACAGGAAAATGGCTACTCAAATTACGGCATATTAATATAACATATTAATGGCTATTAATATTACAAATACACAGAATATATAAATACATGTGTTAATTGTGCCAGAATACAAACTTATATGAAATAATGCAACATAACATTATGTTATTAGCAACATAATGCTAAATGTATGACCACATCCATTACAAATATGTGAAAAAAAACTCCCAAGCTCTCAGTAACAGACTAACTGTTCTACAGCCTTGTAGCAAGTAAATGACTGAACTGGTTTTTAACCACTTAATCAATTTCAGTTCTAATTTCAGTTTCAGAAAACAACTGCACACAGTTTAGAACTTGTTTTAAACCCATCAAAGTACAACTCACTTCAATCAATAGCCCATTGAATGTCTACCCATGTGTGACAGATTCATACTTTAAAAGTCAGCTAAGTAGTGAAAGACTCACTCCAGAAGATTCACTAAGGCTGATGTCAATCCATTTCTCCCCTCCGTAGCCAACAAAAAACAAACGTTGTTGTTGTATTCCACAGCAACAAAAATTTTAAAACTGACATCAGGGGCGCCTGGGTGGCTCAGAGGGTTAAGCCTCTGCCTTCGGCTCAGGTCATGATCCCAGGGTGCTGGCTCTCTGCTCAGCAGGGAGCCTACTTCCTCCTCTCTCTCTCTCTGCCTGCCTCTCTGAGTACTTGTGATCTCTCTCTCTGTCCAATAAATTAAAAAAAAAAAACTTAAAAAAAAAAAAACCTGACATCAACCTATTCTTGCCTCTGTAAACCATGTAACTTCAAAACAAATTCCTAAACCCTACATATAATTGTTAGTTTCCTCTGCTTAGCAAGGCTAAGACTCACCAACATATCTCTTATACTTAATAAAGCAATAAATTCAGCTTTGGTTTTTGTATCAGATTTTGAGTGGTGGTCTCATCCTTTGACAGTTCTGGATGCCCCTCAAAGGCAGCAGTCCTTTGACCCTCAGACAAACAGGTGAATTCTTCTTGTCCCTTGTTCCAAAATTCCATTTGTCCTTCAAATTTACTTCCAGGTGAATGTCTCAACAATTATCTGATTTAATTTCTGATTTGTTTCATTGAGCTCTTGTCACTGATTCATTTATCCTAGGGTTTTTGTTATAAAGACCCAATAGGTCTTCATATAAGGTCATTGGTTTTAAGTCTTTGTATAGGGCAATTCAACCTTTAGTTTTGAAAGAGTACTCATTTGATAAGTAATTAGACCCAATTTTTGTATAAGGTTATTAGAACTTCGGGTTTGGAGGTATACCATTCAGTAAATACTTTTGCTATTATCTCTTTATGCTTTTGCTCCCTGCTTTGCTTTCATTTGCTTGGTAATTCATATAAAGTCTTGCCTCGTGTATTTTTCCTTTGTCTTGAATTGTTTCATGTCACTGAATATATGGGGAAGTGGTCCAGAAAGAACAGATAGATGCATAAACTTAGTAAATCTCCAGACCAATCAAGATGCCCCAAAGACTAATGATTGGAGGTCTGTTAAACTGGCAGCAAATTTACACAAAACTCATTAGTCAAACTTAGCCTTGGGAGCCCTACAAAACTTTTAAGGGGACACTCAGTCTTGTC
Source organism: Mustela nivalis (assembly GCF_964662115.1). Taxonomy (NCBI): domain Eukaryota; kingdom Metazoa; phylum Chordata; class Mammalia; order Carnivora; family Mustelidae; genus Mustela; species Mustela nivalis. Next base: position 48,194,302 of record NC_139025.1, read on the forward strand.
AATCTGTGAGTCACTGTGTTTAGTCCAGAACACAGGATCAATGACTATTAGATTATTGATTTTACAGCACTATCCTGACCTCTGCTGGCCTAAGGAACCAAGTTGCTTTTCAAAGCACACACTTTTGACCAAATTTTGCAGGCTTGTATATATCAAAGCTGGACCCTCCTCCCAGAAAAATGCTTGGTTTCTATTTGTATGGCACTATAATCCTAGCTATTGTACTTAGAAGAATAAATGACCTTTTCAAAAAAATTCAGAGTGACAGTGGTCATTATGGTGATCTTTGTACAATGTCAAAATAAATAACTAATACAGTTAAGGGGAGCTCTATAAAAATTAAGAGATAAAAATAAAATATCAAACACTCATTATTTAGTCTCTTTAATTAGTAAACTGAGACCTCAAAACAAAAGTTGACTCCAATTTGATTCTCTTACCTCCTTGTACCTCTTTCAGTTTTCTCTTCACTTTATCTCTTCAATCCCTCCTGCTCCTTCCCCTGACCTCCTGAATGATTTCCGCAGGACTTTTTGCAGAAAGGGACTGGCCACGTTCTCCCAAACAACATCAAACTGCTAGACCAGAAGGCACTATAGAAGCTGAATTTAAACTCTGATCTAGAGTTGAGTTTCAAGAAATTTCTCTAACCCAAGAAGACAGAAATTTGTTGCATAATTCAGGATTTGTTAACTATTTACTGACCTGAACTATTAGTCCTTTCCAACTAGTTTACTTAATTGTTATCCCTCAGATAGAGAAAAAAAATTATTAAAATCAATAGGGTAAAAAAAGACCAAGAGAACATTCAAACAACCCAGCTCTTCAAAATAATAATAATAATAATAATAATAACAACAACAACCATGATAAATTAAAACATTTAATAGCCTTTAGAGGGCAAGAAAAATAGACAAACCATCATATGAGGCCATATCAGAAGACTTTCTCTTAGAGAATAATTGGTCAAAGATTCAAAATTGTAAACAAAATAAAGATCAATCATAGGAAACATTACAAATAGACTTCAAGAAATTTTCAAACAATCCTCTGGGTATCTAAATAGCTAAAGTAAAAACCTTGTCTTCTCTTTTCTAATGGGCTCAAGCACAAAATACAGGAATCAGAAAAAAAAAGCTTGAATGAGAAATCGTCAATTTAAAAATCTCCAATATATAGCTGACTTTTCAGAGGGCCTTGAATGGTTAAAAAAGTAGAAATCAAAACAAATTTATGGTCCTCCAGATAAAAAGAAGAACAAAATATCCTCTATTCTCTAAGAATCAGGACCCTATCCATAGGGACACCTATAAATACAGCAAGAAAAAAATCCACTTGAAAAACCAACGTCCTTTATTGGCTAAAAATACCTACAGTGCGTATGACTCAAAAAGAGACTGCCTTCATCTCGGGTCATGATCCCAGGGTGCTAGAATTGAGTCCTACATCGGGCTCCTTGCTCAGTGGGAAGGTCTGCTTCTCCTTCTGCCTGCCACTACCCTACTTGTGCGTTCTTCTCTGACAAATAAAATCTTTAAAAAGAGAGAGAGAGACTGAAGAATCCCTTTGAACAAAAATCACAAAGGACATAAGCAGAAAAGTTGGAGAAGAATCTATGAGAGTCCAGATTAGTACCTTCCAAATTACATAAATCTTTCTTTTTTACATATATAAAAAAATGAGGCCAAAGCAGGTACTAAATTACAACATGCACACATCAGTGACTCATTGCCTTTTATGGCCAATCCCCTGAGCCAGTTAGCCAAGGCTTATCCTCTTGCCTCAGAGCAGTTGCATCCTTGTCTAACTACTCAAAGCATCTTCAGACTGTGTACTAGGATCATATTTAAATCTGAAGGTACCATATACAATCACTATGGCTACCTGAAAACATCTAACATTTTTCTGTTAGTCTTAACTAATGATATGTTAGTTTTGTATTACCACCCCACACTTTTTTTTTTTAATTAAGTAGGCTCCACATTCACTGGGGAGCCCAATGCAGGGCTTGAACTCATGACCCTAAAATCAAGACCTGAGCTGAGATCAAGAGTCAGATGCTTAACCAAATGAACCACCTCAGGTGCCCCTAACAACTCATACTTTCAATTCAGAAACTCTCTACCCTTACCCACTGAAAGAGAATTTCATGGTTGTGTTTCTGCAGTTCAAGAAGGGGTCATGCCCAGTACAAATATTTTGGACCCTCTCACAACAATTTGTGACTTAATACTGTTTATGGATTTTATCTTAAAAATGTGAAGGGGTAATACTAGAATGAATATGTAATAGCTCTACCAGACCTTGAATCCAGGTCTTTCAATTTGAGTCCAATGGATTTACCTATATGTGAACTATATACAATTCCAAATAGGTATATGACAGCATCATTAGTAAACAGTAATTGAACATCTGCTGTATGAACTTCAGTGTACTCCACTAAAAAATGTAAACTACAAAATTCCTGTTCTTAAGGTATTTATAATTTAGTGAGATGAGATGTGCACATTCAAATCTAAGACTACAAGACACAGCTGAGGAAGAGGAAGAGGAAGCCAAGGATTAGGGGGAGGAAGAGAGGCACTGAAGGGTGGTGGAGTGCTGGGGTATTGAACCTGTGGCCTACCTATCAACATAGGTTGAAGAGCAGCTCTGTGACTAGGGACAAGTTCCTCAACTACGCTGTGCCTCAGTGTTTCCTTATCAGTTAAAAAAGAGAAAGAGTAAAAAAGGAACATTATTTATTTTTATATACCTACAGTGAGTGTCATTTGAATAACATAAGAAAAATACTTAGCACATTGCCTGGCACAAATAAATGCTCAATAAATTGTTCTTGTTATACAGGCCTTCTAGACGTTTCAGATACCTAAATATGGACATTGGGAAAATCCTGCTGTATACCACTGACCTGCTTCTACATGCCGGATCAATATTTATTCTTATTCTTACAGCTTTCAGATCAGCTAAATTACTCTCTCAGCAGAACATAGGATAAGGTAGCTTTCTCAGACAGCTGTCCTTTTTCTCAGCCCTACCATCCTATCTTCTCCTTTAATTTACAGCCTGACCAGGCAAAAAGCAGCCTTTCATTTTTCTCAGTGAAGTCCCATATTTCATGGTAGGGCTAGGTGGTTACAGTCATCATAGATATTTGACCAAGATCATTTTGCTTTAAAGTGGCTGAAATCACTATGAAAGAACTATTTTATAGATGAACATTTTTAAATCATAGGAATAAAGTGGGCTTAAGTGTAAGTAACTAAACGATAGTAAACTAATTCCCAATTTTCCACATGTAGGCCCAATCTGAATGAGAAATTGTGAGAAACAGGAGGTTTGTCCTAATACAACAATACATTATTATATGCCTCCTCTACGTTATTTTCCACCAATTTCAGTTTAACCATAACGCTGGCATGGACTAAGCTGCTCACTAATAATTACATCTCTACCAAAAGAAACATGAAAAGTTGAGTTTCATTTTATCTCACAAAGAGGATTCTAATCTGTTTCCCCTCTAGCTTTACTGAAATGTAATTGACATACAACACTGTGTATGTTTAAGGTCTATAACATGATAATGTGACATAGATATATATTGTGAAATGATTACCACAATAGGTTAGCTAACATATCCGTCACCTCACATACTTATCATTTGTGGGTGTGGGTGTGGTGAGTCAAATCTATTTCTAAGACCTAGGGTGCTGGAGGGCCTTTAAGCATATGAAAATGGTTCATAAAAATGCTATGGGAGAAAATTGGGATAAATTAACTAATCCAGAAGGTGAAGTACTTATCACTAAGGAGGTGGAAGAGCAGAGAATAAAGGTAAGTAGACCTAAAACATGTGCTGAAGACAAAATAAAGCTTCTAAGAGAAGAGAATTAAAGTTTGTGTGCAGGAATGTTTTTTAGGGTTTAATCCTTCTTATCTTCCTATTGCAGGTAAACCTTAAGTCACTAAGCCCTTGTACATACAAATGTACATAGAAATGGCATCCCATTTCTCTGCTCCCAGAAGCTCCCCTCCCATAGATGCCCTCTGCCAGGGTGTGCCCACTGGCCAATTCAGTCCTCAAGTGTTAGGTCTTGTGATGATGGGTTCTACTTCCTGCATGTGCTAAATACTGGAGAGCTGGTTCTTATGGGCTCACAAGGAGCAGTTGCTAAAGTCGGAGGAATTTCACGAGTCAGTTGACATCACGTGGGCAGCTTGATATCAGTCATGGTAAAAGTATTTGTACCTCAGAAATCAGTAAACGTTTTGAATCAGAACCCTCCTCCCTCCTTGCCAGCCAGTTGTAAACATTTATCAGCACACCACTGGCTAAACTTTACACTTCAATACTGCTTTAAAACTGAATTCACTTCTCAACAGTTCAAAAAAAATTTTACCAGAAGGCGAGAAAAAAAAAATGAAAAAGAAAAAAATTAAATTAACTGCTCTTTTAGTTCTCTTCTTAGAAACAATTTTATTATTATATTTATTTTTATTGTGTTATGTTAGTCACCATATAGTAGTACATCACTGGTTTTTGATGTATCGTTCCATGATTCATTGTTTGCATATAACACCCAGTGCTCCATGCAATCTGTGCCCTCCATAAAAACAATTTAAAAATACAACAGATATTTTGTTTGTTTGATATAAATTGGCTTTGATTGATGAATCAAATTAATCTGTTAATTAGCGATTCACTTCATTTGCTAATTGCCTTTACCTTTTTTTGCCTGTGGTAGATCTTGTTCATTATTTACAATTTCACTGTTTCAGAGGTAAGAATTCTTCTATTTTAAACTTGTTAAATTTAGTTTTGAGTACAAATTATTATTTTTTAAATTTCATTACCTCCCATCTTAGTGTCTCAGGCAATGTTTAAAATTTATCCACACTTTTATCCAAATAAATCAAGCTGCTCCCTTCTGAGACAGAGGAAAAGGTTGGAAGTGGTGACCTCTAAAAATAGCTTGATGAATTAATTGAACTTTGTTTTAAAAGCTGTATTTGAACTTTTTCTCTTGAGATTTTTTCTAATTTAAATGTGAATTATTTTGCAGGTAGTAAATTCTTTAACATTGGTCTTAATGATGTTTTAAAAAACGTGGGGGTGCCTGGATGGCTCACTCGTTAGCGTCTGCCTTTGGTTCAGGTCACGATCCCAGGGTCCTGGGATGGAGCCCTGCATTGAGCCCTGCATGGGGTTCCCTGCTCAGCAGGGAGCCTGCTTCTCCCTCTCTCACTCCCCCTGCTTGTGTTCCCTCTCTCCACTCTCTCTCTCTGTCAAATAAATAAATAAAGTCTTTTAAAAATTCAATAAATAAAACATGTGGATTATTTGGTGATATCTTAAACATTCTGAGATCTGAATACATTAGCATATTATCTTTTAATTTCATGATGTGTAGTATTTTTTGTTTTTTTGATTTGGTTGCTTGTATTTTAAATATTACTAAATATCTTTGGAAGCACTTTTGCTGCTTAATGACATTCACATTTCAATTTCAGATACTTTGATTTACAAGTGCCAACTTGTTTAGGAGTCATTCTTGACTCCTCATTCAATCAAAATTTTTTTCATTGACATTTCAAAATGCCACCAGTTTGCCAACAAACGATAATCTTCTAAAGTTTTTTTTCCTATTGTTTGTTCTCAATTCTTTTTTTTTTTTTTTTTGACCAAAAGTGGTACCTCTCCCTGTGTCTCCCTCCCCCCTCTCTCTTTCTCTCTCTCTCTCTAATCAAAGCATAGGTTACTCGCTTTTCATTTTAATGTGTCTGGCAAAGTGTAAGAGGCAGTAACTTTTGCTGGTAAGATTTAAAAATTCTTTCTAGAATTTACAACAGAGTTCCCAGTCAATCCCAATGGATCTGGAGAGTAACAAGTTCAGAGAAGAGAAAAATCAAAGCTAATAGCCCAATTACTATATAATACTTCAACTTTCAACCTATTATCTTTTAAAGGTAACAATCTCGGGGTCCCTGTGTGGCTCTGTTGGTTAAGTGGCTGCCTTGGGCCCAGGTCATGATCTGAGGGGGTGGGACCAAGCCCCCGAATAGGGCTCCCTGTTCAGCAGAGAGCCTGCTTTCTCTCTCTCCCTCTGCTGCTCGCCCTGCTTGTACTCTCCTCTCTCTGTCAAATAAATAAATAAAACCTTTAGAAAAAATAAAGGTAACAGAGTCTAATAAGTATTGTAAGCCCACAAGAAGATTGTAAGCAGGGACTGGTTTTATTCTACTTGGACTCTTCTTTCCACCCCCTTCCCTAGACCTCAGGGAAAGACCAACATTCCTTCACTGAAAGTACACCATCATCTCTCCATGCAAAGGCCCCTTTCTTGCTTTATCCTATGTTTCCAGATCCCCACTTCCATTCAACTGTCTGCTCTCAAACAAACTTACTCTAGTATGTGTTATTTTTGTGTATGTAGAGCATTCTAAGTAATCATAAGTAATACTGTGTTACAAATCTCAAACTTCTTTCTTACTTAATTTGTATGATTTTAACACTCTATTCATGCTTACTCCACAACAATGGGTTCACTGCCTTTGGATGTTGCAAAATATTCCAGAATGTTCTTTTCACCTATGCTGCTATCCACTCCATGCTACTACTACTCTATCAGTGCTGCACTGGTTGTCCTTATACATTTCCCCGGCTTCACAGAATAGCTTCTCCAATCTGCACCTTCACCAACAGGGCCCAAGTGCTCCTCTTTACACAAATCCTAGTTATCATTTGGTATTATCCCATGTTCAACTTTTTGCCTATGAGTGTAAAATGGTATCTTATTGTTTTAATTTTTTTTAATTTAAATTTAATTAAATTTATTTATTTATTTACTTATTTATTTGACAGACAGAGATCACAAGTAGGCAGAGAGGCAGGCAGAGAGAGAGAGGAGGAAGCAGGCTCTCCGCAGAGCAGAGAGCCCAATGCGGGGCTCAATCCCAGGACCCTGGGATCATGATCTGAGCCGAAGGCAGAGGCTTTAACCCACTAAGCCACCCAGGCACCCCTACTGTTTTAATTTTTATCTGATTATCAATGAGACTTGACATCCTTTCAAAAAGTATTAGCCATTCAGGTTTCCTTTCTGTGAATTGTCTTTATGTCCTTTTCCTATTTTCTCTTAATGCAGTTTAACATTTTTGAATGGTTTTGTTTTAAGACTTTATTATCCTAGGGGAGTTTTAGGTTTACAATAAAACTGAAATGATGGTACAGAGATCTGCCATATACCACCTGCCCCTACACATGCTTAGCCTCCTCCATTCTCAATGTCACTTACCAGAACAGTTATAAGACACAGCAAAAGCAAATGAGTACCAGACACAGGATACTGGGTGGGGGCAAGCTTTTCAGAGGTGCTTTTCTCCTTCCATCCCTTCCTTCCTTCCATGTTTTATTTAGTCTAAGACTTAGCTTGAGCCCCTCTGATAAGACTATGCTGAAGCCATCGTGCTTCAGGTGAGCAGTCATTGGTGTTTAAATCTGTACCTCCTCCATATTTTTAAGGCTCTTTGACTTCATTATAATCTCATTATAATCAATTCTTGATCTATAAAGAAGGCTGGGGCAAAGGGGGCATTAGTCGCAAAATAACCTGCTTATACCACTCACTACAAGCTCAGATATTGCCCTGACATTATCCTGCTGTTCCAAGCAGAGGCTGAGCTTGTTGCTATTCTGACACCCAGTGCACTGAAGCAAGTGATGTTCACACAGGTCAATGTATAAGAAAGAAAAAAGTGGGGTGCCTAGCTGGCTCAGTCGGAGGAGCACGGGATTCTGTTGGGGTCACAAGTTTGAGCCCCACATGGGGTGCAGAGATTACTTAAATAAATAAAACAGAAAGAAAGAAAGAGAGAGAGAGAGAAAGGAAGAAAGAAAGGAAGAAGGAAAGAGAGAGAGAGAGAGAGAGAAGGAAAAGGAAGGAAGAAAGAAAAAAACACCTTCAAAAACTCGCCCCCATCCAATATCCTGTCGCTGGTACTCATTTAGCTTTTGCTGCATCTTGTAACCCCTTCTATTTTCCCAGGAATCTTGTTTGTTTTTAACTTTAATGCTTGACAAATTCATCAATTTTTAAAATTTTTTGTTTTTGTGACATCTCTAGGGTTGGATTTAGGGGAGAACAGATGATACTCTTGTAGAAACCAAAATATCTAGTTCATCTTTCCATCTTCCCATTTAAAAAAAAAGTTTGTTAATTTTTTATTTCCTTATTTTAATCTCCTACTTGGCATCAAATAGCATTAACAAAGTTATCAAAGTACTTCTTGAATGAAATAAAAAAGGAAGAAATGTGACCCTCCCAATTAATTAATATACCTTTTTGCTCTTCAGAAAATTTAATAAGAATTTACCATCATTTTACACTCCACTCACCTGAAATGGTTTCAGGAATATTTCCTCCATTGCCAGTCTGCCATACTCAGTGAAAAGCTAGACGGAAAATCACACACACACACACAAACACCACAGAGAAAAACTTCAGTATCAGCAAAGTTCTACTTCTGTGCTTTTTTCCACTCTTTTTTTTCCCTCACTGAGACATAATACTCTATTATTAAGGTTACAATAGTCATTTTAAGGAAATAAGTATTAGGTAAAGCAGAACTACAGAAATTTTTAAATTTAAATTCAATTAATTAACATATAATGTATTATTAGTTTCAGAGGTAGAGGTCAGTGATTCATCAGTCTTATATAACACCCAGTACTCATTACATCACGTGCCCTCCTCAATGGCCATTACCCAGTCACCCCATCCCCCCAACCCTAACAGAACTACGGTAATTCTTAAATAAAAAATTAAGGACATAAAGTACATGTTAAAAATAAAGTTTCCAAAAAAATAAATAAATAAAAAAAATAAAGTTTCCACTTCAGGCTAATACCTTTATATCAAGATGTAGGACAGTTTTTTATAGGAGGATGGGGCAGAAAGTAACAGGGTAAATAACCTTTCAAAGCAGAACTTGCACAGATCAGACCAGAGAGCCATAAACTATGTTGGACAGATTTACAGAAGTTGTTGCCTGAGGAAATTTAATGGCATTACTACAAAGGCATAAAGGCACGTGGCTTAAAAATATAATCAGATATACCACATTCTCTCCTTTCCAATTGCTCCCAGTTGAGAGGAACCATATCAGTTTTTGTGTTGCCAGAAATGTAAGGTTTTAGAGAACAAAGACCTGAGGGGGTGACTGTGATTAGACCTCTGATGACCATTTCATCCAGCCCAGCCCAGTGGGTTTCCCCAGCTGGTTAGTCTTCATTCACAAGAATAACAAGCCACGGCAGTTTCTCAGAGCTGGGGCAGAACTGATACAGAGGACTCCCACCCCTTGCCCATTTAGGATAGCTCCCACAGCACCACCCTGACTCTCTTGCAGAAGGATCTAGGAAGCCAAGGGTAATTACTAACTATCTGATTAGAGTGATTCAATAAAAGTCTGGAATATCATAGCTAAAAGGCAGCTGGTCCAGCGATTAGACACTCACATTAGAATCATCTACTAATGTAACTGGAATTCACAATCTTTTCTGAGGAGGCTGAGGTGTTGTCATTTACAGGAAAAATTTTAAATGCTCTCAGAAAAAAGATGACTTACTCAATATCAAAATCCAAAATCAGCCTTCTTAAGAAATCCCTAAGCTGGTATTGAACACTGTCATACCATTAGCTTGGAAAATAATTACCTAGGTTATGACACAGGCCTAAAGCATAAATCATACTTATCGTAAGAAACAATTATTCAGCATATGGCCTATTTGTCATAAATGTAATGTGATATACTAGAAATGTATTTGGGAATAGTGCTGGATATGAACTCCCAAATGTGATTTTCAACATCACAGGTTACCCTGCTTTATTATCCTTTGTTGTCTATTAAATTTGTACATGGCTCTTATTGCCAAGACAGAATATATATTTAAAGCAAAATTTTCTATAAAATATGCAGAGGGAAACTGTCAGAGAAACAATAGGTTTTGCTCTGTAACCATATAACATGCATTGAAAGACAGCAGAGAGCTGTGAACTATCTTAAGGAAATATCTCATCTTTTACTGATTTGAGATTTAAATGCTGCTCGAGAGTGGAAGGAGCCCATGAGATACCCAGATCTCTAGTCCCAGTCTATCACTAATTAGCCACATGAGTTTAGGCAAGTCATTTACTATTTTCAGCCAAATTTACCTCATCTGTAAAATATGGGGGATAAATGTACTTTTTACCTCCATGAGTTATTTATTTTATAACTGGGTCATCTACACATTTTGGGTCATTTTTAAATCAAGGAGTCTTTTCTCTAATCTGCCATATATAGTCACATATATAGGGCCAACAGCAAGTAGCTTTAGAGTAACAAAGGAATTTGAAAACTGAATTAGAAAGAACATAACCATACGGGGCTGAAACAAGAAACCTGGAAATAGGACAACTTCTATTTGCTTATGTTTCTAAATATTTCTGAATTCAGTTCTCCAAGTAGAAGAAGGCCCAACAAAATCTATATATCCTAAAAAGATGACCAGATATGTTAAAAAAAAAAAAAGAGTATACATATTGTTACCTGGAGGTGCTGAAGATCATCCTCCTGGACATTCTGGGATAAGTTATATACCTTAAAAAATAAAGTTAAAATGAGAAAATAATTAGCATCCTCCAAAGGACTTACTTTGTCATTTTTTATTTTTATAAATATCAATGTTCACAAAATCAAACTCTCTGAAGTGTATTCTTATATAATGGTATTTATAAGACCTTGAGAAAGTAATAAAGCTTGAAAGACAATAGACAAAGTACAATGATCATAAAATTGTTCTAGAAATATCAAAGCTACCTCTCTGGAGACTAAGCAGTCAATAAAATAATCATTCTTACAAGCATACTAGAATAAAAGCAATCTAGATCTGAATAACCCATACATAAAATTTTGCCTTAAAAATTATGTTGATCTTTTCACAATTAATTAATTTGAGAAAGTAATAAAGCTTGAAAGACAATAGACAAAGTACAATGATCATAAAATTGTTCTAGAAATATCAAAGCTACCTCTCTGGAGACTAAGCAGTCAATAAAATAATCATTCTTACAAGCATACTAGAATAAAAGCAATCTAGATCTGAATAACCCATACATAAAATTTTGCCTTAAAAATTATGTTGATCTTTTCACAATTAATTAATTTTGTTAAGCCTAATGGATAGTTCTCTCATACTGAAGTTAGGTTTCAAATATAAGGCTCATATCTTTATACATATGCATTACTGCTTCATGAATTCATGAACAGATCACAGCACTAAGATGACATTCTTTTTTTTTTTTTGAGGGCTAACTTCAAAAAAAGCTAAGGATGCTTATATGTTTATGTATTAACAAAAAGAACATACTTTGTGTACTTATTTAAATAACAGATTATTTCTAATTAATAAAAAGTTATTACTAGGGACTTAGATTTTTCAGTGAAAACATTCAATGTCTTCAGGTAAAATATAAATAATAAATATTAAAAAGGCAAAGTCAATCCTGTTTTAATAGGCTTGCTTATACTGCTGATTATGAAGAAATCTTTCTCTGCTCACTTATAATTCCAGCCTTGACTTATTTATCCCAACCACTTTGCCTTCCCTACCTTTTAAACTATCTCACCTCTCTTTAACCATCTGTTTCTTGGCCACTATTTCTTCCTACTCTTTCTAATGAATAGAAAATATCTAAAAACTCTCTTAAAATCTTTCATGTTCTAAGTTCTATGACTATAGTAAAACTCTCCAAGGACTTGCAGGACAATCTGTAAAGCCTACAATAACCTCAAAAGCAATACTTTAAAAAGACAAAGAAAGAAAAAAGGAAGGGAAGATAAAAAAAATTTTTTTTAAAGATTTTATGTATTTATTTATTTGGCACAGGAGCAGAGGGACAGGCAGAGGAAGAGGGAGAGAAAGAATCCCAAGCAGACCCTGCACTAAGCATAGAGCCCAACACAGGGCTTGATGTCAGGACCCAGAGATCATAACCTGAGCCAAAATCAAGACTGGGAGGCTCAACTGACTGAGTCACCCAGTACCACAAAGATAAAAATTTTTGTAAGACATTTACTTATCTAAATGTATAATAAGTGTTTTAAAAAGTTGGGCTAGCATCTAAAAACAAAAACAAAAACAAAAAACCCCACCTGGGTAGCTTAGTTGGTTAAGCATCTGACCTTTGATTTTGCCTCAGGTCATGAGCTCAGAGTCCTGAGACTGAACCTCGCATCAGGCTCCACACTGGTGGACACTACTTGGGATTCTTTCTTTCCCTCTTCCCCTGCCTTCCCCTCCTAAGCAACCCCCGCTCCCACATCACATGCATGCACTCTCTCTCTCTAGAAAAGAAAAAAAAACTGGGAAAGCATATGTTTTTATACTTAGAAATGTTTATACTGGCTATGTAAAAAAATGCCTTTAAAATTCTTGTTTCACAAACCATAAGTGACTCTTAATCTCACAAAACAAACTGAGGGTTGCTGGGGGGAGGGGGTTTGGGAGAAGGGGGTGGGATTATGGACATTGGGGAGGGTATGTGCTTTGGTGAGTGCTGTGAAGTGTGTAAACCTGGTGATTCACAGACCTGTACCCCTGGGGATAAAAATATATGTTTATAAAAAATAAAAAATTATATTAAAAAAAATTCTTGTTTCAGTAAATGTAACTTATGATAGGTAGTTTCAATGTATCTATCTGCATACATTATAAAACTTAATATTATTGAGTTTATTATAGGCTTTAAACAGGAAAAAATTATCAATAAGATAATACAAACTTTTCTGACCATAGACTGTTTGGAAATTGAACAGAAATTAGGTAACAGTAACCAAAACAATTCTACTCTTATAGAAATCCTAAGAACTTGTAAGCTAATTGAGGCAAATAACATATTACCATTTCTGTTGTTTGTCTTACTACCACATGTATGTAGGAACACATATATTCATAAATTTTGGTTAAAGAAACAGCCATCATAATGGATTTATTTTATTCCATACCTGTATCGAGCTGATCATTGTGCTAAGTGCAAATACTGTGGCTGAATCTCTCAGAGTTGACTGACTATCAAAAGTTCCCTGAGTATCCATCAATAGCACTGCGACCTACAGGCAAGTAGAGAACATCACTGATATTTTATAGAACAGGGGCAGTATTAGGGTTACTACAAATTTAACACCATAAGAACTAAAGCAAACCATTATCAATGAATACTTCAAAGGTAATTTTCTATATATGCCATGAGTGCCACAGAAACTAATAATATTAACTAGCTGAATACTATAATGATTAGTTTTTACTGATAATCCGACATAACAGAAACAGTAATGAAACAAAGTATAGACGTTAGTTTGCTGATCTGCTGTTCTATTGTCCCTGTGATTTTGCCACCTTGATCAATAGAAAGGAAAAGACGAATGCGCAATAGGATGTTACCCACTTCCCTTTAAATTTTCATGTCAAATAGCCAAAATTGGTTCTCAAAAGATCATTTTTGAGGATCCTGGAAAGTGATAACTCTTGCAAGTGAAACTCAATTTTCTTTACGAAGTTTGCATCGTACCTTCTTGCCATCAGGTTTATTGATAAGGAAGATTTCACTCCATATTTGGATTCCTGTGGTCTCCCGTTCAGACCCACCTCTCCATGAAAAACCAGTCAGTGGTTCATTGTAATCTCCAACCCAGTCGACTGATTCCTATAAATTAAAAAAGTCTGTGATATGGAACTGGATATGTGGTATCATTTTTTTGACACATCAATTCTGGTTCGTATCTCTCTCCAACTATAGTCAAAAGGAAACCATATATTCACATCTACTGTATGATTCAATTACTTTATCTAAGATATTTTTACTTAGAAAAATATCTTAGAAAAATTCTTAGATAGAAGCACTACCTGCTACATTTTATTTTAGGTTCTGAGAATACAAAGATATCAATCCAGACCAGAGAAAGCTCACAACCTTAAAAAGAAAGAAAGAAAGAAAGAAAAGACAGACAGACAGACATGCTAACAAACCAGTATGTTGCCATGTATATTAGGCATTAGGCATAAATAAAAGCATAGGAAAAGAAATAACTAACTCTTGGTCACGTAAGACTTAATAGAGAGGTGGTATTTGTGCTAAAATTTGAAGGATGCTTGGGAATTTCCCAGGAGAGCAAACCTGGGAAGGGCGTTCTAGAAACAAAGATATAAAGATAGGTGAGAGGATATTATGTCAGGATATACACAGTCATAATACATACAAACGCTTTGGTATTGGGGAAAGAGGGAGTGAACAGCAAGAGGAGAGGAACCTAGTAGTGTTGCAGAAAAACAAAAACATAAGAAATCTGTTACACTTTAATCTGGCAAGTGCTCTTTAACACAGCAACATGACGAGTGTTATTGAGCATTTAATTTTAATGCTTATTTCACAGTTAAAACTATGAATATGCCTAAAACTGTATAATCCCAACGAATGGAGACTAATTTTGTTCACTTAATTTTCCCAACTGTGTTAAGTAGCATACTAACATTGATATGCTAGAAACAGAGAATGCCAAGAGTTCTGTTTGGTTTCAAAGCCTAAAATATTTTGGCAGTTCTAGTCTTGATTTGTTTGAACTGAAGCTAGAGATAGAAAATATTGAAGTTAACTTTACAAAACTATTCAAAAATACTCTAACTTGAAAGAGCAATCCCAAATAAATAATTATGGTATAAATACATAACACAAAGTTTCTTTGGGTAGTGTGTCCATTCTGCCTCCACATCCATATTTGCAACTGAATTGCTATGGGTAAAAGGGTAGAAAATATATTGGGATGCTCTCCATTCCCAACCTTCTGTTCCTTGACTCTGTTAGCTTCCTGCTTTTGGTTCATCCTAGGTCCCTTAAAGACTCAGTTCTGTGCCACATTGTTGTCTCAAATGTTATGACACTATTGGTTGCCTTTGGGGGTGGGGTATGATGAGAATCAAGTGGGAAAAGATAGGAAAGAATTTTCTGGGGTAACAGCAAGATATACTTGCTAGAAGTTGGGCCCATGTAGGCATATAAAATTTCAAAAAATAATAAGCAAATGTACACCTAAGATTTGTGCATGTAACTGTAATGTAAATTTTACAACAAAAGAAACCAACTAAGCATGGAAATATATGATAATGATACAGGTTGAAATATTTGGGAGGAAGTGTGCCAAAGTCAGCAATTTGCTTTGAAATGAATTTAAAAAATCAGATGCAGTGATGGGTGTAAAGAGAGAACAGCAGCTGGAGACACAGGTGATAAAGCAAGAATATGAATGATAATGGTAAAATCTAGGCAGCAGATACCTAGGTCTTCACTGTAAAATTCTTTTAACTTTGCTGCATGCTTGAAATTTGTCATAATAAATATTGGGGAGAAAATAATTATAATAAAAAAGTTAGGATAAAAGTTATTTGATACATTTTAAACACTCTAACATGTAAAGTTTATAATCCTATCACTATGATGCATCTCATTCTAAAAGAATAAAAAAAATAAGTTCTATTCCAAGGGAAATGTGGGAAAGTGGTCCATGGAGTTTAGTGTCCAGAGCACTGAAGCTGGAACGGCTCTAGCACAGTGTATGTGAAAACGGAAGTGGGAATCCTGAGACTACTAAATAAAAACACAAAGTGACACAAACACAGAAACAAGAAAACTGTAAAGCATTTTTATGTACCTGGTTGTACATGTATCTCAACATGAAGTCCATCAGGAATGATTTTCCTTTTCTAAATGCTCCAGCAACAGATACAGCAACAACCTCCTTGTCCCTGACAGCCTCTGAGAGAAGGATCCGATTTAGTGCAGTTTCATCTAACTCAAAGGAATGGTCATCTTTGACGATAAGGACTTGCACTGGTCCTGCCTTCTTCACCGGCTCCTCCTCCTCTGAGCTCCATTCATATGTCTTTTCTGAAAACCCGCCTGTTGAATAAAATAGCAATTTATTCAGCTAATCCTCTCAAAATACCAAGAAATGTACTGATACCTCTCAATTTTCAAATATCTGAAACCGGGGCACACTGGAATGAAAAATGCTCATTTTAATGACATATATGAATGTCATTAAATGTCTCAGAAAGATTTATGTCTCAGAAAGACTTATAGCTCATCTTTCTGATTATGTGACCAAATCAAAGAGAATTTTATACTCCAAGGCAAAGATCTGTTTGCAGAGTGAGAAAGGAAATCAAAGAAAGGATTCTACTTATGGAGCACAGGAATAAAATGACTTATCCCCTAGAAATAAGTTAAATTATTCACATAAAGGATCCTTGCAACATTTTAAAAAACTGAACATACATAGGAGGAAATACATACAGGGACTCATCACGTATTTTTGAAATTGGAATAAGTTTCTAAGCACCCAGTTTTTAGCTCCCTTCATTACATGCATCCTATCTACAAAATCCTAGGTTCTTAACTGTCTAAGACTATAACTCATAGCAATGGAATTTACAGATACTTAAATTGGATAGGGCCAGATTACAGACATCCTTCAAATTCATAGCAAAGGGGTCTAGACATAATTCGATTTAAAGAAAAATTTATTTGGTGTGAAGATCTGAAACAAAAGCTGTGTGACCCTGGGAAATTACTAAATCTCCCAACTCTTCATCTATAAAATGTAAACTAATAGTAGTACCTATTAATCGGATTGTTGTAAAGATTAAGGGAGCTACGACATGTACAGTGCTGAGATCAGTGCTTGGCACATAGTAAATTCATAAAGGTTAATCACCACCATCATCATCACTACCTTGGGATTATAGATTGAACTAAGTATTCCTAGAAGAACTTTCTGCCTATTTTCAGAAATGTGGGTATGTGCGTGCATATGTATGTAAAGAATTATCATATATATGATAAAGGGTTAACATCCAAAATATATAAAGAATTGACACAACTAAATACAAAAAAACCCTTAAACAATCCAATTTAAAAATGGGCAGAGGATCTGAATAGGACTTTTTCTACAGAAGACATGCAAATGTCCAACAGACACATAACAAGATGCTCAACATCATTAAGCATCAAAAAATGTAAATCACACTTCACAGCACTCACCGAAGCACATACCCTCCCCAATGTCCATAATCCCACCCCCCTCTCCCAAACCCCCTCCCCCCAGCAACCCTCAGTTTGTTTTGTGAGATTAAGAGTCACTTATGGTTTGTCTCCCTCCCAATCCCATCTTGTTTCATTTATTCTTCTTCTACCCACTTAAGCCTCCATGTTGCATCACCACTTCCTCATATCAGGGAGATCATATGATAGTTGTCTTTCTCTGCTTGACTTAAAAAAAAAAAATGTAAATCAAAACCAGATACATATCACCTCATACCTGTTAGAATGGCCATTATCAAAAAGAGAAGGAACAAGTACTGGCTAGGACATAGAGAAAAAGGAATCCTTCTGCATTCCTCTGTAAATTGGTGAGAATATAAATTGGTAAGACCACTGTGGAAAACAGTATGGAAAAAATTAAAAATAAAATTACTACATGATGTAGCAATTCCACTTCTGGGTATTGATATGAAGAAAATGAAAGGACTAGCTCAAAAAGATGTGTGCACCCTTATGTTCATTATAGCATTACATATAATACCTAAGATACAGAAACAGTCTAAGAACCACTAAAGTGTCCACTGATGAATGAAGGGATAAAGAAATTATTGTGTGTGTGTATGTACATATATGTGTGCACACACATACACATATACACAATGGACTATTACTCCACCATAAAAAATAATGAAATCTTGCTCTTTGCAACAACATAGATGGACCTCAAGCACATTGTGCCAAACAGAGAAAGACAAGTATGTATGGTTTCTTATATGGGGAATTAAAAACAAACAAACAAACAAACAAACTTATAGGTACAGAGAACAGCCGCTGGTTGCCAGAATTGGGGTGCTGTGGGTAGAGAAATAGGTGAAGAGGGACAAAAGGTAAAAACAAAAATAGAGACAAAGAAATTTTGTTCTCTTGTTAAGTCATTTTGAAAATGATGTTTAGTTTCTTCATATGTAAGAGGAAAAAAAGTTTTCCATTTAGTTGTCAGTTTTGACAGAGATCAACTTTTAGAATTAATCCTTAATATTTAAGAATTTTAGAACCCTAGACCCTGGCATTTGTGGTATATTACAAAATAACTTAAGTGTGTCAAGTGACACATTCTTCTATCTACTGCCTTTGTAATGTAACTTCGTAATGCCCTTCCACTTTGACTCTGGAGTCAGCCATGTGATTTGCTTTAGCAGACATGACACAGCAGAGAATTCTTAGACAAGGCCTTCTGTTTTCCATTTTGCTCTTTCACTTCTGTCATTCACCCTGTGAATATTCCCAAACTAGTCTGCTGCAGGATGAGAGACACTAGGATCAAAGGCAAACAGCCCAGTTCCCACCAAGCCCCATGGCAAACCAACCCCAAGCTATATGAGGGAGCTCAGCCAAGACCAACAGTTGCCTAACAACTATTTTAACATGTCTGATCAATAAACGCCTATTGTTCTATGCCCTTGAGGTTTTGTGGTTATTATGCAGCAAAACAGACAATAAACTACTGGTATAGCCTACAATCCCTTACTTTAGAAGGACAGTACAGTCTAGGAGTTAAAACACAGGCTGAGTATAGACATGAACAGACATTTCTGCAAAGAAGACATCCAGATGGCCAACAGACACATGAAAAAGTACTCCATATCACTCAGCATCAGGGAAATACAAATCAAAACCACAATGAGATATCACCTCACACCAGTCAGAATGGCTAAAATTAACAAGTCAGGAAATGACAGATGCTGGCGAGGATGCAGAGAAAAGGGAACCCTCCTACACTGTTGGTGGGAATGCAAGCAGGTGCAGCCACTCTGGAAAACAGCATGGAGGTTCCTCAAAATGTTGAAAATAGAACTACCCTATGACCCAGCAATTGCACTACTGGGAATTTACCCTAAAGATACAAACGTAGTGATCTGAAGGGGCACGTGCACCCAAATGTTTATAGCAGCAATGTCCACAATACCCAAACTATGGAAAGAACCTAGATGTCCATCAACAGATGAATGGATCAAGAAGATGTGGTATATATACACAATGGAATACTATGCAGCCATCAAAAGAAATGAAATCTTGCCATTTGCGATGATGTGGATGGAACTAGAGGGTATCATGCTTAGCGATATAAGTCAGTCAGAGAAAGACAACTATCATATGATCTCCCTGATATGAGGAAGTGGAGATGCAACATGGGGGGTAAAGGGGGTAGGAGAAGAATAAATGAAACAAGATGGGATTGGGAGGGAGACAAACCATAAGTGACTCTTAATCTCACAAAACAAAGTGAGGGTTGCTGGAGGGAGGAGGGGTTGGGAGAAGGGGGGTGGGATTATGGACATTGGGGAGGGTATGTGCTATGGTGAATGCTGTTAAGTGTGTAAACCTGGCGATTCACAGACCTGTACCTCTGGGGATAAAAATATATTATGTGTTTATAAAAAATAAATAAAAATGGAAAAAAAAAAACCACAGGCTCTGAAACCAGACTTCTGAGATTTGAATAAAGGCTTTCCCATTTCTTAGCTGAGTAACCTTCAGCAAGTTGTTTAACCTCTTTGTGTCTACCTCATAAGATTGCTGTGAATTAATATATTCAAGTAACACTTAGAACAGTGGCTGGTACATCGTAAACGCTGTTAGTATTACTATGGATTTAGGAAATGAACGCCAAAGATGTAACTGACCTTGCCAAGAAAAGGATATGGAATTTCTGTAGTAGGAAATCTATCATGGATGCTTTCTTGTGTTACTATTTATTTATTCCTTTTAATATTCCAGCAAGGTATTCATTATTATCTGTATTTTTGACACATGAGGAAATTAAGAATTGGGCAATGTAAATTTTCCAAAAGCATGCCTACTAGTAAGAGATAGATACGAGTTCACATAGTTAATAACTGTCGACCTGAGGTTAGATCCTAGGTATGTAAACTTTCATCCCAGGCCTTTCTACTATAATATTCTGTCTCTTTAGGGAAATAAAATAACTCTTAGACACCACATAAATGGGCTCATTTGCTTTGTATCAAAAGAACAGAAGGTCGAAACATACACCAATTAATTCTTCAGATCAGATATATGACGTAGCCTCAAATCAACTCTTTAGAGTATTAGTTTTGAATAAACTGGGCTCTTTTTAAAAAAAAAATTATTTATTTGACAGATCACAAGTAGGCAGAGAGGCAGGCAGAGAGAGAGGAGGAAGCAGGCTCTCCGCGGAGCAGAGAGCCAGATGCGGGGCTCGATCCCAGGACCCTGGGATCGTGACCTGACCTGAAGGCAGAGGCTTAACCCACTGAGCCACCCAGGTGCCCCAAACTGGGTTCTTAAATAACTTTTCATTTAAATCTTTTAAAACATATTTAAATAGACATCCTCTCTTATGTTTGAAGGCATACCTTGGAGATATTGCAGATTCAGTTCCAGACCACCACCATAAAGCAAGTCATGAATTTTTGGTTTCCCAGTGCCTATACAAGTTACATTTATACAACATCATAGTCTATTAAGTGTGCAATAGCATTATGTCTAAAAGAAACAAAATATATACGTTAATTTAAAACTACTTTATTGCTAAAAAATGCTAATCATCATCTGAGTTTTCTTTTGTTGGAAGATCTTGCCTCAATGTTGATGGCTACTGACTGAGCAGGGTGATGGGTGCTGAAGTCTGGGATGACTGTGACAATTCCCTAAAATAAGACAACAATGATGTTTGCTGAATTGACCAACTCTTCCTTTTGTGAATGGTTTCTCTATAGCATAGCTGTTGTTTGACAGCATTTTACCCACATAGAACTTATTTCAAATTGAAGTCAATTCTCTCAAACCCTCCACAGCTTTACCAACTAAGTTTATGTCAGATTCTAAATCCTCTGTTGTCATTTCCAGTCTTCACAGCATCTTCACCAGGATTGATTCCACCTCAAGAAACCACTTTCTTTGCTCATCTGTAAGAAGCAACTCCTCACTCAACCAAGTTTTATCCTAAGGTTGCAGCAACTCAGCCCCATCTTCATGCTCCACTTCTATATCTCGCACTGTTTCCAACACATCTTCAGTTACTTCCCCCATTGAAGTCTTTCTGAACCCCCCACAGTCATCAAACTCAGAAGTCTGAAATATTGCAACAATTACTAAAATATGACACAGGCACAAAATGAGCAAATGCTGTTGGAAAAACAGCACACACACACACATACACAATGACTTTGTTTCTAATCTCTTGGTTCTGATCTATTAAATAATTTGTCTACATCAGCACCAATAGTATAATATCTTAATCAAAACAGTTTTTTTCTGTAAGATTTTATTTATTTATTTGAGAGAGAGAGAGAGAGCACAGAGCAGGGAGGGGCAGCAGGAGAGGGAGAAAGCATCTCAAGCAGCATCTGTGCAGAGCTTGATCTCACAACCCTGAGATCACCACCTGAGATCACAGCCCGAGCCAAAAACCAAGAATTGGACGCCTTACCAACTGTGCCACCCAGGTGCCCCTGAAATAGCTTTATAGAATGTCATTATGATCATATTCCTCTAATTATCACGCCTTGGCAATTTTGACCCTTCCCATATAAATACTGGAATTAACAAGTTAGTTGAATTTGTGAAACTACATTAAATTTACGGATTGATTTGGAAAGAATCAATTTTGTTACACTGTCTTCCAACCCACAAACATGAGCTATCTCTCTTCAATAAAGTTTTTATAATTTGGGGTGCTGAGGAAAGTAGGTTTTTTGGATTTATTGCTAGGTACATTCGATTTTATTCCTAATTATACCTTGTTTCATTGTTGTGTTTTTAATTATGTTTTATAGCCATTGCTTGGATAAAGAAATATAACTGACTTTAATAGATCAGTCTCATATTGAAACTGCTATTCCCTATAAATTTAATTTTTAAAAAATAATGAAGTGCTGTTTCTACCTTTTCAATATTTATGTATTTCTTTTCTCTTTCTTGTATTATTGGACATTCTATACAATGTTGAATACAGAGGGAATCCTGGACACAACTTCTGATTTTAGTGAGCATAACTTCCTGATTTTAATGGGACTGCTTCCAATATTTGAGTTTATATTTCTTACAGTTTGGTGTGCTTTGGAAGATAACTTTATCTTATTAAAAAACTTCTCTACTGGTTTACTATGAGTTTTCAAAAATCATAAATGAAAATGAATTGTATCAAATATCTTTTCTGTATCTGTTGAGATGATCACCAGGTTTTCCACCACCACTCTGTTAATGTAGTGAGTAATACAGCTTTACATTTTTTATTAAATCTAGTATTTTCAGGGTACAATATTTATATACTATTGATACAGTTTGGTAAAATTTTGTTTAGGAAATGTGCATCTATATTCACCAATGAATTGAGTCTATCATTTTCCTTTCTCATTTTTGTCTTTGGCTAGTTTAATACTAGTTTTATACTAGTTTAGTTATATTAGCTTTATAAAAGGACTTAGCAATGTTTCCCTTTCTATCTTCAAAACGAGATTGTAACAAAACATTAGGGTGAACTGTTCTTTGAAATTTTGATAGATCTTGCTTTAAAACCATCTGAACCTGCTCTTTTCTTTGTGATATGATTTTTAACTGTTATCTCAATTTTATTAATACTAAAGAGACAATAGTGACATTAGTACTAATAAAGTTTTTTATTTCTTCAGAAATTTTTTGGTGCATTTTATCTTTCTAAGAATTTTTCTCCATTGTTGGGCGCCTGGGTGGCTCAGTGGGTTAAGCCGCTGCCTTCGGCTCAGGTCATGATCTCAGGGTCCTGGGATCAAGTCCCGCGTCGGGCACTCTGCTCAGCAGGAAGCCTGCTTCCTCCTCTCTCTCTCTCTCTCTCTGCCTGCCTCTATGCCTACTTGTGATCTCTCTCTGTCAAGTAAATAAATAAAAAAAAAATCTTTAAAAAAAAAAAAAGAATTTTTCTCCATTGTCTAAAATTTCAGACAAAATATAGGCAAAGATGTAAAACATTTAAACAGTATATAATTAGCCAGCCTGACCAAATTGACATCTAATAATTACAAAATCATATAGTCTTTTAAAGTTCATATGGGATATTCACCAAATAGACCAGGTACTGGTTCATATACCAATCTAAGCACATTTCAAATTTCTAAAATACTGCAAAAAGTATGTTCTCTGACAATAGAGAAATTAAACTAGAAATAAGTATATATTTAGAAAATTCCTAAATATTTTGAAATTAAACAGTAAATTTCTAAATAACCTATAGATAAAAGAAAATATCATAATGGAAATTATAATATGTTGTAAACTAAATAATCTAATGAATCTGGTCCATTCATCAGCAACAATATACACTATCTTAATCAAACAGATTTATGAAAAGCCATTACATGTAGTAGAGCAAGCCTGTCTCCTATCTTCTAATTATTATCAGTTGGGGCAATTTTGACTCTTTCTATATAAATGTTAGAATCAGTAGGTTGGAGTGTGGTAGCTTATTTATACAGAAATAGTGAAAATATGATATAACAGAAACTTGCTTAAAAGAAATTTACATCTTGAAATTTACAGTAGAAAAGATGTTTGAAAAAGCACAATATAAATTCATCTTAAGTGAGAAAAAGAATAACACTAAATTCAAAGAAAAGAAAAAGTAGAAATAAAGATGTCAGAAACCAATGAACCGGGAATACAGATCAATAAGAATGATTTAATAATCTAAGACTAATAAAAGAAAATAAGAAGAAACATTCACAAATCAACAATTTCAGATATGAAAAGGGAAATCACTACAGATATTTAAAAGATAATATGTGGAGAATGACATCAGCATCATGGTGACATGAGTCCTTTCTTTTTTCTCTCCTCTCTGATTTACAAGTAAGTGTACATCTGTAACCAAAAGAAGAAGAATAAGGAGGAGGAGGAGAAAGAAAGAATGAAAGAATGAACAGGCCTTTCCACAGCTTACTAGGACACCCAAGAGATCTATCCATCTATGCACCGAAAAGTGGGTGGACTGGACTGCAGAGGAGGTTGCAGGGAGAGAGAAAAAGCCATGGAGCCTAAGGCTATAGAGCCTCCAGCATCAAGTGCAGTAGCTGGGACCAAGTACAAACCTTTAAAGAGGTGGAGGATAAAGGCAGGGAGTGGGAGTCTGCCAGGCTGGTTCTGCATTCCACAGCTGGGGGGACCTTTACTCTCTCTGAGGTAAGACTGCAGTGAATGGGGGAAGGGAAAGGAAAGAGAAGTAGGAACTGAAGGAAAATGTCTCCTGTTGTTTGTCTTAGGCAAAAGAACCACCTAGGACCTCTGGGACCCCCACCTCCTCCATTTAAGGAGTCCCTATTGGGCTGGCCTCCAGCTATGGGCACACCCCAAATCCCAAGTGTTGAGTACCTCCCCAAACTCTAAAGCTGCCGCCCTTTTTTTATTCCCCCCCACCAGCTTTACATATATATATGTACATACACATATATACATATACATAGATACACACAGAGACATAGTCGTTGCTGTAATGGAAACCAAAACCTTGAACTATAGTGCCACCTTCTGGAAGACAAAGGAAGACTCCTAATTACCAAACCTGTTGAACTGTTGAAATCAAAGCAAACAAAACCTTGCCTAAATGAGAAAGGTATTTGTAACTTCAAATGTGATAGCAGAGGCAGTTTTCATCAAACAGCACAAAAAACTCATGGTCATATGGTATTATAGTAAGAAAATGACAATTTTCCAGCAACCAAACCCAAAGACATGGAATACTGTGATCTGATAAAGAATTCAAAATTGCTGTTACAGAGGTGCCTGGGAGGGTCAGTCAGTTAAGCGTCCAGCTCTTGGTTTCAGCTTACATCATTATCTCATGGGTGGGATCAAGCCATGAATCAAGCCTCACATCACGCTCCATGCTCAGCGGGGAGTCCACTTGAAGATTCTCTCCCTCAGCCTCTCCCCCCACTCGTGCTTGCTCTCTCTCTCACTCTCTCTCAAATAAAATAAATCTCTAAGAAAAATTGCTTTTGTGGAGATACTCAATGAGCTACAAGAAAACTCAGAAAGGCAATATAATGATCTCAGAAATAAAATTAAGGAATAGGGGCACATGGGTGGCTCAGTCAGTTAAGCATCTGCCTTCTGTTCAGGTCATGATCTCAGGGTCCTAGGATTGAACTCCACATCAGGCTCTCTGCTCAGTGGGGAGTCTACTTCTCCCTCTCAATCTCCCTCCATGTTCTCTCTCTCTCCAAATAGGTAAATAAAGTCTTTGAAAAAAAAAAAAAAGAAAAACAATGAAAAGAAGGAGTGCTTTATTTACCAAAGAGACTGAAATTCTGAAGCTGGTGAACTCAGTAAATGAAATGAAGAATGAGTTAGAATGCACTGGAAAGAGAGATCAGATGGAAGAGAGAATTAGCAAGCTAGAAGATAGGAATCTAGAGGCGATTCAGGTTGGGCACCTAGCTTGCTCAGTTGGTAGAGCATGAGGCTCTTTACTCTGGGGTCATGAGTTCAAGTGCCACATTGGGTGTAGAGCTTGGTAATGAAATCATAGCATAAAATTTTTTTTTACATCAAAAATAAGAGGAAGGATAAAAGGATGGAACTTCTAGAGGTGAATGAAGATAAATTGCTATGAGCTGAGAAAAGACTTTTTTAAATCTATGAAATGTTTTATGTAAACCTCATGGTAAGCACATAACAAAATATAAAGCAGTGATATAAAAACATAAAAAAACAACAGGAGACTGAGGAGAGCACCATGGAAAACTACCAACTTATAAAGGTAGACAGAAATAGAAGAAAGAAGAAGCAGTGGAGAGAAAAATAACCAGAAGGCAAAAGATAAAATAGCCATAGTGAATCCTTGCATATCTATAATATAAATGAATTGAACTCACCAAATAAAAGGCACAGAGGGGTTAGATGGAGTAAAAAACACAACAAAATAAGACCCAACTATATGCTGCCTACAGGAAATGCCTTTCAGCTCTAAAGATACACCAGGCTCAAAGCGAAAGAATAGAAGATACTATTCCAAGCAAATGGAAAAAAAAAAAAAAAAAAAAAAAAGAAGGTGGGAATAGTCATGTTTACATCCAGCAAAAAGACTTCAAGTCAAAAAAAGGTTAATAAGAGACAAAGAAGGCCAAAACATAAAGATAAAAAGGACAGTATATCAAATCATAAATATTTATGTTCCCAAGAACCAAGCACCAAAATTTAAGCAAATAGTTACAGATCTTTTTTTTTTTTTTTTTTTTTTTTTTTAAAGATTTTATTTATTTATTTGACAGAGAGAAATCACAAGTAGATGGAGAGGCAGGCAGAGAGAGAGAGGAAAGCAGGCTCTCCGCTGAGCAGAGAGCCCGATGCGGGACTCGATCCCAGGACTCTGAGATCATGACCTGAGCCGAAGGCAGCGGCTTAACCCACTGAGCCACCCAGGCGCCCAAATAGTTACAGATCTTAAGGAGAAATAGATAACAATAAGATCATTGTAGGGGACTTCAATATTCCACTATCAGCAATGGATAGATCATCCGGATAGAAAAACAAGAGCAGATATTGAAATAGAACACACTTTAGAACAAAAGGACTCAATAAACACACGAAATATTTTATACAACAATAGCAGAATACACACTCTTTTCAAATGTACACAGTACAATCTCCAAGACAGCTCCTATTATTGGTCACAAAACAAACTTTAGCAAGTTTAAGAACACTGAAATCATGCCAACTATTTTCTCTGACCACAATGGTATGAAACTAGAAAACAACAACAGGAAAGTGAGAAGACTGACAAATATGTGGATACTAAACAACACACTTCTAAACAAAGCATTGGGTCAAAAAAGAAAACAAAAGGGAAATAAAGGAGAATGTGTTTGGCACGCTTGAGGAACAGGAAGGAGTGTGGTATGGGTGGAGCAGGTTGGGAAGGTGCTAAGGGGCCAGACCAACAGACTTAGACAAGCACAGATCTGAAATGATTTGCAACAGAGTAAATACTGGGGGTGAGAGAAAGAAAAAAAGACTTCAATAGATGTTTGTATATGATTATCCTTTTCTACTCTACCTTTGTGTACTAGGTATGAATGAAACAGACAGCTCCAAACTTTTAGTTTATATCCTTCAGACTTTGGAGAGCTACATATAGACTTAATGAAGAAAAGGGAAATTATAGGGGCACCTGGGTGGCTCAGTTGGTTAAGTGTCCGCCTTTGGCTCAGGTCACGGTCCCAGGGTCCTGGGATCAATTGAGCCCTGTACTGGGCTCCCTGCTCAGCGAGAAGTCTGCTTCTCCCTCTCCCTCTGCTGCTCCCCCTCTCTCGCTCTCTCTCTGTCAAATAAATAAAATCTTTTTAAAAAAAGAAAAGAAAAAGGAGATTATATAATTAATGTGATGTAAGTATGCTGTAAAATAAAACAAATATCTGAACCATGACTATAAAATAATGAAATGGTTTATGGGATGAAATCTCATTACAATGTAGGCAAAGAGGAACATCAAGTATTCCTTTTTGATAAAAAAATCATTTAAAATGTAGAAATAATTTTTTATTAAGTAACAGAATGAATAAAAAATAGAATGAATCTGTTAAATGTTTATAAATATATAGACATTAGTTTGTATCTCATCTAAAGTTCCTATCTGAAGCCAATCATAACCATCAATCTATATATATATTTATGCTAATAAATACTGACATATAAAAATATGCATTTAGATAAGCTACAACCCAGATACCTACCAACTGATAAATTGATAAACAAAATATGATATATCCATACAATGAAATATTATTTAACAATA
The DNA here is from genome assembly GCF_964662115.1 of Mustela nivalis. Taxonomy (NCBI): domain Eukaryota; kingdom Metazoa; phylum Chordata; class Mammalia; order Carnivora; family Mustelidae; genus Mustela; species Mustela nivalis. Next base: position 48,222,247 of record NC_139025.1, read on the forward strand.
AAAAGAAATTCAGGATCAATGTATGCTACAACAAGGATGAATGTTGAAAACACAATGTTAAATAAAAGATGTCAGTCAGAAAAGATCACATGCTGTAGGATTCCATTTATACGAAACTCCCAAAACAGGCAAATCCATAGAAACAGAAAGTAGATAAGTGGTTTCCTAGGACTGGAGGATTGGAGGGGTTTGGGAGGTGGTGTCTAAGAGGTGCACATTTTCTTTTTGAGGCTAATGAAATGTTCTAAAACTGGGGGATGAGTGCACAACTCTAAATACCCTAAAAGTCTCTGAACTGTACATTTTAAATGGGTCAACTGTATAGTATATAATTATATCTCAATAAACTGTTAAACTATTTAGAAAAAGTTCAGTTTCTACAAAAAAAAGGTCAAATTGAAAACACAGACTAAAAATATCTAGAGAACAGAGACTGTCTTACTCATATTTATAATTCTTGAAGACACTTATAAGAATCACACACAGTAGGTACCCAATATTTACACTAATTTAATATAAAATAACTGAAAAAGTTTTGAGATGCATAGTATTATTAAGAACAAATCTTATGCGCTTGACTCATTGTTCGTAACTATATTTCAACTAAGCAATTAGCATTATCTTTGTTATAAAAGAATCCAAAAATCCTTAAAGGCATGCCAGGTTTAGCATGCATTAGAATGCTGAGATTAGCACCAGATTTCTACCTTCTTATGTATGTTTTGCTAAACTAAACTTATTTTCAACTCCCCGAACACTAGAACACTACGCACGTTTTTAAAAGGGGAAGAAGCAGAAAACAGGTTAGATGCAAACCAGATAGGAATTAGCATTTCACTATGGATGCTACAAATGTATGGCTCACAAGGAGAGAACCAAAAAATAATATTGTTTCACCTTTTTATACACTGGATCTTATATTCAGTAAAGGGGCTTCGGGAACTTATCCATTCTATCTAGTATTCTACATCACTGGAAAGCTGGTCACCCAGCTATGAATTTATATATATTGAAAGCCAATCTTCAAAAATTTTAAATATGGAGAAGACTCATTTTAATATACTAGAAATGCAATGGATATGTATTTCTAATTTTCTTAATTGTAAACTTTGAAAAAATTCATACTTCCTCTTTCCAACAAAAATTAAGCCTCACGAGATGATAAACTATGAGTACATTTGAGCCATTATAGAGAAAAGTCATGGCACCTAGGAAACTGTTTCCTGGCAACTGAAATTAAAATGATACACTATATTTTCTTAAACTATTATTTTTAAACAAACAAACTTGAAGGATGACTGAAAACATTTGTCTGAATAACTGAGAATGACTTCCAACATCACAACAAAAGGATTTATACAGAAAGGGAAAAAATGAGTTAAGGAAACAAACCAAATATTAACTCATAAAAATAACTACCTTCAGAGTGTTTGAGCAAGAACAGAGATCTGAGCTACAATGAGATGAAGACACAGATCAGACTTCATAACACTACTATGCAGACTCTGATTGTTCTGCTGTTAGCAATACATTGAGGAAGAGGATTACAAGGAATAATGCAGGTCCTATAACTTCAGAGTCTTGGAAGGAGTAAGTGAGTCATTTAACAGGCTGTTTATTTATATTAAATACAAAAGCACTGCATAAACTATTCAATGGGTGCCTCTAGAAGAACAATGCCATCATGACTAGGGCACTGTGTGTATATACATATATGTACATAGCAAAAATTAAATCTCATGTGAGTGTATACACACATACACATATATATATTTCATATATGTTCATATATACGTGAAAAGGCCTAAACAGAGAGATATATAACTAATAAAAAGAAGAAATACTGGGGCGCCTGGGTGGCTCAGTGGGTTAAGCTGCGGCCTTCAGCTCAGGTCATGATCTCAGCATCCTGGGATCGAGCCCGGCGTCGGGCTCTCTGCTCCACAGGGAGCCTGCTTCCCTTTCTCTCTCTCTCTGCCTGCCTCTCTGCCTACTTGTGATCTCTGTCTGTCGAATAAATAAATAAAATCTTTAAAAAAAAAAAAAAGAAGAAATACTAATGGTTAATAGACACAGAGGGAAATGTTCAGTCTTACTAGTAACTGGAGAAATGCTAATTAAAGGAGATAAACTTTTTAGCTATCAAAACTTGCAAAGGTTAAAAAATATATACATTTGGCCCTTGAACAACATGGGGGATTAGGGGTGCCAAAAATCCACATAAAGCTTTTGACTCTCCAAAAAATTAACTACGATAGCCTACCATTGGCCAATAATAACAGCAGTTGATTAACATATTTTCTATGCCTTAAGTATTATATACTGTATTCCTACAATAAAGTTAGATAGAGAAAAGATAACATAATTAAGAAAATCAGAAGGAAGAGAAAATACAATTACAGTACTATTACTAAAAACAAAATAAAAAATTTGGGGGCACCTGGGGGACTCAGTCAGTTAAGCATCTGACTCTTGAGTTTGGCTCAAATCATGATCTCAGGATTGTGGGACTGAGCCCTGCTAGAGTCTACTTAAGATTCTCACCCTCTCTCCTTCCCCCTCCCCCAACGTGTACACACACACACTAATAGATGAATCTTTAAAAAGAAAAAAAATCTGCATATATGTGTTACTAACACATTTCAAACTTATTGTTCAAAGACAAACTGTATACTTAAAGTTGGAAACATTCAAAAACATTTAAAAATAAATATACCCTTTAATAAAACAATTCCATTTCCAGGAATTTATCCTAAGGAAATTACTGGGACTGTGCATATGGATTTATCTGCAAACAGGTTCATTATAATATTATTTATAGGGTGACAAACTGCAAACAATCTAAATGCCTAGCTGTATGATACTGTAAATAAATTATGTCACAGCTACATCATGCAAAATATGGAGCCATATGAAATCACGTTATAGAAAAAAATCTAATCATAAGAATGTAAGAAAACATGTTGACATATTTTAAGAAAAAAGCAGATGGGAAGTATCATTCCCATTAAGGAAAACAAACAAATACAAATGCATTTATAGTCACTGAAAAAAGTCAATTTTAGAAGTATTTGGTTTCTAAGCAAATCCTTTAATCATCTTTGAGTCAGCTATTTGGAAACTGCTGGTTCCCCTTTCTGCTGAACATTGTCATGCTCAGGTCTATCTCTACTATTCTAATCTCTTCTCCATATTGCACAGACTGGAAGTGTGAGAACTACAATTCTTTTTTTTTTTTTTTTAAAGATTTTATTTATTTATTTGTGAGAGAGAGAGAGTGAGAGCGAGCACAGGCAGACAGAGTGGAAGGCAGAGTCAGAGGGAGAAGCAGGCTCCCTGCGGAGCAAGGAGCCTGATGTGGGACTCGATCCCAGGACGCTGGGATCATGACCTGAGCCGAAGGCAGCTGCTTAACCAACTGAGCCACCCAGGTGTCCCGGAGAACTACAATTCTTATAATCCCTTCTTAGCAGAGTTCTGATTTAGATTTTGTCCACAAAAGGCACTCATGAGCTCTGGAAGAGACAGGAAATAAACTTCTATTGTCTTCTAATAGAACAGATAGATATGAGGGCAGATAGCACCCATGAGGCTTGCAGCACAGGCCAGAAGTACTGAATTTTACAAATTCATGGACAATGGCTAACATATTGTCTAGCAGGTCATGGACTTTAAAGAAGTATGAGTCTAGACCTCTGGAATGGGCATAGAGTATAAGTATATTCAGTTTGAATATTCACCAGAGGGCATTCACTGCACAGGAAGCACTAAAACATCAGATGGATAAGATGACTCATTTTGTGGATATCAGTTAGCCTCCTGCTCCAGCCCCTTTTGCTCAGTAGGCCCACAAACTAAATCAGCCAAAGAAATATGAAGCATTTAGGGGCGCCTGGGTGGCTTAGTCAGTTAAACATCTGCCTTCAATTCAGGTCATGATCCTCAGGTCCTGGAATTGAGCCCGTGTTAGGCACCCTGCTGAGCAGGGAGCCTGCTTCTCCCTCTCCCTTTGACCCTTCCCCTTGCCTATACTCTCACACACACAGTCTCTCTCAAATGAATAAACAAGGAATCTTAAAAAAAAAGAAATATGAAGTATCTATATTAGTATCAAACAAAATAGACTTTGGGACAAAAAATGTTACTCCAGATACAGAGGCTCACTACATAGAAATAAAATGCTCAATTCATCAGGAAAATATAACAAGTTCACATTTGTGTGTATCTAATAATATGGCTCAGAAGTTAATATGAGCTTGATAGAAGATCATGGTTAAATTGACAAATCCACTATCATCTTTTAAAATCTCTTCCAAATTTTAAAGTATATATCAGATATCAGTATCTTATAGACAAAACAGTACAGAAATAAGAGCATGAAAGACATGAACAGTGCATTTAGTAAGCTTGAACTATAGAGAATTGCTGAATCACTACTTTGTACACCTGAAACTAATATAACACTATGTCAACAATAGTGGAATTAAAATTTAAAAAGCGACTTGACAGCAAGTGTAATCTTTAAGTACTTTATATTAATTTATTCATATTTAAAATAAACCCATTCATTATTCATTCTTTTTCTAAACAAAATAGCTTGAGCTAGCAAATGTATATAGCATAGTGTATCAAAAAGTAGAAAGTATACAATGCTTTTCAGGCTTTTGTGGAATATTTATATTAACATGTACTAACTAAATAATAATAATAATAAACTATATATATATATATATATATATATATATATATATGTAAGCTTCAACAAAGTTCACAGCATGGGTGCACAACATGGGTATTCTATAAACATGAACCACCCAAACCACCCAATATTGTAGCAACTAACTGCATGTGGCTGTCTAAATTAAATTAATTAAAATTAAATAAAAGTAAGTATTTGGTCCTCATCCTCATTAGCCATACTTCAGAAACATATACAGCTAGTGGCTACCATATTGGATAGTATAGATATGGACCATTTTTATGACCATAGAATGTGATCTGCTATACAATATTGACTAGAGAAAGATTAAGTATGAAACCAGTAGCAAAAATTTAGAAAAATTGATACTTTTAAAAAAATATTTTAATTTTAAGTAATCTCTACACCCAGTGTGGGGCTTGAACTCATGACCCTGAAATCAAGAGATGCATGGTCCACTGAGCCAGCCAGACACTCTGAAAAATCTGTACTTTCTATATATTCATGAATAAAGGAACAAACCACTGTATACATTTAAAATATTTGAAACTAAATGAGAAATAATCTACTACATATCAACATATATAAGATACAGCAATATTGGTATTTAGAGAAAATCTACCCTAACTAACTACATATATCAGAAAAAGAACACAAGCTGAAAATTAATCAGCTCAGTACCCAGCTTTTTAAGTTAAAAAGAGAACATAGAATGAAACCAAAGAGGACGCCTGGGTGGCTCACTGGGTTAAAGCCTCTGCCTTCAGCTCAGGTCATGGTCCCAGGGTCCTGGGATGGAGTCCTGCATCCGGCTCTCTGCTCAGCAGGGAGCCTGCTTCCTACCCCCCTCTGCCTGCCTCTCTGTCTACTTGTGATTTCTGTCTGCCAAATATAAATAAAATCTTACAAAAAAAAAAAAAAAGAATGAAACCAAAAAGAATACAAAAAGGAAATAATATTGATTAAATAAAATATAAAAGAAAGAAAAAAGAGGGATTAAACAATAAAATATAACAAGGGAAACACAAAATTAAGTAGAAAATAACAAAAAATTAAGAACAACCTCATGCCAAGTTGATGAAATGGACAGATTCCAAGAAAAATAGAAATTACTAAAACTGACTCAAGAGGAAATAGAAAGATTTAATTGTTCCAAAACCAATATTGAAGTTGAATCAATAGTTCAAAATCTTACTATAAAGAAAAAAGCAGTTTCAGATAGTTTAAAAGACTCCTTTTCCCAAACTGGATCAGTCTAATCTTACATATTCCTTCCTGGACTTATCCCAGGAAAGCAAGATTACTTCAACATAGAAGGTATTTTATTTTACTTAAAAGATCTTATTTATTTATTTGAGAGAAAGAGAACAAGCAAAGGGGAAAGGGAGATGCAGACTCCCCACTGAGTAGGGAGCCTCACACTGGGCTCCATCCCAGGACCCCGGGATCATGACCTGAGGTGAAGGCAGACACTCAACCGACTGAGCCATGTAGGCATCTCAACAAAGAAGATATTTTAATGTAATTAAACATATGAACAAATTTAAAAAGAACCAAATGAATGATTATTTCAATAAATACAGAAAAAGTATTCATTATAATTCCATATCCAGTGATGACTTTTTTTAAATTTAACATATAGTGTATTATTTGCCCCAGGGGTACAGGCCTGTGAATCATCAGGCTTACATATTTCACAGCACTTACTGCAGTCCAGTGATGACTTTTAAAAAGACTTTTATTTAGGAATAAAAGAGAACATTTTTAATCTAAGGTAAGAAAAAGACTTAAAAGATAAAGATTAAAAAGGAATGAATAAAGCTGTCATTATTGCAGGTGATATGCTTCCTTGTGTAGAAAATTCTATAGATTCAAAAGGCAGTTTATTAGAATTAATAAGAGAGTTTATAGGGTTGCTAGTTATAAGGTAAATATTAAAATTCAACTGGATTTTTCGGTGCTATTAATAGCCAGTAAAAAAATATATAACATGGAAAAAAAACATAGCAACAAAATATAAGGAACATAAGAATAAATCTAACAAAGGACAGTCCTTCAAGGAAGATATTCATCTACTCATTTTTATTTACTTATTTATTTTTTTAATTTTTTAAGATTTTGTTTATTTATTTGAGTGAGAAAGAGAAAGTGAAAGAGATCACAAGCAGAGGGGAAGGGTTGAGGGAGAAGCAGACTCCCCGCTGAGCTGGGAGCCCATTTTCAGACTCAATCCCAGGACCCTGAGATCATGACCTGAGCCAAAGGCAGACACTTAACCAACTGAGCCACCCAGGCACCCCAAGGAATGTTTTTAAACTACTGAAAGACATCATGAAGCAAATTCTAAATAAATGAAGAATATACCAGGTACATGAATAGGAATATCAGCAAATTAAAAATATTGATTCTAATCAAATTAATCAACAAACTAAATATATTTTTTAAGATTTTATTTATTTGAGAGAGGGAGAGAGAATCCTAAGCAGACTCCCAGCTGATTGTGGAGCCTGACACAGGGCCTGATCCCAAGACCCTGAGACCACAACCTGAGTCAAAGTCAGGCACTTAAGAGAATAAGCCACCCAGGTGCCCCTTAACTGAATACAATTTTAATCAAAAAAAAAAAAAAATCTCAACGGGGCTTTCCAAAAAACTTGAAAACCTAATTCTAAAATTTTACACAGAAGCAAAAAGCCAAGAATAAAGAATAGTTCAAAGCATCCTTAAATAAGATCACAATGAAACAATCTGTTGTACCATATATAAAGACACTATGAAACTACAGTAACTAAAATCGCGTGCTATTGACACAGAGATAGACAAATCGCACTGCAGCATAATAAGAAGCACAGAAGCTGACCCACTCATATCCAGGAATAATATCTGACAATGCAGTTTGGAGGTCAACAGGGGGAGAGGGTGGATTATCAATTGGATTATTCCATAATGGGCCTGGGACCTTTGGTTATCCATAAGGAAAAAAAATCAAAGAGTCTCTACACCACACTATCCATAAAAATAAAATTCAAATGGTTCCAGAGCTTAAAATGAAGTTGGGAAGACTGCAGAGTAGGAAGCACCAGGAAAATATTTACACTGGAAGATTCTATCTGATATAACTACCGGAACTCTGGAATTTATTGAAGTCTTACAACTTCCAGGGGAAGGTTTGAATGATAAAAAATGCATTTAATTTAAGTTAATTCCAACTCTGAAGTCAGCAGCAGGTACTGATCCTCCCTCCCCAGCTGTGTGGCAGTCAGGCACGTGTTCCCACAGCAGCTTACACACAACTGGCAGAAGTCAGGGTATGCAATGAGGACCCTGTCCTCCAAAAATTGGGGAATCTGTGTTCCTATCGCTGATTATAGCCTCTTATCACAAAGGTGCAGACATAGAGGTGGACAGTTGTATTTTTCCCCCATTGTTAACTGCTCCTTCCTTCTAGTGAAGTGACTTCTGGGAAATTTAAAGGGCCAGTACTTTCCCCCCTTCTTCAGTTTTCACTTTTTCCTCTTTTGGGAGTCAGACATTAAAGAGTAGGGTATTCGGAAGCAACTACATAAACAGGGAAAATCAGAAACTCACCACACATGCCCAGGAAAAGGCCCAGGCCAAAAAAAGACCTCAGAAGATTTTAAGTTTACACCTCAGGCTGATCCTCAGTATAAAGCATCCTATAAATATTAAAACAAACAAACAAAAACCCAAAAAACTCCAAACCCAGAAAACCCCAGGGAAGGGAGAATCTGACTTTCTTATTTCTTATTTCATTATTAACTTCAAATATCCAGTCTTCAATAACACAAATCACAAGGCATACAAAGAAATAGGAAACTGTCCCAAAGAAAGACCTGATGGTAAGCCTACTAGACAAACACCTTACTAAAGTGACTGTCTTAAAAATGCTCAAAGAACTAAAGGAAAATGCAGAGAAAGACAAGAAAACAATGACTGAACAAAATGGAAATATTGATAAAGAAATATGAGACCTAAAAGAAAGCAAAAAGAAATTCTAGAGCTAAAAAGTACAGTAACTAAATTGAAAAGCTCACAAGAGACATTCATAGCAATATTTGAGAAGACAGAGGAAAACAATCAGCAGCTGGTGATAGGGCGGTCAAAATTATCAGAGCTGCAGAAAAGAAAGAAGTCTGAAGAAAAGTGAACAGAGTCTAAGGGACCTGTGGGACACCATCTAGCAGACCAACATACGAAATTGTAAGAGTACCAGAAGGAGAAGAGAGAGAAAGGGGTAAAGAGATTTTTCGAAGAAACAATGCCCTAAATTTCCCAAACTTGATAAAAGACATGAGTGCAAACATCTAAGGCTCAACTAACTCCAAGCAGGATAACCTTAGAGAACCACACTGAGACACATTTATAACCAAACTGTTGAAAGGTAAAGACAAAGATAGAAGTTTGAAAGCAACTGACATCACGTGCAAAGAATGTTCAAGGATATCAGCAGATTTCTCATGAGAAACTTTAGAGTCTAGAATACAGTGAGTGGGCTGATATATTCAAACTGCTTTAAAAAAAAATGTCAACAAAGAATCTTCTGCTTGGCAAAATTGTCTTTCAAAAGTGAGAGAGATATTAAGGCATTCTCAAATAAACAAAAGCTGAGAAAGTTTGTTACTGCTACACTTGCCCTGCAAGAAATGTTAAAGGGAGTCCTATAGGTTGAAATGAAAGCCCACTGGACAGTAACTCGAAACCATCTGAAGAAATAAAAATCTCAGTAAACACATGAGAAATTATGGAAGCTAGTATTATTTGAACATTTCATAACTCCTTTATTTTCTACATGATTTAAGAGAAAAATATATTATAAAAAACCCCAATTATTAGTCTAAAAACTAGTGTTACAACTTTTGTTTGTAGTTTCACATTTTGTTTTCTTAAAACTTAAGGAACTAATACTTTTTTTATTGAAGGATAATTGATACAGAATGTTACATTAGTTTCAGGTATACAATATAATGATTCCACAAGTGTATACATTAGGCTATGTTTACCACGAGTGTACCTACTATCGGTCACTATACAACGCTATTAGAATACCATCGATTATTCTCCCTATGCTGTACCTTTTTTATCCCTATGACTTATTCGTTCCATAACTGTATGGAACAGTTCCATAACTATATGGAAGACTGTATCACTCCCACCCCTTTACCCATTTTGCTCATCTTCCCCACCCTCTTTCCCTCTGGTAACCATCAGCTTGTTCTCTATATTTATAGAACTGGTTCAGCTTTTTGTTTATTTGCTTGTTTTGTTTTTGGATTCCACATATAGTGAAATCATATGGCATTTGCCTTTCTGTTTGACTTATTTCATTTAGCATAATACCTTCTAGGTCCATTTATGTTGTTCAAATGGTAAGATCCCATCTTTTTATGGCTAAATAATATTCCAGTGTGTGGGATATTATTACACAACACACCATACATATGGAGTTAGTTTTTTCATTTTCTTTGGGTAAATATCCAGTAGTGGAATTACTGGATCATACTGTATTTCTATGTTTAATTTTTTGAGGAACCTCCATACTGTTTTCGATAGTGGCTGCACCAATTTATAGTCCTACCAACTATGTGTGAGGGTTCTTTTCTCACTACATTTTTGCCAGCACTTGTTATTTCTTATCTTTTTTATTCTACCATTCTGACTAGTGTAAGGTGGTATGTCATTGTCATTTTGATATGCATTTCGAATGACTAGAGATGCTGAGCATCTCTTCATGTGTCTGTGGCCATCTGTAGGTCTTCTTTGGGGACTAATGCATTTTTTTAAAAAACTACTAGTTTTTGTTTTTGTACACATAATGTATACAGATGTAACTGTGTGACATCAGTAAGTAAAAGGGGTGCAAATGGAGCTATAAAGGACCAGAATTTTTGTATGTTATTGACGTTAAACTGATATAATTTCAAATTAGAGAGCTATAGCTTTAGGATATTAAATATAATCCTTATGGTAACCACAAAGAAAATAGTTCCAGAATGCCTTAGTTCAGGCTGCTATAACAAAACACCACTGGGTAGTTTATAAATTTTACTCATTTGAGAAAGAGTGAGAGCATGAGCAGGGGGAGGAGCAGAGGGAGAGGGAAAAGCAGACGCTGCACTGAGCTCCATCCCCAGATCATTACCTAATGTAAGGCAGTAGCTTAACTGACTGAGCCACCCAGGCGCCCCTGGACTGGGTAGTTTAGAAACAATGAAATTCAGTTCTCGGTTCTGGAGACTAGAGGGCCAAGATCAGGGTGCCAGCACAGTCAGGTGAGGGCCTTCCTCCAAGTCGTAGACTCCTCACTGTACCTTGTCATGGTAGAAAGAGTTAGGGAACTCTGGGGCCTCTTCTAAGAGAGTGTGGTTAATCCCATTGATCTTATTCAGAGGGTTCCATTCTCATGACCTAAGCCATCCTCCAATGACCCCACTTCCTATACTATCACACAGGATATTAGGATTTCAACATATGAATTTTGTAGGGTACCAATATTCAGACCATAGCACATACTATAAACAAGCAATAATTGATAAGGGAATTAAAATATTACAGGACAGAAAAGTCAACTAAACACATAAGGACAGTAACCAGGAAATGAGGGACAAAAAAATAAAAGGTACATAGAAAAAAACACAATGAGATACCATTTTCACATCCATTATAATAGATATGATAAAATGTATATTTTTATATATACATATATATTTATATATATACATTATATATATATGTACATTTCTCATTCCTGATCATTTTTTTTAAAAGATTTTATTTATTTATTTGACAGAGAGAGAGAAAGAGAGATCACAAGTAGGCAGAGACGCAGGCAGAGAGAGGGGGAAGCAGGCTCACCGCTGAGCAGAGAGCCCCACGCAGGGCTCGATCCCAGGACCCTGAGATCATGACCTGAGCCAAAGGCAGTGGCTTAAGCCATTGAGCCACCCAGGCGCCCCATTCCTGATCAATTTAAATGTATACAAAAATGATCAGGAAATGAGAAACACCAAATTTGTGAAAGTGTTTATCTTTGGGAGGGGAGTAAGGAGAGGATGCCATTAAGGAAGGACACATAGGCAGTGTCAAATACTGATAAAGTTTTATTTCTTCACTTGGGAGGGGGAATGCAGATTCTCATTACCATTCTCCTCAAAAGTGAACATCTATGTTAAGTATGTTCATTTGTACAAAGATATTTTTCACAAAACTTTATATAGAAAAATAGGAAGAGCCTCTAAATTCAAAAACACCCCAACTATTTTTTAATGACTAAATTTATCTCACAGTAGATCATTTTCCTGATGAGCACAGGTTCTATTTAGAGTCTAGTTACCGGTTCTACAGATAATAAAGGCAGCAGAGCTTGAAACAGAGCAAAGATATAACCCAGGAGTCATCAAGACAAGGTATAAGAAGATACAAAGTATAAAAAATATTTATGTATAGGAAGAATATATTTGAAAAAAGATGTAAGGAAGGTAAATTAAATTAGTGAAATCGGAGGGGAGAGTCTGTAGGGAAAGTACATGTATGACTCAGTAAAAATTTTATTTTGTTTTAGGAGGAATAGATACATACAGAATGAGGCAAGTAAAAAGGGACAAATGGTCTCCTTTCAAAACAAATAGAATATAGACAACTGGAAAAGAAAGAGCAGGAAGTAATTATTCTATATTCAAGATCACTTTTAATCTTACAGAAATCTAAAAATTAAACAAAAACAGAAATCTAAAAATTAGTATTTTGACAAATGCCTTTTCAACAAATTGACACTCTCTACGCTTACTTAAGCTAAGATAGTTGGGTTTTTTTTGTTTTGTTTTGTTTTGATTTAAATAAGGGCATTAGAAGCTGACATACAGGGGCGCCTGGGTGGCTCAGTGGGTTAAGCCGCTGCCTTCGGCTCGGGTCATGATCTCAGGGTCCTGGGATCGAGTCCCGCATTGGGCTCTCTGCTCAGCAGGGAGCCTGCTTCCTTCTCTCTCTCTCTCTGCCTGCCTCTCAGTGTACTTGTAATTTCTCTCTGTCAAATAAATAAATAAAATCTTTAAAAAAAAAAAAAAAGAAGCTGACATACAGATTTTATTTTTCAAAAGCAACATTGCACTGAGAGTTTCTGTTTACATTGTAGAAAACCCAAATTCCCATGAGTGGACTCCCAAGTTTTAAGCAGTTGTAATTAACAAAAAGAAATTAAAAAGGATACATTTCTGTTCCCTTTCTAGAGTTTGTACTTGAACTCTAAGCCCAACAATGAAAGACTGCTTTCTGGGCTACTGCCTCTGATAGTCATCCGAATCCTTTATTTTTCACACTAGTACATTCTTTGCCTTCTTTTCTAGTCCAAAGTGATCAAGTTTATGGAGCATTGATTTCTTATACCAGCTTAAGCGTAAATAGGCTTTCCGCGAGACCTTTCTGGCACATTATTTTAGTTCCTTGTCTTCATCATATGGACTAGGGAAGCAAACAACCCTAAATTTAAATCTTGGATCTTATAATTTATATAAATTATGTGGCCTCTGGCACATATCCTCATGCTCTGAGCCTTGAACTCCTTTACATATTAAAATGTGAATAATAACGTCTACCTCTGAAGAATGGACTTTCAAATGCTTAAATTTATTTATTTATTTTTTAAAGATTTTATTTATTTATTTCACAGAGATCACAAGTAGGCAGAGAGGCAGACAGAGAGAGAGGAGGAAGCAGGCTCCCTGCTGAGCAGAGAGCCCGATGCAGGGCTGGATCCCAGGACCCTGAGATCACGATCTGAGCCGAAAGCAACGGCTTAACCCTCTGAGCCACCCAGGCACCCCTGCTTAAATTTATTTAAACTTCTGGTTCAGGGGTGCCTGAGTGGCTCAGCTGCCTTTGGCTCAGGTCATGGCTTAGGTCATGATTGCAGGGTCCTGGGATCAGAATCCTGCATTGGGCTCCCTGCTGTGGGGAGCCTGCTTTTCTCTCCCTCTGCTGCTACCCCCACTCATGCTCTCCTACGCTCATTTTTTTGCTCTCAAATAAATAAATAAATAAAGTCTTAAAAATATATTAAAAAAATAAACTTCTGATTCAGTGCAGACTTAGGTACAGGTGTTGGGATTCTCAATTCTACTCACAGACCAGCTTCTCAGTTGTATTCTCTGGATATGATCCTCAACTACCACCCCCCAATTCTGGGTGTTAGTAGAGATGATTTTCTGGTTTGTAGTTTCCATGGCCCTATTAGAACCTAACAGGTCTCTGACTACCCAAATAAAAACACTAGCTGTGATATGGTTCTACAGAATTCTTATCTGAATTTTATGTTTCCTGCACAGATTTTGTAAATCTCTCTCACCCTTTTCTTGGAAATCATCATATTTTCCAATTCTGAATAGTCTACCTTTGACCTCCACCCACTGCACTCTAACTTGTCTAAAAAGTTTTTAGCTGGATGACAAGGTTAGTTCACTGTTTTTTTTGTTTGTTTGTTTGTTTGTTTTTTTATTTTTTTTTTTTATTTTTTATAAGCTATCACCTGAAATTAGAGGTCTCATCATAGACCTCTGGCTTCTACAGGAGCCTGTTTTTCTCTTACCCTCACACCATGGCCCATTATCTTACAAAACGTTCCACAGTACTGAGGCACCCAGGTGCCTCAGTCTGTTAAGTGTCTGTCTTCAGCTCAGATCCTGATATCAGGGTCCTAGGATTGAGCCTCAGGGTTCTAGAATAGAGCCCCACTTCAGGCTTCCTGCTCAGCAGGGAGTCTGCTTTTCCCTCTGCCCTTCCCACTGCTTGTGCACGCTCTTTCTCTCAAATAAATAAAATCTTTTTTTTTAATTCCACAGTATTACGTTATAGGAAATAAATCAGAAGATAACTCTACATTCTAATTTCAGTCCTCTAACTTACTAAATATATGATTTTTGCTCAGTTATTTCACCTGAGATTCAGTTTGTTTGTTTTTAATTTGCAAAAGACTATGTCTAGCCACCTGAAGAAGCTGCAGATCAAATACAATAATGCAGGTAGCTGTGCCTTGAAAACTGCAGTTCTATACAGTGCAGAAGATATTAACATTCAGTAAAGAGGCAGTATAGCATAGTGGTGAAGACACAAGAGTCTGAAGTCAAACTGTCAGAGTTGGAATCCTGGCTCTACCATTTTGCTTTGATATATAAACTGAGGATTATAATACCTACTTCATATAATATTAGCTCAATGACATTAGCTATTATTGTTATTATTAAATGCCCACTATGTGGTAGACATTGCACTAGGTGCTAGTAGTGAAAGGGAATCAGGACAGACATGGCTAACATCTTCATCAGAAACCTCTATTTTCTATTCTATATGCTACATTTTTCTAAGTCATTTATGTATTTATGTCTCATACTTTAGAGCAAAGAAAAATCTGAGTAGTAAAGCATTTTCATAGAGCATCAAGACTCCACAATTTCAATATTTCTTTTCTGTGAAAATGTCCATTGAACACATAGTGACTTTAGTATTTCTTTTCCTAATTTACCACTTAAGTTGAAACTCTTGATGACTTCTGGGTAAACTGTCTGGGACATGTTCCCATTAAATAGAAATAATCCAGTGCTTATCAATCACCTAAAATGCTAATTAAAAGACAGAGTCCTAGACCCTATTTCAGACCTAATGATTGAAAAGCTCTGATTGACTTGCAGCGACATGGATGGATCTTGAGTGTATTACGCTAGGCAAAATAAACCAGAGAAAGACAAAGACCATATGATTTCATTCATATGTGGAATTTAAGAAACAAAACAAATGAACAAAGGGAAAAAAGAGAAACTAAGAAACAGACTCTTAACTATAGAGAACAAATTGATGGTTCCCGGGGGTGGGGGGGTGGTTGAACAGGTGATGGGAACTAAGGAGCGCACTTCTCATGATGAGCACCCCAGTATTGTATGGAAGTGTTGAATCACTACATTGTACACCTGAAACTAACATTACACTAACTGGAATTAAAATAAAAACTTTTAAAACTTAAAGATAAATAAAATAAATAAAATTTAAATAAGAAAGAAAGGGGGAAAAAACCCTAGCTGGAAGATGTGGGAATATGCATTTCTAAAAAGTCCCCAATGTGATTTTTATGCAAATCCCATTTGAGAACCATATCCCCAAGACAGAAAAAACCTCCACTATATAAGAAATCTGTACCCAAAGAAATACTGAAGAATAATGACCCAAAGCTTCACTAAGGAGAAAAATTTTAATCCTTAGAATAAATTTACACATGCGTGTCTTTTAACAGGTCTGAGTCAACAATGCACAGAGATCAAGACCAAAACTGACTTGAACATACACACCTTAACTGTGAGTGTTCAAGAAATTCCTACTCTGGAGGCCAAGGAAAAGGATGGTGGTAGGAGGACACTGAGAAAGCTTACTCATAATTTCATAAGAAGCAAAGAAAACAGTTACTGCAATAGTCACACTTAGTAAAACTGGGGTTTAGTAATCTCAGAAAATGGAACCGCCTTCCCTTAAATTCAGACAGCTAAAGATAGACCTCCTTGGCCAACTCCCCCCCCCACCCCCCCAACACCCCCACCCCCACCTACCACAAATCTTGGATAATCTCTCAGATGTAAACCTTGTCTAATGGGAGTAAAGTTGGTCCTGTGACGAATCAGAAAGGCAACGAGAGACAGGGTCTTTTGATAAAAGTCAGGCAAAACCAACCAATTAAATTTTAAATTTATACCTGTTGGTCTGAAGGACAGTTATAGAAGAGATCTCACTGAGACACAGAAGACAATCAAGGAGCTCCAAACTCCTAGTGGATGTAAACTTTCCAAAATAGCAAAATACCCACCAAGGAACAGTGACCTAAGATCTGCTCTGGTTCAGATAATAAAATGCCCTGAAAGGCTTTCATTCCTAAGATGGTAGTGGGGCTAGTACTGTGACTGGAAGAAAACGGGAGCTTAAGGCAGAAAAAGACGCCCAATCTGCCCACACGATCCGTCCTGAACCAAGTCTGGAGCAGCAGAGCGGGTGGGGCCGTGATTTCTCCCGCATCACTGCGTTCTCTCTTCTCCGCCTGCGTGAGCGCCGCCCACCCACTCGCGGCGGGAACCCACTGGGCCCAGCCTCTCCTCCCCCCTCCCCTCGGCCTGGTGCTGAATCATGAGTCCAATATCTCCAAAAGGTAAAACCAAAGAACAATGCCACCCTTAGGGCTGGCCTGAATGGGGTACCAGGTGGGGTGGAGCCGCGGCTGGAAACCACAACTTTGCTTCTCTTCCTCCCACATTCCCCACCCAAACCCCAGATTAAAACAAGTACTGCAGCGCTGGGGTACTCCCAAGCGGGCACCCCTTCTGGGTTGCTCAGGTCCGCAACGCTCCCGCCGGGCCCGGCGCGCTCTGCCTCATTGTTCCAGCACGCCGCCCGCTCGAGAGCCCGCGCCCTGCCAGGCGGAAGGGCTCGCAGCTCCCGAGGAAGCGGGTGGAGGTTAGGGATCCTCAACCCCTCGCCCCTCAACCCTCTCGGCCGGGTAACAACAGCCCTTGCCTACACTCATCGCCTTCCTGCCAACCGATCGCTAAAGCGGAACCAACGAGTCCCCGGGAGGCTGCAGGCGGGTGCTGTCCAAATGCTGTGAGGAGGCGGACTGGGGGAGGAGAGTGCGGGAGAAGCCGGGGCTCCGGCCTGCGAGAAGCCGCAGCCCTCCCCAACAGCGCGATTCCGACTACCCCAGTATCACTCGGCCATGCTTTCTCCCGCCCTACAGGGAGCAGCCGGGTTGTGGCCCGTCTCCCAGCCCTGGACTCCGGCGCCGATCAGCCCTTGGCCCGCTTGTCCCCAGAAGCAGAAAGCAGAGGGCCAGTCCCCATGCAGGCTGCAGAAGTCACCATATGCTACTCACCCCAACTGTTTCTGTCCCTACGGTTCTTGGCCATGGTGGTCTGGGGACTGGTGGCGGCGAGGCGCTGTCACGGCGCTGGCTCTTCTCCCGGGCCGCAGGTTGCTGGCGGTGGGAGGTTCTGTGCCCGCGCTGGGCGCAGTTCGCTCAGATTCTGAGGATGTTGCTGTGGCGCTGGTGGGAAGGAGTGAGGAGAAGGGAGGAGAAAGCAGATGAACCAAGCTCAGCATCACAAGCCCGAGTTCACACAAATATCAGCGTCACACCCTCCCTACCTCAGCCCACCCCCAGAGCAGGAAGACAGGGACGGATGATGTACTGCAACATTTTCAATGGAAAACACACGTACAAATAAATAGCACCTCCTCACACACACTCTCAAAGAATTTAGCAGCATTCGGCAGTCACAGAAATACAAAAACCAATATACTGCATTAATCTGAATGTTCAAATACCTGTTTCCTAGAATAGTTACACATTAGTACAAATAGGCAACATTTATATAACCACAGAAATTAAAATTATCTCCATTTATCTACCAGGCATCATTTCCCCCCATTTTAAAAGCAAGGTCAGGTTGGTAAAGAGGGTATCAATGCATTTTTGTACCTGTAGAGTACAAAGCCTGCTTTTTAAAATTAGGACAGCAAAATTTAGATCAAGATCAAGATAAATGAAAGCTGAAGATTCATCATTAATACATAACTAACGCAATATCTAGTGGGCAAAACTTCCCACTAGATTTGCAGAGAAAAACTCTGGATTTATATTGCGAAATATTTTAAATAAAATCATACTACATAGTTTAGGTGAGCCTTAGCAGCCACAAAGGTTGCAGACAATTTTGAATAGAAAGCAAAAGGCAATAAACACTTAAAAGAATGTTCTCAATTTCCCCCTTTCTGCTAATTTCTTCCTTCCTGCCTGCAAATTCAGTTTTCAGTATTCTAGAAACAGTCTTTTCATGCTACTTGACTCTCAGGGTACCATTATCCCATTCCTTACACAGTTTTCTCCTGCATTTTGTTGTTGCCCACACTCTGCATATCAGTTTTGCCTATAAGATTACTGCTAGACTCTTAGTAACCAAATCTTTGGTCTCTGCTGATTCTTTATCATAAGCAACTCTTCACTCTATGTTCACTCAATGTAATTTGAGTTCATGGCTTCAGACAAGACTTCCATCCTGGTAATTCCCAAATCTATGCTTCTAGCCTTAAGATCTCTTAAAGAGAGAAAATCACCATACTAGAACCAAGTTTATAACTGCCTGGGGTCATCTTCACTTTGCTTTTCTACTGACACTTCAAAATCAACATGTCAAAAACCAAACTACCTCACCCACTACTGTGTAGTCTTATGCATTCTCTATTTCAGTTAATGGTTCTAGTGACCCCAAAGTTGTGAGCACTGTAAACCAAGTTTACATTACAGTTTCAATAGAGTTGCGTTCCCCAAACACTAATGAAACATAGGAAGACAGGAATTATCTCAACCCTATACCTACAAACCAAATTCATAGGCTAAAAAGAAGTGTGTTCTGCTTTTCTTGTATATCTTAACTATAGTTCTCAACACACACTCTAGCCTGATAATCCCTTTCAGTGAATCACATTAAAAAGAAGAGATTCCACAGATAGAGACACATGCACATTGTATAATTCAATATATTCTTTTTTTTCCTCTATGTGGGTCTTTATAATATACATTCTTAACTGAAAAACACATTTTAAAAATCCCTTTTCTTTGTAATTAATAGGTAATCTGTGGGATAATACTTGAAATTGTGACTATCTTGGCCAAGAACTTCACCCAATGGTTTTAGTATCCACTGATACCTTCGCCTGAATCAAGTTTATATTAGTGATTTTTAAATGGTCATTTTTAAGTAATTAAATTATTATAATTCTTTTACATTTCAGTTAGTAGCTGACATTCCCTCTCCTGTCTTCATTGAGAACCACTATAGATTGATGAAATCTAAAGCAAAAAAAAAAAATAAAAAATAAATATATATATATATATATATATATATATATATATATATATATAGTGTTATTTACCATAATTATTATTTCTAATCCTCAAATTGCCCTAAATTTGGCCAATAGGAATCCTTTCCAGGTAACACCTATGTGTCTTTGATCAGTTCCTTATTTTCTAGCATAAGAAAATCTTTCAAGGATGCCTGGGTAGCTCAGTGGGTTAAGCCTCTGCCTTTGGCTCAGGTCATGATCCCAGGGTCCTGGGATCGAGTCCCGCATTGGGCTCTTTGCTCAACAGGGAGCCTGCTTCCCCTCCCCACCCCCAATTCTCCCTGCCTCTCTGCCTGCTTGTGATCTCTCTGTGTCAAATAAATAAAGAAAAGAAAAAAAAAGAGAAAATCTTTCAAGTTTCCCCTGTATTTTCCCTGTCTCAGAAGTAGAATTACCCAATTTCTCCAAGAAGTTCTGGCTCCTTTCAGTGAAAAAAGAAATTTAGAAACCAAGATCTGTGTGCTAGTTGTGTGCTCATTGCTAGGAAAAGTTTCACTATTTCTAGACTCTGACAGTAGACATTGTTAGAATATATTTATTTTGGGGGCCACCTGGGTGGCTCAGTTGCTTTATCAGCTGCCTCTTGTTTTAAACTCAGGTCATGATCTCAACTGCTTTCGGCTCAGGTCATGATCCCGGAGTCCCGGGATCGAGTCCCGCATCAGGCTCCCAGCTCCACGGGGAGTCTGCTTCTCCCTCTGACCTTCTCCTCACTCATGCTCTCTCTCACTGTCTCTCTCTCAAATAAATAAATAAAATCTTAAAAAAAAAAAAAGACTCTCTCTCTCTGATGGATGAGGTGGCTGGGTTATGGACATTGGGAGGGTATGTGCTATGGTGAGTGCTGTGAATTGTGTAAGACTGATGATTCACAGACTTGTACCCCTGAAGCAAATAATACATTATATGTTAATTTTTTAAAAAGAGTCTCTCTCTGCCTCTTCCCCCTATTCTAAAAAATATAATTTTTTAAAACCTTAAGTTTAATCTATTTCAAATAAATACCTCCAACCATATGAAAATACATATATACAGGGTTACTTATTATAGCATCTTCTGTAATTGCAAAATACTATGAACAATATGTAGGAAAGTGGTTGAGGATATTAATTATGTCTATACAATGAAATACTATGCTGCTGTAATAAAGAATAAAGAAGATCTCTATGAATGGATACAGACTAATTTCCAGAATACACTATTAAATGGAAGGAGGAAAAGTGAAAATGCTTTACCCATTCTGTAAGAAAGAAAAGGATATGAAATAACAAAGGTATCTGCTCATCTATGCAAAAGAAAAACAAGAAAAATAAACCAGAAGCTAATGAGATCAATTACCTTCAGGAGATGGATGGGAATAGGGCGGAAGTAATGGGAGAATGGGAGTAATGGGTAGTAGCAGTGAGGAAGATTGATCTTCCTTAAGTATAACCTTTTTATATAGCTGTTTCTTAGAGCCATGATAATGTTTCACATACTTCAAAATAAATAATTGAAATCAATAAGGTTATAATAAGGAAAGGGGGGAGGATAGAATGAACCCTGTGGTGTTGAGTCACAATCTGAAGTATAAGTATGATAGAGTAAAAATACAAATAATTCAACTTTTAACAATGGGCAGAGGAGCTATTAAATACACATTTCTTCATAGAAGACATACAAATGGCCAATAAACACATGAAAAGATGATTAATATATTTAGTCACTAAGGGAAATGCAAATCAAAACCACAAGGACTATGCCACATGAGTGGCATAGTCCGTTAAGCATCCAACTCTTTTGATATCAGCTCAGGTCTTGATCTCAGGGTCATGAGTTCAAGCCTCACACTGGGGTCCATGGTGGTAGTGGAGAATACTTAAAACAAACAACAACAACAACAAAAAACAACCCACAGGGAAATACTACGTCTTACCTACTAGGATGAAAAAGACAATGCCAAGTGTTGGTGAGGATGTGGAGAAATTGCTACACCATACATTGCTGGTGAGAATATAAAATGGTACAGCCACTTTGGAAAGCAGTATGGCAGCTTCTTGAAAAGTTAACCATAGAGTTATTCTATGGCCCAACAATTCCACTCATATATGCCCAAAAGAAATGAAAACAATGTGTATGTCATGTGAAAACTTGTGTACAGGAATGTTCATAATAGCATTTTGCATAGGAGACAAAAGGTGGAAATAACCTAAACGCCAAATAATTAATAAATGGTTAAACAAAACACTGTATATCTATACAATGGAATATTATTTGGCCATTAAAAGGAATGAAATACTGCTATATGCTATACCATGAATCTTGAAAATATTATGCTAACTGAAAGAAGCTAATCACAAAGACCATGTATTGCATGATTCCATTTATATGAAAGGTACAATATTGGTAAATCTATAAAAACAGAAAGTAGATCAATGGTTACCCAGGGCTGGGGAGGGTGGAAGAGAGGTTGAGGAGAAAGTGGAGAGTGATTGCTATTGAGTACAGGTTTCTTTTGGGGGTGATTAAAATTTTTTAAATGTTTAAAATCAGTTCTGTACAACTCCATGGATACACTAGAAATAACTGAATTCTACAATTTAAATTGGTTAATTATATAGCACGGTAATTATATAGCAATAGGCTGCTTTTAAAAAGTTAAGGTCAAGTTTATTTTAAATCAGAAAAAAAAAAAGAGAGAGAGAGAGCGAGAGAGAGGCACCTGGGT